>NC_088992.1:7500-1207500 GCF_963932015.1 Anas acuta
GAAAAAGGAGGGGAAAAGGGAAAATAAAAAGAAGGGACGAAAACAAACAAACAAAATAAATGACAGCTATATGGAAGTGCAGAGGAAAGAAATTGCTCTCTACTTCCCACAAATGAGCGATGATTGACCACGTCCTTGATGCAAGGCCTCAACGCACGCAGCCGGTGTTCGAGAGGAGGACCGACGTCTTCTCAACGAGAGCCCACCCCTCCCCTCTTCTTCCTGTTTCCACCTTTTATTGCTGAGTGTGACATCCCATGGTATGGAATATCCCTTGGATTGGTTTAGGTCAGCTGCCCTAGTGATGTTTCTCTCCTCGCTTTTTGCCCATCCCCTAGGAGGGTTAGAGAAAGGCCCAATGCTGTGCCACTGCTGCTCAGCAGTAGACACAACACGCGTGTGATAACACTGCTGCTCCAGCTACAACTGCAGAGTACGGCACTGTATGGGCTGCTGCTGGGAAAGTTAACATTCCAGCCAGACCCAGCACACCACCAGAGGTGGATTGTTACGATATGGAGATGGTAGGTTATCCAACGGCTCCCGTTTATTATCTTTTTATTTTTCCTGTTCTTCTTCTTCTTCAAAATTTCTTACCTGCTTTTAGTGTAAATATTAAGGCTGTAAAAGGACATGAAGTCCTCCTGATCCATAATCCTGCATCATCACTTTCTTCCCGGCAGAAAGGTTCCTTCGAATTAACATGTGTATTTAAGGCCTGACAAATACAGTCTTCAAAGGATCCAAAAACGGGCCGAAAGACATGCGGTCTTAAAGGCTCCTTTGGCCATTCTATCACACAAGACTGAACCATTTTTTATTTACTTTTTACGTTACTGGGGCCTCTCTCGTTCCAGTTTCTAACTGTTATTCCTAATGGACTTTCTGGTGGTATGTCTGGTAATTTGCTCCCTTTCTTCTGGTCCCTGGTCTTCGGTTTTGTCTCACCCATCTAGGAATGTTACTCTGGCAATTCCCACAGCCCTTGGTTACCTTAATAAGAGTGTCTTAAAGAGGATTTAAGATCTATCACCCACCCACAAATCCTTTGGGAATCCCTTCGGTCCTTCATCGGCCAAGTCCCTCGCGGGAGATTGGAACTGTGGTACAGAAGACCTCCACAATCGCTTCGGAACTAAATTCCGTCTCAGTCACACTCTTACACACACAGGCAACCAAAACCCATCCAACAGAACAGTATACGCTTTAAACACTTACGACTCCGTTGTCTTCATTCAGATCTTCACACGCAGAATTACGGGCAAAATATACTGCTGCAGCCAGCAAGGGAGCTGAAAAAAAATCAAAACCTTAGCTTACCTGTATTCAGGTTCGAGATGCCATTAGTCCCGACCAGACTCGAACAGCAACCACCAAATGCTGGGGCACCTCTCCTACATCAAATAAGATTCCAAGAACCAAAGCCCTCCTGGACAAGCCCCCTGGTGTCATACATGACTGGGTCCCAAACTGGATTGCAATTAAATTTTACAGTTTTTTAAATAAATAGAGGTAAACGAGAAGTTGCTCGCAAACAGATATACTGTGCCAGATGTCCTTCAGCAAGTGCCCAGAGGCAGACCGGATGTCTTTGCCAACACAGTCCCATCAATGTATTAGTACACCCATGCACTGCCACGTTACCTGTCATCACTAACTGCCAGGCAGGACAGCTCCAGACCAAACACATACACACACACACAGGCACGCCACAAACACTACAAACAAAACACACAGCACTAGGCGCAAGAAAAAGTGACCCCCGGGGGAAAGCCCTATGGCAACAGCAAGTCAGAACAAGTGCTCTGCACCAGACCCCAGGAGAGACTCAAATGTCACGACACGCGACTGGAAGCATATATGACTATATTTTCATGATAGTCAATTGCCAGGCTCATCATCAGCTGCAAAAACAGAGTAACAGCATTCACTAGGACGCCAGCCCCATTGCTCACCTTCTCCACAATGCTGACTACTGCTGATGCAACCTACGATTGTGCTCACGTGTTCCTCTCCGAGTCCAAGGTCCAACAGTGAAACCAGTATCATCCACTCCACCTGGGAAAACAAAGGGATTAAATGTTCGTTGCATTCACAACAAGTCAGCCAATGGTGTTGGTTTTTTTTTCTTATTGTTTTTTTTTTGTCTGTGTGTGTTTCCTGTTTTTTTTTTTTTTTAAATGTTTTAGCTAAACAACATGCAGAGAGCAGACAAGAGACCAGGGGTGTTTCTAGAAGCAACAATCGCCATGCTTTTGCTGCAGCTTTTAATATTGAAAGGACAGCACAACCACTCAAGTAACTGGAACTTTTTCAAATGGAATTAAGTCAAACAGGTTCATCATCACTTGCAAAAACAGAGAACCAGCATTCACTAGCATGCCAGCACTGATACCCACCTCCTGCAGAACGTTCACTACTACTAAGGCAACATATAATTGTGCAATACCTCTCTGTTCCCACCTCCTTTACCTAACCTGCTCAGTAGCTCCACATGACAAATGGGCCCGGGGGGCGCCGCGCCGAAATGGGGCCGGGCAGCCTTATTCTGCAGAGAAGAAGGAGGTGACCCTGCTCACTCTCTAGGCACTACTGCACTTATGTGGCCAAGGAACCCTACCCCACGGTTTCCCCAAAACAACGTACCTTTTCTTTTTCTTAGTATCTTTTATTTACGTAGAAAGAAAAATCTAGGAGCAGAAGTGATTACATGCCAAAAAAAAAAAAAAAATTCCATTCCACTCACAGGAAAAATCACTTACTTCAGTAGGATATCTGAGAACCAAGTGGCTATGCTGGTGGGTCAAAACACACTACAGGACACTGGGGCCAGGCCCTCTGCTGCACCCACTTAAAACCCATCCCTGCACTCACCAAGGTGCAACCCCAACACAAAAAAAACAGACGCAGCATTTCAGCTTCAACAGCTTTGGGAACTGCTGGAAAGCAAGCTTCATCCTCAGAGAGGCGTGCTCAGGCTACACAGGACAGGGCTTTGGGCACCTCCTTGCCTACCAAAGAAGACCGCAATCAGCACCTGCTTCGTTCCAATTCTCAAGAACTAACATCACAGCCCACGTTGCCTGGGACACCTGATAAACAGAAGAGAAAGCAGCCATACCCTTTTCAAGCCATCCCTGCACGTGTCGCTCCTTGATCATCTGCAACCTCTTCTCCAATCCTCTGTGGCTTCTGTGGAGAGCCTGCCATGGCACCTGCAAAGCAAGACCCTTCGCAGTCACCTCGTGCTACTTGGCAGTTCTGCTCCAATCCAGCTCACAACCAGCCCGCCCTTCTCGTGCTGCTCTTCAGAGTGCAGCTTGGCCCCACTCAGCCTGTGCGAGACACCTGCAAAAGAGAAAGAAAACCACAGGCTGAAGCAGCATCCAAAGCCACAGCACAGCTGGGACAGTTACTCTCATCTGCTCCCTTACATCTGCCCCCTCACCTGCCCTCGAGGAAGATGTTTCCATCTGCTCTCTTAGGCCAGCTACAACACCTCGGAAATATAAAATAAACAGGATTTTTACTGTATTTTGTGCAGTTAACTAACTGCAGTGACAACTGCACCCCTAAAGTACCTTCTACATCTGCTCATCGCTCACCTTGCCAAAAGCAGCTCTGGTCGTCAAGTCCCGTGTTGTACACTGTGTTTCACCTTAAACAAATGAAAACAGCCACAAGAGAATCAATCATTCACCTGCCACCATTAGCACCCATCCCTCCACAACACAAAGGGACCCAATTAACAATATTATCATTTCAAAACAGCAGCCCCCTTGCCTCAGCACCTCAGAAGTAGATCAAGACAGGCACCGAGCTGCCTACCGACTGATGAACAGTTCCAGAAGGAGCTCTTTCCTGTGGGCAGTTCCTACTACGGTATACACTCTACTGGGGACAGGAAAGAAATAAAAATAAAAAAATTCAAAACCCCATATCTGTAAGCTTTCAAGATTCAACAGTACACCATTCAAGCACTATGCAAACAGCTGCTCGCAAGCAGCTCAACTCTGCCAAATCCACATCTGCCAACCTCCAGAGATGACTGTGCCAGCTGTCCTTCAGTATGCGCCCAGAGGCAGATGTCTACGCCAAAACAGTCCCATCAATGTATTAGTACACCCATGCACTGCCACGTTAGCTATTATCACTAACTGCCAGGCAGGACAGCTCCAGACCAAACACGTACACACACAGGCACGCCACAAACACTACAAACAAAACACACAACACTAGGCGCAAGAAAAAGTGACCCCCGGGGGAAAGCCCTAGGGCAACAGCAAGTCAGAACAGGTGCTCTGCACCAGACCCTACCAGAGACTCAAATGTCACGACACGCGACTGGAAGCAACTGCCAGAACTGGGATGGTGGAGGCCTAAAAAGCCTGCCTTCAAGACAAGAGACCAGAAGGATGGGGGCTGAAAACCCCCTAAGAAGACACTTAGGAAATCAATTCCCAAGCAAGAGCTCCTGATGCAGCCCAGACGACTTCTGCAAGAGTGAGGATGGAAACAGACGCGATCTCAAACCGAATATGATGCACAAGACCTGAAACAGATCTGCACTTTCGAGCACTTCTTGTCTTGCAGTCGCTGCTTGATCAGAGCCATGATGACAAAACAAGCATTGAGGCCCTTCAGCACAGCTACCAAGTCGCCTGTCTAGTCAGTCCGGTCTAAAAAGCCAGGAGGATATCAAGACCCGAGAAGCACAGAACAGACACTGCAGAAGCAACACTACAGGACAGACAAACTGAAGGAAACTGTCCTGCCTGGCACACGCACTCATGCTACAAAATAATCCCGCTGCTTCTATTAGCCTGGTGACCCAGCCACAAGCAGCCTGAACCACCCTCACAGTGGCACCAAGTCTATTCAGCCAGCACGCTCCATGCTGCTCTGGCTCCCAGCTCCCATTAGCCACCCCAGATATGCAAATACCAGGTGCCCCACAACTTAGCTCTTAGGTTGCTGCATGGTAAAGTCCCTCCGCCTCAAGAAATGCACAGGCACCGATTGTCATCTTAGCCAATTGAAGGCTCATCATCAGCTGCAAAAAACAGAGTACCAGCATTCACTAGCACGCCAGCCATGATGCCCACCTGCTCCACAATGCTGACTACCGCTGATGCAACATACGGTTCTGCTCACCTCTTCCTCTCCGAGTCCAAGGTCCAACAGTGCAGCCAGTATCATCCACACCACCTGGGAAAACAAAGGGATTAAATGATCATTGCGTTCAGAAGTGACCCAATGGTGGTTTTTTTTTCTTATTGTTTTTTGTGTGTTTCCTGTTTCTTTTTTTTTTTTTTCAAATCTGCTTTTGCTCAACAGCATGCAGACTGCAGACAAGAAAACTGGGGTGTTTCTAGAAGCAATAATCCCCATGCTTTTGCTGCAGCTTTTAACATTGAAAGGACAACACGACCCAGCAAGTAACTGGAACTTCTTCAAATGGAATTAGCACAAACTTTTATTTGCATTGAAAGAAAAATCTAGGAGCAGAACAGATTATACACCAACAAAATCAATTCCATTCCACCCCCGGGAAAAAAATCACATACTCTCATCCCCTCCTGTCCCTCAGCCGCTTGCCTGCCCCACGTGGCAGATGCTTCCATCTGTTCTCTTCACCCACTTACAGCACCTCTAAAAGGCAAACTGGAATTTTACTCTACTGGATGTAGGAAAATAACTGCAGTGACAACCGCACCCCAAAAACAACAGTTACCTCTGCTCATCACACACCAGAGTCACTGCAGAGGCAGCTGGTTGACACATCCTGCACTGCACACTGCATTGCAGCCTGAACAAAGGAGAAAGGCAGGAAGAAGATAAACATTCAGCTGCCAGCAGTAGCACCCAACCCTCAAAAACATAAGCGACCCCAGCTTTACTTTTATCCTTTCAAAACAGCAGGCCACTTGCCTCTGGACCTGCAAATTAGGTCCAAGCTTGAAAGGAGCGGCCAGCATCACCCACGCCACCTGGGAACATAAAAGGACAAAATGACCACTGTGCTTGCAAGCACCCACCTGCTACACTGCTCCTCTATCCCAAACAGTCTCACCCCGGACCCTCTGAGGGAAACACCTGAGCGTCTTCCCTTCGCTTCAGATAAGGGATGACCAGGCTGACACCACTCACCTTCCCTCAGAGCTTCCTGACATGATGATTGCCCTTCCCTCTCCACAACTGAACCAAGCACCTGCAGAGACAAGGGAAACGCACACTCTGAGGCACCTCACAGCCACAGCGTACCTGCTGCAAGACCTCTCTCTTCCCAGCTCCGGTACTTCAGCTGCTCACCAGCTCTGAGATTCTTCACTCACAGCACCACAGCAAACTCTGCCCAGGCCACACAACACACACTACACAAGCTACATTGCTTAAGACATATGAGCTGGAATGTTCCTACCCAACAATCAGTCGCATCGCACAGGAAGGATGCCGCACACTCCTAGAAACCAAACCTACCAGTCCTGAGAAGCTCCCCACATCCACCTGGCAACCACGCTCAGCACACACACTATTCACCCCTCAAAAAAAACAAGAAGTTAGAACATACACATACACACACAAAAAAAAGAAACAACCGAGCTCCACAAATGCCAAAAAGACATGCGCACACAGCAGCCCCGGCAGGGGTAATCACAGACTTACCCCTTGCAGATAAAAAAGGTGACTCTGATACAACCCTGCTCAGTCTCTTGGTAATGCTGCATCTACGCTCTCAAGCCACAGGTACCATGCAATCAAGCTGGTTTTAGTCCTCTGCAGAATAAAACGAGTGGGTTTATACATCTAGAGATTAAAGTGCAGCTCAAAAACAGCGGAGTACCCCACCATCCTAGAAAACAATAAGCCACAAACCTCTACTAAACATCCCTCTATTAAGCGAATTCCAAGCACTTAAAAATTCTAGAAATCTATAAACTCCCGTCTGCCTAGAGAACCCTGCAACCGACTGAAGGAAAAACAAAGCACTTACCCCAAGGAGCAGCCCAGGCAGAAGGAGCTCTCTGATAGCATGCCTGGGGCTCATATACCATTCGGCCCCGCCCAGCACCCAAACCCAATCACCTGGAAAAGGGGAGGGGCAAAGCACAAGGAAGTAGAAAGAAAGGAGCAGCAGCAGCAGCTGATTTTTATTTTTTTATTATTATTATTTTATTTTATTTTAAGATCTGCTTTACCTGAAAACCATGCAGAGAGCAGACAGGTGACCTGTGGTGTTTCTAGAAGCAACAATCCCCATGCTTTTGCTGCAGCTTTTAACTTTGAAAGGACGACACCACCAGGCCAGTAACTGGAACTTTTTCAAATGGAATTACGTCAAACAGGTTCATCATCACTTGCAAAAACAGAGAACCAGAACTCACAAGCATGCCAGCCCTGACACCCACCTCCTCCACAACGCTTACTACTACTGATGCAACATGCTACTGTGCAATACCTCTCTGTTCCCAGCTTCTTTCCCTCATCTGCTCACTACATTTACCTGAGAAATGGGCCCGGGCAACGCCGCGCCGAAAGGGGCCCGGGCGGACTTATTCTGCAGAGAAGAAGAAGGTGAGCCTGCTCACTCTCTAGGCACTGCTGCACTTATGTGGTCAAGGAACCATACCCCACGGTTTCCCAAAAACAATGTACCTCGCAACCCCTCATAAACGTACTTCTACTATGTAAATTCAAGGACAAAGTCTAAAAGGCTGCAAGGTCTACCACTCGACAGACAGAAAACACACAGGCAAAAGCTCTAGAAATATAACAAGCTGTCCCTAAACTTGAAACAGACTACCCCTTACATGCCCACTGCTGCCATTTTCAGACACATGCTCACACAGGGAGCTTCCATGATACACTTCTCCTAAACCCTGCTCCATCACTTTGCCACCAAGGTTTTGACTATGATAATATTTGACATACAGGCAAAGAATCACAGAAAGCCCCGTAATTCTGCAAAAATCAGAAGGGAACCAGAACCACAAAGCAAACACACAAAGTAACATCACCATACTATCCGTAAAAATGCCATAACAACTACTCACCTGAGGAAGAGCTGCGTGCAATACAAGCACCTACTAATAGATTGCTTTACAATGACAGATCCCACCAGTTGCCACCTCAAAAAGACATGCGTACCCGTTTCTACTAGGAAACGCATCAGTCCATAGACTCTGACCCACCTAAAGAACCCTCCAAACAACTGAAATAAAACCAAACGCTTATCCAAAAGTGCAGCCCAGGCAGAAGGAGCTCTCTGATGGCATACCTGCAACTCAGTTACCATTAGGTCCCACCTGGACCCTGAAGCCAATCACCTGGGAAAGTGCAGGGGGAAAGCACATGAAAGTAGAAAGAGGAGGAGCAGCAGCTGTGGTTTATTTGCTTTTATAAGGCTTAGCTCAACAGCATGCAGAGTGCAGACAGGAGAACTGAGGTGTTTCTAGAAACAAAAATCCCCATGCTTTTGCTGCAGCTTTGAATATTGAAAGGACAATACATCCAAGTAAGCAACCGATTTCTTTTTCCATCTGGAATTACCTCGATCTTTCATTTACACAGAAAGAACAATCTAGGAGCAGAACAGATTACACGCCAAAAAATAATTCAATTTCATTCCACTCACAGGAAAAAATCACTTCAGTAGGATATCTGAGAATCAAAAGGCTATGCTGGTGGGTCAAAACACACTACAGAACACTGGGGCCAGGCCCTCCTCTGCACCCACTTAAAACCCATCCCTGCACTCACCAAGGTACAACCCCAACACAAAAAAACAGACGCAGCATTTCAGCTTCAACACAGTTTTGGGAACTACTGGAAAGCAAGCTTCATACTCAGAGAGGCATGCTCACGTTACACAGGACGGGGCTTCGGGCAGCTCTTTGCCTACCAAAGAAGACCATTATCAGCACCTGCTTTGTTCCAGTTCTCAGGAACTAACATCACAGCCCACGTTGCCTGGGACACCTGATAAACAGAAGAGAAAGCAGCCATACCATTTTTAAGCCATCCCTGCACGTGTCGCTCCTTGATCATCTGCAACCTCTTCTCAAATCCTCAGCCTCTTCTGTGGAGAGCCTGCCATGGCACCTGCAAAGCAAGATGGATACCCTTCGCAATCACCTCGTGCTACTCGGCAGTTCTGCTCCAATCCAGCTCACAACCAGCCCGCCCTTCTCGTGCTGCTCTTCAGAGTGCAGCTTGGCCCCACTCAGCCTGAGACAAAAGTGAAACAAAAAGAAAAGCACAGGCTGAAGCAGCATCCAAAGCCACAGCACAGCTGGGACAGTTACTCTCATCTGCTCCCTTACATCTGCCCCCTCACCTCCCCTCGAGGCATATGCTTCCATCTGCTCTCTTAGGCCAGCTACAATACCCCTGAAATATAAACAGGATTTTTACTGTATTTTGTGCAGTTAACTAACTGCAGTGACAACTGCACCCCTAAAGTACCTGCTACATCTGTTCATCGCTCACCTTGCGAAAAGCAGCTCCGGTCAAGTCCCGTGTTGTACACTGTGTTTCACCTTCAACAAATGAAAACAGTCACAAGATAGTCATTCACCTGCCAGCATTAGCACCCATCCCTCAACAACACAAAGGGACCCCATTTACAATATTATCATTTCAAAACAGAAGCCCCAATACCTCAGCACCTCAGAAGTAGATCAAGACAGTCACCGAGTTGCCTACCAACTGATGAACAGTTCCAGAAGGAGCTCTTTCCGTGAAAGGTTCCTCCAAAGGTTTACACTCTACTGGGGACAGAATAGTAATAAAAAATAAAAGTTTCAAAACCCCGTATCTGTAAGCTTTCAAGATTCAACAGACCTCCTCAAGCACACCGTTCAAGCACTATACAAACAGCTGCTCACAAGCAGATATACTCTCCCAAATCCACATCTGCCAACTACCAGAGATGACTGTGCCAGCTGCCCCTCAGTACGTGCCCAGAGGCAGACCGGATGTCTTTGCCAACACAGTCCCATCAATGTATTAGTACACCCATGCACTGCCACATTAATCACTAACTGCCAGGCAGGACAGCTCCAGACCAAACACATACACACACGGGCACGCCACAAACACTACAAACAAAACACACAACGCAAGGCACAAGAAAAAGTGACCCCCAAAAGGAAAGCCCTACGGCAACAGCAAGTCAGAACAGGTGCTCTGCACCAGACCCTACCAGAGACTCCAATGTCACGACACGCGACTGGAAGCAACTGCCAGAACTGGGATGATGGAGGCCTAAAAAGCCTGCCTTCAAGACAAGAGACCAGAAGGATGGGGACTGAAAACCCCCTAAGACAACTCTCAGGAAATCAATTCCCAAGCAAGAGCTCCTGATACGGCCCAGACGACTTCTGCAAGAGTGAGGATGGAAACAGATGTGCATCATATTCAGCTTGAGATCACAAGACCTGAAACTTATCTGCACTTTAAGCAGCAACTGCAAGACAAAAAGTGCTCGGATCACAGCCATGATGACAAAACAAGCATTGAGGCCCTTCAGCACAGCTACCAAGTCGCCTGTCTAGTCAGTCCTGTGTAAAAAGTTAGGAGAATATCAAGACCCAAGGAGACCATAATTCACAACACACAATGGAGAAGCAACACTACAGGACAGACAAACTGAAGGAAACTGTCCTGCCTGGCACACGCACTCATGCTACAAAATAATCCCGCTGCTTCTATTAGCCTGGTGACCCAGCCACAAGCACCCAGAACGTGACCCAGCCTGAACCACCCCTCACAGTGGCACCAAGTCTATTCAGCCAGCAGGCACCACGCTGCTCTGGCTCCCAGCTCCCATTAGCCACCCCAGATATGCAAATACCAGGTGCCCCCCAACTTAGCTCTCAGGTTGTTGGATGGTAAAGTCCCTCCGCCTCAAGAAATGCACAGGCACCGATTGCCATCTTAGTCAATTGCCAGGCTCATCATCAGCTGCAAAAACAGAGTAACAGCATTCACTAGCACGCCGGCCATGATGCCCACCTTCTCCACAATGCTGACTACTACTGATGCAACATACGGTTCTGCTCACCTCTTCCTCTCCGAATCCAAGCTCCAACAGTGCAGCCAGTATCATCCACACCACCTGGGAAAACAAAGGGATCAAATGATCGTTGCGTTCAGAAGTGACCCAATGGTGGTTTGTTTTTTTTATTATTGTTTTTTTGTGTGTGTTTCATGGTTTTTTTTTCGTTTTTTTTTTTGAAATCTGCTTTTGCTCAACTGCACGTAGACTGCAGACAAGAAAATTGGGGGTGTATCTAGAAGCAACAATCCCCATGCTTTTGCTGCAGCTTTTAACATTGAAAGGACAACACGACCCAGCAAGTAACTGGAACTTTTTCAAATGGAATTAACTTAAAATTTTATTTACACTGAAAGAAAAATCTAGGAGCAGAACAGATTATACACCAACAAAATCAATTCCATTCCACCCCCGGGAAAAAAATCACATACTCTCATCCCCTCCTGTACCTCAGCCGCTTCCCTGCCCCCCATGGCAGATGCTTCCATCTGTTCTCTTCACCCACTTTTAGAACCTCTAAAATGCAAACTGGAATTTTACTCTATTGGATGTAGGAAAATAACTGCAGTGACAATCGCGCCCGTAAAACAACAGTTACCTCTGCTCATCACGCACCAGAGTCACTGCAGAGGCAGCTTGGGTCGAGAGGTCCTGCACTGCACACTGCGTTTCACCCTGAACAAAAGAAAAACACAGGCAGAAGATAAACATTCAGCTGCCAGCAGTAGCACCCAACCCTCAAAAACATAAGCGACCCCAGCTTTACTTTTATCCTTTCAAAACAGCAGGCCACTTGCCTCTGTACTTGCAAATTAGGTCCAAGCTTGAAAGGAGCGGCCAGCATCACCCACGCCACCTGGGAACACAAAAGCATACAATGACAACTGTGCTTGCAAGAATCCGCCTGCCACACTGCTCCTCTATCCCAAACAGCCTCACCTCGGAACCTCACAGGGAAACACCTGAGCGTCTTCCCTTCGCTTCAGATAAGGGATGACCAGGCTGACACCACTCACCTTCCCTCAGAGCTTCCTGACATGACAATTTCCCTTCCCTCTCCACAACTGAACCAAGCACCTGCAGAGACAAGGGAAAAGCACACTCTGAGGCACCTCACAGCCACAGCGTACCTGCTGCAAGACCTCTCTCTTCCCAGCTCCGGTACTTCAGCTGCTCACCAGCTCTAACTGAGATTCTACACTCACAGCGCCACAGCAAACTCTGCGCAGGCCACACAACACACCACTACACAAGCTACATTGCTTAAGACATATGAGCTGGAACGTTCCCACCCAACAATCAGTCGCATCGCACAGGAAGGATGCTGCACACTCCTAGAAACCAAACCTACCAGTCCTGAGCAGCTCCCCACATCCACCTGGCAACCACGCTCAGCACACACACTATTCACCCCTCAAAAAAAAAAATAAACTTAGAACATGCACATACACACAAAAAAAACAACTGAGCTCCACAAATGCCAAAAAGACATGCACACACAGCAGCCCCGGCAGGGGTAATCACAGACTTACCCCTTGCAGATGAAAAGGTGACTCTGATACAACCCTGCTCAGTCTCTTGGCAATGCTGCATCTACACTGTCAAGCCACATGTAGCATGTAATCAAGCTGCTGAAACTCTCCAGGAGACTAAAACAAGTGTTTTTATACATGTAGAGATTAAAATATGGTGCAAAAACACGAGCATATGTGACCATCCCAAAAAACAGTGAGACAGCAGCCTCTACTAAATATCCCTCTATTTCAAGCACTTAGAAATCTAGAATTCCAAGCACTTAGAAATACAGAACTCCACAAACTGCAGCCTGCCTAGAGAACCTTGCAACTGACTGAAAGAAACACAAAGCACTGACCCCAAAGAGCAGCCCAGGCAGAAGGAGCTCTGATGTCGTGCCTGGGGCTCATATACCTTTTGTCCCCGCCCAGCACCCAAACCAAATCACCTGGGGAAGATGAGGGACAAAGCACAAGAGAGCAGGAAGGGAGCAAGAGAAGCAAGGGGTTTTTTTTCTTTCTTTCTTTTTTAAAATCAGCTTTATCTCAAAAGCATGCAAAGAGCAGGCAAGATATCTGCAGTGATTCTAGAAGCAAAAATCCCCTTTTACTTTCTCTGCAGATATCAATATTGAACTGAAAAGATCACCAAGCTAGTAACTGAAACTTTTTGAACTGGAATTAGTTTAAACAGACTCACCCCCATCTGTAAACACAGAGAGCCGGCATTCATCAGAATGCCAGCCCTAATAACCACCTCCTGCACAACGTTCACTACTACTAAGGCAACGTATCATTGTGCAATACCTCTCTGTTCCAAGCTCCTTTACCTCACCTGCTCTGTAGCTCCACATGACAAATGGGCCCGGGCGGCGCCGCGCCGAAATGGGCCCGGGCGGCGCCGCGCCGAAATGGGCCCGGGCGGCGCCGCGCCGAAATGGGCCCGGGCGGCGCCGCGCCGAAATGGGCCCGGGCGGCGCCGCGCCGAAATGGGCCCGGGCGGCGCCGCGCCGAAATGGGCCCGGGCGGCGCCGCGCCGAAATGGGCCCGGGCGGCGCCGCGCCGAAATGGGCCCGGGCGGCGCCGCGCCGAAATGGGCCCGGGCGGCGCCGCGCCGAAATGGGCCCGGGCGGCGCCGCGCCGAAATGGGCCCGGGCGGCGCCGCGCCGAAATGGGCCCGGGCGGCGCCGCGCCGAAATGGGCCCGGGCGGCGCCGCGCCGAAATGGGCCCGGGCGGCGCCGCGCCGAAATGGGCCCGGGCGGCGCCGCGCCGAAATGGGCCCGGGCGGCGCCGCGCCGAAATGGGCCCGGGCGGCGCCGCGCCGAAATGGGCCCGGGCGGCGCCGCGCCGAAATGGGCCCGGGCGGCGCCGCGCCGAAATGGGCCCGGGCGGCGCCGCGCCGAAATGGGCCCGGGCGGCGCCGCGCCGAAATGGGCCCGGGCGGACTTATTCTGCAGAGAAGAAGGTGAGCCTGCTCACTCTCTAGGCACTACTGCACTTATGCGGTCAAGAGACATTACCCCACTGTTTCCCAAAAACAACTACCTGGAATCACCTAATAAACATACTTCTAATATGTCAATTCGAGGACATCAAGACTAAAAGGCTGCAAGGTCTGAACACTCGACAGACAGAAAACCCACAGGCAAATGCTCCAGAAATATAACAAACTGTCCCTAAACTTGAAACAGACTACCCCTTACGTGCCCACTGCTGCCATTTTCAGACACATGCTCACACAGGGAGCTTCCATGATACATTTCAACTAAACCCTGCTCCATCACTTTAACAGCAAGGTTGTAACTTTGATAATATTTGACATACAGGCAAAGAATCACAAAAAGCCCCGTAATTCTGCAAAAATCAGAAGGGAACCAGAACCACAAAGCAAACACACAAAGTAACATCACCATACTATCCGTAAAACTGCCATAACATCTACTCACCTGAGGAAGAGCTGCGTGCAATACAGGCACATACTACTACTAGATTGCTTTACAGTGACAGATCCTACCAGTTACCAACTCAAAAAGATATGCGTACCAGTTTCTACTTCAAAATGCATCAGTCCATAGACTCTGACCCACCTAAAGAACCCTGCAACCAACTGAAATAAAACCAAACGCTTACCCAAAAGTGCAGCCCAGGCAGAAGGAGCTCTCTGATGGCATACCTGCAACTCAGTTACCATTAGGTCTCACCTGGACCCTGAAGCCAATCACCTGGGAAAGTGCAAGGGGGAAAGCAGAAAAAAAAAATCAGAAACGAGCAGTAGCTGTGGTTTCTTTATTCATTTATATGGCTTAGCTCAACTGCATGCAGAGTGAAGACAGGAGAGCTAGCGTGTTTCTAGAAACAAAAATCCCCATGCTGTTGCTGCAGCTTTGAATATTAAAAGGACAAACTGATTAAGAAAGTAAACTGATTTTTTTTCCCCTCTGGAATTAGCTCAATATTTTATTTACATAAAAAGAAAAATCTAGGAGGAGAACAAATTACATGGAAAAAAAAACAATTCCATTCCACTCGCAGGAAAAATCACTTACTTCAGTAGGCTACCTGAGAACCAAAAGGCTATGCTGATGGGTCAAAACACACTACAGGACACTGGGGTTCAGGCCCTCCGCTGCACCCACTTAAAACCCATCCCTACACTCATCAAGGTGCAAGCCCAACACAAAAAAAACAAAGCATTTCAGCACCTGCTTTGTTCCGATTCTAAAGACTAACATCACAGCCCACGTCGCCAGGGACACCTGATAAACAGAAGAGAAAGCAGCCATACCCTTTTCAAGCCATCCCTGCACGTGTCGCTCCTTGATCATCCGCAACCTCTTCTCAAATCCTCAACCGCTTCTGTGGAGAGCCTGCCATGGCACATGCAAAGCAAGACCCTTCGCACTCACCTCATGCTACTTGGCAGTTCTGCTCCAATCCAGCTCACAAACAGCCCGCCCTTCTCGTGCTGCTCTTCAGAGTGCAGCTTGGCCCCACTCAGCCTGTGCGAGACACCTGCAAAAGAGAAACAAAAGCATAGGCTGAAGCAGCATCCAAAGCCACAGCACAGCTGGGAGAGATACTCTCATCTGCTGCCTTACATCTGCCCCCCTCACCTCCCCTCGAGGCAGATGCTTCCATCTGCTCTCTTAGGCCAGTTACAACAACTCTGAAATATAATCAGGATTTTTCCTCTATTTTGTGCAGTTAACTAACTGCAGTGACAACTACACCCCTAAAGTACCAGCTACATCTGCTCATCGCTCACCTTGCCAAAAGCAGCTATGGTCAAGTCCCGTGTTGTACACTGTGTTTCACCTTAAACAAATTAAACGAAAGTTGCCTACCAAGTGCTGAACAGTTCCAGAAGGAGCTCTTTCCCATGACAGGTTCCTCCTAGGGTTTACACTCTACTGGGGACAGGAAAGAAATAAAAATAAACATTTCAAAACCCCATATCTGTAAGCTTTCAAGATTCAACAGACCTCCTCAAGCACACCGTTCAAGCACTATACAAACAGCTGCTCACAAGCAGATATACTCTCCCAAATCCCCAACTGCCAACCACCAGACATGATTGTGCCAGCTGCCCTTCAGTACGTGCCCAGAGGCAGACCGGATGTCTTTCCCAACACAGTCCCATCAATGTATTAGTACACCCATGCACTGCCACATTAATCACTAACTGCCAGGCAGGACAGCTTCGGACCAAACACACACACAGGCACGCCACAAACACTACAAACAAAACACACAACACAAGGCACAAGAAAAAGTGACCCCCTGAGGAAAGCCCTAGGGCAACAGCAAGTCAGAACAGGTGCTCTGCACCAGACCCTACGAGAGACTCCAATGTCACGACACGTGACTGGAAGCAACTGCCAGAACTGGGATGATGGAGGCCTAAAAAGCCTGCCTTCAAGACAAGAGACCAGAAGGATGGAGAGTGAAAACCCCCTAAGACAACTCTCAGGAAATCAGTTCCCAAGCAAGAGCTCCTGATGCGGCCCAGATGACTTCTGCAAGAGTGAGGATGGAAACAGACGCGATCTCAAACCGAATATGATGCACAAGACCTGAAACAGATCTGCACTTTCGAGCACTTCTTGTCTTGCAGTCGCTGCTTGATCAGAGCCATGATGACAAAACAAGCATTGAGGCCCTTCTGCACAGCTACCAAGTTGCCTGTCTGGTCAGTCCGGTGTAAAAAGCCATGAGGATATCAAGACCCGAGAAGCACAGAACAGACACTGCAGAAGCAAACAGGACAGACGAACAGAAGGAAATTGTCCTGCATGGCGCACGCACTCAAGCTACAAAATAATCCCGCTGCTCCTGTTAGCCTGGTGACCCAGCCACAAGCACCCAGAACATGACCCAGCCTCAACCACCTTCACAGTGGCACCAAGTCTATTCAGCCAGCTGCCTCCATGCTGCTCTGGCTCCCAGCTCCCATTAGCCACCCCAGATATGCAAATACCAGGTGCCCCCCAACTTAGCTCTCAGGTTGTTGGATGGTAAATTCCTTCCACCTCAAGAAATGCACAGGCACCGATTGTCATCTTAGTCAATTGAAGGCTCATCATCAGCTGCAAAAACAGAGTAACAGCATTCACTAGCACGCCGGCCATGATGCCCACCTGCTCCACAATGCTGACTACTGCTGATGCAACATACGGTTCTGCTCACCTGTTCCTCTCCGAATCCAAGCTCCAACAGTGCAGCCAGTATCATCCACACCACCTGGGAAAACAAAGGGATTAAATGTTCGTTGCAATCACAACAAGTCAGCCAATGGTGTTTTTTGTTGTTGTTGGTTTTTGTGTGCGTTTCCTTTATTTTTTTTTAAATCTGCCTTAGCTCAACAGCATGCAGAGCACAAACAAGAGAACTGGGGTGTTTCTAGAAGCAACAATCCCCATGCTTTTGCTGCAGCTTTGAATATTAAAAGGACAATACGACCCAGCAAGTAACTGGAACTTTCTTAACTGGAATTAGCTCAAACTTTTTTTTTTTTTAAATAGAAAGAAAAATCTAGGAGCAGAACAGATTATACGCCAACAAAATCAATTCCATTCCACCCCCGGGAAAAAATCACATACTCTCATCCCCTCCTGTACCTCAGCCGCCTGCCTGCCCCACATGGCAGATGCTTCCATTTGTTCTCTTCACCCACTTATAGCACCTCTAAAAGGCAAACTGGAATTTTACTCTACTGGATGTAGGAAAATAACTGCAGTGACAACCGCACCCCAAAAATAACAGCTACCTCTGCTCATTACGCACCAGAGTCACTGCAGAGGCAGCTCGGGTTGAGACGTCCTGCACTGCGCACCACACACTGCATTTCAGCCTAATGAAAGGCAAAACACAGGCAGAAGATAAACATTCAGCTGCCAGCAGTAGCACCCATCCCTCAACAACAAAAGGCACCCCATCTTTAGTTTTATCCTTTCAAAACAGCAGGCCATTTGCCTCTGGACCTGAAAATTAGGTCCAAGCTTGAAAGGAGCGGCCAGCATCACCCACGCCACCTGGGAACACAAAAGGATACAATGACCACTGTGCTTGCAAGCACCCACCTGCCACACTGCTCCTCTATCCCAAACAGCCTCAACTCAGACCCTCACAGGGAAACACCTGAGCGTCTTCCCTTCGCTTCGGATAAGGGATGACATGGCTGACACCACTCACCTTCCCGCAGAGCTTCGTGACATGACGATTTCCCTTCCCTCTCCACAACTGCACAAAGCACCTGCAGAGACAAGAGAAACACACACTCTGAGGCACCTCACAGCCACAGCGTACCTGCTGCAAGACCTCTCTCTTCCCAGCTCCGGTACTTCAGCTGCTCACCAGCTTTAACTCAGGTTCTTTGCTCACAGCAGCACAGCAAACACTGCCCGGGCCACACAACACACACTACACAAGCTACAATGGCTAAGACACACAAGCTGGAACGTTCCGGCCAACAATCAGTCGCATCACACAGGAAGGCTGCCGCACACCCCGAGAAACCAAACCTACCAGTCCTGAGCAGCTCCCCACCTCCTCCTGCCAACCACGCTCAGCACACACACTATTTGCCCCTCAAAAAAAACCAAAAACTTAGAACATACACACACAAAAAACAACTAAGCTCCATAAATACCAAAAAGACACGCACACAAAGCAGCCCCAGCATGGGTAATCACAGACTTACCCTTTTGCAGAGGAAAGAGCAGACTCTGATACAACCCTGCTCAGGCTCTTGGTAATGCTGCATCTACACTGCCACCTCGGACCCTTACAGGGAAACACCTGAGCATCTTCCCTTCAGATAAGAGATGACCAGGCTGACAACACTCACCTTCCCTCACTGCTCCATGACACGAGTATTTCCCTTTCCTGTCCACGACTGCACAAAGCACCTGCAAAAAAAAGACAGAAAAGCGCACTCTGAGGCACCTCACAGCCACAGTGTACCTGCTGCAATAATACCTCTCTCTTCCCAGCTCTCTCCAGCTGGGAGAGAGAGGTATTATTGCAGCAGGTACACTGTGGCTGTGAGGTGCCTTCAGCTGCTCACTAGCTCTGAGATTCTTCGCCCACAGCACCACAGCAAACTCTGCCAGGGCCACACAACACACACTACACAAGCTCAATTGCCTAAGACACACAAGCTGGAACGTTCCAGCCCAACAATTAGTCACGTCACAGGAAGGATGCCGCACACTCCTAGAAACCAAACCTACCAGTCCTGAGCAGCTCCCCACCTCCTCATTCTAACCACACTCAGCAAACACACTATTTGACCACCAAAAAAAAAGAACATGCATACACACAAAGAAAAACAACTGAGCTCCACAAATGCCAAAAAGACATGCACACACAGCAGCCTCGGCAGGGGTAATCACAGACTTACCCTTTGCAGATAAAAAAGGTGACTCTGATACAACTCTGCTCAGTCTCTTGGTAATGCTGCATCTACGCTGTCAAGCCACAGGTACCATGCAATCAAGCTGGTTTTAGTCCTCTGCAGAATAAAACGAGTGGGTTTATACGTCTAGAGATTAAAGTGCAGCTCAAAAACAGAGCAGTATCGCACCATCCTAAAAAACAATAAGCCACAAACCTCTACTAAACACCCCTCTATTAAATGAATTCCAAGCACTTAAAAATTCTAGAAATCTATAGACTCCAGCCTGCCTAGAGAACCCTGCAACTGACTGAAGGAAAAACAAAGCACTTACACCAAGGAGCAGCCCAGGCAGAAGGAGCTCTCTAATACCATGCCTGGGGCTCATATACCATTTGGCCCCGCCCAGCACTCAAACCCAATCACCTGGAAAAGGGGAGGGGCAAAGCACAAGGAAGTAGAAAGAAAGCAGCAGCAGCTGTTTTTTATTATTTTCTTTGTTTTTTGTTTTTTTTTTTTTTTTTTTAAAGATCTGCTTTACTTGAAAAACATGCAGAGAGCAGACAGGAGACCTAGGGTGTTTCTAGAAGCAACAATCCCCATGCTTTTGCTGCAGCTTTTAACATTGAAAGGACAACACGACCCAGCAAGTAACTGAAACTTTTTCAAATGGAATTAGCTCAAACTTTTATTTGCATTGAAAGAAAAATCTACGAGCAGAACAGATTATACACCAACAAAATCAATTCCATTCCACCAAGGTAGTATCTGAAACTTTTTGAACTAGAATTTGTTTAAACAGACTCATCCCCATCTGTAAACACAGAGAACCAGCATTCAACAGCATGCCAGCCCTAATAACCACCTCCTGCACAACGTTCACTACTACTAAGACAACATATCATTGTGCAATAACTGTCTGTTCCCAGCTCCTTTACCTCACCTGCTCAGTAGCTCCACATGACAAATGGGGCCGGGCGGCGCCGCGCCGAAAGGGGCCCGGGCGGCGCCGCGCCAAAATGGGGCCGGGCGGACTTATTCTGCAGAGAAGAAGAAGGTGACCCTGCTCACTCTCTAGGCACTACTGCACTTATGTGGTCAAGGAACCATACCCCACGGTTTCCCAAAAAAAACGTACCTGGCAACCCCTCATAAATGTACTTCTACTATGTAAATTCAAGGACAAAGTCTAGAAGGCTGCAAGGTCTAAACACTCGACAGACAGAAAACACACAGACAAAAGCTCCAGAAATATAACAAGCTGTCCCTAATCTTGGAACAGACTACCCCTACCCCTGCTTTACTTGAAAAACATGCAGAGAGCAGACAGGTGACCTGTGGTGTTTCTAGAAGCAACAATCCCCATGCTTTTGCTGCAGCTTTTAACATTGAAAGGACAACACGACCAGGGCAGTAACTGGAACTTTTTCAAATGGAATTACGTCAAACAGCTTCATCATCACTTCCAAAAATAGAGAACGAACATTCACTAGCGTGCCAGCACTGATAGCCACCTCCTGTACAACACTGACTACTACTGATGCAACATACCATTGTGCAATACCTCTGTTCCCAGCTCCTTTACCTCACATGCTCAGTAGCTCCACCTGAGAAATGGGCCCGGGGCGGCGCCGCACTGTAACGGGCCCGGGGCAGCACCGCGCATAAATGTTTTGGATACTAAAAGGACAAAATGACCAAGCAAGTAGTTGATTTTTTTTTCCCATCTGGAATTAGCTCAAGCTTTTATTTACATAGAAAGAGAAGTCTAGGAGCAGAACTGATTACGTGCCAAAAAAAAAAATTCAATTCCATTCAACTTGCAGGAAAAATCATTTATTCAGTAAGCTACCTGAGAACCAAAAGGCCATGCTGATGGGTTAAAACACACTACAGGACACTGGGGCCAGGCCCTCCGCTGCACCCACTTAAAACCCATCCCTACACTCCCCAAGGAGCAACCCCAACACAAACACAGACACAGCATTTCAGCTTCAACACAGTTTTGGGAACTGCTGGAAAGCATGCTTCATCCTCAGCGAGGTGTGCTCAGGCTACACAGGACAGGGCTTTGGGCACCACTTTGCCTACCGAAGAAGACCACCATCAGCACCTGCTTTGTTCCGATACTAAACACTAACATCACAGCCCACGTTGCTTGGGACACCTGATAAACAGAAGAGAAAGCAGCCATGCCCTTTTCAAGCCATCCCTGCACGTGTCGCTCCTTGATCATCCGCAACCTCTTCTCCAATCCTCAACCGCTTCTGTGGAGAGCCTGCCATGGCACCTGCAAAGCAAGACGGATACCCTTCGCACTCACCTCGTGCTACTCGGCCGTTCTGCTCCAATCCAGCTCCAGCTCACAACCAGCCCGCCCTTCTCGTGCTGCTCTTCAGAGTGCAGCTTGGCCCCACTCAGCCTGTGCGACACACCCGCAAAAGAAAAAGAAAAGCATAGGCTGAAACAGCATCCAAAGCCACAGCACAGCTAGGACACTTACTCTCATCTGCTCCCTTACCTCAGCCCCCTCACGTACCCTCAAGGAAGATGCTTCCATCTGCTCTCTTAGGCCAGTTACAACACCCCTGAAATAAAAACAGGATTTTTACTGTATTTTGTGCAGTTAACTAACTGCAGTGACAACTGCACCCCTAAAGTACCAGCTACATCTGTTCATCGCTCACATTGCCAAAAGCAGCTATGGTCGTCAAGTCCCGTGTTGTACACTGTATTTCAACTTAAACAAATTAAACAAAAGTTGCCTACCAAGTGCTGAACAGTTCCAGAAGGAGCTCTTTCCCGTGACAGGTTCCTCCTAGGGTTTACACTCTACTGGGGACAGGAAAGAAATAAAAATAAACATTTCAAAACCCCATATCTGTAAGCTTCCAAGATTTGACAGACCTCCTCAAGCACAGCGTTCAAGCACTATGCAAACAGCTGCTCAAAAGCAGATATACTCTCCCAAATCCCCATCTGCCAACCACCAGAGATGACTGTGCCAGCTGCCCTTCAGTATGTGCCCAGAGGCAGACCGGATGTCTTTCCCAACACAGTACAAACAATGTATTAGTACACCCATGCCCTGCCACATTAATCACTAACTGCCAGGCAGGACAGCTCCAGACCAAACACATACACACACAGGCACGCCACAAACACTACAAACAAAACACACAACACAAGGCACAAGAAAAAGTGACCCCCAAAAGGAAAGCCCTATGACAACAGCAAGTCAGAACAGGCGCTCTGCACCAGACCCTACGAGAGACTCAAATGTCACGACACGCGACTGGAAGCAACTGCCAGAACTGGGATGGTGGAGGCCTAAAAAGCCTGCCTTCAAGACAAGAGACCAGAAGGATGGGGACTGAAAACCCCCTGAGACAAATATCAGGAAATCAATTCCCAAGCAAGAGCTCCTGATGTGGCCCAGATGAGTTCTGCAAGAGTGAGGATGGAAACAGATGCGATCTCAAACCCAATATGATACACAAGACCTGAAACAGATCTGCAGTTCAAGCAGCGACTGCAAGACAAGAAGTGCTCGGATCAGAGCCATGATGACAAAACAAGCATTGAGGCCCTTCAGCACCGCTACCAAGTTGCCTGTCTGATCAGTCCGGTCTAAAAAGCCAGGAGGATATCAAGACCCGAGAAGCACAGAACAGACGCTGCAGAAGCAACACTACAAGACAAACTGAAGGAAACTGTCCTGCCTGGCGCGCGCACTCAAGCTACAAAATAATCCTGCTGCTTCTATTAGCCTGCTGACCCAGCCACAAGCAGCCTGAACATGACCCAGCCTGAACCACCCTCACAGTGGCACCAAGTCTATTCAGCCAGCACGCTCCATGCTGCTCTGGCTCCCAGCTCCCATTAGCCACCCCAGATATGCAAATACCAGGTGCCCCCCAACTTAGCTCTCAGGTTGCTGCATGGCAAAGTCCCTCCGCCTCAAGAAATGCACAGGCACTGATTTTCATGATAGTCAATTGCCAGGCTCATCATCAGCTGCAAAAACAGAGTAACAGCATTCACTAGGACACCAGCACCATTGCTCACCTTCTCCACAATGCTGACTACTGCTGATGCAACATACAATTGTGCTCACGTGTTCCTCTCCGAGTCCAAGCTCCAACAGTGCAGCCAGTATCATCCACACCACCTGGGAAAACAAAGGGATTAAATGATCGTTGTGTTCACTACAACTCAGCCAACTGTGGTTTTTTTCTTTTTTTTTTGTTTGTTTTTTTTTTTGTCTGTGTGTTTACTATATTCTTTTTAAATCACTTTTACCTAAACAACATGCAGAGAGCAGACAAGAGACCTGGGGTGTTTCTAGAAGCAACAATCACCATGCTTTTGCTGCAGCTTTTAATATTGAAAGGACAGCACAACCATTCAAGTAACTGGAACTTTTTCAAATGGAATTATGCCAAACAGGTTCATCATCTCTTGCAAAAACAGAGAACCAGCATTCACTAGCTGCCCAGCCCTAATACCCACCTCCTGCACAACGCTCACTACTACTGATGCAACATATCATTGTGCAATAACTGTCTGTTCCCAGCTCCTTTAACTCACCTGCTCAGTAGCTCCACATGACAAATGGGGCCGGGCGGCGCCGCGCCGAAAAGGGGCCCGGGCAGACTTATTCTGCAGAGATGAAGGAGGTGAGCCTGCTCACTCTCTAGGCACTACTGCACTTATGTGGTCAAAAAAACGTGGCCCACGGTTTCCCAAAACCAATGCACCTGGCAACCCCTCATAAACATACTTCTAATATGTCATTTCAAGGACATCAAGACTAGAAGGCTGCAAGGTCTAAAGACTCAACAGACAGAAAACACACAGGCAAAAGTTCCAGAAATATAACAACCTATCCCTAAACTTGAAACAGACTACCCTTTACGTGCCCACTGCTGCCATTTTCAGACACATGCTCACACAGGGAGCTTCCATGATACATTTCAACTAAACTCTGCTCCATCTCCTTAACAGCAAGGCTTTGACTTTGATATTTGACATAGATGCAAAGGCTCACAGAAAGCCCCGTAATTCTGCAAAACTCAGAAGGGACCCAGAACCACAAAGCAAACACACAAAGTAACATCACCATACTATCCGTAGAACTGCCATAATATCTACTCACCTGAGGAAGAGCTGCGTGCAATACAGGCACATACTACTACTAGATTGCTTTACAGTGACAGATCCTACCAGTTACCAACTCAAAAAGATACGCGTACCGGTTTCTACTGGAAAACGCATCAGTCCATAGACTCTGACCCACCTAAAGAACCCTGAAACTGAATGAAGGAAAAACAAAGCGCTTACCCCAAAAAGCAGCCCAGGCAGAATGAGCTCTATCATGGAATATCTGCAACTCAGTTACCACTAGGTCCCACCTGGAACCTGAAGCTAATCACCTAGGAAAGTGCTTGGGGAAAGCACAAAAAAAAATCAGAAAGGAGCAGAAGCTGTGGTTTCTTTATTCATTTATATGGCTTAGCTCTACAGCATGCAGAATGAGGACAGGAGAACTAGGGTGTTTCTAGAAACAAAAATCCCCATGCCTTTGCTGGAGCTTTGAATATTAAAAGGACAAACTGACCAAGAAAGTAACTGATTTTTCCATCTGGAATTAGCTTGATCTTTTATTTACATAATAAGAAAAATCTAGGAGCAGAACTGCTTACACCCAAAAAAAAAAAAGTCAATTGCATTCCACTCACAGGAAAAATCACTTACTTCAGTAGGCTACCTGAGAACCAAAAGGCTATGCTGATGGGTCAAAACACACTACAGGACACTGGGGTTCAGGCCCTCCGCTGCACCCACTTAAAACCCATCCCTACACTCACCAAGGTGCAACCCCAACACAAAAAAAAACAGACACAGCATATCATATCAGCACCTGCTTTGTTCCGATTCTCGAGAACTAACACCACAGCCCACATTGCCTGGGACACCTGATAAACAGAAGAGAAAGCAGCCATACCCTTTTCAAGCCATCCCTGCACGTGTCGCTCCTTGATCATCCGCAACCTCTTCTCAAATCCTCAACCGCTTCTGTGGAGAGCCTGCCATGGCACCTGCAAAGCAAGATGGATACCCTTCGCACTCACCTCGTGCTACTTGGCAGTTCTGCTCCAATCCAGCTCACAACCAGCCCGCCCTTCTCGTGCTGCTCTTCAGAGTGCAGCTTGGCCCCACTCAGCCTGTGCGACACACCTGTGAAACAAAAAGAAAAGCATAGGCTGAAGCAGCATCCAAAGACACAGCACAGCTGGGACAGTTACTCTCATCTGCTCCCTTACCTGCCCTTGATGCAGATGCTTCCATCTGCTCTCTTAGGCCAGCTACAACACCCCTGAAATATAAACAGGATTTTTACTGTACTTTGTGTAGTTAAGTAACTGCAGTGACAACTGCGCTCATCGCTCACCTTGCCAAAAGCAGCTCTGGTCATCAAGTCCCGTGTTGGACACTGTGTTTCACCTTAAACAAATGAGAACAGTCACAACAGAATCAATCATTCAGCTGCCAGCATTAGCACCCGTCCCTCCACAACAAAAGGGACCCCATTTACAATATTATCATTTCAAAACAGCAGCCCCCTTGCCTCAGCACCTCAGAAGTAGATCAAGACAGTCACCGAGCTGCCTACCGAGTGCTGAACAGTTCCAGAAGGAGCTCTTTCCTGTGACAGGTTCCTCCAAAGGTATACGCTCTACTGGGGACAGGAAAGAAATAAAAATAAACGTTTCAAAACCCCATATCTGTAAGCTTTCAAGATTCGACAGACCTCCTCAAGCACACCGTTCAAGCACTATGTGAGAAGTTGCTCACAAGCAGATATACTCTCCCAAATCCACATCTGCCAACCACCAGAGATGACTGTGCCAGCTGCCCTTCAGTACATGCCCAGAGGCAGACTGGATGTCTTCACCAACACAGTCCCATCAATGTATTAGTACACCCATGCACTGCCATGTTAATCACTAACTGCCAGGCAGGACAGCTCCAGACCAAACACATACACACACAGGCACGCCACAAACACTACAAACAAAACACACAACACATGGCGCAAGAAAAAGTGACCCCCAGAGGGAAGCCCTAGGGCAACAGCAAGTCAGATACAGGTGCTCTGCACCAGACCCTAGGAGAGACTCAAATGTCACGACACGCGACTGGAAGCAACTGCCAGAACTGGGATGGTGGAGGCCTAAAAAGCCTGCCTTCAAGACAAGAGACCAGAAGGATGGGGACTGAAAACCCCCTGAGACAAATATCAGGAAATCAATTCCCAAGCAAGAGCTCCTGATGCGGCCCAGACGACTTCTGCAAGAGTGAGGATGGAAACAGATGTGCATCATATTCGGTTTGAGATCGCAAGACCTCACACAGATCTGTAGTTCAAGCAGCGACTGCAAGACAAGAAGTGCTCGGATCAGAGCCATGATGACAAAACAAGCATTGAGGCCCTTCAGCACCGCTACCAAGTCGCCTGTCTGGTCAGTCCTGTGTAAAAAGCCAGGAGGATATCAAGACCCGAGAAGCACAGAACAGACACTGCAGAAGCAACACTACAAGACAGATGAACAGAAGGAAACTGTCCTGCCTGGCGCACGCACTCACGCTACAAAATAATCCCGCTGCTTCTATTAGCCTGTTGACCAAGCCACAAGCAGCCTGAACGTGACCCAGCCTCAACCACCCTCACAGTGACAGTAAGTATATTCAGCTAGCTGGCTCCATGCTGCTCTGGCTCCCAGCTCCCATTAGCCACTCCAGATATGCAAATACCAGGCGCCCCCCAACTTAGCTCTCAGGTTGTTGGATGGTAAATTCCTTCCACCTCAAGAAATGCACAGGCACCGATTGTCATCTTAGTCAATTGAAGGCTCATCATCAGCTGCAAAAACAGAGTAACAGCATTCACTAGCACGCCGGCCACGATGCCCACCTGCTCCACAATGCTGACTACTGCTGATGCAACATACAGTTCTGCTCACCTCTTCCTCTCCGAATCCAAGCTCCAACAGTGCAGCCAGTATCACCCACACCACCTAGGAAAACAAAGGGATTAAATGATCGTTGCATTCACAAGTGACCCAATGGTGTTTTTTTTTTTATTATTTTTTGTGTGTTTCCTGTTTTTTGGGTTTTTTTTTTTTGAAATCTGCTTTTGCTCAACAGCATGCAGACTGCAGACAAGAAAATTGGGGTGTTTCTAGAAGCAACAATCCCCATGCTTTTGCTGCAGCTTTTAACATTGAAAGGACAACACGACCCAGCAAGTAACTGGAACTTTTTCAAATGGAATTAGCTCAAACTTTTATTTGCATTGAAAAAAAATCTAGGAGCAGAACAGATTATATGCCAACAAAATGAATTCCATTCCATCCCCAGGAAAAAAATCACACACTCTTGTTGCGAAGCACGGACGAAAGCACGACAGACACCAGCAGAGTCAGATCATGCTTCACCATTTTATTGCCCGAATAGCCTAACTTTTATAGTGAACTTTACAGGGATGGACAGTGTTTCACACAAGATTATTGGTCAAAAGCACTCAGACAAACCGTTAAGAAAATAACACCACCTGCAAGAAAAGAACCCCCCTTTTGATTAGAAGTTAGGAAAACAACCCCCTTTGTGCTTAACGTTCACATAGGCCTAGTCCTTGAGGCCAGCTGCTGATAACAATATTTTCTGAGTTCCTTAATTGGGTGATGTGGGAGTCATTTCCGTGGGAGCTTCTCACAGTTACTCTGGCAGCTTGGTTTGCTCAGCTACAGCAGGCCCTGAGATTTCTAAGGCCTACCCCTGGTTGCTTAAGGCAAGCTTAGATCGAACAATTATGCCAATTCCCAACATACTCTCATCCCCTCCTGTACCTCAGCCGCTTGCCTGCCCCACGTGGCACATGCTTCCATCTGTTCTCTTCACCCACTTACAGCACCTCTAAAAGGCAAACTGGAATTTTACTCTATTGAATGTAGGAAAATAACTGCAGTGACAACCGCACCCCAAAAATAACAGCTACCTCTGCTCATCACGCACCAGAGTCACTGCAGAGGCAGCTTGGGTCGAAAGGTCCTGCACTGCACACTGCATTTCACCCTGAACAAAGGAAAGACACAGGCAGAAGATAAACGTTCAGCTGCCAGCAGTAGCACCCGTTCCTCAACAACGTAAGCAACCCCAGCTTTACTTTTATCCTTTCAAAACAGCAGGCCACTTGCCTCTGGACCTGCAAATTAGGTCCAAGCTTGAAAGGAGCGGCCAGCATCACCCACGCCACCTGGGAACACAAAAGGATACAATGACCGCGGTGCTTGCAAGCACCCACCTGCCACACTGCTCCTCTATCCCAAACAGCCTCACCTCAGACCCTCACAGGGAAACACCTGAGCGTCTTCCCTTCGCTTAGGATAAGGCATGACCAGGCTGACACCACTCACCTTCCCTCAGAGCTTCGTGACATGAGGATTTCCCTTCCCTCTCCACAACTGCACAAAGCACCTGCAGAGGCAAGAGAAACGCACACTCTGAAACAGCCACAGCGTACCTGCTGCAATACCTCTCTCTTCCCAGCTCCGGTACTTCAGCTGCTCACCAGCTCTGAGATTCTACGCTCACAGCACCACAGCAAGCTCCAATGGGGCCACACAACACACACTACACAAGCTACATTGCCCAGCACACACAAGCTGGTACATTCCCACCCAACAATCAGTCGCATCGCACAGGAAGGCTGCCGCACACTCCTAGAAACCAAACCTACCAGTCCTGAGCAGCTCCCCGCTTCCTCCTGCCAACCACGCTCAGCACACACACTATTCACCCCTCAAAAAAAAAAGTTAGAACATAAACACACACAAAAACAACAAGCTCCACAAATGTGAAAAAGACACGCGCACACAGCAGCCTCAGCAGAGGTAATCACAGACTTACCCTGTGCAGATGAAAGAGGTGACTCTGATACAACCCTGCTCAGGCTCTTGGTAATGCTGCATCTACGCTACCAAGCCACAGGTACCATGCAATCAAGCTGGTTTTAGTCCTCTGGAGAATTACACAAGTGGGTTTATACATCTAGAGATTAAAATACAGCTCAAAACAGAAGAGTATCCCACCATCCCAAAAAAACAGTGAGCCAGAAACCTCTATTAAACATCCCTCTATTAAGTGAATTCCAAGCACTTAAAAATTATAGAAATCTATAAACTCCAGCCTGCCTAAAGAACCCTGCAACCGACTGAAGATAAAACAAAGCACTTACCCCAAGGAGCAGCCCAGGCAGAAGGAGCTCTCTGATAGCATGCCTGGGGCTCATATACCATTTGGCCCCGCCCAGCACCCAAACCCAATCACCTGGAAAAGGGGAGGGGCAAAGCACAAGGAAGTAGAAAGAAAGCAGGAGCAGCAGCAGCTGTTTTTTATTATTTTCTTTGGTTTTTTTTTTTTTTTTTTTTTTTTTAAGATCTGCTTTACTTGAAAAACATGCAGAGAGCAGACAGGAGACCTAGGGTGTTTCTAGAAGCAACGATCCCCATGCTTTTGCTGCAGCTTTTAACATTGAAAGGACAACACAACCCAGCAAGTAACAGGAACTTTTGCAAATGGAATTACGTCAAACATGTTCATCATCACTTGCAAAAACAGAGAACCAGCATTCACTAGCACGCCAGCACTGACACCCACCTCCTCCGCAACGCTGACTACTACTGATGCAACATGCTACTGTGCAATACCTCTCTGTTCCCAGCTCCTTTCCCTCATCTGCTCACTACATTTACCTGAGAAGTGTGCCCGAACAGACTTATTCTGCAGAGATGAAGAAGGTGGCCCTGCTCACTCTCTTGGCACTACTGCACTTATGCACTCAAGGAACCATACCCCACAGTTTCCCAAGAACAACGTACCTGGCAACCCCTCATAAACGTACTTCTACTATGTAAATTCAAGGACATAAAGCCTAGAAGGCTTTATGGTCTAAAGACTCGACAGACAGAAAACACACAGGCAAATGCTCCAGAAATGTAACAACCTGTCCCTAAACTTGAAACAGACTACCCCTTACATTCCCACTGCTGCCATTTTCAGATACACGCTCACACAGGGAGCTTCCATGATACACTTCTCCTAAACCCTGCTCCATCACTTTAACAGCAAGGTTGTAACTTTGATAATATTTGACATACAGGCAAAGACTCACAAAAAGCCGCGTAATTCTGCAAAAATCAGAAGGGACCCAGAACCACAAAGCAAACACACAAAGTAACATCACCATACCATCCGTAAAACTGCCATAACAACTACTCACCTGAGGAAAAGCTGCGTGCAATACAGGCACATACTACTACTAGATTGCTTTACAGTGACAGATCCTACTAGTTGCCACCTCAAGAATATACGCGTACCGGTTTCTACTGGAAAACGCATCAGTCCATAGACTCTGACCCACCTAAAGAACCCTGAAACTGACTGAGTGAAAAACAAAGCACTTACCCCAAGGAGCAGCCCAGGCAGAAGGAGCTCTCTGATAGCATGCCTGGGGCTCATATACCATTTGGCCCCGCCCAGCACCCAAACCCAATCACCTGGAAAAGGGGAGGGGCAAAGCACAAGGAAGTAGAAAGAAAGCAGGAGCAGCAGCAGCTGTTTTTTATTATTTTCTTTGGTTTTTTTTAAGATCTGCTTTACTAGAAAAACATGCAGAGAGCAGACAGGTGACCTGTGGTGTTTCTAGAAGCAACGATCCCCATGCTTTTGCTGCAGCTTTTAACATTGAAAGGACAACACGACCAGGCCAGTAACTGGAACTCTTTCAAATGGAATTACGTCCAACAGGTTCATCATCACTTGCAAAAACAGAGAACCAGCATTCACTAGCACGCCAGCCCTGACACCCACCTCCTCCGCAACGCTGACTACTACTGATGCAACATGCTACTGTGCAATACCTCTCTGTTCCCAGCTCCTTTCCCTCATCTGCTCACTACATTTACCTGAGAAGTGTGCCCAAGCAGCGCCGCAATGGGCCCGGGCGGACTTATTCTGCACAGAAGAAGGTGGTGAGCCTGCTCACTCTCTAGGCACTACTGCACTTAAGCGGTCAAGAGACATTACCCCACTGTTTCCCAAAAACAATGTACCTGGCAACCCCTCATAAACATACTTGTAATAAGTCACTTCAAGCACATCAAGACTAGAAGGCTGCAAGGTCTAAACACTCGACAGACAGAAAACCCACAGGCAAAAGCTCCAGAAATACAACAAACTGTCCCTAAACCTGAAACAGACTACCCCTTACGTGCCCACTGCTGCCATTTTCAGACACATGCTCACACAGGGAGCTTCCATCATACATTTCTCCTAAACCCTGCTCCATCACTTTGACAGAAAGGTTATGACTTTGATAATATTTGACATACAGGCAAAGACTCACAAAAAGCCCCGTAATTCTGCAAAAATCAGAAGGGAACCAGAACCACAGAGCAAACACACAAAGTAACATCACCATACTATCCGTAAAACTGCCATTATAACTACTCACCTGAGGAAGAGCTGTGTGCAATACAGGCACCTACTACTAGATTGCTTTACAGTGACAGATCCTACCAGTTACCAACTCAAAAAGATAGGAGTAGCAGTTTCTACTTCAAAATGCATCAGTCCATAGACTCTGACCCACCTAAAGAACCCTCCAAACAACTGAAGGAAAAACAAAGCACTTACCCAAAAGTGCAGCCCAGGCAGAAGGAGCTCTCTGATGGCACACCTGCAACTCAGTTACCACTAGGTCTCACCTGGACCCTGAAGCCAACCACCTGGGAAAGTGCTTGGGGAAAGCAGAAAAAAAAAAACAAAAAGAGGAGGAGCAGCAGCTGTGGTTTATTTACTTCTTTATAAGGCTTAGCTCAACAGCATACAGAGTGCAGACAGGAGAGCTAGGGTGTTTCTAGAAACAAAAATCCCCATGCTTTTGCTGGAGCTTTGAATATTAAAAGGACAATACAACTAAGTAAGCAATTGATTTCTTTTTCCATCTGGAATTACCTCGATCATTCATTTACATAGAAAGAACAATCTAGGAGCAGAACAGATTGCACACCAGAAAATAATTCTGTTCCATTCCACTCACAGGAAAAAATAACTTCAGTAGGCTACCTGAGAACCAAAAGGCTATGCTGATGGGTCAAAACACACTACAGGACACTGGGGCCAGGCCCTCTGCTGCACCCACTTAAAACCCATCCCTACACTCATCAAGGTGCAACCCCAACACAAAAAAAACCAGACACAGCATTTCAGCACCTGCTTTGTTCCGATTCTAAAGACTAACACCACAGCCCACATTGCCTGGGACACCTGATAAACAGAAGAGAAAGCAGCCATACCATTTTCAAGCCATCCCTGCACGTGTCGCTCCTTGATCATCTGCAACCTCTTCTCAAATCCTCAACCGCTTCTGTGGAGAGCCTGCCATGGCACCTGCAAAGCAAGATGGATCCCTTCGCACTCACCTCGTGCTACTTGGCTGTTCTGCTCCAATCCAGCTCACAACCAGCCCGCCCTTCTCGTGCTGCTCTTCAGAGTGCAGCTTGGCCCCACTCAGCCTGTATGAGACAAATGTGAAACAAAAAGAAAAGCACAGGCTGAAGCAACATCCAAAGACACAGCACAGCTGGGACAGTTACTCTCATCTGCTCCCTTACCTCGGCCCCCTCACCCGCCCTCGAAGCAGACGCTTCCACCTGCTCTCTTAGGCCAGTTACAACACCCCTGAAATATAAACAGGATTTTTACTGTATTTTGTGCAGTTAACTAACTGCAGTGACAACTGCACCCCTAAAGTACCTGCTACATCTGTTCATCGCTCACCTTGCCAAAAGCAGCTATGGTCAAGTCCCGTGTTGTACACTGTGTTTCAGCTTTAACAAATTAAACAGAAGTTGCCTACCAAGTGCTGGACAGTTCCAGAAGGAGCTCTTTCCTGTGACAGGTTCCTCCTAGGGTTTACACTCTAATGGGGACAGGAAAGAAATAAAACAAAAAAAAAAGCAAAATCCCATATCTGTAAGCTTTCAAGATTCAACAGACCTCCTCAAGCACACCATTCAAGAACTATACAAACAGCTGCTCGCAAGGAGATATACTCTCCCACCCCCACATCTGACAAACACCACAGAGATGACTGTGCCAGCTGCCCTTCAGTACATGCCCAGAGGCAGACCGGATGTCTTCACCAACACAGTCCCATCAATGTATTAGTACACCCATGCACTGCCACGTTAGCTGTCATCACTAACTGCCAGGCAGGACAGATCCAGACCAAACACGTACACACACAGGCACGCCACAAACACTACAAACAAAACACAACACATGGCGCAAGAAAAAGTGACCCCCAAAAAGAAAGCCCTACGGCAACAGCAAGTCAGATACAGGTGCTCTGCACCAGACCCTACCAGAGACTCAAATGTCACGACACGCGACTGGAAGCAACTGCCAGAACTGGGATGATGGAGGCCTAAAAAGCCTGCCTTCAAGACAAGAGACCAGAAGGATGGGGAGTGAAAACCCCCTAAGAACACACTTAGGAATTCGATTCCCAAGCAAGAGCTCCTGATGTGGCCCAGATGACTTCTGCAAGAGTGAGGATGGAAACAGACGCGATCTCAAACCGAATATGATGCACAAGACCTGAAACAGATCTGCAGTTCAAGCAGCGACTGCAAGACAAGAAGTGCTCGAATCAGAATCACGATGACAAAACAAGCATTGAGGCCCTTCAGCACCACTACCAAGTCGCCTGTCTGGTCAGTCTGGTGTAAAAAGCCATGAGGATATCAAGACCCGAGAAGCACAGAACAGACACTGCAGAAGCAACACTACAAGACAGATGAACAGAAGGAAACTGTCCTGCCTGGCGCACGCACTCAAGCTACAAAATAATCCCGCTGCTTCTATTAGCCTGGTGACCCAGCCACAAGCAGCCTGAACGTGACCCAGCCTCAACCACCCTCACAGTGGCACCAAGTCTATTCAGCCAGCAGGCACCACGCTGCTCTGGCTCCCAGCTCCCATTAGCCATCCCAGATATGCAAATACCAGGTGCCCCCCAACTTAGCTCTCAGGTTGCTGCATGGTAAAGTCCCTCTGCCTCAAGAAATACACAGGCACTGATTGTCATCTTAGTCAATTGCCAGGCTCATCATCAGCTGCAAAAACAGAGTAACAGCATTCACTAGGACACCAGCCCCATTGCTCACCTTCTCCACAATGCTGACTACTACTGATGCAACATACGATTGTGCTCACCTGTTCCTCTCCGAGTCCAAGCTCCAACAGTGCAGCCAGTATCATCCACACCACCTGGGAAAATAAAGGGATTAAATGATCGTTGCATTCAGAACAAGTCAGCCAATGGTGTTTTTTGTTGTTGGAGGTGGTTTTTGTGTGTTTCCTTTATTTCTTTTTTTTAAACTCTGCCTTAGCTCAACAGCATGCAGAGCACAAACAAGAGAACTGGGGTGTTTCTAGAAGCAACAATCCCCATGCTTTTGCTGCAGCTTATAACATTGAAAGGACAACATGACCCTGCAATTAACTGGAACTTTCTTAACTGGAATTAGCTCAAACCTCTATTTACATTGAAAGAAAAATCCAGGAGGAGAACAGATTATACACCAACAAAATTAATTCCATTCCAGCCCCGGGAAAAAAATCACATACTCTCATCCCCTCCTGTACCTCAGCCGCTTGCCTGCCCCTCGTGGCAGATGCTTCCATCTGTTCTCTTCACCCACTTACAGCACCTCTAAAAGGAAAACTGGAATTTTACTCTATTGGATGTAGGAAAATAACTGCAGTGACAACCACACCCCAAAAACAACAGTTACCTCTGCTCATCACGCACCAGAGTCACTGCAGAGGCAGCTCGGGTCGAGAGGTCCTGCACTGCGAACTGCACACTGCATTTCACCCTGAACAAAGGAAAGACACAGGCAGAAGATAAACGTTCAGCTGCCAGCAGTAGCACCCGTTCCTCAACAACGTAAGCAACCCCAGCTTTACTTTTATCCTTTCAAAACAGCAGGCCACTTGCCTCTGGACCTGCAAATTAGGTCCAAGCTTGAAAGGAGCGGCCAGCATCACCCACGCCACCTGGGAACATAAAAGGACAAAATGACCACTGTGCTTGCAAGCACCCACCTGCCACACTGCTCCTCTATCCCAAACAGTCTCACCCCGGACCCTCTGAGGGAAACACCTGAGCGTCTTCCCTTCGCTTCAGATAAGGGATGACCAGGCTGACACCACTCACCTTCCCTCAGAGCTTCGTGACATGAGGATTTCCCTTCCCTCTCCACAACTGCACAAAGCACCTGCAGAGGCAAGAGAAAAGCACACTCTGAAGCACCTCACAGCCACAGCGTACCTGCTGCAATGCCTCTCTCTTCCCAGCTCCGGTACTTCAGCTGCTCATCAGCTCTAACTGAGATTCTTCGCTCACAGCACCACTGCAAACTTTGCCCAGGCCACACAACACACACTACACAAGCTACATTGCCTAAGACACACAAGCTGGAACATTCCCACCCAACAACCAGTCGCATCGCACAGGAAGGCTGCCGCACACTCCTAGAAACCAAACCTACCAGTCCTGAGCAGCTCCCCACCTCCTCCTGCCAACCACGCTCAGCACACACACTATTTACTGCTCAGAAAAACAGAAAGTTAAAACATACAAAAAACAACTGAGCACCACAAATGCCAAAAAGACATGCACACACAGCAGCCCTGGCAGGGGTAGTCACAGACTTACCCTTTGCAGATAAAAAAGGTGACTCTGATACAACCCTGCTCAGTCTCTTGGCAATGCTGCATCTACACTGTCAAGCCACATGTAGCATGTAATCAAGCTGCTGAAACTCTCCAGGAGACTAAAACAAGTGTTTTTATACATGTAGAGATTAAAATACAGCTCAAAAACACGAGCATATGTGACCATCCCAAAAACAGTGAGACAGCAGCCTCTACTAAATATCCCTCTATTTCAAGCACTTAGAAATCTAGAATTCCAAGCACTTAGAAATCTAGAACTCCATGAACTCCAGCCTGCCTAGAGAACCTTGCAACTGACTGAAGGAAACACAAAGCACTGACCCCAAAGAGCAGCCCAGGCAGAAGGAGCTCTCTGATGCCGTGCCTGGGGCTCATATACCTTTTGTCCCCGCCCAGCACCCAAACCCAATCACCTGGGAAAGGGGAGGGGCAAAGCACAAGAGAGTAGGAAGAGAGCAAGAAAAGCAGATGTTTTTTTTTTTCTTTCTTTTTTAAAATCAGCTTTATCTCAAAAGCATACAGAGAGCAGACAAGGTATCTGCGGTGATTCTAGAAGCAAAAATTCCCTTTTGCTTTCTCTGCAGGTTTTAATATTGAATTGAAAATATCACCAAGCTAGTAACTGAAACTTTTTGAACTGGAATTAAACAGACTCACCCCCATCTGTAAACACAGAGAACCAGCATTCAACAGCATGCCAGGCCTAATACCCACCTCCTGCAGAACGTTCACTACTACTAAGGCAACATATCATTGTGCAATACCTCTCTGTTCCCACCTCCTTTACCTCACCTGCTCAGTAGCTCCACATGAGAAATGTGCCCAGGTGGCACCACGCTGAAGTGTGCCCAAACAGACTTACTTTCTAGAGATGAAGGAGGAGACCCTGCTCACTCTCTAGGCACTACTGCACTTATGTGGTCAAGGAACCCTACCCCACGATTTCCCAAAAACAACGTACCTTTTCTTTTTCTTCGTATCTTTTATTTACATAGAAAGAAAAGTCTAGGAGCAAAACTGATTACACACCAAAAAAAGAAAAAAATCAATTGCATTCCACTCACAGGAAAAATCACTTACTTCAGTAGGCTATATGAGAACCAAAAGGCTGTGCTGATGGGTCAAACACACTATAGGACACTGGGGCTAGGCCCTCCGCTTCACTGAATTAAAACCCATCCCGACACTCCCCAAGGTGCAACCCCAACACAAACACAGACACAGCATTTCAGCTTCAACACAGTTTTGGGAACTGCTGGAAAGCAAGCTTCATACTCAGCGAGGCGTGCTCAGGCTACACAGGACGGGGCTTCGGACACCTCTTTGCCTACCAAAGAAGACGTCCATCAGCACCTGCTTTGTTCCGATACTAAACACTAACATCACAGCCCACGTTGCCTGGGACACCTGATAAACAGAAGAGAAAGCAGCCATACCCTTTTCAAGCCATCCCTGCACGTGTCGCTCCTTGATCATCTGCAACCTCTTCTCAAATCCTCAACCGCTTCTGTGGAGAGCCTGCCATGGCACCTGCAAAGCAAGATGGATCCCTTCGCACTCACCTCGTGCTACTTGGCAGTTCTGCTCCAATCCAGCTCACAAACAGCCCGCCCTTCTCGTGCTGCTCTTCAGAGTGCAGCTTGGCCCCACTCAGCCTGTGCAACACACCTGCAAAAGAGAAACAAAAGCATAGGCTGAAACAGCATCCAAAGCCACAGCACAGCTGGGACAGTTACTCTCAGCTGCTCCCTTACCTCGGCCCCCTCACCTCCCCTCAAGGCAGATGCTTCCATCTGCTCTCTTTGGCCAGCTACAACACCCCTGAAATATAAACAGGATTTGTACTGTACTTTGTGTAGTTAAGTAACTGCAGTGACAACTGCACCCCTAAAGTACCTGCTGCATCTGTCCATCGCTCACCTTGCCAAAAGCAGCTATGGTCAAGTCCCGTGTTGTACACTGTGTTTCACCTTAAACAAATTAAACAAAAGTTGCCTACTGAGTGCTGAACAGTTCCAGAAGGAGCTCTTTCCCGTGACAGGTTCCTCCTAGGGTTTACACTCTAATGGGGACAGGAAAGAAATAAAAATAAACATTTCAAAACCCCATATCTGTAAGCTTTCAAGATTCAACAGACCTCCTCAAGCACACCGTTCAAGCACTATGCGAGCAGCTGCTCACAAGCAGATATACTCTCCCAAATCCCCATCTGCCAACCACCAGAGATGACTGTGCCAGCTGCCCTTCAGTACGTGCCCAGAGGCAGACCAGATGTCTTCGCCAACACAGTCTGGACAATGTATTAGCACACCCATGCAGTGCCACGTTAGCTGTCATCACTAACTGCCAGGCAGGACAAGTCCAGACCAAACACATACACACACAGGCACACCACAAACACTACAAACAAAACACACAACACATGGCGCAAGAAAAAGTGACCCCCAGAGGGAAGCCCTAGGGCAACAGCAAGTCAGAACAGGTGCTCTGCACCAGACCCTACCAGAGACTCAAATGTCACGACACGCGACTGGAAGCAACTGCCAGAACTGGGATGATGGAGGCCTAAAAAGCCTGCCTTCAAGACAAGAGACCAGAAGGATGGGGACTGAAAACCCCCTAGGACAACGCTCAGGAAATCAATTCCCAAGCAAGAGCTCCTGATGTGGCCCAGATGACTTCTGCAAGAGTGAGAATGGAAACAGATGTGATCTCAAACCAAATATGATGCACAAGACATGAAACAGATCTGCACTTTCGAGCACTTCTTGTCTTGCAGTCGCTGCTTGATCAGAGCCATGATGACAAAACAAGCATTGAGGCCCTTCAGCACCGCTACCAAGTCGCCTGTCTGGTCAGTCTGGTGTAAAAAGCCAGGAGGATATCAAGACCCGAGAAGCACAGAACAGACACTGCAGAAGCAACACTACAAGACAGATGAACAGAAGGAAACTGTCCTGCCTGGCGCACGCACTCAAGCTACAAAATAATCCCTCTGCTTCTATTAGCCTGGTGACCCAGCCACAAGCAGCCTGAACGTGACCCAGCCTCAACCACCCTCACAGTGGCACCAAGTCTATTCAGCCAGCTGGCTCCATCCTGCTCTGGCTCCCAGCTCCCATTAGCCACCCCAGATATGCAAATACCAGGTGCCCCCCAACTTAGCTCTCAGGTTGCTGGATGGTAAAGTCCCTCTGCCTCAAGAAATGCACAGGCACCGATTGTCATCTTAGTCAACTGAAGGCTCACCATCAGCTGCAAAAACAGAGTAACAGCATTCACTAACACGCCGGCCACGATGCCCACCTGCTCCACAATGCTGACTACTGCTGATGCAACATATGGTTCTGCTCACCTCTTCCTCTCCGAATCCAAGCTCTAACAGTGCAGCCAGTATCATCCACACCACCTAGGAAAACAAAGCGATTAAATGATCATTGCCTTCACAACACATCACCCAATGGTAGAATTTTATTGTTGTTTGTTTTTTGAAATCTGCTTTAGCTCAACAGAATGCAAACTGCAAACAAGAGAACTGGGGTGTTTCTAGAAGGAACAATCCCCATGCTTTTGCTGCAACTTTGAATATTAAATAGACAATACGACCCAGCAATTACCTGGAACTTTCTTAACTGCAAATAGCTCAACCATTTTTTTTTTTTTTTACTTCTTTTTTTTGTACATAGAAAGAAAGATCTAGGAACAAAAGATATCATATGCCAAAACAAGCACCAAACAACCTTTCCTTCGCTTCAGATAAGGGATGACCAGGCTGACACCACTCACCTTCCCTCAGTGCTTCATGACATGAGGATTTCCCTTCCCTCTCCACAACTGCACAAAGCACCTGCAGAGGCAAGAGAAACGCACACTCTGAGGCACCTCACAGCCACAGCGTACCTGCTGCAAGACCTCCCTCTTCCCAGCTCTGGCACTTCAGCTGCTCACCAGCTCTAACTCAGATTCTTCGTTCACAGCACCACAGCAAGCTCCAATGGGGCCACACAACACACACTACACAAGCTACATTACCCAACACACACCAGCTGGAACATTCCCGCCCAACAATCAGTCGCATCGCACAGGAAGGCTGCCGCACACTCCTAGAAACCAAACCTACCAGTCCTGAGCAGCTCCCCGCTTCCTCCTGCCAACCACGCTCAGCACACACACTATTCACCCCTCAAAAAAAAAAAACAAAAACCTTAGAACATACACACACACAAAAAAAACAACCGAGCTCCACAAATGCCAAAAAGACATGCACACACAGCAGCCTCGGCAGAGGTAATCACAGACGTACCCTGTGCAGATGAAAGAGGTGACTCTGATACAACCCTGCTCAGGCTCTTGGTAATGCTGCATCTACGCTACCAAGCCACAGGTACCATGCAATCAAGCTGGTTTTAGTCCTCTGGAGAATTACACAAGTGGGTTTATACATCTAGAGATTAAAATACAGCTCAAAACAGAAGAGTATCCCACCATCCCAAAAAAACAGTGAGCCAGAAACCTCTATTAAACATCCCTCTATTAAGTGAATTCCAAGCACTTAAAAATTATAGAAATCTATAAACTCCAGCCTGCCTAAAGAACCCTGCAACCGACTGAAGATAAAACAAAGCACTTACCCCAAGGAGCAGCCCAGGCAGAAGGAGCTCTCTGATAGCATGCCTGGGGCTCATATACCATTTGGCCCCGCCCAGCACCCAAACCCAATCACCTGGAAAAGGGGAGGGGCAAAGCACAAGGAAGTAGAAAGAAAGCAGGAGCAGCAGCAGCTGTTTTTTATTATTTTCTTTGGTTTTTTTTTTTTTTTTTTTTTTTTTAAGATCTGCTTTACTTGAAAAACATGCAGAGAGCAGACAGGAGACCTAGGGTGTTTCTAGAAGCAACGATCCCCATGCTTTTGCTGCAGCTTTTAACATTGAAAGGACAACACAACCCAGCAAGTAACAGGAACTTTTGCAAATGGAATTACGTCAAACATGTTCATCATCACTTGCAAAAACAGAGAACCAGCATTCACTAGCACGCCAGCACTGACACCCACCTCCTCCGCAACGCTGACTACTACTGATGCAACATGCTACTGTGCAATACCTCTCTGTTCCCAGCTCCTTTCCCTCATCTGCTCACTACATTTACCTGAGAAGTGTGCCCGAACAGACTTATTCTGCAGAGATGAAGAAGGTGGCCCTGCTCACTCTCTTGGCACTACTGCACTTATGCACTCAAGGAACCATACCCCACAGTTTCCCAAGAACAACGTACCTGGCAACCCCTCATAAACGTACTTCTACTATGTAAATTCAAGGACATAAAGCCTAGAAGGCTTTATGGTCTAAAGACTCGACAGACAGAAAACACACAGGCAAATGCTCCAGAAATGTAACAACCTGTCCCTAAACTTGAAACAGACTACCCCTTACATTCCCACTGCTGCCATTTTCAGATACACGCTCACACAGGGAGCTTCCATGATACACTTCTCCTAAACCCTGCTCCATCACTTTAACAGCAAGGTTGTAACTTTGATAATATTTGACATACAGGCAAAGACTCACAAAAAGCCGCGTAATTCTGCAAAAATCAGAAGGGACCCAGAACCACAAAGCAAACACACAAAGTAACATCACCATACCATCCGTAAAACTGCCATAACAACTACTCACCTGAGGAAAAGCTGCGTGCAATACAGGCACATACTACTACTAGATTGCTTTACAGTGACAGATCCTACCAGTTACCAACTCAAAAAGATACGCGTACCGGTTTCTACTGGAAAACGCATCAGTCCATAGACTCTGACCCACCTAAAGAACCCTGAAACTGACTGAGTGAAAAACAAAGCACTTACCACAAAAAGCAGCCCAGGCAGAAGGAGCTCTGTCATGGAATACCTGCAACTCAGTTACCACTAGGTCCCACATGGAACCTGAAGCCAATCACCTGGGAAAGTGCAAGGGGGAAAGCACAAAAAAAAAAAAACCAGAAAGGAGCAGTAGCTGTGGTTTATTTACTTATTTATATGGCTTAGCTCAACAGCATGCAGAGTGCAGACAGGAGAGCTAGGGTGTTTCTAGAAACAAAAATCCCCATGCTTTTGCTGCAGCTTCAAATATTAAAAGGACAAAATGATCAAGAAAGTAACTGATTTTTTTTTTCCATCTGGAATTAGCTCGATCTTTTATTTACATAAAAAGAAAAATCAAGGAGCAGAACAGATTTCACGGCAAAAAAAAAAAAAAAACAATTCCATACCACTCGCAGGAAAAATCACTTACTTTAGTAGGCTACCTGAGAACCAAAAGGCTATGCTGATGGGTCAAAACACACTACAGGACACTGGGGCCAGGCCCTCTGCTGCACCCACTTAAAACCCATCCCTACACTCACCAAGGTGCAACCCCAACACAAAAAAAACAGACACAGCATTTCAGCACCTGCTTTGTTCCGATTCTGAAGACTAACATCACAGCCCACGTTGCCTGGGACACCTGATAAACAGAAGAGAAAGCAGCCATACCCTTTTCAAGCCATCCCTGCACGTGTCGCTCCTTGATCATCTGCAACCTCTTCTCAAATCCTCAACCGCTTCTGTGGAGAGCCTGCCATGGCACCTGCAAAGCAAGATGGATACCCTTCGCACTCACCTCGTGCTACTTGGCTGTTCTGCTCCAATCCAGCTCACAAACAGCCCGCCCTTCTCGTGCTGCTCTTCAGAGTGCAGCTTGGCCCCACTCAGCCTGTGTGAGACACCTGCAAAAGAGAAACAAAAGCATAGGCTGAAGCAGCATCCAAAGACACAGCACAGCTGGGACAGTTACTCTCAGCTGCGCCCTCACCTCCCCTCAAGGCAGATGCTTCCATCTGCTCTCTTAAGCCAGCTAGAACACCCCTGAAATATAAACAGGATTTTTACTGTACTTGGTGTAGTTAAGTGACTGCAGTGAAAACTGCACCACTAAATTACCTTCTATAGCTGTTCATTACTCACCTTGCCAAAAGCAGCTCTGGTCGTCAAGTCCCGTGTCGTACACTGTGTTTCAGCTTTAACAAATGAAAACAGTCACAAGAGAATCAATCATTCAGCTGCTAGCATTAGCACCCATCGCTCAACAACACAAAGGGACCCCATTTACAATATTATCGTTTCAAAACAGCAGCCCCCTTGCCTCAGCACCTCAGAAGTAGATCAAGACAGGCACCGAGCTGCCTACCGAGTGCTGAACGGTTCCAGAAGGAGCTCTTTCCTGTGACAGGTTCCTCCAAAGGTTTACGCTCTACTGGGGACAGCATAGAAATAAAAATAAAAGTTTCAAAACCCCATATCTGTAAGCTTTCAAGATTCGACAGACCTCCTCAAGCACACCGTTCCAGTGCTATGCGAGCAGCTGCTCGCAAGCAGCTCAAATCTCCCACGCCCAACATCTGCCAAACACCACAGAGATGACTGTGCCAGCTGCCCTTCAGTACGTGCCCAGAGGCAGACCGGATGTCTTCGCCAAAACAGTCCAGACAATGTATTAGTACACCCATGCAATGCCATGTTAGCTGTCATCACTAACTGCCAGGCAGGACAGCTCCAGACCAAACACATACACACACAGGCACACCACAAACACTACAAACAAAACACACAACACATGGCGCAAGAAAAAGTGACCCCCAAAAGGAAAGCCCTATGGCAACAGCAAGTCAGATACAGGTGCTCTGCACCAGACCCTACCAGAGACTCAAATGTCACGACACGCGACTGGAAGCAGCTTCCAGAACTGGGATGATGGAGGCCTAAAAAGCCTGCCTTCAAGACAAGAGACCGGAAGGATGGGGAGTGAAAACCCCCTAAGAACACACTTAGGAATTCGATTCCCAAGCCAAGAGCTCCTGATGTGGCCCAGATGACTTCTGCAAGAGTGAGGATGGAAACAGACACGATCTCAAACCGAATATGATGCACAAGACCTGAAACAGATCTGCAGTTCAAGCAGCGACTGCAAGACAAGAAGTGCTCGAATCAGAATCACCATGACAAAACAAGCATTGAGGCCCTTCAGCACCGCTACCAAGTCCCCTGTCTAGTCAGTCCGGTGTAAAAAGTTAGGAGGATATCAAGACCTGAGAAGCACAGAACAGACGTTGTAGAAGCAACACTACAAGACAGACGAACAGAAGGAAACTGTCCTGCCTGGCGCACGCACTCACACTACAAAATAATCCTGCCTCTTCTATTAGCCTGGTGACCCAGCCACAAGCAGCCTGAACGTGACCCAGCCTCAACCACCCTCACAGTGGCACCAAGTCTATTCAGCCAGCTGGCTCCATCCTGCTCTGGCTCCCAGCTCCCATTAGCCACCCCAGATATGCAAATACCAGGCGCCCCCCAACTTAGCTCTCAGGCTGCTGCATGGTAAAGTTCCTCCGCCTCAAGAAATGCACAGGCACCGTTTGTCATCTTAGTCAACTGAAGGCTCATCATCAGCTGCAAAAACAGAGAAACAGCATTCACTAGCACGCCAGCCCCATTGCTCACCTTCTCCACAACGCTGACTACTGCTGATGCAACGTACGATTGTGCTCACGTGTTCCTCTCCGAGTCCAAGCTCCAACAGTGCAGCCAGTATCATCCACACCACCTGGGACAACAAAGGGATTAAATGATAGTTGCATTCAGAACAAATAACCCAATCGTGGTTTCTTGTTGTTGTTGTTTGTGTGTGTGTTTCTTGTATTTTTTTTTTTTTTTTTAAATCTGCTTTAGCTCAACAGCATGCAGAATGCAAACGAGAACTGGGGAGTACCTAGAAGAAACAATCCCCATGCTTTTGCGGCAGCTTTGAATATTAAAAGGACAATACGACCCAGCAAGTAACTGGAACTTTCTTAACTGGAATTAGCTCATACTTTTATTTGCATTGAAAGAAAAATCTAGGAGCAGAACAGATTATACACCAAAATTAATTCCATTCCATCCCCAGAAAAAAATCACATACTCTCATCCCCTCCTGTACCTCAGCCGCTTGCCTGCCCCACGTGGCACATGCTTCCATCTCTTCTCCTTACCCACTTATAGCACCTCTAAAAGGCAAACTGGAGTTTTACTCTATTGGATGTAGGAAAATAACTGCAGTGACAACCACACCCCAAAAACAACAGTTACCTCTGCTCATCACGCACCAGAGTCACTGCAGAGGCAGCTCGGGTCGAGACGTCCTGCACTGCGCACTGCATTTCACCCTGAACAAAGGAAAGACACAGGCAGAAGATAAACATTCAGCTGCCAGTAGTAGTAGCACCCATCCCTCAACAACATAAGCGACCCCAGCTTTACTTTTACCCTTTCAAAACAGCACTCCACTTGCCTCTGGACCTGCAAATTAGGTCCAAGCTTGAAAGGAGCGGCCACCATCATCCACAACACCTGGGAACACAAAAGGACAAAACGACACTGTGCTTGCAAGCACCCACCTGCCACGCTGCTCCTCTATCCCAAACAGTCTCACCTCAGACCCTCACAGGGAAACACCTGAGCGTCTTCACTTCGCTTCGGATAAGGCATGACCAGGCTGGCAACACTCACCTTCCCTCAGAGCTCCATCACACGAGGATATCCCTTCCCTGTCCACGACTGCACACAAAGCACCTGCAGAGACAAGGGAAACACACACTCTGAGGCACCTCACAGCCACAGCGTACCTGCTGCAAGACCTCTCTCTTCCCAGCTCCGGTACTTCAGCTGCTCACCACCTCTAACTCAGATTCTTCACTCACAGCACCACAGCAAAATCTGCCCAGGCCACACAACACACACTACACAGGCTACATTGCCTAAGACACACAAGCTGGAACGTTCCCACCCAACAATCAGTCGCATCACACAGGAAGGCTGCCGTACTCTCCGAGAAACCAAACCTACCAGTCCTGAGGAGCTCCCCACCTCCTCCTGCCAACCACACTCAGCAAACACACTATCTACTGCTCAGAAAAACAGAAAGTTAAAACATACACACACAAAAAACAACTGAGCTCCACAAATGCCAAAAAGACATGCACACACAGCAGCCTCGGCAGGGGTAATCAAACTTACCCTTTGCAGATGAAAGAGGTGACTCTGATACAACCCTGCTCAGTCTCTTGGCAATGCTGCATCTACCCTGCCAAGCCACATGTAGCATGAAATGCAGCTGGTTTTAGTCCTCTGGAAAATTACAGAAGTAGGTCTATGCATCTAGAGAATAAATTTAGCTCAAAAACAGAAGAGCAACCCACCACCCCAAAAAACAGTGAGCCAGAAACCTCTATTAAACATCCCTCTCCTAAGTGAATTCCAAGCACTTAAAAATTCTAGAAATCTATAAACTCCAGCCTGCCTAGAGAACCCTGCAACTGACTAAAGGAAAACCAAAGCACTTACCCCAAGGAGCAGCCCAGGCAGAAGGAGCTCTCTGATAGCATGCCTGGGGCTCATATACCATTCGGCCCCGCCCAGCACCCAAACCCAATCACCTGGAAAAGGGGAGGGGCAAAGCACAAGGAAGTAGAAAGAAAGGAGCAGCAGCAGCAGCTGTTTTTTTTTTTTTTCATTACTATTTTATTTTATTTTAAGATCTGCTTTACTTGAAAAACATGCAGAGAGCAGACAGGTGACCTGTGGTGTTTCTAGAAGCAACAATCCCCATGCTTTTGCTGCAGTTTTTAACATTGAAAGGACGACACGACCAGGCCAGTAACTGGAACTTTTTCTAATAGAATTAAGTCAAACAGGTTCATCATCACTTGCAAAAACAGAGAACCAGCATTCACTAGCACGCCAGCCCTGACACCCACCTCTTGGGCAACGCTCACTACTACTGATGCAACATGCTACTGTGCAATACCTCTCTGTTCAAAACTCCTTTACCTCAGCTGCCCAGTAGCTCCACAGGACAAATGGGCCCGGGCGGCGCCGCGCCGAAAGGGGCCCGGGCGGCGCCGCGCCGAAAGGGGCCCGGGCGGCGCCGCGCCGAAAGGGGCCCGGGCGGACTTATTCTGCAGAGAGGAAGAAGGTGAGCCTGCTCACTCTCCAGGCACTACTGCACTTAAGCGGTCAAGAGACATTACCCCACTGTTTCCCAAAAACAACTACCTGGAAACACCTAATAAACATACTTCTAATATGTCAATTCAAGGACATCAAGACTAAAAGGCTGCAAGGTCTAAACACTCGACAGACAGAAAACACACAGGCAAAAGCTCCAGAAATATAACAAACTGTCCCTAAACTTGAAACAGACTACCCCTTACGTGCCCACTGCTGCCATTTTCAGATACACGCTCACACAGGCAGCCTCCATCATACATTTCTCCTAAACCCTGCTGCATCACTTTGACAGAAAGGTTATGACTTTGATAAGATTTGACATAGATTTAAAGGCTCACAGAAAGCCCCGTAATTCTGCAAAAATCAGAAGGGACCCAGAACCACAGAGCAAACACACAAAGTAACATCACCATACTATCCGTAAAACTGCCATAACAACTACTCACCTGAGGAAGAGCTGCGTGCAATACAGGCGCCTACTACTAGATTCCTTTACTATGACAGATCCTACCAGTTTTCACCTCAAAAAGATAGGAGTACCGGTTTCGACTTCAAAATGCATCAGTCCATAGAATCTGACCCACCTAAAGAACCCTCCAAAAGACTGAAGGAAAAACAAAGCACTTATCCAAAAGTGCAGCCCAGGCAGAAGGAGCTCTCTGATGGCATACCTTCAACTCAGTTACCATTAGGTCCCACCTGGAACCTGAAGCCAATCACCTGGGAAAGTGCAGGGGGAAAGCATAAAAAAGCAGAAAGAGGAGCAGCAGCAGCTGTGGTTTTATTAACTTCCTTATAAGGCTTAGCTCAACAGCATGCAGAGTGCAGACAGGAGAACTGGGGTGTTTCTAGAAACAAAAATCCCCATGCTTTTGCTGCAGCTTTGAATACTGAAAGGACAATACTACCACGCAAGTAAATGAAGCTTTTTCAGCCGGATTTAGCGCAGACTTGTATTTACGCAGGAAGAAAACTCTAGGAGCAGAACAGATTATGCGCCAAAGAAGAATTCAATTCCATTCCACTCACAGGAAAAATCACTTACTTCAGTAGGCTATCTGAAAACCAAAAGGCTATGCTCACGGGTCAAAACACACTACAGGACACTGGGGCCAGGCCCTCCACTGCACCAAATTAAAACCCATCCCTACACTCGCCAAGGTACAAGCCCAACCCAAACACAGAAACAGCATTTCAGCCTCAACACAGTTTTCAGAACTGCTGGAAATCAAGCTTCATACTCAGCGAGGCGTGCTCAGGCTACACAAGACAGGGCTTTGGGCACCTCCTTGCCTACCAAAGAAGACAGCCATCAGCACCCGCTTTGTTCCGATTCTGAAGACTAACATCACAGCCCACGTTGCCTGGGACACCTGATAAACAGAAGAGAAAGCGGCCATGCCCTTTTCAAGCCATCCCTGCACGTGTCGCTCCTTGATCATCCGCAACCTCTTCTCAAATCCTCAACCGCTTCTGTGGAGAGCCTGCCATGGCACCTGCAAAGCAAGACCCTTCGCACTCACCTCATGCTACTTGGCAGTTCTGCTCCAATCCAGCTCACAACCAGCCCGCCCTTCTCGTGCTGCTCTTCAGAGTGCAGCTTGGCCCCACTCAGCCTGTGCGAGACACCTGCAAAAGAGAAAGAAAACCACAGGCTGAAGCAGCATCCAAAGCCACAGCACAGCTGGGACAGTTACTCTCATCTGCTCCCTTACCTCGGCCCCCTCACCTGCCCTCGAGGAAGATGCTTCCATCTGCTCTCTTAGGCCAGCTACAACACCCCTGAAATAAAAACAGGATTTTTACTGTATTTTGTTCAGTTAACTAACTGCAATAACAGCTGCACCCCTGAAGTACCTGCTGCATCTGTCCATCGCTCACCTTGCCAAAAGCAGCTCCGGTCAAGTCCCGTGTTGTACACTGTGTTTCACCTTAAACAAATGAAAACAGTCACAAGATAATCATTCAGCTGCCAGCATTAGCACCCATCGCTCAACAACACAAAGGGACCCCATTTACAATATTATCGTTTCAAAACAGAAGCCCCCATACCTCAGCACCTCAGAAGTAGATCAAGACAGGCACCGAGCTGCCTACCGAGTGCTGAACGGTTCCAGAAGGAGCTCTTTCCTGTGACAGGTTCCTCCAAAGGTTTACACTCTACTGGGGACAGCATAGAAATAAAAATAAAAGTTTCAAAACCCCATATCTGTAAGCTTTCAAGATTCGACAGACCTCCTCAAGCACACCGTTCCCAGTGCTATGCGAGCAGCTGCTCGCAAGCAGCTCAAATCTCCCACGCCCAACATCTGCCAAACACCACAGAGATGACTGTGCCAGCTGCCCTTCAGTACGTGCCCAGAGGCAGACCGGATGTCTTCGCCAAAACAGTCCAGACAATGTATTAGTACACCCATGCAATGCCATGTTAGCTGTCATCACTAACTGCCAGGCAGGACAGCTCCAGACCAAACACATACACACACAGGCACACCACAAACACTACAAACAAAACACACAACACATGGCGCAAGAAAAAGTGACCCCCAAAAGGAAAGCCCTATGGCAACAGCAAGTCAGATACAGGTGCTCTGCACCAGACCCTACCAGAGACTCAAATGTCACGACATGCGACTGGAAGCAGCTTCCAGAACTGGGATGATGGAGGCCTAAAAAGCCTGCCTTCAAGACAAGAGACCGGAAGGATGGGGAGTGAAAACCCCCTAAGAACACACTTAGGAATTCGATTCCCAAGCCAAGAGCTCCTGATGTGGCCCAGATGACTTCTGCAAGAGTGAGGATGGAAACAGACACGATCTCAAACCGAATATGATGCACAAGACCTGAAACAGATCTGCAGTTCAAGCAGCGACTGCAAGACAAGAAGTGCTCGAATCAGAATCACCATGACAAAACAAGCATTGAGGCCCTTCAGCACCGCTACCAAGTCCCCTGTCTAGTCAGTCCGGTGTAAAAAGTTAGGAGGATATCAAGACCTGAGAAGCACAGAACAGACGTTGTAGAAGCAACACTACAAGACAGACGAACAGAAGGAAACTGTCCTGCCTGGCGCACGCACTCACACTACAAAATAATCCTGCCTCTTCTATTAGCCTGGTGACCCAGCCACAAGCACCCTGAACGTGACCCAGCCTCAACCACCCTCACAGTGGCACCAAGTATATTCAGCCAGCAGGCACCACGCTGCTCTGGCTCCCAGCTCCCATTAGCCACCCCAGATATGCAAATACCAGGCGCCCCCCAACTTAGCTCTCAGGCTGCTGCATGGTAAAGTTCCTCCGCCTCAAGAAATGCACAGGCACCGATTGTCATCTTAGTCAACTGAAGGCTCATCATCAGCTGCAAAAACAGAGAAACAGCATTCACTAGCACGCCAGCCCCATTGCTCACCTTCTCCACAATGCTGACTACTGCTGATGCAACATACAGTTCTGCTCACCTCTTCCTCTCCGAGTCCAAGCTCCAACAGTGCAGCCAGTATCATCCACACCACCTGGGAAAACAAAGGGATTAAATGTTCGTTGCATTCAGAACAAGTCTACCAATGGTGGTTTATTTTGTTCTTCATTTGTGTGTGTGTGTTTGTTTTTTTTTTTTTGTTTACCTGTTTCTTTTTTTTGGGGGGGATCTGCTTTAGCTCAACAGAATGCAGAGTGCAGATGAGACCTGAGGTGTTTCTAAAAGCAACAATCCCCATGCTTTCGCTGAAGCTTTGAATATTAAAACGACAATACAACCCAGCAAGTAACTGAAACTTTCTTAACTGGAATTAGCTCAAATTTTATTATTTTTTTTAAACTTAGAAAGAAAAATCCAAGAGCAGAACAGATTATACACCAACAAAATCAATTCCATTCCATCCCCAGAAAAAAATCACATACTCTCATCCCCTCCTGTACCTCAGCCGCTTGCCTGCCCCACGTGGCACATGCTTCCATCTCTTCTCCTTACCCACTTATAGCACCTCTAAAAGGCAAACTGGAGTTTTACTCTATTGGATGTAGGAAAATAACTGCAGTGACAACCACACCCCAAAAACAACAGTTACCTCTGCTCATCACACACCAGAGTCACTGCAGAGGCAGCTTGGGTTGAGACGTCCTGCACTGCGCACTGCACGCTGCATTTCAGCCTGAACAAGGGAAAGACATAGGCAGAAGATAAACATTCAGCTGCCAGCAGTAGCACCCATCCCTCAACAACATAAGCAACCCCAGCTTTACTTTTATCCTTTCAAAACAGCAGGCCACTTGCCTCTGGACCTGCAAATTAGGTCCAAGCTTGAAAGGAGCGGCCAGCATCACCCACGCCACCTGGGAACACAAAAGGATACAATGACCGCGGTGCTTGCAAGCACCCACCTGCCACACTGCTCCTCTATCCCAATCAGCCTCACCTCGGACCCTCACAGGGAAACACCTGAGCGTCTTCCCTTCGCTTAGGATAAGGCATGACCAGGCTGACACCACTCACCTTCCCTCAGAGCTTCGTGACATGAGGATTTCCCTTCCCTCTCCACAACTGCACAAAGCACCTGCAGAGGCAAGAGAAACGCACACTCTGAAGCGCCTCACAGCCACAGCGTACCTGCTGCAAGACCTCTCTCTTCCCAGCTCCGGTACTTCAGCTGCTCACCAGCTCTGAGATTGTTCACTCACAACACCACAGCAAGCTGCACCCGGGCCACACAACACACACTACACAAGCTACATTGCTTAAGACATATGAGCTGGAACGTTCCAGCCCAACAATCAGTCGCATCACGCAGGAAGGATGCCGCACACTCCTAGAAACCAAACCTACCAGTCCTGAGCAGCTCCCCACCTCCTCCTGCCAACCACGCTCAGCACACACACTATTTAATGCTCAGAAAAACAGAAAGTTAAAACATACACACAAAAAAAAACAACCGAGCTCCACAAATGCCAAAAAGACATGCACACACAGCAGCCTCGGCAGGGGTAGTCGCAGATTTACCCTTTGCAGATGAAAGAGGTGACTCTGATACAACTCTGCTCAGTGTCTTGGTAACGCCGCATCTACGCTGCCAAGCCATATGTAGCATTCAATCAAGCTGGTTTTAGTCCTCTGGAGAGTTACACAAGTGGGTTTATACATCTAGAGATTAAAACATAGCTCAAAAACAGAAGAGTATCCCACCATCCCAAAAAAAACAGTGAGCCAGCAGCCCCTACTAAACATCCCGCTACTGAGTGAATTCCAAGCACTTAAAATCCAGAAATCCATAGGCTCCAGTCTGCCTAGAGAACCCTGCAACTGACTGAAGGAAAACCAAAGCACTTACCCCAAAGAGCAGCCCAAGCAGAAGGAGCTCTCTGATAGCATGCCTGGGGCTCATATAGCATTCAGCCCCGCCCAGCACCCAAACCCAATCACCTGGGAAAGGGGAGGGGCAAAGCACAAGAAAGTAGGAAGAGAGCAAAAGAAGCAGCTGTGTTTTTTTTTTTTTTCCTTTGTTTTTTAAAATCTGGTTTATCTCAAAAACATTCCAAGAGCAGACAAGAGACCTGTGGTGTTTCTAGAAGCAAAACTCCCCTTTTGCTTTTGCTGCAGCTTTTAATGTTGAACTGATAATGTCACCAAGCAAGTAACTGAAACTTCTTCAACTGGAATTAGTTTACACACGCTCACCGTCATCTGCAAACACAGAGAACCAGCATTCACTAGCCCTAACCCTAACCCCAACCCTCACCCTAAGCTCTAACCCTAGCCCCAGCCCTAGTCCCCGAGAACTGCATTTCCCGGTGTGCTCTGGGCACCCAACATGGCCTCCCGGAAGTCCGGAGTCCCAGAACTACATTTCCCGGTATGCTCTGGGCACCCAACATGGCCTCCCGGAAGTCCGGAGTCCCAGAACTACATTTCCCGGCACGCTCTGGGCACTCAACGCAGCCTACTGGAAGCCTTGTGCCAGAAAACTACACCTACCAGCATTCCCTGGGCAGCCGGCACGGCCAATCAGAGGCCGAGTTGTCGAGAACTCCATTTAACAGCACTCCCTGTAACCCTAGCCCTTACCGCCCTTACACAAAAAAGCCGCAAGCCCTAACCCTAAAAATCCTCGAAACCCCTACAGACCTAACCCAAACTATCCACCACACTAAACCCCTGAAGTCCTATGCCTAAAAGCCCTAACCCAAACACTTAAGACGCTCAAATCCCACACCCACAAAATTAAGATGCTCAAATCCCAAACCCCAAAAAATAGGACGCTCAAATCCCAAACCCCCTTCCGAAAAAGAAAATAAGAAAAATAAATCAAACAAAACAAAAACAACAAAAGGGGTAGACCTGGTGGCATCTGCCCTATAACCCTGCAAAAATCATGAAGGACATAGAACAACAAAGCAAACACACAAAATAACATTGACATCCTATCCATAAAAGTGCTATAACAATTAATCACCTCCAAAGAGCTTCATGCAATAAATGCACATACTACTAGATTGGTTTCCTCTAAAATATCGTACAAGACTCTGACCCACGAAAAGAACCCTGCATGTAGCTAACAGAAGAATAAACAAAGCACCGACCCCAAAGAGCAGCCCACGCAGAAGGAGCTCTCTGATAGAACGCCTAGGGCTCGTATAACATTTGGCCCCGCCCAGCACCCAAACCCAATCACCTGGGAAAGAGGAGGGGGCAAAGCACAAGAAAGAGAGCAGGAGCAGCAGCTGTGTTCTTTTATTTATTTTTTTATTTGTTTGTCACCTATCCCTAGTTTACAGCATGCGGAGTGCAGACAAAAGAACTGCGGTGTTTCTAGAAGCAAAATTTACCGTATTTTTGACTCAGCCTTGAACATAGAAAGGACAATACAACCAAGAAAATAAATGAAATATTTTCAACGGGAATTAGCACGAACCTTTCATTTACATATGAAGAAAAATCTAGGAGCGTAGGAAATTACACATCAAAAAAAAAAAAAGACGTAATAAGCAACGCGCGTGCACGGCCCCTGGCCGCCTGCAGTACTCGTTTTCCACCAGCAGGTGGCGGCAGAGGGGCGCCCTCGGGCGTCACCGGGCATGAGCTCCCCTCGGCCGCCTGCAGTACCCCTTTTCCACCAGCAGGTGGCGGCAGAGGGGCGCCTTCGGGCGTCACCGGGCATGAGCTCCCCTCGGCCGACTGCAGTACCCCTTTTCCACCAGCAGGTGGCGGCAGAGGGGCGCCCTCGGGCGTCACCGGGCATGAGCTCCCCTCGGCCGCCTGCAGTACCCCTTTTCCACCAGCAGGTGGCGGCAGAGGGGCGCCCTCGGGCGTCACCGGGCATGAGCTCCCCTCGGCCGCCTGCAGTACCCCTTTTCCACCAGCAGGTGGCGGCAGAGGGGCGCCCTCGGGCGGCACCGGGCATGAGCTCCCCTCGGCCGCCTGCAGTACCCCTTTTCCACCAGCAGGTGGCGGCAGAGGGGCGCCCTCGGGCATCACCGGGCATGAGCTCCCCTCGGCCGCCTGCAGTACTCGTTTTCCACCAGCAGGGGGCGGCAGAGGGGCGCCCTCGGGCGTCACCGGGCATGAGCTCCCCCCGGCCGCCTGCAGTACCCCTTTTCCACCAGCAGGGGGCGGCCTAACCCTAACCCTAACCTAACCCGAACCCCAACTCCAACCCCAACCCTAAACCTAATGGCGTCCCCCCGGCAACCGCACCCCGCACACTTGGTTCCCCCCTCATTTTAGTTCCCCCGGTGCGCCCCGCAAAAGAGTCCCCCCAGAACCCACACCCCGCACACTTGGTTCCCCCCTCCTTTTGGTTCCCCCTGGTGCGCCCCGCAAATTTGTCCCCCCGGAACCCGAACCCCGCACACTTGGTTCCCCCCTCATTTTGGTTCCCCCCCCGGTGCGCCCCGCAAATGTGTCCCCCCGGAACCCGAACCCCGCACACTTGGTTCCCCCCTCAATTTGGTTCCCCCCCCCCGGTGCGCCTGGCAAGTGTGTCCCCCCGGAACCCGCACCCCGCACACTTGGTTCCCCCCTCATTTTGGTTCACCCCCCCCTTGGGGTCCCCCCAAGCCCCATGGACCCCCCCCCCTTGGTGCCCCACCCCCCGTCCTACCCGTGCCCGCAGCAGCCGCTCGCGCTCCGCCAGCGCCTCCCGCACCCGACGCTGCATCTCGGCCAGGTGGAGGCAGGCGCTGGGGGGGGGGAATAAATTGGGGGGGGTCTGGGGGCGCATTTAGGGGGCGGAGGGGTCTGGTTCTCACCTGTAGAACTCGGCGTCGAGCCCCCCCGGGGGCAGCTGCAGGGCCAGGATGCCTGGGGGGGTGCGGGGTGGACATGTTAACACCGGGCATGAGCTCCCCCCGGCCGCCTGCAGTACCCCTTTTCCACCAGCAGGGGGCGGCCTAACCCTAACCCTAACCTAACCCGAACCCCAACTCCAACCCCAACCCTAACCCTAATGGCGTCCCCCCGGCAACCGCACCCCGCACACTTGGTTCCCCCCTCATTTTAGTTCCCCCGGTGCGCCCCGCAAAAGTGTCCCCCCAGAACCCACACCCCGCACACTTGGTTCCCCCCTCCTTTTGGTTCCCCCTGGTGCGCCCCGCAAATTTGTCCCCCCGGAACCCGAACCCCGCACACTTGGTTCCCCCCTCATTTTGGTCCCCCCCCCCGGTGCGCCCCGCAAATGTGTCCCCCCGGAACCCGAACCCCGCACACTTGGTTCCCCCCTCACTTTGGTTCCCCCCCCCCGGTGCGCCTGGCAAGTGTGTCCGCCCGGAACCCGCACCCCGCACACTTGGTTCCCCCCTCATTTTGGTTCCCCCCCCTCTTGGGGTCCCCCCAAGCCCCATGGACCCCCCCCCCTTGGTGCCCCACCCCCCGTCCTACCCGTGCCCGCAGCAGCCGCTCGCGCTCCGCCAGCGCCTCCCGCACCCGACGCTGCATCTCGGCCAGGTGGAGGCAGGCGCTGGGGGGGGGGAATAAATTGGGGGGGGTCTGGGGGCGCATTTAGGGGGCGGAGGGGACTGGTTCTCACCTGTAGAACTCGGCATCGAGCCCCCCCGGGGGCAGCTGCAGGGCCAGGATGCCTGGGGGGGTGCGGGGTGGACATGTTAACACCGGGCATGAGCTCCCCTCGGCCACCTGCAGTACCCCTTTTCCACCAGCAGGTGGCGGCAGAGGGGCGCCCTCGGGCGTCACCGGGCATGAGCTCCCCTCGGCCGCCTGCAGTACCCCTTTTCCACCAGCAGGTGGCGGCAGAGGGGCGCCCTCGGGCGTCACCGGGCATGAGCTCCCCTCGGCCGCCTGCAGTACCCCTTTTCCACCAGCAGGTGGCGGCAGAGGGGCGTCCTGGGGCGTCACCGGGCATGAGCTCCCCTCGGCCGTCTGCAGTACCCCTTTTCCACCAGCAGGTGGCGGCAGAGGGGCGCCCTGGGGCGTCACCGGGCATGAGCTCCCCTCGGCCGTCTGCAGTACCCCTTTTCCACCAGCAGGTGGCGGCAGAGGGGCGCCCTCGGGCGGCACCGGGCATGAGCTCCCCTCGGCCGCCTGCAGTACTCGTTTTCCACCAGCAGGGGGCGGCAGAGGGGCGCCCTCGGGCGTCACCGGGCATGAGCTCCCCCCGGCCGCCTGCAGTACCCCTTTTCCACCAGCAGGGGGCGGCCTAACCCTAACCCTAACCTAACCCGAACCCCAACTCCAACCCCAACCCTAACCCTAATGGCGTCCCCCCGGCAACCGCACCCCGCACACTTGGTTCCCCCCTCATTTTAGTTCCCCCGGTGCGCCCCGCAAAAGTGTCCCCCCAGAACCCACACCCCGCACACTTGGTTCCCCCCTCCTTTTGGTTCCCCCTGGTGCGCCCCGCAAATTTGTCCCCCCGGAACCCGAACCCCGCACACTTGGTTCCCCCCTCATTTTGGTTCCCCCCCCGGTGCGCCCCGCAAATGTGTCCCCCCGGAACCCGAACCCCGCACACTTGGTTCCCCCCTCACTTTGGTTCCCCCCCCCGGTGCGCCTGGCAAGTGTGTCCCCCCGGAACCCGCACCCCGCACACTTGGTTCCCCCCTCATTTTGGTTCCCCCCCCCCTTGGGGTCCCCCCAAGCCCCATGGACCCCCCCCCCTTGGTGCCCCACCCCCCGTCCTACCCGTGCCCGCAGCAGCCGCTCGCGCTCCGCCAGCGCCTCCCGCACCCGACGCTGCATCTCGGCCAGGTGGAGGCAGGCGCTGGGGGGGGGGAATAAATTGGGGGGGGTCTGGGGGCGCATTTAGGGGGCGGAGGGGACTGGTTCTCACCTGTAGAACTCGGCGTCGAGCCCCCCCGGGGGCAGCTGCAGGGCCAGGATGCCTGGGGGGGTGCGGGGTGGACATGTTAACACCAGGAATGAGCTCCCCTCGGCCGCCTGCAGTACCCCTTTTCCACCAGCAGGTGGCGGCAGAGGGGCGCCCTCGGGCGTCACCGGGCATGAGCTCCCCTCGGCCGCCTGCAGTACCCCTTTTCCACCAGCAGGTGGCGGCAGAGGGGCGCCCTCGGGCGTCACCGGGCATGAGCTCCCCTCGGCCGCCTGCAGTACCCCTTTTCCACCAGCAGGTGGCGGCAGAGGGGCGCCCTCGGGTGGCACCGGGCATGAGCTCCCCTCGGCCGCCTGCAGTACCCCTATTCCACCAGCAGGTGGCGGCAGAGGGGCGCCTTCGGGCGTCACCGGGCATGAGCTCCCCTCGGCCGCCTGCAGTACCCCTTTTCCACCAGCAGGTGGCCGCAGAGGGGCGCCTTCGGGCGTCACCGGGCATGAGCTCCCCTCGGCCGCCTGCAGTACCCCTTTTCCACCAGCAGGTGGCGGCAGGGGGGCGCCCTCGGGCGTCACCGGGCATGAGCTCCCCTCGGCCGCCTGCAGTACCCGTTTTCCACCAGCAGGTGGCGGCAGAGGGGCGCCCTCGGGCGTCACAGGGCATGAGCTCCCCTCGGCCGCCTGCAGTACCACTTTTCCACCAGCAGGTGGCGGCAGAGGGGCGCCTTCGGGCGTCACCGGGCATGAGCTCCCCTCGGCCGCCTGCAGTACCCCTTTTCCACCAGCAGGTGGCGGCAGGGGGGCGCCCTCGGGCGTCACCGGGCATGAGCTCCCCTCGGCCGCCTGCAGTACCCGTTTTCCACCAACAGGTGGCGGCAGAGGGGCGCCCTCGGGCGTCACAGGGCATGAGCTCCCCTCGGCCGCCTGCAGTACCACTTTTCCACCAGCAGGTGGCGGCAGAGGGGCGCCCTCGGGCGTCACCGGGCATGAGCTCCCCTCGGCCGTCTGCAGTACCCCTTTTCCACCAGCAGGTGGCGGCAGAGGGGCGCCTTCGGGAGTCACCGGGCATGAGCTCCCCTCGGCCGCCTGCAGTACTCGTTTTCCACCAGCAGGTGTTGGCAGAGGGGCGCCCTTGGGCGGCACCGGGCATGAGCTCCCCTCGGCCGTCTGCAGTACCCCTTTTCCACCAGCAGGTGGCGGCAGAGGGGCGCCCTCGGGCGTCACCGGGCATGAGCTCCCCTCGGCCGCCTGCAGTACCCCTTTTCCACCAGCAGGTGGCGGCAGAGGGGCGCCCTCGGGCGTCACCGGGCATGAGCTCCCCTCGGCCGCCTGCAGTACCTCTTTTCCACCAGCAGGTGGCGGCAGAGGGGCGCCCTCGGGCGTCACCGGGCATGAGCTCCCCCCGGCCGCCTGCAGTACCCCTTTTCCACCAGCAGGGGGCGGCCTAACCCTAACCCTAACCTAACCCGAACCCCAACTCCAACCCCAACCCTAACCCTAATGGCGTCCCCCCGGCAACCGCACCCCGCACACTTGGTTCCCCCCTCATTTTAGTTCCCCCGGTGCGCCCCGCAAAAGTGTCCCCCCAGAACCCACACCCCGCACACTTGGTTCCCCCCTCACTTTGGTTCCCCCCCCCCGGTGCGCCTGGCAAGTGTGTCCCCCCGGAACCCGCACCCCGCACACTTGGTTCCCCCCTCATTTTGGTTCCCCCCCCCCTTGGGGTCCCCCCAAGCCCCATGGACCCCCCCCCCTTGGTGCCCCACCCCCCGTCCTACCCGTGCCCGCAGCAGCCGCTCGCGCTCCGCCAGCGCCTCCCGCACCCGACGCTGCATCTCGGCCAGATGGAGGCAGGCGCTGGGGGGGGGGAATAAATTGGGGGGGGGTTTTGGGGGCGCTTTTAGGGGGCGGAGGGGACTGGTTCTCACCTGTAGAACTCGGCGTCGAGCCCCCCCGGGGGCAGCTGTAGGGCCAGGATGCCTGGGGGAGTGCGGGGGGGACATGTTAGCACCGGGCATGAGCTCCCCTCGGCCGCCTGCAGTACCCCTTTTCCACCAGCAGGTGGCGGCAGAGGGGCGCCCTCGGGCGTCACCGGGCATGAGCTCCCCTCGGCCGTCTGCAGTACCCCTTTTCCACCAGCAGGTGGCGGCAGAGGGGCGCCCTCGGGCGTCACGGGGCATGAGCTCCCCTCGGCCGCCTGCAGTACCCCTTTTCCACCAGCAGGTGGCGGCAGAAGGGCGCCCTCGGGCGTCACCGGGCATGAGCTCCCCTCGGCCGCCTGCAGTACCCCTTTTCCACCAGCAGGTGGCGGCAGAGGGGCGCCCTCTGGCGTCACCAGGCATCAGCTCACCTCGGCCGCCTGCAGTACTCGTTTTCCACCAGCAGGTGGCGGCAGAGGGGCGCCATCGGGCGTCACCGGGCATGAGCTCCCCTCGGCCGCCTGCAGTACCCCTTTTCCACCAGCAGGTGGCGGCAGAGGGGCGCCCTCGGGCGTCACCGGGCATGAGCTCCCCTCGGCCGCCTGCAATACCCCTTTTCCACCAGCAGGTGGCGGCAGAGGGGCGCCCTCGGGCGTCACCGGGCATGAGCTCCCCTCGGCCGCCTGCAGTACCCCTTTTCCACCAGCAGGTGGCGGCAGAGGGGCGCCCTCGGGCGTCACCGGGCATGACCCCCCCTCGGCCGCCTGCAGTACCCCTTTTCCACCAGCAGGTGGCGGCAGAGGGGCGCCCTCGGGCGTCACCGGGCATGAGCTCCCCTCGGCCGCCTGCAGTACCCCTTTTCCACCAGCAGGTGGCGGCAGAGAGGCGCCTTTGGGCGTCACCGGGCATGAGCTCCCCTCGGCCGCCTGCAGTACCCCTTTTCCACCAGCAGGTGGCGGCAGAGGGGCGCCCTCGGGCGTCACCGGGCATGGGCTCCCCTCGGCCACCTGCAGTACTCGTTTTCAACCAGCAGGTGGCGGCAGAGGGGCGCCTTTGGGCGTCACCGGGCATGAGCTCCCCTCGGCCGCCTGCAGTACCCCTTTTCCACCAGCAGGTGGCGGCAGAGGAGCGCCCTCGGGCGGCACCGGGCATGAGCTCCCCTCGGCCGCCTGCATTACTCGTTTTCCACCAGCAGGTGGCGGCAGAGGGGCGCCCTCGGGCGTCACCGGGCATGAGCTCCCCTCGGCCGCCTGCAGTACTCGTTTTCCACAAGCAGGTGGCGGCAGAGGGGCGCCCTCGGGCGTCACCGGGCATGGGCTCCCCTCGGCCACCTGCAGTACTCGTTTTCCACCAGCAGGTGGCGGCAGAGGGGCGCCTTCGGGCGTCACCGGGCATGAGCTCCCCTCGGCCGCCTGCAGTACCCCTTTTCCACCAGCAGGTGGCGGCAGAGGGGCGCCCTCGGGCGTCACCGGGCATGAGCTCCCCTCGGCCGCCTGCAGTACCCCTTTTCCACCAGAAGGTGGCGGCAGAGGGGCGCCCTCGGGCGTCACCGGGCATGAGCTCCCCTCGGCCGCCTGCAGTACCCCTTTTCCACCAGCAGGTGGCGGCAGAGGGGCGCCCTCGGGCGGCACCGGGCATGAGCTCCCCTCGGCCGCCTGCATTACTCGTTTTCCACCAGCAGGTGGCGGCAGAGGGGCGCCCTCGGGCGTCACCGGGCATGAGCTCCCCTCGGCCGCCTGCAGTACTCCTTTTCCACAAGCAGGTGGCGGCAGAGGGGCGCCCTCGGGCGTCACCGGGCATGGGCTCCCCTCGGCCGCCTGCATTACTCGTTTTCCACCAGCAGGTGGCGGCAGAGGGGCGCCCTCGGGCGTCACCGGGCATGAGCACCCCTCGGCCGCCTGCAGTACCCCTTTTCCACCAGCAGGTGGCGGCAGAGGGGCGCCCTGGGGCGGCACCGGGCGTGAGCTCCCCTCGGCCGCCTGCAGTACTAGTTTTCCACCAGCAGGGGGCGGCAGAGGGGCGCCCTCGGGCGTCACCGGGCATGAGCTCCCCCCGGCCGCCTGCAGTACCCCTTTTCCACCAGCAGGGGGCGGCCTAACCCTAACCCTAACCTAACCCGAACCCCAACTCCAACCCCAACCCTAACCCTAATGGCGTCCCCCCGGCAACCGCACCCCGCACACTTGGTTCCCCCCTCATTTTAGTTCCCCCGGTGCGCCCCGCAAAAGTGTCCCCCCAGAACCCACACCCCGCACACTTGGTTCCCCCCTCACTTTGGTTCCCCCCCCCCGGTGCGCCTGGCAAGTGTGTCCCCCCGGAACCCGCACCCCGCACACTTGGTTCCCCCCTCATTTTGGTTCACCCCCCCCTTGGGGTCCCCCCAAGCCCCATGGACCCCCCCCCCTTGGTGCCCCACCCCCCGTCCTACCCGTGCCCGCAGCAGCCGCTCGCGCTCCGCCAGCGCCTCCCGCACCCGACGCTGCATCTCGGCCAGATGGAGGCAGGCGCTGGGGGGGGGGAATAAATTGGGGGGGGGTTTTGGGGGCGCTTTTAGGGGGCGGAGGGGACTGGTTCTCACCTGTAGAACTCGGCGTCGAGCCCCCCCGGGGGCAGCTGTAGGGCCAGGATGCCTGGGGGAGTGCGGGGGGGACATGTTAGCACCGGGCATGAGCTCCCCTCGGCCGTCTGCAGTACCCCTTTTCCACCAGCAGGTGGCGGCAGAGGGGCGCCCTCGGGCGTCACCGGGCATGAGCTCCCCTCGGCCGTCTGCAGTACCCCTTTTCCACCAGCAGGTGGCGGCAGAGGGGCGCCCTCGGGCGTCACGGGGCATGAGCTCCCCTCGGCCGCCTGCAGTACCCCTTTTCCACCAGCAGGTGGCGGCAGAAGGGCGCCCTCGGGCGTCACCGGGCATGAGCTCCCCTCGGCCGCCTGCAGTACCCCTTTTCCACCAGCAGGTGGCGGCAGAGGGGCGCCCTCTGGCGTCACCAGGCATCAGCTCACCTCGGCCGCCTGCAGTACTCGTTTTCCACCAGCAGGTGGCGGCAGAGGGGCGCCATCGGGCGTCACCGGGCATGAGCTCCCCTCGGCCGCCTGCAGTACCCCTTTTCCACCAGCAGGTGGCGGCAGAGGGGCGCCCTCGGGCGTCACCGGGCATGAGCTCCCCTCGGCCGCCTGCAATACCCCTTTTCCACCAGCAGGTGGCGGCAGAGGGGCGCCCTCGGGCGTCACCGGGCATGAGCTCCCCCCGGCCGCCTGCAGTACCCCTTTTCCACCAGCAGGTGGCGGCAGAGGGGCGCCCTCGGGCGTCACCGGGCATGACCCCCCCTCGGCCGCCTGCAGTACCCCTTTTCCACCAGCAGGTGGCGGCAGAGGGGCGCCCTCGGGCGTCACCGGGCATGAGCTCCCCTCGGCCGCCTGCAGTACCCCTTTTCCACCAGCAGGTGGCGGCAGAGAGGCGCCTTTGGGCGTCACCGGGCATGAGCTCCCCTCGGCCGCCTGCAGTACCCCTTTTCCACCAGCAGGTGGCGGCAGAGGGGCGCCCTCGGGCGTCACCGGGCATGGGCTCCCCTCGGCCACCTGCAGTACTCGTTTTCAACCAGCAGGTGGCGGCAGAGGGGCGCCTTTGGGCGTCACCGGGCATGAGCTCCCCTCGGCCGCCTGCAGTACCCCTTTTCCACCAGCAGGTGGCGGCAGAGGAGCGCCCTCGGGCGGCACCGGGCATGAGCTCCCCTCGGCCGCCTGCATTACTCGTTTTCCACCAGCAGGTGGCGGCAGAGGGGCGCCCTCGGGCGTCACCGGGCATGAGCTCCCCTCGGCCGCCTGCAGTACTCGTTTTCCACAAGCAGGTGGCGGCAGAGGGGCGCCCTCGGGCGTCACCGGGCATGGGCTCCCCTCGGCCACCTGCAGTACTCGTTTTCCACCAGCAGGTGGCGGCAGAGGGGCGCCTTTGGGCGTCACCGGGCATGAGCTCCCCTCGGCCGCCTGCAGTACCCCTTTTCCACCAGCAGGTGGCGGCAGAGGGGCGCCCTCGGGCGTCACCGGGCATGAGCTCCCCTCGGCCGCCTGCAGTACCCCTTTTCCACCAGAAGGTGGCGGCAGAGGGGCGCCCTCGGGCGTCACCGGGCATGAGCTCCCCTCGGCCGCCTGCAGTACCCCTTTTCCACCAGCAGGTGGCGGCAGAGGGGCGCCCTCGGGCGGCACCGGGCATGAGCTCCCCTCGGCCGCCTGCATTACTCGTTTTCCACCAGCAGGTGGCGGCAGAGGGGCGCCCTCGGGCGTCACCGGGCATGAGCTCCCCTCGGCCGCCTGCAGTACTCCTTTTCCACAAGCAGGTGGCGGCAGAGGGGCGCCCTCGGGCGTCACCGGGCATGGGCTCCCCTCGGCCGCCTGCAGTACTCGTTTTCCACCAGCAGGTGGCGGCAGAGGGGCGCCTTTGGGCGTCACCGGGCATGAGCTCCCCTCGGCCGCCTACAGTACCCCTTTTCCACCAGCAGGTGGCGGCAGAGGGGCGCCCTCGGGCGTCACCGGGCATGAGCTCCCCTCGGCCGCCTGCAGTACCCCTTTTCCACCAGCAGGTGGCGGCAGAGGGGCGCCTTCGGGCGTCACCAGGCATGAGCTCCCCTCGGCCGCCTGCAGTACTCGTTTTCCACCAGCAGGTGGCGGCAGAGGGGGGCCCTCGGGCGTCACCGGGCATGAGCTCCCCCCGGCCGCCTGCAGTACCCCTTTTCCACCAGCAGGGGGCGGCCTAACCCTAACCCTAACCTAACCCGAACCCCAACTCCAACCCCAACCCTAACCCTAATGGCGTCCCCCCGGCAACCGCACCCCGCACACTTGGTTCCCCCCTCATTTTAGTTCTCCCCGGTGCGCCCCGCAAATGTGTCCCCCCGGAACCCGAACCCCGCACACTTGGTTCCCCCCTCACTTTGGTTCCCCCCCCCGGTGCGCCTGGCAAGTGTGTCCCCCCGGAACCCGCACCCCGCACACTTGGTTCCCCCCTCATTTTGGTTCCCCCCCCCTTGGGGTCCCCCCAAGCCCCATGGACCCCCCCCCCTTGGTGCCCCACCCCCCGTCCTACCCGTGCCCGCAGCAGCCGCTCGCGCTCCGCCAGCGCCTCCCGCACCCGACGCTGCATCTCGGCCAGGTGGAGGCAGGCGCTGGGGGGGGGGAATAAATTGGGGGGGGGTTTTGGGGGCGCTTTTAGGGGGCGGAGGGGACTGGTTCTCACCTGTAGAACTCGGCGTCGAGCCCCCCCGGGGGCAGCTGCAGGGCCAGGATGCCTGGGGGAGTGCGGGGGGGACATGTTAGCACCGGGCATGAGCTCCCCTCGGCCGCCTGCAGTACCCCTTTTCCACCAGCAGGTGGCGGCAGAGGGGCGCCCTCGGGCGTCCCCGGGCATGAGCTCCCCTCGGCCGTCTGCAGTACCCCTTTTCCACCAGCAGGTGGCGGCAGAGGGGCGCCCTCGGGCGTCACCGGGCATGAGCTCCCCTCGGCCGCCTGCAGTACCCCTTTTCCACCAGCAGGTGGCGGCAGAAGGGCGCCCTCGGGCGTCACCGGGCATGAGCTCCCCTCGGCCGCCTGCAGTACCCCTTTTCCACCAGCAGGTGGCGGCAGAGGGGCGCCCTCTGGCGTCACCAGGCATGAGCTCCCCTCGGCCGCCTGCAGTACTCGTTTTCCACCAGCAGGTGGCGGCAGAGGGGCGCCCTCGGGCGTCACCGGGCATGAGCTCCCCTCGGCCGCCTGCAGTACCCCTTTTCCACCAGCAGGTGGCGGCAGAGGGGCGCCCTCGGGCGTCACTGGGCATGAGCTCCCCTCGGCCGCCTGCAATACCCCTTTTCCACCAGCAGGTGGCGGCAGAGGGGCGCCCTCGGGCGTCACCGGGCATGACCCCCCCTCGGCTGCCTGCAGTACCCCTTTTCCACCAGCAGGTGGCGGCAGAGGGGCGCCCTCGGGCGTCACCGGGCATGAGCTCCCCTCGGCCGCCTGCAGTACCCCTTTTCCACCAGCAGGTGGCGGCAGAGAGGCGCCTTTGGGCGTCACCGGGCATGAGCTCCCCTCGGCCGCCTGCAGTACCCCTTTTCCACCAGCACGTGGCGGCGGAGGGGCGCCCTCGGGCGTCACCGGGCATGAGCTCCCCTCGGCCTCCTGCAGTACCTCTTTTCCACCAGCAGGTGGCGGCAGAGGGGCGCCCTCGGGCGTCACCGGGCATGAGCTCCCCTCGGCCGCCTGCAGTACCCCTTTTCCACCAGCAGGTGGCGGCAGAGGAGCGCCCTGGGGCGGCACCGGGCATGAGCTCCCCTCGGCCGCCTGCAGTACCCCTTTTCCACCAGCAGGTGGCGGCAGAGGGGCGCCCTCGGGCGGCACCGGGCATGAGCTCCCCTCGGCCGCCTGCAGTACTCGTTTTCCACCAGCAGGTGGCGGCAGAGGGGCGCCCTCGGGCGTCACCGGGCATGAGCTCCCCTCGGCCGCCTGCAGTACCCCTTTTCCACCAGCAGGTGGCAGCAGAGGGGCGCCCTCGGGCGTCACTGGGCATGAGCTCCCCTCGACCACCTGCAGTACCCCTTTTCCACCAGCAGGTGGCGGCAGAGGGGCGCCTTCGGGCGTCACTGGGCATGAGCTCCCCTCGGCCGCCTGCAGTACCCCTTTTCCACCAGCAGGTGGCGGCAGAGGGGCGCCCTCGGGCGTCACCGGGCATGAGCTCCCCTCGGCCGCCTGCAGTACCCCTTTTCCACCAGCAGGTGGCGGCAGAGGGGCGCCCTCGGGCGGCACCGGGCATGAGCTCCCCTCGGCCGCCTGCAGTACCCCTTTTCCACCAGCAGGTGGCGGCAGAGGGGCGCCTTCGGGCGTCACCGGGCATGAGCTCCCCTCGGCCGCCTGCAGTACCCCTTTTCCACCAGCAGGTGGCGGCAGAGGGGCGCCCTCGGGCGTCACCGGGCATGAGCTCCCCTCGGCCGTCTGCAGTACCCCTTTTCCACCAGCAGGTGGCGGCAGAGGGGCGCCCTCGGGCGTCACCGGGCATGAGCTCCCCTCGGCCGCCTGCAGTACCCCTTTTCCACCAGCAGGTGGCGGCAGAAGGGCGCCCTCGGGCGTCACCGGGCATGAGCTCCCCTCGGCCGCCTGCAGTACCCCTTTTCCACCAGCAGGTGGCGGCAGAGGGGCGCCCTCGGGCGTCACCGGGCATGAGCTCCCCTCGGCCGTCTGCAGTACCAATTTTCCACCAGCAGGTCGCGGTAGAGGGGCGCCTTCGGGCGTCACCGGGCATGAGCTCCCCTCGGCCGCCTGCAGTACCCCTTTTCCACCAGCAAGTGGCGGCAGAGGGGCGCCCTCAGGCGTCACCGGGCATGAGCTCCCCTCGGCCGCCTGCAGTACCCCTTTTCCACCAGCAGGTGGCGGCAGAGGGGCGCCCTCGGGCGTCACCGGGCATGAGCTCCCCTCGGCCGCCTGCAGTACCCCTTTTCCACCAGCAGGTGGCGGCAGAGGGGCGCCCTCGGGCGTCACCGGGCATGAGCTCCCCTCGGCCGCCTGCAGTACCCCTTTTCCACCAGCAGGTGGCGGCAGAGGGGCGACCTCGGGCGTCACCGGGCATGAGCTCCCCTCGGCCGCCTGCAGTACCCCTTTTCCACCAGCAGGTGGCGGCAGAGGGTAGCCCTTCGGCGTCACCGGGCATGAGCTCCCCTCGGCCGCCTGCAGTACCCCTTTTCCACCAGCAGGTGGCGGCAGAGGGGCGCCTTCGGGCGTCACCGGGCATGAGCTCCCCTCGGCCGCCTGTACTACCCCTTTTCCACCAGCAAGTGGCGGCAGAGGGGCGCCTTCGGGCGTCACCGGGCATGAGCTCCCCTCGGCCGCCTGCAGTACCCCTTTTCCACCAGCAGGGGGCGGCCTAACCCTAACCCTAACCTAACCCGAACCCCAACTCCAACCCCAACCCTAACCCTAATGGCGTCCCCCCGGCAACCGCACCCCGCACACTTGGTTCCCCCCTCATTTTAGTTCTCCCCGGTGCGCCCCGCAAATGTGTCCCCCCGGAACCCGAACCCCGCACACTTGGTTCCCCCCTCACTTTGGTTCCCCTCCCCCGGTGCGCCTGGCAAGTGTGTCCCCCCGGAACCCGCACCCCGCACACTTGGTTCCCCCCTCATTTTGGTTCCCCCCCCCTTGGGGTCCCCCCAAGCCCCATGGACCCCCCCCCCTTGGTGCCCCACCCCCCGTCCTACCCGTGCCCGCAGCAGACGCTCGCGCTCCGCCAGCGCCTCCCGCACCCGACGCTGCATCTCGGCCAGGTGGAGGCAGGCGCTGGGGGGGGGGAATAAATTGGGGGGGGGTTTTGGGGGCGCTTTTAGGGGGCGGAGGGGACTGGTTCTCACCTGTAGAACTCGGCGTCGAGCCCCCCCGGGGGCAGCTGTAGGGCCAGGATGCCTGGGGGAGTGCGGGGGGGACATGTTAGCACCGGGCATGAGCTCCCCTCGGCCGCCTGCAGTACCCCTTTTCCACCAGCAGGTGGCGGCAGAGGGGCGCCCTCGGGCGTCACCGGGCATGAGCTCCCCTCGGCCGTCTGCAGTACCCCTTTTCCACCAGCAGGTGGCGGCAGAGGGGCGCCCTCGGGCGTCACCGGGCATGAGCTCCCCTCGGCCGCCTGCAGTACCCCTTTTCCACCAGCAGGTGGCGGCAGAAGGGCGCCCTCGGGCGTCACCGGGCATGAGCTCCCCTCGGCCGCCTGCAGTACCCCTTTTCCACCAGCAGGTGGCGGCAGAGGGGCGCCCTCTGGCGTCACCAGGCATCAGCTCACCTCGGCCGCCTGCAGTACTCGTTTTCCACCAGCAGGTGGCGGCAGAGGGGCGCCCTCGGGCGTCACCGGGCATGAGCTCCCCTCGGCCGCCTGCAGTACCCCTTTTCCACCAGCAGGTGGCGGCAGAGGGGCGCCCTCGGGCGTCACCGGGCATGAGCTCCCCTCGGCCGCCTGCAATACCCCTTTTCCACCAGCAGGTGGCGGCAGAGGGGCGCCCTCGGGCGTCACCGGGCATGAGCTCCCCTCGGCCGCCTGCAGTACCCCTTTTCCACCAGCAGGTGGCGGCAGAGGGGCGCCCTCGGGCGTCACCGGGCATGACCCCCCCTCGGCCGCCTGCAGTACCCCTTTTCCACCAGCAGGTGGCGGCAGAGGGGCGCCCTCGGGCGTCACCGGGCATGAGCTCCCCTCGGCCGCCTGCAGTACCCCTTTTCCACCAGCAGGTGGCGGCAGAGAGGCGCCTTTGGGCGTCACCGGGCATGAGCTCCCCTCGGCCGCCTGCAGTACCCCTTTTCCACCAGCAGGTGGCGGCGGAGGGGCGCCCTCGGGCGTCACCGGGCATGAGCTCCCCTCGGCCTCCTGCAGTACCTCTTTTCCACCAGCAGGTGGCGGCAGAGGGGCGCCCTCGGGCGTCACCGGGCATGAGCTCCCCTCGGCCGCCTGCAGTACCCCTTTTCCACCAGCAGGTGGCGGCAGAGGAGCGCCCTGGGGCGGCACCGGGCATGAGCTCCCCTCGGCCGCCTGCAGTACCCCTTTTCCACCAGCAGGTGGCGGCAGAGGGGCGACCTCGGGCGTCACCGGGCATGAGCTCCCCTCGGCCGCCTGCAGTACTCGTTTTCCACCAGCAGGTGGCGGCAGAGGGGCGCCCTCGGGCGTCACCGGGCATGAGCTCCCCTCGGCCGCCTGCAGTACCCCTTTTCCACCAGCAGGTGGCAGCAGAGGGGCGCCCTCGGGCGTCACCGGGCATGAGCTCCCCTCGGCCGCCTGCAGTACCCCTTTTCCACCAGCAGGTGGCGGCAGAGGGGCGCCCTCGGGCGTCACCGGGCATGAGCTCCCCTCGGCCGCCTGCAGTACCCCTTTTCCACCAGCAGGTGGCGGCAGAGGGGCGCCCTCGGGCGGCACCGGGCATGAGCTCCCCTCGGCCGCCTGCAGTACCCCTTTTCCACCAGCAGGTGGCGGCAGCGGGGCGCCCTCGGGCGGCACCGGGCATGAGCTCCCCTCGGCCGCCTGCATTACTCGTTTTCCACCAGCAGGTGGCGGCAGAGGGGCGCCCTCGGGCGTCACCGGGCATGAGCTCCCCTCGGCCGCCTGCAGTACTCGTTTTCCACAAGCAGGTGGCGGCAGAGGGGCGCCCTCGGGCGTCACCGGGCATGGGCTCCCCTCGGCCACCTGCAGTACTCGTTTTCCACCAGCAGGTGGCGGCAGAGGGGCGCCTTTGGGCGTCACCGGGCATGAGCTCCCCTCGGCCGCCTGCAGTACCCCTTTTCCACCAGCAGGTGGCGGCAGCGGGGCGCCCTCGGGCGTCACCGGGCATGAGCTCCCCTCGGCCGCCTGCAGTACCCCTTTTCCACCAGCAGGTGGCGGCAGAGGGGCGCCTTCGGGCGTCACCAGGCATGAGCTCCCCTCGGCCGCCTGCAGTACTCGTTTTCCACCAGCAGGTGGCGGCAGAGGGGGGCCCTCGGGCGTCACCGGGCATGAGCTCCCCCCGGCCGCCTGCAGTACCCCTTTTCCACCAGCAGGGGGCGGCCTAACCCTAACCCTAACCTAACCCGAACCCCAACTCCAACCCCAACCCTAACCCTAATGGCGTCCCCCCGGCAACCGCACCCCGCACACTTGGTTCCCCCCTCATTTTAGTTCTCTTCGGTGCGCCCCGCAAATGTGTCCCCCCGGAACCCGAACCCCGCACACTTGGTTCCCCCCTCACTTTGGTTCCCCCCCCCGGTGCGCCTGGCAAGTGTGTCCCCCCGGAACCCGCACCCCGCACACTTGGTTCCCCCCTCATTTTGGTTCCCCCCCCCTTGGGGTCCCCCCAAGCCCCATGGACCCCCCCCCCTTGGTGCCCCACCCCCCGTCCTACCCGTGCCCGCAGCAGCCGCTCGCGCTCCGCCAGCGCCTCCCGCACCCGACGCTGCATCTCGGCCAGGTGGAGGCAGGCGCTGGGGGGGGGGAATAGATTGGGGGGGGGTTTTGGGGGCGCTTTTAGGGGGCGGAGGGGACTGGTTCTCACCTGTAGAACTCGGCGTCGAGCCCCCCCGGGGGCAGCTGCAGGGCCAGGATGCCTGGGGGAGTGCGGGGGGGACATGTTAGCACCGGGCATGAGCTCCCCTCGGCCGCCTGCAGTACCCCTTTTCCACCAGCAGGTGGCGGCAGAGGGGCGCCCTCGGGCGTCACCGGGCATGAGCTCCCCTCGGCCGCCTGCAGTACCCCTTTTCCACCAGCAGGTGGCGGCAGAGGGGCGCCCTCTGGCGTCACCAGGCATGAGCTCCCCTCGGCCGCCTGCAGTACTCGTTTTCCACCAGCAGGTGGCGGCAGAGGGGCGCCCTCGGGCGTCACCGGGCATGAGCTCCCCTCGGCCGCCTGCAGTACCCCTTTTCCACCAGCAGGTGGCGGCAGAGGGGCGCCCTCGGGCGTCACCGGGCATGAGCTCCCCTCGGCCGCCTGCAATACCCCTTTTCCACCAGCAGGTGGCGGCAGAGGGGCGTCCTCGGGCGTCACCGGGCATGAGCTCCCCTCGGCCGCCTGCAGAACCCCTTTTCCACCAGCAGGTGGCGGCAGAGGGGCGCCCTCGGGCGTCACCGGGCATGACCCCCCCTCGGCCGCCTGCAGTACCCCTTTTCCACCAGCAGGTGGCGGCAGAGGGGCGCCCTCGGGCGTCACCGGACATGCGCTCCCCTCGGCCGACTGCAGTACCACTTTTCCACCAGCAGGTGGCGGCAGAGAGGCGCCTTTGGGCGTCACCGGGCATGAGCTCCCCTCGGCCGCCTGCAGTACCCCTTTTCCACCAGCAGGTGGCGGCGGAGGGGCGCCCTCGGGCGTCACCGGGCATGAGCTCCCCTCGGCCTCCTGCAGTACCCCTTTTCCACCAGCAGGTGGCGGCAGAGGGGCGCCCTCGGGCGTCACCGGGCATGAGCTCCCCTCGTCCGCCTGCAGTACCCCTTTTCCACCAGCAGGTGGCGGCAGAGGAGCGCCCTGGGGCGGCACCGGGCATGAGCTCCCCTCGGCCGCCTGCAGTACCCCTTTTCCACCAGCAGGTGGGGGCAGAGGGGCGCCCTCGGGCGTCACCGGGCATGAGCTCCCCTCGGCCGCCTGCAGTACTCGTTTTCCACCAGCAGGTGGCGGCAGAGGGGCGCCCTCGGGCGTCACCGGGCATGAGCTCCCCTCGGCCGCCTGCAGTACCCCTTTTCCACCAGCAGGTGGCAGCAGAGGGGCGCCCTCGGGCGTCACTGGGCATGAGCTCCCCTCGACCACCTGCAGTACCCCTTTTCCACCAGCAGGTGGCGGCAGAGGGGTGCCTTCGGGCGTCACTGGGCATGAGCTCCCCTCGGCCGCCTGCAGTACCCCTTTTCCACCAGCAGGTGGCGGCAGCGGGGCGCCCTCGGGCGTCACCGGGCATGAGCTCCCCTCGGCCGCCTGCAGTACCCCTTTTCCACCAGCAGATGGCTGCAGAGGGGCGCCTTCGGGCGTCACCGGGCATGAGCTCCCCTCGGCCGGCTGCAGTACTCGTTTTCCACCAGCAGGTGGCGGCAGAGGGGCGCCCTCGGGCGTCACCGGGCATGAGGTCCCTTCGGCCGACTGCAGTACCCCTTTTCCACCAGCAGGTGGCGGCAGAGGGGCGCCCTCGGGCGTCACCGGGCATGAGCTCCCCTCGGCCGCTTGCAGTACCCCATTTCCACCAGCAGGTGGCGGCAGAGGGGCGCCCTCGGGCGTCACCGGGCATGAGCTCCCCTCGGCCGCCTGCAGTACCTCTTTTCCACCAGCAGGTGGCGGCAGAGGGGCGCCTTCGGGCGTCACCGGGCATGAGCTCCCCTCGGCCGCCTGCAGTACTCGTTTTCCACCAGCAGGTGGCGGCAGAGGGGCGCCCTCGGGCGTCACCGGGCATGAGCTCCCCTCGGCCGCCTGCAGTACCCCTTTTCCACCAGCAGGTGGCGGCAGAGGGGCGCCCTCGGGCGGCACCGGGCATGAGCTCCCCTCGGCCTCCTGCAGTACCTCTTTTCCACCAGAAGGTGGCGGCAGAGGGGCGCCCTCGGGCGTCACCGGGCATGAGCTCCCCTCGGCCGCCTGCAGTACCCCTTTTCCACCATCAGGTGGCGTCAGAGGGGCGCCCTCGGGCGGCACCGGGCATGAGCTCTCCTCGGCCGCCTGCAGTACTCGTTTTCCACCAGCAGGTGGCGGCAGAGGGGCGCCCTCGGGCGTCACCGGGCATGAGCTCCCCTCGGCCGCCTGCAGTACCCCTTTTCCACCAGCAGGTGGCGGCAGAGGGGCGCCCTCGGGCGTCACCAGGCATGAGCTCCCCTCGGCCGCCTGCAGTACCCGTTTTCCACCAACAGGTGGCGGCAGAGGGGCGCCCTCGGGCGTCACCGGGCATGAGCTCCCCTCGGCCGCCTGCAGTACCCCTTTTCCACCAGCAGGTGGCGGCAGAGGGGCGCCCTGGGGCGGCACCGGGCATGAGCTCCCCTCGGCCGCCTGCAGTACCCCTTTTCCACCAGCAGGTGGCGGCAGAGGGGCGCCCTCGGGCGTCACCGGGCATGAGCTCCCCTCGGCCGTCTGCAGTACCCCTTTTCCACCAGCAGGTGGCGGCAGAGGGGCGCCCTCGGGCGTCACCGGGCATGAGCTCCCCTCGGCCGCCTGCAGTACCCCTTTTCCACCAGCAGGTGGCGGCAGAGGGGCGCCCTCGGGCGTCACCGGGCATGAGCTCCCCTCGGCCGCCTGCAGTACCCCTTTTCCACCAGCAGGTGGCGGCAGAGGGGCGCCCTCTGGCGTCACCAGGCATCAGCTCACCTCGGCCGCCTGCAGTACTCGTTTTCCACCAGCAGGTGGCGGCAGAGGGGCGCCCTCGGGCGTCACCGGGCATGAGCTCCCCTCGGCCGCCTGCAGTACCCCTTTTCCACCAGCAGGTGGCGGCAGAGGGGCGCCCTCGGGCGTCACCGGGCATGAGCTCCCCTCGGCCGCCTGCAATACCCCTTTTCCACCAGCAGGTGGCGGCAGAGGGGCGCCCTCGGGCGTCACCGGGCATGAGCTCCCCTCGGCCGCCTGCAGTACCCCTTTTCCACCAGCAGGTGGCGGCAGAGGGGCGCCCTCGGGCGTCACCGGGCATGACCCCCCCTCGGCCGCCTGCAGTACCCCTTTTCCACCAGCAGGTGGCGGCAGAGGGGCGCCCTCGGGCGTCACCGGGCATGAGCTCCCCTCGGCCGCCTGCAGTACCCCTTTTCCACCAGCAGGTGGCGGCAGAGAGGCGCCTTTGGGCGTCACCGGGCATGAGCTCCCCTCGGCCGCCTGCAGTACCCCTTTTCCACCAGCAGGTGGCGGCGGAGGGGCGCCCTCGGGCGTCACCGGGCATGAGCTCCCCTCGGCCTCCTTCAGTACCTCTTTTCCACCAGCAGGTGGCGGCAGAGGGGCGCCCTCGGGCGTCACCGGGCATGAGCTCCCCTCGGCCGCCTGCAGTACCCCTTTTCCACCAGCAGGTGGCGGCAGAGGAGCGCCCTGGGGCGGCACCGGGCATGAGCTCCCCTCGGCCGCCTGCAGTACCCCTTTTCCACCAGCAGGTGGCGGCAGAGGGGCGACCTCGGGCGTCACCGGGCATGAGCTCCCCTCGGCCGCCTGCAGTACTCGTTTTCCACCAGCAGGTGGCGGCAGAGGGGCGCCCTCGGGCGTCACCGGGCATGAGCTCCCCTCGGCCGCCTGCAGTACCCCTTTTCCACCAGCAGGTGGCAGCAGAGGGGCGCCCTCGGGCGTCACCGGGCATGAGCTCCCCTCGGCCGCCTGCAGTACCCCTTTTCCACCAGCAGGTGGCGGCAGAGGGGCGCCCTCGGGCGTCACCGGGCATGAGCTCCCCTCGGCCGCCTGCAGTACCCCTTTTCCACCAGCAGGTGGCGGCAGAGGGGCGCCCTCGGGCGGCACCGGGCATGAGCTCCCCTCGGCCGCCTGCAGTACCCCTTTTCCACCAGCAGGTGGCGGCAGAGGGGCGCCCTCGGGCGGCACCGGGCATGAGCTCCCCTCGGCCGCCTGCATTACTCGTTTTCCACCAGCAGGTGGCGGCAGAGGGGCGCCCTCGGGCGTCACCGGGCATGAGCTCCCCTCGGCCGCCTGCAGTACTCGTTTTCCACCAGCAGGTGGCGGCAGAGGGGGGCCCTCGGGCGTCACCGGGCATGAGCTCCCCCCGGCCGCCTGCAGTACCCCTTTTCCACCAGCAGGGGGCGGCCTAACCCTAACCCTAACCTAACCCGAACCCCAACTCCAACCCCAACCCTAACCCTAATGGCGTCCCCCCGGCAACCGCACCCCGCACACTTGGTTCCCCCCTCATTTTAGTTCTCCCCGGTGCGCCCCGCAAATGTGTCCCCCCGGAACCCGAACCCCGCACACTTGGTTCCCCCCTCACTTTGGTTCCCCCCCCCGGTGCGCCTGGCAAGTGTGTCCCCCCGGAACCCGAACCCCGCACACTTGGTTCCCCCCTCATTTTGTTTCCCCCCCCCTTGGGGTCCCCCCAAGCCCCATGGACCCCCCCCCCCTTGGTGCCCCACCCCCCGTCCTACCCGTGCCCGCAGCAGCCGCTCGCGCTCCGCCAGCGCCTCCCGCACCCGACGCTGCATCTCGGCCAGGTGGAGGCAGGCGCTGGGGGGGGGGAATAGATTGGGGGGGGGTTTTGGGGGCGCTTTTAGGGGGCGGAGGGGACTGGTTCTCACCTGTAGAACTCGGCGTCGAGCCCCCCCGGGGGCAGCTGCAGGGCCAGGATGCCTGGGGGAGTGCGGGGGGGACATGTTAGCACCGGGCATGAGCTCCCCTCGGCCGCCTGCAGTACCCCTTTTCCACCAGCAGGTGGCGGCAGAGGGGCGCCCTCGGGCGTCACCGGGCATGAGCTCCCCTCGGCCGTCTGCAGTACCCCTTTTCCACCAGCAGGTGGCGGCAGAGGGGCGCCCTCGGGCGTCACCGGGCATGAGCTCCCCTCGGCCGCCTGCAGTACCCCTTTTCCACCAGCAGGTGGCGGCAGAAGGGCGCCCTCGGGCGTCACCGGGCATGAGCTCCCCTCGGCCGCCTGCAGTACCCCTTTTCCACCAGCAGGTGGCGGCAGAGGGGCGCCCTCTGGCGTCACCAGGCATGAGCTCCCCTCGGCCGCCTGCAGTACTCGTTTTCCACCAGCAGGTGGCGGCAGAGGGGCGCCCTCGGGCGTCACCGGGCATGAGCTCCCCTCGGCCGCCTGCAGTACCCCTTTTCCACCAGCAGGTGGCGGCAGAGGGGCGCCCTCGGGCGTCACCGGGCATGAGCTCCCGTCGGCCGCCTGCAATACCCCTTTTCCACCAGCAGGTGGCGGCAGAGGGGCGCCCTCGGGCGTCACCGGGCATGACCCCCCCTCGGCCGCCTGCAGTACCCCTTTTCCACCAGCAGGTGGCGGCAGAGGGGCGCCCTCGGGCGTCACCGGGCATGAGCTCCCCTCGGCCGCCTGCAGTACCCCTTTTCCACCAGCAGGTGGCGGCAGAGAGGCGCCTTTGGGCGTCACCGGGCATGAGCTCCCCTCGGCCGCCTGCAGTACCCCTTTTCCACCAGCACGTGGCGGCGGAGGGGCGCCCTCGGGCGTCACCGGGCATGAGCTCCCCTCGGCCTCCTGCAGTACCTCTTTTCCACCAGCAGGTGGCGGCAGAGGGGCGCCCTCGGGCGTCACCGGGCATGAGCTCCCCTCGGCCGCCTGCAGTACCCCTTTTCCACCAGCAGGTGGCGGCAGAGGAGCGCCCTGGGGCGGCACCGGGCATGAGCTCCCCTCGGCCGCCTGCAGTACCCCTTTTCCACCAGCAGGTGGCGGCAGAGGGGCGACCTCGGGCGTCACCGGGCATGAGCTCCCCTCGGCCGCCTGCAGTACTCGTTTTCCACCAGCAGGTGGCGGCAGAGGGGCGCCCTCGGGCGTCACCGGGCATGAGCTCCCCTCGGCCGCCTGCAGTACCCCTTTTCCACCAGCAGGTGGCAGCAGAGGGGCGCCCTCGGGCGTCACTGGGCATGAGCTCCCCTCGACCACCTGCAGTACCCCTTTTCCACCAGCAGGTGGCGGCAGAGGGGCGCCTTCGGGCGTCACTGGGCATGAGCTCCCCTCGGCCGCCTGCAGTACCCCTTTTCCACCAGCAGGTGGCGGCAGAGGGGCGCCCTCGGGCGTCACCGGGCATGAGCTCCCCTCGGCCGCCTGCAGTACCCCTTTTCCACCAGCAGATGGCTGCAGAGGGGCGCCTTCGGGCGTCACCGGGCATGAGCTCCCCTCGGCCGGCTGCAGTACTCGTTTTCCACCAGCAGGTGGCGGCAGAGGGGCGCCCTCGGGCGTCACCGGGCATGAGGTCCCCTCGGCCGACTGCAGTACCCCTTTTCCACCAGCAGGTGGCGGCAGAGGGGCGCCCTCGGGCGTCACCGGGCATGAGCTCCCCTCGGCCGCTTGCAGTACCCCATTTCCACCAGCTGGTGGCGGCAGAGGGGCGCCCTCGGGCGTCACCGGGCATGAGCTCCCCTCGGCCGCCTGCAGTACCTCTTTTCCACCAGCAGGTGGCGGCAGAGGGGCGCCTTCGGGCGTCACCGGGCATGAGCTCCCCTCGGCCGCCTGCAGTACCCCTTTTCCACCAGCAGGTGGCGGCAGCGGGGCGCCCTCGGGCGGCACCGGGCATGAGCTCCCCTCGGCCGCCTGCATTACTCGTTTTCCACCAGCAGGTGGCGGCAGAGGGGCGCCCTCGGGCGTCACCGGGCATGAGCTCCCCTCGGCCGCCTGCAGTACTCGTTTTCCACAAGCAGGTGGCCGCAGAGGGGCGCCTTCGGGCGTCACCGGGCATGGGCTCCCCTCGGCCACCTGCAGTACTCGTTTTCCACCAGCAGGTGGCGGCAGAGGGGCGCCTTTGGGCGTCACCGGGCATGAGCTCCCCTCGGCCGCCTGCAGTACCCCTTTTCCACCAGCAGGTGGCGGCAGAGGGGCGCCCTCGGGCGTCACCGGGCATGAGCTCCCCTCGGCCGCCTGCAGTACCCCTTTTCCACCAGCAGATGGCTGCAGAGGGGCGCCTTCGGGCGTCACCGGGCATGAGCTCCCCTCGGCCGGCTGCAGTACTCGTTTTCCACCAGCAGGTGGCGGCAGAGGGGCGCCCTCGGGCGTCACCGGGCATGAGGTCCCCTCGGCCGACTGCAGTACCCCTTTTCCACCAGCAGGTGGCGGCAGAGGGGCGCCCTCGGGCGTCACCGGGCATGAGCTCCCCTCGGCCGCTTGCAGTACCCCATTTCCACCAGCAGGTGGCGGCAGCGGGGCGCCCTCGGGCGGCACCGGGCATGAGCTCCCCTCGGCCGCCTGCATTACTCGTTTTCCACAAGCAGGTGGCGGCAGAGGGGCGCCCTCGGGCGTCACCGGGCATGAGCTCCCCTCGGCCGCCTGCAGTACTCGTTTTCCACAAGCAGGTGGCGGCAGAGGGGCGCCCTCGGGCGTCACCGGGCATGGGCTCCCCTCGGCCACCTGCAGTACTCGTTTTCCACCAGCAGGTGGCGGCAGAGGGGCGCCTTTGGGCGTCACCGGGCATGAGCTCCCCTCGGCCGCCTGCAGTACCCCTTTTCCACCAGCAGGTGGCGGCAGCGGGGCGCCCTCGGGCGTCACCGGGCATGAGCTCCCCTCGGCCGCCTGCAGTACCCCTTTTCCACCAGCAGGTGGCGGCAGAGGGGCGCCTTCGGGCGTCACCAGGCATGAGCTCCCCTCGGCCGCCTGCAGTACTCGTTTTCCACCAGCAGGTGGCGGCAGAGGGGGGCCCTCGGGCGTCACCGGGTATGAGCTCCCCCCGGCCGCCTGCAGTACCCCTTTTCCACCAGCAGGGGGCGGCCTAACCCTAACCCTAACCTAACCCGAACCCCAACTCCAACCCCAACCCTAACCCTAATGGCGTCCCCCCGGCAACCGCACCCCGCACACTTGGTTCCCCCCTCATTTTAGTTCTCCCCGGTGCGCCCCGCAAATGTGTCCCCCCGGAACCCGAACCCCGCACACTTGGTTCCCCCCTCACTTTGGTTCCCCCCCCCGGTGCGCCTGGCAAGTGTGTCCCCCCGGAACCCGCACCCCGCACACTTGGTTCCCCCCTCATTTTGGTTCCCCCCCCCTTGGGGTCCCCCCAAGCCCCATGGACCCCCCCCCCTTGGTGCCCCACCCCCCGTCCTACCCGTGCCCGCAGCAGCCGCTCGCGCTCCGCCAGCGCCTCCCGCACCCGACGCTGCATCTCGGCCAGGTGGAGGCAGGCGCTGGGGGGGGGGAATAGATTGGGGGGGGGTTTTGGGGGCGCTTTTAGGGGGCGGAGGGGACTGGTTCTCACCTGTAGAACTCGGCGTCGAGCCCCCCCGGGGGCAGCTGCAGGGCCAGGATGCCTGGGGGAGTGCGGGGGGGACATGTTAGCACCGGGCATGAGCTCCCCTCGGCCGCCTGCAGTACCCCTTTTCCACCAGCAGGTGGCGGCAGAGGGGCGCCCTCGGGCGTCACCGGGCATGAGCTCCCCTCGGCCGTCTGCAGTACCCCTTTTCCACCAGCAGGTGGCGGCAGAGGGGCGCCCTCGGGCGTCACCGGGCATGAGCTCCCCTCGGCCGCCTGCAGTACCCCTTTTCCACCAGCAGGTGGCGGCAGAAGGGCGCCCTCGGGCGTCACCGGGCATGAGCTCCCCTCGGCCGCCTGCAGTACCCCTTTTCCACCAGCAGGTGGCGGCAGAGGGGCGCCCTCTGGCGTCACCAGGCATGAGCTCCCCTCGGCCGCCTGCAGTACTCGTTTTCCACCAGCAGGTGGCGGCAGAGGGGAGCCCTCGGGCGTCACCGGGCATGAGCTCCCCTCGGCCGCCTGCAGTACCCCTTTTCCACCAGCAGGTGGCGGCAGAGGGGCGCCCTCGGGCGTCACCGGGCATGAGCTCCCCTCGGCCGCCTGCAGTACCCCTTTTCCACCAGCAGGTGGCGGCAGAGGGGCGCCCTCGGGCGTCACCGGGCATGACCCCCCCTCGGCCGCCTGCAGTACCCCTTTTCCACCAGCAGGTGGCGGCAGAGGGGCGCCCTCGGGCGTCACCGGGCATGAGCTCCCCTCGGCCGCCTGCAGTACCCCTTTTCCACCAGCAGGTGGCGGCAGAGAGGCGCCTTTGGGCGTCACCGGGCATGAGCTCCCCTCGGCCGCCTGCAGTACCCCTTTTCCACCAGCACGTGGCGGCGGAGGGGCGCCCTCGGGCGTCACCGAGCATGAGCTCCCCTCGTCCTCCTGCAGTACCTCTTTTCCACCAGCAGGTGGCGGCAGAGGGGCGCCCTCGGGCGTCACCGGGCATGAGCTCCCCTCGGCCGCCTGCAGTACCCCTTTTCCACCAGCAGGTGGCGGCAGAGGAGCGCCCTGGGGCGGCACCGGGCATGAGCTCCCCTCGGCCGCCTGCAGTACCCCTTTTCCACCAGCAGGTGGCGGCAGAGGGGCGACCTCGGGCGTCACCGGGCATGAGCTCCCCTCGGCCGCCTGCAGTACTCGTTTTCCACCAGCAGGTGGCGGCAGAGGGGCGCCCTCGGGCGTCACCGGGAATGAGCTCCCCTCGGCCGCCTGCAGTACCCCTTTTCCACCAGCAGGTGGCGGCAGAGGGGCGCCCTCGGGCGTCACCGGGCATGAGCTCCCCTCGGCCGGCTGCAGTACTCGTTTTCCACCAGCAGGTGGCGGCAGAGGGGCGCCCTCGGGCGTCACCGGGCATGAGCTCCCCTCGGCCGACTGCAGTACCCCTTTTCCACCAGCAGGTGGCGGCAGAGGGGCGCCCTCGGGCGTCACCGGGCATGAGCTCCCCTCGGCCGCTTGCAGTACCCCATTTCCACCAGCTGGTGGCGGCAGAGGGGCGCCCTCGGGCGTCACCGGGCATGAGCTCCCCTCGGCCGCCTGCAGTACCTCTTTTCCACCAGCAGGTGGCGGCAGAGGGGCGCCTTCGGGCGTCACCGGGCATGAGCTCCCCTCGGCCGCCTGCAGTACTCGTTTTCCACCAGCAGGTGGCGGCAGAGGGGCGCCCTCGGGCGTCACCGGGCATGAGCTCCCCTCGGCCGCCTGCAGTACCCCTTTTCCACCAGCAGGTGGTGGCAGAGGGGCGCCCTCGGGCGGCACCGGGCATGAGCTCCCCTCGGCCTCCTGCAGTACCTCTTTTCCACCAGAAGGTGGCGGCAGAGGGGCGCCCTCGGGCGTCACCGGGCATGAGCTCCCCTCGGCCGGCTGCAGTACTCGTTTTCCACCAGCAGGTGGCGGCAGAGGGGCGCCCTCGGGCGGCACCGGGCATGAGCTCCCCTCGGCCTCCTGCAGTACCTCTTTTCCACCAGAAGGTGGCGGCAGAGGGGCGCCCTCGGGCGTCACCGGGCATGAGCTCCCCTCGGCCGGCTCCAGTACTCGTTTTCCACCAGCAGGTGGCGGCAGAGGGGCGCCCTCGGGCGTCACCGGGCATGAGCTCCCCTCGGCCGCCTGCAGTACTCGTTTTCCACCAGCAGGTGGCGGCAGAGGGGCGCCCTGGGGCGGCACCGGGCATGAGCTCCCCTCGGCCGCCTGCAGTACTCGTTTTCCACCAGCAGGTGGCGGCAGAGGGGCGCCCTCGGGCGTCACCGGGCATGAACTCCCCCCGGCCGCCTGCAGTACCCCTTTTCCACCAGCAGGGGGCGGCCTAACCCTAACCCTAACCTAACCCGAACCCCAACTCCAACCCCAACCCTAACCCTAATGGCGTCCCCCCGGCAACCGCACCCCGCACACTTGGTTCCCCCCTCATTTTAGTTCTCCCCGGTGCGCCCCGCAAATGTGTCCCCCCGGAACCCGAACCCCGCACACTTGGTTCCCCCCTCACTTTGGTTCCCCCCCCCGGTGCGCCTGGCAAGTGTGTCCCCCCGGAACCCGCACCCCGCACACTTGGTTCCCCCCTCATTTTGGTTCCCCCCCCCTTGGGGTCCCCCCAAGCCCCATGGACCCCCCCCCCTTGGTGCACCACCCCCCGTCCTACCCGTGCCCGCAGCAGCCGCTCGCGCTCCGCCAGCGCCTCCCGCACCCGACGCTGCATCTCGGCCAGGTGGAGGCAGGCGCTGGGGGGGGGGAATAGATTGGGGGGGGGTTTTGGGGGCGCTTTTAGGGGGCGGAGGGGACTGGTTCTCACCTGTAGAACTCGGCGTCGAGCCCCCCCGGGGGCAGCTGCAGGGCCAGGATGCCTGGGGGAGTGCGGGGGGGACATGTTAGCACCGGGCATGAGCTCCCCTCGGCCGCCTGCAGTACCCCTTTTCCACCAGCAGGTGGCGGCAGAGGGGCGCCCTCGGGCGTCACCGGGCATGAGCTCCCCTCGGCCGTCTGCAGTACCCCTTTTCCACCAGCAGGTGGCGGCAGAGGGGCGCCCTCGGGCGTCACCGGGCATGAGCTCCCCTCGGCCGCCTGCAGTACCCCTTTTCCACCAGCAGGTGGCGGCAGAAGGGCGCCCTCGGGCGTCACCGGGCATGAGCTCCCCTCGGCCGCCTGCAGTACCCCTTTTCCACCAGCAGGTGGCGGCAGAGGGGCGCCCTCTGGCGTCACCAGGCATGAGCTCCCCTCGGCCGCCTGCAGTACTCGTTTTCCACCAGCAGGTGGCGGCAGAGGGGCGCCCTCGGGCGTCACCGGGCATGAGCTCCCCTCGGCCGCCTGCAGTACCCCTTTTCCACCAGCAGGTGGCGGCAGAGGGGCGCCCTCGGGCGTCACCGGGCATGAGCTCCCGTCGGCCGCCTGCAATACCCCTTTTCCACCAGCAGGTGGCGGCAGAGGGGCGCCCTCGGGCGTCACCGGGCATGACCCCCCCTCGGCCGCCTGCAGTACCCCTTTTCCACCAGCAGGTGGCGGCAGAGGGGCGCCCTCGGGCGTCACCGGGCATGAGCTCCCCTCGGCCGCCTGCAGTACCCCTTTTCCACCAGCAGGTGGCGGCAGAGAGGCGCCTTTGGGCGTCACCGGGCATGAGCTCCCCTCGGCCGCCTGCAGTACCCCTTTTCCACCAGCACGTGGCGGCGGAGGGGCGCCCTCGGGCGTCACCGGGCATGAGCTCCCCTCGGCCTCCTGCAGTACCTCTTTTCCACCAGCAGGTGGCGGCAGAGGGGCGCCCTCGGGCGTCACCGGGCATGAGCTCCCCTCGGCCGCCTGCAGTACCCCTTTTCCACCAGCAGGTGGCGGCAGAGGAGCGCCCTGGGGCGGCACCGGGCATGAGCTCCCCTCGGCCGCCTGCAGTACCCCTTTTCCACCAGCAGGTGGCGGCAGAGGGGCGACCTCGGGCGTCACCGGGCATGAGCTCCCCTCGGCCGCCTGCAGTACTCGTTTTCCACCAGCAGGTGGCGGCAGAGGGGCGCCCTCGGGCGTCACCGGGCATGAGCTCCCCTCGGCCGCCTGCAGTACCCCTTTTCCACCAGCAGGTGGCAGCAGAGGGGCGCCCTCGGGCGTCACTGGGCATGAGCTCCCCTCGACCACCTGCAGTACCCCTTTTCCACCAGCAGGTGGCGGCAGAGGGGCGCCTTCGGGCGTCACTGGGCATGAGCTCCCCTCGGCCGCCTGCAGTACCCCTTTTCCACCAGCAGGTGGCGGCAGAGGGGCGCCCTCGGGCGTCACCGGGCATGAGCTCCCCTCGGCCGCCTGCAGTACCCCTTTTCCACCAGCAGATGGCTGCAGAGGGGCGCCTTCGGGCGTCACCGGGCATGAGCTCCCCTCGGCCGGCTGCAGTACTCGTTTTCCACCAGCAGGTGGCGGCAGAGGGGCGCCCTCGGGCGTCACCGGGCATGAGGTCCCCTCGGCCGACTGCAGTACCCCTTTTCCACCAGCAGGTGGCGGCAGAGGGGCGCCCTCGGGCGTCACCGGGCATGAGCTCCCCTCGGCCGCTTGCAGTACCCCATTTCCACCAGCTGGTGGCGGCAGAGGGGCGCCCTCGGGCGTCACCGGGCATGAGCTCCCCTCGGCCGCCTGCAGTACCTCTTTTCCACCAGCAGGTGGCGGCAGAGGGGCGCCTTCGGGCGTCACCGGGCATGAGCTCCCCTCGGCCGCCTGCAGTACCCCTTTTCCACCAGCAGGTGGCGGCAGCGGGGCGCCCTCGGGCGGCACCGGGCATGAGCTCCCCTCGGCCGCCTGCATTACTCGTTTTCCACCAGCAGGTGGCGGCAGAGGGGCGCCCTCGGGCGTCACCGGGCATGAGCTCCCCTCGGCCGCCTGCAGTACTCGTTTTCCACAAGCAGGTGGCCGCAGAGGGGCGCCTTCGGGCGTCACCGGGCACGGGCTCCCCTCGGCCACCTGCAGTACTCGTTTTCCACCAGCAGGTGGCGGCAGAGGGGCGCCTTTGGGCGTCACCGGGCATGAGCTCCCCTCGGCCGCCTGCAGTACCCCTTTTCCACCAGCAGGTGGCGGCAGAGGGGCGCCCTCGGGCGTCACCGGGCATGAGCTCCCCTCGGCCGCCTGCAGTACCCCTTTTCCACCAGCAGATGGCTGCAGAGGGGCGCCTTCGGGCGTCACCGGGCATGAGCTCCCCTCGGCCGGCTGCAGTACTCGTTTTCCACCAGCAGGTGGCGGCAGAGGGGCGCCCTCGGGCGTCACCGGGCATGAGGTCCCCTCGGCCGACTGCAGTACCCCTTTTCCACCAGCAGGTGGCGGCAGAGGGGCGCCCTCGGGCGTCACCGGGCATGAGCTCCCCTCGGCCGCTTGCAGTACCCCATTTCCACCAGCAGGTGGCGGCAGCGGGGCGCCCTCGGGCGGCACCGGGCATGAGCTCCCCTCGGCCGCCTGCATTACTCGTTTTCCACAAGCAGGTGGCGGCAGAGGGGCGCCCTCGGGCGTCACCGGGCATGAGCTCCCCTCGGCCGCCTGCAGTACTCGTTTTCCACAAGCAGGTGGCGGCAGAGGGGCGCCCTCGGGCGTCACCGGGCATGGGCTCCCCTCGGCCACCTGCAGTACTCGTTTTCCACCAGCAGGTGGCGGCAGAGGGGCGCCTTTGGGCGTCACCGGGCATGAGCTCCCCTCGGCCGCCTGCAGTACCCCTTTTCCACCAGCAGGTGGCGGCAGCGGGGCGCCCTCGGGCGTCACCGGGCATGAGCTCCCCTCGGCCGCCTGCAGTACTCGTTTTCCACCAGCAGGTGGCGGCAGAGGGGCGCCCTGGGGCGGCACCGGGCATGAGCTCCCCTCGGCCGCCTGCAGTACTCGTTTTCCACCAGCAGGTGGCGGCAGAGGGGCGCCCTCGGGCGTCACCGGGCATGAACTCCCCCCGGCCGCCTGCAGTACCCCTTTTCCACCAGCAGGGGGCGGCCTAACCCTAACCCTAACCTAACCCGAACCCCAACTCCAACCCCAACCCTAACCCTAATGGCGTCCCCCCGGCAACCGCACCCCGCACACTTGGTTCCCCCCTCATTTTAGTTCTCCCCGGTGCGCCCCGCAAATGTGTCCCCCCGGAACCCGAACCCCGCACACTTGGTTCCCCCCTCACTTTGGTTCCCCCCCCCGGTGCGCCTGGCAAGTGTGTCCCCCCGGAACCCGCACCCCGCACACTTGGTTCCCCCCTCATTTTGGTTCCCCCCCCCTTGGGGTCCCCCCAAGCCCCATGGACCCCCCCCCCTTGGTGCCCCACCCCCCGTCCTACCCGTGCCCGCAGCAGCCGCTCGCGCTCCGCCAGCGCCTCCCGCACCCGACGCTGCATCTCGGCCAGGTGGAGGCAGGCGCTGGGGGGGGGGAATAGATTGGGGGGGGGTTTTGGGGGCGCTTTTAGGGGGCGGAGGGGACTGGTTCTCACCTGTAGAACTCGGCGTCGAGCCCCCCCGGGGGCAGCTGCAGGGCCAGGATGCCTGGGGGAGTGCGGGGGGGACATGTTAGCACCGGGCATGAGCTCCCCTCGGCCGCCTGCAGTACCCCTTTTCCACCAGCAGGTGGCGGCAGAGGGGCGCCCTCGGGCGTCACCGGGCATGAGCTCCCCTCGGCCGTCTGCAGTACCCCTTTTCCACCAGCAGGTGGCGGCAGAGGGGCGCCCTCGGGCGTCACCGGGCATGAGCTCCCCTCGGCCGCCTGCAGTACCCCTTTTCCACCAGCAGGTGGCGGCAGAAGGGCGCCCTCGGGCGTCACCGGGCATGAGCTCCCCTCGGCCGCCTGCAGTACCCCTTTTCCACCAGCAGGTGGCGGCAGAGGGGCGCCCTCTGGCGTCACCAGGCATGAGCTCCCCTCGGCCGCCTGCAGTACTCGTTTTCCACCAGCAGGTGGCGGCAGAGGGGAGCCCTCGGGCGTCACCGGGCATGAGCTCCCCTCGGCCGCCTGCAGTACCCCTTTTCCACCAGCAGGTGGCGGCAGAGGGGCGCCCTCGGGCGTCACCGGGCATGAGCTCCCCTCGGCCGCCTGCAGTACCCCTTTTCCACCAGCAGGTGGCGGCAGAGGGGCGCCCTCGGGCGTCACCGGGCATGACCCCCCCTCGGCCGCCTGCAGTACCCCTTTTCCACCAGCAGGTGGCGGCAGAGGGGCGCCCTCGGGCGTCACCGGGCATGAGCTCCCCTCGGCCGCCTGCAGTACCCCTTTTCCACCAGCAGGTGGCGGCAGAGAGGCGCCTTTGGGCGTCACCGGGCATGAGCTCCCCTCGGCCGCCTGCAGTACCCCTTTTCCACCAGCACGTGGCGGCGGAGGGGCGCCCTCGGGCGTCACCGAGCATGAGCTCCCCTCGTCCTCCTGCAGTACCTCTTTTCCACCAGCAGGTGGCGGCAGAGGGGCGCCCTCGGGCGTCACCGGGCATGAGCTCCCCTCGGCCGCCTGCAGTACCCCTTTTCCACCAGCAGGTGGCGGCAGAGGAGCGCCCTGGGGCGGCACCGGGCATGAGCTCCCCTCGGCCGCCTGCAGTACCCCTTTTCCACCAGCAGGTGGCGGCAGAGGGGCGACCTCGGGCGTCACCGGGCATGAGCTCCCCTCGGCCGCCTGCAGTACTCGTTTTCCACCAGCAGGTGGCGGCAGAGGGGCGCCCTCGGGCGTCACCGGGAATGAGCTCCCCTCGGCCGCCTGCAGTACCCCTTTTCCACCAGCAGGTGGCGGCAGAGGGGCGCCCTCGGGCGTCACCGGGCATGAGCTCCCCTCGGCCGGCTGCAGTACTCGTTTTCCACCAGCAGGTGGCGGCAGAGGGGCGCCCTCGGGCGTCACCGGGCATGAGCTCCCCTCGGCCGACTGCAGTACCCCTTTTCCACCAGCAGGTGGCGGCAGAGGGGCGCCCTCGGGCGTCACCGGGCATGAGCTCCCCTCGGCCGCTTGCAGTACCCCATTTCCACCAGCTGGTGGCGGCAGAGGGGCGCCCTCGGGCGTCACCGGGCATGAGCTCCCCTCGGCCGCCTGCAGTACCTCTTTTCCACCAGCAGGTGGCGGCAGAGGGGCGCCTTCGGGCGTCACCGGGCATGAGCTCCCCTCGGCCGCCTGCAGTACTCGTTTTCCACCAGCAGGTGGCGGCAGAGGGGCGCCCTCGGGCGTCACCGGGCATGAGCTCCCCTCGGCCGCCTGCAGTACCCCTTTTCCACCAGCAGGTGGCGGCAGAGGGGCGCCCTCGGGCGGCACCGGGCATGAGCTCCCCTCGGCCTCCTGCAGTACCTCTTTTCCACCAGAAGGTGGCGGCAGAGGGGCGCCCTCGGGCGTCACCGGGCATGAGCTCCCCTCGGCCGGCTGCAGTACTCGTTTTCCACCAGCAGGTGGCGGCAGAGGGGCGCCCTCGGGCGGCACCGGGCATGAGCTCCCCTCGGCCTCCTGCAGTACCTCTTTTCCACCAGAAGGTGGCGTCAGAGGGGCGCCCTCGGGCGTCACCGGGCATGAGCTCCCCTCGGCCGGCTCCAGTACTCGTTTTCCACCAGCAGGTGGCGGCAGAGGGGCGCCCTCGGGCGTCACCGGGCATGAGCTCCCCTCGGCCGCCTGCAGTACTCGTTTTCCACCAGCAGGTGGCGGCAGAGGGGCGCCCTGGGGCGGCACCGGGCATGAGCTCCCCTCGGCCGCCTGCAGTACTCGTTTTCCACCAGCAGGTGGCGGCAGAGGGGCGCCCTCGGGCGTCACCGGGCATGAACTCCCCCCGGCCGCCTGCAGTACCCCTTTTCCACCAGCAGGGGGCGGCCTAACCCTAACCCTAACCTAACCCGAACCCCAACTCCAACCCCAACCCTAACCCTAATGGCGTCCCCCCGGCAACCGCACCCCGCACACTTGGTTCCCCCCTCATTTTAGTTCTCCCCGGTGCGCCCCGCAAATGTGTCCCCCCGGAACCCGAACCCCGCACACTTGGTTCCCCCCTCACTTTGGTTCCCCCCCCCGGTGCGCCTGGCAAGTGTGTCCCCCCGGAACCCGCACCCCGCACACTTGGTTCCCCCCTCATTTTGGTTCCCCCCCCCTTGGGGTCCCCCCAAGCCCCATGGACCCCCCCCCCTTGGTGCCCCACCCCCCGTCCTACCCGTGCCCGCAGCAGCCGCTCGCGCTCCGCCAGCGCCTCCCGCACCCGACGCTGCATCTCGGCCAGGTGGAGGCAGGCGCTGGGGGGGGGGAATAAATTGGGGGGGGGTTTTGGGGGCGCTTTTAGGGGGCGGAGGGGACTGGTTCTCACCTGTAGAACTCGGCGTCGAGCCCCCCCGGGGGCAGCTGCAGGGCCAGGATGCCTGGGGGAGTGCGGGGGGGACATGTTAGCACCGGGCATGAGCTCCCCTCGGCCGCCTGCAGTACCCCTTTTCCACCAGCAGGTGGCGGCAGAGGGGCGCCCTCGGGTGGCACCGGGCATGAGCTCCCCTCGGCCGTCTGCAGTACCACTTTTCCACCAGCAGGTGGCGGCAGAGGGGCGCCCTCGGGCGTCACCGGGCATGAGCTCCACTCGGCCGCCTGCAGTACCCCTTTTCCACCAGCAGGTGGCGGCAGAAGGGCGCCCTCGGGCGTCACCGGGCATGAGCTCCCCTCGGCCGCCTGCAGTACCCCTTTTCCACCAGCAGGTGGCGGCAGAGGGGCGCCCTCTGGCGTCACCAGGCATGAGCTCCCCTCGGCCGCCTGCAGTACTCGTTTTCCACCATCAGGTGGCGGCAGAGGGGCGCCCTCGGGCGTCACCGGGCATGAGCTCCCCTCGGCCGCCTGCAGTACCCCTTTTCCACCAGCAGGTGGCGGCAGAGGGGCGCCCTCGGGCGTCACCGGGCATGAGCTCCCCTCGGCCGCCTGCAATACCCCTTTTCCACCAGCAGGTGGCGGCAGAGGGGCGCCCTCGGGCGTCACCGGGCATGAGCTCCCCTCGGCCGCCTGCAGAACCCCTTTTCCACCAGCAGGTGGCGGCAGAGGGGCGCCCTCGGGCGTCACCGGGCATGACCCCCCCTCGGCCGCCTGCAGTACCCCTTTTCCACCAGCAGGTGGCGGCAGAGGGGCGCCCTCGGGCGTCACCGGGCATGAGCTCCCCTCGGCCGCCTGCAGTACCACTTTTCCACCAGCAGATGGCGGCAGAGAGGCGCCTTTGGGCGTCACCGGGCATGAGCTCCCCTCGGCCGCCTGCAGTACCCCTTTTCCACCAGCAGGTGGCGGCGGAGGGGCGCCCTCGGGCGTCACCGGGCATGAGCTCCCCTCGGCCTCCTGCAGTACCCCTTTTCCACCAGCGGGTGGCGGCAGAGGGGCGCCCTCGGGCGTCACCGGGCATGAGCTCCCCTCGTCCGCCTGCAGTACCCCTTTTCCACCAGCAGGTGGCGGCAGAGGAGCGCCCTGGGGCGGCACCGGGAATGAGCTCCCCTCGGCCGCCTGCAGTACCCCTTTTCCACCAGCAGGTGGCGGCAGAGGGGCGCCCTCGGGCGTCACCGGGCATGAGCTCCCCTCGGCCGGCTGCAGTACTCGTTTTCCACCAGCAGGTGGCGGCAGAGGGGCGCCCTCGGGCGTCACCGGGCATGAGCTCCCCTCGGCCGACTGCAGTACCCCTTTTCCACCAGCAGGTGGCGGCAGAGGGGCGCCCTCGGGCGTCACCGGGCATGAGCTCCCCTCGGCCGCTTGCAGTACCCCATTTCCACCAGCTGGTGGCGGCAGAGGGGCGCCCTCGGGCGTCACCGGGCATGAGCTCCCCTCGGCCGCCTGCAGTACCTCTTTTCCACCAGCAGGTGGCGGCAGAGGGGCGCCTTCGGGCGTCACCGGGCATGAGCTCCCCTCGGCCGCCTGCAGTACTCGTTTTCCACCAGCAGGTGGCGGCAGAGGGGCGCCCTCGGGCGTCACCGGGCATGAGCTCCCCTCGGCCGCCTGCAGTACCCCTTTTCCACCAGCAGGTGGCGGCAGAGGGGCGCCCTCGGGCGGCACCGGGCATGAGCTCCCCTCGGCCTCCTGCAGTACCTCTTTTCCACCAGAAGGTGGCGGCAGAGGGGCGCCCTCGGGCGTCACCGGGCATGAGCTCCCCTCGGCCGGCTGCAGTACTCGTTTTCCACCAGCAGGTGGCGGCAGAGGGGCGCCCTCGGGCGGCACCGGGCATGAGCTCCCCTCGGCCTCCTGCAGTACCTCTTTTCCACCAGAAGGTGGCGGCAGAGGGGCGCCCTCGGGCGTCACCGGGCATGAGCTCCCCTCGGCCGGCTCCAGTACTCGTTTTCCACCAGCAGGTGGCGGCAGAGGGGCGCCCTCGGGCGTCACCGGGCATGAGCTCCCCTCGGCCGCCTGCAGTACTCGTTTTCCACCAGCAGGTGGCGGCAGAGGGGCGCCCTGGGGCGGCACCGGGCATGAGCTCCCCTCGGCCGCCTGCAGTACTCGTTTTCCACCAGCAGGTGGCGGCAGAGGGGCGCCCTCGGGCGTCACCGGGCATGAACTCCCCCCGGCCGCCTGCAGTACCCCTTTTCCACCAGCAGGGGGCGGCCTAACCCTAACCCTAACCTAACCCGAACCCCAACTCCAACCCCAACCCTAACCCTAATGGCGTCCCCCCGGCAACCGCACCCCGCACACTTGGTTCCCCCCTCATTTTAGTTCTCCCCGGTGCGCCCCGCAAATGTGTCCCCCCGGAACCCGAACCCCGCACACTTGGTTCCCCCCTCACTTTGGTTCCCCCCCCCGGTGCGCCTGGCAAGTGTGTCCCCCCGGAACCCGCACCCCGCACACTTGGTTCCCCCCTCATTTTGGTTCCCCCCCCCTTGGGGTCCCCCCAAGCCCCATGGACCCCCCCCCCTTGGTGCCCCACCCCCCGTCCTACCCGTGCCCGCAGCAGCCGCTCGCGCTCCGCCAGCGCCTCCCGCACCCGACGCTGCATCTCGGCCAGGTGGAGGCAGGCGCTGGGGGGGGGGAATAAATTGGGGGGGGGTTTTGGGGGCGCTTTTAGGGGGCGGAGGGGACTGGTTCTCACCTGTAGAACTCGGCGTCGAGCCCCCCCGGGGGCAGCTGCAGGGCCAGGATGCCTGGGGGAGTGCGGGGGGGACATGTTAGCACCGGGCATGAGCTCCCCTCGGCCGCCTGCAGTACCCCTTTTCCACCAGCAGGTGGCGGCAGAGGGGCGCCCTCGGGTGGCACCGGGCATGAGCTCCCCTCGGCCGTCTGCAGTACCACTTTTCCACCAGCAGGTGGCGGCAGAGGGGCGCCCTCGGGCGTCACCGGGCATGAGCTCCACTCGGCCGCCTGCAGTACCCCTTTTCCACCAGCAGGTGGCGGCAGAAGGGCGCCCTCGGGCGTCACCGGGCATGAGCTCCCCTCGGCCGCCTGCAGTACCCCTTTTCCACCAGCAGGTGGCGGCAGAGGGGCGCCCTCTGGCGTCACCAGGCATGAGCTCCCCTCGGCCGCCTGCAGTACTCGTTTTCCACCATCAGGTGGCGGCAGAGGGGCGCCCTCGGGCGTCACCGGGCATGAGCTCCCCTCGGCCGCCTGCAGTACCCCTTTTCCACCAGCAGGTGGCGGCAGAGGGGCGCCCTCGGGCGTCACCGGGCATGAGCTCCCCTCGGCCGCCTGCAATACCCCTTTTCCACCAGCAGGTGGCGGCAGAGGGGCGCCCTCGGGCGTCACCGGGCATGAGCTCCCCTCGGCCGCCTGCAGAACCCCTTTTCCACCAGCAGGTGGCGGCAGAGGGGCGCCCTCGGGCGTCACCGGGCATGACCCCCCCTCGGCCGCCTGCAGTACCCCTTTTCCACCAGCAGGTGGCGGCAGAGGGGCGCCCTCGGGCGTCACCGGGCATGAGCTCCCCTCGGCCGCCTGCAGTACCACTTTTCCACCAGCAGATGGCGGCAGAGAGGCGCCTTTGGGCGTCACCGGGCATGAGCTCCCCTCGGCCGCCTGCAGTACCCCTTTTCCACCAGCAGGTGGCGGCGGAGGGGCGCCCTCGGGCGTCACCGGGCATGAGCTCCCCTCGGCCTCCTGCAGTACCCCTTTTCCACCAGCGGGTGGCGGCAGAGGGGCGCCCTCGGGCGTCACCGGGCATGAGCTCCCCTCGTCCGCCTGCAGTACCCCTTTTCCACCAGCAGGTGGCGGCAGAGGAGCGCCCTGGGGCGGCACCGGGCATGAGCTCCCCTCGGCCGCCTGCAGTACCCCTTTTCCACCAGCAGGTGGCGGCAGAGGGGCGCCCTCGGGCGTCACCGGGCATGAGCTCCCCTCGGCCGCCTGCAGTACTCGTTTTCCACCAGCAGGTGGCGGCAGAGGGGCGCCCTCGGGCGTCACCGGGCATGAGCTCCCCTCGGCCGCCTGCAGTACCCCTTTTCCACCAGCAGGTGGCAGCAGAGGGGCGCCCTCGGGCGTCACTGGGCATGAGCTCCCCTCGACCACCTGCAGTACCACTTTTCCACCAGCAGGTGGCGGCAGAGGGGCGCCTTCGGGCGTCACTGGGCATGAGCTCCCCTCGGCCGCCTGCAGTACCCCTTTTCCACCAGCAGGTGGCGGCAGAGGGGCGCCCTCGGGCGTCACCGGGCATGAGCTCCCCTCGGCCGCCTGCAGTACCCCTTTTCCACCAGCAGATGGCGGCAGAGGGGCGCCTTCGGGCGTCACCGGGCATGAGCTCCCCTCGGCCGGCTGCAGTACTCGTTTTCCACCAGCAGGTGGCGGCAGAGGGGCGCCCTCGGGCGTCACAGGGCATGAGGTCCCTTCGGCCGCCTGCAGTACCCCTTTTCCACCAGCAGGTGGCGGCAGAGGGGCGCCCTCGGGCGTCACCGGGCATGAGCTCCCCTCGGCCGCTTGCAGTACCCCATTTCCACCAGCTGGTGGCGGCAGAGGGGCGCCCTCGGGCGTCACCGGGCATGAGCTCCCCTCGGCCGCCTGCAGTACCTCTTTTCCACCAGCAGGTGGCGGCAGAGGGGCGCCTTCGGGCGTCACCGGGCATGAGCTCCCCTCGGCCGCCTGCAGTACTCGTTTTCCACCAGCAGGTGGCGGCAGAGGGGCGCCCTCGGGCGTCACCGGGCATGAGCTCCCCTCGGCCGCCTGCAGTACCCCTTTTCCACCAGCAGGTGGCGGCAGAGGGGCGCCCTCGGGCGGCACCGGGCATGAGCTCCCCTCGGCCTCCTACAGTACCTCTTTTCCACCAGAAGGTGGCGGCAGAGGGGCGCCCTCGGGCGTCACCGGGCATGAGCTCCCCTCGGCCGCCTGCAGTACCCCTTTTCCACCAGCAGGTGGCGTCAGAGGGGCGCCCTCGGGCGGCACCGGGCATGAGCTCTCCTCGGCCGCCTGCAGTACTCGTTTTCCACCAGCAGGTGGCGGCACAGGGGCGCCCTCGGGCGTCACCGGGCATGAGCTCCCCTCGGCCGCCTGCAGTACCCCTTTTCCACCAGCAGGTGGCGGCAGAGGGGCGCCCTCGGGCGTCACCAGGCATGAGCTCCCCTCGGCCGCCTGCAGTACCCCTTTTCCACCAGCAGGTGGCGGCAGAGGGGCGCCCTCGGGTGTCACCGGGCATGAGCTCCCCTCGGCCGCCTGCAGTACCCCTTTTCCACCAGCAGGTGGCGGCAGAGGGGCGCCCTGGGGCGGCACCGGGCATGAGCTCCCCTCGGCCGCCTGCAGTACCCCTTTTCCACCAGCAGGTGGCGGCAGAGGGGCGCCCTCGGGCGTCACCGGGCATGAGCTCCCCTCGGCCGTCTGCAGTACCCCTTTTCCACCAGCAGGTGGCGGCAGAGGGGCGCCCTCGGGCGTCACCGGGCATGAGCTCCCCTCGGCCGCCTGCAGTACCCCTTTTCCACCAGCAGGTGGCGGCAGAAGGGCGCCCTCGGGCGTCACCGGGCATGAGCTCCCCTCGGCCGCCTGCAGTACCCCTTTTCCACCAGCAGGTGGCGGCAGAGGGGCGCCCTCGGGCGTCACCGGGCATGACCCCCCCTCGGCCGCCTGCAGTACCCCTTTTCCACCAGCAGGTGGCGGCAGAGGGGCGCCCTCGGGCGTCACCGGGCATGAGCTCCCCTCGGCCGCCTGCAGTACCCCTTTTCCACCAGCAGGTGGCGGCAGAGAGGCGCCTTTGGGCGTCACCGGGCATGAGCTCCCCTCGGCCGCCTGCAGTACCCCTTTTCCACCAGCAGGTGGCGGCGGAGGGGCGCCCTCGGGCGTCACCGGGCATGAGCTCCCCTCGGCCTCCTTCAGTACCTCTTTTCCACCAGCAGGTGGCGGCAGAGGGGCGCCCTCGGGCGTCACCGGGCATGAGCTCCCCTCGGCCGCCTGCAGTACCCCTTTTCCACCAGCAGGTGGCGGCAGAGGAGCGCCCTGGGGCGGCAACGGGCATGAGCTCCCCTCGGCCGCCTGCAGTACCCCTTTTCCACCAGCAGGTGGCGGCAGAGGGGCGACCTCGGGCGTCACCGGGCATGAGCTCCCCTCGGCCGCCTGCAGTACTCGTTTTCCACCAGCAGGTGGCGGCAGAGGGGCGCCCTCGGGCGTCACCGGGCATGAGCTCCCCTCGGCCGCCTGCAGTACCCCTTTTCCACCAGCAGGTGGCAGCAGAGGGGCGCCCTCGGGCGTCACCGGGCATGAGCTCCCCTCGGCCGCCTGCAGTACCCCTTTTCCACCAGCAGGTGGCGGCAGAGGGGCGCCCTCGGGCGTCACCGGGCATGAGCTCCCCTCGGCCGCCTGCAGTACCCCTTTTCCACCAGCAGGTGGCGGCAGAGGGGCGCCCTCGGGCGGCACCGGGCATGAGCTCCCCTCGGCCGCCTGCAGTACCCCTTTTCCACCAGCAGGTGGCGGCAGAGGGGCGCCCTCGGGCGTCACCGGGCATGAGCTCCCCTCGGCCGCCTGCAGTACTCGTTTTCCACAAGCAGGTGGCGGCAGAGGGGCGCCCTCGGGCGTCACCGGGCATGGGCTCCCCTCGGCCACCTGCAGTACTCGTTTTCCACCAGCAGGTGGCGGCAGAGGGGCGCCTTTGGGCGTCACCGGGCATGAGCTCCCCTCGGCCGCCTGCAGTACCCCTTTTCCACCAGCAGGTGGCGGCAGAGGGGGGCCCTCGGGCGTCACCGGGCATGAGCTCCCCCCGGCCGCCTGCAGTACCCCTTTTCCACCAGCAGGGGGCGGCCTAACCCTAACCCTAACCTAACCCGAACCCCAACTCCAACCCCAACCCTAACCCTAATGGCGTCCCCCCGGCAACCGCACCCCGCACACTTGGTTCCCCCCTCATTTTAGTTCTCCCCGGTGCGCCCCGCAAATGTGTCCCCCCGGAACCCGAACCCCGCACACTTGGTTCCCCCCTCACTTTGGTTCCCCCCCCCGGTGCGCCTGGCAAGTGTGTCCCCCCGGAACCCGCACCCCGCACACTTGGTTCCCCCCTCATTTTGGTTCCCCCCCCCTTGGGGTCCCCCCAAGCCCCATGGACCCCCCCCCCTTGGTGCACCACCCCCCGTCCTACCCGTGCCCGCAGCAGCCGCTCGCGCTCCGCCAGCGCCTCCCGCACCCGACGCTGCATCTCGGCCAGGTGGAGGCAGGCGCTGCGGGGGGGGAATAGATTGGGGGGGGGTTTTGGGGGCGCTTTTAGGGGGCGGAGGGGACTGGTTCTCACCTGTAGAACTCGGCGTCGAGCCCCCCCGGGGGCAGCTGCAGGGCCAGGATGCGTGGGGGAGTGCGGGGGGGACATGTTAGCACCGGGCATGAGCTCCCCTCGGCCGCCTGCAGTACCCCTTTTCCACCAGCAGGTGGCGGCAGAGGGGCGCCCTCGGGCGGCACCGGGCATGAGCTCCCCTCGGCCGTCTGCAGTACCCCTTTTCCACCAGCAGGTGGCGGCAGAGGGGCGCCCTCGGGCGTCACCGGGCATGAGCTCCCCTCGGCCGCCTGCAGTACCCCTTTTCCACCAGCAGATGGCTGCAGAGGGGCGCCTTCGGGCGTCACCGGGCATGAGCTCCCCTCGGCCGGCTGCAGTACTCGTTTTCCACCAGCAGGTGGCGGCAGAGGGGCGCCCTCGGGCGTCACCGGGCATGAGGTCCCCTCGGCCGACTGCAGTACCCCATTTCCACCAGCTGGTGGCGGCAGAGGGGCGCCCTCGGGCGTCACCGGGCATGAGCTCCCCTCGGCCGCCTGCAGTACCTCTTTTCCACCAGCAGGTGGCGGCAGAGGGGCGCCTTCGGGCGTCACCGGGCATGAGCTCCCCTCGGCCGCCTGCAGTACTCGTTTTCCACCAGCAGGTGGCGGCAGAGGGGCGCCCTCGGGCGTCACCGGGCATGAGCTCCCCTCGGCCGCCTGCAGTACCTCTTTTCCACCAGCAGGTGGCGGCAGAGGGGCGCCCTCGGGCGGCACCGGGCATGAGCTCCCCTCGGCCTCCTGCAGTACCTCTTTTCCACCAGAAGGTGGCGGCAGAGGGGCGCCCTCGGGCGTCACCGGGCATGAGCTCCCCTCGGCCGGCTGCAGTACTCGTTTTCCACCAGCAGGTGGCGGCAGAGGGGCGCCCTCGGGCGGCACCGGGCATGAGCTCCCCTCGGCCTCCTGCAGTACCTCTTTTCCACCAGAAGGTGGCGGCAGAGGGGCGCCCTCGGGCGTCACCGGGCATGAGCTCCCCTCGGCCGCCTGCAGTACCACTTTTCCACCAGCAGGTGGCCGCAGAGGGGCGCCCTCGGGCGTCACCGGGCATGAGCTCCCCTCGGCCGCCTGCAGTACTCGTTTTCAACCAGCAGGTGGCGGCAGAGGGGCGCCCTGGGGCGGCACCGGGCATGAGCTCCCCTCGGCCGCCTGCAGTACTCGTTTTCCACCAGCAGGTGGCGGCAGAGGGGCGCCCTCGGGCGTCACCGGGCATGAGCTCCCCTCGGCCGCCTGCAGTACTCGTTTTCCACCAGCAGGTGGCGGCAGAGGGGCGCCCTGGGGCGGCACCGGGCATGAGCTCCCCTCGGCCGCCTGCAGTACTCGTTTTACACCAGCAGGTGGCGGCAGAGGGGCGCCCTCGGGCGTCACCGGGCATGAACTCCCCCCGGCCGCCTGCAGTACCCCTTTTCCACCAGCAGGGGGCGGCCTAACCCTAACCCTAACCTAACCCGAACCCCAACTCCAACCCCAACCCTAACCCTAATGGCGTCCCCCCGGCAACCGCACCCCGCACACTTGGTTCCCCCCTCATTTTAGTTCTCCCCGGTGCGCCCCGCAAATGTGTCCCCCCGGAACCCGAACCCCGCACACTTGGTTCCCCCCTCACTTTGGTTCCCCCCCCCGGTGCGCCTGGCAAGTGTGTCCCCCCGGAACCCGCACCCCGCACACTTGGTTCCCCCCTCATTTTGGTTCCCCCCCCCTTGGGGTCCCCCCAAGCCCCATGGACCCCCCCCCCTTGGTGCCCCACCCCCCGTCCTACCCGTGCCCGCAGCAGCCGCTCGCGCTCCGCCAGCGCCTCCCGCACCCGACGCTGCATCTCGGCCAGGTGGAGGCAGGCGCTGGGGGGGGGGAATAAATTGGGGGGGGGTTTTGGGGGCGCTTTTAGGGGGCGGAGGGGACTGGTTCTCACCTGTAGAACTCGGCGTCGAGCCCCCCCGGGGGCACCTGCAGGGCCAGGATGCCTGGGGGAGTGCGGGGGGGACATGTTAGCACCGGGCATGAGCTCCCCTCGGCCGCCTGCAGTACCCCTTTTCCACCAGCAGGTGGCGGCAGAGGGGCGCCCTCGGGCGTCACCGGGCATGAGCTCCCCTCGGCCGTCTGCAGTACCCCTTTTCCACCAGCAGGTGGCGGCAGAGGGGCGCCCTCGGGCGTCACCGGGCATGAGCTCCCCTCGGCCGCCTGCAGTACCCCTTTTCCACCAGCAGGTGGCGGCAGAAGGGCGCCCTCGGGCGTCACCGGGCATGAGCTCCCCTCGGCCGCCTGCAGTACCCCTTTTCCACCAGCAGGTGGCGGCAGAGGGGCGCCCTCGGGCGTCACCGGGCATGACCCCCCCTCGGCCGCCTGCAGTACCCCTTTTCCACCAGCAGGTGGCGGCAGAGGGGCGCCCTCGGGCGTCACCGGGCATGAGCTCCCCTCGGCCGCCTGCAGTACCCCTTTTCCACCAGCAGGTGGCGGCAGAGAGGCGCCTTTGGGCGTCACCGGGCATGAGCTCCCCTCGGCCGCCTGCAGTACCCCTTTTCCACCAGCAGGTGGCGGCGGAGGGGCGCCCTCGGGCGTCACCGGGCATGAGCTCCCCTCGGCCTCCTTCAGTACCTCTTTTCCACCAGCAGGTGGCGGCAGAGGGGCGCCCTCGGGCGTCACCGGGCATGAGCTCCCCTCGGCCGCCTGCAGTACCCCTTTTCCACCAGCAGGTGGCGGCAGAGGAGCGCCCTGGGGCGGCACCGGGCATGAGCTCCCCTCGGCCGCCTGCAGTACCCCTTTTCCACCAGCAGGTGGCGGCAGAGGGGCGACCTCGGGCGTCACCGGGCATGAGCTCCCCTCGGCCGCCTGCAGTACTCGTTTTCCACCAGCAGGTGGCGGCAGAGGGGCGCCCTCGGGCGTCACCGGGCATGAGCTCCCCTCGGCCGCCTGCAGTACCCCTTTTCCACCAGCAGGTGGCGGCAGAGGGGCGCCCTCGGGCGTCACCGGGCATGAGCTCCCCTCGGCCGCCTGCAGTACCCCTTTTCCACCAGCAGGTGGCGGCAGAGGGGCGCCCTCGGGCGTCACCGGGCATGAGCTCCCCTCGGCCGCCTGCAGTACCCCTTTTCCACCAGCAGGTGGCGGCAGAGGGGCGCCCTCGGGCGGCACCGGGCATGAGCTCCCCTCGGCCGCCTGCAGTACCCCTTTTCCACCAGCAGGTGGCGGCAGAGGGGCGCCCTCGGGCGGCACCGGGCATGAGCTCCCCTCGGCCGCCTGCATTACTCGTTTTCCACCAGCAGGTGGCGGCAGAGGGGCGCCCTCGGGCGTCACCGGGCATGAGCTCCCCTCGGCCGCCTGCAGTACTCGTTTTCCACAAGCAGGTGGCGGCAGAGGGGCGCCCTCGGGCGTCACCGGGCATGGGCTCCCCTCGGCCACCTGCAGTACTCGTTTTCCACCAGCAGGTGGCGGCAGAGGGGCGCCTTTGGGCGTCACCGGGCATGAGCTCCCCTCGGCCGCCTGCAGTACCCCTTTTCCACCAGCAGGTGGCGGCAGAGGGGCGCCCTCGGGCGGCACCGGGCATGAGCTCCCCTCGGCCGCCTGCAGTACCCCTTTTCCACCAGCAGGTGGCGGCAGAGGGGCGCCTTCGGGCGTCACCAGGCATGAGCTCCCCTCGGCCGCCTGCAGTACTCGTTTTCCACCAGCAGGTGGCGGCAGAGGGGGGCCCTCGGGCGTCACCGGGCATGAGCTCCCCCCGGCCGCCTGCAGTACCCCTTTTCCACCAGCAGGGGGCGGCCTAACCCTAACCCTAACCTAACCCGAACCCCAACTCCAACCCCAACCCTAACCCTAATGGCGTCCCCCCGGCAACCGCACCCCGCACACTTGGTTCCCCCCTCATTTTAGTTCTCCCCGGTGCGCCCCGCAAATGTGTCCCCCCGGAACCCGAACCCCGCACACTTGGTTCCCCCCTCACTTTGGTTCCCCCCCCCGGTGCGCCTGGCAAGTGTGTCCCCCCGGAACCCGCACCCCGCACACTTGGTTCCCCCCTCATTTTGGTTCCCCCCCCCTTGGGGTCCCCCCAAGCCCCATGGACCCCCCCCCCTTGGTGCCCCACCCCCCGTCCTACCCGTGCCCGCAGCAGCCGCTCGCGCTCCGCCAGCGCCTCCCGCACCCGACGCTGCATCTCGGCCAGGTGGAGGCAGGCGCTGGGGGGGGGGAATAGATTGGGGGGGGGTTTTGGGGGCGCTTTTAGGGGGCGGAGGGGACTGGTTCTCACCTGTAGAACTCGGCGTCGAGCCCCCCCGGGGGCAGCTGCAGGGCCAGGATGCGTGGGGGAGTGCGGGGGGGACATGTTAGCACCGGGCATGAGCTCCCCTCGGCCGCCTGCAGTACCCCTTTTCCACCAGCAGGTGGCGGCAGAGGGGCGCCCTCGGGCGGCACCGGGCATGAGCTCCCCTCGGCCGCCTGCAGTACCCCTTTTCCACCAGCAGGGGGCGGCCTAACCCTAACCCTAACCTAACCCGAACCCCAACTCCAACCCCAACCCTAACCCTAATGGCGTCCCCCCGGCAACCGCACCCCGCACACTTGGTTCCCCCCTCATTTTAGTTCTCCCCGGTGCGCCCCGCAAATGTGTCCCCCCGGAACCCGAACCCCGCACACTTGGTTCCCCCCTCACTTTGGTTCCCCCCCCCGGTGCGCCTGGCAAGTGTGTCCCCCCGGAACCCGCACCCCGCACACTTGGTTCCCCCCTCATTTTGGTTCCCCCCCCCTTGGGGTCCCCCCAAGCCCCATGGACCCCCCCCCCTTGGTGCCCCACCCCCCGTCCTACCCGTGCCCGCAGCAGCCGCTCGCGCTCCGCCAGCGCCTCCCGCACCCGACGCTGCATCTCGGCCAGGTGGAGGCAGGCGCTGGGGGGGGGGAATAGATTGGGGGGGGGTTTTGGGGGCGCTTTTAGGGGGCGGAGGGGACTGGTTCTCACCTGTAGAACTCGGCGTCGAGCCCCCCCGGGGGCAGCTGCAGGGCCAGGATGCGTGGGGGAGTGCGGGGGGGACATGTTAGCACCGGGCATGAGCTCCCCTCGGCCGCCTGCAGTACCCCTTTTCCACCAGCAGGTGGCGGCAGAGGGGCGCCCTCGGGCGTCACCGGGCATGAGCTCCACTCGGCCGTCTGCAGTACCCCTTTTCCACCAGCAGGTGGCGGCAGAGGGGCGCCCTCGGGCGTCACCGGGCATGAGCTCCCCTCGGCCGCCTGCAGTACCCCTTTTCCACCAGCAGATGGCTGCAGAGGGGCGCCTTCGGGCGTCACCGGGCATGAGCTCCCCTCGGCCGGCTGCAGTACTCGTTTTCCACCAGCAGGTGGCGGCAGAGGGGCGCCCTCGGGCGTCACCGGGCATGAGGTCCCCTCGGCCGACTGCAGTACCCCTTTTCCACCAGCAGGTGGCGGCAGAGGGGCGCCCTCGGCCGTCACCGGGCATGAGCTCCACTCGGCCGCTTGCAGTACCCCATTTCCACCAGCTGGTGGCGGCAGAGGGGCGCCCTCGGGCGTCACCGGGCATGAGCTCCCCTCGGCCGCCTGCAGTACCTCTTTTCCACCAGCAGGTGGCGGCAGAGGGGCGCCTTCGGGCGTCACCGGGCATGAGCTCCCCTCGGCCGCCTGCAGTACTCGTTTTCCACCAGCAGGTGGCGGCAGAGGGGCGCCCTCGGGCGTCACCGGGCATGAGCTCCCCTCGGCCGCCTGCAGTACCCCTTTTCCACCAGCAGGTGGCGGCAGAGGGGCGCCCTCGGGCGGCACCGGGCATGAGCTCCCCTCGGCCTCCTGCAGTACCTCTTTTCCACCAGAAGGTGGCGGCAGAGGGGCGCCCTCGGGCGTCACCGGGCATGAGCTCCCCTCGGCCGGCTGCAGTACTCGTTTTCCACCAGCAGGTGGCGGCAGAGGGGCGCCCTCGGGCGGCACCGGGCATGAGCTCCCCTCGGCCTCCTGCAGTACCTCTTTTCCACCAGAAGGTGGCGGCAGAGGGGCGCCCTCGGGCGTCACCGGGCATGAGCTCCCCTCGGCCGCCTGCAGTACCACTTTTCCACCAGCAGGTGGCCGCAGAGGGGCGCCCTCGGGCGTCACCGGGCATGAGCTCCCCTCGGCCGCCTGCAGTACTCGTTTTCAACCAGCAGGTGGCGGCAGAGGGGCGCCCTGGGGCGGCACCGGGCATGAGCTCCCCTCGGCCGCCTGCAGTACTCGTTTTCCACCAGCAGGTGGCGGCAGAGGGGCGCCCTCGGGCGTCACCGGGCATGAGCTCCCCTCGGCCGCCTGCAGTACTCGTTTTCCACCAGCAGGTGGCGGCAGAGGGGCGCCCTGGGGCGGCACCGGGCATGAGCTCCCCTCGGCCGCCTGCAGTACTCGTTTTACACCAGCAGGTGGCGGCAGAGGGGCGCCCTCGGGCGTCACCGGGCATGAACTCCCCCCGGCCGCCTGCAGTACCCCTTTTCCACCAGCAGGGGGCGGCCTAACCCTAACCCTAACCTAACCCGAACCCCAACTCCAACCCCAACCCTAACCCTAATGGCGTCCCCCCGGCAACCGCACCCCGCACACTTGGTTCCCCCCTCATTTTAGTTCTCCCCGGTGCGCCCCGCAAATGTGTCCCCCCGGAACCCGAACCCCGCACACTTGGTTCCCCCCTCACTTTGGTTCCCCCCCCCGGTGCGCCTGGCAAGTGTGTCCCCCCGGAACCCGCACCCCGCACACTTGGTTCCCCCCTCATTTTGGTTCCCCCCCCCTTGGGGTCCCCCCAAGCCCCATGGACCCCCCCCCCTTGGTGCCCCACCCCCCGTCCTACCCGTGCCCGCAGCAGCCGCTCGCGCTCCGCCAGCGCCTCCCGCACCCGACGCTGCATCTCGGCCAGGTGGAGGCAGGCGCTGGGGGGGGGGAATAAATTGGGGGGGGGTTTTGGGGGCGCTTTTAGGGGGCGGAGGGGACTGGTTCTCACCTGTAGAACTCGGCGTCGAGCCCCCCCGGGGGCAGCTGCAGGGCCAGGATGCCTGGGGGAGTGCGGGGGGGACATGTTAGCACCGGGCATGAGCTCCCCTCGGCCGCCTGCAGTACCCCTTTTCCACCAGCAGGTGGCGGCAGAGGGGCGCCCTCGGGCGTCACCGGGCATGAGCTCCCCTCGGCCGTCTGCAGTACCCCTTTTCCACCAGCAGGTGGCGGCAGAGGGGCGCCCTCGGGCGTCACCGGGCATGAGCTCCCCTCGGCCGCCTGCAGTACCCCTTTTCCACCAGCAGGTGGCGGCAGAAGGGCGCCCTCGGGCGTCACCGGGCATGAGCTCCCCTCGGCCGCCTGCAGTACCCCTTTTCCACCAGCAGGTGGCGGCAGAGGGGCGCCCTCTGGCGTCACCAGGCATGAGCTCCCCTCGGCCGCCTGCAGTACCCCTTTTCCACCAGCAGGTGGCGGCAGAGGGGCGCCCTCGGGCGTCACCGGGCATGAGCTCCCCTTGGCCGCCTGCAGTACCACTTTTCCACCAGCAGGTGGCGGCAGAGAGGCGCCTTTGGGCGTCACCGGGCATGAGCTCCCCTCGGCCGCCTGCAGTACCCCTTTTCCACCAGCAGGTGGCGGCGGAGGGGCGCCCTCGGGCGTCACCGGGCATGAGCTCCCCTCGGCCTCCTGCAGTACCTCTTTTCCACCAGAAGGTGGCGGCAGAGGGGCGCCCTCGGGCGTCACCGGGCATGAGCTCCCCTCGGCCGGCTGCAGTACTCGTTTTCCACCAGCAGGTGGCGGCAGAGGGGCGCCCTCGGGCGGCACCGGGCATGAGCTCCCCTCGGCCTCCTGCAGTACCTCTTTTCCACCAGCAGGTGGCGGCAGAGGGGCGCCCTCGGGCGTCACCGGGCATGAGCTCCCCTCGGCCGGCTGCAGTACTCGTTTTCCACCAGCAGGTGGCGGCAGAGGGGCGCCCTCGGGCGTCACCGGGCATGAGCTCCCCTCGGCCGCCTGCAGTACCACTTTTCCACCAGCAGGTGGCCGCAGAGGGGCGCCCTCGGGCGTCACCGGGCATGAGCTCCCCTCGGCCGCCTGCAGTACTCGTTTTCAACCAGCAGGTGGCGGCAGAGGGGCGCCCTGGGGCGGCACCGGGCATGAGCTCCCCTCGGCCGCATGCAGTACTCGTTTTCCACCAGCAGGTGGCGGCAGAGGGGCGCCCTCGGGCGTCACCGGGCATGAGCTCCCCTCGGCCGCCTGCAGTACTCGTTTTCCACCAGCAGGTGGCGGCAGAGGGGCGCCCTGGGGCGGCACCGGGCATGAGCTCCCCTCGGCCGCCTGCAGTACTCGTTTTACACCAGCAGGTGGCGGCAGAGGGGCGCCCTCGGGCGTCACCGGGCATGAACTCCCCCCGGCCGCCTGCAGTACCCCTTTTCCACCAGCAGGGGGCGGCCTAACCCTAACCCTAACCTAACCCGAACCCCAACTCCAACCCCAACCCTAACCCTAATGGCGTCCCCCCGGCAACCGCACCCCGCACACTTGGTTCCCCCCTCATTTTAGTTCTCCCCGGTGCGCCCCGCAAATGTGTCCCCCCGGAACCCGAACCCCGCACACTTGGTTCCCCCCTCACTTTGGTTCCCCCCCCCGGTGCGCCTGGCAAGTGTGTCCCCCCGGAACCCGCACCCCGCACACTTGGTTCCCCCCTCATTTTGGTTCCCCCCCCCTTGGGGTCCCCCCAAGCCCCATGGACCCCCCCCCCTTGGTGCCCCACCCCCCGTCCTACCCGTGCCCGCAGCAGCCGCTCGCGCTCCGCCAGCGCCTCCCGCACCCGACGCTGCATCTCGGCCAGGTGGAGGCAGGCGCTGGGGGGGGGGAATAAATTGGGGGGGGGTTTTGGGGGCGCTTTTAGGGGGCGGAGGGGACTGGTTCTCACCTGTAGAACTCGGCGTCGAGCCCCCCCGGGGGCAGCTGCAGGGCCAGGATGCCTGGGGGAGTGCGGGGGGGACATGTTAGCACCGGGCATGAGCTCCCCTCGGCCGCCTGCAGTACCCCTTTTCCACCAGCAGGTGGCGGCAGAGGGGCGCCCTCGGGCGTCACCGGGCATGAGCTCCCCTCGGCCGTCTGCAGTACCCCTTTTCCACCAGCAGGTGGCGGCAGAGGGGCGCCCTCGGGCGTCACCGGGCATGAGCTCCCCTCGGCCGCCTGCAGTACCCCTTTTCCACCAGCAGGTGGCGGCAGAAGGGCGCCCTCGGGCGTCACCGGGCATGAGCTCCCCTCGGCCGCCTGCAGTACCCCTTTTCCACCAGCAGGTGGCGGCAGAGGGGCGCCCTCTGGCGTCACCAGGCATGAGCTCCCCTCGGCCGCCTGCAGTACTCGTTTTCCACCAGCAGGTGGCGGCAGAGGGGCGCCCTCGGGCGTCACCGGGCATGAGCTCCCCTCGGCCGCCTGCAGTACCCCTTTTCCACCAGCAGGTGGCGGCAGAGGGGCGCCCTCGGGCGTCACCGGGCATGAGCTCCCCTCGGCCGCCTGCAATACCCCTTTTCCACCAGCAGGTGGCGGCAGAGGAGCGCCCTCGGGCGTCACCGGGCATGAGCTCCCCTCGGCCGCCTGCAGAACCCCTTTTCCACCAGCAGGTGGTGGCAGAGGGGCGCCCTCGGGCGTCACCGGGCATGACCCCCCCTCGGCCGCCTGCAGTACCCCTTTTCCACCAGCAGGTGGCGGCAGAGGGGCGCCCTCGGGCGTCACCGGGCATGAGCTCCCCTCGGCCGCCTGCAGTACCACTTTTCCACCAGCAGGTGGCGGCAGAGAGGCGCCTTTGGGCGTCACCGGGCATGAGCTCCCCTCGGCCGCCTGCAGTACCCCTTTTCCACCAGCAGGTGGCGGCGGAGGGGCGCCCTCGGGCGTCACCGGGCATGAGCTCCCCTCGGCCGCCTGCAGTACCCCTTTTCCACCAGCAGGTGGCGGCAGAGGGGCGCCCTCGGGCGTCACCGGGCATGAGCTCCCCTCGTCCGCCTGCAGTACCCCTTTTCCACCAGCAGGTGGCGGCAGAGGAGCGCCCTGGGGCGGCACCGGGCATGAGCTCCCCTCGGCCGCCTGCAGTACCCCTTTTCCACCAGCAGGTGGCGGCAGAGGGGCGACCTCGGGCGTCACCGGTCATGAGCTCCCCTCGGCCGCCTGCAGTACTCGTTTTCCACCAGCAGGTGGCGGCAGAGGGGCGCCCTCGGGCGTCACCGGGCATGAGCTCCCCTCGGCCGCCTGCAGTACCCCTTTTCCACCAGCAGGTGGCAGCAGAGGGGCGCCCTCGGGCGTCACTGGGCATGAGCTCCCCTCGACCACCTGCAGTACCCCTTTTCCACCAGCAGGTGGCGGCAGAGGGGCGCCTTCGGGCGTCACTGGGCATGAGCTCCCCTCGGCCGCCTGCAGTACCCCTTTTCCACCAGCAGGTGGCGGCAGAGGGGCGCCCTCGGGCGTCACCGGGCATGAGCTCCCCTCGGCCGCCTGCAGTACCCCTTTTCCACCAGCAGATGGCTGCAGAGGGGCGCCTTCGGGCGTCACCGGGCATGAGCTCCCCTCGGCCGGCTGCAGTACTCGTTTTCCACCAGCAGGTAACGGCAGAGGGGCGCCCTCGGGCGTCACCGGGCATGAGGTCCCCTCGGCCGCCTGCAGTACCCCTTTTCCACCAGCAGGTGGCGGCAGAGGGGCGCCCTCGGGCGTCACCGGGCATGAGCTCCCCTCGGCCGCTTGCAGTACCCCATTTCCACCAGCTGGTGGCGGCAGAGGGGCGCCCTCGGGCGTCACCGGGCATGAGCTCCCCTCGGCCGCCTGCAGTACCTCTTTTCCACCAGCAGGTGGCGGCAGAGGGGCGCCTTCGGGCGTCACCGGGCATGAGCTCCCCTCGGCCGCCTGCAGTACCCCTTTTCCACCAGCAGGTGGCGGCAGAGGGGCGCCCTCGGGCGTCACCGGGCATGAGCTCCCCTCGGCCGCCTGCAGTACCCCTTTTCCACCAGCAGGTGGCGGCAGAGGGGCGCCCTCGGGCGGCACCGGGCATGAGCTCCCCTCGGCCTCCTGCAGTACCTCTTTTCCACCAGAAGGTGGCGGCAGAGGGGCGCCCTCGGGCGTCACCGGGCATGAGCTCCCCTCGGCCGCCTGCAGTACCCCTTTTCCACCAGCAGGTGGCGTCAGAGGGGCGCCCTCAGGGCGGCACCGGGCATGAGCTCTCCTCGGCCGCCTGCAGTACTCGTTTTCCACCAGCAGGTGGCGGCAGAGGGGCGCCCTCGGGCGTCACCGGGCATGAGCTCCCCTCGGCCGCCTGCAGTACCCCTTTTCCACCAGCAGGTGGCGGCAGAGGGGCGCCCTCGGGCGTCACCAGGCATGAGCTCCCCTCGGCCGCCTGCAGTACCCCTTTTCCACCAGCAGGTGGCGGCAGAGGGGCGCCCTCGGGCGTCACCGGGCATGAGCTCCCCTCGGCCGCCTGCAGTACCCCTTTTCCACCAGCAGGTGGCGGCAGAGGGGCGCCCTGGGGCGGCACCGGGCATGAGCTCCCCTCGGCCGCCTGCAGTACCCGTTTTCCACCAGCAGGTGGCGGCAGAGGGGCGCCCTCGGGCGGCACCGGGCATGAGCTCCCCTCGGCCGCCTGCAGTACCCCTTTTCCACCAGCAGGTGGCGGCAGAGGGGTGCCCTCGGGCGTCACCGGGCATGAGCTCCCCTCGGCCGCCTGCAGTACCCCTTTTCCACCAGCAGGTGGCGGCAGAGGGGAGCCCTCGGGCGGCACCGGGCATGAGCTCCCCTCGGCCGCCTGCAGTACCCCTTTTCCACCAGCAGGTGGCGGCAGAGGGGCGCCTTCGGGCGTCACTGGGCATGAGCTCCCCTCGGCAGCCTGCAGTACTCGTTTTCCACCAGCAGGTGGCGGCAGAGGGGAGCCCTCGGGCGTCACCGGGCATGAGCTCCCCTCGGCCACCTGCAGTACCCCTTTTCCACCAGCAGGAGGCGGCAGAGGGGCGCCCTCGGGCGTCACCGGGCATGAGCTCCCCTCGGCCGCCTGCAGTACCCCTTTTCCACCAGCAGGTGGCGGCAGAGGGTAGCCCTCGGGCGTCACCGGGCAGGAGCTCCCCTCGGCCGCCTGCAGTACCCCTTTTCCACCAGCAGGTGGCGGCAGAGGGGCGCCCTCGGGCGTCACCGGGCATGAGCTCCCCTCGGCCGCCTGCAGTACCCATTTTCCACCAGCAGGTGGCGGCAGAGGGGCGCCTTCGGGCGTCACCGGGCATGAGCTCCCCTCGGCCGCCTGCAGTACCAATTTTCCACCAGCAGGTGGCGGCAGAGGGGCGCCCTCGGGCGTCACCGGGCATTAGCTCCCCTCGGCCGCCTGCAGTACTCGTTTTCAACCAGCAGGTGGCGGCAGAGGGGCGCCCTCGGGCGTCACCGGGCATGAGCTCCCCTCGGCCGCCTGCAGTACCCCTTTTCCACCAGCAGGTGGCGGCAGAGGGGCGCCCTGGGGCGGCACCGGGCATGAGCTCCCCTCGGCCGCCTGCAGTACTCGTTTTACACCAGCAGGTGGCGGCAGAGGGGCGCCCTCGGGCGTCACCGGGCATGAGCTCCCCTCGACCGCCTGCAGTACTCGTTTTCCACCAGCAGGTGGCGGCAGAGGGGCGCCCTCGGGCGTCACCGGGCATGAACTCCCCCCGGCCGCCTGCAGTACCCCCTTTTCCACCAGCAGGGGGCGGCCTAACCCTAACCCTAACCTAACCCGAACCCCAACTCCAATCCCAACCCTAACCCTAATGGCTATCCCCCGGCAACCGCATCCCGCACACTTGGTTCCCCCCTCATTTTAGTTCCCCCCCGTGCGCCCCGCAAAAGTGTCCCCCCAGAACCCGCACCCCGCACACTTGGTTCACCCCTCGTTTTGGTTCCCCCTGGTGCGCCCCGCAAATTTGTCCCCCGGAACCCGAACCCCGCACACTTGGTTCCCCCCTCACTTTGGTTCCCCCCCCCCGGTGCGCCTGGCAAGTGTGTCCCCCCGGAACCCGCACCCCGCACACTTGGTTCCCCCCTCATTTTGGTTCCCCCCCCCTTGGGGTCCCCCCAAACCCCATGGACCCCCCCCCCTTGGTGCCCCACCCCCCGTCCTACCCGTGCCCGCAGCAGCCGCTCGCGCTCCGCCAGCGCCTCTCGCACCCGACGCTGCATCTCGGCCAGGTGGAGGCAGGCGCTGGGGGGGGGGAATAAATTGGGGGGGGGATCTGGGGGCGCATTTAGGGGGCGGAGGGGACTGGTTCTCACCTGTAGAACTCGGCGTCGAGCCCCCCCGGGGGCAGCTGCAGGGCCAGGATGCCTGGGGGAGTGCGGGGGGAACATGTTAGCACCGGGCATGAGCTCCCCTCGGCCGCCTGCAGTACCCCTTTTCCACCAGCAGGTGGCGGCAGAGGGGCGCCCTCGGGCGTCACCGGGCATGAGCTCCCCTCGGCCGCCTGCAGTACCCCTTTTCCACCAGCAGGTGGCGGCAGAAGGGCGCCCTCGGGCGTCACCGGGCATGAGCTCCCCTCGGCCGCCTGCAGTACCCCCTTTTCCACCAGCAGGTGGCGGCAGAGGGGCGCCCTCTGGCGTCACCAGGCATGAGCTCCCCTCGGCCGCCTGCAGTACTCGTTTTCCACCAGCAGGTGGCGGCAGAGGGGCGCCCTCGGCGTCACCGGGCATGAGCTCCCCTCGGCCGCCTGCAGTACCCCTTTTCCACCAGCAGGTGGCGCAGAGGGGCGCCCTCGGGCGTCACCGGGCATGAGCTCCCCTCGGCCGCCTGCAATACCCCTTTTCCACCAGCAGGTGGCGGCAGAGGGCGCCCTCGGGCGTCACCGGGCATGAGCTCCCCTCGGCCGCCTGCAGAACCCCTTTTCCACCAGCAGGTGGCGGCAGAGGGGCGCCCTCGGGCGTCACCGGGCATGACCCCCCCTCGGCCGCCTGCAGTACCCCTTTTCCACCAGCAGGTGGCGGCAGAGGGGCGCCCTCGGGCGTCACCGGGCATGAGCTCCCCTCGGCCGCCTGCAGTACCACTTTTCACCAGCAGGTGGCGGCAGAGAGGCGCCTTTGGGCGTCACCGGCATGAGCTCCCCTCGGCCGCCTGCAGTACCCCTTTTCCACCAGCAGATGGCTGCAGAGGGGCGCCTTCGGGCGTCACCGGGCATGAGCTCCCCTCGGCCGGCTGCAGTACCCCTTTTCCACCAGCAGGTGGCGGCAGAGGGGCGCCCTCGGGCGTCACCGGGCATGAGCCGTTCCCCCTCGGCCGCCTGCAGTACCCCTTTTCCACCAGCAGGTGGCGGGCAGAGGGGCGCCCTCGGGCGTCACCGGGCATGAGCTCCCCTCGGCCGCTTGCAGTACCTCCATTTCCACCAGCTGGTGGCGGCAGAGGGGCGCCCTCGGGCGTCACCGGGCATGAGCTCCCCTCGGCCGCCTGCAGTACCTCTTTTCCACCAGCAGGTGGCGGCAGAGGGGCGCCTTCGGGCGTCACCGGGCATGAGCTCCCCTCGGCCGCCTGCAGTACTCGTTTTCCACCAGCAGGTGGCGGCAGAGGGGCGCCCTCGGGCGTCACCGGGCATGAGCTCCCCTCGGCCGCCTGCAGTACCCCTTTTCCACAGCAGGTGGCGGCAGAGGGGCGCCCTCGGGCGTCACCGGGCATGAGCTCCCCTCGGCCGCCTGCAGTACCCCTTTTCCACCAGCAGGTGGCGGCAGAGGGCGCCCTCGGGCGGCACCGGGCATGAGCTCCCCTCGGCCGCCTGCAGTACCCCTTTTCCACCAGCAGGTGGCGGCAGAGGGGCGCCCTCGGGCGGCACCGGGCATGAGCTCCCCTGGCCGCCTGCAGTACCCCTTTTCCACCAGCAGGTGGCGGCAGAGGGGCGCCCCTCGGGCGGCACCGGGCATGAGCTCCCCTCGGCCGCCTGCAGTACCCCTTTTCCACCAGCAGGTGGCCGCAGAGGGCGCCCTCGGCGTCACCGGGCATGAGCTCCCCTCGGCCGCCTGCAGTACTCGTTTTCCACCAGCAGGTGGCGGCAGAGGGGCGCCCTGGGGCGGCACCGGGCATGAGCTCCCCTCGGCCGCCTGCAGTACTCGTTTTCCACCAGCAGGTGGCGGCAGAGGGGCGCCCTCGGGCGTCACAGGGCATGAACTCCCCCCGGCCGCCTGCAGTACCCCTTTTCCACCAGCAGGTGGCGGCCTAACCCTAACCCTAACCTAACCCGAACCCCAACTCCAACCCCAACCCTAACCCTAATGGCGTCCCCCCGGCAACCGCACCCGCACACTTGGTTCCCCCCTCATTTTAGTTCTCCCCGGTGCGCCCCGCAAATGTGTCCCCCCGGAACCCGAACCCCGCACACTTGGTTCCCCCCTCACTTTGTTCCCCCCCCCGGTGCGCCTGGCAAGTGTGTCCCCCCGGAACCCGCACCCCGCACACTTGGTTCCCCCCTCATTTGGTTCCCCCCCCCTTGGGGTCCCCCAAGCCCCATGGACCCCCCCCCTTGGTGCCCCACCCCCCGTCCTACCCGTGCCCGCAGCAGCCGCTCGCTCCCCGCCAGCGCCTCCCGCACCCGACGCTGCATCTCGGCCAGGTGGAGGCAGGCGCTGGGGGGGGGAATAAATTGGGGGGGGGTTTTGGGGGCGCTTTTAGGGGGCGGAGGGGACTGGTTCTCACCTGTAGAACTCGGCGTCGAGCCCCCCGGGGGCAGCTGCAGGGCCAGGATGCCTGGGGGAGTGCGGGGGGAACATGTTAGCACCGGGCATGAGCTCCCCTCGGCCGCCTGCAGTACCCCTTTTCCACCAGCAGGTGGCGGCAGAGGGGCCGCCCTCGGGCGTCACCGGGCATGAGCTCCCCTCGGCCGCCTGCAGTACCCTTTTCCACCAGCAGGTGGCGGCAGAAGGGCGCCCTCGGGCGTCACCGGGCATGAGCTCCCCTCGGCCGCCTGCAGTACCCCTTTTCCACCAGCAGGTGGCGGCAGAGGGGCGCCCTCTGGCGTCACCAGGCATGAGTTCCCCTCGGCCGCCTGCAGTACTCGTTTTCCACCAGCAGGTGGCGGCAGAGGGGCGCCCTCGGGCGTCACCGGGCATGAGCTCCCTCGGCCGCCTGCAGTACCCCTTTTCCACCAGCAGGTGGCGGCAGAGGGGCGCCCTCGGGCGTCACCGGGCATGAGCTCCCCTCGGCCGCCTGCAATACCCCTTTTCCACCAGCAGGTGGCGGCAGAGGGGCGCCCTCGGGCGTCACCGGGCATGAGCTCCCCTCGGCCGCCTGCAGAACCCCTTTTCCACCAGCAGGTGGCGGCAGAGGGGCGCCCTCGGCGTCACCGGGCATGACCCCCCCTCGGCCGCCTGCAGTACCCCCTTTTCCACCAGCAGGTGGCGGCAGAGGGGCGCCCTCGGGCGTCACCGGGCATGAGCTCCCCTCGGCCGCCTGCAGTACCACTTTTCCACCAGCAGGTGGCGGCAGAGAGGCGCCTTTGGGCGTCACCGGGCATGAGCTCCCCTCGGCCGCCTGCAGTACCCTTTTCCACCAGCAGGTGGCGGCGAGGGGCGCCCTCGGCGTCACCGGGCATGAGCTCCCCTCGGCCTCCTGCAGTACCCCTTTTCCACCAGCAGGTGGCGCAGAGGGGCGCCCTCGGGCGTCACCGGGCATGAGCTCCCCTCGTCCGCCTGCAGTACCCCGTTCCACCAGCAGGTGGCGGCAGTGGAGCGCCCTGGGGCGGCACAGGCATGAGCTCCCTCGGCCGCCTGCAGTACCCCTTTTCCACCAGCAGGTGGCGGCAGAGGGCGACCCTCGGGCGTCACCGGGCATGAGCTCCCCTCGGCCGCCTGCAGTACTCGTTTTCCACCAGCAGGTGGCGGCAGAGGGGCGCCCTCGGGCGTCACCGGGCATGAGCTCCCCTCGGCCGCCTGCAGTACCCCTTTTCCACCAGCAGGTGGCAGCAGAGGGGCGCCCTCGGGCGTCACTGGGCATGAGCTCCCCTCGACCACCTGCAGTACCCCTTTTCCACCAGCAGGTGGCGGCAGAGGGGCGCCTTCGGTCGTCACTGGGCATGAGCTCCCCTCGGCCGCCTGCAGTACCCCTTTTCCACCAGCAGGTGGCGGCAGAGGGGCGCCCTCGGGCGTCACCGGGCATGAGCTCCCCTCGGCCGCCTGCAGTACCCCCTTTTCCACCAGCAGATGGCTGCAGAGGGGCGCCTTCGGGCGTCACCGGGCATGAGCTCCCCTCGGCCGGCTGCAGTACCCCCTTTTCCACCAGCAGGTGGCGGCAGAGGGGCGCCCTCGGGCGTCACCGGGCATGAGGTCCCCTCGGCCGCCTGCAGTACCCCTTTTCCACCAGCAGGTGGCGGCAGAGGGGCGCCCTCGGGCGTCACCGGGCATGAGCTCCCCTCGGCCGCTTGCAGTACCCCATTTCCACCAGCTGGTGGCGGCAGAGGGGCGCCCTCGGGCGTCACCGGGCATGAGCTCCCCTCGGCCGCCTGCAGTACCTCTTTTCCACCAGCAGGTGGCGGCAGAGGGGCGCCTTCGGGCGTCACCGGGCATGAGCTCCCCTCGGCCGCCTGCAGTACTCGTTTTCCACCAGCAGGTGGCGGCAGAGGGGGCGCCCTCGGGCGTCACCGGGCATGAGCTCCCCTCGGCCGCCTGCAGTACCCCTTTTCCACCAGCAGGTGGCGGCAGAGGGGCGCCCTCGGGCGGCACCGGGCATGAGCTCCCCTCGGCCTCCTGCAGTACCTCTTTTCCACCAGAAGGTGGCGGCAGAGGGGCGCCCTCGGGCGTCACCGGGCATGAGCTCCCCTCGGCCGCCTGCAGTACCCCTTTTCACCAGCAGGTGGCGTCAGAGGGGCGCCCTCGGGCGGCACCGGGCATGAGCTCTCCTCGGCCGCCTGCAGTACTCGTTTTCCACCAGCAGGTGGCGGCAGAGGGGCGCCTCGGGCGTCACCGGGCATGAGCTCCCCTCGGCCGCCTGCAGTACCCCTTTTCCACCAGCAGGTGGCGGCAGAGGGGCGCCCTCGGGCGTCACCAGGCATGAGCTCCCCTCGGCCGCCTGCAGTACCCCTTTTCCACCAGCAGGTGGCGGCAGAAGGGCGCCCTCGGGCGTCACCGGGCATGAGCAACCCTCGGCCGCCTGCAGTACCCCTTTTCCACCAGCAGGTGGCGGCAGAGGGGCGCCCTGGGGCGGCACCGGGCATGAGCTCCCCTCGGCCGCCTGCAGTACCCCCTTTTCCACCAGCAGGTGGCGGCAGAGGGGCGCCCTCGGGCGGCACCGGGCATGAGCTCCCCTCGGCCGCCTGCAGTACCCCTTTTCCACCAGCAGGTGGCGGCAGAGGGGCGCCCTCGGGCGTCACCGGGCATGAGCTCCCCTCGGCCGACTGCAGTACCCCTTTTCCACCAGCAGGTGGCGGCAGAGGGGAGCCCTCGGGCGTCACCGGGCATGAGCTCCCCTCGGCCGCCTGCAGTACCCCTTTTCCACCAGCAGGAGGCGGCAGAGGGGCGCCCTCGGGCGTCACCGGGCATGAGCTCCCCTCGGCCGCCTGCAGTACCCCTTTTCCACCAGCAGGTGGCGGCAGAGGGTAGCCCTCGGGCGTCACCGGGCAGGAGCTCCCCTCGGCCGCCTGCAGTACCCCTTTTCCACCAGCAGGTGGCGGCAGAGGGGCGCCCTCGGGCGTCACCGGGCATGAGCTCCCCTCGGCCGCCTGCAGTACCCATTTTCCACCAGCAGGTGGCGGCAGAGGGGCGCCTTCGGGCGTCACCGGGCATGAGCTCCCCTCGGCCGCCTGCAGTACCAATTTTCCACCAGCAGGTGGCGGCAGAGGGGCGCCCTCGGGCGTCACCGGGCATGAGCTCCCCTCGGCCGCCTGCAGTACCCCTTTTCCACCAGCAGGTGGCGGCAGAGGGGCGCCCTGGGGCGGCACCGGGCATGAGCTCCCCTCGGCCGCCTGCAGTACCCCTTTTCCACCAGCAGGTGGCGGCAGAGGGGCGCCCTGGGGCGGCACCGGGCATGAGCTCCCCTCGGCCGCCTGCAGTACTCGTTTTTACACCAGCAGGTGGCGGCAGAGGGGCGCCCTCGGGCGTCACCGGGCATGAGCTCCCCTCGGCCGCCTGCAGTACTCGTTTTCCACCAGCAGGTGGCGGCAGAGGGGCGCCCTCGGGCGTCACCGGGCATGAGCTCCCCCCGGCCGCCTGCAGTACCCCTTTTCCACCAGCAGGGGCGCCCTAACCCTAACCCTAACCTAACCCGAACCCCAACTCCAATCCCAACCCTAACCCTAATGGCGATCCCCCGGCAACCGCATCCCGCACACTTGGTTCCCCCCTCATTTTAGTTCCCCCCCGTGCGCCCCGCAAAAGTGTCCCCCCAGAACCCGCACCCCGCACACTTGGTTCACCCCTCGTTTTGGATCCCCCTGGTGCGCCCCGCAAATTTGTCCCCCCGGAACCCGAACCCCGCACACTTGGTTCCCCCCTCACTTTGGTTCCCCCCCCCGGTGCGCCTGGCAAGTGTGTCCCCCCGGAACCCGCACCCCGCACACTTGGTTCCCCCCTCATTTTGGTTCCCCCCCCCTTGGGGTCCCCCCAAGCCCCATGGACCCCCCCCCCTTGGTGCCCCACCCCCCGTCCTACCCGTGCCCGCAGCAGCCGCTCGCGCTCCGCCAGCGCCTCCCGCACCCGACGCTGCATCTCGGCCAGGTGGAGGCAGGCGCTGGGGGGGGGGAATAAATTGGGGGGGTTTTGGGGGCGCTTTTAGGGGGCGGAGGGGTCTGGTTCTCACCTGTAGAACTCGGCGTCGAGCCCCCCCGGGGGCAGCTGCAGGGCCAGGATGCCTGGGGGAGTGCGGGGGGGACATGTTAGCACCGGGCATGAGCTCCCCTCGGCCGCATGCAGTACCCCTTTTCCACCAGCAGGTGGCGGCAGAGGGGCGCCCTCGGGCGTCACCGGGCATGAGCTCCCCTCGGCCGCCTGCAGTACCCCTTTTCCACCAGCAGGTGGCGGCAGAGGGGCGCCCTCGGGCGTCAAAGGGCATGAGCTCCCCTCGGCCGCCTGCAGTACTCGTTTTCCACCAGCAGGTGGCGGCAGAGGGGCGCCCTCGGGCGTCACCGGGCATGAGCTCCCCTCGGCCGCCTGCAGTACCCCTTTTCCACCAGCAGGTGGCGGCAGAGGGGCGCCCTCGGGCGTCACCGGGCATGAGCTCCCCTCGGCCGCCTGCAGTACCCCTTTTCCACCAGCAGGTGGCGGCAGAGGGGCGCCCTCGGGCGGCACCGGGCATGAGCTCCCCTCGGCCGCCTGCAGTACCCCTTTTCCACCAGCAGGTGGCGGCAGAGGGGCGCCCTCGGGCGTCACCGGGCATGAGCTCCCCTCGGCCGCCTGCAGTACCCCTTTTCCACCAGCAGGTGGCGGCAGAGGGGCGCCCTCGGGCGTCACCGGGCATGAGCTCCCCTCGGCCGCCTGCAGTACCCCTTTTCCACCAGCAGGTGGCGGCAGATGGGCGCCCTCGGGCGTCACCGGGCATGAGCTCCCCTCGGCCGCCTGCAGTACCCCTTTTCCACCAGCAGGTGGCGGCAGAGGGGCGCACTCAGGCGTCACCGGGCATGAGCTCCCCTCGGCCGCCTGCAGTACCCCTTTTCCACCAGCAGGTGGCGGCAGAGGGTAGCCCTCGGGCGTCACCGGGCATGAGCTCCCCTCGGCCGCCTGCAGTACTCGTTTTCCACCAGCAGGTGGCGGCAGAGGGGCGCCTTCGGGTGTCACCGGTCATGAGCTCCCCTTGGCCGCCTGCAGTACCCCTTTTCCACCAGCAGGTGGCGGCAGAGGGGCGCCCTCGGGCGTCACCGGGCATGAGCTCCCCTCGGCCGCCTGCAGTACCCCTTTTCCACCAGCAGGTGGCGGCAGAGGGGCGCCCTCGGGCGTCACCGGGCATGAGCTCCCCTCGGCCGCCTGCAGTACTCGTTTTCCACCAGCAGGTGGCGGCAGAGGGGCGCCCTCGGGCGTCACCGGGCATGAGCTCCCCCCGGCCGCCTGCAGTACCCGTTTTCCACCAGCAGGGGGCGGCCTAACCCTAACCCTAACCTAACCCGAACCCCAACTCCAACCCCAACCCTAACCCTAATGGCGTCCCCCCGGCAACCGCACCCCGCACACTTGGTTCCCCCCTCATTTTAGTTCTCCCCGGTGCGCCCCGCAAATGTGTCCCCCCGGAACCCGAACCCCGCACACTTGGTTCCCCCCTCACTTTGGTTCCCCCCCCCCGGTGCGCCTGGCAAGTGTGTCCCCCCGGAACCCGCACCCCGCACACTTGGTTCCCCCCTCATTTTGGTTCCCCCCCCCTTGGGGTCCCCCCAAGCCCCATGGACCCCCCCCCCTTGGTGCCCCACCCCCCGTCCTACCCGTGCCCGCAGCAGCCGCTCGCGCTCCGCCAGCGCCTCCCGCACCCGACGCTGCATCTCGGCCAGGTGGAGGCAGGCGCTGGGGGGGGGGAATAAATTGGGGGGGTTTTGGGGGCGCTTTTAGGGGGCGGAGGGGTCTGGTTCTCACCTGTAGAACTCGGCGTCGAGCCCCCCCGGGGGCAGCTGCAGGGCCAGGATGCCTGGGGGAGTGCGGGGGGGACATGTTAGCACCGGGCATGAGCTCCCCTCGGCCGCCTGCAGTACCCCTTTTCCACCAGCAGGTGGCGGCAGAGGGGCGCCCTCGGGCGTCACCGGGCATGAGCTCCCCTCGGCCGCCTGCAGTACCCCTTTTCCACCAGCAGGTGGCGGCAGAGGGGCGCCCTCGGGCGGCACCGGGCATGAGCTCCCCTCGGCCGCCTGCAGTACTCGTTTTCCACCAGCAGGTGGCGGCAGAGGGGCGCCCTCGGGCGTCACCGGGCATGAGCTCCCCTCGGCCGCCTGCAGTACCCCTTTTCCACCAGCAGGTGGCGGCAGAGGGGCGCCCTCGGGCGTCACCGGGCATGAGCTCCCCTCGGCCGCCTGCAGTACCCCTTTTCCACCAGCAGGTGGCGGCAGAGGGGCGCCCTCGGGCGTCACCGGGCATGAGCTCCCCTCGGCCGCCTGCAGTACTCGTTTTCCACCAGCAGGTGGCGGCAGAGGGGCGCCCTCGGGCGTCACCTGGCATGAGCTCCCCCCGGCCGCCTGCAGTACCCCTTTTCCACCAGCAGGGGGCGGCCTATCTCTAACCCTAACCTTACCCGAACCCCAACTTTAACCCCAACCCTAATGGCGTCCCCCCGACAAGCTCACACTGCACATATGATTCCCCCCTCATTTTGGTTACCCCCCGGTGCGCCCCGCAAATTTGTCCCCCCCGATCCCGAACCCCGCACACTTGGTTCCCCCCTCATTTTGGTCCCCCCCCCTTGGGGTCCCCACAAGCCCCATGGATCCCCCCCCCTTGGTGCCCCCCCCCCCGTCCTACCCGTGCCCGCAGCAGCCGCTCGCGCTCCGCCAGCGCCTCCCGCACCCGACGCTGCATCTCGGCCAGGTGGAGGCAGGCGCTGGGGGGGGGGGAATAAATTGGGGGGGGTCTGGGGGCGCATTTAGGGGGCGGAGGGGACTGGTTCTCACCTGTAGAACTCGGCGTCGAGCCCCCCCGGGGGAAGCTGCAGGGCCAGGATGCCTGGGGGGGTGCGGGGGGGACATGTCAGCACCCCCCAGACCGAAACCCCAAAACCGCTGCCGTTGACACATCAAAAAAAAAAAAAGACGTAATAAGCAACGCGCGTGCACGGCCCCTGGCCGCCTACAGTACTCGTTTTCCACCAGCAGGTGGCGGCAGAGGGGCGCCCTCGGGCGTCACCTGGCATGAGCTCCCCTCGGCCGCCTGCAGTACCCCTTTTCCACCAGCAGGTGGCGGCAGAGGGGCGCCCTCGGGCGTCACCGGGCATGAGCTCCCCTCGGCCGCCTGCAGTACCCCTTTTCCACCAGCAGGTGGCGGCAGAGGGGCGCCCTCGGGCGTCACCGGGCATGAGCTCCCCTCGGCCGCCTGCAGTACCCCTTTTCCACCAGCAGGTGGCGGCAGAGGGGCGCCCCCGGGCGTCACCGGGCATGAGCTCCCCTCGGCCGCCTGCGGTACCCCTTTTCCACCAGCAGGTGGCGGCAGAGGGGCGCCCTCGGGCGTCACCGGGCATGAGCTCCCCTCGGCCGCCTACGGTAACCCTTTTCCACCAGCAGGTGGCGGCAGAGGGGCGCCCTCGGGCGTCACCGGGCATGAGCTCCCCTCGGCCGCCTGCGGTACCCCTTTTCCACCAGCAGGTGGCGGCAGAGGGGCGCCCTCGGGCGTCACCGGGCATGAGCTCCCCTCGGCCGCCTACGGTAACCCTTTTCCACCAGCAGGTGGCGGCAGAGGGGCGCCCTCGGGCGTCACCGGGCATGAGCTCCCCTCGGCCTCCTGCGGTACCCCTTTTCCACCAGCAGGTGGCGGCAGAGGGGCGCCCTCGGGCGTCACCGGGCATGAGCTCCCCTCGGCCTCCTGCGGTACCCCTTTTCCACCAGCAGGTGGCGGCAGAGGGGCGCCCTCGGGCGTCACCGGGCATGAGCTCCCCTCGGCCTCCTGCGGTACCCCTTTTCCACCAGCAGGTGGCGGCAGAGGGGCGCCCTCGGGCGTCACCGGGCATGAGCTCCCCTCGGCCGCCTGCAGTACCCCTTTTCCACCAGCAGGGGGCGGCAGAGGGGCGCCCTCGGGCGTCACCGGGCATGAGCTCCCCTCGGCCGCCTGCAGTACCCCTTTTCCACCAGCAGGTGGCGGCAGAGGGGCGCCCTCGGGCGTCACCGGGCATGAGCTCCCCTCGGCCTCCTGCGGTACCCCTTTTCCACCAGCAGGTGGCGGCAGAGGGGCGCCCTCGGGCGTCACCGGGCATGAGCTCCCCTCGGCCGCCTGCAGTACCCCTTTTCCACCAGCAGGTGGCGGCAGAGGGGCGCCCTCGGGCGTCACCGGGCATGAGCTCCCCTCGGCCGCCTACGGTAACCCTTTTCCACCAGCAGGTGGCGGCAGAGGGGCGCCCTCGGGCGTCACCGGGCATGAGCTCCCCTCGGCCTCCTGCGGTACCCCTTTTCCACCAGCAGGTGGCGGCAGAGGGGCGCCCTCGGGCGTCACCGGGCATGAGCTCTCCTCGGCCGCCTGCAGTAACCCTTTTCCACCAGCAGGTGGCGGCAGAGGGGCGCCCTCGGGCGTCACCGGGCATGAGCTCCCCTCGGCCGCCTGCAGTACTCCTTTTCCACCAGCAGGTGGCGGCAGAGGGGCGCCCTCAGGCGTCACCGGGCATGAGCTCCCCTCGGCCGCCTGCAGTACCCCTTTTCCACCAGCAGGGGGCGGCCTATCTCTAACCCTAACCTTACCCGAACCCCAACTCCAACCCCAACCCTAATGGCGTCCCCCCGACAACCTCACCCTGCACATATGCTTCCCCCCTCATTTTGGTTACCCCCCGGTGCGCCCCGCAAATGCGTCTCCCCAGAACCTGCACCCCACACATTTGGTTCCCCCCTTCTTTTGGTTCCCCCCGGTGCGCACCGCAAATTTGTCCCCCCCGAACCCGCACCCCGCACATTTGGTTCCCCCCTTCTTTTGGTTCCCCCCGGTGCGCCCCGCAAATTTGTCCCCCCTGAACCCGAACCCCCCACACTTGGTTCCCCCCTCATTTTGGTTCCCACCCCCCCAGTGCGCCCCGCAAGTGTGTCCCCCCGGAACCCGCACCCCGCACATATGGTTCCCCCCTCATTTTGGTTCCCCCACCCGGTGCACCCCGCATATGCGTCCCCCCGGCAAACGCACCCCGCACACTTGGTTCCCCCCTCATTTTGGTCCCCCCCCCTTGGGGTCCCCCCAAGCCCAATGGACCCCCCCCCCCCTCTTGGCGCCCCCTCCCCCGTCTTACCCGTGCCCGCAGCAGCCGTCCGCCAGCGCCTCCTGCACCCGACGCTGCATCTCGGCCAGGTGGAGGCAGGCGCTGGGGGGGGGGGGAATAAATTGGGGGGGGGGTCAATTTGGGGGGGGTCTGGGGGCGCATTTAGGGGGCAAAGGGAACTGGTTCTCACCTGTAGAACTCGGCGTCGAGCCCCCCCGGGGGCAGCTGAAGGGCCAGGATGCCTGGGGGGGGTGCGGGGGGGGACATGTCAGCACCCCCCAGACCAAAACCCCAAAACCGCCGCCGTTGACCCCAAGGTGGCCGCTGGTGACACCGGTAGGGCCACCGGGCGCCCCGCGGGCCACTGGGAGCGGAAGACGGGCATGAAGCTGCTGGTGGACGGCGGCCACGCTAAAATGCTAGGTCAGCCGCGGGTTGGGGCTCTGGGGGGGGCACCCCATAGGGTCACAACCCCCCAAAACCCCCCGGCCCCACAGAGACCCCCCCCCAGCCACACAGATCCCACCCCAAACCCTGTAGGTGCTCCCCCAAACCCTACAGGCACCTTCTCCAGATGTTCCCCACAACCTCCCAGCCCCACAAGTACCCCCCCCTTGGCCCCATACAGCCCCCCCCAGCCCCATATGGCCCCCCCACCTTGCAGGCCGCCCGCCCGTGGTCGTAGTACACCTCCTCTATGGCCTGGAAGTAGAGGACGCCCTTCAGCTTCGTCTCCTCCTTGTCTGGGGGGGGGCAGAGATAGGGGGGTCACCCCATGGAACCACCTAACCCCCGACCACCCAACCCTGACCCCCCAACCCTAACAGATATAACCCCCACCTTAACCCCCGACCCCCTTACCCCCCAACCCCCACCCGGCATGCTCTGGGCACCAAACATGGCCTCCCAGAAGCCCAGTGCCAGAAAACTACGCCTACCAGCATTCCCCAGGCAGCTGGCTTGACCAATCACAGGCCCAGCGTTCGAGAAATACATTTACCAGCACTCACTGGAACCCAAGCACTTACTGCCCTTTCAAAATAGACTCAAGCCCTAACACTAAAAAACTTCGAAACCCCTACAGGCCTAATCCAAACTGTTTACCACACTAAACCCCTGAAGTCCTATGCCTAAAAGCCCTTAGGACACTTAGGACGCTCAAAACCCAAACCCAAAACAATAGGATTCTCAAAGCCCTAAACAACAAGATTAGGACGCTTAAAGCCGTAACCCCAAAATTAAGATGCTCAAAACACAAAGCCAACCCAAAACACTAGGATGCTCAAAACCCTTACTCAAAACATCAGGATGCGCAAAACTCTAACCCAAAAATTCAGATGCTTAACACCCAAAGCCCTAACACAAAACATTAGGACGCTCAACACCGTAACCCAAAAAATTAGGACGCTCGAAACTCTAACCCTGGAGAACCTAACCTGAAAAAAAAAAAAAAAAAAAAAAAAGGATCTTAACACACTAACCCTAAATAACTGACCAAAAATAAAACCCTAGGACCCTAACCCTAAAAAACATAGCGACACTCCATCCCAAAAAGAACTCTAAAACCCTAACACGCTAACCCTGAAACCCTTAAAACCCTGTTAAAACTCCAACCCAGTTATACACCAGTTACCTCCCTTAAAGGATATAGAGGAGCTCTCTCAGATACGGCAGTCCTACTTCTCATGAATGCATCCTTTAGGTGAGGAGGGGGAGAAGTAAAGCAAAGAACAACTCACGGGTTGAGATCAGGATAATTTAATTAAATGGAAATAATTATAATAATTAAATAAAGACTACCATGAACTAAACAATTTAACTAAGGGGAAATAAAAAGGGAAAGGGGAAAAGGGAAAATAAAAAGAAGGGACGAAAACAAACAAACAAAATAAATGACAGCTATATGGAAGTGCAGAGGAAAGAAATTGCTCTCTACTTCCCACAAATGAGCGATGATTGACCACGTCCTTGATGCAAGGCCTCAACGCACGCAGCCGGTGTTCGAGAGGAGGACCGACGTCTTCTCAACGAGAGCCCACCCCTCCCCTCTTCTTCCTGTTTCCACCTTTTATTGCTGAGTGTGACATCCCATGGTATGGAATATCCCTTTGATTGGTTTAGGTCAGCTGCCCTAGTGATGTTTCTCTCCTCGCTTTTTGCCCATCCCCTAGGAGGGTTAGAGAAAGGCCCAATGCTGTGCCACTGCTGCTCAGCAGTAGACACAACACAGGTGTGATAACACTGCTGCTCCAGCTACAACTGCAGAGTACGGCACTGTATGGGCTGCTGCTGGGAAAGTTAACATTCCAGCCAGACCCAGCACACCACCAGAGGTGGATTGTTACGATATGGAGATGGTAGGTTATCCAACGGCTCCCGTTTATTATCTTTTTATTTTTCCTGTTCTTCTTCTTCTTCAAAATTTCTTACCTGCTTTTAGTGTAAATATTAAGGCTGTAAAAGGACATGAAGTCCTCCTGATCCATAATCCTGCATCATCACTTTCTTCCCGGCAGAAAGGTTCCTTCGAATTAACATGTGTATTTAAGGCCTGACAAATACAGTCTTCAAAGGATCCAAAAACGGGCCGAAAGACATGCGGTCTTAAAGGCTCCTTTGGCCATTCTATCACACAAGACTGAACCATTTTTTATTTACTTTTTACGTTACTGGGGCCTCTCTCGTTCCAGTTTCTAATCGTTATTCCTAATGGACTTTCTGGTGGTATGTCTGGTAATTTGCTCCCTTTCTTCTGGTCCCTGGTCTTCGGTTTTGTCTCACCCATCTAGGAATGTTACTCTGGCAATTCCCACAGCCCTTGGTTACCTTAATAAGAGTGTCTTAAAGAGGATTTAAGATCTATCACCCACCCACAAATCCTTTGGGAATCCCTTCGGTCCTTCATCGGCCAAGTCCCTCGCGGGAGATTGGAACTGTGGTACAGAAGACCTCCACAATCGCTTCGGAACTAAATTCCGTCTCAGTCACACTCTTACACACACAGGCAACCAAAACCCATCCAACAGAACAGTATACGCTTTAAACACTTACGACTCCGTTGACTTCATTCAGATCTTCACACGCAGAATTACGGGCAAAATATACTGCTGCAGCCAGCAAGGGAGCTGAAAAAAAATCAAAACCTTAGCTTACCTGTATTCAGGTTCGAGATGCCATTAGTCCCGACCAGACTCGAACAGCAACCACCAAATGCTGGGGCACCTCTCCTACATCAAATAAGATTCCAAGAACCAAAGCCCTCCTGGACAAGCCCCCTGGTGTCATACATGACTGGGTCCCAAACTGGATTGCAATTAAATTTTACAATTTTTTAAATAAATAGAGGTAAACGAGAAGTTGCTCGCAAACAGATATACTGTGCCAGATGTCCTTCAGCAAGTGCCCAGAGGCAGACCGGATGTCTTTGCCAACACAGTCCCATCAATGTATTAGTACACCCATGCACTGCCACGTTAACTGCCATCACTAACTGCCAGGCAGGACAGCTCCAGACCAAACACATACACACACAGGCACGCCACAAACACTACAAACAAAACACACAACACAAGGCACAAGAAAAAGTGACCCCCAAAAAGAAAGCCCTACAGCAACAGCAAGTCAGAACAGGTGCTCTGCACCAGACCCTACAAGAGACTAAAATGTCACGACACGTGACTGGAAGCAACTGCCAGAACTGGGATGATGGAGGCCTAAAAAGCCTGCCTTCAAGACAAGAGACCGGAAGGATGGGGACTGAAAACCCCCTAAGACAACTCTCAGGAAATCAATTCCCAAGCAAGAACTCCTGATGCGGCCCAGATGACTTCTGCAAGAGTGAGGATGGAAACAGACGCGATCTCAAACCGAGTATGATACACAAGACCTGAAACAGATCTGTATTTCAAGCAGCGACTGCAAGACAAGAAGTGCTCGGATCAGAGTCATGATGACAAAACAAGCATTGAGGCCCTTCAGCACAGCTACCGAGTCGCCTGCCTGGTCAGTCCAGTGTCAAAAGCCAGGAGGATATCAAGACCCGAGAAGCACAGAACAGACACTGCAGAAGCAACACTACAGGACAGACAAACTGAAGGAAACCGTCCTGCCTGGCACACGCACTCACGCTACAAAATAATCCCGCTGCTCCTATTAGCCTGGTGACCCAGCCACAAGCAGCCTGAACGTGACTCAGCCTCAACCACCCTCACAGTGGCACCAAGTCTATTCAGCCAGCAGGCACCACGCTGCTCTGGCTCACAGCTCCCATTAGCCACCCCAGATATGCAAATACCAGGTGCCCCACAACTTAGCTCTCAGGTTGCTGCATGGTAAAGTCCCTCCGCCTCAAGAAATGCACAGGCACCGATTGTCATCTTAGTCAACTGAAGGCTCATCATCAGCTGCAAAAACAGAGTACCAGCATTCACTAGCACGCCGGCCACGATGCCCACCTTCTCCACGATGCTGACTACTGCTGATGCAACATACAGTTCTGCTCACCTCTTCCTCTCCAAATCCAAGCTCCAACAGTGCAGCCAGTATCATCCACACCACCTGGGAAAACAAAGGGATTAAATGTTCGTTGCATTCACAACAAGTCTACCAATGGTGTTTTATTTTGTTCTTCATTTGTGTGTGTGTGTGTTTGGTTTTTTTTTTTGTTTACCTGTTTGTTTTTTTGGGGGGGATCTGCTTTAGCTCAACAGAATGCAGAGTGCAGATGAGACCTGAGGTGTTTCTAAAAGCAACAATCCCCATGCTTTCGCTGAAGCTTTGAATATTAAAAGGACAATACAACCCAGCAAGTAACTGAAACTTTCTTAACTGGAATTAGCTCAAATTTTATTATTTTTTTTAAACTTAGAAAGAAAAATCCAAGAGCAGAACAGATTATACACCAACAAAATCAATTCCATTCCATCCCCAGAAAAAAATCACATACTCTCATCCCCTCCTGTACCTCAGCCGCTTGCCTGTCCCACGTGGCACATGCTTCCATCTCTTCTCCTTACCCACTTATAGCACCTCTAAAAGGCAAACTGGAGTTTTACTCTATTGGATGTAGGAAAATAACTGCAGTGACAACCACACCCCAAAAACAACAGTTACCTCTGCTCATCACACACCAGAGTCACTGCAGAGGCAGCTTGGGTCGAGACGTCCTGCACTGCGAACTGCACGCTGCATTTCAGCCTGAACAAGGGAAAGACACAGGCAGAAGATAAACATTCAGCTGCCAGCAGTAGCACCCATCCCTCAACAACATAAGCAACCCCATCTTTACTTTTATCCTTTCAAAACAGCACTCCACTTGCCTCTGGACCTGCAAATTAGGTCCAAGCTTGAAAGGAGCGGCCAGCATCACCCACGCCACCTGGGAACATAAAAGGATACAATGACCGCGGTGCTTGCAAGAACCCACCTGCCACACTGCTCCTCTATCCCAATCAGCCTCACCTCAGACCCTCACAGGGAAACACCTGAGCGTCTTCCCTTTGCTTCGGATAAGGCATGACCAGGCTGACACCACTCACCTTCCCTCAGAGCTTCCTGACATGAAGATTTCCCTTCCCTCTCCACAACTGCACAAAGCACCTGCAGAGACAAGAGAAATGCACACTCTGAGGCGCCTCACAGCCACAGCGTACCTGCTGCAAGACCTCTCTCTTCCCAGCTCCGGTACTTCAGCTGCTCACCAGCTCTGAGATTGTTCACTCACAACACCACAGCAAGCTGCACCCGGGCCACACAACACACACTACACAAGCTACATTGCTTAAGACATATGAGCTGGAACGTTCCCACCCAACAATCAGTCGCATCACACAGGAAGGATGCCGCACACTCCTAGAAACCAAACCTACCAGTCCTGAGCAGCTCCCCACCTCCTCCTGCCAACCACGCTCAGCACACACACTATTTACTGCTCAGAAAAACAGAAAGTTAAAACATACACACACAAAAAAAAACAACCGAGCTCCACAAATGCCAAAAAGACATGCACACACAGCAGCCTCGGCAGGGGTAGTCGCAGACTTACCCTTTGCAGATGAAAGAGGTGACTCTGATACAACTCTGCTCAGTGTCTTGGTAATGCTGCATCTACGCTGCCAAGCCATACGTAGCATTCAATCAAGCTGGTTTTAGTCCTCTGGAGAGTTACACAAGTGGGTTTATACATCTAGAGATTAAAACATAGCTCAAAAACAGAAGAGTATCCCACCATCCCAAAAAAAACAGTGAGCCAGCAGCCCCTACTAAACATCCCGCTACTGAGTGAATTCCAAGCACTTAAAATCCAGAAATCCATAGGCTCCAGTCTGCCTAGAGAACCCTGCAACTGACTGAAGGAAAACCAAAGCACTTACCCCAAAGAGCAGCCCAAGCAGAAGGAGCTCTCTGATAGCATGCCTGGGGCTCATATAGCATTCAGCCCCGCCCAGCACCCAAACCCAATCACCTGGGAAAGGGGAGGGACAAAGCACAAGAAAGTAGGAAGAGAGCAAAAGAAGCAGCTGTGTTTTTTTTTTTTTCCTTTGTTTTTTAAAATCTGGTTTATCTCAAAAACATTCCGAGAGCAGACAAGAGACCTGTGGTGTTTCTAGAAGCAAAACTCCCCTTTTGCTTTTGCTGCAGCTTTTAATGTTGAACTGATAATGTCACCAAGCAAGTAACTGAAACTTCTTCAACTGGAATTAGTTTACACACGCTCACCGTCATCTGCAAACACAGAGAACCAGCATTCACTAGCCCTAACCCTAACCCCAACCCTCACCCTAAGCTCTAACCCTAGCCCCAGCCCTAGTCCCCGAGAACTGCATTTCCCGGTGTGCTCTGGGCACCCAACATGGCCTCCCGGAAGTCCGGAGTCCCAGAACTACATTTCCCGGTGTGCTCTGGGCACCCAACATGGCCTCCCGGAAGTCCGGAGTCCCAGAACTACATTTCCCGGCACGCTCTGGGCACTCAACGCAGCCTACCGGAAGCCTTGTGCCGGAAAACTACACCTACCAGCATTCCCTGGGCAGCCGGCACGGCCAATCAGAGGCCGAGTTGTCGAGAACTCCATTTAACAGCACTCCCTGTAACCCTAGCCCTTACACAAAAAAGCCGCAAGCCCTAACCCTAAAAATCCTCGAAACCCCTACAGACCTAAGCCAAACTATCCATCACACTAAACGCCTGAAGTCCTATGCCTAAAAGCCCTAACCCAAACACTTAAGACGCTCAAATCCCACACCCACAAAATTAAGATGCTCAAATCCCAAACCCCAAAAAATAGGACGCTCAAATCCCAAACCCCCTTCCGAAAAAGAAAATAAGAAAAATAAATCAAACAAAACAAAAACAACAAAAGGGGTAGACCTGGTGGCATCTGCCCTATAACCCTGCAAAAATCATGAGGGACATAGAACAACAAAGCAAACACACAAAATAATATTGACATCCTATCCATAAAAGTGCTATAACAATTAATCACCTCCAAAGAGCTTCATGCAATAAATGCACGTACTACTAGATTGGTTTCCTCTAAAATATCGTACAAGACTCTGACCCACGAAAAGAACCCTGCATGTAGCTAACAGAAGAATAAACAAAGCACCGACCCCAAAGAGCAGCCCACGCAGAAGGAGCTCTCTGATAGAACGCCTAGGGCTCGTATAACATTTGGCCCCGCCCAGCACCCAAACCCAATCACCTGGGAAAGAGGAGGGGGCAAAGCACAAGAAAGAGAGCAGGAGCAGCAGCTGTGTTCATTTATTTATTTTTTTATTTATTTGTCACCTATCCCTAGTTTACAGCATGCGGAGTGCAGACAAAAGAACTGCGGTGTTTCTAGAAGCAAAATTTACCCTATTTTTGCCTCAGCTTTGAACATAGAAAGGACAATACAACCAAGAAAGTAAATGAAATATTTTCAACGGGAATTAGCACGAACCTTTCATTTACATATGAAGAAAAATCTAGGAGCGTAGGAAATTACACATCAAAAAAAAAAAAAGACGTAATAAGCAACGCGCGTGCACGGCCCCTGGCCGCCTACAGTACTCGTTTTCCACCAGCAGGTGGCGGCAGAGGGGCGCCCTCGGGCGTCACCGCGCATGCGCGCCCCCCGGCCGCCTGCAGTACCCCTTTTCCAGCAGCAGGGGGCATTAGAGAGCGCCCGCGGGCGCCACCGCGCATGCGCGCCCCCCGGCCGCCTGCAGTACCCCTTTTCCACCAGCAGGTAGCGCAAAGGGCGCCCGCGGGCTCCACTGCGCATGCGCGGATCCCAGCTGCCTGCAGTACTCGTTCTCCACCAGCAGGTGGCGGCAGAGGGCACCCTCGGGCGCCACCGCGCATGCGCGGAGCCCGGCTGCCTGCAGTACCCGATTTACATCCAGAATGTGGCGGCAGAGTGCACCCGCGGGCGCCACCGCGCATGCGCGGCCCCCGGGCGCCTGCAGTACCCGATTGCTTCCAGCAGGTGGCGGCAGAGGGCGCCCGGGGGCGCCACCGTGTATGCGCTGCGCCCTGCAGCCTGCAGTACTCGTTTATCACCAGCAGATGGCGGAAGAGGGCGCCCGCGGGTGCCACCGCGCATGCGCGGCCCCCGGGCGCCTGCAGTACTCAATCTCCACCAGAAGGTGGCGGCAGAGGGCGCCCGCGGGCGCAACCGCGCATGCGCATAGCTCGGCAGCCTGCAGTATTCTTTCTCCACCAGCAGGTGGCGGCAGAGGGTGCCCGCTGGCGCCTTCGCGCATGCGCGGAGCTCGGCTGCCTGCAGTACCCGATTGCCTCCAGAAGGTGGCGGCAGAGGGTGCCAGCGGTCGCCAGCGCGCATGCGCGCCGCCTGGCCGCCTGCAGAAGCCCTTTCCCACCAGCAGGTGGCGACAGAGGGCGCCAGCGGGAGGGCTTGTCAGGCGGATTACAGCTCGCCTACTGTGCCATTCAGAGCTTATGGCTGTATTTTTTCCAACATATTTGCTACCCACACCACGCACGGCAGCTTGTCTTACAAATAATTCTCTCTGTCAATATTCTCTTTAACACGGGCATGAAGCATCCACTGCTCTTCTATGCAAGCAACCTTCCTTCTGTGCTCCATTTGGGATGCAGGACTACATGCACTGAGATTTATTCCACTAATTTTTCATCTTTTCATTGTCACAGTCTGCAAGGACGTCTTGCTTTCTTCTCTCAGACTGATGTGATGGATAGGGATGAATCGCCCTATGTATTCCAAGGTATTACTGTGGTTTTTTTTTAAGTATGTTCAGCTGTACAGATGAGTACATTACCGCTAAGAAAAGAGTTCAGAAATGTTTATAACAAGTTCTTTCCATGTGTAACTTTTTCACTTCACATGGTAATAAAGATATGCTGCTTTCGGATTTTATTTCCTTCTTGAATCTCACTGGTGTAATTCCAATGGTAAAACCACCTCTTCCAGAAAGACAAGGCCACTGCTTCACAAGAGACGGAAAAGATGTCTCACAGGCTGGCTAGTACTACAAATATTAATAGGAACAGAAGTTCAGGCCATCAACTTAAATCTGTTTCCCTGTCTCTTCTGCTAGCTGGTCAAGTGGAATCCTCAAGATATTCACAGTACTTTGTAAAGAGCTTCTTAACATGAGAACAACTTCAACCTGTCTTTTAAAAGAATGCTGTTAAAGGAGCAGGAGAACGTTTTTAAATGAGAACAACTGAAAATAAAATTATCTGAAGAGCCACTTACTACGGGCATATTACTGTTTAAAATGAAAAAATTAATTACGTGCAGGTGCTTCAGCCTTCGTTGCATTTTCTGTGATTCACAACATTACCTTCGAACAAAAGAGTAAGAGGAACGGAGGAGAGGATATTAACTTGGGTAACCATGGATTTGGTAAGCTGGAACTTGGTGCCTTTAATACTTTCACCTTGGAGCAAAAATGTACACCCTGCACAGGCTGAGCTGACTGATGAGTACATGCTACTGGGAGGTAAGTACAAACACATTCTGCAGCTATTACCAGAAGTGGAATTTCAGAGTATGCAGACTGGTTTCACAAAAAATTAGCGGTCTGCTGGTAACAGGAAATTCAATGCTGCCCGCTACAGACTCCTCAGGTTAGCACTTATTAAAAATTAATTAAAGGGTTTATTTTATATATATACACCTATGTTCCAAAAAATTTATACAGTTAAAGTATCAAATTAGTGATCCAGTAACAATACTGTTCAAAAATAATCTCTTTTATATGAACATTAAAATGCACGTTTTTAAAAGCGTTTCCTTTTAGTGCTTCCAAAGCACAGCGTGTGCCAAGGCCACCTGAAGAATCTCCAACCTCCTCACAGGATGAAAGAGAACTGAAGTCATGGACCTGGGAAGCCTCAGGTGCACTTTCATAATGTCTGCAGACAAAACAGAAGAGAGTCTGAGACAGATTGTTTAGTGACCACCAGGTGGTAACAGTCACAGGGCTGTCTTTAGCTTTCATTAACACAATAGCAGTTTCTTTACTCTCAATCTACACTGAATCTCAAGTTTAAAGGCATGGCTAGCAGTTCTCGGGAAGAAGACCCTTGTATCTGTGCTGGCAACATGTAATATTACCAATGCAGCTGTTTCTGGGAGGTTTTCTTTTTTTTTTTTTTTTTTTGGGGGGGGGGGGGGGGGGGGAACACATGGGATCCCTCCACAATGCAGTGTGTGCATTTGACAGTGCCCCATTTTAGTAAATTCTCATCACCTGCAGGAGGGGCAACAATGGTTATTTTCTTCAGCCTGTTGAGCAAATAGCACCCTCCACAGGAAAATAGCCACACTTTTCATAGCACATCCTTAAGGTTACAGCCCAGCTTCTGCCGACAGAGGTTCGTAAAGTTAAAGCTCTGCTGTTTCTTCTCAGACTCCGCCAGGATGGTGAGGGCAACAGCTACATCCTCTTCCACTCTTCTGTGGCACAGCAAACTCATTCCTGGTCCGTGTTCCTCTGGCTGGTACACTATTATCTACTGTTGACATGACTAACTCTGTTGGGTAGGCTGTTGAACTCTAGTTCCTCTAGTATTCTCTCTAAGTGTTGTATTAAGAGACGTTTTTTAAACCTAGGGAAGAGAAGGGAAGTAATTCCATTTTTTCTTCCAAAAATAGCAGTTAAATAACTCTGTATTATTTTGCCACAACAAACAGTATTACCAGAGGCTTTCTGTTTCCAGCATGGAAGAGCTTCCCTCATTTCTGACATCAGAATGGCAAATTTAATTTGATACAGCCATCTCTCCCCAGTCCAGGCAAATTCTGGGTCTTTCTTCCATAACCACCCGTATCTTTCTATTTCACATTTCAGCTCTAGGTAACGACCATTTACTTCAGAAATACAATGGCAGTTTGACAACTAAAACTGTAATAATTTAAGTATGTCAAAACAAAGTACTTGTTTTGGAAAAGATTGAGATTTACTATCATGAACAACGTTAGCATTTAACTCTGAATCGTTTATATCTATACAAACCTTGCTGCTTCCTTTATAGCAAATTCAATGAAATACTTCTGAATATCCATTGGTCCTTGTACCTCCTCAAGAAGAGAGAAGATTTTTTCATAATCTTAAAGAAAAGATCCAAACAGATATTAGAAACAGATCTTGCAAATGCATTTTCAATAAATCTTAACAGCCAAAGGAAAAATAACAAAGCCTAGAGTTTCCCATTTCTGCATACAATAATGCACGTAAGACAAGGAAAAAGCCAGCACACCAGTAATTTGAAGTGATACTGATTTGCTGGTATTCAAATGCAGCGCTGAAAAATTTTGTCCTCTTAAAAGAGCAATATCTACAAACACCTGCCCTTGGAAAATGCAGTCTAGGTTTAATCAGCAGAGAAGCCTTGTATCTCCATGAACACACTGCCATGATTAGCAGTTAATAGAAACAAAGGGATCCCAAGCCATGTTTCAACCTAGAGCTGTCATTTTTGAAAGCAGAGGTATAAGATAACTACTCTTTACAAGATGACTAATCTATGTGGAGCATGAGCACAATTAATATGATTGTCTTGTATAAAGTTTGAAAAATAAAAAAGTAGTGCAAAAGAACAAGCTGAACACATTAGATGTGAAACAATGGTATTTTTTCCTTGGTTTCTGTATTTTCTTCTCTGAACCAACTACGAAAACATGAATGGTGCTTCGACTAAGCCTGCTTAAGAGTGCTGCAGTAAGTATGGTGAGGATATAAAGTTGGACTGTGAATACATGTACTTACTTTCTTGTTCTTCCACTACTCATGCACAAGTAATCAAAAATGATTCAAAATCAGAGGTTTTATTTTAAAAATAGATCCTCATTTCAAGAAGTCTTCTGTATCCCTAGCCTATTTTTAATACACTAATAAAGAACTTACTTCTTCCAGGTTTGCGAACCTCTTTCATCACTCTAATTTTAATATCAGCATCGCTTCCCTCCAACATCGTAGGTGTTATTTTAAATGAATTTGGCACAGATGCAGAAGTAGACTCCATCACCAGTTTTTGGTCATCTCCAACCACACTGAAATTTAGAGGCCCTCGAACAAGTGCAGTGGTACCAGGTTTACGATCCAAGCCATCTTTGCATCATTTAAGCAACTGAACTCATCATGTAGAGAGTCTAAGTCACCACGTAACATTTCATCCTCTCCCATAACAGCTGGAACCGAAGAAGCTATTTGCACAGACAAGCCATCAATTTGCTTTTCCAGCAACTGAAAATTTTCTGCTTTCTTCTCTCCATTACCATCTTGGACAGTATTGTTACCAATGTCTGAAAATTAAGAAGATGTATCTTAGTAGTGCGTAACTGCAGTAACAAAAACATAGAAGGAAATTATTCTGCATCCCTTCTTGTTTAAAGTACTGTGTAGAGAGTTACTCAGCACTGTCAGATCACTTCAGTAATTTTATTCACCCTTTGACGCAACCACAGGAATACCTCCTTTTGGACTGCTAGCATCTCATATGACTGTCGTGAAGTTATTTTCTGTATTCCCATTTCAGTGTTTTGACTTCCAAGTAAACTAAAGTTTCCCCTCCTTCCCCCAGTTCCAGCAAATTTTTCTTTTGACTCTGCTGCAACAGGTGGGCAAATTTGTGAGAAATTTAAACTTTTTTTTTTTTTTTTTTTTTACACTTTTCTTCCCCACTTCTCCCTTCCCCACGATAGAATACACAAATGAGAACTAAAAGCTGAAATGAAACCCTTGCTACCTCCAAACCATCATGGTGAAAGGTTTCAGCACTTTTTAAAAACAGTTCAAAATTATTGCTCATTCAGGACTTCGTTAGCTATAGCAACAGCCTGTTTGTCTAAGCCGACCTAAGAAATTCTGTCCCAGTTAACTCTAAAACTTACGTGTCCTTTTGAATTAACATAGAAAGCACAGAGACTTTTTTTTTTGCACACATTTTTCCACTTATGACCACACAAGCTCCTGTACTACAACTCCAACATACCTTTATTTGTTGGCATGCCTTTGAGGTTCAGATATGATGGAGATCCAGCAGCACAGGGTGGCCCTTTCCCACCAACGTGGTTTGTCACAACAGTGACTGTGGCCGTCTCAATAGCAGTGACATGCTATGCCTTCTCTTTAGTGATGCTGCAGTATTGGGCTCTCCAGGACGCTTGATCTTATTCTGAGGCCCAGCAACAAATTTATCTGCTTCATCAACAAATTTATCTGCTTCATCTCTCATCATACCCTGAAAAGACTTTTTTTTTTTTAAGTAAAAAATAATTGCTTCGTCAATTCACTACCAGAGTAATTGCCTCTGTGTTACAATTCAGTTACTTTTCAAATAATGATACAGCAGATAGCAAGACTTCTCCTACCTTCTCATCCTGTTTGAACAGATTGCCAAATGTATGAAGCCTTTTTGGTTGATCTGGATCAATCTCCCGAAGGGGTGAAGGCATCATTTTCAACTACTCCTGATAATTTCCCATTTGAACAACAAGAACGCTGTGAAGGCAGTCTGCAGCAGAACAAGGTATCTAAATTTAGTCTACCTTAAAACCAAGGAAATACAAGCCTCACATGCTTCCATTTCAAGTGTTAGCATTTAAGAACTAGAAATCACTATTTCCTCCCTCTACAAAGGAAAAGCAAAAGGCAAATAAAGCCCCTCTTTCCTTTCACCATCACTATAAAAACATCTACTGTATCCTGTTGCATAGGAAAGCTCACCCATGAAATATAGTTTTCAAATTCCAAGCATGCACAACATGTTTTGTGACAGAAGGCAGAAGTTTCATTCTTTTCCTTCAGAATCTAGTGAAGGACGACTAACCCAAAAAACGGTGCAAAGTCTACTTCCTCTCCCACACTGAGGACAGAAACACTACTTAGGTGAATTAAATAGCTGTACCAGAATGTTAATAAATAATTATTGCGATTTACCTTCATCCTGCTCCATGATATCCCTGTGTGTTTTCAGAAGATTGGTTCTCATTCTGGTTAGCTGATCTAGAAGACTGCGACAAGGCATATCATATGCATTTCTGAATGCCCGTGGTTTCAAATCCTAATTTTATAATAAAACAAGTAACTCTCAGTTAACCCACAAGTTCTCATGCACAAAGAAATTGCTCTATGGGCTGTAATATCGTTAACTACTAAAAAAAATATTCCGAAACACCTTCAGACATTCTGAACATATTCTGAAACAACTTTCTTTCCATCTCTCTGGAAAGAGCTTTCCTCCTATCTGTGACAAAGGAAAAAAAAAAAAAAAGTTGGGATCGTGGGAGTCATTACACAAAGCCACACTCTGTGAATTCACTACTACAGTTAAGATTATTTTTAGTCAAAAATACCTCGGCAGCAATGCTATCACTGCAAACATAGCATTGCCAAAAAAAAAAAATTCAACTCAAGATATAGGAGAGGGCGAGCTAAAAGCACAAATAACATGACCGATGGAGGCTGCAACAACCACCTGGTAGATGGTTGTCCACAGCCCTCGGATTTTATGGTCGTCTTTCCTGACAAATGAATACTGGAAGAACAGAAAAGATACACCATGTGTCCACAAAAGCCTTCAGGGAGACTACTGAAAGGAAAACCAAACCAAAAAACTAGAAAGAAGCAAGTGGTGTATACGTCAGTTTTGTTAACAGAGCACCACTAATGTACTAGGAATTTCCACATTCTTCGCCCTCCTCTACCTTGAAAATGTCACCCAATTCTGTCAGTGTGTTCACCATTTGCATTTATTTATTTTCATTTTCACGTGGACATCCAAGGAAAACATTTTGAGTCCCTGTCATCAAGGGAGAAGAAGAGAGAAAACAAAAAAGAAAAAAAAAGAGAGAGATGAGGGGGGAAGCAGCACAGCCATTCCTTTCCTCGGTAACGTGAGCAGAAAGCTCAGGCGCTCAGCATCAACGTGCTTTGAAAGATAAAACACAGAAGAAACTGCACATTATTTAGTCTCAGCTAAAGAGTCACATGTATTTGTACCTGCTCATTTATTCATCTGCCAGTGTATTTTGCTACAAACGCTACAGAACATTGAAACCGCAAGGTTACTACTACCTTTTGTGACCGACACGATCTTCCTGGGCTGCAGGAAGTTTATGAGCACACCTCGATTTCACCCGGAGGTTGCTGCGACTTACCTAGGCAGTCGGGACAGACGGGCTGCTCTTTCTCCTGGGAAACCTGTGACCGCAGCATGCCAGCTGCATCTTCCCTCAGTTTACCCTGTGTGCCACCTTCACTCAGCAACCAGCACCACAGGGGTCCTAGCGGCGGGGAGCTGCTTCTGCCCTGGTGAACCGCAGCACGAGGACATAGCCGGCTGTCAGAACGCAGGGAGAGGAAAACCTCCCAGGTGCAGTCCAACAATCAAGCGGGGTTTAAAATGGGCAGAAGGTTTTTGAATAGCTACTGCAAGGAGGCTTTTTCAGACAGCAAGGAAATGCCGCTGAGCCACAAGGTGCCTGTTCTCAGCATCTCCACTCCTTTCCATTGGATTTCTATGTAGCCCCAAGGTGGTGATGGGTACATCCACTGGGGTGGCACAATGTAAGAGATAGTTAATAGACAAGGTACACCTGAGCTGCACAGATTGCATATTCTAGGCAACAAAAAAGGCATAGCTTGGCACCCAGTTTGGATCAACTTGCGTATGAGTCTGCTGACATGTGAGTATATGCAACAAGCAGAAAAGTCATTTACTCCACAGACTCAGTTTCATTTATGTATATGCATACATATACATATGTGTATGTATCTTTCTCTCTCTCTACATATGTATATATAAACAAACGTTTGGAACTTTATAACCACTTGAGTAACAATCATTAGCTATGCCTGTGCTTAAAGCCAGGAGTACGCTTCAGTGATTAAGTGAACACAGAGCCTTACCTGTGAAATGCTGAAAATGCCCCAAAACCACTGGGGGACTTATGCACGGCATACATCATTTTTGCGCAAACGTGCATCTTAATACACAAAGAGGAGGGGCGAGGCAGACAAAGATTTTAGAGATATGTCAAGACCAGAACAGACACTGGGTAATCGCTCAGATGGGCAAAGCTCAGCTGAAACTCGTACAATCCACCAAGGTAAGGAGGCTACCTGCTTGTTTGCTTAAAATAACCTCTACAAAGAACGCATTACAAAATCAAAAACAAAACCATCATCCAGCAAGGCAAACGTCTGGAGTACAAAGGGCTAAAACTGACAGCTGAGGTTTGATTCTTTAGCAATGTCAAAGGTCTTCAGATCCTACCTGACTTCTCATGGATGGTGGTGTTGCAGCACAGAAAGGAGGGGATCAGGAAGATTGAAACAGGACAAACGCAGTGCTGAGCTCCTAACGGAGCTGGTGGGATAGCACTGATGAGAGTGAGACAGGCTGTCAGCCTTCTGCACGAGCTGAAGAAGAGGAGCACAAATGTCGCAAGAAGCTGTTTCTTCTCATACTCCATTTAATACACACAATCCAGGGCATCTTCTCACGGAACAGATAAAGAGGTAGAGCTAGTGGCTCCAGGGACACTTCAGGATCTTATTTCTTCCTATAGTTAGCTGCTATCCATAAACCCGAACCAGCTAAAATAGAGTTATATTAAAAATTCAGGATAATAGCATAAGTATGGGATTTAAAAAACAAAACAAAAACATACATGGAAAAGAGATTAAATTATCTCATTCATTTCCCAATTTCCCTGCAAACCCTATGCTCAGCTCCTCTTAACTCACTGACCTAACCAAACACAGGGCAGACGCATCAGTTCTTATTATTGTTGGTAAAAATACGACATTTTCACGCTTGCTGCCAAATATCACCTTTCCAGCACACTTTCCTGCAAGCTATGCTAAGTCCTCCAAATTTTTTAATATATGCTAGAAACTTCGCTGTTTTATCTTAATGACTATCTCGGAGGGAGTCACCACCAAGCTGTTATCTTTGATTCTGCTGTCTTCACAAAAACAAATAAAACAGTACTTCAGCAACACCCTATGACAAACTAGGTGACACACGCATCAACTTCTTACACAAGGAAGGAAAGAATTCGCAGACAACATCCAGAAAGTATTACTTTGTTAGATGTCAAGAGCGGTGGGGCAGAATGACAATGCTATGCAAGACCATGCCTACACTCCCGGGATCATACACAGTTTGCTAGAATACAAAAATAAAAAAATAAATTCAGGTTACTGTGTGGAACAAGTTCACTCATTCCATTATTAGTGTGAATGACAACAATATTTTAGTAAGTGTTCTTTTAAACCCATAGAAATTTTCTTATTTATCTTGATTTGGCTTCATGAAAACTGAAACTTGCAGTGCAAAGATCATTTATAAAAGCTTTAGCAGCTGAGTTTTTTAGGCATGGGTTTGGCCACCTTTCTGGATAATATTCGGCTCTCTCTGCCTTCCCCCAACAAGAAAAACAACCTTAAGACCACAAACTGGGACTTCTGGGAGGTGTGAGTCCACTTGTCACCTTACCAGAAACACACTGTTTCTTCACTATGCCACACTTTCTCCATGACTGCATAATAGAGTCTCACTGCTATTACTTATGTCTGTGAGTGTGACAGGCTTCCCCAGACTGGATGAAACAAGCATTTCTCGTTGTGACGGACAACAAATCCAAGGATACCTCTCGTCGACTGTGGAGTCCTGCTAGCACCATCACCAGCTTTCACACAACCCCACCTAGCTTTTGGGGTCCGCCCCATCTGTCCTTGACGGTGGGAAGTTCTTCCAGAAGCAGACAGACTGAAGCAGGAGCTGAGGCCCTGTAAGGCTTTGATTTTTTTCTTCCCTCACTCCCCCTCTATTTCCAAGCCTAATCTTACAGCCAGCAGCAACCTGCGCCTCCCGGCCCCGGCCCGGGGAAAGCCCGGCCGCGCAGCTCGGAGCCCACGTGGCCGCCCGGCACCGCAGAACTACAGCTCCCAGCATGCCTCGGGACGGAGCAGTCCAGCCAACCCAGAGGGGCGTCGGCCAACCGCACACAACCGCCGCCGCCTCCCGACGCTCCGCCCCCCTCTGCCGCAGCCCCGCTCAGTGCAGACCCCGCCGCACGGCCGTCCGGTCCGGTCCGGTCCGGTCCAGCGCCGCCCCCGCCCAGCACAAAGGCCATTTCCGCAGAAGCAGCCGACCGCGTGGCGCCTCGACCGCCCGCCGCCTCGCCCCGTCCCGTCCCGGGGTGGCACCGACCACCAACCTCGCTGCGGCACCGCACCTCGGCGTCCCAAGCCGAGCCCGGCCTGGCCCGACCACTTCCGCCCTCAATGAGGGCAAGCCCTGACGCCACTTCCGCCCTCGGTTCCCAGCCCGGTACAGAGCCGGCCCGGCGCGGCTCCCGCTGCGGAGAAGGGCGCCGCCATTTCGCCACGGGCAGGGGTCCTGCGGCGCCGCCCGGCCCCACCTTCCGCGCATGCGCGGAAGCAGAGCCGCCTAAAAAAAAGGTAGTAAAAAATAATGCCGGCTAAAAAAAAAGTAATAATAAAAAAACGCCACTCAACAAGGGCCCATGATTTTTGTCTTTACTGATTTTGCACTGCTCGTCCCATTTTCTTAGCTATCCTCCTTATTTTGGGACAGCGGAGCCTTCCCTTTATCTTCTTAACATACACCCTGCTGCTATGCTACTGCGAAAAAACACCTTCTGTTGCAAAAACACAACTCTGTTTCTCACAACTACTCTCCCCTCTTCTTTTCTTACTCCTATTGTTTTTTCACCTTTTCGCATCTCCCATCCTTAAGTTTTTCCAACATTAGGGCACGCTATTTTTCTTTGGACATCTTGGGGGATGACAAATACACACTGCCATTATTATTATAACAACAAATACGTACTACACAATTCCTGCATAGCGTACTTGTTTAGCTAAAGTATATATATTCCTACACATACACATTTCTGTAGCACAGTGTCACACATTCCTTGAATTCCCCGATGGCTATCTGGATGTAAAACATTAATATAAAACTAATATTTGCCTTTTCCGATCCACATTTCTTCCACCGGACTTCCTTCAGGTGCTGCAAAGACCTGTATAAGACCAAGTGTTCTAAGAGGTACAAAACAATTTTTTTTTTCTCAGATGCACCCAGATGGTACACACAAACACGCAGATGGAGAATAAAAGCACTATTTGTCTTATCTAGCTTAATTGGAGAGGGATGTGCATCCCAGGCTCCAAGGTACAGTTAAGGTTATTTAGTATTGCTTTGTGCCTTTCTCAAATATCAGAAGCTAGCTTGACTCCTAAAGAACTTCTTGAAGATAGAAGTGACATTTGCTTTCCTCCAGTGTCTGGGCACTTCTAGTCTCCTTGTCAAGAATGGCCTCACAATGCCATCTCTCTCAGCACCTGTGGGTACATTCCATCAGGGCCCAAGTGACCAGTTTGCTTAAGTATTCCTTGTTTGGATCTTCTTTCAAGAAAAAAAAGTCCTTGCTCTACATTGCCTCCTGGTCTCTGTCTGGAACCTGGGATTCCTCTCTTGTTGCCACTCTTGTTGGTAAAGATTAAGGCAACGAAGGTGTTCAGTATTTCAGCCTTCTCCATTTTCTGTGTCACTTGGTCCCCCATCTCATTCAGCAGTGGGACCCACCTCCCCCCCCCCTTTTTTTTTTTTGTCTTCCTTTTGTAACCGATGAACTTACAGAAGCCCTTCTTGTCTTTAACCTGGCCAAGCACATCCACCTTAGCTAGGAAATAAAACAGCTTACTACCCATTGAAAATTTAGACAGGAATTTTGAAGAAGGAAAAAACTCAAAATTAAAAATAGTAAATATACATACATATTAATCCAAGAGCCTTAGTCTCAGTTTCCTAAAGTAAAGCAGTAAAGTGAAGGAACCCTAACTGCGTAACTAGATATGACAGTATTCATGCTCAAGACTAGGGATACAGTTACAAGGTCACCTAAGAATTGTTAACATAGATATTTCCTAATAAGAACATCCAAGTTGCTTTTGTTTCTAAACATAAGGTGGCAGCATAGGGACACTAGTATCTGAAGCCTATTAGCATCACCACAAAGAAAGCTGAACACCTGTTAGACAACTGCTCTCTCTAAAGCTGAGAAATTATATCAAGAAATCTCTAAAGCTTGTACAAAAGAACTTTGAGCATAATTCTTTCATCTAATACCACTTGACTAAGCCTATTTTCAAGAGCAACCATAAGCTACCATCTTCCTAGAGGAAAAACACAAAATCCCTGCCACTTCCTCTCCTGCCACAGCAAAATGGGAAAGAGATGTGGCGTTTACTTTCCAGTCATTGCAGATACCCAGACTTTCAAGTCCATGAACTGATGGCACACATTAGTATAACTTTCCTTCTTCTCTGCTTAGAATCACAATACTCCCTGCTACAGGAGGCATAAAAAATATGACTTCTTCTGTCTAGCATTCCTTCTTCAGAAAATGAAGCATTTTCCCTGCTTCTGAGCATGTCTCCTTCAGACAGAAGGAGTTTCTAAAACCCACCTTGCAATAACACTGTGTATTTCTAATGGAACCTATATACACTTACACTATGCCGAATTCTGCTTAAGCAAAAGAACATTATCAGGTAGATCCAGATGCATAATAGCAAAATAGTAAGATCTGTAGCTAGCTAAAAGAAGGAGACATTCAGTATTAAATACTTTTTCTTATTTACTTTACTCATTCTGGGTAGAACTAGTTTTGTGATCAGCCCTCTTCTCTGTAGCATATTCTTTCTTAAGCACTATTTTATAAACCACCCACTTTCTCTAAGACTTATGGGAAAAACCTTAGCTATGTTGACAAACTTCCATTATCATAGCTTAATAATCTAAATGACTATGATGCAAGACAGACAGATGCATGTGCAACAGCAAAATGATTTATTACGACTCTCAATATTATCCCCATCACCATTAGCTGGCAGAGGGATCCCCAATCTATTGTACCAAGGGCTGTTGGATTACAAACCCCAGGGGCACTAAACACAGACAGTGCAGGTTTCCCAGGAAAAAGTCTGTGTCTTGAGGCCAAGGAACTCAGGAAGACTCTTCAGTGACACCTTCAGTGTCAACTTGAGCTGGCAACACCTGTGCTGTGAAAAAGGGAAAAGTCCGCAGACAAAAAAATACAAGGCTCATGACAGGGAACAGTTCTGGGGCAGATCCTCCTCAGAAGGTAAAGGCTTTGTCACTGACGATTACACCTGAGGATGAATGCTATCCTAAGGGAGATTTAGGCTCTAGTGATTTGCAACGTGTTTATCAGCAATGTGACTCCCTAGGATTATGACTTGCCAACCAAGTGCAGGAAATAGGAACCAAGGAAGAGTTGGGCAGACTTTCTAGAAGTGCAAGGAAAGATGCACAGGGTACATCTGTGGTGATATGAAGGACACAGAGAAGAAAAAAAAAAAGTCTTTAGAAAGGAAGCTTGCACTTAAAAAAAATGTCAGGGGTGACTTAGTCTTCAATTTTTTATTTAGACCAAAGCTTCCATGACAGTTTTATTTTTTTAATGTTCCCACTGCCACAAAAAGGAACACTGAGGCAGAGTGACCATGCATAGCTAGAAAAAATGGTACAAGGTAGAAGGATTGAAAATCACTAGAAACTACAGGCATCTTTAAAAATAGAAGGATCCTATACCATAGGGATACGCTTTATAATAGACCACATGCAATGAAACTGCTGATGTTTAATTTTTTATTTTTTTTAAAAAGACAAATTTAACCTAAAAATTGCAGAAAAAACAACAACCCCATGGTCTGGGGTAATGTGTACCACAAGGATAAAGATGTAAAGCCTTTACATTTTCCTAAGTAAAGCACAGAACTGCATTCAGAGCACAAGAACAGTTTAACAGACCCCTCCAAACAAACAAACAAACAACGTATCTACTACAGTGGGTCATAGCTCAAAAAAGAGAGTTAAACTTCCTTACCTTTACATAAAGACAAAGTAATGGTGCAGCTAAAAAAGTAAAAATATTTTCTATTGACAGGAATACATTTAAAGATGTCACATCAGATATCGTGTTTTATTACCTGTTAGGAAGGGCTGAGAACAGATCAAAAATAAATATTTGGATTATGGTTTGAAGGAATGATATCTTTTCGGAAGCGGAAGTTATGCTGAAAAGCATGAAATGGAAGCAGATGCAGTCACAAACTGTCATAATAAAACACAATAAAGCAGTCCAGAAATACAGCCTGGGGAAAACAACTTGCAGACAGCAAAAGAACTGAAACTCCTTTTTCTCAGTGTTGTGGTTTAACCCGGCCGGCAGCTAAGCACCACACATCAGTTCACTCACCCTCCCCCCGCCATGTCTGGGATGGGGGAGAGAAACAGGAAAATGAAGCCTGTTGGTTGAGGTAACGACAGTTTATTAAGAAAGGAAAATAATAATAATAATTAATAATAATAATAGTACTACTAATAGTAATGTGTACGAAACAAGAGATGCACAATGCAATTGCTCACCACCTGCTGAGTTAGCCCAGCCTATCCCCGAGCAGCTGCCCCCCCGTCCCGGCTAGCCACCCCTGTATATTGTTCAGCATGACCCCAGATGGGATGGAATACCCCTTTGGCCAGTTTGGGTCAGCTGTCCTGGGTCTGTTCCCTCCCAGCTCCTGCTGCACCCCCAGCCTGCCTGCTGGCAGGACAGAGCGAGAAGCTGAGACGCCCTTGGCTTGGTGTAAGCGCTGCTCTGCAACAATTAAAACATCGGGGTGTTATCAGCACTCTTCTCGTCCTAAGCCAAAACATAGCACCCTACCAGCTGCTAGGAGGAAAATTAACTCTATACTAGCTGAAACCAGGACACTCAGCCATATCAGGAACTGTGAGACTGTCAGAGAATTTGTAAGAGCAGCTGATGTTTAAAACAAAAGAAGGGCACCAAAAAAGTTATTTTTGTACTCATTTTATTTGAGACAAACTTGGAAAAGTTCCTGTGCCAAAAAATTACCTTTAAAATATTCTGTAATACAACTCCCATATACCAAAGTTTCTGTAGGATAATTACAGAAGGGATTAAGTCAACAGAATAAATAACAATAAATCACTAGACCATATGATAACCCCTCAAATGTGCAATTGAAAAAGCATAATAGCTGCGATGTTTTACCTCAGTACTACGGGACTAAAAGTTAACATACATGACAAATTTTTATACATGTTTCAGAAAGCATCAGTCCGACTTCTATTTCCAGGTATGCTAGTAGAAGCAATTCTGAAAGTCAAAATTAGCGTGTATGTGTGTGACAAATTTACGTCTGACAAATGCTTTAGAATTATTTGGAAGAATCAATGGGCATGTGGACATGTGAAATTCACCTGATGTACTGTATCTAGATTTCCATAAACTGTTCTGTACAGACCTTGCCAAAGGCATGAGATGACAGGAACAGCTCTCCTCCAGAGAAGCAACTTACTAAAAAGCTGAAAGAACAGTAATAAATGTTCAGTTTCAGTTAGGCAAAAATCACCAACAGAGATCTCTGTCCAGCCCTGAGAAACAATATTTAATGAGTATTTGAAAAAGCCAGATGAATACTGAGATGGCAGATTTCTGTCAATGCTTTTGTTCTGGGCAGTTTAATAATAATAATAATAATAATAATAATAATAATAATAATAATAATAATAATGCTCCTATAGAGTACCTGCAAGAGATAACAATGTTGTGGGAACAGACAAGGAAGCTGCAGATGATTTTCAGTGTACGTAATACAACAAACAAACAAGTCAGGGGTTGCGGGTGCAAATTTTTAATATTATACATCATATGATGGTCTCCAAGAGAACTGTTATCACTCAAAAAGATCTTAACAATAAGTAAGTCTAAAAGGTCAGCTCACTGCTCAAAAGCCAGACACGACGTTTAGAAATATTCAGCAAATAATGAAGAAAAATAGGAGAAAAAAAATATATACCACAATAAATCTACGTTCATCCTGCATCGCAGAATCACATAATCAGAGTGGTTGAAGTTAGAAGGCATTTCTGGAGGTCATCTGGTACAAACCCCTGCTCAGGCAGGAAACATTTTGAATACGATGGACAGTGCAGGCCTCTACTCCTCAGAAACAATGGTACAGAAAACAATGGATGATATTAGGTACAAACCACCTGCTGTACAAAACAGATTCTGCTTCTTCAACCACAGAGAGTGCAAAGAAGAGGAGACAGTTCTGTAGCTGTCGTGGAAATGGTATTATTCACCATCTTCTACAATAAAAGCCTTAATAGCCATCAAATTCAGTTACAAAATAGCAAGTTTAAACACACACACACACACACACCTCTCTTCATGCAGCACATGGATACACTAAAATTCACTTTCCCACCAAATATTGTGAACGTTATAATTTTGTCTAGCTTCACAAATCACATGGACAGAGGTAGATGTGCAAAGACATGGGTTCATGAAAGGTGTTACCCACAGGTCTCAACTGCTGGAAGAGTACTCCAAGACTACATCTTACAATGGACCAGAGACTGGATTCTTTTGATCAAGTACAACAGTCTTCTTAATAAATGGTACCAACATTTGCTTACTTCTTAACTACTGTATTTTAATTCAGATGCATTTTTTAACATAATAAATAAATAATAAAAATACAAAATAAAAATCAGCATGTGTTCATTTTATGTCGTGATCTCTGGCATGTTAAAACTACAGTTGCAACTTCTCAGGTGGCCTGATTTTGTCCACAAAATGCCCTTCTCCTTAGGGCAAAATGCCAGATGTGCAGACAGTTTTTGCCTTTAAATTCAATACCTCATTGCTGCTTTCTAGCCTTTTGAATACACATGGAGTCCCTTATAATCCTCAGGCTTATTTACACAAAAAGAATTTAAGAATCATGGCAATGACCTTTAATCACTAGAACCTTCAGATCAAAATGCTGGTGCTGTGCATTTTCTTAAGATTTGTCAGATTTCCACATATATATAAATATACTTTCATGTCCAGTTCTCCAGCTAATTAGGTAAGAAATCTCTCTCAATCTATTATGAGAACTACTGCTGACATTTTATTCTAGGAATTTTTTAGCAAGTTTTACTCATTGAGCCTGTCTCTTTACTTCCTTATGCTCCAACATTCTTGAGGTATTCCAAGGACAAATGCAATCAGAACTGTTAGAAGTGCTAGAATTACACTAATTCACTGCAGAGCATTTGTCTTCCAGAATTTACTCGCATTTCTTTCACTGATGCCTAGGTTTTAGTAAGGTACATTAACAGTATCTCGAGGGTTCCCTGAGGCTGCCATAACTGCAATTACTATATACACCAAAGTGCCTATATACATATACAGGCACCAAACCTGAAAGCATAGTTCCACTTCATAAACTCAGCTCATAGAATGCCACACATTTGAACACACCAGAGAGCTCAGTGACTTAGTACAAAGCTGGGCACATAAGCTACCTGAGAGCTACCAATATCTGTTTTATCAAAGGAGTACAGCAATTGGGATAGACACATTTTTGATGTTAATTATGTAACATGTTTTGAAGAATCTCTATAACCATCCCTAACGGAATTTGTTGGATTGAAGAATTGCCCTTGTCAGATAACAAGTAATGTTCAGTCTGCTTAAGAGTTGTAATTGAGCCTACTTAAGAGTTGTAATTGCATCTTTACAGGAGTCTAAAGGCTTTCAACCTTTTCAAGATCAAATTAAACCTTTGTCTCCCTGCCCTGACTCTGATGTCTGAAAGCCTATTTGTGATGAGTCGTTTTCTTGCTACAGAGGAATCACAGTAGCCAGGCTACATGGCTAAATCAGGTCATAGAACTCAGGTCAAACTTACAGAGGACATTGGATAGCAGAACTTATAGCCACTGCCATTTTTACTCATAGTGTCATTGTGTATCATCATTTGTGTTCAGAGAGACAAAAAGTAGTAAGAAAAGATTACAAAAAAAAAAAAAAAAGCACAAATATAAGCCTATTTATTAATTAAAAAAAAAAAAGTTCCAGAAGCATGCTTTATTAATTCTTTTTATAGTTAAGGAAATGAAATGTGAATGTTAAGAATAATACTGCCTAACCATCTGTCATTTTCATTACAGCAGTGTCAAAGGACAAAATCAAAGCCCAAAGAACACTAGATACTAGGCATATACATTGTCTTCTGTTCTTTAACAGGAGTAAGTTTCTTTAGTCAAGATCATAAATCATTAGCCTGTAAGTCAAGCCTGTGCTTTTAAAAACGAAGACATTTTGATTATAGCAGAACAACTTAACTATTGAAAAAGTTCTTGTTCATTTGCTACAGCTCGTATATTATCATCCTAGAGCCTCAGAGTACTTTAAAACATGCAGCCTTCCCTCTAGGTGTAACCAGCACTATGGCTACATGCAGATAACATACACATGTAAAAACATGCAACGTATAGCTCAAGAATCACATATCTAAACCCTCTTCATAAGTATTTTTTACCTACACACATATAACTTTTGAGAATTCTGGTCTACTGGGCCACAAATAGAAAACTTTTGAAACAGATACTTATATCAAAAGTCAACCAACATAGCCTTACAGCCCTCAGTTACAGTTCTTCATGAGCCAGCCTTGGACCACTTCACCTGTCTTTAGTCAAACTCAACAGTGGTGAAGGTGTGTTTGTGGGCAGCTCTCCCAAGGGTGCCTTCTGCAGCTCAGATCACTTCAGTCCATGGATATCAGGTTAGGGTCTAAAAAGTTATTTGTCTTGGGGGTTACTTAAGATCTTTCTCAGATCCTCGGTGTTCCAGACATGGACCAGTGAAAGCTGCTGAGGAAAGAACGGCCCATGATCACATAGCTTTTCACTCCAAAATCTCTTCTTCGAGCTCTCTATTCTTCCTGCTAAGTCTCATCTGTTCTGTCAGCCAAGGCCCACGGTTAAGAGCAACTCACAGCTGCAACAGAAACAGCTTTAACAATCGTATTTCACCAACAGGGATTCTCTAGTAGCATTCCCAAGACACAACAGGGCACGCAGCATATCACAGGAGGGAGTTGGGTTCTTTAAAATTGCCATAGCTGATTTTCTTCCCTTTATTTCTAAAAGGAAATGAATGGATCAGTTTTTCTTCTATAAACATTCCAGGGTCGAGTAGTGTAACTAAAGAGCAAACCAACCATGCGGGCAAGGATTGCCTGCATTTCCCCAAGCAAAGAGCGGCTTATGGAAAAGCTCTACAGACGAAAATCTTGGGCAAGCACGGGCACAGGACTCTTCCGTATTCCCCGGGTTAAACTGCATCCTACCTATTTCTGAGGCGGGCAGGCAGAGCGACTCACTCCCTATTAAAGAAACCGTAGCAGCAGCCGGCAGCGAGGAAAGGCAGAGGCCTGCCCTCCAAAGGTCGCAGGGAGCACAGCCGCAGCTCCTCCGGGCCGCGCCGCGAGCGGGCGTCCGCAGTGCGACCTGAGGGCCCCGGACCCGCCACAGGAGCCCGCGTGGAGCAGACGCTGCCCGGGCCCGCAGCCGCCAGGCGAGCAGCCCGCGGCAAGGGCCGGGCGGGGCGGGGCACGGCCCGAGCGAGAGACCCGCCGCGGCGCCCCAGGGGCGGGGCGGGGCGGGGCGGGGCCGTTCCGAGGCGGCCCGGCGGCCCCCGGAAGCTCCGCGGAGCGGCCCCAAGAGGGCGTGAGCAGGAAAAGCCTTTTTTGGGCCTCGGAAGCGCCTTAAAAGGCCCGGAGGAAACGCCAAATATGGTGGCCCGGTTCCGGCCGCCGCGAGAGTAGTGTTTCCGCTCGGCCTTGGCAGCCTCGCGGCCGCGTGACTCGGCCCAACCCGCCGCCGGCGCGCTCCCGGCGCTGCGGCTCCGCCCCCCGGCCCGGCCCGGCCCGGCCCGGCCCCGGCGGCGGGGCAGCACGGCCGCGGATCCGCGAGCAGCCGCGGAGGGGCCGCGCGGTGCCGTGCGGTGCCGTCCGAGGGCAGCTGGGCTGCTGCCAGCAGTGACGCACGTCTTTTCCTGTCGGTGGTGGTCAGATCCGAAGCCATGCTTTAAATCACAAACAGCTGAGGTTTAAATCAGCCGAATGGATTTTCTGCCATCAACTGGAAAAGCAAGAGGGCGTTTGTTGTCCCCAGGGTGCTTCATGCACAGCTCTGGGCCTTACCAGCGTCGGAGGGGGTGGGTTCCCCAGCCGCTGGCAACACCTGCCGTTTCCTGGTGTCCAACCTCCTTGAGACGCCCATCGAGCAGTGCTGTGGCCTCCTCGAAGGAAGCTTCTCCTGCTCCTAATTAGCAGACGCGGCACACTTCTTAAGAATCAGAAATACTGCCTTTTTCAGAACACCATAAATCAGTAAGACCTCACAGAAAACATACCGAAACTCTGAAATCTGCTTTCATTTTGGCGGATAAAGGCCTCAAAAAGAGCAGGAGCAAAAGACCATGCATATTCTTCCCTTTATGTTATACATACAGATGGACAATGTAAAGCAAAAGATGCAGCAATTTAGACCAAATGCCAGAGCTTAAATTATGAGCACTTTCTAAGCAGTTACACCGAAGGGTATCAGCATGAAAGAGATCCTGGCTGGCGTATGTCAATTTTTTTTTTTTTTAACAAAATACAGTGTTTTGTTGTTGTTGTTTTCTAAAACAGCGACGACATTGTACCAGGGAGCTTCCTGCAATTAGATGCAATTCAGACAAGTGACACCCCAATTAGACGGGAAGTGTCATCTGCCAGTTCACAGGCAGGATACAGTGCATGTTTACTGTTCCCGCAGGACACTGCTGGCTTGCACCACTTGACTGTACTGCTTTCCGAGTTAGGGTTAGCATGAGGCCAGTAGTAACCTTACATACCCTCTTCAGTGCCTCTGAGCATCCCGTCCCTGTGACTGGACACTGCTAGATGGGGTTAGTGGCTGTGGTTAGTGTCCACATCTGTGGGAGGCCAGAATTCTTTCAGCTAAGGGATGCCTGCAGCACTCTCAAGAGAATGCCTAAGGCTGAGGGGGAAGGAGGGGACAACACAGCAGATTGGGGCAGATTTCTGGAGGTGTCGTTAAGTTGAAAGGATCTACCATCACAAAGTGGAGAAAGCATGGGTCAAGGGGGACTAAGATTTCTTTCAACTAGAGAGGAGACTTGCAGACCCCTCCTTCTCCCTTGCACCATGCCTTGGCACCTGCAAGCTATTCCTGCTTGTAGTGGTGTCCACCAGGATATCATGGTCATGGTCTGCTGCTAGAGGGGTTCTTTTGGCTTTCATAACCTTGCAACACTGCCTGACTCAAGGCACTTTGCATAAAACACAGCAAAGAGCAAAAGAGCAGCTATCTTCTTTGCTGCCTTTTTAGGCTTGTTGATTACCATCAGTGCCCATTTCTGAATGAAGTGCTCTGGAGAACCTGAGTCACACTCAAGCTCATCGGACACTGCTTGAGAGCCTGCCTGGTCATTTTTTTAGCACAATCTTAATTCCAGCAGGCTAGATCAGGAGTTAACAAAACAGCAACACCAGAGCCAAGCTGTGCCCATGGATCAAAAGGGCTGACTTCAACTGTTCAGGAATTGGAGTTGGGAGAAAGTTTTGTATTGAAATTTATATAATGTTTTCTTCCTTCTTAGAAGCATCACATTCAAAAGCACTTCTTCACTGTCTCATCTCATATAAACGAGTTTCTCTAGCCTCTGACATTGTTTACATGCTCAGACAGTGTGAAGCCCCACATTCTCCCCAGCCAGTCAGCCTAGGCAGCAGACTCTTGAAATGAAAAGAGCTAATGCTTTTCTCTGAAAAGGCACAGAAAACCACACAAACTGGAGGGCCAACTGCAAGGTCACTGCCAACTGCAGCTCCCAGCACTGCAGGCACAAACCAACACAGAGACAGAGCGGCACAGGCCCTTCCTCACAGCTTGTTCCAACCCGCTGAGGAGAGTCATACCTGAGAGAAGACGGACTGGGATATACCAACTATTCTGCTTTCAGGTACCTTCAAGAGCTGCTTCTATTTGCCAGGGGTGGTCTGTATCCCCCAAAAAGAAGAACTAGGTGAAGGTGCTTCAGAAGGTTGCCCTTCCTAATCAGTAGGCTGAATTTTGGCAAACAGTAGGGCATGAAATCTCCTACAGAGACTGCTTACCAGTTCACATTATGTTAGGTATGTTCATTAAGGCCTGTATTTGCATCGCAGCCAGCTCCTCATGACTATAAATATTAGTAGTTTGTAGAGAAACCACCAGGAAAGACTGGCACTGGAACCCTCTTTTGTACCTGAACTGCCACTCCTCACAACAGCAAACTCCTTTGAATTCACTACATAGAGAGTTCACACACACTCTAAAATGTATTTTAAACCACTAAGTAAGGAGGCCTGTAAATGCTAAAACATTTGTTCTAAAGGATATCCAGCAAGTGTATTTTACATCCTATGTTGTTTAACTTATGTGAGGAACTTATAACAGTCCTCAGCTGTTCAGAGCTACCTCACATAGACATTTGGACTGATCTTATTTTCAATAGAGAAACTACTTTATTACCTTGCCTTTCCTCTCTTGGCACCCAGAAGGCTTTCTGACTACCTACGAGCACGTAGTTGAGATCTAAATTTTGAACCTCAGCTTCAGCACTGAGAAAATTGTTTTTCATTCTAGGATTAGCTCACATGCTTCTGGAGAAGCCTGGAGACAGAAAAATATAGGAATCGTGATGACTTCAAAACAGCAGGTGATGCATCTAATACAGGGACATGTGCTACATCCATGCCATTGACAACTACTGGACTCAGAAATGATTGATCTCCCCTCTTTTCTTCAAACAGATAATTCTCTAAGAGAAGAGAAGCAGCTGTCACTTCCCATCAACTCAAGCAGCTGGTTGCTGCAGCACACTCTTCCTGCGTAGCAGCTTAAAGGAAAATATGAAAGCTTCCATGATTTGATATTTATTTATTTATTTTTTCTGAAGGGTATTGTACACCAAATATCCCATTGGCAGGAAAGCGCATTCAATGTGTTTAGAAGCCAAACAGTCACTTTCATTTTAACAAACACAATTACAAAGTAAAAATAAAACACAAAATAATGAACCACATGTTCATAACATACAAAAATTGCTGCCTACTCAGTAGGTAACTACAACATTCCAACTCCTGAATATATATATATTTATAAATTTACATTCTTGTAACAAAAATAGACTTTGAGAGATGTTGTTTCCCCCCCCCCCCTTACATTCTGTCTCCCAGGGCATTTTCGTCCTCCCCTCCCCACCTATTCCCTGCTCTCCCTTACATTCTTTGCGTAGCATCCCTTTCACTTTAAGGCAAGATGCAAAGCATCCATTCACACAAATGCATGACGTCAGCAAGGCTTCACAAAAAGGCACCAAGACTCGTAACTCTAAAAACAAAACTTCTGCCACATGTGAGTGTCTCATCAGGTGATTTTTACATAGCATCACTCTTACATGCTCAAATACAGTAAGTGCTGTTCCCAAAGAAGTTTTAAATTCATTACAGCATTGTCACTAAAATAGAGTCAACATTTACAAAATATGGCCCTGCAAACTCCAAATAATACAATATGGATATGCAAAGATTTTTCACATCAATAGTACCTAAAGGAAAGCAAAACCATGGCACATGTACAAGTTACATCAGCTATGTACTTAATCAAAGGTCCCTTCTTCATAATAAAATACTATTGTTTACGGGGAAAATTATACTGAACTTATATCCACAGTCCATGCAAATTAAGTCATTCAACAGAGGTGGAAAACTTAAACAGCAGTTGTTTCAGGCAGCTGAAGTTTGAAGAAATGGTAGATAGCCTTGCAACATATAGGGTTGGAGGAGTAATTGGAGACTCCATGTCTCATAGTACCAATGGAAGAGGTAAATGCTCCTGCTCCAGAAGGTGATCTCAGCAAATCTCAATTGTCCTTGGAGAAAAGGTTGATGTCATGTCTGAAAGAGCTGATGTCACCTGAGAGCTGAAATTATTGGTGATCCCTGGAGATGGGAAGGAAGTGGCCACTTGGGTCTGAAAAGTGACAGTGCCAGAGGGGTAAGTGGTTGCTATAGATGGAGATGGGAATGTTGTGTGTGCAGGGGAGGGATAGGAAGATGGGGCAGGGGAAGAATACACTGTGCGCACTGGTGAGGGGTAAGTGGTGGCAATGGAGGAAGGGTAGGATGTAGCCACAGAGGATGAGTAGGCAGCAACTGGAGAAGTAGTTGAGACTGGAGCTGCCTTTTCCACTTTCTTGTCCTTCTGCCTAAGGTGGATTTTAGTGTGTCTCTTCCTCTCGTCACTTCTGGCAAACTTTCTGCCACAAATGTCACAGGCAAATGGCTTCTCTCCTGTGTGCGTGCGGATGTGAGTGGTCAAGTGATCGCTCCTGCTGAAGTTCCGCATGCAAATGCGGCACTGGAAAGGTTTCTGTCCTGTATGGATGCGAATATGACGAGTTAGCTCATCAGACCGTGAAAACCTTCGGTCACAGGACTCCACTGGGCAGGCATAGGGCCGTTCATGAGGAGGTGTCTTGCTGGGGCGGTTGGGGTATTTCCTCATTCTGCTGGGCTTGATCAGCTGGGACTGATAGTTAGTGTTAAGGGTCTTCAACTCTTGGGAGCCAGTCTGTGTGGCAAATGCCTTGATAGTGGACAGCGGCGTGAGGGAAGGCTGCTGTGCTCTGTTCTCAAGGGCTGGAAAGGGCTTCTGATCAGCTGGGATAAGGCTGAGCTCACCCTGTTGCTGAGGGAACAGGTAATCCGGAATCATTGGCACCTGAAAGTTGGTTTTAGCAGTTGGATAAGCTGGAGGTGGATACTGCATGGGAGCTCCAGAGGGGTTGGGAAAGGACTGGGTCTGCGGTTCAGGAAAAATGTCAGAGCTAGAATTGGGAAAAGTTGGTGCAGCTGAATAAATTGGACTGTTCTCGCTGGCTTGGACAGAACAGCTCAGAGGGGGGCTCTGCGAGGAGGAGGAGGGTGATGATGAAGAAGGTGTTGAGGTGGGAGGTGCATTGGCCATGCCCACCAGCCCACTGACAAGGCTGAAGAGAGGTTCTGGCCATAAGGTGTTGCTACTGTTGGGGGCTGGCTCTAGGGAGAAGCGCCCCGTGTAGGTTATTGGTGGCAGCCGCGTTGTTTGGTTGGGGTAACTCGTTTCTGGCAGGGTTTTCTCATTGTTCAGGGAGATCTCAGGAAAAGTGTCTGAAAAGAGAAGGGTGGCGATTACTTCCAACAGCCACTGCAGCTCCGGAGCTGTTGCGAGCGCTTTGCGAGCTATCCCCACGCAGTGCAGCCCCAGATCCTTGCTTCTGGTTAATTAATAATTGAGTGCAACATATTGCAGCGCCGCTGGCAGGTCTCCAGCAGCAGCGAGCCCAGAGCCGCTGACGCACACAGGAGAATCCCCCCGCGCAGCCGCCGGGACCGGGGCGCCGCTGCATCGCGGAGCCCCCGCGGGAGCTGCTGTCCCCGCGGCTGACCGGGACCGCCCCCCCGCCCCCCTCCAAGGCGAGGCCAGCGCTCTTACCTGCCGCGAGATGCTCGAAGTGTTGCTCTCCGGGCTCCCCGGCCGCGCCGAAGCCCGCGCTCTCGGGCGCCCCGGGGGGCGCGAGGAATTGCGGGCCCCCGCCGCTGAGCAGCATCATCTCCTCCAGCTTGGGATAGTGACTGTCCATGGCGGGGGGCGAGTGCGGGAAGGCGCCGAAGGGCTCGGAAATCTGCAGCGGGGGCAGGAGCTGCATCTCCGCCTTGGCCGCAGCCATGAGGGCGCCGGGCTCGGGCTCTGACGGGTGGCGCCGCCGCCGCGGGCCCGGCGGACGGGCCGGCTGCGGCGAGGCGGCCGTTGCCTGCTGCCTGCCCTGCGCCGCGGTCGCCCCGGCGCTGCCCGCTGGAAGCGCTCGACTCCCCGCCCGCCCGCCCGGGGCTCCCCCCGGCTCTGCCCGCTGGAAGCGCCCGGCTCCCCGCCCGCCCCGGAGCCTCCCCTATATATCGGGTCCCACCGGCCGCGGCCCGCCCCGGCCCTGACGTACATGGCCATATATGGGAAGCAGGAAGCCCTAATATGGACGCGGGCCGGAGGACCCCGCCTAGCGTCAGCGCCTGGCACCGGGGAAAGCCGGGCAGCGGGGGCCCCGCCCGCCCCGGCCTGGGAGCCCCGCGCCCGCCCCGACCCTGTCCCCCGCCGCGGGCAGCGCCGCCGCAGCGCCGCCGCAGCGTCTCCGGCCCAGGGGCGAGCGGTGCCCGGCCCCCGCCCGCCCCGGCCAGCCCGCCGGAAGCCCCCGCTGCACCTTCCATATTAGGAAACAGCCTTATAAGTCTCGGTTCCGGCGGAGGCATCCCGCTCCTTATTTGGCGATTCCGGCCCCGGCTGCGGGAATCGGGGGGGCGGGCTCGGGGAGCCCGGACGCGGAGCCCAGGTTGCCGCCAGGACGCGCGCGCGCCCGCCCGCCCCCGTGCCGCGAGAGCGCGCGGCTTCGTCGCCGGGCGGGCGGGCGGCACCGAGACCGCGGGGAACACCCGGGTGGCTCCAGCCCCGCCGGCGGCGGCGGCGGCATCGCGGGCAGAACGCCCCCCCCCCCGCTCGCCCTACCCGCCTCCCCCCCGTGCCCGCGGAGGGGCCGCGTGCCGGCAGCTCCGCAGCCGCGGATGCGGAGGAGTTTCCCGGGCGCTGGCAGCGCGCCCCGGGTGGGGGCTGCCCGCTCCCGGAAAAGGGAATCTCTGGGACTCCGGAGCTCTGCCGGGAGAGTCTTGCTCCGCCCGCTCCCGCCGAGAGCGGCGGAGCTCTCCCCGCCGCACCAGACCGGGGCAGACCCAGGCGCTCCGCGCCGCCCGCACGCGACGGAGAGCGGGGCGCTGCTAAAACCAGAGCCCTGGGCACCGCACGGCCGCAGCCCCCGCTGGCTCGGCTGCGATGGGAAGTGACACTGCTCGGGACGCTGCTCTCGCACCCTGAGGGTTGCCCCTTAGCGCGGCCGCAGCTCCTGCTTGCCCCGCGGGCTACTCTCACACCGGCTCCGCGCGGGACCGCCGGCCACCTCCGGAGGGGCCGAGAGCTCCGTCTCCCCGCCCGAGGCGGCACATACAGCGCGGAAACACCGCAGACGACGTCCCCGGGCGGCGGGGAGCCTCCCGCCCTATAAATAGGCGCTCCACACGGCCGCCACTCCGCCCCGCCCCGCCGCCAGCGCGCCGCGGCGCGGGGCTCCCCTGGCGCTGGGCCAGGCGGCAGCGACGACGCAGTGCGGCCGCAGTGCGCGTGCGCGGCCGCCGCGCCGGGGGTTTCCCCGCAGTGCGCGGCCCCGTGCCGGCCGGCAGCGAGGCGTCCCCGCACGGCCCCTGCAGCCCCGCGCTCCGCCTGTGCCGGGTCCGGGATGCCGCCCGCGTGGCCGCCCCTGCCCGGCTGCGGCGGGGAGCTCTCCGGAGCGCCGCCTCGCTGCCGTCCGTGGCCCCGGTCTCTTGCCGCGGACGGCGCTCGCTTTGCCGCAGAGGCGGAGGGGAGCAGCAGGTGCCGCGGTGCCCGTTCGCGGCGCGGACTCCCGGCCGGTCCCACTCGCGAGCGCTCGCTCGGGGCACGGCCCGCGTCCGGCGGGAGCGCGCAGCGCTGCCCGCAGCCTCCACCGGCGCTGCCTTGGGGCAGCTGCCCGCCCGGCGCGAAGGTCAGCCACGCGCTTCGGGAGCCGGGCAGTCCGCCGTTGCCACGGGAAGGCGCTCGTATAACTCAGTGCTAGGCGCTGCTGTCTTCCTGATTTCTATTCAAGCTGCGAGCAACAGCAGGGCTCTGTCTGCCCATTTTCGTAGAAACTTCACACCTTCCTCATGTACTGTTTTAACCGAGTTGCTGTATTTTGGGTCGTGTCTTGTCAGTAACAGCGTGCAGTGCTTCCCGCACGGGTGCATTTCCACCCTCGAATCAGCTGCGGGTTGCAGTCACACAGTGCCTCCAGGAAAGATGTGGAAAGCTCCTTCTCGTCTGCAGCCTCTGTTACTCAATGGTAGCTACTATGCGTTTGTTACTGACCCTCTAGGGAGAGAAATCACATTGTTTTTCAAATGTCAGTACACTAGGCCAAAAACATCTGATTCATTGATTCTCTTTTTTTTGAATACATTCAAATATCTGCTGCAGGTTTTGATTACTCCTATACATAACGATTACAGCTGATCTCTGTTTTCTGCCAGCCTATTGCATTTTGAAGCCCTGTTAGGAAGGATCATTCTAATGCTATAGGCCTGCTATAGAATCAAAAAATCACTGAGGTTGGAAGGGACAGCTGTAGATCATCTAGTTCAACTAGTCCCCTCAAAACAGTATCACTTTGAGCAGGCTGCCTCAGGATGTTGTCCAATTGGATTTTAAATATCTCCAAAGATGTAATCTCCATAACTTCTGGGCAACCTGCTCAACTGTTCAGTCATCCTTATAGAGGAAAGAAAAGAAATTAAGAAATTAGACAGGGAGGAAGGGAGGAAGGAAACATTTATCTTATGTTTAAAATGAATTTCTTTTGGTTTGCGCCCACTTCCTATTGTCACTAGATACTACTGAGAAGAGTCTGGATCCATCTTCTGTACACCTTCTTGTAGGATATTTATGCACACTGATGACAGTCTCCCCTGAGCCTTCTCTCTTCCAGACTAAAATGCCCTAAGTCTCTCAGTTTCTCCTATATGACAGTCCTATAATTGCTCCAGTTATATAACTATTAAAGGCCCTTTGATGAACTTGCTCCACTATGTCCATATCTGTCTTGTTCTGGGGAAGAGACCTGCTTCAGAGCTGCAGAGTGGTGTAACTAGCTTGAGCTGCACATAAATTATAGTAATAAAGACCATTTTGCAAAGTCCCCTACCATTCTGGTGAGGCTTCTTGGCTTCACTGAAGTACCGGAAAAGCAGCCACATTTTGGCCAATTACTGGGATATAGATGTATGACCTCAAGTGTGCATACTGAGCTAGGAAATCACTTGTTGACTTTCACACACTGGGACAGACAATATTTGCTTCTCCAAACACGTGTTCTGTGTTCCATTTTCTTTTTCTCAGTAATAATAATAATAATTAAAAAAAAGCAGGTCTGTAGAAACTGTATTAAGAAAATTGGATATTTATAACTGAACAAGATTTAGTTCAGCCCAGTCAGCTACTCAATAGAGTGAGGAATGTTGTGGTGAGACCGATTAGAAGCTATGAATGAAAGCTGTTGTAGTAAGCAGAACCATTATCTATTATAAGATAATATCTGCACTTCTTTTTCCAGGTACCATAACTTGAATAATTATAGTACTTCCAAATAATTTGTTACTACAAATCAGTATTTTAAACTTTTTTTTTTTTAAAAGCACTATTTTAATAAATTCTTAACAACTCGCTTAACAATAGTAGAAGCACAAAGCTGTATGATTTTATCACAGTCACAATGTTATTTGAGAATTTAATAATTTTGGTTGCAATTTTCTAATGAATAAACACATGCAATACTCTGAGTATCCTTGAAAGTCAACCATCATTAAATGTGCTTGCTGTCTCTTGATGTATTTCCACAACAGACATGCTATTCCAGAGTGAGGAAGGAATGCAATGGGGTGAGGAAAAGAGAAGAGGGAATGGGATATCAAGTGTCATGAATAAGCCATCCATCTCAACTCAACAGAATAGGCAGTCTCTGCTTCAAGTTTATAGAACATCATAGAACAAGTTTACGGAACCTACACTAACATTTCTCTCTCTCTCTCTCTCTCTCTCCTTTTTTTTTAATCTGATATTGTAATTCTAGTGTTACTTTCTGTTTTCTGAATCATAGTTGTTTTTTTTTTTTTTTTCAGATTAATTTCTTTTCTGCAATTGGACAGAAATTGTTGGTAATATACATATACAAATACTCCTGTGGTAGTAGCATCAGTCAGTTTGACAGGTTACAAATCTCCACTTAATAACAAAATTTACTGAAAGGTTCAAGTTATTTCTACATACTTGTTCAATCACTTGTCTTCTGTTCTGTTAATTTCAAACACAATGAGTAGTAGAACTTAAGCTTTTCTTCAAATACCATGGTTTGGTTTGACTCCTCAATGACTTGCTAATATTGCAGAATACTCTTTCCTTCTTTCCCTCTTTTCTTTTTTTCCCTTGTCTTTCAAGGCCAGAAGAAACTGTATTTCAACTACTGTCTGGTTCCTGGTTACAGAATTTCACTCAAAAAACTGGCATATGTTAGGCTCAATATTCCATTTTAGCTGAAGTACATCACTCAGAAAATCACCTTTTTATCCAAAATCTGAAATCTTGAAGAGATGGGAAATCTAGTGCTTTCTTTTTTTTACCTTATTTCAACAGCAATTTTTATCAATGCAATTCTAATTTAAGAATTCTAATAAGAATCAAAACAAAGTAACAAAAAAGAAATTGATTCTCTAATTTACATAGTCCATCTTTAGATATAATATTTAATTTTTTTCTGATCTTTCATTTTATGTCAGAAAGAACCTGTCAGAACTACTCTCTCTCTCTCTCTCTTTTTTTTTTTTTCCCCCAACTAAAAGGTCTTGCATATTGTACTCTAGTTACAATAATCCACCCAAAGCAGGTTGTCCAGGACCATGTCCAGACAGATTCTGAGTACCTTCACAGAGGGAGCTGCCACAACCATGCTGGGCAATGTGTGCCAGTTCTCTGTCACCTGCACTGTAAAGAAGTGCTTCCTGATGATGTTCAGGCAGACCTTTGTGTGTTTCCTTTTTGCGCCCACAGCATCTTGTCCTGTTACCGGGCACTACTGAAAAGAGCCTGGCTCCATCCTTACTGCAACCTCCAATCATGTGTTTACATACATTTATGAGATCCCCTGAGCCTTCTCTTGTCCAGGCTTAACAGTTCCGGCTCTCTCAGCCTGTATCATGATCGAGCAAAGATTATCAAGAGTGGCTTCACAATGACATCTACCAGCTCCAGCAGATAAATTACATATTTCCCCTTGGCACAACAAGGCCCTTCATCTGCGCAACAGGACTCTTCACCTATAGGGTACATTATCTTATGCCTTTAAAATAAAAACATATAACAAATTAAACCTTTGTTAATTTGATACTTTTAATACTGGCAATATGAACCATGAGCCAGTGGTTTTGATAGTGCTGTGGTTCAGTGTTAGTACCTGATGTTGATTTAAGAGAAAGACCAAACAAACAGTGTCCTTCCTGTCTACAAGCACTACATCAAACAAAATGTCCATTGCAATATGATGCACAGCACCTGCACGACTGCACAGCAGTTCATATGATTACACAATTTATATCACAGCAGTACCTGTCCTTGAACACAGTTTTCCATTTTTTTAAGTACTGGTAATATAAGACCTCCTAACTGTGACAGCATCTGATATTTCTGCATATTTTTAATTTTTAATGCATAGATATATAATCTTTTTGGTGGATATAAATTAGTTGATATGAATCTTGAGTTTCAGTTTGCTTACTTGCTTAGTAGAAGCTCATACAGACTTATTTTCAGCTGTTGTGTAACTTTCAGTATTTTATTTATTTATTTACATCAAAACATCTTGTTATATTGTTGTGCTAGTAAAAACATCACAGTCCTTTTAAAATGTTTCTATATAACTAGTTACTTCCAGGTCTTGCCTACTTGTGCTATGACTAAATGTAAAGTGGCAGCTGTTTCTGTTTGCACTGTCTATAACTGAGTTTGACTTCCAATGCCAAAAAATGTTAATAAACTTTCCTACATTTGAAATTTGCCTAGTGTTCTAACATACATTTTGTTTTAATTAGATGCACTTTTCACTTTACCCACAAACATAGTTTTTTGTGTGGAATGCACATGCACTTTCGGCAAAATTCATTCATTTTCTTTCTTTAACAGATCTTATTTTTCCTGAATATGACAACAGTGACCGTAATTTCTCAGGATCTTTCACTAGTTGTTCAAATACACATACCTTGATTTTCTTCATCCCAACCCTCTAAATACATCATCCTGTTCCCTCTTCTGTTTCTCCCTGCACTGTTTTTAATAGTCCAGACTGTAAAACAAGTTTATATAGATATTCCCTTTAAAAAGTTTTATTATTCTCTATTTTTTATTATTCTCTATTTATCATGTTGTATTATACTATATGCTTGAAGAGTTACAAACAGGAGGGAGAATTCCAGCTTTGTAAACAAATGCTGTAGAGTTGTTTCTCCCCTCCTATTCTCCAGAAGCAAGCGATCTGATTTAAAAATCTGCTATATTTTTATGTATTGCGCTGTAGGATCTTTTACAAATACTTTAATTTTATTTAACATTCTTTTTCTTTCTGTGCAGTTAATTTCACTACAAAGTCTATTGCTTTGAGATGGAGGCCCAGAGGGAAGGAATATAAATGTAATTTAAGATCTAAAAATACTTACATTTAAGCATCCTTTCTAGTCCTATGAATAGGGAGATACAGATTTTATCAGCACTTTTTGAATGCATGCCTTTGCTCTAAGGATTGGGGTGGACGTCCTTGTATTTGCTGCAAAATTCCTACCCTGTTCCGGCACGTGACTCTCCTTCGTTTTGTAAACAGGCCTGAAATTCATTACACACATTCTTTGTAGTGGTATTATCTAACCGCAAGAGGGAACTCTACCCTGTGATTGTTTCAGGACCTGGGCGTGGTCTACCAGATTAGCTAAAGAAAGGGTTTTGTAAGAATTAGTTTACTTGCTTGTTTTATTTATTTATTTATCCATCCCTTGATCTCAGATATTATATATGAGCAAAAAGGTGACAGCACTTTTTTTTTTTCTCAGAAATCTAAGAAGTCTGAGCGTTTTTCCTCCAAGCTTTGATGCTTTAATTTAAACAAATCCCTAAAAGTAGTTAATTTGGGATGCATGACTTAATGGACTTCAAAAGCCTATAAAACCTGAATCGTCGCAAAAAAAGAGTTGCTACACACTACTTGAAGTAACCTCCCCCTCCCATCCCCAAGGATGTCTCTGCTCTGATAAATTCTCATCTCCAATTTCAATAATTTGACTGAGGTTGCTAAGAGATGATGCTTATCTTTGTTCACTGTTAACACTGATACAAATGGTATTAGGTCTACCTATGGTATCAGGATGAGTAAGAGTATTACCCATATATAAATCTCTCCTCTATGATCTCTGCAGAATTATTACATGAAAAATATTACCAAAAGTAGAGTTAAGTAGATGAAGAAAGCCAAACCAGATAACAGTTGTGAACATAGTAAGATTCAACACAAATGAAGAAGACAGATGCCTCTAGAAGTTTACATAAGAAACATAAAATTTATATGTGATTTTGAGCGGCAATATAAAAATTAACTGAATTGCAGATGGTCTATCTAGTGGGGCAGGAGGCATGAGCCATATGCAAATGCTCGTTAAAGTGCTGAGTCCTAGAAACCGTGTTCAGGATACTACTGAATTGTAATTTTGTTCCTAATTTATCCTTCCTATATCTTAAGAATGCTAAATTCACATCTACCACTCAGAAAGGGCAATGTAGATAAATGAGCTAGATCCCAAAGTGTTCAGCCTATCAAAGGAAGTAGTACTACTTATTGCTGAACTTGAATGACTGTGGATTAGTGTAGTTGACAGTAAAGACTATGTAACAACAAGGTAGCAAGAGTATGCAACATCTGATAAAAAACTATTCTGTCAAGCAAACAAACAATCAAAGGAACAAAATGTTTTCTAATCTCATATCTGCAGAGTGGAAAGCTATGTTCATGGACAGGTACTGCTGTGATATGAACATGGGGCTGTGCAGTCATGCAGGTGCTGTGCATCATATTGCAATGGACATTTTGTTTGATGTAGTGCTTGTAGACAGGAAGGACACTTTGTTTGGTCTTTCTCTTAAATCAACATCAGGTACTAACACTGAACCACAGCACTATCAAAACCACTGGTTCATGGCCAGTATTAAAACTATCAAATGATTATTTATTTATTTATTTATTTATTTTAAAGGCATAAGATAACGTACCCTGTAGGTGAAGGGTCCTGTTGTGCAGATGAAGGGCCTTGTTGTGCCAAGGGGAAACAAGTAATTTATCTGCTGGAGCTGGACTTCCATGTCCACCTTGGGATTATGACTGATTTTAGTTGGTATGAGCAAGCAGAAATCAGAAATATTCAGAAACATAACTGGAGTTTCAAAAAGCAGTAATAATTTCCTGGTAATAAAGAAAATAGCTTGTAAAATTTATGAGGAGGCAAAGTTTAAACACACACACACAAAAGAATGAAAATGAAAAGTTATTTCAAAAATGTTTACCAGATAGAACAAAGAAATTAAGAATACAAAAGGACTACTGTAGCTAAAAGCTCATACCACTTAAGAAATGATATGAAATCACTGTTAAGAATAATAATAAAAAGAGAAAAGAAATAGATTTTTGTTAACACATAGTGACATATTTGTCAGAAGAAAAAATACAGCTAAGTAAATAAATTCTGAGCCTGTAGGAGCAGATTATCAAGACAATTTTAAATGTACCAGTGTAAAAGATAGCCCGATCCTGGTATAGCTCTAACAGTATCACAGAATCACAGAATTTCTAGGTTGGAAGAGACCTCAAGATCATCGAGTCCAACCTCTGACCTAACACTAACCAGTTCTCCACTAAACCATATCGCTAAGTTCAACATCTAAACATGTTTTAAAGACCTCCAGGGATGGTGACTCCACCACTTCCCTAGGCAGCCTATTCCAATGCCTCACAACCCTTTCGGTAAGAAGTTCTTCCTAAGATCCAACCTAAAACTCCCCTGGCGCAACATTAGCCCATTCCCCCTCGTCCTGTCACCAGGCACATGGGAGAACAGGCCAACCCCCACCTCTCTACAGCCTCCTTTAAGGTATCTGTAGAGAGCAATAAGGCCGCCCCTGAGCCTCCTCTTCTCCAGGCTGAACAAGCCCAGATCCCTCAGCCGCTCCTCATAGGACTTGTTCTCCAGGCCCCTCACCAGCTTCGTCGCCCTTCTCTGGACCCGCTCAAGCACCTCGATGTCCTTCTTGTAGCGAGGGGCCCAAAACAAAAAACAGTAGCTGAAGTTAATAAGTTATTAATACAATGAATATGTTTGCTGTAAATTTATAAAGAAGCATGTTGAAGTACTTGTTTCTCAGAGCACGATGCAGAACTTTCTAGGCTACTAGAAAGAAGGAAAGTTGATAGGAAACAGGTATTATGAATACTTTTTTTGCTTAAAAAAAAAAAAAAAAAGTCACAGGCACCTTGCAAGCAAGACTCTTATAACAAATGGCTAATGCATCTGCTGCTATGACACATTTTAGAATATAAGAGAAATCCCAGCCAGGATATACAACAATGTCATTCAGTATTAGCAAAGGACGAGCAAGATGACCCAGATAGTACATCATAAAACCTCAGCAAGGTAATGCAAAAGACCATTTCATCTAGTAAAAAATGAAATGCTGGAAATACAATGAATACCAGTCAGTAGGATTTAGTTGAAATTGAGTTTTGACAAACAATTTATTTTTTTTTTATAATGAGACTTCAAAGTACAGTTAACAATAATACAATATTAATGCAAGCAATGTGTACATACATAAGTCCATAGGCCCTGATGGGAGAGCTGAGGGAACTGGTAGATGTCATTGTGAAGCCACTCTTGATAATCTTTGCTCGATCATGATACAGGCTGAGAGAGCCGGAACTGTTAAGCCTGGACAAGAGAAGGCTCAGGGGATCTCATAAATGTATGTAAACACATGATTGGAGGTTGCAGTAAGGATGGAGCCAGGCTCTTTTCAGTAGTGCCCGGTAACAGGACAAGATGCTGTGGGCGCAAAAAGGAAACACACAAAGGTCTGCCTGAACATCATCAGGAAGCACTTCTTTACAGTGCAGGTGACAGAGAACTGGCACACATTGCCCAGCATGGTTGTGGCAGCTCCCTCCATGGAGCATGGGAGACTTAGAATCTGTCTGGACATGGTCCTGGTTTGGTTGGCCCTGCTTTAGCAAGAACAGAATTGGACCAGAAGACTTCCAGAGGCCCTTCCAACCTCCGCCATTCTGTGATTCTGTCACAATAATGATCTAGATCTTTCTAGAGAGGTTCTCTAACAATCAGTAGTAGACCTGATGCTATTTAATGATGGTGCCATTTAACATCTTCATTAATGATGTAGATTATTTGGCATCATGTACCCTTAGTTAATTTGCAAATGACACAAAACTGTGGGGAGTAGTTGATTATCTAGACACATCTTGACAGGCTAGAGAGGTGGGCTGTCCCAAATATCCCAGTATAGAAAATATCTTTCTCTCTCATATATCTTAAATGTTTTTAATGAGAGTTTACCACCTGTCCCTATGTTAACTTTTAAGGAAGAAATAGAATTTGGCTTTTTGGTATTATATCTTTAATTGGCAGATATATTTCCACTGCTGCCACCCAGTTTGCTAAGTGCTAATGTATTCATTGCTGCAGTCACCTGGGTGACTAATAGCTATACTGAAACCACCTATAGACCTGCACTAGAATAGATACATCCTTAAGTACAAATCCGTACTTCTAGTGGTCCTGTTGTCATTGTAAGTAACTGTCAGAAACTCAGTAAGCTACAGACTCTTCTCTCCCCTAGTTTCGATATAGTTTGTTTTACTCCTAATTGTAACTTAGAAACGTGCAAGTCTCGCATTTATTTTACTCAGTTTTCTAGATAAGGGGGTCATACTTTTTTATTTGTAACCCATTCCTCAAATGTCTGTTTGCACCTTTAAAAAAACACAGAATAGAACACTCTGAAGACAAAAACAAACAAACAAAAACACCACCAAACAAACTCTAACAAAATAACAACAAAACCCTCCTTAGGAAGCAAGCTGTAGCAAAACTAAGCTTACATTTCCTATGAGTGTCAAAGTTGCTTCTGGTTTAGTATCCATGGAAACCTGCTCTCCCATCCTGCTGCAGGAATTAATTGAAGATCCCAACCACTTGTTCAGGGAATCACCATGATATTAATTCACATCACAATCCCTTTATTATCTCAAATAATCTTTTCATTGCTTTATATCAGAACAAAAGGTTTAATTTGCTTTCACCAACTTAAACAACAAAGGGCCATCTAAGTCTTTTACCTTCTCAAAATGGGGTACACTGCATAGAGGCTATGTGTTTTCATCTTGGAAAATGGTGATTTTGAAAGGAGCTTGGCCACAGTGTTGATATCAGGAGATGTCACAGTTGGGAGCGCTCTATGCAAAATTCCTTCCCATTTTGTGCATTAAGCACTGTTTTTCACCTATGCCACCAGCTGGTACTAACTCAGGGAAAAAGTTGCCACCCTTCAGTATCAGGACATACCTTCCTCTACAACAGTTGATTCTGTCCTATAATGATAATGTGCAAAGCTACCAAGAGAATAGACAAAGGTGAACTTATGTTAAGGAGTATTGTTTCTAGACTTTTCTTTGAAGGTTTTTCATTAATTACAAACATAAGTGTGTCATGTTCCCAATTGCTTTGTTCCAGGATCATCCATCTCTAGGCATCTACCTTTGAACTTTAATTTCTTTTGCTTTTATTTCCTGCTTATTTCCCTGATTGTTTTCCCTACTCCCTGTATTTCTCCCTAGCCTCCAAATAATCTTTTCTACCCTACTTTTCTTCTCAGACATCGATTTTCCCCCATTTTCATCTGATACTTTGTATTTAGCAGCTGCTCTTTTTGTAACCATGACAACCCTATCATGATGTCAGCAAAGGATCTCACTGCTACCTGAGGAAATGAATCTCATTAAATGCAAGTTAAGCTGCTTGAGCTGACGTTTACTGTTCTGTACCCAGGGGAAGAGTTTTGTTTGGAGGCTCTTGGCTCACAGTTAAAACTTAGAAAGGGCCAATTTGTTACACTGGCCAGTATACAGAGCCTTTCTCCACCTCTAGTTCATGCTACTGAGATACAGTCCCTCATACAGACATGCACTGTCCAAATAACATTATTGCAAGAAAGATGGCAGGGATATTATAGACTGACCATACAGTCCTTGGTTAGATCCAAGAATAGATCCATGCTGTGTTGACCTCTTACACAAAGATGTATATCCAATACACAGGATGCATGTTACAGAGCTGGAAAAGGACAGCAAAAGACAATGCTCATGTGATCCAATAAAAAAGAAAAAGAGACCTGGTAAAAGGAAGAAGTTTTAACGGAATAATTTTTTTTTTGTGCATTTGATCTAGACTCTCTGCTTGTAGTGACTGTGGGTACATTGCACTTAGGGAATAAATTTAGTATAAAGTGCTGTTTATTTGTATAGAACCGATTCACCATAATGATGTCTTCAATAGCGCTGACTTCACCACCCATATCATCTGCCACAAAAATTAAAAAGGACTGTAATTCCCTTTACTCTTCTGATAAGAATAAATTTTAATACTAATTGCAAGCACATGACTTTCAGAGACTTTTAGAATATATTATGCTCAACTACATATCATATTGGAGCTGAAAGCAGTATACATTCTGTACAATTCCCCTCACTAACAATATTCATAATTTTGCATTTCTTAATTTAATGACTTTTTTTTTTTTTAAATAGCTGAAATAAATACTGGTTGCAATCAATTCATTTGACTTTTTCCCCACCATGGGTAGAAACTTCAAAGTTCCTCAAAGACATTGAGAAAAGAATTTTCTGAGCCTAGAAACCTCATCCTCATGGCTCCTCTCTGAAGAAAATTGTACAGGCACATTTTGGACCCGAAGGATATCAGTCTTGCACCTGTGGAGCTCCTTTAGTTGGTAGCCCTGTAGAGCAAGGTCACTATCAGCAAAGTGGAACCATGGTTAGTTTGGGGGGATAGAAAAAGGAAAAAGCCTGAATAATTCATTATGTGGTTATGGAATACAGAATTCCATAACCACATTGAGAATCAAATTGAGAATCAAGAGGATTTTTTATTTTTATTTTTCCCCCAAAATCCTTTAGATCAAAGAAAACTTGTAAACAAATTTACAGTTTATGGAAGCCTCTCCAGCAATTTGAGGTAAACCTAGAATTTTCATGGCAGAATGGCAGGCTCAGAAAGAAATACTAAATAGCTTAAAGTACATTTTGCTTGTACGGTTTCCTATTTCCTCATTTCCTCTGATAGAAAAGGCATAACTAAGAGGTGAACACATGTTAAGTGTACAGGCAGGCATGCATGAACAACCTGAACATCTTTCTCTCAAACATGGTGGTTTGAACGTGACAAACCTGGACAAAAATGCAGATGCTTCCACTAAGAACTTCTGAACTATCATGACCAATGAACATTGCTGGGTTCTCTTTGATGTGAAAGTCCACAGACCTACTGTAGTCAGACAATCACAGAATCAATTGTTTAGGTTGGAAGAGACCTCAAGATCATCAAGTCCAACCTCTGACCTAACACTAACCAGTTCTCCACTAAACCATATCGCTAAGTTCAACATCTAAACATGTTTTAAAGACCTCCAGGGATGGTGACTCCACCACTTCCCTGGGCAGCCTATTCCAATGCCTCACAACCCTTTCGGTAAGAAGTTCTTCCTAAGATCCAACCTAAAACTCCCCTGGCGCAACATTAGCCTGTTCCCCCTCGTCCTGTCACCAGGCACATGGGAGAATAGACCAACTCCCACCTTGCTACAGCCTCCTTTAACGTATTTATAAAGAGCAATAAGGTCATCCCTGAGCCTCCTCTTCTCCAGGCTGAACAAGCCCAGTTCCCTCAGCCGCTCCTCGTAGGACTTGTTCTCCAGGCCCCTCACCAGCTTCATCGCCCTTCTCTGGACTCGCTTGAGCACCTCGATGTCCCTCTTGTAGTGTGGGGCCCAAAACTGAACACAGTACTCAAGGTGCGGCCTCACCAGAGCCGAGTACAGGGGGACGATCACCTCCCTAGCCCTGCTGGTCACACTGTTTCTGATACAAGCCAGGATGCTGTTGGCCTTCTTGGCCACCTGAGCACACTGCTGGCTCATATTCAGCCGACTGTCCACCATCACTCCCAGGTCCTTCTCTGCCTGGCAGCTTTCCAACCACTCATCTCCCAGCCTGTAGCTCTGCTTTTTCCTGTTCCTCTCAGTGAATGAAAGGCAAGAAATACTGCTTGCATTAGAGAAGCAGCTTTGTTCCACAGGCATTGTGATTATAATCGTTATCTTAGACCACAAGGACCAGTATTTTAAGGGAAAATAATTTTCCCTTCAATATAGAGTTAAAAATTAGACATTGTGTTGTATTGTTAATTACCACCAAGACTGAGGATCCCATCTGTGATTAACCACTCTTCCATGTCATGGATGCTCAGGGTACAATCTCCCAGCCCCATTTTTTACATGGGGGCTTTAAGAAGAAGCAAAAAGACAATCCTTCTCCATTATAACAGAAACTTCAAACCAGTATCGTCAAATCTGAAATCCCAATAAGAAACTTCTGCTGCTACTGCATACTGCACATAGCATTCTGGCTCATTTCCTATGAGAAATTACACTTCTTGAATGTAGATCAGATATTGCCATAACCCCTTCTTGTTTCTATGTTCATTTGCATTTCTTTGTTGCTCTTAAGAGCAACAAATAGATTGTTTCTCTAAAAACTATAGGCTAGTTCCAGTTCAGGTGCTCTATTTACCTGTATTTATCAGGTAGGTCAGATAACATTATCATTGAAGTTCCTTCTGGCTCTCAGATGTTTTATAAACAGACTTCACACTTCATCCTGCCTCCTCCTTTTTGCCTCTATAGGCTTCCATTTTTTAGCACTGCGAAAGGGCTAGCTAGACACCTCAGTAAATAATTTGCTTTTGCTTGGAAATATTTTGGTGTAGCAAAGCGTAATACCACAGGTCTTCCAAAGCTATGTAAGATTTTTTTCTATATCACCATGGAGAGTTTCCCTCCCCTCCCCATGAGCTTATTTCTCTATATATTTACAGTGCTGTAAAGCAAAAGAGCAGTTGTAATGTCAAAGGGAACAGCATCTGAATAGGGACAGGACCAGCAATGATTCCTTGGGCACTGATCTAACCTAAATCTGAGTGTTACCATGTCTCTATTTCCCTTCCCCTCCCCTCTTGTGTTGCCAAATGAAGTGTTATTTTGCTGGGCATTTCTTAGTCTCATATTCATCCTCCTTTTCTGAAGAAACAAACATCTAGTATTTTCAGTATTTTGCATGGGTTTTAAAAAAAAAATCTTTGGGACCTTCAATGTAGAAAGGGCTCAAGCCGATTCCAAATTCCTCTAAAGCACAAAGGAATGCTGCCAATCTTCTTCTGCTTGTAAACATGTTTTCCACACTACACAACTCCAGCAAAAGCCACTGAAGTGACAAAAATCACATTTTCCAGTCTATGAAGCACAAAATCTTTGTTTCTGCTTTTACTTTTTTTTTTTTTTTTTAAAAGGCAACTTCAAGAGCTTAATGCATTGGAGGGGAAGGTGAGGAGGACTTTTGTAGTCCTTAAAAAAGGAAATACAGAATAGGTCTGGATTCAAAAACACTTTTATTAGGGATATATTAGTAATCCAATGAAAGTTGTCAAATTTGGGATAAATCCTCAGATTTCATTACTAATGAAGGTTAGGATACAGTAAGCGTTTCAGAATATATGTGCTAGTACCTGCTTTCATTCATCAGACTGAAAAGTTTATCCCCAAAACCATTATCTCACAAAATGACAAAATGAACTGTGATCATAAAACAATCAGCTGAAAATTACTAGTTTCCATTTCAGTTTTCTTGCTGAGAAAAGTATTTAAATGAAAGGGTTTACAGAAAATAGAAGTGTGTCAATAGTTGGCATCTTAAACTCTGGAAACGTAGCACATTTCTCCTCCCCTATTACAGGGAAGGAAGCAGGTCCCTGCCTGCCATTTCTGTTTTTTTTTTTTTTTTTTTTTTTTTCCTATGCTGCTGTTTTTAAATTTGTCAAAGTTTTGTCTTGTGAAGATTCAGGAAAAAAAAAAAAAGGAAAAAAATATGAGAGAGAATAATATAGTACAGGCAGGAACACAATTAATATAAACTGTGCTACATATTAATGGAAAATATAAATATTTTCCTATCTTTCAGAAAGATTTAAAAATATCTCTAGCAAAGGTTTTTATATTTTACTCATATGGGATCATACATTTAATTATATGTAACATTTAACTGACATTTATTTTCAAGCTCATTTTCTTGCAAATCTTTAAAATATACCTGTCTTTGCATATTTGCACTTGGCAATGTAAACACTTCATCAGTTAACTCTAGATCTATTCTCAAAACCAAAAAAGCAGGTAATTACTTTCAAGCACAGCTACTTTGAGTTAAATTTGAACCTGTAGCAGTCCTAAATGCTATTCTTAGTTAACAGAGGCGATCATTACCTCTTGATTTTAACATATTCTAAATTCTCCAGATATTTTACTTTATAAAAAATGATTTGCTAAATATTCCCCAAAGCTGTTTCTGCTAATAAAATATGCTTTCCTTTACATTCAGTATGATTTCATGTAGGTTTTTGTCTCTTCAGATAGCAACATAGTACTCTTTGATAGCACAAGACTTTCAAATTCATCTGTGAACTGCTTTGGGGAACCTTCAGAGAATACTGGATGCAACATCCGTCTCCAATACATAACGATATGGTTAGTGTTGCCTAGTGCTAAATTTAAGCTGTACTGAAATAGTATGTCTATATTCTTCAGTAGCATAGGGAATTTATTATAATTGTGCAAGAGTGTTTCAGATTAATATTAGTCTTGCAGTTAAAAAATAAATCCTTATTTCATATTGCATATGCAGAGCACAGTATGGACAAAAGGACTGATTGACCCACCTGACTCCCCCCCCCATTTTTTTTTTGAAAAAAAAAAAAAAAAGATAAAGAGATCTGGGGAACTACAGGCCAGTCATTCTCATCACTGTGCCTGGCAAAATCATGGAACGGATCTTCCCGGAAACTGAGCTAAAGTACACTGAGAACAGAGAGATGATTGGTGACATGAAGCCAACATAGCTTCACTAAAGACAAAGCAACGCTATGGAGAAGGATTTAAGGGTTCTGGTGGATGAAAAACTGAGTATGAGCCAGCAGTGTGCACCTGCAGACCAGAAAGCCAACCACCTGAACTGCATCAAAAGCATGACCAGCGGGTTGAGGGAGGTGATTATCCCTCTCTACTCTGCTCTTGTGAGTCATTAATGACCCATGAAAAGGGTCGTTATCTTTTCTTACTTGTCATTGTTGCCTTGGTCTCTTTCCAAAGGTTTAAGTCAAGGAAAAATGTTATTTTGGTTATTTTATCATATGTAGATTTGCCCTATACCTTTAAAGTTTCCACTTGTCTTTTTACAACTGCAATAGAAGTAGCATTGTTTACCACTATATCAGGACCAAGTTGAAGTCAGACAATCCAGAGCTCCACCCACTGAAGTGATAGCGAAGTTGTATCTGTGCAATTTGGAAAGCAAGCAATAAAGCGTTTAATTTTTGAAAACCAGATAATTGTAATTGTCCACTGTAATTATAAAGCTGGTGAAAGGAAGATTCAAGGCACTTTGCCATTATGGAAAAAACTGCTAGAGATGTCTTTCTGATGCTTTTGATTTACAAGTAGTTATGGTCTGAGGCAAGAAAGATTCATAGCATAGGACACTGTAGCTACACTGTATCAAAACTATATTGAATATTTGTCCTCAAATTTCCCATTCACCTCAGTTAACACTCTGCCATTTCTGGTTCCTGGTGGGTTGTGGGACAGAAAACAGTATTCTGCTCTCTGACATAATCTTTAGGAAACGGCCAGACTGCTGTCACTTGTGGTGACCTCACTGTTCCCTTGTACTTGCTCTTGCTTGAATCTTTAAGTGCTTTGGGCAAATACTACATTATGTACTTGTGGAGCATGAAGGTTATGCAGGTACGTGTATGTTGGTTATGCCTCTGTGGATTCCTAAATGCTCACTGGGCCTGCTTTTTCTGGGACTGCAGCAACTACATGTAGGTAATAGTGCTTCTTGAACTCCTGTAATTTGCTGGTGAGTAGGGAAGGGAGTGAAGAGGAGTGATTGCTTTACCTGGGATTTTTTTACTTTATTATTTGCCATAATTTTTCACCTATGAATAATCATGTATGCCATAAAACTAATCAAATATTTAAATTGAAATCTGAAAACCTCTTCAATTTTAGATGTTTTTCAGTAATTAATTCCATAGGTTAGCAAGTACAACGTTTTAAAACTCCAGTGTTTTAGGAACAACTTTTGGTTGTTGCAACAAAAGGAGCTAAATTCACTTTTTCTTATTTCCAGGTAAAGAGGAATTCATTTGCATATTATATAAGAATTTAACAGCATCTCCCTTTGTATTTTTAATAGCACAGGATGAAATGCAATGTGGCTCTACAGCATTCACTCTGTTAATTTTCATATTTGTATTTCCCAAAACTTTTTTTATAGCTATTCAACTTTTTTTTTTAATAGCATATAAACAGCATTTTTATTATTGTTATTTTCCTTTCAATAACATTTAAATTGCTTTGAAAATTTAATGTTATAGACAATTTAGCTACCTGATCTCCATCTCTTCCTTTTAGCAGGTTATTGCTCATGAATGTGTATTATTTACCTTTTATTTATTACTCAAGATTGATCTATGCTGAAAATTTCAAAATAAAATTTGAAATTTTATGCCTAAATCTATAGTAAGTTAAAAAACAGCGTATGTATAGAACAGGTCTTACAGATGTGAGAATAGTGGTAGACTTACATGTACATGTTTTACTGAGTCCAACTTGTAAAAGCTGAGGAAAGAACTGTGATTGTAATACAACTAAAACACACTAGAAACAAATCACCAGAGGCAAGGCTTCTCTCGTCCCAATGGCTGAGATAACTTAAATCTAGATTGTATTCTTATCTTAATCCTGGGTTTGCTTGAACAGTCCCATCACTGGATGCTAACAGTTTTGATCCCAAGCTGAGCAAAAAGAACTCTAGAATCAACCTGTCTGGAAGTAGGAGCTTATTGCTGCTTCCTGATTAATATGCCAGAAGGCCTGTGTGACATTTCTACGGAATGCCTCTGTGCTCTTGGGACTTGATGATTCAGTGCAGAGCTGTTGGGAAATTCTACAAAACTTCAGCCCGCCTCACTTCTCAAATGGTCTCCTTTCACCAGTCTGTCAAGCTAAACTAAAAATAATTACTTTGTGTGCAATAATAAGGGGAAGGATGAAAATTTTGCAGCACAGCATGTGCTGTGCAGCTCACTAGAAAGTGGAAACTGCATTTTCAAAGGGCAGCACAAAATGTATCATCCATGGTTAATATTTTTTTTTCCTACAGTTATAAAAAAATAATTTTAAAGTAGTTGCAACCCTTACAAATTTTGATGAGCAACACCCAAGCTAAAGGAGCATGCAATTAAGATCTCTGCCAGGTCAGTTTGATGAAATTTGTTCCTTCTGATAGTCCTGTGAAAGAACAGAGATCAAGGAAATACTGTATTTAAAACAGTAACAGGTAAAACACATATGAAAGAATTGGAAGTCTCATTAGGACTATAAGAACACAGATTAATTTTGTTCTTCAAAATACTGCACAATTTGGGAAACTAGCCTGAGTCAATCACCACAAAGTAAGTGGTATTCAGTTGAAAAGACCAACATGAAACGTCTCATCGTACCTCCCCACTAACCTGTTCTGTGCATATGTGATTCTGCTACAATCCACCTACATGTCACCTACATGCTACAGTCACCTTCCAATTAACAGTAAAACAGAATAGGGACAAAGACAAAAGACATAATGGGATCTCCGGGTAAGCAGCAAAGACCATACAAACATTCTTCCCAAATGAGATTTATTATTATTATTATTTTTAAACAACAGATATAAACATATTTATTAAAGTAACTAGAGTGGAGGGGAGCCAAAGTCATTTGCCTGTGTTGAATGCAGAGAAGAAACTGACAGCATCTACTGCAGGGAAAAGGCCAGCAGTATCCTCAAAGAGACTGTGGAAGACATGGTACTTTTGTTTAAATTTTAGTCACAGAGCAAGCACCTACCACATTAAAGTAAAATTTCTGTAAATACTGGGATAAATGCATTTTATGCATACTTGACATGATATGGAATTATATACTTTAAGATCCCTCACAGTCAATTTCAAAAGGAAAGTAACAGAGCAATACTTATTTTTATGGAGAACTTTTATCACATTTAATTGTGTCTCAGAAAATTAAAAATCTAGATATAGCACTTATGTTGAGAAAGACCTACAAATATAAGAGAAGTGTGGTCGAAAAATTATTGAGTAGAATATCTTAAAAACCTAATACATTTCAGAGTCATTAGTGAATCATATATCAAATCCACAAATAATGCGGGCTGAGATGCAGTGTAAAAGCTGTTGAACATAGGTACAAAAAACAAGGAAATCTACTATATCTAACAGCTAAATTCATTTTGATTTCAGGCATGCAGGATCACATCAGAGAGCTAAAGGAAAATCAAGGCAAGAATTTAATTGTAACAAGCAAAAAGAAAAAAAAAAGAAACAAGTTGAAAGTACTGTTCTCACTAGAAGAAATAATGTTTTTAATGACATGGAAAGAACAGCAAAAAACTGTTAAATCCACATTTGACATGCGTCACAGCAGCAACAAAAGATCACTGTATGTGGTTTTCCTTCGCATAATCTCACACACAAGGAAATGGGCATTCTACTTTTAAGGAGACTGTTACTGAACAGTTCTGCACAAAAAAGGATTCAGTCAGAATGCTCAAAATTCAAATGAGATTTTATGAGAAGACTTTTAAAAGACTAGTCATATAAAGCTTAGTAAAATACCATCTTCTATATCTACAAATTCATCTGAGATGCATGGCTCCCCAGTACTACAAGAATAAGAGTGTCAATCTAGGATTAAATGAATTATTTAATCTAACCTATATATTCAGTTATTTCCTTCTTCTTCTACTTTGAGTAGTTCTAAACAGGCCAGCTGCTGTTTGTTTGTTATTCATAGTTTCTGTTTGTGCTTAACAACTTCCTTTGAGTTGCTTATTCAGGGTGGGTGTTTTCTTCTACCACAGACGTGAATATGTGTGCAATGACTTTCCTCAACTAATGTATGTCCCTCTTAAATCATTTACTTGATTTCACCTACATGCTGATTGGTAACACCTTTCCCTGCTTCTGGCTTTTGCTCTTTTGCTGCATGGAAGTTTACCATAAATCCTGGCATACAGGTTAGCTCATTTTCTGAAAATGAACTGAATTACCTTGATGGGACAGTTTCTCCTACTTCACTGCTAGAACATATTTTTTAATGAATTCTGTAGAAATAAATTAAAGTTATGATTTTTTTTTTCTCTCTCCTGCAAGCTGAGTACTGGCAGCTTTTGCAGTGTTGTTAACTATGATGATGGCAGAAGCTCCATAGCAACAACATGTCTGCATTCCTACAGGAATCATATTGCTCCTCTACCGTCTATCAGAAAAAGCATTTTAATATGTCTAATCACAGTTATTTAGTTTATGTACTGAAGGATTTATTCTCATTAAGATATTAAAGTTTTAACTAAAAAGCTGTGTTTGTTTCAGATTTCACTGTTCCAGCTTTATTGGAGCTTAGAACAGTATTTCTCCGATGCTAAGTAATTGGAAGTTTTGACCTCCTTCACCTTCATTTCACTAACACACGAACATGCACAAGAACTGCTTTGATGGCTTAAACAGGTATTCCCTGAAACAATTCTTCATCTCTTCTGCAGAATCTCTGATTCTTTTCTTTATATGTACCCATTTCAAAAGGGCCTTTACTCATTTAATGCAATCCAAGAAAACCTTCTCATGAAGCACACACAACCAAACCAAACGAGAAAAAGCAGCCAAATGGCCAGACACAATTATATGAAACATAACAATTAATAAATTGAATATATACATTTAAGGCTGAAAAGAGAACATGTATATATATATTCTTATACCCCTGATAATACCACTTATAACCAGTGGATTAAGAACTTCTAAAATGAAACTTAGCATTTCATTTGTCATCACCTGTAGCATGGTCCAGTACAAAGGTCTGGTTTTACACGTCAAAGCAAATGGCAGAAGCGCAAGTACATCATACTCAATTTCCTTCATTTATTTGTGTCCTTGCTTTCACATTGATCTCTTGCATAGCCAAGTGACATTAGTGATTCAGAAAATTCTAATAGTTTCTTGATACTTGTAAGCAGACAGATTATCCCCTCTCCATCAAGTAGAAAAGAGCATGCCTACTCAGGACAGGTATTTGTACTCTCACCAGGATGAACATTCCTGACCAGATGATAATCTCTGGGATCCATAAAGATTACTTCCATTTCTGCGCTAGCAGAATAAGATGCCTTCCAATCATCTCTAAACTGTTACCTACAACTCTGAAGTTCAGTAGTGCTTTACATTTGAGCCCGCAAGCGCAGAAGAGAACACAGAAATTCAAGAGCTACCAGTGTTCTAACAAATACAGTAGACGGAATGCAATTCAGAATCCAAACCAGTGCAGCTCATTAACTGCATCTGTAATCATTGTGTATAGGTCATGGTGTTATACCATATTTAAGTGTACAACGAATACATGAATAATACACTTGTTCTCTGGGAAAAGTGTGGATATGAAATGTCACAGACACAAAGAGCAAAATAAACAAGTTTTGCATATGCCCAGAAATAGAGGCAAACACCACCTATTTATTGCATACACATTTCAGCTTCTAGATGATAGGGTTGGGAATGTCAACTTTGAGCTGACTAAAAGAGAAGCAGCAGCAAATTTGCCTCCTTCATAAAGATATCCATGCAGGCAGAAGGCTAGTAGGTCTGACATTAATAATACAGTCAAGGAAAAAACAACAGCAAGAAGGGAAAGGATCCACTTACACACAGTCCCAAAGAAAACGTGTGTGTATGTGTGTGTGTGTATGTGTTGGAGGTATGGGGGAGCAGGCTGGCTGAATTTCAGCTGAAAATGAGACTTGGTTACTGCTGTTATTAAGTTCCAGCTGCAGACCACAGTCCCTCAGCTCAAAACCTCAGTACTACCCAAAGCATCAAGTAGAAAGATGCCAGTAGAACCCTGCTAACTGAATTCCTCTCTTATCCCAGTCACTGTAACTGCTAGCCCTGTCTGCCCACTTTATACACTACCACAGCTGGTAGAGGACAAACTATTCATTTCACATGCCTTCTGTGCCTGTTTTTGTTTGTTTGTTTGTTTGTTTTTAGCACCACAGGCATTTCAGTAAGTTGGTTGAGTTCTTGCCACCTGTACTGTAGGACTGCAACTTCCTCACCAGTCTAATATTTCATACGTAGGTGTTCAAACTATGTAGTGTTTGACTAATAATTCATGCTTCTGCACAGGCTCTGCACATAATATTCACCACTCTCTAACTTTGTACGTAATAACGCCCCCCAAGTCCCTCCTGAAGTTATTTGCAGTTGCAATGTAGGTGGGTCTCTTAGCCCAAGTAATCAAGCAATAGTACTTGATTCTACTGTGGGCAAAAAGGCCACTCAACATATATAGTTATGTTTTGAACCCAAGTCCTCAGTTAACAGATGGAAAGTGGACACAATTATTGACAGGCAACTTATAAATGAGGAAACAAAGCCAGGACAAACTGGATTGTTAAGAATTGCCTTGATTTTTAGATGGCAGAAATAGTAGGGCTTTATATCAATTTTCATATCTTCATTCAACAATGGAGAAGGCATAAAACTAAACACAAATGAAGGGCACGGAGATAAATTAAAACAATTTAGGGCAACAGTTTGAGAACATAACAAAACATAAGCCTTTTAAAGAAAATATCCACAAGCATAAGAAGAAGAAATCAGGGGTAGAGAAAAAAGATACTACGTAAGCTTAGTAGCAAAGAACAAAAAGTCATACCTGCAATTCATAAATCTTTAACCTATTCTAATAACAGGCAGAGATTTCAATTAATATTTCCCCAAACATTTATTAAAACATTTGTCTAACAATGACACCATACACTTGTACTCAGTTATGCTTGGAACACCAATATCAAGAAGCAAGATCCAAAGTTTAGCCTTTGATGATGCCTTTTTGTCTTGTCAGCTACAACAGTCTCCAGAAAATTGATAAAGCCAGAACAAACACAATATAACGAGCTGTTGTGAAGGCTCAACAGAAGGGGTTCAGCTGTTCTGAACCCCAATAGAAGTGCTGAGTTGACAGATTCATGACCCTTATGCCAGAGAGGGGGACTTGGCTGGGAAAGCTGCTTCTATTGGAATAACCAAATGGTCACCTAGTTGCCACCCTGTGGAATGAAAGCCCAACCACAATTAAAAAACTTGTACCATGCTCTGTGAGGAGAAGGAAGGAAAACAACAGGTCCTGTGAAATAGGAAAAGTGAAAGCAAAAGAGAAAGATATCGAGAATATAATAGATGATTTTCTTTAATATATATATATATATATATATATATATTTAACAAGAGAGAATTTATTTAAAAAGCAAACAAACAAAAAAAACGTGAAAGAGTCCAGGTAACAGAGCAAGCACAACACAAGACTCTGATGCCTTACAGTTTCTACATTTAAGTCATTGTACTGCAACATGTAAGCAAACTTTTCACAACTTTACAAAAAATTAATGATGGAATTCAAACATCAGTGCCTCCCCCCAAAACCAAGAAACCAGGCATTAAACACCACGATGCCTTAAAACACAGGTAAAAAGATAACAATGTCAGGAACAGGTTTTTCCAACACGTATCATTTCCACACTGCCTGCTGGCCATCACATGGAGTGAGCAGTACCAGAGGCATAAGACTGAACTAGAAGAACCAATTCAGTTTGGCTGGACATCCCCCCCTCTCCCCTCCCCTCTTCCGGAGTAATGGCCTTAGATCACCATAGTGACTCCGCTGATTAGCTACAGTATTCCTGGGGCAAATACAGAAGTAAGAACAGCTGACTTTTACAAAAGTTGGCTTTTAAATTAAACTTGGATTCTATTTATTTCAGGCTCTTCACAATTAGTGAGTGATAACTGCAATGCTGTAATTTCCATTCAGTTTCCAGATTCCCCAACAATACCTAGGAAAAAGAGAAAGCTTGAAAAACTCTGATTTGGCTTTGACTAAACTCATATCCAGTACATTTTCCTATAAAAGTTACACTGAGTGTTGCTAGTATAGAGTATTTAAATTATCTCTATGCTGGCATAGAAAGCCACTTGCTACATACAAGATTTAGTCATGAGAGCCCATTCTCACTTCCTTCAATAATATATTTATATTGATTGTAAACAGTCTTTAAATTGTTACAGCTTCCTCCAATGCTATACAGGCTCTTGGGGTCTGCACTGCTTCAAGGCAATTCATAATACATAGCTGAAACTTAGCACTGGCCTGAAGGCGCTACATCATTTAACTCTGATCTTATGATGGAAAAATCAAACAGAAACATACCAAATCTATGTTACATGTTTGACAACAAAAAGTCTTTAACCATGATGTTCTAACCTTTTCCTCTTTCCTACAGTAACTTCCTGATGTCTTTGACCTTTCTTCAGCAGACGAGACCTCTTTCTTAATATCACAAGGAATTGCGGGCAGTCTTGCTATGCACCTAGGATTTCTATATATTTCGAGATGGAATATCAAACATTCTATGTACCTCCTGCTTCTTCCTGTACAACCCACTGGTGTATAAGCCATTGGGAGCAGTTATGTGGCATCTGCAAACTTGCTGAGGGTACACTCTGCCCCATCACCCAGATCATTAATGAGGAAATTATTAGAACTGGACTCAGTATTGTCCCTATTGGATACTCCACTTGTTACTTGCCTCCAACTAGATTTTGTACCAATTGCCATCCTCTGGGCTTGGTCACTCAGCCAGTTTTCAATCCACCTCACCATCTGCTGATCCAGGTCATTGTACATCAGCTTTTCTATGAGGATCTTAAGGGAGACACTGCCAAAATCCCTTGCATTCATAAGATCCTATGTGGTTAATAAATAAAAAAGTCAGTATTTTCCCTGAAATACTTGCACTATCAGTTAGTTCGTTGTCTTAAAAGAAAAAAGCCTATCAATTCTTCAGAGTACTACCTCTCTCTGTTGCCATGGTCCCAAGTTACCATAGTAACCATTAGATTCATCTGTATTTTTAGATTAAAGTTGGTTCTATTTTCACAGAACATAGATCCAATTGATAGAAACAACACATTCTTACCAGGAAATTCTACAGGAAATACTACAGAATTCGAAGTACAATTTAAGGCAACACTACTGAAATACGCACACACAAAAATTGTTTAATTGCAAAAGCAGCAAAATTAGCCACAAACACTACCATTTACAGGGCTGCTTCATGCAGCTAGAAAATTGTTTGGACAGACATTGAAAAGATTTTAAGGCAATTATTCTCTAAAGGTGTTGGCTCAGTAAGCCACACTAGAAAATATTTAAATTGAAAAGCCCAGTAAGCTTAAATGGCCTTTTTGAATAGGGGCTAACTGCAGTAACACTTTACATTTCTCCACTAGAGCCCCGTTTGTTGGTTTGTGTTTGTTTTTGAAGTTTTCCTCCTCTCTCTCTAAGTGGGATGTTCACTCTCAAACAGAGGAAATACAAACATTCAACCAGTCACAATTCACCTATTATCAGACAAGTCTCTGCTCTCTCACTTTCAGTCATTTTTATGTTGTATTATACCCTCTGGTGGACAAAAAGCAATTCACAACTGTGAATTAAGTATCTTTAGATCAGCACTATGCTAACTGGAACTTCATCATGAAAATGTTGAATCAGAAACAAGCATTATTATGTAGTCTTTAGTTTGTTCACTTCAAGGAAGGTCTTTCAGCGACCTTTGCCTGGCTAGATCTGACTCAGCTTTTCCATGTTCTCTCATTCAACCAATGTTAGCTCATATATAGCTTGGCATGCCATTTAGATGTGAATTCAAAATAGAAGTTTAATGTATCTCTATGTGACAATCACTACATTTCAGAAGTAATATAAACAGAGGAATCACAAGTGAGGAGTCCATCAGCTCAGTTCCCCAAAAGACAGCAGCATGAATACAAAATTAGATTTGAGGATCTGTACAGTTTATTTCTAATTTTAGAAAGTCATCAAAAAATTTCAACTTGCTTTCTTTTTGGTAAGTCACTAAGCATCACTTAAGATAAAAACTTAGTTTCCTTAACTATAAAACTTACATAACCTGTAAAATCTGGAACTATGTGAAGCAATTGTAGTACAGGTTATCAAAGAAAGACAATACATACATTGCTGATAATTTTTCCATTTATTAACTGAATCCTGCTATTTTTTGTTGTTTTTCTGATTGTAAACTGACTAGTTTAATTCCCTATTGAAAATCCTTGCAGACTTTTGTTATCATTCTTCAGGGTAAGCTGCTACAGTTCTCTTAGTTTTATCTTTACGCAATCACTTTTCTGACTTTGTAATATTCCAATAGAATCCTCTATTTCTATGCTTTCCTACTGAGATGTAGCATTAACTCAAGATTCCTGCTACGGCTTGGCAGCATAGCATCGTGGGTGCAGACGTGCACTGTGAACAGAAGTTTGCTTTACAGCGCTCTGCAGCGTTGCCTACACCCCTGCTCCTGAAAGCTCTAAGAATCACTTGACATCAACTAGTGTGAGCAAGAAATTAAAAGTATTCTCTCAACTAAGTCCTCTCTGATCTCCTTTTGGCTAGACTCCTCTTGTGTTCCACAAAATTTGATCTATTTTTGACATTTTTGCTCTGCTTGCACTGGGAATTTTGGAAAATTTAGAGTTGAGAGCACTTGCACTCTAATGAAAACTGATCTACGATATTCACACACTTAGAAATCAAGTGCACGTACAGGCAAGACACTATTCAAAAAGGTGATATTCGGTAAAATAGTAACTTCATCTGGCAAGATATTGTTAAATAACTAAACATCTATTTGAAAGAGGTGGTTGTACTAGCTTTCATTCACGCATGAAAGCCAGTAATTTGATAGGGAGTAATCATTCTGTTCTTACAGTCCTGGCAGCTTTCTCTAGAAAGTTTTAACACAGAATTAAGTTGTGCATCCTTTAGTCTAACTTGCCTCCTCTGAAGCGTGTCACCTAGGTAGCAAAAAATCTTTAGTGCTCATTTATGTATTTCTGATACCCACTAACAGGAATACAGATACTACAAACCAGTTACACTTGTCAATTCTTCTACATGGTGAGACAAAAACCCTCATTACGTTGTACAAGTTACAAACAAATAAGATTAAAAAAAAACTACATAAGCAAAAGTTCTTTTTACTGTATATTTCACTCCATTTTTCAATGCATTTTGAACACACACACACACACACACAATTTGCGTGCCAAAGGGGCGTTTCCAGCAAAGCTCCAAGAAAAATACTCACCTCCCACCCCTGGCAGTATAGGCATGCTTTAGACCCATCTCCTGTGTGGCAATACAATATTTTGTCCAAACTCTGGATAGTAAGCAGAAAGCTCATCTTCCCCTACTGTTCCCAAAGCAATAAAAATATGTAGAAAGACTGTTGTTGTTTTTTTGTTTGGTTGGTTGAATATGTGGAGGGGAGTGTTTCTTTAGAGATAATGAAATTGTCCATCTTGTTTGAACCCATATAGTGTAGATACCTATACATGGCTTATTTACATGGAAGTGTCAGGCTAACCTTCTTGGACAAGAAACAAGGTAAATCAGCAGGTTGAATTCTGCTGCAAGTTGACTACTTCATGCTGGTACTAACTTATGTGAACCCAAGCAATTATTCCTACAATACTGCAACGAATCATACTCTGACAGTACTGCCGCCTATGGTTATATGCTTGTCATTCAGCTCAGCTGGCCTCCTGCAAAGACAATGACTAAATTTCCCATCTTTGATGAGTCAGTATAGCAATGCATTTTGATTGTTTCTGCAGATATTTTTGATACAGTCTCAGTTGCATATTATAGAAGCCTCGGGCTCAGTCATTAGGAGTACAGTCATTTTTGTAGCCCTCCACTAACGTTACCTCTAACGTTATTTGGTTAAATGCAGAATGCTCCTGTCCAAAGGGTGTGTGGTGCACTAAGCCTATTTAAAGTGAGAATGTGCTGCAAGAGAAGGCAAATGCATCACACTATGCTACTGGTAACAGTTGCTCTTAAAAGTTTTTTTTTGTTTGTTTGTTTTTTAAATGTCTCCATAGTAGGCAAAATGGAGGTAGTCCTCTGCTTAATAAAAGAAAACATAAGAAATATAGCCAGGTAATGAAAAGATAGGAGCTGAGAAACAGAGCAAGGAGGTAATGGTTTACTTGCAAAGGGGTTAGAGAAATTTTTTTAGGAGAAGCAGCACCTTGAAATGTAAATTTACCTGCAAAACTGCAGGAAAAAGTGTTTGCCACTGTTTCTCTTCATTTCATATTATTTTGATTCCTTGCATTAGCAGTTCTGGCATTGAGCGTTGGGATTCTACAGATAACTGGCATATGAGTGTAACAAAGTCCAGCATTTAGTTCATCCAAAAATGCAGACTTTGTGCGTGCATCCAATTTCACAGATTTATCTGTCCCCTGGAGCTCCCTGCTGGTGCTTCCTCAGCATAACACATCTATTAGAAAATGCTGTGAGATGCCTAGTTCATCAGATCCTCCCCACAGATCAGCTGACCACTGAGGAAAAATTCAAACTTTATTGTTCTGAAGTGATGAAAGGTCCAAGAATAAGTGCATGTAGGTCAAGCCCAGTTTAGAAAGGTAAGACAGAGACAGAAGTTCCGTAAAAGAACAACCAAGCTCTAATCTGTAGGGTGCAGAGTTCAAGTATAGCTTGAGGCTCAGAAAAAGTCAAGAGTATTTCCTGGACAACTTTGTACTGTACATAGCCCGTTTTCCACCCTACCCTGTCTCACAGGACAAGTTCTTAGCTCCTGTGGAAATTTACTGTCTTCATTTACCATTAAAAGCAATTGTTCTCAAAAGTTACTCTGCACACCTCTTTAGATCTCTTCTGAAGCCTACAGGCTTCAAAACAAAACCTAGAAATAACATAAAACTGAGTTATGTTTACAGCATCTTCTAATAGTGCCAAAATCAAGATGAAAGGTAACCAGGAATCCTTTTTCCTCAGTTAACACTAAAGCACAGCCCCATACAGTACAGCGTATGTATTTATACATATACCAGGTCTTAAACATTACATTCAATAGGCTCCAGACCACATATAACAGGAACTCCTGGGCAACCAGCTCTAGGTAGCCCTGCTTGAGTAGAACAATGGGACCAGATGAGCTGCAGAGATCCTCTTCCAATCTCAAACATTCTATGAAATCACATAGCTTCAGAATATCTCTCCACACATTTGGCTTTACACGGCAACTCAGAGAGCAGCACAAGATGATTCAGCCTGGTGCCAAGTTACAAATTCATAATGGGTCAAGCAAGAAAGTCTATAATACTGAACAGTTACAAAGAGCAATGTGATTCAGCATCTCCCCAGGAAGTTGCAGAGTCATGTGGCAATACAATGTCCCCATCAGAAAGAAGGCCATTTTTTTCCCCCTTTTTCCAGATTTGTGTCTTAGGCAATAACCCATGCTTTCCAGCATTGCATGCAGGTTTGGAAGACAGATAGGAAAACAGCTCAATTCAACAGCTGTTCTCAAGCATACCTTGCCACTTCACAGTTAACAAACAAGTCTCCTCAACACAATGCTCTTGTGCAGCCAGAGAACCAGCAGTGTGTTCTATAATCATCCCACTTTCCTCCTAAGGCACATATCTCCTGCTGATTAAGATGGCAAAGGAGAAGTAAAACTCAAAAGTATTGATTTCAATACTTTTGAAATTCAGTACTTTTGAAATTCAGGGTTCTGTAGAAATCTTTTTGTGTTTCTATTTGTGCCTGGGCATATTAGGAAAGGGGTATAAATGCTTACTGAACACAGTGGGTTCTACTGCTAGGTATGGATTTAGCCATTTGCTTCACTGCACAATCAAGCTCATAGAAAATACTAGATGGAAACTACATTCCAGCATTTCCTGCTGAAAACACGGAACAGCTGATAGAAGCATTTTACCAAAACAGCACATTCAGCATTCTCATTATCAAGAGAATTTCTATGCAAGACCATGCCATCCAAAGCAAAACTACATCTAGGAACTCACTGAGAGATCACATGGGTGGTGGCAGATTTGCAGAGGCTTTGATCAAGCAGAGCAAAATATAACGGTCACATTTGTACTAGAAGAAAATCATGTCCATACTAAGACATTTTCTTGCTCTAGGTAAGTTCTGCTCCCTGACATCATCAGCTTCATATCACCCTCAATGGAGTCCATGACTACTCCACACTCTCTTATAACAAAAGTCATTTAATTTCCCTGTACAAGAAGTCAGGGCAAGACTGATCCATTCTTACCCACAGGCTACTGACATCAAGCATCAATGCTGAGTAAAAGATACTTAGTACAGGGTCTAGTTCAGGAGAACAAAAGCAAATCAAAATCCCAAAATTGAGTCTTCAAAAATTCTTCTTATGCTTCAAAGCAGGAGTTCCTGCAAATGAACTGATTCTAGAAAGCATTCTGGAAAGTCACTGTATGAAAATTGAGTAATCCAAGACTATCACAGTACATGCACAAGAAAAAGGCAGGAATATCAGTATAAGGACAGACTAACCCATCCTTGGCCTCCAAATCAAGCCCCTCACAATGAATTAGATAATTAATTTGCTACAGAGATTTTTAGTTTAAAAAGCAAAAAAAAAAAAAAAAAAAGTCCAGAAATGTGGTCACGGAAGTACTTAGTGTATAAAGAAATAAAGAATAATGGTTTTGTCTTGTTCAATACAGTAAAGTCTAGTAAGCAGTTTCTCACAACTGAATCTTTCACATATTCAGCAAAGATTTTTGTTCCTCATGGAGAGAGGAATTTCCATTGGAAACAGGAAGAATTCTTGCTTTGGTACATGCCTTTGCATGTACTAGCAAGACATGTATACAATGATTGTTAATGAACTAAAAAAAAATACAAAACTTCTTTTTTGTTTGTTTTAAACACAAATCTCAAGGTCAGATCAAAGGTTTTCTACTGGATCCTGGGTAAGGACTTGTGGATACTTTAGGACAAGTATTTCTGATACGGTTGGTCAAGATTTAAAATTTTAAAAGCTACAAATAAAAGTAAAAACTACTTAATTTGTTTCCACCCAAAAATGAAATAATTCATAAATTTGCCACCAAGACAATGGGAAACAATAAAAATTTCAGTCCCAGTCTTAAACATTATAAACTTCTGAAGTATGACTTTTTAGGACAGAAATATTTGTGAAATCTTACTTGCAGTTGGGCTTCTATACATTGTGAACAAAATACTCAGCTTTGTGAAAAACCCACTGCAATGCTGTCAGAACTGTAATAGCTAGAGACATGAGAAAACATGAGTGTCTGCACCTAGAGCTGTAGTTTCAGTAAAGATTAAAACCACCAAGTATTCATTCCGACAGTCATGTCCATAAGGGTACTCCCGCACTAAAAGTTTCCACAACAAGAACTCTACTTGTTTCCCATGGGTGTGCGTACAAGGGATCTCCCCTTACCAATACTCAATGTATTAGAATCTATGGCACACATGAAAATTTCCTCTGCAGTTTCACTCCCACAATACATATTCCACATACAATGCGCTTCTGTCCCAAATGTTGCATATTGCTCAGGTCTCAGGGCATTGATAAACAAGGCTAATGGTCACAGAGAGAAAACATGTGCAACGGCTGGAGTAGGACAAAGCAAGAAGACTGATAAAGTACAATAGGGTTCACTGGTCCCTGCAATTTATAATCCATAAATGGAATCCTAGAACTAGTGAAGTTCATACATCAGGCTCAGTTCCTGTGCCCTGAGGAATGGATCTCCTAAAGCTAAGAGACAAGGGCTTCTGAAATTCTCAAGTACACTTGCAGACTAATGAGCCAGATTTTCCCCAGAAATCTTCTAGAATGAAAGAATTTGTCTGTATTAAAAAGCACCATGATGACATGGAGTTACACAATTAAATGGCAAAGTAACGTTCTCCCTGCCTTTACCCACTACACAGGACTCCTCTCACTGTTGTGCTCTTACAGGAATCAAAGTAAACAACAGAACCTGAAATAAAAAGCAGCTTCAAAAGCAACCAAAATCTTATGGATGAGCAACTTTCCTTCTCAATAGTTACTTCCTCTGGATATCTCTATCTACTCTTTCACATGTGCATATAACAGCACATTTTCTTCATAACTCAGCTTTTCAATTTCCTCAATTAACCTTCCAGAAAAAAATAAAATAAAACCCAATCTCTTCATTTTCCAGTACTAGGAACTAGAATCTGGCACACTCCTCCCATGAGCCAGTCCTTTATGTTCAAAAGCACTCAACAGTCACCTTCTGAAAGGGGAAGGACATAACAGCTATGGTCCATTTTTAAAAAGGGTGAATTGTTGTGGGCACTTCTAACAACACACAGCTGCAGAAGGATACTCAGAGCAAGATAAGATATTCTAGGGAACCACCCACCTCTGTGGAACTCCAGTGTCTAATTATTTTTCCAGCTTCTGTTCAACAGGTGTCTCTAACCCTAGCCTGTTCTCCCAGTAAAGATTCTTCCCAACTAGGATTATACAGAGGGAATTCCAAAGCAACAGGTTATGTACAGACAGTGTTCCCTCCAAGAGAGGAATGAAAAGGAGTAAATTCCTGAGGATATGTATCCTCTGATCCATGTTCTGAATCCCAGCCTCCCCCTTGCCTTGGAATGAGCTCTACTAAGCAGCATCTGTTATGTACATCAATCTCAGCTCCCTTCCTTTGGAAGAGTTTCCACTCAAAAGTGACAGGCAAATCCTAGGACAGAGATAGGTGCTGGGGAGGGAAGGTCTCCTTAGGATGACTCGCCAGAAGCAAGAGATCCTGCAGCTTTCTTCCTAGGGCGGGCTTTCACACTTTTTACTGGAAGCTGAGGAGAAAGAAATAGAGGCATTTTATGTTAGTTTACTGTAGCACCTAAATGTCAAACAGAAAGAGATAAGGATGCAAAGTGAAAATAGGACAAAACAACTACAACACAATGACCCTATTTCTGTCACTCATCATTTCAAAGAGGCTATTTAAATACTCCATTTGTTTTTAGTTAACAAACAAATCACACTAAGCATATCCTTCAAATAGCAACCTGTAGTGGGTTTACGTGGCAAGGTTTTGGTAGTGGGAGGACCATAGGGGTGGATTCTGTGAGAAGAATCCAGAAGCTGCCCCATGTTAGATAAGGGCCCCGCCACTGGCCAGAGCTGAGCCAATAAGCAATCCTGTTTGTGCCTCTTTGAGAGCATATTTAAGAAAGGGAAAAAAAAAATGCTGCTCAACAGCAGCTGGGAGAGAGAGGAATTAGAAACTGCCTTGCAGACACCAAGGCCAGTGAAGAAAGAGGGCAGGAGGTGCTCCAGGTGCTGGAGCAGAAGTTCCCCTGAGGCCTGGGGAGAGGACCATAGTGGAGCAGGCTGTCCCCCTGCAGCCCATGGTGTACCATGGTGGTGCAGATTTCCATGCTGTAGGCTGTGGAGGAAAACACAGTGGAGCAGGTGGATCTGCTCTGAAGGAGGCTGTGGCCTGTGGAGGACCCCTGCCAGAGCAGTTTCTAGGCTGGACCTGTAGCCTGTGGAGAGGAGCCCACACAGGAGTAGGTGACCTGGCAGGAGCTGCCACCCACTGGGGACCCATGTTGGAGCAGTTTGCTCCTGACGGATGGACCCTGTGGTACAGACCCCTATTTGGAGCAGTTTTTGAAGAGCTGCTGCCCATGGGAAGCCCATGCAGAATCAGTTCAGGAAAGACTGCATTCCGTAGGAGACCCCACATTGGAGCAGGGAAGAGAGTGAACGTGAAGGACTGTCGAAGACAAAGTGCTGTAGACTGACCACAACCCTCCTTCCCCATTCCCCTGTGCCACTCAGGGAGAGGAGGTGGAAAGAGGGTGGATGGAGGGGAGGTGTTTTTGGTTTCTTTCCTTTGTTTCTCACTTCTCTAGCTTGCTAGTAAAATTTATTGCCTATTACTATCTCCCTCCTATGAGTCTCTCAACCCTTAAGACCTTTGCATCATATATTTCTATATTCACAATAATCAGCATAGAGTCTTTACTGCCTTTTCAGAATTGAGTCACTTAAATTCCTCACTAGGAAGCTTGGAATAAAGTTTTATTCCTCTTGCCTCCCTGCCCCTGTCTACTATGCTAGAAAAGGAAGAAGGGTCAACACAAAAGTAACTTCAGGGGATTTAAAAGAGATCTAGGCTGATTTTGAACTAATCTTTAGACATACATGTTACAAAGAGTACCTATTCATATACAGAAGTGTCCTGGACACTGTAAAATCAGATTAACAGTATGAATTAACATGATGCTCTGAGCAAGCACTCTCCTCCAAATTATTTAATGTTTAGCCTGAAAAGCTCTACAATGTGATTTGTTAATACACCACTATATTAAATAAAAATTACATGTAAATAAAATCAGGAGTCCAAGTTGAACCAAGAAAAGAGAATCCCTACTTCTCAAAATGGAGAAGCATTTTATCATTTATAAATCAAACCAGACGAAATGTTGAAGTAAGAGTCAAAAACTAGAAGGCACTGTCTCAAAAAGCATATTCTACAAAACACACCAACAGCTGAAAAATTTCATTAATCTACAATATGTAATTTATTTTCATGTATAGTTTGTTTTAATATTGAGAATACAGACAATTCATGACAATCTGAATTGCTGTAAATATCTTGGATCAGCACATGGCCATGTGGTGTGGATAAACTCAACAATGACTAGTTATCTCTGGAGCCCCCAGCACAAGAATGATGTTGATCTATTAGAGTGGGTCCAGAGGAGGGCCACAAAGCTGATCAGACGTCTGAAGCACCTCTCCTACCAAGAAAGGCTGAGAGAGCTAGGACTGTTCAGCCTACAGAAGAGAAGGTTCCAGGGTAACCTCATTGCAACCTTTCAGTACTTAAAGTGGATTTATAAAAGTCCACAAATGGAGAGCAACTCTTTGCTCAATCAGATAATGACAGGACGAGGGCGAATGGTTTTAAACTAAAAGAGGGAAGATTTAGATTAGAGGGTAGCAGGAAATTCTTCACTCAGAAGGTGGTGAGGCACTGGAACAGGTTGCCCAGAGAAGCTGTGGATGCCCCATCCCTGGAGGTGTTCAAGACCAGGTTGGATGGGACCCTGAGCAATCTGATCTACTGGGTGGCATCCCTGCCTATGGCAGGGCGGTTGGAACTAGGTGATCTTTGAGGTCCCTTCCAATCCAAGCCATTCTGTGATTCTATGATCTAAACCTCAAGATGATGAAAACATACAGAGGAGAAGAAAGGAGAATGTGCAGATAAATTTCTTCAAATCTAACATGCAGAAGAGTAGAAAGGTTTAAGAGGGAACAGAACAGCTGAATTTTAGATGAGGAGAAAGTTGCTGTTACAGGGATAAAGGTCACATAAATATTATATACTGTATATATAATATATACATATATATAGTATTATATACTGTAACAGACAAGAGGGAGAATCATAGAATCATTAAGGTTAGACCTCCAAGATCATCTGGTCCAACCATCCAAAGGATTGGAGGGCAGAGCCAACAGCAGACATTAAAAATACGTAATGCCCCCACCCTTAAACACAAACCTAAATGAAAGCAAAGCTAGGACATGGCTTATGACAGAGGCTTACAGACAAAAACACAAAAGCAAGAGACCAGTATAGCATATAGACAGCAAGTCCTTTGATGTAGAACTCTAGCAGTAAACAGTCCAACAACATTTACATAAACAGCTTTTAAACACACAAAATACGAAGCCAGAGCCTTCTGACAAAATTCACAAATCAGTACCTGTGCTGGAAATAATTTACACACCAGCTTACCTCAGCTTTTGTCATCTTCTTGGTAGCTTTGAGGCTCTGAGTACGTTTTGGCAGTTTGTCTCCTGCATCTTCATCTGATGGGTCTGTTCTGGTTTCTGTCAAGGTTCCATTAGACCTCTGTGCCAAACTGCTCTCCTCTCCTGAGGAGTAACAGGAAGCTAAGGAATGAGAAAGTTTTTTCAAATACTTTTGAAAAGACACATCTAGATCTAAAATGTCCCATCCTTAAGGGCCACGTAGAAGGGAGACATCAACAGTATTTACGCATAATCCAAGAAATCCATATGTTAGTATATGGGAAAGGACTGGGAAAACAATACAACTTCTCCCTGATAATTTGCAATCTTGTAGTCCTTCTGAGACCCCTGCATGAAGCCCAGGGAGCCCTTCCTCGCCTGCTGGGTAACCATGCAAGGCCTCAAACAGTGGCCCAGCAGGGGTGTTCTGTACCTGAATCCTCAATGGTTTCAAGGAGACTCGCTCCAGGGGATTGCAGCTGTGGTTCATGGCTTCGCAAATGGACAGTATCTTCATCCCGGATAAGAGTGAGATCCTGCATGCTGAAACTGCGTAGCTTCTCAGACAAAACTCCTTGGCCCTAAGAGGACATAAAAATTATGGTGAAGGACACTTCATGCTCACCAAGATCATCCCACATGGGATCATTCAGAAGACAGAAGGTGCCCCATTCCTCACAAGGTTACTCTATGAAAAATAAAAATAAAAAAGCAACACCCACCACAGAGAGAAGGGAAAAAAGAAAAGTATGCTCCCAAGACCAACACAAAAGAGCAAAATCCATTCTCCCTTCACTTTCCATAAATCAAAGGATTAACTACAAACAAACTGAAGGAAAGGTAAAGTATATCATTCTGAACAGGCACCAGCATCCCTAACAGACCCATATCACTAATTGCTGGTACACAAAACTAAACTATTGGGGAATTCCTGAATGTTACAGAAGGTTAGATTGTGTTTGTAGTGCACAGGTGTTGCATTACCTTTGCAGCTGCAGTAACTGCTGCATTGGCAGCCAGGTTTAACCCTCTCTTGCCAACTCGCATCATGGTTTCATAGCTCTTGTCACGAGCCTGAGTAATGTATTCATCAATTTCCTAGAAAGGCAGTGTGGAACACAGCATTTAGCTTCTAGTTACAAACATGCTCAAAATCTCCCCCACTATCACCTTTAAAACCCATAGCTCATAAGGACACCTTTTTTTCCAGGCTGTCAGCACAAGCTGTGCTGCATTTTCTCTGCTACTTAGAGAATGCTTGCAAATGCAACCTTAAATTAAAGAATGTTTTCTCAAAATTGCAACAATTGAAATGAAGCAGTTGCTTATACCGAGAATGTGAAAAACACAGCCTGACTACAGAACATGCTGCTACTATCATGATTCAAAGAACTTAATTACTGATAGTGACTATAAAGGCTAAAGATACTGAGTTAAGCAAACATACTAAGCATTAGGCAAGATAGTGGCTACGTTACGGTCTGTGGTCGGCTGTGTACACAGCCCTTGTTGTCAGAGACATAAACATTCTATACCCACTAATGTCAGCACAATCATGATTCATGCATTTTAATTTTCACTGTAGCATAACTGAATCAGAATTCAGTCAACTTCCAGACAGATCAGTCTCTTCCAACAATAAGTGAGTACCTTCTCCTTATTGGAGAGCGTTGGGTGCACAAACTTCCTGTAGAGGACACTGGAGCCCTTGGTGTAAGGGGAGAGCAGCCAAATCACAAATGCGATTTTCAACTCAAAATAAAAAGGAAACCTGAGAGAAAGAGAGAAGGAGAGAGAGAGAGAGAGAAAGAGAGAGAGAGAGAAAGAACACGAGAACTAGAATCAAGATCAGCACAGAGACAGAGATAACCGTTAGAGAGCAGCACAGGCAAAAAGAGTAAAGAGAAGGTAAGGACTCAGAAACATAAATGAATCAATATATCAGGTCAGAATAGCACAATCCTCTCTGGAATCCTAGAACATACCTTCTTTGAGTCTCATTTAGTCTTTCATCCATAGCCATGAAAACTCCATAAACAGGGCATCTCTCAGCCCTGCAAACACACCAAATTAAAATCTGACAGCTACTCTCACCATTCTTAAGTTTGTTCAAAGACTATCCACTGGATAATAACATTACAGCCATTTCCCTCTCTTTTTCCAAAGTTTTTAATTAAATATCTCAAGAGAGCTCTCAAGTTGCTGCTAAGGCTGATAGCTAAGAGCAGGCAGCATGCAAGTCTTTCATTGCTATCCCTTACACAGTGAAGTCTCTGGGAAGGGAGAGTAGTAGAGACTCCAATAAGCAAATGTAAACTTTCTGATGCCTGTTAGTACTAAGAGACTTCTGTTTTCAGTGGTTCACTTTTAAGTAGGTGAATGAGCCAAAGCTCTTGTACTTTTTAGATCCTGACTCTTCAATTATTATTTTTTTCAGGAATAGGCAAAATAGCTGAGCACTTATGTAAGGTACACGCAACAATTTCATGTTTCTTTAAAAGATGCAACTCTGACTAGACTGTATTCTTTCAGAGATGTGTGCAAATCACAAACATTAAAGCAATGAAGAAACTGACCAAAAATTAAAGCATAGAAGAAACCCTGTTCTAATGGAACAGCTGAAGACACGTAATGACAATTTGTCATTGCTGATGGCCTCCATTTGATTATTGCTAAGTGTGACACAGCTCTGAGAGAATTAAAATCTGTTTTACCCCAACCCAACCCACATCCAGTAGTTGAAGACATTTTCATCATGCAAAACACCACTCAGAGCAGAGATGTATTTGATCTGCTCCTCTGTACAACGGGCTTGCAAAGCAAAACAGGTCATAGAATTATAGAATATTCAAGTTGGAAGAGACTCACAAGAATCATAAAGTCCAACTCCTGGGTCCCCAAAGGACCACACAATAAATAAAGAAATAGATAATGCGTCTGAGAGTGTTGTCCAAACACTTCCTGATCTCTGACAGGCTTGGTGCCATGACCACTTCCCTAGGAGGATGAGGGAGCCTCATTCCAGTGCCTAACCACCCTCTCAGTGAAGAACATTTTCCTGATATCCAGCCTGAACCTCCCCTGGTCCTTTACCATCTTTTTAAAATGTCTTTTACATAATCATTTCTCAAACCTCTTTACCTAATAGCTTGTCAAAAATATATGCTATGAATGGATGAAGACCCTCTGACAGAGCCTGTGTATCTACATGTATCTTAACTGTCTGAAAGCACAGAATATGAACCAGTTTAGACAGCAGCTTAGACCTACAATGTCTATAAACCCGTAGACTCTCCATGGGCATAAAAACTCCTAAATGAGAGAGCTTATCCTTAGGAACCTACATTACCTTAAAAACATTAAAAAAACAAACAAACAAAAAACCCATGCACCAGCATGGTACTCACCAAGAAAGAACAATGTCTGTGAGTGTTTCTGCAGTGGTGAAAAAGGCAAACACAATCCAGTACATCATCCACTTCACCTGCAAAAGAGCAGTCACTCAGTAGACATCCATCAGAAACAAGAAAAATAGCAAAACAGCTTCTCAATAAAAATGACTCATCATTTTCACACACAGAGATGAAGTCAGCAGAAAGAAGGCATAGATAATCAGCATTGGAGAGGGTCACATATGAAACGTTACATTATAGTTTAGGGAAATACGTAAGATTAATATACTCTAAATATATAAATATAGCAATCATCAGCTCAATGTCCGGGTGGAGACCAGTGATGAGTGGTGTCCCTCAGGGGTGTGTACCAGGACTAGTATTATTTAACACCTTTGTCAGCAAACATGAACAGTGCGATTGAGTGCACCCTCTGTGAGTTTGCATATGACACCATGGTGAGTGGCGCTGTCGACATGCTGGAAGGAAGGGCCACCATCCAGAGGAACCTGTGCAGGCTTGAGAGGTGGGCCTGTGCAAACAAGACAAAGTTCAAGAAGGCCAAGTGCAAGGTTCTGCACTTGGGTCAGGGCTACCCCAAACATGAATACAGGCCAGACAATGAGTGGATTGAGAGCAGTGTTGTGGAGAAGGATTTAAGGGTACTAGTGGATGAAAAACTGAGTATGAGCCGGCAGTGTGCACCTGCAGCCCAGAAAGCCAACCACCTGAGCTGCATCAAAAGAAGCATGACCAGTGGGTTGAGGGAGGTGATTATCCCTCGCTTGTGAGACCCCACCGCATTCAGCTCTGGGGTGATCAGCACAAGGACATAGACCTGTCAGAGTGGGTCCAGAGGAGGGCCACAAAAATGATCAAGGGGCTGGAGCACCTCTCCTACAAAGACACGCTGAGGGAGGTGGGGTTGTTGTCTGGAGAAGAAAAGGCTCTGGGAAGACCTTATAAGCAGCCTTCCAGTACCTAAAAGGGGCCCACAGGAAAGATTCTTTATCAGGGAGTGCTGTGATGGGAAGGACAAGGGGTAATGACTTTAAGCTAAAAGAGGGTAGGTTTAGATTAGGTGTTAGGAGGAAAGTCTTCACTCAGAGGGTGGTGAGGCATTGGAACAGGCTGCCCAGAGAAGCTGTGGATGCCCCATCCCTGGAGGTATTCAAGGCCAGGTTGGATGGGGCCCTGGGCAGCCTGATCTAGTGGGTGCCACCCCTGCCTATGGAAGGCGGTTGGAACTAGGTGAACTTTGAGGTCCCTTTCAAAATCATAGAACGATTTGGGTTGGATGGATTGGTTGTATGTCTGTCCTGTAACAAAATCATGACACAACAATAGCGTTATAGTCCCAAATAAACTAACTGTCTAAAACCAGTAAGTAGTTCACTTTGAGTATAGTTATATTCTTTAATATATAACGAGTATGTTAATAAATACACGTGCACTTAATTAGTTTCAACTGTAGCCCTACTTTTTCTTAATTTTAAATGTTATCTCAGGGGCAAGAGAAGAACTACAGATGTAGTATTTTGCTCTAATGTATTAAGGTGAATTCGAATCATAGAATCACTTAGGTTGGAAAAGACCTCTAGGATCATCTAGCCCTACCTTCAACCTAGCACAGCCAAGTCCACCATTAAACCATGTCACTAAACTCTGTATCTACACATTTTTTGAAGACCTCCTTCAACTCAACTACTTCCCTGGCTATTCTTAGTCTTAATCATTGCTCTCAGAAATTCCTTCAGCATTTCTCTTTTCTTCTTAAAGAAAGACCCAGTAAGAGAGGCAAGAAAGCAAAGAACATAACATATAAACACATCTTCTTGTTTAGGCTCTTGAATGTAGTTTACAAACTGTACTTTGTGCTATTATGGCACACCTATATACCTAAACCCTATCTCCCAACTTCCATCTTTTCTGTGGAGCAGTAGACGTCTTGTTTCCTTTGAAAAAGAGTAATTACACCTTTCCCTCTCTCTCCCCATCTCTGTCATTTTTGTAGCAAGTCTGCCAGCTACAGGCCAACCAACATTATTATGTAAGAGGAATCAGTCAAATTATGAAAACCACTACCCCAACATTTCCAATAATAATAGGGCCAACATAAATGAAATTGACTGTTTTCTGTGCCATCAAGAAGTAAAAATAAATTTAAGTAGGAAATAAATGGAAACAAGAGGTCACCTTTGCTAAAAGCAACTTAACACTCTCAGTGTCATCAAGAATGAGAAAAGGAATAATTTGAACCACGGAAATCTCACATATTAAAACCACACATTAACATACATATTAAAGTTACGTGAACAGGTAAGCGAGGGTCTTACTATAGCAAATAGTGTTGTAAAAGCAGATATTTCCCCAACTTGTATGTGATGGAAAATAATATGATCTGCTCTTGAAAGACCCTCCAGAACTTTCCAAAAAGGCTTAAAAGGAAAAGAAATGCTGCCTCAAACCCTGAAACAATAGCCAGCTTTTAAAAAGGTGATTAGTGTTTCAAATATTTTCCATTTTATTGTGCAACTTTTCACAACAGAAAGTAGCAAAACATTAATTTTATGGTTCCCCTCTCCTCCTGCCTATAATCATCAATTCAGACAGGACAGGTGTTATTGACTTGAGTTCTAAAGCAACTCTATGAAATTAATGATTAACTCTTTGATGCAGCAACATAAATCAGCTCTTGTACAAAAACAATTGTGAATAATGACAAATCAAAGGTGGCAAATGGGGATCTGAGTGGGTGAGAGATTTCAGAGACTCTCTGTACCAATAAATCTTACTTCAGTATTATGCAAAATGAAGGCAATCATCACAAAAGTAAGCATTAAATACATAGATATATACAACATAATACAGAATTATTTTTTTATGAGGAAAAAATAACTGTAGCAGAAGTCTTTGTTTCCATTAGCTCTCACTACAGTGGTTGGCTAATGGTCATGGAGTTTTTACTAAGTTTCCAACACGCCTACATAAACATTCAAAAAAACTGAATTGCTGAAGATAAAAGGTAAAGGCACTTGAGGACTAACAACTAGTCCAAAGAGAGGAAATGAAGTGTAAAAATAAATGGTCACTTCTCAGAATGAAAAGAATGTCAGAATGTGACAAATATTCTCGTTACATAAATTAGCTCACAATGCTTGAGTGGTCACAGTAGACAGCCTGATTAAACTAAGTTCCGCCCCATCAGAGTTTTTCAGTAGTAACACAATGTTCAGGAGTATTAGAAAAGGAAGAGAGAAGAACAGAAAACATTGCTATGTTACTATTTAAGTGTACTATATGTTCACATCTTCAACACTGGGCATGGGTCTGGCTTGCCCTGTCTCCTTCTGCCGTCATCCTACCCCCTACAGCCAAAGAAAAAAGTAATATAGTTAAGTAAGTGAGAGGGACTCAACTTTTAGCTCTAGAAGTCCCTGAAGTGCAGATTACCAGATGCTAAAAGAGCAGAACACAAGGGGGATGGTGAAGAGGGAAGCATCACTTTTTTCCCCCCCGTTTATAATTTTTGTTATCCACAGATTACTAGTATCTTCTAAAACTAATCCTGTGCTGTATTTGTTTTTCAATCCATTAAAAAAGAGTCAAGTCTCTGTTGCTCAGCAGTTGATCACCAATTTCAGCTAACTTGCACCAAGAACCTAAATAAACTCAGTAAATGTAAACATATTATTGGAATGTAGATTTGACCAAAGCTGCAGACCACATGTGAAAGGAAAACAGTTACTTTTAAAACAGCCTAAGGTGCTAGAAGCAATTTGTCATGGCTGCTCAAAGACATAAATCTATATCACAGCATGGCAAAAAAGTGTTTGCACTGTACTCTGATGCCATTGCTGGACTGCTTGTAATATCTTGATCCGTATCAACGCAGTCTGCAATACATCACACTCTCTAGCATATATATACACCTGCAAGACCTTTCTCCCCAACTCGCATTTGCTCTTAGTAGTACACAGCTGGCTTGAAACTATGGACCACAGCTTTCAAATTTTCCACTGCCTTGTCATATGAGAAGCAGTTTGAATAGATGTTGGCCCCCTTTCCTGAGTTTAACAAAACCATTTTTCCCGTCTTTCTGCTTCTGTCGAGAAATACAAAGCTGTCTAAAGATTACTGATTTGGGCAGTTGGAATCCAGCATCTACATGTTTAATTCTGATGTAGTCCTCTTAAAGAAAAATAATTCACATATAAGATCAGTTTTAGCAGTACGAATATATCTTCTTGAACTAACTCCAGTATTTTAATTTTTTAATTGAAGACAAAAAAAAAAAAAAAGGAAATTTTCTATTGCAGCTGTCCAGAACTATCTACTTCAAGAAAACTGTAACAATGAAGTATTAAACAAAAGCCAAAAACAGATGTCATTCTTTTCCATATCGGCCCCAGCAGGACTTAAAACCAGGTGATTAGTTGACATTCATGTCATGACAACTTTATGATACTCAAGTACCAGACCTCATTTCTTTTTAATCATCAGATTAATAAAGTCCTGCTGCAATTAAGGTGACGTCTACCAACACAAATTCAGATTAGTATGTTTGTATTATGCAAGACACGTTGCATTTCTGTACCTCAACAGCCAACTTACCCTAAGAAAATAAGCAGGCTTTTACAGTAAAGCATCTACAAAGTCAAAGGCTCTGTATTTACTGGGTCTTTGAACTCCAGAACAAGCCATGTGTGCTGGCTGTTTTAAAAAAGGAGAGTTTTTGTTTTTAAATCCCTCAAATTCTCAACAACACATTTCAACACATTTTCAAACTGTGAAAAATGGGCCTGCCTTACAGCTAACACAACTTCTGTAACCGGAAAACAATAGTTCCATGACAGGCACTTAAGAGCCAAATAAAAATTCCAAGTAAAAACGTGCCTTTGATGCAACAAAGATCATAGACAACTGGTCTAAAAGAAAATGAGGAGAGAAAACAGCAGCAGTAAGACTACCAGATAATTATGAAGTCACGGGATCATTCAACTACTCAGTTTCTTTTATGCTTTCCTTTTGGTTTTTAATGTTATCATAGTATATAGTATTCCTGACTATACCTCTAATACTCACTTAAAACACTGCATTGATTATCAGTGCCTACTGAACATTCAGATTTTGACTTCTCTGCTGAAGGCATAAAAAAAAAAAAAAAAAAAAAAAAAAAAAAAAAAAAAAAAAACAGCCAAGCTAGATGATGCAGTTTTAAAAGCTGTCCACTATGAATAGACTCTACCTCAGCTGCTCTCTCCTTCAAAAACCAACGTGCTGAATTTTAAGCCGATGCATAGGAAACACCTAGGCAATTCTAGAGGACTGAAGCAGAATGAGACATATCCTGCAACATTTACTATTGACATGTCATTTTGTAAGCAGCAAACAGAGCCAACTGGATGAAGAGTTGCAGACTGCACCACAAAGAAATACTGGCAAATTATATTCTATTCGGCCATGTTACCTCTCTTCTCTATCTGATTATTCACTGCTCTAAATACACAGAAATTCTTCCCATCCATAAAACAAATAGCTCATCTCCTCTAATCGTCTTAGAACAGCGCTTCTGTAAGAAACCAACACACCGCATCACTGAAAACTATTTGGTGTTTTAAATATGGCAATTGCAACAATGACGTAGGCAGAGAGAGAGAGAGAAGGAAATGTTTCCAGGATGGAATGAGAATGAAGTCTTGACCAACAGGAATTGCTGATCACAAGCAAGGTTGATAGGATAATACAAACCATGCATGATTATTTAGGTTTTTAGAAGAAAACAAAAGCAGTACTGAAAAAGCAGTAAAAGGACACAAAGTAAGAACAAAGTTGGAGAAAAGAACTTGTCCCTGGACTTCCATATGCTTCCAGACCACACTGTTCCTCCCATTTTCCCATCCTCAGCCAATATTTCCTGGAGGGGGAAGAAAAAAACAAAACACAGAAAACCCACGTTTATGGCTCGAAACCTCCCATTTCAGTAAGTGTCCTTCCTCGAAACATCTCCGAAGTCTGTCAGGGCTGCTCTTCAGGCGGCCCGTCCGACCTGACGCCGCTGCGGGCCGAGCAGCCCCTGACACTGGGCCAGGGCCAGGCCGTGGGCTCGCAGGGAGCCGCGAAGGACGGGGCGACCACCGCGCCCACACGGCGAACCCGTACTCACATATTCCTTCACGTTTTTCGTCTTCACGGCCTTGTAGGAGGAATACGCAGGGTAGAGGGTGCCGAAGATCAGCCTGCAAAAAGCGCAGAACCCTCAGCGCCTCACGGCCCCGCAGCGCCCCGCACGCCGACTGCCTCCGCCCTGGGCGGCTCCCGCTCCCCCGCCCCCTGCCAAGGCGCTGCTCTCGGGCCGCGACGGCCAGCGCGGACCCGCCGGGACGCGGCCGCGGGCGACCGCGAGGCAGCGCCCGCCCCGCGGCCCCTCTCCTCGCCCCGCGGCCGAAACCTGCGGCCCCACCGGGGGCGGCGGCCGCGCCCCGCAGGGGCTCCCCGGAGCGCCCCAGCCCCGAGAGGGCCCTGCGCATCCCCCCGCCCCGGCACTCACACCACGAGGCGGGAGATGATCCAGGAGACCATGGCGGCGGCGCCGGGTTCCGCGGCGGCGGGAGCCGACTCTTAACGGGCAGGCTCCTGCAGCAGGCGCAGCCCCGCCCCGGCACTGACAGGGGCGGAGCCGAGGGGCCGCATCGCTCCCCGTGCCGCCGCGGAGACCCCGCCGCCCCGCCCCGCCCCGCCCGGCCCGGCCCCGGCCCGCCGGAAGCAGCCGCAGAGGCTCCCGTGCCTGCCCGCTCCGCTGGCGGGGGTAGCGGCGCTCCCCGGGGGACAGGGCCGAGGGCAGCGCCGCAGGAAAGGGGACCTGCTGGAGAGACGGCAGCAGAGTAACACGCACAGCGTAAGAAGATGACAGAAGCGTGATGACTGAAGGCACTTCAGGAGGCAGTAACAGAGACGGCGGAAGAAGCCATCTTCCAAAATTAGAAGTTACCTGCTCTAGGAGGCCCTACACAACAGCCGTCAAAATGATGCAAATAAATGGGCTACTTAAAGTCTTTTCAAAACTCTCAGCTTCACTGAAAACTGTCTGTAAAACAATTAACTCACAGATACAGCAGAGGTCGTTATCAAACCTAAGTGATGAAAGCTGTTCTTTGTAGTTTCGTGGATAACTCACTGTTGCCTAGTGCTCTCGCTCCTAGGAATCACAGATGAGAGGCAAAGGATTGCTTACCTGTACAAACACGTCTGAATGGGGAGACAAGTAAATATTATTCATGTGTATTTTTAAACATACTAGTGTGCCAGAAAACTGAGCAGCAAAAGTTGTTATAGTGACTCAGCAGAGAGTACTGTTAAGAGGATCAACCTTTTCGGTCGTTGCAGGAGTTAGTTGAATGTTTTGCCACCCCTAAGGAAACTAGAGACAAAGACTGATCAGGCTCAATACACAGACCTTTGAATCACACTAAGATGACCATTACACAAGCTGAATTTCAATTTTAAAATATATTAATTTGCTAGAAAGCCTTGTGCAGTTCTTTAACTAACAAAAAAGACAACCCCCTCCCCATCCCCCAACAACATAAACATCAAAACACTAAGGAATGTACTATGGCAAAATCTTGCCAAATAGCCTTTCTGAAAAATGAAAGAAAAAGAAAGGGAGCAAGAACTGTGATTTGCTAGGGAACAATTTTCTTACAGATGCATGAGCCTCAGTGGTAATGAGCAATGATGAAAAACACACATCAGCAACTTTCCATTACATGCAAGAGCTGAAAACAAAACTGTCACTACAGACAGTGACAAAGAACATTTTGTCACAGTCTGCTTTTGGATATGAATGGCCACAATATGATTGCATAAGGGACTGCACAATTTACACCACTGATTGCACAATTGACCTACAAATAGGATAAAGGTAATCTGCTCTCACACATCCAAGTAACACAAACCTGCACTTCCCTCATCAGAACAATTGCATTTCTATCCCCATGAGTTTTGTGCCAGGGACCAGGTAGAGAACAGCTCTGTTACGTGAATAATGTGCTCATGTTCAGGTGAGTGAAAGATGCAAACAGAGAAAATTCAGAGACTTGTTGAGTACAACGTATGAAAAGACTGTGAGTGCTGAGTAACTGCAGCATGGGTATGTGACACACAAAGAAAACGTGCCTTAGTGTTCTAAACTGTTTAATGTGCCAAGGAATAGCAGGAACATTTGCAATGAGAGGTATAAATAGTGATAAGAACAACAAAATATGAACATCAACACTAGTAAAGCAGGTGGTCTTGTGAATATCTTAAGCAAGAGTCCATTATAAAGTGGCAAATTAAGCTTTAGAACAACTCCAGGAAAAGTATTTTAAGCTAGCAATTTACATGTATAGTTAGCAACAAGGAACTCTATTTCTTTCCATATCATGAAGAAGAATGAGAAATTAATTACCTTCTCACAAGGAGAAGCTGCTGGTACTGAAAAGCTATTTTTGTAACAAAAGACTGCTGTAGGTCAAACTGAAATAGAATGATTTATTAAGTTATTAGTAATGTTGCATAGTGTTGTGTAACTAAGATTGTAAGACTTATCGAGGAAAGCAATTCATTGATTGCTTTCAAATTAAGGCTGTGTATTTTCTACAACCAGATACACTACTGCTGAAGTAACTGATGACAAATGTGTGTTCTACAAATGTTTAAAACGGTTGAATAACAATCCATTTTATGGCCTAAACAATGAGGCAAGGGAAAATTATCTTCCTTGACTAGAGAAACTTGAGCAAAGCTACATTTACACCAATGCCAGGTCAGATGTGGAGATCCTACCAAAACTGAGGTTCAGGCAGAAGCTGCTCTAATGAATAGAAATGACAATTACTCAGTGCTGAAGAACACAGTAGCTCTGGAAAAAAAACAGCAGAATAAATAATGGTCTTAGGAAGAAAGGTGAAGTGGAAGATCTCAATAGCAGCCCTACCTCTGAAATTTAAAGGTGCACTTTGTAATGTAAGAGTATCAAACCTTAAAAGGACTAAGGAAAACAGAGACAAAGTGTAAATTGACAATGTAAACTGACATCGTAGAAGTAAGGCCCTAGAACTGGATAAGATTATTCTGAGAGCATTTCCTTTTCTCACCTGTTTTGCTTTGTGATTGGAAGCCATTTAGTTTAGAAGAGACCTTCATACGGAAAGCAGCTTTATTTTATTAATTCTACATCTTGAAACTCACTTTACCATTTTTTGTATGAGTCTGTATATGAGCACAAAGATAAAATAAAAAGTTCTTCCAAGGGGGGTGGGGGGGAAGATGGATATAAACAAAAGTAAGATGAGTTGTACCTGGTTATTTTTCAAATGCCTAGTGGGAGTATGCACCTGTTTTTCAGTGGTTGAGATTACGGATCTTACAGAGACTGCCACTTAAGAGGAAAGGAAGCTATGGGCTGATTTCAGACTCTGGGGTGCAATGGGAGATAGTGACCACAAGCAGGTCTATGCAACCCAAACAGATGTGGCTTAAGTTAGGGGAAACACTGAAGGTGACAGTCAGATGGGTTTACTTACCAGTAAGATGTATTGTCCACAGGTGCTTTTATGCTATGCTTCACTTCCATGCTGTGTAGTTCCATGCTCATTTTCTACTTAAACAATACTTGTAAGATATGCTAGATGCATGAGTAATTCACTAGCACATAATACATTTCAACCAACACCTCACAACGTAAGAAGTGAGGAAAGAGAGGGAAAGTCCTATATGCAATACATTTTAAAGAATATCTGTGCCTGAAAACTTTTCATCTTTGTATTGCAGGTAAATCCAACTTGCTGTTTAACACCTAACTTCCCTTCAATACTATCCTGATTCCACATCCCCAGGTTCTACAAGAGGTGACGTCAGAATCTATCAGAATTTTAAATGAATTATACATCCTTCAATGTATTACTTTTTTTCTTTCTCATTTATGTTGCCTCGTTCAGTTTCCTCAGAGTACTGTTTATAAACAGAGAAATTATTAAATGTTGTAAAATTAACCTTTGTGGACTGCGGTATTTTTAATCAATGTCAAATAAGGGATGAAGTTGTTAGGTTGAAAAGGCATTTCTTTCCCTTCATCTGAGACTGAGAAAAAGAGATGAGTGCGTCCTGTGTAATGCTTTGAAGTATCTGTGAAACTGTTTAATGACAGTGCTGCATATGCCCTTTTGCATGGTTGAACACACATTAACCTTCTGTATTGTGAATGGAATCTAAATTCACTTGGGCAGGTAAACAGCTCTAACAGCCTGAATCCCTTCTCTCATTTGCTTGTAGTTCCACAGGATACCAAGACACAGCAAGGTTTTAGCTAATATTAAAAAATGCTGCCTGCCCACTGTCTTATGAAGTTCCATTTAGTAATAGCAAGACCACATTCAGTAGAATAAATGCCATGTAAAAGCTAAGGATGTTTGAAAGAAAACACAACCAAAACAACCAACCCCTCAGTTGTCTGGGATTTTATATATAAACAGACACATATATAACTATGCATATACACTTATAAAAATATATACGTCTCTCTCTCTACATGGTTATATATATTTATATATGATTATATATATTTATATATGATCTACATATTTTAAATTAATATACAAAAATGTATGTTTGCTGATACATGGTATATGAAAATTCTATTTCAAACATTCTGAAATTGTTGTACAGTGGCAGTTATATTTTATTTAGTTGGACAGAGTTCTAGGAGCTGACAATTCATTTTTAATCAACTGAAAATCTTACGTTGGTAGAAAACAAACAACAACTGGTAAGTGGATTCTGAATCTAGCTAAATGCTAATCTGTACCTCTTATAAAAAAAAAAAATACCTACTTGGAAAAACTTGCCAAAGGAAGTGGTAGCCTCTACCTCTTGATTTATACAATCCAGATAAAGGATAAAAATGGTCAAATATTAAGTTAGAGCTGATTTGACCAATCAATTTACATTTTTTTCCTGTCTTATATGATCTAAAATTTGGATTGCTATGTATTTCTTAATTCTAATCTGTAATTTTTGTGCAAATCATTCCTCTGTTTTTGTTTGAATATTGCCTTAGATTAATTGTACTCTACGATTGTTAAAGAGGAAATTCAAGAGTCAAAAACAATGTTTGATAGACTCAAACCAAACAAAGGCTCATTATGAGATGCAGAACTCTTGCTGTAGATCACCGCACTGCAGATGACCCAGTTATTGTATTACACACAGCTAAGTCTTTGTCCTTATGATCTTCATCTAACTGCCATAATTGCTGATACATATGCAAAAACGGGGAAACATCTCAACCAGAACTAGACATTGAGAATGGTTTGTATGCACAGAGTCCATTAGGAGAGCACAAGAAACTCTGTGTAACAGGTGTAATACTGATGCTGAATGTTTAATGACTCTGGGATAATCCTTTTAATCTGCAGAAGACTGGCATAGCCCATACTTGAAGGACAGCTGCAAGGGTATGAATCCAAGGATTAAACTACTCGAATCAAGCAATCAACCTGAAATGCTGCCAGCCAACAGGTCAGTGAAAAGAACTGCAACTGACATCACAATCTCCAAGGCCAGAAACCAAGAAATCTTTACAAGCCCATCTATTTCTTCAGTAGAGAGGGCACCTCTGAATCCCAGCCTGGTAGAAAGATTGCAAGAGGCAAGGAGCACAGCACAAGAGATATGGTTTATGACAAGACACATACTCTGCCAAAATTAACTCATGTGTTAGTTTTAATCAAGAGCCTGGAGACAGCTTGGTATGCTGCCTGCATATACATATTTGGGACCCCATGCCTAAAATACCCAAGCCAGACCCAGGGCAAGAAATTATCAGCTAACCTACACTACCACTAGCAGAAACTGAGATAACTTCAAAGCAGGCATATCAGTGGCCAAAACTGAAAGAAATTGCCCAGACTGTTACAGTAAATGACTTTTATTTTTAAAAAAATGAAATAACCGTGAACATATTAACAGGCCTGCAGGTGGCACTACAGTACAGCTGGATATAAGGTAGATATATTTCCCCATGTACCCAGACAATGAAATCCATTGCATCAATGCTGACATTAGCAAATTCTGAATACAGTTCTATCAAGCAGAAACGTTTTACTTAAAATAGTTCTGGACAAAATTGATTCTGAAAGTTAACATTTCCTTCACTTTTGGAAAGGATAGATGTTTTCAGCAAGCACTGGTTTGGGGTGAACTATTGCCTGCAGTTACCAGTGCAGGGAGAGATGTACAACATCTCTACGTGAGAACAGAGTTCATAGTTCTTTTCACTTCTCTTTCTGAGGAAGCAGCGGAGACATGGGGATAGAGAAAGTGGGTGAGGAATATGGGCAAGGGAGGTGGGGTGTCAATTTCTATTCACTCTCCTTTGGCTGTTTTTGTGCTATTTTGGACTGCTTTCTAAAAATCATTTCTTTATTTTATTGAAAGGAAGACTAAATGTAATGCGCCTTTCCTTGAAAATCCAAGAACAGTTGTGGTACTTCAAAAATACTAAAAATATCTACTTTCATGAAATATTAACTGTTTCACTACAAACCTAGTTTTTCACTAAATACACAATTCTCCTATTTCTGGAGTCTTCTGGGGGAAAAAAAAAAAAGTGGGTTCTCCCTTTATTTCTGCAACTCTACAGTGTATAGAGAAATGGCTACAAGAAGGGGAGTGCAGAGAATAGCTTTATCTTTTTCCTTGGCCTGTATTTCACATGGGAAGTTTACTTAAATTTCTGCAGTTGGGCTACTGTTGGTCACACTCCTTTAGCAGCTATCAACTAAATCTGCAGTAGGACAACCCACCTCCAGCAAATTCCTTCTAACTTTGTGGAGACTAACTAGGCATGAGGAAAAACATCCACACTCTTTACACCATTTCTATTTATAATATGCAGGAACACCAAGTGGTTTCCGTGTTCTTCCAATCTGCAAAAGGCCACAAGAAAGGGACATGGCACCTTTCATTAGAATCTGGAATTCTGCATGTAACAGTGCAACCTTCCATTAGACCTTCAGCATTGAGGCAGCGTAGAAAACAGTGGCTGAAGAGTGTGTGTAATACTGACCACACCAGCTCTTAGTGAGAAGCCTCTGCTCCTGCAGAGGCAGTCGTGCAGTCCCTGTATATAGTGTGAGCAAAAGGCTTACTTCACAGGGCATTTGGAATTAGCAGTTCCTATGATCTAGCTAGTTTGGATTCATGAGCCTTCAGTGTGCCAACAGCATCTTTCACTGCGTGGTAGATAATGTTCTTCACCTGTAAAAGGAAAAAAAAAAAAATCAACTTCTCCAGACTAACAAGGAGTCTAACGTACCTATGCAATCAATTCTGGCAGCTGAATTTGTGATAGTTAGTAAGTATACACAAAGTATATAATATTACTGCTTTAGTATATCAGCACACATTTCAACTGTCACAGCTAGACTACACAAATATTTCTGAGACCTACATGCAGCAATTTGGTCCCACAGCAACTGACTTACTCATGTTGTTTTAAGATAAAGTCTCTACTTTATGAGAGCTATGAGAAAGTACACTTTTAAGTCATTCAAAGGCTTTACTTTGAAGAAGTCCTTTTGATCCAAGTCACTTATAGATACATATGAATCAAGCCCAAAAGGAACTTGTGCATCTTACAGAAAGGCAAGCAAGATTAGAGGTGAAAAATCCACTAGTAACCACAGTATTCTGTTCTATGTTGAGCTATCTAACAGTCAAAGCTGTATCTTGTTTCAGATTTATTTGAATTCAGTTTCAAGTAGTTTAACTGTGCCAGTTCAATTAACTGTGAAGCACCAATATTTTTCCCCAATATACGCATGATCTCAGTCTTTTGTATCATTTGTGTGACGGTTAAAGGACTTGAGTCATTCTACCCCGTATACATACGTCTATCACAAAAACATACATACATATAAAAATATTATAATACATTAATACTATATTACAGGAAAACGAGGAAAAATAAGAAAGTAAACATTGCAAAGATCACTTATGAGGCACAAATCATAGAATCACAGAATCCTTTAGGTTGGGAAAGTCCTCCAAGATCATCAAGTCCAACCATTAACCTAGCACTGCCAAGTCTACCACTAAATCACATCCCTGAGAACCACATCTGCACATCTTTTAAATGCCTTCAGGGATAATGACTCAACCACTTCCCTGGGCAGCCTGGTCCAATGCCTCACAACCCTCCCAGAGTAGAAGTGTTTCCTAATATCCAACCTAAATGTAACCACTATTCATTTTCACCGGGCTACTTTGTCAGTAAGTAACCAGCTTTTATATTATAATTTTTACCAGGCTAATGAGCATTCTTCATTTTTTGCAACCTATTCATTTATAGGCACACTACCTCATCTTTATAACTACAGCTGAAGAGCTGCAGTGTTTTAAGATGAATCCTGACAACGTGTGTTTAGAGTACTGTTTTACTTTAAAATCCTGTGCAGTGAGAGTTGAGAGTTCTGCTTTACTTTAAAATCTCATGTAAAAACATATAGAAGCTCACAGCAAATTTCACCAAATTTGTTGAGAGAATCAACATGGGAAGTCCTGATGTTCTTGGGTGACATACTGGAGCGTGGTTACATATTGAGTAGTCATCTTTTCAAGAAGAGCCATTTAGCAGATTTCTGCTCCACCTTCATTTTACATGCATGAGATTGCTAATACAAAAACAATGCTGACAACAAAATTTGTAAACTACACAAATATTAACTCTTTAGAGGCACGTATCAGCAAAATCAAGAAAGGCCTCCTTACAATCTTCCTTATGTATGACTTACTGCCTTAAACACAATGTTCTATTTCTTTTTAGTGAACATAATATTCTGTGTTTAGTTACTGGTTTAAGCAGTTGCATTTTTTCAAAGCCAAAACACACTTCATTTTCCTTTTCAGGATTAGTTTAAATAAGCAAGCCTTTCAGTCCACAGCAACTCTCTTTCAGATAATACAGAAACAAATACAGGTGTTGTTAGTGAAATAAACATCTCTTCAAAACAAAACATTGCTTTTTGCCTTTTTTGTAAGGATTTTTTCCTGCTATACATCACTGCTATTCAGGATTCAGCCATTTATAAACTAATTAAAACTGAAACATGCACTAGTCCAAGCGTGGGATAGTTCTTTGGAAAGTTAGAAGTTTATTACTAATTTTTGTTTATATGATACTGTAGACATAGATACACAATTATTATTTGAAATACTTATCAAATGAGAACCTCCGAAGTTGTGTAAAGTTGTTTTGTTGTTGTTGTTTGTTTTAAATCTTTAGTTGCATGTTTCTAATACTGAACAAATGTGGCCAAACACAGGATGTATTTAGTGACTACCATCATAAAACGGTTACCTGCAGTTTATCCTCATGGTTTGTATGTGTATTAGACAGATGCCTGAACTCCTGGGTCAGACGGAAGCAGTGCTTCACATGTTCTGGAGATACAAAATCTTCTGCCACTTTAATGCAGCTGTACAAATTATGGACCTAGAACAAACCATACAGAATTAATACAAAAAATAAAAACAGGATGTTTGGTTCTTCTGCATTTGCTTACCAGAAACAGGCATTGAAGCCTATTCCGGTTTCAAATAAAATTGTGTCTCTCATGTTAAAACGAAATACATGACATCTCAGATGTTCCCTTGTTCTCCCTCACATGCTACTCTTGCAAAACGTAACTTCCCATCTCTTTTCCACACTTTATCAGAATTCTCTTCCCTAGTCTGAAGTTTTACCATGCAGAAATGCTTTCCAACTATTTGTTCTAAATATTTTCTTAATTCTATCACACTACTGTACACATCAATCAGGTATTTGTATCATTTTTACTAACATAATGATGAAGATTAAATTCAAATAAATCCTGTAAGAACTGCATGCACAGAAGAAGGAACTTAAATCAGCAACAATAACTAACAGTTATTTTGAAGTCACAGTTCTACTGTGCTTCTAATTCAATTCCATTTGTCAATATGGCATAGAGTTGGCCTACTTACCTGATGGGGAGCACCAGCAGGAATGAACACAGCATCTCCTAGGAACTGCACTATTGCCCAACCTTGTACACCATACTCATCATAGAGTCGCTTTCGTAAGGTCTGGTCCAAGTACCAGCTTTGGTCATGAATAGGGTCATGATCTGGGGGATTTTCTTGGCCTTGCTCTTCTCCAACCTAGGGCCAAGATGCAAGATTAATAATTAAAAAAAAAAGCCATGACACAGTACCTCAATACTGCTGTCTCACAAAAAGCTCTGTACCAAAACGCATACCAAACATATCCTAAACTATTTCAAAGTGGGATGCTACTTCATCAAGTTCATCTAGGTCTTAACTACCATGATATACATTAGTAATTAGCATGAAGATCCTAGACCAGGCTAAAAACCTGTGGAAAAAAATAATGTCCTCAAAGACAGTTTAAAAATATGTATGCACTTGATGTCAATAGCAATTTGTATCATTCAGCTGCTATAATTAAGCTTGTCGAGATACCATGTAGGCTCAAGACTTTGTCAAAAACATACCTTCCGGAGAAGTTCCCTTATCTTTTCAGCATCCTTGGCAGCATAGATATGCCACAATGCTCCAGGTTTTTCTCTTCCTTCATGGATTCGCTGCTTTGTTACATCATCAGCATCTCCCTCATCAATTGTTTTCAAAACTTCTGAAAGGGGAATCCACATGAAACCAATATGATTGTGAAGCTTACAGGAAGTAGACTTTTAAGACACTAAGTCCAGCCACACTGAACTGCTGCATTAGAGCGCCCTTTCCAAGTGCCTCAAGCTTCACCTTAAAATTCAGGAAGTGTGACAATTGACAGCTAATCAGAAAACTCAGTCATGAATTCAAACTGAACTAGCTATAATTATTCAAATATAAGGAGATGAAAAAGTAACCTTTCTCCTACTTTCTTGAGGCACATGTGTCTAATTTCTATGAAAGCTCTGCTTCTTTGACAGTCGGGAACCAATGAAATATTACTGTACTTCTAAATACATGTTGCAGATGTAGCAAACTAAATATATAACAAAAATATTTGGGTTACGTCTCTCAGTTACGATCAGCTTAAGCAATAAAAAGCATAGTTTCACATGCACAACTGATTTTTAACGGACTGAAAACATCTTTCCTCAAACATTACCATCATCATGGGTTCCTTCCCCAATGGGAATGCCAACGTACACCATGACATTAACAGCATCAGACACATCCAAATGCAGGTTTGTAGTACCCACTCGTCTATCTTCTGCAGTGATTAAGCCTATAAAATAGTGTAAAATAAAATAAGATCCTATTTACAATTCTAAAAAATTAACCTTATTGAAAAATCTCTCTAATCTGCTGTCTTTATGCAGCAATGAAAGCAGAAACCAATGTCAATGAGCAGCTGTAGTAATTTTCATGTCATATATGGCATAAGTAAAAAGTTTACTGAAAATTAGTATTTTTATTTTTAAATAGAAGCAGCAAGTATAGTTCAACCCATCATGAGAAAACAAGCATTTTAAAAACATACTGAATTTGTACTCAGCAATTTTGTCTCCCTGAGGGTCATTTATAAAATCTACAGTAGGGAACTTTGCTTTTGTAATACAGGTAGGTAGTATGCATTCTCTGGCATACTACCTACCTATGTGTTCTCTGGCACTGACTTCCTTTGCTTGGTGATACAAGAGAAACCTCAGCTGCCATAACTAGCATTAGCAACATCCTGTGCGTATCACATCATTGGACTGTCACAAGTATACACCTCCAGCAGTTAAGTATTTTTTCTGAGCTGTAAAATCCATGTGGTCCACTGAATTCACAGTAGTTATTGTCCAAATCATTGTTAACAATTCAGATTACAATTGAGTAAAGGAAAACACCTGTAGACTCTCAAGTGCTTATACCTTTATACTCATTCCTCTAAAGGAATGAGACTTCAAATGTTTGCTGCTCAATTCTTTCACTTTCTCACATAAGACTCTCTCTTCCTCTGATCCTTCAACAGCACTCTCTCTACTTTTGGTTTTACCATCTCCTCTGGCAGTATCAAGTATCAAGTGAAAGAAATTTAACAGATTACAAAAACATCATATCAGCAAACACTAACAGAATTATGACCACGAGACTACCCATTGTGTTTCAGGATCACCATCTCAATTACCTCTTTTCTACTTAAAAAGTAAGTTTTTGGGAACAGGAGCTCAACTCACCGTGCAGTACCCATCATAATCAACCACAAACAACTAATTTAGACAGTTTTAACATAGATTTAGGAAAGCACAACTAAAAACCAAATAGGGATAAACATAATATGTAAGTTCAAAAAACAGACTGGATGTATTCATAAAAGACAGATTAATTGCTGACTTCAGGTAAGGGTTCTTACAACCTCCAGACCCAAAACTGTGCTTAGCCAAAAGTAGTAGTTTATAATGACAGAAGGGTCATTCTTTCCATAGTTATTTGCTACTGATCTAAAGTCACATAGAGTATGCTGGGAAAAGCATCATCAACGCCAATTTTTACATTAAACTGTTTAGGTATTTATATATAAAAATTGGTCAATATTTAAGGGCTCTATACACACAAAACCTGTTGAATAGAATAGGACTTCTCCATGGTCAACTTCTATAAGTGTGTCTTTTTTTCACGTAACCGAGTATCACTAAGAACTATGCTTCAAATACAATTTTCCTATCTTAATGGGAAAAAATGGGAATAGTCCTTGAAAATGCGACACACAGGAAAAAATTTACCTCATCATTAAGAACTTCCCTACACCACACATTCAGAAAACAAAGTCATATTTACAACTGAAATACATTTAACACGCAAGTAAAGTTCACCACGGACATTCTCATTCACCATAGGCAAAACTACTGTTCTTACTCCTAGTTCCACCCTTTATTTTATAATGCAGCTATAAAGGTAAAAAGGTACAAAAACCTTTTTGAAGGCAGACCTATATACATATTTTTTTTCTGCTTTAAAGTAAATAAAGCATAATACTTTCTCTCTTTGGACTAAGATCTATGTATCTAAAGAGGATCAAGTACTAGAGGATTATATTCCATGCTAAGAAATACTATCAGCATTCCCTCCTTAAACTCTTATACAGTGGAAAAGAAAATTTAATATTCAAGATTAAATTTAACAAAATGAATCCACTCCTGCTGTTGTTAGCAACTAGCAGTATACAAAGAAAAATTAACCTTTACTTACTACTTTGCTTCTTGCTGCACTCTCAGTTTTATATTGCTTAACTAGGTGTAGGCTCTTTGGTGTAGAGCCTTCATCACTCAACTTATGGGTCAAATAATACATAAACCAAAACGTTGGACACCTTTAAATATTGAAAAAAAAACACTCAATTTACCTAAGGTCGTAATCCCCCCCCTTCACTTCTTAAATCCTTTATTTGTAGTCATACAGTTGTGGAAAAAAAAAAAAAAAAGCAAAGTAATCCCACAAACACATTCTCAGAAATACAAAACATTGGCTTGCAGCTTAAGTCTAATCTACATCTGATTACTGAGTTAAAACATTTTATTCCAAAAATATGAAATGATAAACCTTTCATGTCCTCAGAGGACTTGTTACTCGAGCCATATATATACACTTGGAATTCAAAATCTTAAAAAACACTGCATCCCTGTATCTTAAATACTGAAAGAGCACTAAAAAAAATTACTGAGTTTACATTGCAAGGTTTTGGTAGCAACGTAATGGTTGCTTTTGGTGATGCAGGGTTGGCCTCTACGAGATGAGACCAAGGGCTGCTCTGTACTACTGGCGGTTCTAGCCAGCTCCAAGACAGGCCTCCCTCAAGCCAAAGCTAAGCCCATTTAACCACTGGCTAACCCATTTTCCTTTCAACTGTAGCACTTGGTCTCAAAAATATACTAACTTTTCATTGAATCCTGTCTCAGTATTATGCTTATTATATGTACTGAATAATAATTGTTTGCAAACTTATATCACATTGCTTGGTAACTACAACACAAAAAAAAGACACACATAAGAATCAGAGGACTAGCATAAGAATAGATCACAGAAAGAATGCAAAAAAAACCAGAAGTGTGCTATAGGATAAGTTCTCAAAGTTTTGATTAATGCAACAGTCTTGCATATGCCCCAAAAATAACAGAAAGTCACAAAAATCAACATCTTCAGAAATACTCTCACATACCATAAGCATTGTACATTTTGGGACCCAAGTCGGGACGGACAAAGTAGCTTGGCAGCCTAGAGGCCAAATTCAATCTTCCATCCCTCTTGGTATATTCAGGAAGAGGAAGATTTTCCATCAAGTCCTCAAACCTAGAGAGCAAAGAGAAAAAAAACATGCTTTCCTATGCTCTATTGTCAATGTATCTCTAGTGCACTGCTGCTAAGGTTTACTTACCTTGTAGGCATCATATCTCTAAAGTCCTCCCCTGGAGGCCAATCCTTTAACTTTAGTACCATTGGCTGACCATCATCTGACCTGAGCCTCTCTGTAAGAAACATATTAAAATTTATTCATGTCGTATCTTTTTTTTTCACCACAACACATGACCTTGTTTAAGCTACTTGTTTTTTGTAGCAAGACCTTTTACATTGCACAGCAAAATGAGTCCTGATTTTTTTTTTTTTTTTTGGGGGGGGGGGGGGGGAGGGGGGGGCACTCACAAATATTATTATAATACAACCAAATAACAGCGTAACAATTAGACAGCGGTCGTATCATTATCTACAGCAGAAGTCTAACAAATCTTGAACAGCTACTAAATTTTAAGAAAGTTTTTATTCAGCTCTGAAAACAAGATTTTCAGAGCATTTTATCTTACTGCCTTTAACAAAGTCTAATGCTCCGAAATCAATCCTAACCTCAGTATAAAACAAGAAACCACGATACACCATGCTTAAAGGCTAAATACCAGGCAGTTACTGAGGAAGACAGACTTTAGTTTCAGCATCAAATGCTGTTTGCCTCAGATGCTAGAATGGCTATGAAAGCATTCTAAGTGCATACATGTTGCAGCTTAGAAGACTAAGCATAAAACATACAGAGGAATCAGAGTTCACTCTTTACCAGATTCTTCACAACTCTACAAGAAATCATCAGATGGAAAACAGGACTGATTGCTACCTCCACATCTCTTTTCCCCAGGAAGTAACATTCTTTATCATTTTCTACCATAGCAAGGTAGATTGTCAGACAAACAAAAATCAGACTGTGTAAGCTAGCAGAGCTGCTGACAGCACTGGAAGAGAAAGTATGTAAAAAGAAACTAGGACTTGGAGACCTGTGAATCACTTCTGCATAATAAATTAACAGGCTACAGAAAACAGCACTAGTTTGCAATATTAAAAAAATGATCTGTTTTAAACGAAGAACTGCAGATATGTAAAACAAAATGACAGATGTAAACAAAACAAAATTTTGATGAGCTAGGCATTTTAGAGAGGCAAGCGAACTGAAAAGCTCAAGGACTTAAAGTTGTTTCAGAACTTCCCGTATTCGAGATTTTGAATTCATCAAGGATCTTTGTTCCAAGCAAGGATAAGAAACTTGTAGGAAGGCTACCCGGAAAGGACAGAATGAACAGCTACCTGGAGAACATAATGATCTGATAAATTATATGAAACAGAACAAAATCCAGAAATCTAATCAGCAAAGAAAGCCGAGTCTAAGAATGGTCCAAACAAAGTTAGAACTGCCAGAAGTCCACTTAGAACTCACAGATATTAGAAGTAAGTAGCAAAAGATTAAAATTAACTAAAATAAACTATCATATAGCATAATTAAGGGATCATCTCAAAACCAGCTCCAAATTAATAGGCTGTTCTGCATCTCTTCAATAGCTAAATGACAGTACGAGAAAATAATCCACATATTTGAGAAAACTGTAATTCATGTAATGCAGAGAAGTCAAAATCATTATATAATTCCTAATTTTTCTGTAAGTCAGCATCTTCTAAATTGGAGATTGCATTTGGCTGAAAAAAAAAATAAATAAATAAAATGCATTTAAAATAAACTTGCTAAAATAATAAGGTTTTCCAACCTGGATCCCTAACTTGTCTTATACAAAGTGTGGCAAAGGCATTGTCTGAAAGGAATTCAACAGTTGATTTTGCTAAAAGGGACCTATCTAGAGACAAACTAGAAATAACATTACTTGAAGATAATTAGACTTTCACAAATTACCCTGGCAAAAAAAAAAAAAAGTGACAAGTTTGTAAAGTTTGCCAATTACAGTTAATACAGAGAAAGACTATACCGTTATATCCCTCTAGGCCATTCACTTCTGAGTAATAATGGGAATAGCATGTAATTTACTGATAACAAAATACAAGACTGTATACTTGGAACCATATTTTAAAAAGCCCAGAATTGCCAATTCTTTGACTAGACATGAATAGGGAAGGGAATATTGGTGGTCTAAAAATCTATAACCTTGTTTGCTGTTGAATAAGTATTCCATTAAACTGTCCAACAGTTCAACATATTTCCTATGTACACATAGCAGTAAAATGGAAACCACTTTATAAATAATGGTTCTACAATCAACAGCATTGCAACAAACCGTCACAACAAATGTGCAAATATAAGACCACGCTAATACAGGTGTGTACAATCTAAAACAGTGTTCCCTGCTTTTCAGAAGCTGTTTAATCTGACCAGCAGAAGATGGACCAGTTTTATCCCCAGGAATTTTAACTGGTTAGCTTCCACATGCACACTTGACAGAAGGATTTCTCAAAGCAGAACTCAAGCATTAATAATGTGTTATCACATGAAACACTCATACAGCATTGCTATTCATAATTTATATAAACTTAACATTACAAAGTATTTTATTTAGTTGGTGCGTTCCATCAAGTCTAAGTTTTAGTTTCAAAACCTTCAGTCTGTTTTAGCTTTGCAGATTCCCTTTAGTTTTAAAATAAATCTTGAAGTTGGAAGTGGAGCAAGTGTTGTCAAGTCACTTACTGTCTTCATAATGGTAAGTGATGATTACTTTCACTGAGGAAAGTTCAAAAAAATAGTTTCCCATTAAATGGATCACCTTTTAACATATCAAAATAACATGTCAGAGTTTTCTTTAGCAACCCAGACTTCATCTTCACTAAAATAATTTCTAGGGTGTGCAACATCTAAGGAGTAATGGCTTCTTTGGATGAGATTTATAACTTTTTTTTTTTTTTTTTAAGAAAACATGTGGAAAAGGGGCAGTTGAAGGTAGCAAGACAGACTGCTCAGTTCAACTTGTCAGCCATAGATATTACTTACTAGATATTATTTCAAAGCCATCCCAGAAGTCACGCACTTTCACGTCTGAAATTATGGCACAGTTCCTGCAGTTCACCAAATCTACATCTTGATCTCCAAATTCCAGGCTGAAAGCTTCTGGTTTCCAAAGTTCTGACTTCAACTTCTTATGGACACCAGATACCAGCACGGGCTGAGAATACAAAGATGCATGCTTACTCCACTGTAACCAAATTTCTTACACATGCAGCCAAACGTTCTTTAGAGCTGAGACTCCTGACTACTATTTTATTAAGGACACCACAAATCTGTTTTCACCCATGTCTGTTTTTTGTTCATCAAACATACAGCCAGAATCAGAGCAAGCTTCAGTTCCAGGCAATGTGCAGTTACCTTAGAAGCAATGCTCAGTTAGACTTACTAAGGGAAGTGTCTTGGGTTTACAAGCCAAGACTGTGGTAGTTGGGGGACTGCAGGGGCGGTCTCTGTGAGATGAGACCAGGGGGTGCCCTGTGCCAGACATGGGCAGTTCTGACCAGGCCCAGGATAGGAACACTACACAGCCCATCAGCAATGCAGGTGGCACCTCTGTGATGTATTTAAGAAAGGGAAAAAAAAAAACACACAAAATACGCAGAGGTGAGAAAGGAGCGAGAAAAAGAAATGTGAGGGAAACAACCCTGAAGACACCAAGGTCAGTGAAGAAAGATGAGAGAGAGGTGCTCCAGGCACCGGAGCAGAAATTCCCACACAGCCCTTCAAGGGGACCATGGTGGAAGCAGGCTGCCCCCCTGCAGCCTGTAGCGTACCATAGCAGAGCAGATCTCCACAATGCAGCTTGTGGAGGAGCCCACAGTGATACAAGTAGATCTGGCCTGAAAGAAGCTGTGGCCTATGGAGGGCCCAGGCTGGGGAAAGCTCCTGGCAGGAAATGCAACCCGATGGAGAGGAGCTCATGCAGGAACAGGCTTCCTGCAAGGAACTACGGCTATAAGGAACCACCACACTGGAGCAGTCTGTTCCTTAAGGATTGCATCCTGTGGAAAAGATCCATGCTGGAGAATTTCTTGAAGAACTGCAGCCCATGGGAAGGACTCATGTTGGAGGAGTTCATGAAGGACTGCATCCCATGGGAGGGACCCCACACTGGAGCACAGGAAAAGGGTGAGGAGAAAGGAGAATCAGAGATCAAGTGTTATGAACTGTCTGCAATCTCCATTCACTGTCACCCTGCACCACTCAGCGTGGGGGGAAGAGGTAGAAGAGGCAGGAATGAAGGAGTGAAGTTGAGCCTAGGAAGAAGGAGGGGTGGGCGCAGATAAGGTGCTTTAGTTTTGTCTTTGTTTCTCATCACCTCACTCTGTTATTAATTGGCAATAAATTATTTTTTCCCAAGTTGCATCTGTTTTGCCTGTGACTGTAATTGGTAATTGATCTCCCTTGTCTTTATCCTTGACCCACAAGCTGCTACGTCTTACTTTCTCCTCTTGTCCTGTTGTAGAAGAGAGAGAGCAGCTGGGTGGAGGTCTGGCTATCCTAGGTCAATCTACCTGTGGAATTGTCTTGAGTCCCACCACCCTGGCTGTTTAAGCACAAATGCCACTACCACTAAAAATTGCATTTGTATTAAAACAAAATGATAAGAAACTTCCATATTCTGATATGATTTTGTTTCCTTTTTTTTTTTTTAAACTAGTTCCCTCATTCCTTATGTACAATGATGGTTCATCATTAACTCTCTAGTACAAAATCAAGGGGCAGAAAAGCACCTGTTTACTTGCAAAATGAGTTTTAAGATATTTAGACTAACCACATACACACAATCCAAACCAAAATTTGAGTGGCCTCTCCCCATAAACTAACAATACTAGGAAAAAAGGTATATCAGACAATCCTCCGAACAGTGGCCAAAGACTTTTAAGTTTAAGACAACTTGGGTCTCAGTCTCTTTACTGCAATCACTAGAGTTGCAAGACTTAAGAGGGGAAAAAAAGAAACTGTACATGGACTATGCCACCTGAAAAACTTTAGGTTTACTGCTGCCTATGTTCAAATGACAGTTCACATGTCTGTGAAAGGCTGAATTAACTTCAAGCTGGGCCTTACACATTAGCAATGATTCAAAGGTGGACCTTGGTTTTATTTACATGAAGAAAGAGCTAAGTACAATCCTGAGGAGCACATATGACACTAGACATTCTAGTAGCATCAAAGTTCTAGGCAAAGATATCCAAAAAGCTAGAGGCAAGCACCTGTAAAGATACGCTGTTTAAGAACACCCCAGTAACTAAACACTGCTTCAGCTGGATTGTTCTGTGAAGGCCTCTAACAGGACGGTATCCCATTTTATTCCCTAAATGACAATGCCTATTCATTCAAAATTCTCCATGAAGAAAAAAAAAAAAAAAGAAAAACCCTTTGGGAATAACACAAGTGGCTTTGTTTTTCAAATATATTATCATGTAGCCTTTAAGATCTAGAAGGCGGCAATGAAACCTCAACTCCAGAAGACTGAAGGGGTTAAGAAAACAAAAAGGGCATGTTACTTCAGTCCTGCCAACTTCTGAAAAAAAAAATGAAAAAAAAAAAACAAAACAACAAAACCACAGAGTCTGGAAAAGACCTCTTGAAAACATCTAGTCCAACTCCGCTGCCCTGCTCAATCAGGGTCAGCCACAGCAGGTTGCCCAGGACCATCTCCAGTTGGGCTTTGAGTATCTCCAAGAATGAAGACTCCACAAATTCTCTGTGCCACCTGTTCCAGTATTTGAGCACACTCACTGAAGAACTGTTTATTGTGTTCAGGTTGAGCTTCTCTTTTTTTTTTTTTTTTAATTTTTGCCCACTGAATCTTGTCCTGTCAGCGTGCACTACTGAAAAGAGTCTAGTTCCCTCTTCTTCATTACTTCCCATCAGGTATTTATACACATTGATATGATTTTCCACACAATCCAGCAAAACTTCTCTTGTCCAGCCAGAATATTCCCAGCTTTGTCAGCCTCTCCTTACCTGAAAGATGCTTCAGTCCTTTAAATCATCTTTGTGACCGTTCACTGGACTTGCTCCAGTAAATCCATGTCTCTTTCATACTTAGAAACACAGAAGTGGACACACTGCTCCAGGTGCGGCCTTACCTGTGTTGAGTAGAGGGGAAGGACCACCTCTCTTGACACTGACAAAGCTCTTCCTAATGCGGCCCAAAATTGCTATTGGCCTTCTCTGTTGTGAGGATGCATTGCTTGTCATCCACCAGGATCCCAAAGTCTCTCTAAATAAAGCTACTTTCCAGTTGGTCAGCCCACAGCACGTACTGCTACATGGGGTTACTCCTCCTGAGGTGCAGGACTTTGTATTTCCCCTTGTTGAAAGTCAGGAGATTTCTCTTGGTCCAGTTCTCTGGCCTTCAGGTCTGTCTGAATAGCAGCACAACCATCTCATGTATCAGCCATTGTTCCCAAATTTTTACTGTCTGTAAACTTGCTGAAGTCTGTCCATGCATCTAGGTCATTAATAAGGATGTGAAACTCATAGGAGTGGCTGATATCCCAAAGGGCTGTGCTGCCATTCAGAGGGAACTCAACAGGCTGGAGGGCTGGGCTGAGAGGAACCTCATGAAGTTCAACAAGGGCAAGTGCAGGGTCCTGCACCTAGGGAGGAATAACCCCAAGCACCAGTCCAGGCTGGGAATGACCTGCTGGAGAGCAGCTCTGCAGAGAGAGACATGGGAGTGCTGGTAGCCAGCATGCTGAGCATGAGCCAGCAATGTGCCCTTGTGGCCAAGAACGCCAACGGTATCCTGGGCTGCATTCAGAAGTGTTGCCAGCAGGTCGAGGGAGGTGATTCTCCCCCTCTGCTCAACCCTGGTGAGGACACAACTGGAGTATTCTATCCAGTTCTGGGCTCCCCAGTACAAAAGGGACATAGAACTACAGAAGTGAGTTCAGAGGAGGGCTACTAAGATGATTAGAGGACTGAAGCACCTGTCATATAAGGACAGGCTAAAAGAACTGGGGCTGTTTAGCCTGGAAAAGAGAAGACTGAAGGGAGACCTCACTAATGTACATAGATTTCTGAAGGGAAGGTGTTGAGAAAATGGAGCCGAACTCTTTTCAGTCGTGCCCAGTGACAGGATAAGAGGCAATGGGCACAAACTGAAGCACAGAAAGTTCCGACTGAATATGAGGGGGCATTTCTTTACTGTGGGGTGACAGAGCACTGGAACAGGTTGCCTGTTCTCTTCTGTATCTCTTCTCTGGAAATATTCAAATCCCACCTGGATGCCATCCTGCACAAGGTGCTCTAGATGATCCTGCTCAGTAGGGGGGTTGGACTAGACAACCTTCAGAGTTCCCTTCCAACCTCGTCCATTCTGTGACTCCATAAAACAGTACTCAACCCAATACTGACCTTTTAGTGTATACCACTAGCAACTGGCCTCCAGATGGACTTTGTGCTAGTGATCTCGAATCTCTGAGCATGGCACTTTGGTCAGTTTTAAACCCACCTCCCTGCCCACCTACCTAGTTTGTACTTCATCAGTTTGTTTGATGATGGTATGAATGTCTGAAGAAGGCCTCATCACTTCCTTTTGATCAGGTGGTCTACAGCAGATACTAATAACCATGTTACTCATGTTAGTCCAGTCTACCTGCTAACCCTGACCCATAAGCTCTCAACTGGCTCATCATCCATTCTCATGCAATTTCACACATTCCAGCTGGTCTCTCAAACAGCAATATTCCTTCCTTGCTTTTCTTGCCTGTCCTTCCTGAACAGTCTGTACCTATCCCTTGCTGTACTCTTGTGTGAGTTATTCCACCACTTCTGTTATACCAATGAGACCGTGGCCCTGCAACCCCATGCTAATTCTTCCTCGCGATGCATGCATTTAGTGTGCAGGCACTTCAGAAAGGTCTTGTTGATTTCCAAGAAATGGTATGAGAGCTTTCCTCAAAATGCTGTGATATAGACATTTCCTTATTTGGAACAGGTTCGAGGTGGACCCCCTTTCATTTCTGTTTTGTTGAGTATGAAAGCCTTCCTGTTCACATCTCCCCACATAGCTTGTTTGACAACCCAGCCAACTAAATCCTTTCTGTATCTCAAAGCTATCCTCTCCGTCACTTGTCATTCCTAGTTTGTAGCTCTCCTAATCACAGTGGTCAGCCTGTTAGCAAAGATGCTTTTATCCTGCTAGTCTTCCAAGAAGTCCTTGATGCTCAAAAAGGTTCCTGTAACAATAAAACCCCAAAGCCCTGTTGTCAAAACCAGACACACAAACAATGGCTTGCAGGATCAGTCCATCCTTCTTCAAGTACTTCTCCCTAACTGGCAAGACTGAGAGAACCACCTGGCCCACATGCCTTTCACCAGTAATCCCAGAGCCATATATTCACTCTTGATACTGTCCAGGTCTCCCCAGTACTGTTTGTGCCAATGTGGAAAAGCAGCAGGGGGGTAAATGTCTGAGGGCCAGATAAGATTTGGCAGTTGTTCTACCATGTCCAATATGTAAGTCCCTGACAAGTAGCAAACTTCCCTAAAATGACAGAGCAGATTATGTTAATCCCAAATTTAAATATATTCCCTGATCCCAGTAAGGGCTGTAACATTAAAGCAATGGATAGACTTCAATTGTATTCTACAGAAAAATAAGGATCATGGACGAGGAAGAAATCACAGTACCTTTCACAGGATGGGTGGAAACTCCTGCCAGGTAGACTTTAAGCTGATGGATAAGCTAGTTTTCTTCAGCCCAGGCAAATAATGACATATTTTGTTCCCTGCTGTATTCACTTAAGCACTTGAACATAATAACAAGAAGAACAGAAATCTACTTAACCTAGTAGAACCCTTCCAACTATTAAGCAGAGAATTTCCCATGAAAGAAAGAAAATGCTCTCCCTCAAGTGAGGAACACTGGTAGGGTTGCAAGATAAAAAGACAGTAGACTTGTTTGGAAGACATTTTGTGCCATAACTGCTCTCAAAAAACAGGCAGAAAAGAAAAACCTCCAACACCACCTTAAAGGGAGAGAGGGGGCAAGCAGGAGAGAGAGAGGACCTAGTACAAGAACTCAGAAAAGAGCATGTTTCTATAAGGATAAGAATCATGTGACAGTATACCCAGTTGAGCAAGAACTGCGTTCAGGACAGCAAAACACTCTGGAAAAACAGCTCCAAAAAGAAATAATCCTATGGTCTTCTGGTAAAGCCTAGGATAAGACATAGTTTAACTTACCTCTGACGATTTCTAAGACAGTATTTGAAAAATGTTGCTCATCTTGAATGACACTAGGAGTGCCATTTGTTATCCAAACATTAATGAAAAATAATTTTCTGTTACCAGTTTGGGATGTTACCATGGCTAAGATTTTCATATGACTCAGATCTAGTGCCTAGGGAACATTTATGGGGCAAGGGGATATTTAAGACTTTCCAATTAGCCTTTTTCAACCCACAGAACAGGAAAAGGGAAGGTGATTTTTTTGGGGTGGAATTCATGTTCTTTGACTTCACTTTCAAAGGGGCACCTGGGCTGTGGATTCAGCTGAAAGAGAACTGTGATAAAACATAGTTTGTTGAGAGAATCTCTGCTCTCAGAAATTCTGTTTAAAATGAACTTGCTAAAACAGCAACACCTGGGTCACCTGCTCTGTCTGGTGCAGGAGTAAGAGAGTTCCAAGTAGCTTGCTTTCTGCCTTTGAGCAGTAAACTCATGTGAATGCAACATCACTGGAGAATCCTTGAATAAGGATGGGACTGCTGCTACGAAAGGGGCCTCGGAATGATAAAATCATGCAAAAATCATCCCTAGCACATTTGGGGAAAAAGCCTAAAACAGAGGTTCACAAACAGTATATAAACGTGACCGTTGTGGCCAAAGCCTCAGTCTGCACCAGCTTAGAAGGTGATGCACACTGGAAGTTACACATTCATCTGACAGAAAATCAGTAATCCCATCTCTAGACTCCATCAGGAGAATCTCAAGATTCATTAACAATTAAGAACCTCATGGACACATGCAGCATCTTGAATCTGGTGATAAAGCCAGTCTAATCTGCACAGATACTGATGAGCAAGTGTTTTGTCAGTAGCTGCCAAATTATTTAGGATCCTCTTCAGAAAGAGAATATTATTTGCTGACAGATAGAGAAAATTGCCAGAGCATACTGACCAGAAATTTAACAGCTCTTAGCCAAGACAGGCAGATGACTGACAACACAGGAGAGCAAAAAACTGATCAGAAATCATAATTCAGAATGATGCAACAGGTTCAAAAAAGATGAGGTCCCTGTGCACTCTGGGAAGAATCTGGGAGGACAAGAAGACAACTGCAATTAGAGGGAGAGCTGGCAATACCACCAGCAGGCTGCATTTCTAGTCAGACAAGGGAGGTACAGTAGCCCTTAACACTTATTAGTAGCTGACTAGTGAAGTCAACAAAAGGAACTGGTTGACCTGTGGTTGGTGGTGGCACAAGCCTCTTTGCAGTTCTCATGGGTACATGCTAGTTATACATGTGCCTAGTGGATGCAAAGAATGTCCCCATGGGACATGCTAAAGTTAACTGGGAAGTACTCTTCCACTGGCAGGAATGGACTCTGAGTTCCCAAAGAGGAATGTGAAGCCTGATCTGCTCCTCTGTCACAGCTCAGCAGCATGTATGTCTTGTGAGCAACCCAAAATAAGTAAAGAATGTTAGTTCCAAGAATATTAGAACAATAAAAACAGAACAGCTGTCAACAAGAACCTCCCCAGAAGAGAAGATAAGGGACATACCAATCTAGCACCAAGGGTCTCAATTCCGAGTAGTAAGTGAAGGTAACAGTGTCAGAGGTAGCTTTGGAACCAAATGCTAAGAACAGTTTGAACACTGATGGACACCAGAATCTGTCAGAGCTATGGGTACGCTTCCTGAGTAGCAGCAGTTACATTTCTTAAGCTTCAGCTTGCCTGACCAGGCCAATATTAATGACTCTCTGGAGAAGTCTAAGAACTGCAGCACTATGGACTAAAATCTGAAATAGTGGCTATATGCTGGCAGCAGGTCTAAGTCTTCTCTCTTGACTGAAGACCTCATCAGTCAATGACCACTCAGACAATCCAGTAGAGTGCTCAACACATAAGATGCTGAATCCAAAGCAATACTTGGGTTCATACAGGCTGCAGGCTAAGGATGAGTCACTGCTATCACTATACCCCAAAATTCTGGCAGAACTTGGTTCATGCAGCACCTGTATTCTTGTACATGCTGCGGCTGGAAAGAATGGACCTTTTCCTGAGGCTATAAAGCATCAAGTATGGGGCAGATCCATGCAGGATGCATGCAGGAATCGAAATGGATTCACTAACGTGCTGTGGCAGAGCAGGTTCAGCACAAATCACGCTACAACTTAAAAGGCTGTCAAGCTGAGAACAACACATGTACTTGAGTCAGTTCAGCATGGAGTGGACAGGGCTGCTGTGTCCCCTGTTTACAGTGCTACGGTTGAAATCCTTGTTCATCATATGCACCCAGGAGCAACTGGCCAAAGTTTGAATGGATACATTAAAAAAGGTAGAGATTAAACTGTCAGGATACTTTTAAGGCATAAGGGTTGGCAATTTGTCATCACCCACCTGGCCTTGTTTCCAACACTCCCTGAAGATCTTCCAGTTGTTTTTGTTGCTAGGATCATGAAGACAAAGGAGCCTACCATCACAAAGCCAAGAGTGGGAAGTGTGTGGATCCAGAACATTTAAACCCATTACCATTTCTTTCACATCTCTTTGCGTGTCAGCTAAATTACTAGCTCGTTTTGCAGCATCAGATGTCTTCTTATTTTCCACCACAGAAGCAATGATATGGTCTAAAAAGTTAGGCAGGCTGGCTTTACCTTTGGCCCCCTAGAAGATGTAAACCCAGAGGTAAGTTTCATCTTGCAACAGCAGACATTATCTGCTCTCATTCAGCTTTCAGTCATGAACATTTTGCTATCAGAAAAATATTCAGCAGTAAACAAATCAGCAGACACAGGCATATATCCAGTAAGAACAGAAACAGATATGCTCCTGTTTTACTATGGTAAAGTTTAAAATAACCTGCTACAAGCAGATTGTAGGATTCCTGAACAGGAATGTGAGTAATAAGAAAGTGATGGGGGTTGTAACAGAAACAACTTAAATGCCTTTTGTTGATAGAGGCAACAACTTAACTACATCTCTTATACTGGAAGACCAGAGGTCAAGAAAGTGAAAAAAATAAAGCACACAACAAATCTGACTAAAGGTGATGAGAGAATGCATACAGTTGCGAGGACAGAGATACAAACCAAGACAGGCCCTCTCGTGCCTTGCAGGAATAACTTGCTTTAAAATGTGATCACAACATTGGAGCTTGTACTCAGGGATGAGAGGAGAAAATAGTATTTTTGGAATCACTTTCCTGTAGCAGTGACATATTTTCCCCTAGAGCTGCAGTTCCCTCTACTAATAGCAAACAACATGAACAATTTTTAAGGTTCCATTCCCCAAATTTGACATGTAGGAAAAAAAATCTGCTATGAGACAAGCCATTTCATCATCTTCCCTCATTCTATCTGCCTGGGCTTTTGGAGTAAGTCTTCTAGGAAGACCTAAGTCTTAATAAATCTCAGGGGACGTTCCCTTCTCTTGAACTAAATGTTTTTAAGCATTTCAAGCACCATTGATTTGTTTTTTTTTTTTTGTTTTGTTTTTTTTTTTAAGGTTATTTCCTCCAAATCAAATTAAAGAGAAACAAAGTATCTTTATTCCAAAACAAGCCTCCAGAAATACTAAACACATCTTACATTCATTTACAATCTTATATATACTTGAAAGGCATTTAAGCTTTTTAAGGAACTGATTTGCTCACAAGTTTTTGTCTTTTTGGAGAGTATGCTCTTGCAATGCTTTTAAAGATCCAGACTTCAAATTGAGCTTTTACAGGGATGCTGATCATCAGTTAATTTAAAGGCTATACGTAACTCACTTTCTTGGTCTCTGGGAAGGAATAGCTTCTCCACCACATCAGCAAACCAAATTACAAACTAACAATGAACATCAAAATTCTCTACAACTTTGTGGGGTGGTGGACCTGGCTAGATATTACATTTGTTTCAACATTTGAGAATAAGATGATATAAAAAAAAATTAGATTAAAACTGTTAGATCATCACAAAATTCTTTCCTATAACAGACATTGTTGAAGGAATACAAAATCACTTACCGTAGAAGCTGCAGAAAAGACTGGAGGAAAGGGAATTCCTGTGTCTAATGGGACCTGAGGAAGCTTTCCTGGCCCTGTGTGTAGCAGATCTCTGAGGCTGGAGCCTTCTGCTTTGTTGCTAGATGTCACTGGGCCCAACAACAGGCTATTGAACAGCTTTGGGGTTAGTGGGGAAACCTTTGTAGTGGAGTTGAAGGAATCCAATCCAAAGGGTGAGTGGGATTCTTTACTAAGCACTGACCTCAGTGATCCTGATTCTGCAAGAAAAATATCAAAATGAAGGGAAAAAAAATGCAAATTTCAAATGACCATAAAGTCCTCTGAAATGAGTTCTTGCATTAAATATGGTATTGACATAATTTTTTGGTACATTATCACCACAACAGTGAATGTACACCTTGAAGAGAATGACAAAGACATCAGATCAGACAGATTTTACTCTTAGCAGGCTGTTAGTTAAGGTTTCGAGTAGCACAGTAGTTTATCTGATCTGACAGTGTTTGATGTACAAGAAGCCATAACTTTGTAACAGGCTTAATTAAAAATATTTCCTTGACATTCCAAATTAATGTTTCGATATAAAATATTTCAAATTTTAACTACAGTCAAAATATTACAGTTGCTAGGCACTGCAAAAATTCAAGAGCATTTAAGACTGACATATAAAGCAGTTCCTACTAGACATGTGGACAGGAATAATTCTGTTTTAGTCATGCTACCTTTGACAACTCTGAGGTGTATATTATAAAGAATTACTTTCATACTGGGAATCACACTCTCAGTCTATCGAGTATTTAAAGTTCTAAGCTTTCATTTGACTCAGGTAGGCTCTAATCTCTATATTCTTAGGAAATATACTCTTCAGACTGCACATTGAACAGCTTTGTTTACTTCAATAGTTCATAAACTGACAGATCTACATCTGAAATTAATTACTGTCACTTTACATCAGGATACCAGCTGCTTATTACTTAGAAAATAAACTCAAGAACCAGCACTGAGATAAACTGGGAGTGACAAGACAGTATTTTTTATTTTCAGCAATATCATCTTCCTAGTTTTCCATATTCTTAATCCTGTAAAAAATAAATCTGCTTCCAGAGGCAAAGAAAAAACATTCTATTTAAGAATGTACACTCTCACAAAGAATAGCAAGTAAGCAGCACATTAATGTTTATTTTTTATTTCCAACCCCATAATGCACGTGTTCTGCTCACCTTTTGTTTCTTCTTTCGCTTTTTGTGTTGCTAAGTCTGCAAGCCAGTGTAAGGCTGATGATGGGGCTGTTTCTGGACAAAGTGGTCTGTTAGTCTTTGTTTCAGCAGTGTTATTGGTTGATAATGTCTCTGTTTTTGCAGGTTCTTCTGTCCTACTATCATTTGCTTCAGATTTTGGTACACTGTCCACTTCTAGCTGCCCTGCTCCCGCTGTCCCTGCTCCAGTGGAAAAGGTGCTCTCATTTCCAGGGACTGATGCACTGGCATTTACAGTCGGAAGCTAAAACAAAGGTATAAACATCTGCTAAATGCTGAACAAAGGGAAGAGTTCAGCTTGAGAACATTTTATTTATCTAAAGCACTGTTTTTTTGTGTTTTTGTTTGCTTCAAGCTAACAGAAGAATTCCTTTGTGCTTATGTAGCAGCAGAGTACAGAAGCTTGTCATCTCTGTATATTAGACCTTGCACTGTGACATGACCTTTACCATGTACTACTAAGCAAATTTTTTAATGCAAGCCCAGACTTTTACATTTTCTTTTTACAGGAGGATTTTTGTGTGAGCAGTAACAAAACTCCTCCAGATTCAGCATAACATTCACGAAACATAACAAAGTATACTTTGCATACTGCAAACTGCTCACACTGGATTGTTACAAGATAGAGCATCAATATGAATGGCTTCCTGCTCACTTATACATAAGAAGGATTAGATCAAACCCTTGCTACAATAAGGACATCGAGGTGCTCGAGCGAGTCCAGAAAAGGGCAATGAAGCTGCTAAGGGGTCTGGAGAACAAGTCTTACGAGAAGCAGCTGAGGGATCTGGGCTTGTTCAGCCTGGAGAAGAGGAGGCTCAGGGGAGACCTTATTGCACTCTACAGGTACCTTAAAGGAGGCTGTAGCGAGGTGGGAATTGGTCTATTCTCCCACATGCCTGGTGACAGGACGAGGGGGAACGGGCTAAAGTTGCGCCAGGGGAGGTTTAGGTTGGATATTAGGAAGAACTTCTTCACCGAAAGGGTTGTGAAGCATTGGAATAGGCTGTCCAGGGAAGTGGTGGAGTCACCATCCCTGGAGGTCTTTAAAAGACGTTTAGATTTACAGCTTAGTTATATGGTTTAGTGGAGGACTTGTTAGTGTTAGGTCAGAGGTTGGACTAGATGATCTTGGAGGCCTCTTCCAATGTAGATGATTCTGTGATATCCATTTGGTAAATAACAATTACAGCATACACCCCTGAAAAGCATCCTGGATTAATTTTGCTTTGGCAAGACACTTCTAACACACACCAAGAAAAAGTGTGTTTCACAGTAGATTAGCCTAAAAATTCTAACATTTTAATAGATCTTTAAAATGTAGTGTCAAACAAAGTGATTACAGCCCAAGATTACATACCTGTGATATTCCATTAGTGACGGCTGGTCTCAACACTGACTTGTTCTGCCGATTAATACACGGACAATTGGCTTTAATACCCCATTTGCCTCGTGCTGCATGAACCATGTCTCCAATATTATAAAGGGCTGGAATAAAGTTTAGATTTTTAATATCACATGTAAAGAAATCTAAAAACAAGACCTTAACTATAAATTTTCAAGTTTCAAGCATTACCTGTACCAGGAATGATCTGTGTTGGCATGAGATTCTCTGGTTCATGAGACTGACCCTTTGCACACTTCAGCCATGAGAACACTTCCTCATCACCAATCTCCTCTGTCTCTGGAATAAAGACATACAAAAAAGTAAATTTATTAAAAAAGTCACTAGAACTTTACAATACAATGCATCAATATTGTTTCTTCAGATTCTTTACAGTGCAGGAGATTAACCTGGGTATCTCAGAAATAAACTATAAAAACATTAGCACATGATACACATCAACTTCTTTGCATCCAGATAATGAAGCTACCCTTTAATTAATTTTCTCTTCATCACAATCAAAGGAGTTCACTACTTTCTATCACCTAGAAGTGTTTGCTTCGTGCCTCAGTTTTTGAGATCACTATTATTCTCATATTACTCTCCTAAATTGTACAGTAATTCTAACTTTTCACGTCATCATCTCCCAAATTTTTCCACAAGTATTTGCATATCAGTTTAAGGAAGAAGAAACTAAGCCTTCTTGTGACTATATCTGCTTAATAAATCTAAAAAGTAACAAATAAATAGATTGAAAAGCAGCCTGACAGACATATATTACTTCAGATTCTAAACCAAGTTGCGCCTACATAGACATTGCTGCATAAACTGCACACCATTCTCTTCCTTTAAAAATGCAGTAAAAGGGGAGTAGAAGACGAAAAGGATCACATTAGTGGTGGACTTGTCAGTACTAGGTTAAATGTTGGACTGGATGATCTTACAGGCCTTTTCCAACCTGAAATATTCTATGATATACAACTTCATTTCAGGGTCCCTTTAGACCTTTTATCTGCACAGGTTGTTTCTACATCACAGTGTTCTGAAGCCTCTTGAGGCAAGTAATTGTATTTAAGGTAATGCCTTTGTTGTCCATTTTGGCCCATCCCAAAATTTCAGACTTACTAATAAATGAGAATTAGGATACTGTTTTCAGGAAGCTGTTCATAAGCAATACACACACCACAATTATATGTCACTGTGAAATATCAATCTTTGCTGTACTGACCCTCCTCTGTACACCAACAAATACAAACTTCCCATGTGCCCAAGACATCTTTATTTTAACCTAGCATGGATAAGCATAATGTGTTTATTATTTTATAATGTGAGAGAAGGTGTTAAAGGACCACTGCCCTTGAATCATGAAAATCTTTATACCACATTCTGTCAGTGGCATATTCAGTCCCAAATGCTTTTTCCAAACATGTACAGTGCCAAAATGCAAAAAAAAAAAAAAATAAAAAAAAAAATAAAACACAAACTATTCTACTTTCTTTCAATTATTTCCATTATACCATGGTTAACTACATCTTAAAGACTGGTACGCTCTTTTCTGGTGTGTTCTAGCAGTAATTTCTTCCTTATACAAAAATAGGGGTGAAGTTTTATCTAATTTTAAAACCCATTGCTTTGATAATTCAGTGCTCTCAGGAATCTTTATTATAACAGGCAGATAGCAGTACTCACTATCTTTAGTATTTTGTACATCTGCTTCATAGAGTCACGTAACTGTCAGTAGTAGATTTACATCTATTAAGATTGGCCATTGTCAGCATCCATACTACCAAAGCTGTCTCAATACAAATATACACAAAAACATCTGATACTCACTTCTGCAAAAACATTATCTCCCTATTTGTTAGAAATCAAAGTTACTGAAGTTTTCCTGAATTAAAAAAGCATTAAGGAATCAAAAAGAGAAAACATTCCAAAAACTCCTTTGTACAGGAAGTGGTTCTCTATAGTGTCTGCTTACTAGTCCATCTTGTGATGGTTCAGACCAGGCATACATAGTATTATTTAATTCTTCTTTAGCTGAGGAAAAGATGGAACTAGACAGCAGTCTTTCTCAGTACACAACATATGCCTACTGATGTCACAACTTTAACATAAAACTCTAACCAAATAGATAAAATACAGTTATTTAAAGAAATAGAGAATGGAACAGCAACATATAAGGCAGCTGTGCTAAAGTTCCAAACTTAGAGACTCCCACGTTGATACTTACCAACTTTCCTACAAAAGCTTAAGCAACTTCCCAGAAACTATCCCCACAGAAAGCCAGCTGTTTTGTAAATGACAGTAAGGAAAAAATCCAGTACTCACCACTACGTGGACGATTCTTCCTCAGCCGGTAACAGTCCAGACAGACCCCAAACCCACACTTGCGACAAACCCAATGAATATTGAAGAGTGTTGTCTCACATACATCACACATTTCCCTCACACCACGTACTGCTCGCTTCCATGCCACTTTCTCTAAAAATAGAAGAAACATTAGGAATCATTGCTTTGACATTTTTCATTTCTCTCATCTAATTTGAGAATATCACAGTAACATTGACAAGCAATTCACAGAAACATGACTTGGGGGCAGAGTATAGAAACACATACTTCTTACATCCGGAGACACTCTTTGAGTTGCTAGTCCTTTGATACTACCAAAATCCCCATTTCTAAGAGGTTGTAAGGTTAAATTCCAAAACACACAATACAGACAAATGGGGCACCTCACAAAGCTCTGTAGAGTCTGAACTTCATGGAAGTTACAGGAAAATTGTAAAACTGCTAGCTTTATGAACAAATAGCGTGAACATATAAAACTATAAGGAATGAGTCTTAAATTTCATTAATTGGATGACTATCAGTTCTTTGGATTCTGAACTAAAAAATCCGATGAAGTAGTAGTCCTCTCCAAACAGACGCCCTCATAAGTTCCAGGAACTAAAGTGAAAAATCAGACAGAGCAATCAATACGACAGGCTGAACTGGATACCTTGAGGAAATTTGTTCCAAACACACTACCCCTCTTTTAGTGGCAATGCTGTCAACTAGTTCCTTAGCTGAGTACTTGCACACTGAATGCGTGTGCTATTCTCTACACACAAAACCCTGTGCTTTTATGTGATGTCCCTGGAGTATAATAAGACTGAAGTATTAAAAAAAGATGCTCATTAAAGTGGAGCTTGTCAACATGAAAAGTGTTCACTTCTATTTTCTTAGGAGCATGGGTCAGCTAATTTCTGCACTTGCTTACTGAACAATCAACGAATGATGTCTCAGAAAGTTACCGTTAGCTTTCCTTGTAGAAAGACTGCACTGATCCAAACGAAAAATCCCAAATTCTGGTGGGATTACATAGCATTTACACAATTACACACACCCAAAAGAAGTGAATATAGCCTTCTTGTTTGAAGAAGAGGAGAAGCATTTTGACAAAAAGTTATATTACTCATTTAACTCTTCCATTGCATGGTATAAGTCACACCGAGAAGATGGATAAAAAACACGCCAAAAACCCAGCTTACGATGTGGCTCCACCATCATCATTGCCTCTTTTTCTGACATAACAAGCTGGCAGAACTGGTCTCCAACATTGGCCAGGATGTATTTTGAAGTCTCCAAATCAATCCCCTCTGCAGGGGAGGAGGAAGGAATCCATAGACTCATGGCATCAGGGTCACTCTGCTGTGGGTTCAAGAAACCCTCTACTCGTAGAATACCTTTCCGGGTAAATATCAGCCTGCAGAAAAGAGGACAAAGTAAGCTTGTTAACCACCTTTAATTAATTTATAATGCAATCTATGTCAAAATATAGATCTGGAAAGGGGAAAAAGGCTTGAGTTACAGTACAATAATTTACAGCCAGTAAAATTATTATGCAAATCCAAATAAAGAAGAGAATAAGGTACATGAAGGCAATGGCTGCAAAACCCACCAGAAGGGATGCCCAGGTCCCAGTATGTGTTGGTGTGAAATTCCACATGAGAGATTGTTACAGATTGGTATAATTATATACTGTTAATAGAATGAGATGATAAAATTAAAATTATTTGGGCTGCTGCATGATACTGCTTGTAAAATTGTGCATGGTTCGTTCTCTATTTTAACTCAGTAGAAAGTTATTTCTCAACTCTTGGGAAACCAGTATTTCAATTCTGGCTAGTACTGCTAGCACTTAACTGCTCTAACAGTTCACATTAGAAGAGACAAAAATCCTTACAGTACCTACTCCTCTTGACACTGTTCTCCCCAGAGATGAGACAACCGTTGTATCAGTAGCAGTTGATGCTCCTAGTCTTCATGTGGTAAAAGGTATAACAATGTAACTTAGAGAAGCCTGAATGTCTCCTGACATTATTAAAAATAACTTTATTTTTCAGAAAAAAATATTTTTGATTTATTCTGAAAGCTAGTTTAATTTTTAACAAGTTCAGGAAGAGCAGCAGCTATAATCCTTCCTTATGGGTGGCACATACTAAAAATTTTCTTAATCCTTTAAATGTCCAAAAGCGAGTAAACATCTTTTTTCAAATGATGCCTTGTGCTTGCTACAATAGGCAGATAAGGAAGATGAAGAGAAACACGAACTGCAAAGGAACGTATGTAGTACACAGAGAAAATACAGGCAGCAGCCTGCTCCTAGAAATCAGTTTTGTACTCAACTTATAAAACCTAGTCAAACATCAGCCTCATTCATGCTGGCAATATCACATCACTTAACTAAATTAAAATTTTCTCTCTGTTCTGAACTCCTTATGACAGAGCAAGAGAACAGTTACTGCATACAAAAACTATTACCCAATAAAGCAAATTCAATCTCCTAAGGCTGGATTTAACACCTCTCCTACTGTCACACAGCTGTAAGCTGTACATTCCAGCAACAGCTCTTCCCTCACCTCTCCACCTGAGCAAGGAAATACCAGTCAGGTGATGCAGGGAAACGCAAGATACTCAAAATCTTCACTATTGTACCCGAGCAAGTTAGTTAAATAAAACACAAATACTTTGTGCTTGGACATGGTCCAAGCTCTGCATATAAACTACATATGAAGGAAGGAAGGATTTGAGCACCTCCGGAAATGGAAGAAGCGACATGCCACAGTTGAGTCATCCTGCTCTTGCTCCTTAAATTTGCGGTACCGCTCCAGACGGCACTCCCGGCACTTGTGCAGATGTGGGGCTACATTGATGCAAGAGCCATCCTGGAGAAAAGGCTCACCTGACTGCTTCAGCTTCCTCACCTTACTCATGTCTTTCAGTACCGACTGGCCAACTGGGTGAGGCAAAGTAGAAGTAAAAATTCATTAGTTAACTGAAACAGCAAAATGATACTGGCCCCAATACACATATTTTCAGAAATCTGTATGTTCATACCCATGACAAACCAATAAGACTGATCATTTCAGCAGACAAGCTTCTATTAGTCTTCCATGCACCAGAACCACAGTTATTTTAAAAGTAAAAAGCCTTTGTAAAAGGAAGGGTCATCTGGTTAAACTGGGCTACACAAAGCACCAAACAGCATTTATTTACAGACATTCCAGCTTTCGCTCTCAATCCCAACACAACAATCAGCTGCTTTAGACAACACCTACAGCCCATTATCATCAATCAAAGACTAACGGTTGGTACTTTTAATTAGAATGTAAGTTAGCAGTAAAATTAACAAATCCATACAAAAAGAATCTAATGTTTTCAAGTCTGCAGCATAACAGTTTTGTCCAGACATATATATGTTTAAACAATTCTCAAAGTGAACACATTAATTTGCATACAAGAAGTATTAAGCTTTAACCTTGTAAATATCTTGTATGTTGGCTACCCAGCATAAATGAGGTTTATACCTGTGGCTATTTCACATAGTTCATCATACAGGAGAAATACAAGTATCCCACCCCTTTATATCCAAGACAACCTACATTCAAGCTATCACCTTTTAAGGGAGCTGTGCGAGGTCGGCCCTTTGGGGCTTGTTTCCCTTTTCCTTTCCCCAGCAGCAATTCAGCATTACGTTCTGCATTGGGACCTAGCTTTGCCATCAAGTGGTCTGGGATTCCCTTCATACAAGCCTTGGCTTGCAACTGTTCTTCAGAGTCACTCAAATCTGATAGGTCACTATTGGTACTGGAGTCTGAGTCCTGTTTGGATGTCAAGCTCCGCTCATCCAGAGAGAATCTTTTCACAGCTTCAAAGGGGGCTTTGTTCTCCTGTGGAAATTCAGACTGTGAAGAGAAAAAGCCAGGTGGATGCCTGCTAAACACATTAGAAAATGTTTTCAGAAGAGGATTGTCCTGCTGGCCAGGCCCAACAGCTGGTTTTTCTTCTGTTGGGCTGGAGGAAAGTGTGGGCATCTCAATGGGCTGCGTCAGGTTACTGCTTGGTGAGCTGGAACGGCCATTCCCTATGGTGGAAGGACTCTGAACACCAACAGCAACTGCTGAACAAGGAGTACTGGAGATCATCTTTGAGGAATCAGTTGTTATAAACAAGGTTTTCTTCTTAGCTAGACAAGAGTCTGTAGATGTGAGTGATTCTGGCCAGCCAGAAGTAGCCTTATGACCCACAGCTGTAGATGGAGTAGAAACCCCTGTCTGAGATGAAGATGCAAAGCCACTGAAAGGACTAAGTTCTGTTTTCTCAGCAAATGCCAGGAAAGGGTTTGAGGGTTCCTCTCTTGATAGCTTTGGGGGCTGTAAAAATAAGTTTTCATGACTATCTGGGGGGCGAGTATTCAACAGGCCTCGTGAAAAGGCTGGAGTAAGGGTGGGCATGGATTCCACAGGCAGCTTCCGCTCCACAGAACTGCCAGACTGGGCTCCTGGTTTAGTGTCCGCTGAAAGAATTTTACCTTTGCAGGTCCCAGCACCCACATTCTCTGTACACTGCTTGAATGAGTCCCGACTGGAGGCATCTTCAGTCAAGCTCTCTGAAATGACTGTGAAGTAGTTACTGGAAGGTAGATTTTGGGACATGCATTGAAAAAACAAGTTATTGGAAAGATCAGAATCTTTCTGAGCCTCTTGTCCAGTACTACAACCAAAAGTAAACCCAGAAGACTTGCTTTCTGGAGTCACTACTCCATTTGATTGGCCTCTTCCACCCCCAAATACCAAGGTCTGGGAAGCACTTGGGAGAGAGACTCCAAATCCAGAAGAAGCCAAAAGCGAATTTCGAGAATTCTGAAACAAAATTAAAAAGCATTAGCCTAATAAAGGATTCTTATTTGATTCAACAGTACCTTGGTTGGTCTAATTACAAAACTAGTATTCTTCTTACCCACCTGCAGTAAAAAAAAATTAAAAAAAAATCTAGTAGAAGTACTGCTTACAATGAACAGACTTCTTTAATGATTGTTAGTATTATTTTTTCCTACTTACAAGCTATTGAAAATGAGGTAAGTGTCTGTTACGTACTGAAGACACATGGAAAAAATGAACACATAATGACTTGTGCTTTAGAACAAAAGTGAGACACAAGATGCATTTGCCTAATTCACAGAAAAACAAGCAATTTAAAATGCTGTTTTGTTTCAAATCACTGGAGAGTTTTAATTGAAAGTACCTTTCAGTCATTCCCCTACAGCAAATTTGTCCTTTCAACCATCCACTGTTTCAGTACTCACCCTCCCCCACCCAGGATCATCCTGATAAGCTTCTACTTAACCAGCACCCTTAAAATACTTAACTTAGTTTGTGAAGTTAATTAAATAAACACCTCTAGCAGTTACTGAATAGCTTGTTCCTGATGACAGGCACACATCTGCTGACTGGCACACAGATGCTTAAGTGGTGCTCTCTAGGGGATTTGCTCAGTAGAGGTTAAGCACAACAGGCTTAATTTTTTATCATCTTTAAAAATTGAAAAAAAATCTTACTTGCAAGTTTCCATCACTGTGAAACAGAATATTCTATTGTTCTCAATTTATTCAGATTTTTCAATTCTCACAGTCAATCCTACTGTGATTATATTCTGTGACTAACTCGTTCGTTCTCTTCCTTTTCTCCGAATTTCAACTTAGAAATCTCATCAGTCATAGAGAATATTCACTGTAAGAGTATGTGGAAGGAGAATGTCTCCTCTTTTAAGAGTAAAGGCCCTTTTCCAATGCAACGAGGGATAATAAGACAGGGAGGATGCCATAAACAACAATGCAAGGGGACACAAGGCTGACCAACAATTGATACGTGATGCAGTGATGACAAAACCTGGGAAGTCACAGTAATTGATGAGGGCATGTGAGCGACAGTGTGAAGATGCTTATTCCAGTGAGGTTATCTGATGAAGGGCCTCCTCAATTTGGAAATTAAGGAAAAAGGGAAAAGCCAGAAAACAAAATACACCAAGACACAGATCTAACAAAAGAAACATAGACGATTAAAAGAAACAAACCTCCCACTCACAGTAACTGACAGACTATTTAGAAACTGCAGGAACATCAAGCAGCACTTTGCACCTGATAAGACTGTTAACCAGGGGGGTCCCCAACTGGGAAGGGTGTGAGAGTTGGTAGCGCTCTACAAACCCACAAAGGGGTGTGCAGGCAAAGGGGGGGCAAGGAGGCACAAAGAGAAGGGGTAGGAGGAAAAAGGGCATAAGAGCTTTTAAGTGCATTTGTCTGGCTGAGCCCTGTGCCTGATCACTGCAGTCTGTCCTATCTTATGTTTTCTTATTAAATCTTAAATATTTCTCTCTCTGCATGCTGTAAGGACTAAGTGACAGCTACTGGTGAGACCTGCATACATGCACGCATGCAAGTGAAAACTGGTGCCAGCTACCAGAGCCAGATCGGAGGGCTGGACAACCCTGTCCTGTGGCAGCAGCTCCTGGAGGGAGTGTGTGTCTTTTATTCCCAAACACTGGTTCAGGCATGTATCTTCCCCAAGCGTAAGCAAACTTCAAGCTGGACCAGCCCATTAGAAAGGGGAGCTCAGGTTGGTGCCAGGGCATCTTTCAGACACCAGCTCTGTTCTGGTGCAACCAGTGGAATTTGAGAATATGGAGAGCTTGTGGCATGTGTGTGAGCGCCAACCAGAAAGCAGCAATTGCATCCCTCGGCCTGGGCAGAAAACCTGGGCCTGGCCCTGGGGCACCATGCTGTGCTCCAGGAGCCAGGCAGCAGGAGGAGGTGGTGTATGCTCTTTACATCGTGTAACACTCATGGTTAACACTATTTTATTCCAAGGCCGTGCTAAATAAAAACTACAGCCTCTGTGTAATATATATTACTGGTCATTAGTGTCACTGCACACCTATTATGCTGCAAACTCATGTTTAGATTGTTCTTCCTTATCAACCTCTTTTTAGTAACTTTAACAAGATATTAGTGTCCTCCCTTCCAATTCTTCCAGATACTAAAATTGCATTTTTTTTCTTTTTTGAAGTCGAAGTTGTTTCAATAAACAGGAATCTTCCTTCTCCTCCCAGCCTTCTCCCCACCTCCCACAAAGCAGAAGCAAGCAGGGGTGGAAGCTGTCTCAGCACAAATAGTTTTCACTAATGTTTAGAATTATCACATTAAACATAACAATTTTTAAATAGTATATGAATATGAATGCAAGCCAAGCTTATTAAGCTCAAGGTTCCAGATGACACTGTGATAAAGTGGATAGTCCAAAGGAGTAACACACAAAATATCGACAATCATTTTTTTAAAAAAAAAAAAAGTAGTTGTGGGTGGTTTTGTGTGTGGTTCCCTCCCCAACTGTTTGATATGGTGCTTAGTTTCTGGTCTAGTAGTCTACCTGCAGATTATAAAGCCATAGTATCAATAATGATTTAAAAGTGATTTGGTGTTGGGGAGAGGAAGGAAAGGAGAAGTGGTACCAAAATTTCTCAGCACAATGAAAGTATTTCCTTAATACCAATGACTACAGATACGATTTTGACAGTTCACTTATGCACCGTGTAGTTGATCACAACTCTTTGTTTTTTTTCCTCTGGGCAGGGAATGAGAGATGAAAATGAATAACAAAGGTCATATTGTTATCTAACAATGTTATTAAGCAACTCTCCTGTCTTCTGCAACTTAATTTCTGCTTTATCCATTGCCATCTATGAATCCTTGTCTTGAGGTAAACATTTTGCTTTCCCCCCCAATTCCATTAGCCAATACAAAAGATAGAAGAAAGCAGCCCATTTAAACTCCTGGAAATCTCATTGGAATCTCTAGTACATCTTCTATTATATTCACTTATTTATACAGTAGAAAAAGCTTTTTTTTTTTCCCTGTACTCCTTACTGAGTTGGGGTTTAGTTTTTGTTTTTATGAGCTTTCCTTTGATTACTTAGAAATTAGAAGTTTCCTTTCTACTTTTCCCATTGAAAACAAGGATATGCAACTGAAAAATCCTTGAGCCACTTCCCTGCTGAGCTCTTAATACCTAAAGATACCCATCTCAGATGTTTCAATTACTTCTTTGCTTTTAGCATCAGATAGTATATAATGCTATTGGCTCATTTTTCTACTATGTACACATCTTTGTTCTAAGAGACAAACTGGGAATCTATGAAGGGTTCTCAAAATGTAGCCTCATATAACTTAAATGTTCATGTTCTCATGCACATTTGTTGATATAAAGGCAAGATATTTTAAGTAGGTTATCTTCCATGTGACATGACAAAATGAGTTACATAAAGTACAGTGTTCAAAGTCATTTTAGGGTTGCATTGTGTAATTTCTCAGATTAAGGCTGAATAAAACCAGAGTGCTCAAAAGTTCACTAAAAAGTTGTCTCTTACAAGTTCTTTATCAAGCATCACTTTCTTTTGGATCCTTTCTTAGATCAGATGACAGAAAGGTTATTTTCTTTGAAAAGGAGGGATTAATCAGAGAAAAAGTAGTCCAGTACAGTTCCATGTACACACTTTGTACCAGGAACATGTTGCAAAAGATCTGCTGGCAAATACACATTTTTCTTGAACATGCTGGATCATGAGCTACTCACCTCTCCCTGGGCTTGTGATCGGTTTGTTTTCAATTTGTCCTGTCCAGTAACAGCTGGCAAACTGGTATCAGAGATTCTCACAGTTGTTGGTGTCAAAGCAGTTGTAGTAACTGTGGTTGAAGAAGTCACTGTGCCTTGGCCAACCTGTTCCAGTGATTTTCCTGCCTCTTTACATCCAGATCCAACTAGTAACGCTTGTCCAGCCACAGCAGAAAATGGAGTGAAGGGTAATGCTGTGTCACCACCAACTGGTTCATCTTGGACTACTAGTGTTCGACCATTCTCTTTGGTGTAAGTGGCAAAACGAATATTGCGATTAATTTGAGGAATGAATGAAGGCAACTGTTTGGCCCTTGGATCCAGTCCTGTTTCACTGTTGGAGCCTCCTTTCCAAGGACTTCTGCTTGCCTCACCTCCATCACTGCCATTGCTATCCACCTCACCCTTCTCCTTTAGCTTCTTTGTTGCAGGATCACACCCAGAATCTGAAGCATTTTTTCTCCTCCGTCCATCTTTTCCTTCCAAACTTTCTTTCTTCTTTTTCCCTTTAGACGATTTAGCTGCTTTAAGGCCCCCTCCCTACAACAGACAAAACCATACAACCACTAAACAGAATAGACTCGTCTACATGTTCAAAGATCATTTTCTCTATTAGAATGAGGAATAATTATGCTACCCTAAACTTAGAAATGTTTATTTTAAACAGATCTAAAAGATACAACACAAACACAGAACACAAGCATGAACAGTCTTTTTTTGTTTGTTTTGTTTTTGCTTTTGTTTGCTATTGTTTTTTTAACTAGCATAGGATCTACATAGCAAGTCTTTTAGATGAGCTGTTTTGCTGCAGCACATGCTGTATCATAGCAGATTTTGGGGAACACAAAACATGGCCAACGTAATTCTTGCTAATGTATGAAAGATATTTACACACTAACTCATGCAACAAGTCTAATAATCCTGATGGTTCTTTTCAGGGGCAAACATCTTGTTCACTACCCAAAGCGTGTAATTTTTAACTGCAGGATATAACATGCACTTTTAGACTAGGGTAAAAACAGGTCCAGAAGTTATCATGTAATCTCTCAACTGAAGCAATGAAATGCCACAAGCATACAAGTCTGCTTCAGAAAGGCCAGATAATATATATATTTTTTTAAATGCCTAACATGATCTGTGGAAAAGCAAAGGGTGATCCTGTTAAATGAAGGCACTGAGCACACAGACATTCTTTATTAGAGAACTAACCCTTAAAATGGAACACAACCACCCTGATTACTGAACTCCTTCAATACCCATGCTGAACTTAGTATAACAGGCCTAAGCTGAAAGAAAATAGATTGTTTAAAGGAAAGTATGACCATTTCTCAGAGGGGTAAAGAAAGTTTTCCTCCTTCAGTTGCATTACCAAAAGCCTGCAGTGAACACATCAGTATTCAGTTGTTCCCATGTTTAAATGTTTTATATCTAGATCATTACCAAGTTTCATATTGTATATACAAGATCTGAACTGCTGCAGTACCTCACTTGGAGAAGTGTTATCCATCACCACATGAATCAGTCGAGGATCCACTGACTTTATTTCACCACTCTAATTTTTATGCAGATTGATATTGAGGAGGTAGGAGGAACAAGAGAAGAGGTTAGTTTTTAGTTCAGAGCATACAATATCAACGTAAGAGACCTTAAACTCTCTGCAGCCCATCTCTCATCTGCCCTTTCTTTTTGTCCATTCTCTCACCAACAGTACAACCTTTCAGTTTACCTTCTATTCTTTTGCTCCTTCTCAGTCAATAAAACTTTCAGATTTGATTCCTACTGTTATTTTCTTATATATTTGTTCTACTGAGCAACTCTATTTGCAACTCTTGTCGCACTAAGCACATCTCTCTAAATTCATTTTAGTATTGTTCCAGTATTCAATGGGCCAGATGTAGAAAAGTCTACTGGAAGGAAACACCTCAGTTTATGCTGACAATTCCCATTGGTATCTCCCCAAAATGAGCAATGACTACCCAATCTTTGTAGCTGTGCATGAAGGTTACCTTTTTATCTGACAGTAGATACACAATAAATTGGCATCTTTCCTGGCATGCATCTGTTGAAAGCATATACTCCACAATTTCAATGTCTCTCCAAAGTACCAGAATTATTAACCATACACGGTATATTTTTTTCCTGTGCATTGGCAATAGATCTAGTACTCAGAGTGCAAGATTACTGCACATGCATACGGATTCAGTGCATTTGTTCTGCATGTATTTATTGCATATGGAAAAGGCTACAGAGGAAAAAAAAAAAAACGTTCCTATAGTAATTTCCACACAGACCCACAGACCTGTTCCTAGTTGCTCCTGACAAAGGAAGCCACTAGGAGCAGGCTGCTGGTAAGGCTGAGCAACTTGTCAGACTCCAGAATCACATAAAGCAAACCAAATACCGATTGTAACAGGGCAAACAGCCAAAACTAAACTACACCAATCAAATCTGTTTAGACTAAGGCTTCATCTTCTGTGATGCACTTGCTTCAAACTACTTCTGCAACCTGTCAGATACAAGTTGAGACATGGAATAGAAAAAACACAGCATTACAGAACCAGAAAGGAGCTTTCTCTACAACATCAAGCTCTCAAATTTTTTCAATAGTCAGTATTTTCTCACATAGAGATCATTTTCAAAGGAGTTCTTACAGATTCTTTTATATAAGTGGGCTGTGTACCATCATTTATTGGGAGAAGTCATCACAACAGAAAAAAAATAATCCATAAAGCCCACAAAATAAAACGCACACACACGCAGTAAAAACAACCAAGTAGCCAAGAACCAAAAGTTCAAGTTTTGGTGAAGCTGTCATTCTCCAGGAAACACTCAGAAATAGTATTTAGAACGCTCAAAGCAGTGCTGAATATTTTTACCTCAGTCACAGACACTTCCATAAGACGAGTTATTGGGTCTTGATGGCTCACAACACCACAGAGCCAGCTGTTCTCATCCTCTGGTTGGTAAACCTTAACTCTTTGGCCTTGGATGCTGTAAGGAACTGGAAAAGAAGCACTTTGAGCACATCTTCCAAACAAGCTTAGCGTCATACAAGGATCATACGTGCACAGAAGTGCCAGCTTTCAAGTTGAAGAAAATTAAAATGCTAGGGCTTCTGCTATACATTTTGCATAAGCAACTCATTCTACTGTAAGATGCCAATAAGCCCTCATAGCTATAAGTCCAAATTATTGTAAGGGCAAAATTTATTCAGTTTACATATTTTATTAAACCAACAGACACCAAATCCCCATTATGTTCACCTTCAAAAATAATACAGTGGTCTACCTCTAAGGTGGACACCTAACCTATGAACCCAAATTCTGGATGGAAAAATTATTTTAGTACTCGAATTAGAAGATCCCAATAGATAACCAAAAGCTACAATCAGGCTTAAATCCTAATACGCAATCCAGATAATAACTAGGATATTAACACTGTGCTCAACAGCTTTGGTAACACAGTATTTGCAACTTAAATGATTCATACATTAATTATAAAAATGAAGGAATTCAATGTAACAAAGGGAAAATTTCTCTGGTCCAAAAAAATCAACAAGTACAGAGCAACTTCATTTCTAAATTTCCAGAATTATAGAACAGAATCATAGAACAGCACCAACACTTTTGTCCTGGTTTCTGTTAGAATAGAGTTAATTTTCTTCCTAGTAGCTGGTGGAATGCTATGTTTTGGCTTAGGATGAGAAGAGTGCTGATAACACCCCGATGTTTTAATTGTTGCAGAGCAATGCTTATGCTAAGCCAAGGACATCTCAGCTTCTTGCTCTGTCCTGCCAATGGGCAGGCTGGGGGTGCAGCAAGAGCTGGGAGGGGACAGACCCAGGACAGGTGACCCAAACTAGTCAAAGGGGTATTCCATCCCATCTGACGTCATGCTAAACAATATACGGGGGGTGGCTAGCCGGGACAGTGGGGGCCGGACTGCTTGGGGTTAGGCTGGGCATCGGTCAGTGGGTGGTGAGCAATTGCATTGTGCATCACTAGTTTGAACGCATTATTAGTAGTAGTAATATTATCATCATTGTATTATTATTATTATTATTATTATTATTATTATTTTCCTGTCTTATTAAACTGTCTTTATCTCAACTCACAGGCTTCACTTTCAATTTCTCTCCCCCGTCCCAGAGAGGGAGAGAGGGTGAGCGAATGGCTGCGTGGTGTTTAGCTGCCAGCCAGGTTAAACCACGACAACTTTAAAAACTCAAAGCAAGGAAGATTAAAATCAAGAAAGTTGTAAATACATGCACATTATCAATAGTATGATGTCCTACTTTAACCAGATCTTCAGTGATAATACACAGTAGGTATTTCCAGTTGTATCTCAGCAGCATACTTACTGGCATTCATCTCAAAATAATGCTTCTTTGTAAAGAGCTTGCGAAAGAACACAGAAAACCAATCTTCCAAACCAACAGTAACAGATACTATTACTATTTCCCTTCACAAATCCCAGAATAACATAATCGTTCCCCAACAGTCAAAGTAGTTCTGAGAAAGAAAAACACAGTATTACCTCTACTAAATATCTCCTGAAGTTTCTGGTCACTGAACAATGCATTAACAGATTCTCTTAGTGAAGGCTGTTCCTGGAGAATCTGATTCTGACTCTCTGTTCCCATCTGCCAACAACAAACAGTTTTAATATAAAAGTAAAGTGCTTTAAGGTAAAAGAGGCATGAGTTTGAGAGAGAGCTCTTCTTGGACTGCTTTTAGACATTAAATAAAACAAAAACAAGAGTACAATTCAGAAGAAACATTGCTGAATATGACAGGAAAAAAAAAAGGGACTAGCTATGGAAAAGCTGTTGTTAAACTTCCATTGCAATTATCATCTACACAATGCTTAACAGACAGCTCTCCAACTGACCGAGATAGGCAGGAGCCAGGACTTTTAGAATGCAGATGAACTTAGTATAAGTACCTGGAAAAGCAGAAAAGGAAATCCAAGGACATGATAGGGCAGTGAGTGGAGGAAGACAAGAATATGGAAGTGGAACAGTACAGAAGTTTTAAGAAAAAAAAAAGATTGTCACACAGAGCATGAAGTTAAATTTGCACTAATCTGAACACCAAATACCTGAAACAAACGTAATCCACTGGCATCAGACAGGAAACGTAAGTGTCTGTCCAGAAGAAACTCCACTGGGACCACAGAGCCTAAACCTAGCTTATCCACTAGAGGAGTGAAGGTCTGTGGTAAACAACAGAAAATGAAGATTATACAAATGACCAAGCACACATATAGACCAAGAGCAGTTGTTTTCATATGCTATTTAAGTATCAAAAAATAAAGTTTCATTTTTCAACCTGCATTTCCTAGTACCTGAGTTTTAATGCAAATTATTACTCATTATGTTTAAGCAAATAATTCTTGCAAGTGTGTCATATAACAAGACAATATATTGCAGAAAATTGGCTCCACATCTTCATTACAACTTAAAGCAGAACTGAAAACTTGTTTTGTGATATTTGATTTTTCATAGGTAAGCACCTTCTGATGCTCAGGTAAAAAAAAAAATACCTGAGTTAACGGTTCAAGCTATGCTATGTATTTCAGGTATAGCCTTCTGAAAGGAGCGTTTTCATTTCTGCACAGAAGTGCAAGTACTTCGTAGGCATGTTAATGAATGGGAGCATTTCTTGCTACTGTTCTGTGCAAAGATGAAGTTCATACCAGGTGTGCTATTGATAGTACAAACTGTAGAACAAATTACTAATGGAAGAATAATATCTAGCAGAATCAGAATGATAACATTACAATATAACTTGCTGATGCAAGATGAAGATGCCAACCACTGGAGTCTTTGAAATGTGTAATCTGTGTCATGCTCACACTTAATCACGTGTTAAAATCACGTTTGACATTTTTGCCTTAACAGATCATCAAATTTGTTCACACTCTACTCTCCTGTACATGACAGTATGAATATCAAATGCAGTGCACATTTAGTCTCCCATTGAAAGGAAAAACCTATAGGAAAAACACTGCCTACAGAACCTCTGCTATAAAGGTCTGGCTTTCTTCTGACTTAAGCCAACTGCAGTAAAGAAACCCTCAGAGCGAGATGCAGTGCTGAACTTGTTGCTTTGAGCTCAAGTGTCCATTTAAAACAAGTTCAGATTCTACCAAGGCACAAGGCCCTTGATTGGCAAATGCATTTCAATGGGCTCACACCCTATTAAAAAGCATAGAGTAGGATCTCAAGCAGAGATCCTACTTATTCTCACAATTTAAAAAATCCTGTCACAGTCAAAGTTCTAAAATAGGGAAAAATAATCTTTGATGTATTTATCACATTTCTTTGGACATACTGGTAAGAGATACTTCATTTCTGTGAGGCAACAGCATTCAATTTCTGGGGCATGAACTAGAAGCAAGTGCCTCTCAGATGTTTTTCCAAGGGCACTAGAACTCCCAGTTACTTTCTCTCTTATTTACCATTTAAAAAAACCTGTCTCCAGGCAATTCTTGGTACCTGCAGAGTGGTGTAATATTCAAGCCTTGTGTTTCATTGTACTGCCCATGCAAATTTCTGAGGATACAACAACTTTTTGGTCAAATACTCACCAGTGCAGGCCACTGCGTAGGTGAGACTCGAGTCCCCTGAAGCATAACTGGATCATTTCGAGGTGCCCAAACCAACGATCCTTCCAGCAACAACACTATAACTTCTTCAGCATGGACTTTCACCCAGGCATGTTGCTTCCAGTTACAGCCATCAAATTCCACGAAGATCTGATTAAAAAAAGTAATTTAGTCCTTTTCAGACAGAGTAGAAAAAAATCAATTTTTACAATTCCTATTGATGAGAATACAGCAGTTTTAATCAGAAAAAATAGGGTTAGTATTTTAACGATAACACTGAGAACCATCACATCTGCATAACTATCATATTTCAAAAGAAACTGGACTAGAATTCACAGCAACTACTAAACTATGAAAATGTATTTATTCCCCAAACACACACTACTAGTTCCAAATGCTGCATTTCTCTGCACAAAACTAAAGATCTGAAACTTATTTATCCCAAAATACAACTGATGAGCCAAACAAAGCAAGCCTCTTGTACATTGGGATTGCTAGAGAATTTACAGACTCCTACTTGGCATTTCAACAGATGGCCTGTATCAGTACAGATAGCTTTATAACTGACATTTACCAAATCGAATCCTTCAGACAGGAAAGCCTGTGTTTATGAAAACCACTCTCTATCAGAAGTTTTGTGTCACCTTGAACATTAAACTTCCTGAACCAAATGCAAGTATTTTTGATGGCATCTCAAAATACTTACTAGATTTTTAATGACGTTTTAAGTACAACACAAATTGTACTACAATTCTAAATCACTGTTCTCAGATACCATCCTCATTTCTCCCTGTCACAAAGGCCAAATACTAAATCCATATGCAAGAATGCTAAGAACAGGAACAAGTTACAAGTCTCATTCCATGCCCTAACAATTACTGCTATTAAATGTTAAAATGAAGTTGCATTCCAATCTTTCAGATACAGAACTTACACACTACACACATGTAACCAAAAATAAGTCAGGTGAACAGAAAGAAATTCCTAATCAGTTAAGAAAGACCTTAATCTGAATAGTCAAAACAGAGTTTTGTAATAATTGCAAGATCATTGAGGGTAACAGACCCCTCTCTGCTTTACCAGTAATCCTCATTAATAGAGGTACTGGAGACCACTCATTCTCTTCTTCCCCACCCCTTCCTCCAGACTCAAAATCTGTCCAGCAAGAGAGGGAAAAAACATGAAGCAGCTTTCCTGATGAATTCTTTATCTCCATTACTTCCTAAGCTGCCCTGCAGAGAAAGACAACTGTGTTTTACCACATATCTTTCCTCAAATTCAACAAGTTTCATCAATAAAGAAAGTTTGACTGAACACCTTTTCTGTTTCTGGGCCTGTACCTTTCTTAATAATATACCTGTGCTACTATGTTACCTATGTGCTACTATATGGTTTATGGCAGTAAAATATGACATTAAGAAAGGACTATCATGTTAAGAGTAGAAAGAAGAATTGCTTGTTTGTATGTATGACATTAGTCAGGTAATCATCTTATAATTCTCTTATGTTACATGAAAAAGTTGGCCAAAATGAACTTCTGGAATGATGCTAGCTAGATGCTAGAAATATACATCTTCTCTTAAGATACTCAAGAATTTGATGAAAAGGAATAGAGATTTTATAAACAACTACACAGAAAAAACACTTCTTGCTAGCTGTCCTGGTTTCAGTTAGGACAGAGTTAATTTTCCTCCTAGCAGCTGGTAGGGTGCTATGTTTTGGCTTAGGACAAGAAGAGTGCTGATAACACCCTGATGTTTTAATTGTTGCAGAGCAGCGCTTACACCAAGCCAAGGGCGTCTCAGCTTCTCGCTCTGTCCTGCCAGCAGGCAGGCTGGGGGTGCAGCAGGAGCTGGGAGGGAACAGACCCAGGACAGCTGACCCAAACTGGCCAGAGGGGTATTCCATCCCATCTGGGGTCATGCTGAACAATATACAGGGGTGGCTAGCCGGGATGGGGGGGCAGCTGCTCGGGGATAGGCTGGGCTAACTCAGCAGGTGGTGAGCAATCGCATTGTGCATCACTTGTTTGTAGACATTATTAGTAGTACTATTAGCATAATTAAAGATATTATTATTATTAATTACTATTATTTTTCTGTCTTAATAAACCGTCTTTATCTCGACTCACAGGCTTCACTTTCCCATTTCTCTCCCCCATCCCAGAGAGGGAGTGGTGAGCTGTGTGGTATGTAGCTGCCGGCTGGGTTAAACCATGACACTAGCAAAAACCCTTAAAGTAGTTGGCAAGGTTTAACAAAGGCAGACAAATTCAAACAAGCAGTAAAGCAAAGCTTAATGCCCTGACCCAAAGAAATAAGGATAAGCTATTTATTTCTTTATACAAGACTTGAGTTAACTTATCTTGTGAGACGCATGAAATCAGACTATACGTAAATTTCTTCCAGTCTTAACCTATGAGGCACCTCACATTTCTATGAATCATCATAAATTGATAAATTGGAAAAGCTCCACTTTTAGCTCCAAATTTAACAAGTTACTCCTTGGTTTAAAACACAAAACAACGCAGAACAAAAACAAATTCACCACAGTGCTAGAAAAAATAGTATTTGATGAACTTCTAGATGGGTGTTCCACATTTCTTTAAGATGCTTACTAAAAATTGTGAGAAATACTGCGACTGTCAGCAATAGCAATGCTGCTGTTACTTAACTCAGAAAACAGACTTTGACTTTGCATTTTTTGTTGTCGTCGTTTTGTTTTTTGAAACCTCAGATCCAGAATCTGGGTCAAAAAGAGAGTAAAGTAGAACAACATTATCATATTAAGCTCATCTCTCTTCCTTGCAAAACAGAGAAGTCATGGCAAGTTTGTTTTACACACTTTATGTCCAATACTCAGTTTTCTTCCACTTTGGTATACAAGAAGCAACAAATATCACATCCATGTATATAATATATATAATATTCTTTTATACAAGAAGGAATACATGTTATATGCATATTATATATACACACACACACACAGCCTGACAAACTTTGATTTACAACCAGCAAAGGAAGGCACTATTAATTCTAAACCAATACCAAGTAGAGTATTTTCCTCAACACAGATACAGAGAGCAGATGTTCCAATCCAATGCAACACCACACATTGTATTAGGAAAAATTACGCCAGTAGTTTCCAAAAGATCACACCAAAGGACTGCAAGCCTCAAGACAAACAGCTACATTTTCACTTCCTGTTTCCAGAATCTACAATAGAAACTGCTTTCTGTGTACTGGGTATGCAAGAAGCAGAAGCTGACTTGCAGAGCACACTACACATACATTACTTTTTACGACTACTAAATATAACTACAGCATATTCTTCAACTAACTGATGCCTCATACATTTAGTGGGTATGAGAAAACCACTAAGGGAATCCTGAAAGATAAGCCTAAAGCAAGGACAGATTAGACACTCCAGAGCGAATAACAAATATTTGCTTTTGATATTTAAAGTGGTATACAGCAATACTCTACCTTTGTTGTAAAACTCAGAAGCTTTAAGCAAAGATGTTGCATTATAGATGGGAAAAAAAAAAAAAAAAAAAAAAGGAGGTTCTCAGTTTAATTTGAAAACACTCTAGTTTTGTGTCAAAAGGGAAATGTCTGCATGCTAAAGCCCTGGAAACCCTGGAATAAATTATCTCTCCAATATATCAACGGCCCTGCAATTTGTGGGGTCACATACACTACCACCAGCTGACCCTTCCACATTTGCTCACAACCAGTTCAGACAACCCACTGATAACAACAGCAACTGCACTTTTCTAATACCAAAACTTTTGAACAGTGATATTGATGATATCAACAGGATATGCAATTAGTGCCAGTATGTCTGTATTGCATAAAAAAAAAAAATGCTGCTGCTTAGACAAAATGCGACTGCACGATTTCCCAAGTTCTCCTATACCAAAAAATGCCTTCCTTAATCAATATCTAATTACAAAGAATAACAATTTTAGTATTTTTTTTTAATCTACAAGAAGTGTTGTTGCAACTCAAAAAAACAGAGGGTACACGAACACCTGTAATTCTCCTAGCTTCCCCTCCTTTTATTTAGTTGCCTGTCCGTCCCAAGAAAAGTGACGCCAGAAAGCAGAGCTGTTGCTCTGCTTTATTTGATATACAACAACAGCCTGAAATGTTTGTCTAGAAGGCACAGGTTTGTGTAGCTGCTACACTAACACTCAGGTCTTAATAAACTCTAGAGAACTATAGCCTGGTTCAAATAGAATTACTCCCCAAATTTTCTAACACCAATTCCACTACAAAAGTAGTAACAAAGCAAAAGACGTAGTATAGATAGGACGCAGATATTGGTCTTTTTCATCACATTACACAGGCTACAAACATGGTATATGATAGAACTACTGGAGTTTATTGCATTACAATTTGCACAAAGGACTAATGTAGATGCTATCTACGATAAACATAAGAAAAACTTTACATTTTAGGGTTTTATATAATTAGGAAAAAAAAGGAAGCAAAAAAATCCAAGTTCAAAAATATCCCTTAAAATGGTCTTAAATTTTACCTAGTTTTGAAAGGAAGGGTGGTCCATCAGTTGCTAGAGAGTAGCCAGAGACCCAGGTTCAATTCCCTGCTCCATCAGAGGCTTCCTGCATGGCCTTGGTCAAGCCATTTATTCTCACTGGCTGAGTTTCCCCATCTGTAAATTGGAATAATAGTACTTATGCCCAGAAAGGAGGCACTGGTAGGAATCTATTGCAGGCTACCAAGTGAAACTGGGTAACAGGTCTGTCCATGACCTCTTACTCATTAAGATGTTGAAAGAAAAGAACTCCATTGTCAACAAGTAGGAGGGGAAATAAGAAGGTAGATATAGATACTGAGATTTCAACTTGTGAGACATCTGAGATCTCATGCAGCTAGTACCACCATTAATTAGATCTAAAAAATTAAACTCTAGCAGTATTCTAATAGCTAATCCATCCAAAGAGTTATTTTGGAATCCATTATGGCAGACAACAATGAAGTTTACACCTATGCACAAAAAAAACTTTGAAGCATGATTACTGAATTTTTCTTACAAGAAAAATATCTACCTGAAATATATATTTGCTATGTGTGTTTATAACGGCTGATTCCCAAAACGAGGAAAACTAAGGAAAAAAATCAGGTAGAAAAATCTACCTTTGAAATAATTTATATTGAGCCAGATAACAAATGGATTTGAACATATGGCCCAAAATCTCACAATTACTACAGGGAAAAACTATGCTTAAAGTTGATACTGATTAATAATTATCACAAAATAGTTGAGGTTGTAAAGGACCTCTGGAGGTCATCTGGTCCAGCCCCCCTGCTCAGGCAGAGATATCCAGAGCCAATTTCCCAGGTCCATGTCCACAAAACTTCTGAGCATCTGCAAAGTGGGAGACTCAACTACCTCTCTAGGCAATCTCTGCAAAAGTCTGATCACCCTCACAGTGGAAATCTGCTTCCTGATGTGCAGACAGACCCAGTGTTCCAGTTCGTGCTCACGGTCTCCTGTCCTGGCACTGTGCACCACTGAAAAGAGCCTGACTCGGTCCTTACTGTATCCTCCCTTCAGGTATTTATGTACATTCATGAGATTCCCCCATGCCCTCTCCTCTCCAGGCTGATAAGTATTATCCCATGGTACTGTACCAAGCAGACCACTGAAGAGGCCAAAGTCTGCTCTCCCAAAGTCCAGGGCTGTGAGCTAGCTATTCACCCTTTTCACTGGCCTACAGATCTTGAACTCCAGCATTTCATGGTCACTGCAGCCAAGGCTGCCACTGACCTGCATATTCCCAACATGCCCTGCATTATTGGCGAGAACAAGGCTCAGCAGAGCACCTCTCCTCATTGGCTTCTCTACTGCTTGGAGAAGGAAGTTGGCATCAACACCTTCCAGGAACCTTCTGAATTGCTTATGTCCTGCTGTGTTGTCCCTCCAACAGGTCTCAGGGTGGTTTAAGTTCCCCATAAGAACCAGGGCCTGCAAACAGGAAGCTGCTTCTATCTGAAAAGGGCCTCATCTGCTTGTTCTACCTGGTCAGGTGGCCTGGAGCAGACCCCCAATGTATTGTCATCACCTAACCCTGTCCTCCCTTTAATCCTAATCCACATACATTCAAAACCTGAAGGAAAAGAAAACTGTACAAGGAAACTTCCCCATCTTTCTGTTCCTTTTGCGAAACCTCTTAATCTAGTATAGACAAGACACAAAAAAGAGACTCCTGGCAGCAAGTATTGACAACACATAGCAGTCGCTACCAAGCAGCACTACCTCGCAAAAGCATCGTCAGTTAGTTAATCAATGACAACAAGAGGTAAGTAGTAACACTTTTTCCAACTACAAGTACAACAAAAACGGTTTCAAAAGAAAACATACTTGCAAACTACAGAAGAAAGTAATCCTGCCACTGACAGGAAAGTCCGATGCCTTAATTAGACAGGGCATCTAATCAAAAGGAAGTAGCACAAGCTATTAGGTGTAGACAATGATGGTTTGAAAGCAAAAGCATGAAGCATCGTGCAACTGAAGTCATAAGCACAACGACCTTGAAACAATAACCATGCGGAGGAAAAACAGAATTTTGTTTGGATTCTTTAATCAACAGTTGAAAGTGGAAGCAGTAAGCATCAAGTGTAGTGAGTACTCTGGCACTATCAAGAGAAGTTACTGTATAACCAAGCACAGCTTATGACCGTTTTAAAAGACTATACAAGGGCCAAACAGAAAAGGATACACAAACTTATACTGCACTTACTAAATCTTATTGGAAAAACATTTATCCAAACGTTTCCATAAGAACATGACATGGCTGCACATACATGCTGGGCTGGGGTAGTTAACTTTCTTCATGGTAGCTGGTATGGTGCTGCATTTTGGATTTTGAATACCATTGACAAGAACACCAATGTGTTAGTTGTTGCAGAGCAGTGCTTAGACAGAGCCAAGGACTTTTCAGCTTCTCGTGCTGCCCTGACAGTGAGGAGGCTGGGGGTGTACAAGAGGCTGGGAAGAGACAGCCAGGACAGCTGAGACCGAGACTGACCAAAGGGATATCCCATACCACATGGCACTGTGCAAAGCAGTAAAAGCTGGGTGGAAAACATAGGAGAAGGGAGGATATTTATTGTTACGGCATTCATCTTCTCAAGCAACCAGTACGCATGATGAAGTCATGCCTTCCTGGAAGTAGTGGCTAAACACTGGCCTGCCACTGGGAAGCAGTGAATTAATTCCTTATTTTGCTTTACTTGTACATGCAGCTTTGCTCTACCAGTTACACCATCTTTATTTCAACCCACAAGTTCTTCCAATTTTACCTTTCCTATTCTCTTCCCTATCCAACTGGTGGGGAATAAGTGACTTGCACAAGTTACAACTGCAGAGGCATTCCACCCCCCTTGTTATATCTCTGCTCCTTGCATTTCACTGTAAATGAGTAGTTACAGAATCCCTCGTGACACTTGATTCTTGAGAAAAGCAGTCAGTGGAGACAAAAAAGACGCTGTTCATCAGATGAATGCAGATTTTCCTGTGCTGATGTCTATCTTTCACATCTTGGAAGACAGAAAGGCCATCAGAAGAAAATGTGGCATAAAAAGCATTCATAATACTTTGTACTTAGGCCACCAAGAAAGTATCAGTGAGTGAGTGGAAAAAATGTACATCTGCTGCTTTGCGGTCAGCTCTCCTTCAAAGAAACGTATTTCACTTGCAAAGCAAGTAAAAATTTATTAAAAAAATAAAAATCAACATCCTGTTGGTCTATCTACAACTCTCTTCCATCGAGAAGCATTACAGATATGCCCTGCCTACTGGCCTGAACAACGTCCATCCAGCCCAGTATTCTGCTTTCAACTGCAGCAATATGAGACAGTGAATGAGACAAAGACAGGAACACCTTCCACGGTCTTTTGCCCCTATATACCCTTCTGACATGCAAACTCACACAAGTAACTTGCTGACAGAACGATCACTGCAGGACAGAAAGTGACACTGACTAGAGTGCATAGAAAGCAATCGATACCATAGAATCCCAGCTTGTTGTGAACCTTCCTGCCACTTGCATGGTGTCCCAGCTTCAACTCCCCATATGCAAACTCTTCTCTCCAGATCTATTGCAACCTGAATGCCTTTACAAGCTCCCTACTCAGTCCCAATCAGGTAACATGAAAATTCTGCAGCAGCCGTGTACCCGCAGACACCCTACCCCATACGGGCAGTATATGTACTTTTTAGCCACATTCTTCCCTACTGCCAAGATGACTTTCAAGTAGCATCCCAAAACTGCTTGAGGGCACACAGATCTAAATCCAGTCCTGTAGTGTTGCAGCATTTTTCATCTACAATCTGGAGGATACATAAAGTGACCTAGAGAAATTAGTTGAAATACCCTGATATCTACGGTTAACTCAAATATTTCTGATACTTGCAAAGTAAATTGAGCTTATTCTGCAATTCAGGTAATTCCTAAAGGTCAGCTTTATTCCATGAAATTGCTTATGAAGAAGACACCACAAAAAACATGTAGTAATCTAAAGTAATACTGCTTTTCCAATATTAAAAGACTATTTTAGCAGCTTTCTGAAACACTTTAAATGTTATACTTTTTGCCTGTTCTCCGGTTTCCTGCCTTGGAAATGCATAGATATAAAACTGTTTTATATTTCTTAAAAGCCAACAAGAGACTATGGGGTACTAAGTGAAACTACCTTTACAGGACACCACAAGAAAACACAGACTTAAATAACTCAGAGCAGAATACATTTTATTCTTGCTTTCTTCAGACCTCATCCACATTATTACTTAATCTTAGAACAGTAATTCCTGAAGCATGGTCGACTGCCCAGTACCAAATCCTCACTTCTGGCTGAGTGAATTATAAAAAAAGACAACTTTTCTGACAGTATATCTTAATAGAATAGTTCAGTTGGAAGGGACCTTCACAGATGATCTAATCCAACTGCTCGACCACTTCAGAGCCAACCAAAAGTTAAAGTATGTTACTGAGGGCATTATCCAAACACCTCCCGAATGCTGACAGGCAAGAGGCCCTCAGGTACCTCTCTAGGAAGCCTGTTCCAGTGTTTGACCACCCTTATAGTAAAGAAATTCTTTCTACTGTCCAGTCTGAACCTCCTCTGGTGCAGCTCTGTGCCATTCCAATGCATGTGCTGTCACTGGTGACAAGGGAGAAGAGACTGGCACCTCCCTCTGCACTTTCCCTCCCCAGGAAGTTGTAGAGAACAGGGAGGTTGCTTCTTGGCTTCTTGTTCCAGACTGGACAACCCAGGTATCCTCAGCCTCTCCTCACAGGACATGCCCCCCAGCTCTTGTACCAATTATTGTCAAAGTGGTGTTCATTTTGTATGGAAGGTTCCATGACAACACTAAATATTCCACATTACAGAACTATGAAAGATCCACCTGAAGTATTTTACTCAGTTCACGTTTAAGAGTTCTTTCACAGCTTTGGAGAATACAGTGTTTAGAGACAGCTGCATCACTGAAACGGTGCTAACTGAAAAATTACTGATGAGAGGAACTAGGTTAGGAACAGCAGTACTAAAAGTTATGAGTTTACACAAACACACACAAGAAGAAAGCAAACTACTTCCTACGCGATCAAGCACAGTTGTTGATCTTTTCCTTTGTCAAAACAGTCTAACAAATGTCACATGGTTGAACAGCAATGACTAACCAGGAAACAAGTGAATACCTTTTGTTGGGCAGAGATCCATCAAAAAAAAAAAAAAAAACCACAACCAAACCAACCAGCCAAACAAACAAAAAAAACCCACACACTCCACTAGTCCTTCCACCAAAACAGTAGTAAGATCAGGAATAGCAAAAATTTATTACATCATAGTCATATTTGAGTCAGATGGGACCATAATGCAAAGGTACCGATACATGCCAAATGCAGCCTTCTACAAGAGTAGCTCTTCAGATCAGGTCATAGCCCCAGTACGTTTCCACACTTCAGATGGAGTCTCCCACACCTCTCCTAATTTACTTTTGAAGATCCCCTCTTCTAGACTTTTTTTTTCCTCCTTTCTCCTCCTCAGACAAATAAGGCATCTGCTAGAGTGCATCACCATAATTCTCAACCACAGCTGGGGAGTGCCAGGCCAGACCACCAGGAATTTCAAGGCTAAAACCAGCATGCTACTTCTTACTCAACGCTTCAGTTGTCTGTTCTAACCTGATCTCTGCTAAAAAGGTACGGTCTTCCCCAGTTTCATTCTTATATGAACTAAGGCACCTTTAGATAAAAGGGGGAAAAAGATCCTTGTCCAAAAACCAGAGCTAAGAAAGCAACGTCATTTTAAGAAGGCAAGAAAGCTTCTCAGTGTCGGAATTCTGCAAAGAAATCCAAAGAACTTGTTGCGACGACAACAAAATTAAACTAATCACAAAGACAGCTGACAAGACTCTTCACAAAAACAACTGCATTCCCGTACTATGGGTCATTTTAAAAGCCAAAGTTCTCAGACACCTCCAGAGCACATCTTCAGTCCCAATGAATACTTGGTAAACTGGCACACACAAAGAGAAACAGCATAGACGTCTTTTGAGAACTCTTTTGCAAGTCTTCACCTGAGTTTCACAGCGCCTACTAGAAATAAGCCAAATGAAAGCACGAAAAGCGTTGAAACGCTACACGCAGCACAAATCGCTTCTGTTGGAAACAGAAACGAAGACAACCGAGCCGCTGAGCCCAGCTCGGAGCCGCGTCTCTAGACACGGGGCACCACCGCCGCTGCCCGGGAACCCCCGGCGGCCTCCCAGAGCACCGGGCCAGAAGCCGGGCGCACACGCACCGCCGGCAGCACGCCGCAGCAGCGCGCACCCCCCGGCTGCGGCCGCCCCCCGCCCCGCAGCCCCGGCGGCACGCTCGCCGCAGGCCGGCCCCGCCGCTGCCCGGCCCGCGCGGCCCTGCGGGGAGCGGCGGGCGGCGGCCTCCGGGACGGCGCCCTCCGGGGCGGCGCGCGCGGGGAGGCCAGCGCGGCGCCGCCGCGACCCCCCGGGGAGGCCGCGCCCCGGCGCCTCGCCCGCCCCGCAGCGCTGCCCGGCGGCGGCCCGCACCCGCGGCCCGCGCGCGGCCGGCCCGGCCCGCCAGCGCCCCCCGCCCGCGGCCCCTCGCCACCCCCGCGCCCGCCGCCGGGGCCTCACCGCCAGGTCCTGGGGCACGGCCCCGCTCATGGCTCGCACCGTGCCGCTCCGCCAGGCCCGGGAGGGCAGCGCAGGCCCGGGCTCCGGCCCCGCCGCCTCGCCCTCGCCCGGCCCCGCCGCCAGCAGCAGCAGGAGCCGCTTCCCCACGGGGGAGGCCGCCACGTCCGCCATCCCCGCCGGGCAGGAGCCGCCGCCGCGAGCCCACCGGTCGCCGCCGCCCCGAGACACCGAGCGAGCGCCTGCCCCGCGCTGGGCCTCCGAGCGCCGCCCGCCCCGCTCCCGGCATGCACCCGGCGCAGGCCGCCCTCCCCCCTCCTTCCTCTGCCCCACAGTGCCCCGCGCCGCCCCGCCTGGCTCCGGCGCCGCTGCCGGGAGGCCCGGGGCGGGTCGGGGCCCGCGGTCGGGAGCGGCGGCGGCTCAGGAGTCGTTACCTGAAGCCGGGGGTGAACGCACGCCTAAAAGGCAGCGCGGCGACAGCCGTGGCTGCGGGGGCCGAGCGGCGGTTTCGAACGCGCCAGGAGTGATGGCGGCGGCGGCGCTTTGGGTCCCTCGCCGCGGGGTGCGGCGGGCCTCGAACGGCGCTCGGCAGGCGGCGAGGGACGCTGCGGGCCGAGGCGGTGCGGGGGTGCTGCTGGCGGGATTGGCCGACACGTTCGAGCAGTCCTCGCGTAGAACGGTGCGGAGCCCCAGCCACGGCATCCGTAGTCCTACACCGGCAGAGGGGGGCAGCTTTTCGGTGTTCTGCTCGCGCACCCAGCAGCGCTTACAGACTGCAACGAGGAGTAGGCGCTTTGCTCAGTATGAGAACAATGATATTGAAGAAATACATGTATTTTTTGTCTTTACTGTTTCCTCACTCTGGGAGAGTGACAGTTAACTTGGCTCTGCATCGTCAGGAAAGGCAAGTTGTTTGCTTTTACCTCCGTGTATTCCAAATAACTGTGTCAGGCTGTTTTCAGAAGACAACTGTTTTATCTTTGTTAGTTTCTGGTTACAGAGATACAGTTTACTGGGACATGGGTAAGATGCTGAGTTCAAGTTTGGAAATTAGGAGTTAGGTTGGAAATTAGGAGACATTTCTTCTCAGAGAGAAGTCATTGGAACGGGCTGCCCAGAGAGGTGGTGGCATCACCATCCCTGGGGGTGTTTAAGGAAAGGTTAGATGTGGTGCTTCGGGACATGGTTTAGTGTGTGACATTGCTAGTGGGGCAATGGACCAGATGATCTTGAAGGTCTTTTCCAACCTTAATGACTCTATGATTCTGTTCAACCTAATAACTTGCCCCCCATCAAAAAACAAAAAAACACAAGCTTCCATTAAAGAATACCTGTGCCTGTAGTAAAAGAATTTCAAGTTAATCTTACTGTGTTCTTCATAATTCTGTAACAGTACACATTACTAGATTGCTAATACACCAGAAGGCAGCAAGAAGTTGGACAAGCCATTATATTTTTTCCTTTAAAAGTATTTCTTGAACTCTAAGGCAGTTGTTTTAAAAATAGATTCAAAGGAATCCTGTGGCAGATGGAATCCAAGGTGAAGTTTTCATGAGGTCTGTTTAAATAGCCTGCTTTTACTTCATTTCAGAATTCCTTCCTTCAGTAATGAAGGAAAAAAAAACCCTAAACCTTAATGTGTGTATGTACATGTTATTTTTTTAACCTTTTATTTTCTTTCATAATAGCCTAAAGTAATACTGCTTGATAGAAGGAATCAAATAGAGAAGAGGAACACCATTCGGAACACTAGACAAGTTATAAAAAGCAGTTAGGTAACTGTGAGTCTGGATTACATAATTCAGATTAGGAATTTCAAAACAGTCTCACCTAACCAAAGTAAAAATTTAAGCATGACTACATAAATGCTTACCCAAGGAAGAATACTCAGTGTAAGTACGTGTTAAATCCAGTTGAAAAAGGCATCTCTGTTGGCTTAATATGCCACGCTGGAAAAATTCAAGCTAACCTTCAACAAGTGTACGTTTTTTGAGGGTGAAAAATGACTACATGCATTCTCAACAGCTTTACAACTACCTTGTTAATTATGTTTCCACCCTCAGATATCTAGTAACATTATTTTTGCTTCAGTAAGTACACATTTTTTCTTGAGTTGTCTTTGAAGTATTAAACTCTACGAAATAACTCAAAAATGCACAAGCAACATATTGGGTCTACTTTGTTGACATCAGCCAGATTAAGAAGTTCATTCTTAGTAACCAACTAAAATTTGCACTCATTTGCATAGGATGTTTGTAGTTAACAATTGCAAAACAGATTCTCCACCCTATGCTGCTTATGTGTTTTACTTGAATACTCTTCATGAGAATGCTTGATACTGAATGACAGGACAGGTCATCTAGTCTGAGGGATAGACCCCTGGACTCAGTGTTGAAGTGTAACAGTTAACATCAACTCTTAAGAGTCCCAGCATTTCAGTGCTTTGTCTTTTGTTAACGTTCTAAGGCCAGTAATCATGCAAACACAAACATTACAGGCATCAGGACTCCACGCTATGCTCCAAGCAAAGCAGTGGTTTTCCAGACTTTCATTGATAATTGATACAGGGAGTATAGGCCATCAAATTTCAGTTAAATTTAAATTCTCAGCTATAGAAATACCTAGTCATTTTTCTGTTGCTAATTCTGTGGCACTGACTTTATAGTAGAAAATTGTTTCACGGGTTGTATCATGTACTAACTACAGAGGTAAGAGGGTAAAACCAGCTACTGCTGTTAACATGTACATACAAGCTACAGACTTGGAAGCCAACAAAAACAGTTACCACAATTTCAACTTGAGAGAATTCACTTAAGTATTAACACTGGGCTACATCCAAAGTTATCCCTTAACCACCAAGTATCTGCTTCTTCAGTCTGTTACCTCCAGTCTTTGTTGGTGATCCACTGTCCAGAATCCAAAGGAAATTAGTCGCTAGTGTGGCTGATGTAGGAAGTGACTGTGTGCAAGATCCAGCCCATTTATTGTGAGAAAAGTGTGACTGATGCAGACACACCTGTAGTTTCATTCGTTTTTTTTTCACCCCCCTTCCCTTCAATATACTCTGCATTTCAGGCCACCCCTTCCACAGACAGCAGCCATGTTCTTTGGAGAACTTTATTAAAATATATCCAAGAAGTAATCGAACATTTTCTAACGAGTCAGGAGAGAACTGAAGTTAAGAATAACATCTGTACAGAGGACAGTGCTATCAGTTTTTGTTTACATGCTTTATTTCAACATTTCACAGTTTAGTTATTGTCTACAAAAATATATTTCTGAAACTCTGAGTCCTCTATAAAAAAGCTGGTCAGCAGCAGTGACCCTGACAAACAGAATGTACCTTGGGACAGTATGAGCACCTCCTGTAAGCAGGTTAGTGCAGCTAGGGCACTCCTGCCTCACCCTGGGAAACTTCTATTCTTTGGGATTAAAGCTCTGCACTAGTCCTGAAGGAAGGTATTTTAAGAGGGGAAAAAATAAGAAAATCAAATCCTTCCACTTCTATATACTGTGCTAAGATTGGGAGGAGGAGCTGCGAGTCAGTGTATCACATAGGAGAGGGTGCTATCGAAAGGGATTGGCACTCACAGGATGGAGAAGACCACAGTGTACTTCAGTATTAGTAATTTTTTCTCTGAGCCATCTGTTCAGAACAGCCTTGGTCTGGTGATGATAGGTTCAGTCTATAAAGCAGGGGTACAAATGGCATATATGCATAGTAATTCTACAGGCACTGAGAACCTTCTGTGAGATCATAGTCAAGGTTCTGTTCAGTTTTATCTCATCATTTTCTGCTGAGGCTTTCATCAAGGGGAAAGTTGCCTTATATCCCATCACAAGTCTACATGGTGTTGAATAGACTGTCACTATCATCAGTGCTGTATGGGTACAGTCCTCAGTACCCATAATGAAGTATTTCTTATGCATCAGTTTTTTTACTCCTACTCTTACTAGTCACCAAATATAAGAATTGAGAAACTCTCATGTCTTTCCACTCTTTCTCTGCTCAGAGCTGCTTGACTGATCGTCAGAGACCACTGCAGTTACAAAAAAAAAAAACAACAACAAACTGCTACCTTTCAAAAATGTACCTTGCATTGTGCTTTAGAAGAGATAAGATGAACATACTCTGATCCCCTGCATTCACGAAGCTCGTAACTAGAAGCCCCTTACCACAAAGTAATCTGCAGACCTGAACCTCTAAGCAGGACAGGACTTTTCAGCAGAAAATAAGGAAACGGTAGTTATGGACAAACTGCTTCCCTAATGCAGTAACAGACAGAAGGATCAACTCTCAGTCCTGATTGAAACTTCTCTCCACCTGCCCGTCAGAATAACAGTTTTCTGAGCTAGTAGCTTGTAAAATTTAGGCTTTCTAGAAATTAAGAAAACAGAAAAGGGCTGGTTATTTTAGGTACAGCTCCAACTGAAATGCTTCTGAACTCTAAGCTCTTCCTCAAAAAAACTCCTGTAACTTGTGCCTACCACCAGTCCCAGTCTGACCTGAGCAGCCAAGGAGGTATATGAATTTTAAGTAGAGTATCATCCATGAAGAATGGAAGTCAAGAATCTTCATTAACATAAATATCTTATCAAAAAAGACATTCAGCAGTAGAGAACTAGAATTTCACTAATGCTAAAGTGTAAAATCTATAAGAAAACACCTGAAGTTTACTTCTTGCCTCATTTTCTTTCTTGAATTGCCAAGAGGTTTTTTCTGTTGTTTGTGTGTTTTTGGAGGTTGGGGTCAGAGTGCAGGCACACATGTGGAGAGGAATATATCACTTCACCGTATCACTAGTTAGCAATTACACAAATGCAGTACTGGAGAGTAACTTAAAACCTGGAAAAAGCCTGAAACCTTTGCGACTCTGAAAGCTTTGTTCAGCTTCTCAAATTGTAAACAGCCTAAGCAAATAATTTCATCCACTCCTCAAGGTGTTTTTGCAGTCTGTTCCCACTATTCAGCTCCCAGTCACAGACACACAAAAGAGGGAGGAATCAAGGGAGACAGACAAAACCACACCATATATGCCTCCTGTATAGCACCTACTTTAATGTACCCACACAACAGAAATAAGTCATCACGGATTGTTACATCTTGTGCATGGAAAGGCTATAACTGAAGTGTAACAAGATGAAATTTAAAGGAAAATCTCCTGTGGAACCCATTTTGCTGCAGACTCCTCTCCCCTCAAAGAATTGATTCATTCTCAATCATTTGGGACAGAGAAATTGGAAAAGACTTCAGAGTAACAATCCTGCCTTGGCTTCAGGTGATAAGCTAATTGTATTCTCTTTCTCCTTTAGTATCACAAGGCTAAAAAGCTCCATTTTACTCTACCCACTATTGAAGATGCAGTATACGCTAGCAGAGCTACAGCAACTAGAGTAATTTGGTCAAGCCTTAAAAGCTGTGTTCTCCATGAGCAGAGACAAGGGTCACCAGCACTGGTATGTTACTTCTAGTTGATGCAGTTATGCCTACAAAATTCTGTAGCACAAAGTTTAGAATTCTAACATAACATACCCTGTGAATAAACAGCGCCATTAGACTGAGGTACGTGTGTGCGAGGAACCAGCAACTGCAGCTGCAAATTATTGCTACTTGCTGTCTCCCAGTGCAAGTTTTTCCTATTTCTGCATTCTCTTGCCTTCTCTGAGGTATGCAAACTCCACAGTGAATTATTCTGAAGCCTCACAAACAGTGGCCACCAGAACACAGTTTGTGACTTTTTAATCCATTCCAAATGTTTTACAAGACTGACTTTGAGTCTGTCACTTTTACTTTTACACCTACTACTGCATAGAGAAAACTTATGGTCAAGAACAAGCAGTGCCTGCACTGTTCTCACAGAAAACCTTGATTAAAACAAGCAAGGTAATGCACAGAGCTGAGGCTGCATTCTACCAACAGCGTAATACAGACAAGAGTCACTTCTCCAATTTCCATATCCATATTCTGATATTTCCCATGCCTATTCTTTGAGAGGATCAGCCAAATGGAACGTAAGCTGCTACAAGTCACAACTGAAAAATGTGCGCTGGTCTGGTATTAGGAGCACTGAGGGCCTTTCCTGATCAGGCAGCTCTACCTCTCCCATTTTCAAGTGCACTACAGACAGTTCCCTGTCACAGACGATCAAGGCAGACATATAGGAAAAATCACTGGTTAAACCAAGTATTTCCAAGGGGAGGCAAGGTCACTGCTGCCCTGCCCCAGAGAAGGAGAAAGATTCACTGAGAGATAATAACTAAAAGGGTTATAAAATAAAGGCAAGAGCTAAAGTTTGCCAGTAATGAAATGCATCCTCCTGTCCTATATGAACAGGAAACAGTCTCTGTATGGTGTTAAAGAAGGTCCTAGGAGGAGATATCCTCCTATTTTTTTCAGCTGACAGAGGAAAGAAGAGAGAGATGCTGCTACTGGTCAGCAGGAATCTCTCTGTCTGCATCCAGTTTACTCGTCTCTCCTGGGGAAGGGGTACGTGGTGCAGAGAGGGAAACAGAAGGGATCCCATGAGCTACAATCCCTTCCACTACTGGTGGTTCTGGTAGCCCGGGGGTGGCTACTCCCACTACTCCTGGAGGAAACCTGAAACCAACAGAAACATGAATTACATGCTTGGTCCAACAGTTTTGCAAGGGAAAAGGAGCTGTGCCCTTAGGCACCTACTGAATACAAATCCCTTTTTCTAGCAGAATTGCTCCAAGATATAGAATATAGGAAAAGTCTCCAGAGCTGAAGAGTTACAGTTACATCCTATTACCAAATGACACCTGTTCTCAGACAGACAGAGACAGTTTCAGGTCACGTGCTAAGCATTTGGAAGGCAAGTGCAAACTTTGTTTGTGTATCCTGTGGGAAACAGCATGAGGCACAGTATGAATATATCCTGAAGAGCTGGAAATTCCCTCCCCATCAGCAGGAAGAGTACAAGCTACCAGCTATGCTTCACTGGGATTCAAGATAGAAAAGTAAGACTGTTTCCTTAGTTTAGCTAGGAAATGAGATAAAAAAAAAATAGTAGAGACATACTTACGAATTGCTAATAAACCATTTACTTCCGTACTGCCTTCCCATGCCTTCTCAATAAATATATCTGAACCTATCCACAATCATTCTGCAAGCCTGTAACAGCCTGAAATACACCCTTATTTAGGCCACTGCCCAAATCTACCAATGTCTTTTTGAGAGTCCTCATCTGAGCTACTGATAAGAACTGTGCTTTGTTTATACAGACATAGTGATATGTGCACCTTCTAAATGTTAAGATCTAGTTGTCTTTTCAGGCACCCAGCAGGCTTTCTTATATCAAAAGATTTCTTGGGCAGGTCTTGCAAGGATTTGGAAAAAATAACCAGTATTCAGTTTGAACAAAAACATAACCAGGCAAATGCTAAATCCTAGTATGGTTTCCGTAGTGCTGCAGTTAACTTTCTGGAAATTGCTCATTTACAGAGTATATAGGAACAGAAACACATCTGCTTGCAGGTACAAGTAGTTCTCAAACCCAAAGAGGAACGTTGGCCTATTTCAGCAGGAAAATCTGCTTGGAAGCAATAACCTACATATCTCACCTGTATGCTGCAGCTCCATTGAGTTCTGGGTGGACACTTGCAGGATCAATACTGGACCACTGTGCTGCTAACAGCAAATACTCCTTATTAACACAGTTCCTCAAAGCATCAGGTATGTGACCTGCAGGAGCACCAAGAATGACAGAAAACAGAACAGAACAGAAAAACGAGACAAATAGAAGGTGCTCATCCCTAGCAGTATTTACAAATGAAAGTAAAAAGGAAACATTCGGTATTCTAATTCCACAGGATAACACTGGACAGGGGTGACTCCTCTGAACAACTGGTCTCTGAAGAACACACGAAACTGATCCTTCCTTCCCACTTTTGTGATCTTGGGGAAATCACTGGCCATGTAAACTGCAATCACCAGGGCTCACCTTTCCCAGGAGACAACATGTGCTACTCCAGAAAGAGGTGTACAGAGTAACTGTCAAAAGCAATTACTGCAAAGGATTTAGAAGATGTAGTTTCAGTGAAACTCAGCAAGAATTTCAATGCCTTCCCAAGGAGGGAAAGTGCCATTCCAGCATTAGCTACTACATTCTCAAAAGGCACAGGGACAATTACCAACTTACACTGCAGTTCCAGAAACCAGTTACTGAGTCTAAGAACAATCAGCAGTTCCAAATCCGTAATCCTTGCAGTGAACTAACAAAAGAATCCTAATCCAGCAGCAGCAGCAGATCAAACACAGTCTTCCTCGTTACCTGTAATAGCTCTGCGGATCTCTTTAGCTGCATCTTCTCTGGACTCAATGGAAGCTTGCTCGCTGTACCAGGCAGTGTGTGGGGTGCAGATCACATTGGGTGCATCTTTTAAGGGCCCCTGAGCAAAGCTGTGGGGGGAAAAAAAGTTATCTCCAGAAATGATAACTCCATTTGTCCTCTCAGGTATCAACATAACATAAACACGAAATAATCATCTAGTGCTTGAGTAACATAACAGGCATGCAGGTGCAGTGATACCTGAAAGGCTCAGATTCATGTACATCCAATGCTGTTCCTCTGATTCTCCCCTCTTTCAAGGCTTGAGCTAAGGCTTTCTCATCAACCAGCCCTCCCCGGGCTGTGTTCACTAAGAAGCAGCCCTGGCGCATCTGAAAGAAGAAAAATATTAAGTGGGTTGATAAAGACTTCCCAGGGGAACAAAGTGAATCTTGGGAACTCTACTGAAAATGAACAGGAGCCTGCAGTGATTAGACGAGGCCCGGACGAACTAGGAGTGCTCTCACTGCAAAGCTAACCACAGGGGAAATGCCTGCAAGCAATGCTTGAGAAATTTGCTTTAAAAATGAACAAAGAAAACCACAATACAACAAGGGCAAAAGTGGAACTCTCAAATTTTGCACTCCATATTCATCCTACTAATTTAAAGAAGAGGACATGAATCAAGTATGCAGCTATACAAAACTGGACTATGATGTCCAGATGTCTCTCATGAAAGCACTGAAAAGCATTCAGACTAGTGGAGTAGAGCCCGAGACTGGCTTTGCAGTGGGCTTAGGCAGAAAGACTTTGACAGAGCTGTGTGAAGAAGCTTACATAGTTCCATCCACACCAGATCTGACTCTAACCAGCACAACCAGTTATGCATTTTAAAGGTAATTTTAAATTATTTAATAACATAAAACATTCTTAATAAGTGAAATTACTTGGTAAAAAGAGCCAATCATATTTTTCTCTTAACAAGAAATTCTATAAGCACAAAGCACAGGCACCCAGATCCACATGCTCCCAGCCTCCGAAGGCAGCAGGAGGCACACAGCAGAGGCAGCAGGATTCACACGCTCTCAGCCTCTGTGAAAGCAGCAGTTTCTGTTTGCATTCATTTCCACAGTGCTCTGTGGGGGAAATCAAGCTCCTGCTGCACCTGTTTAATAGTGAAGTCATTGATGAGGTGATGGTTATGTTCATTCAGGCTGCAGTGCAATGTGATGCAATCGCTGTGCATTAGTAGATCCTGCAGGGTTCCTACTCGTTGTAAACCCAAGGATCGCTCCACTCCATCCGGCAGATAGGGATCATAGAAAATCACGTTGAAGCCAAAGGACTTGGCTCGCAGAGCCACTGCCTGTCCAACTCGGCCTTCACAAAAGAAAACCCACAATCATCAAGGAAAGGTAAAACAAACTTTTAAAACAAGATACTGGGGTAGACTGGGAGCCTACACTGGAGTTTACTGCCAGGCCCAAGGTACTGCAGCCCTGGACGTTCCTAGGATTGCCACAGCAATCCAAAGGAGGCTGGCTATTTATTCAGTGCTGATCTCATTTGACTATTTCTAGTCATTCCCCGTGCAATAGACGGAGCTTACCCTAAAATAAGCTGTTTTTCAAATCAAATCTGTACCCTGTTTCAGAGGCAGTAATAGTCTGATCACAAGAACTTGGAGAAGGAATTGGTAGCTTTCAGGCAGTTTTGTTACTGATACAGAGGCTAGCACGCAGGAAAGCAGTCACTGAGAACAGCTGTCTGAATGTTCCAATTCATCCAACCATCTGAGTAAGAAAAAAATCCCCAATCCCATGGTATATACTCAACTCTTGAAGATGTTCAGCTGCACTGAATAGGGCACTAGCATTTCTTAACAGTCAGTGTGTTTCATAATGAACAGCTGTAAAATTCTTTTTTTTTTTTTTCTCTCCAGTCTGTGACTCTTAGGTTCCCAAAAACATTCACAGTTTGCTTTTCAGTCTAACGATTCCCATCACTTACCTAGTCCAATGATGCCCAAAGTCTCCCCACGGATACGCACAGCGCCTCCAGCCACCTCTCGAATCTGCTCCACACTTGAAGCTCGGTTCCCCTCCCGCATAGCCTGATGTAGCCAAGTAACACGGCGATAGAGGTTCAAGATGTGGCAGAGGGTAGAATCAGCAGTCTCCTCTACAGAGGAGGAAGGGATGTTGCAAACTGCAATACCTACAAAACCACAGAGTTCATATGAGATTTTTAGCATCACAACACCAAACCAAAATTATGCTCTTTAGGCATAAATGCTGAAACATAATTCAGTGCTCCAGAACTACTGCTAAGAAACACAGGATTAATTTCAGAAGCTGATTCTACTATCAGTCAGGTTTTTAACCCCAAGGAAATTTCATTCCTTCCTTATAAATATCCATTTGATTGACATCCTCACCAGAAAAAAAAAAAATAGCTGAAATGCAAAAACTGGATCACACAAGTGACAAAAGAAACCTACTGTTTTAGGCCTGCACTGAAGAAGATGCACTCATTCCAGATACTCCTGACAGATTAACTGACAGATTGTAGAAGAATTAAGAAGACAGATGGTTGTGCTCTTTCATGCTTCACAGTCCAGATGCTCACTCAACTAACAGCTTCCCCAGGAGCAACACTAAGTAACTACCTCATTAAATGCAGAGAGAAACCACAAGAGTTTGAAGTTACATTTAAAAATAACAACATATAACACTCCCACTCTAGAATAATACACAGCCACAAGAGACCATAAGACCAAAGCTAGAACCATCAGGTACATTACTAATGCCAGCAGAGTCAAGGTGTTGGAAGCACAAATTACTGCCAGAAAAAAGAAAAGATGCCAGAGCACTGCAGCAATATGTGGTCATTCCTGAGCTGTCTATCCAAAATAAAAACAAAACTACAAAACAAAACAAACAACAACAACAAAAAGGGGAAGAGGAGAGGCAGGCAGCATATCACTTCCCTGCTGCTATCCTCCATTCAACAATTTACTGCTCCTAAACAGGGGTAAGCACCACTTCAGAAGAGGAAAACCAGGTTGTCAAACCAAGCAAAATTTTCCTCCTCAAATTCCATCATCTATCTAAAAACTAGAAATAAAATATAGGTAATGATTGAGGACACAAGATTCAGCAGTACATCACTCTTTGTAAGCCTATTACATAGGAGACATTGAACTAAATTCAGATCACACTTTCCTCCTAAGTGAACTACGTGAACAGCCCCGCACAATCCCAGATATCCAATACCTTTTCTCTATCGAATCATTTACAACTGTGTCATAATGCCACACAGATGACTTGGAGAAGATGAAAAGGGAATATGGGAAAACCTAACTTCTTATCATCTCACTAGTTAACATCTCATTCAACTTCAGACAAACCAGATACATTCAACTCTTTCGTAAGTAGGCACAAATTTGTGTTTATGTGCAATATGATGCTTAAGTGTAAGAAAACACAATGACACAAGAGCCCTTTGCACCAATTTGGGGATTCAGAACATACAAGGAACAGTACTGTACTTTGGAATGAATTAAAGGGTCTGACTAAAAGCACAGAAATAATCGTTAATTGTCCAGCCAGAAAGCGTAACAGCTGAATAAGAGCCAAATACCTTGCCAGGAATTCTTGGGAATCTAGACAAACATGCATTTTTCTTTTGTTTGCAGTTCATCTGTTCTTACGGGTCTTGAAATTGTATTGCCTATTACAATTTTATATATAAATACTTGCACTTGGTTTAAGCTTACTCTGATTTGTATTAAATCAGGTTTCAACTAACTGACACAACCTTTAAAAAGATGGCATGGGGTTCTTAGCTGATCCACCTCCTTAAGGAGACTAGAGTCTAAAAGCCTCACTACCATATGTTTAATAATGAATAGCAGCTTTGTGTCACCTGATCCAGAGACCCTTCACATGCCTAAACTTCTGCTGGGATCTACAGGGATCCATAACATATTGAAGCAGTACCCATACATAAAAAACAAACAAACAGAAAAAAAATCACTAATCAAGCATTTGCAGTGAGTTTACCCCTTGCAGGCTGCTTTCAGATGTCAGTTTGCTCAGTTGTTTCCCCACGAACAACCCAATACTGCCTCACCAAAGAGAGGTTATCTAGACATCATATATAGCTTTCTGAACCTTAGACAACTGCAAAGGGTCTGGTATCTATAGCAGAGTAATTTGAGAATTGAGATTCTTCCTTTCAGGCCACCTACCAGCTCAGACATTTCTCTGCTTCCTGAAGATGCCTCCTACTAAGCAATTCACAATCTTTTTACATAAAGATTTTTAAAGCACTTAGTTATAGACAGAAAAACACGTGCAGTGCTCTACTTCTCATTCAGTTCTGATCACATCAGAACCCTAATGGTATCACCATACCTAATTCTGCAGCAGATTTGATGTCAACATTGTCATAGCCACTGCCAATACGCACAATGACCCTGAGGGCTTTGAATTTCTCCAGATCCTGACGAGACAGCGTAATGGTGTGATACATCAGAGCTCCTACTGCCTCATTCAGTACCTACAACAAAAAGCAGTCCAAATCAATCTCTACCTTGTTACACAAAGAGACAGAGCTCAATGTCCAAATGCTCGTATATTTTCTTCCCCACCTTTTCATGGATTTCCTGAGTTGACTGAGCGTCACAAAATGCCACTGTAGCAACATCCTTCAGGATGGGCATCTCCACAGTGCAATCTCTTCCATCCAGGAGCGCAACCAGTGGCCGTGCTGGCATCGGGCCATTCACAAGAGGAGGCCGTATGCCTATTAAGAAAGTCAGCAGAAGCGATTGTATGAAATACAGCGTGTATGAAATGGAGCCCTCATCTGCTAGTCCAATAAATCACTAGTTCTTCTGGAATTCTACAGTTTTAACGAAGGGATTACTTAAAGCAAAAGAAATAAACAGGAAACCAACGAGGAAGTGAACCTGGGGGGGTGGGGGGGAAGCTCTGTCATTACTATACATTAAAGAAAAAGAAAAAAAAGCCTGATAGAGAATAAGGTAACAGAGGAGACCTCACAAGCATGTATGTTTACTCTAGACTCCCAAAACCAAGCATGCAGTCCGTTCGGGCCTACTGCCTCCTCGCGCCTCCCGTTCCCAGGCTCCTGCTCCGCTTCCTTTCGAGGCGTGCAGAGGAACCCGCGCACTGGCGGCGCCCCCGCGGTCCGCCCCCGCGAGGCGCTGCCTCCGCCTCAGCGGCGCGGAGCGTGCGGTTCCCGGCAGGGAGCGCCGCAGCCGGGCCCGGGGCCCCGCCGCACGAGGCCGCGCTGCCGCCGGGGGCCGGGGCCGGGGCCGCCCGCCCCGCCTCACCTTCGCAGATCCGGTCCAGCCGCTGCCGCTTCACTTTGTGCCGGTCCATGAGCCGGGCCGGGTCGCGCCGCTCAGCGCCGCGGAGGAACGGCGGAGGAACGCGGCGCTGCTCGCCGCCGGCTCCCGCGGCAAAGCGGAAGGGCCGGGCCGCGGCCCCGCGGCCCCGCAGCCGTGGAGGCCTCGCAGCCGCAGCGCCGCTCGCTTCCGCTTCCGGCTGCCGCCGCCGCGGCCCCGCGCCCCGCCGCGGCCGCCCCACAACCCCCCGCGGCGCAGCAGCGAGCGAGGGCCCCAGGCCAGCGGCCCGGCAGCGCGCAGCAGGGCCCAGCGCGCCGCCCGCCCCGCCCCGCCCCGCCCCGCCCCGCCCCGCCCCGCCGGGCTCTCGGCCCGCGCTCCCCGGGGCCGCCTCGCTCGCTGGGGAGTCGGTGTCACAGAACCGGCGCGTGGGGTCCTTCGGGCAGGCAGCTCCTCGGTACTGGACCGAGGGGCTCGTGCAGTACCCGCGAGGAAACGGCCGAAAGGAGGGCGGTGCGCGTGAAGGGCTTGTAGACGTAGCGAGCTGTCCGCAGGTAGCTGTCAGCAGAAGGGGTGATGAGCACGGCGAGAGGGATTTCAATCAATCGCAAGCTACCTGCTTGACTACAGCTTTACAGGTCTTTTGGGAGGGGGGTGGGAAAAACTGCTCTGGGCACGAATGCTGAGCCGCGCAAAACTCTAAGGAGGAAGGAGTCTCACAATAAGTGCTGTCCTAAGCTGGTACGACGCTTTCCTCAGGTATATGCGCTGCCAATAGTGACAAAAACACCAAGATCTCCACTTCATCACACCAGAGACATGAGTGGTGGTCTTTCTTCCTGTCTATCATCTGTGAGATAGGGTGTTTTTCTTGCTGTATGCAAACATGCTGCCCTATTACTTCTCTGCCTTCCTCACTAATATGCTTCACTGTTTTATTGAAGAGTTTAGTAAGGCCTGGTGCTCTGTGTCATGCCTTCTCTCTCTGCTGTTGTAAGACCTTGGCTAAAGTCATGGGTGCACTTGTGTTAAATCTAGTGAGGTGGCCCCTTCACAGCTGGTTTCTGCTGTGCAACCGGAACTTTCCATCTTGGCCATGTCCCACCTACTCTTCTGAGTGTTAAAACTCCATGAAACTGTCCATTGTGTATTTTACAGGTGCCTGCTCTGCTCTCTGGGCAATTTCAAAGCTTGATTTACAAGTTCTACATCCTTGACTGCCACTATCCCTGTGAGTATAAGGGGATACAGCAAGATGAGGGAGCTGGGTAAGTTGTGGTGGTTGAGGGGCTGGCTGAGGAGGCAAAAGGGGTGTAGATGAAGACACTTAAAGATGAAGCAAAATTATGGGAGGTAGAGCGACTGGGGTATTAGATGATTTTGTAAGGGCAGGCTGTTGAATAAGGCAGTGCTTCTGTCTGTCCTCCCCAGAGAAATACCATCAGAATACTCTGGCATAGTATAGCTTTCTAGCCAGTTTCTCTGTGTTACGGAATGGTATAAAAAGGTGGCAAACATGGACTGCAAATTTCACAGAGAATTCTACAGTGTCTAGCAGTTTGTGGCATCTGTGTATATAATAGTCCTTGGTAGGACTTTCTCCCATAAATGTTTCCGTCTTATTTTTTTTCAAATTTATGTGATTTTCTAGCTTTCATACTTCCCCATAACAGAGTTCTGAAGCTTTTCCTTATCCTGTGTGATGTGAACCTCACACTGTTTTTTTCTTTTGGTTTCTACAGTGTCTATACAGAGACGGTCGTTTTCCATTTCAAGGCACTCAGGGGTCTATAGACCTATGTCAGATCCTCCTTAGTCATTTCTTCATGACTGAAGAACCTCTGTGTATTCACCTCTTCCATGCTGGGAAACCATTTTGTACTTTGATCACCCCTGCCTTGTACCTCTTCCATCTCTGTAACATTCTTTTTAGTTAGAGGATCCAGAAGGTCTTAATACAGTTCCATTATCAACTTCTCTGTTTTGTTGTTCATTCTTAATATTTGATTAGGTTTTAGTTTGGGTTTTGCCATTACTGAGTTCATGAGAACAGATATAATAGGCAGTTCTGTGAAACTCTGATTACCTTCCTCCCAAATAGTCTGTGTGATCACTGTTTATGTAAAGTTAGCATTGCTTTCTCCCCATCTCCCTGTGTAAGCTAACATAGATAAAGATACTCATGGAGTGCTGGACTCCTAGTTGTTTCAGCCACTAGACTATGATCCCTGTCTCCCCTGTAAGTGCTGGCATGGAATCAACAATGATTCTGGCCACACTGAGAACATACTAGCTTCCATGATACACTGTCTAGTTTTGTCTGCCCAGCATCCCACAGTAATAACCACTTGACATAATGCATTTTCCTTCCATTCACCAGGAACTTTGTGAACCCCAGAGCTATTGTCCAATGCAACATCAGGACTTCAAAGCAGAGTTGCTGAAATTCTACACCACAAGCAAGTCATAGACTTTGTAGTGAAGGAAGCAGGACCAGATCACTCACCTCATGAAACTGTGAGCACCAAAGCAATAGCTGGAGTGAAAGCTGCCTAAGAGAGTTCTGCCTTCCAGAGCAAAGTTTTCTTCCCTGAAGACAACTAGACTGTGATGGTGAAAGAAAGAGAACCTTCCTTGTTCTACTGACAGGGCTAGGACAAATTAGGAAGTCTGTTTAAAAAATCTCAGTGCTGCCTCTGTGGGACACTGGCTGAGCATAAAGTCTCAAATAAAATGGTACCATAGCTGCTTAGGGAAAAGAACAGGCTTTCTTCAATAAAGACTAAGCCAGCTTTCAGGTTGTCTTGTCTAAAGCCTGCAAGGTAGTGTATGTCATCAGCTGAGCTCAGCTCTCCTGCTTCAGACAGCACTCCCCATGTTTCTTTTTAATACTAAACGCTGCTGTGGATTTTTTTGTTAGTTGTCACTTCTCACTGGTAAAATAAGGAACTGGAGCAGACTGAAGTGCATGATAACTGGACCTTCTTTCCTGTGGCAATTAAAAAAGCTAGGCATGCAGGTGCTAATGGATATCTAAAATGATTTCTCAGCCCATCAGTAGCCAGGATCAGGTATGCCCAGCAACTGCTTCTATAAGGATCAACAGTGAGAACTGGAAAAATATTAATTTCTCTATCATGTCTGTTAAGCCCTTATTGACATGGTTTTCCCAACCTGTGGCTATTAAACCACAGAGACATTTTTTTTGGAGTACTGGCTCAGTGTAATTGGATTGTTGGCATCTCAGTTTAGATTCTTTGTGGTGGGGATGACAAGTCTGAAACTGTTATCTTTATGTATATTTAAATAGCACTAGCCAGCAGATCAGGTTAGTGAAAGCAGCTTTCTGTAAGGGAAGTCTGTTCAAATTCTGGTTTTGGGATGTTTTTCCAGCCTCCTGTGCTGCAGCTGAGAGTGGCTGTTTTCAGAGACAAACAAGGACTAGGTGGAATTCTATCCAGTGTCTTTCTGCCACTCCAAAAGTTTGGCATGGTCCCCAAGACTGTATCTAATACAAAAGATCAGACTAAGCTTTCTTACCCCTCAAATTAGAAAATTACCAAGCTGAAGAAATACTAATGTTAATTGTATCATACACAATGAGCCTGTATATTCTGGTTTACAGCTGACAGTGTTGCCACAAAGCTCTTGACAAATAAAAAAAGAAATTAAATATGGGTGGTGATAGTAGACAGGGTGGGGGAGGGCATATTGCTTTTTCAAATTCTGTTAGAATTTGAAATTGATCACAGAATTGTCTAGGTTGGAAGAGACCTCCAAGATCACCTAGTCCAACCTCTGACCTAACAATAACAAGTCCTCCACTAAACCAAAGTTAGGAGCCAGAATAAAACAAATTATAATCTACTAGCCATGTATGTTTCAACTTTCTCCTGCCCTAAGGAGTAATACTTCTGAGGGCTATAGTTCCCAGAAGATGGGTCCATATTAATTTATCAGCTCTTATCAGACTTATTTATGTGCTCATATCTAGCAAAACCTATCTGAGAGCAACAGAGTCTGAAGATCGTGTACACTAGGAAGAGAGAAACAATGATTAACACAGTACTGCCCCTAGCAGTATTTTCTACACAGCACTGGGCACACTTGTTCATAAGGGCTGAGGTGACTGACAGAGCTGGCTTTCCACTGCTGTTGTCCAGGGCTTCTGGACACCCTGTGAGGAAAAGACCCACCAGGTGGCACTCCTGCAGCACTACTTGAGGACCACAGTCAAAATTCAGTGCAGCCAACTACTTTTCCAGCACCTCACTCCTAGAAGGGAATTAAGACAGGTCTTTCCTGAGGGATGTCACAAACAGGAACTGCAGAGTACTGTAGAATATCTAGTGTTCCTGAGCCTTTTTAGGGCTGCATGATGGGATTTTTTCCCCAGGGTGTTAGGTGGGATATAGACTCCAGTACAGGAACTCATGTATGTGTATGTTCATCAAGCAGAGATGGTTCTGTACTCCTTTGTGTTACTCCCCAACCATGTGACCTGCCAGTGAACAGGGCCCTGGGGATCTAGCTAGAACATCTTCCTTATTTTTTTTTCATCTTCTATTTTTCATTTACAGTTATTATTTACAAATCATCTAGATCATTGTGGTAAAAGAGGTGCATGAGCACGCCTGTGATGGTGCCTCAACTATTGGCACAGCTTCCCTTCAGAATGGATTAGTTAAAAAAAAAAAGTCTATAATGCTACTAAACATTAAAAAAAATAAGTAATAAAAATGGACAGCTTTACCCATTTGGCTTGCATGCAAAATCTCACTTCTCACCTGCAGTCTCCTTTTACATTTATGCTGACTGATCATCTTCTCTATATAAAAACCTTGCTTAAGACCTCTCTGGTGCACAAAGATAGCCTGCTAGGTTGTCAACGTTATCTCACTGATAGCTTTTAAGGCAAGTAATTAGTTGGATGCTTAAAAAGAACAGGAGAGAAAGGAGGGAAGATGTAAAGAGGACATTTCTGAGGGCAAAGAAGGAGACTGGAAATCGTGGAGGCCCTGTTGCCAGGGGCAGAACTAGCAGAGAAATCCTTGTCCATCTGGGCACAGCAGCTCAGTGTTGTGGTCCAAAGTCCTGCCATGTGGGAGTGGCTTGTCTTTCCTGGTAGTTTCTAAAGCACCTAATGCTGTTGATAAGATGTAAAGTAAACATCAGCCCCTGCACTGCTGCTCTGCCATGTGCCCATCTCTTTTACAAGCAAAAAGAGGAAAATACACAGGAGCAATTAAAATAAAGCCCTGCTGCAAGCAGACAAGCCTGCTGCCTCCAGCGCTGTTTTAAACAGGACTGAAAGGTGGTGAAGGTGGCAGCAGGGTGCGATCACTGATCTTTCCTAAAGTGCCCGGGGGGGTCATCTGTCTCATAATTTAAGGAGAATGGAAACCCAGTCCATTTTCCCCTACTGAATCAAGGGAAAATAATCTAATGCATGTCCTGTCACTTAATTGCTCTCGTATCTATTTAAGTACCTTGCCAACCTACAGGAACAGTAAAATCTTGTTTTCAGTTCCATTATTTTTCTGTTACCATAGTCAATATAATATGTGCCTCTGAACAGCTGCTACCCCTAAGGCATTACAGTATCTGCCTGGGTCTGTCTTGCCATTGCCACATCCACTGTCCTGCATGCTAATTTAGATTCGCTTGAGACAAGGAGAAAGCAAGTATCTGCTCTGACAATATGCAGCATGGATATACTAGGATCTGGAAAAATGGGCCAGCATATGTAGGGCTGTAGATTAGTAGGTGTATCATTTAAATGCTTTTGAATCAAAATATAGTGGAATGTATTACTAAAGCTACTTGTTCCATGTTCTTGTCTCTGAAAAAAAAAATAGTAGTTTAATAGTACTGTTAGAAGGAGCTCCTCTTTCCCTCTCTTGAAGAAAGATTTTGGCTTTCCTCTTACAGATTTTTTCTTTTGAACTGCTCCTGACTTGGAGTGCTTGGATCACCCAAGCATATGCACTCTAACCACTGCCCTGACCAGTTGGTGGGAAGGGTTTTTACAGGGTCTCTCATCCAATGTCTGTTCCAGGCAGTACTACCACCAGCACCAAAACAAGTCAGCTATAGCTTTTTCTACAACTTTTGAAAACGTTTGAGGATATAGACTCCAACACATCTCTGGATAACCTATTACAGCACTGCACCAACTTCTTGGTGAAAATGTTTTTCACAATATATAGTCTGAACCACCCAAGTTACAAATTATGGCCATGATCACTTCTTATGTCACCTGCCATTACCAACATGGGTTTGGCTTTGTCACCTTTGCAATTTGCCTTCACGTAGCTGTAGGCTGCTAAAAGATTGTCACTGAGACTCCTCTTTGCCAAGCAAAAAATCCCAGCTCTGTTCACTTCTTTGTGGGTCTTATGCTACTGTCTTGGTAGCCCTCCACTGGACTCTGTCAAGTTCCCTCTTGAACTTTGGGGTTAGGGAACTTCATATAAAATTCCAGGTGTGGCCTCAGCAATGCTAAATAGATAGGAATAACTTCCCTCAGTTCTCTGACCATGTTCTTCCTAATACAGCATGGTGCATGGATTGTCTTACACAGGATCAGGACACACTGGTGTCCAGGTCCTTCCAGAGGGGCTGCTCCTCAGCCAGTCCCTAACCAGAACAGATGCATGGGGCCAGCTCTGCCCTGTTAGAGAGCTCCACTTTTTCTAAACCTCACAAGGTCTCTCTTGACCCAGTCCTCAGGTTTCTCAAAGTTCCTCTGGACTGAAGCTCTGTAGCTCAGTATGTCAATCACTCCCCCTAAAATAACATTATCATAAACTTGCTAGTTCCTTTTTCCTGTAGGATGACTCTTTTTAAGGAGCTAATATCACCATAGATACAGTCTATACATTGAGCTACATGTCTTTGTACCTATCCGTAACTAAATGTCTCCAGTATTCCTGCTGTGAACCACACTGAAATAAAGTACAAGAGCAGCTTTGAGTGCTTTATTCATAGGAACAAAAGAATAAAACTATATGAGCCATAAGTTGCCAAATGCCACAGGTACTGAAGCAGAAAACTATGGGTAGCTGCTTTAGATGTCAAGACCCTGAACCTTCATCAGCAATGAGCAGCCAGAGCTGTTTAGGGACCCAATACTCATGCTACGAAATGAAAGAGGTTTTTGTTTGCTTTTCTGTGAATACAGACATTAACTTCTGCTGGGCTGTTTGCATTAGGTTAATATTTCTGTAGTGTACAGGTGTTAATATGAGATGTGAGTGTCTGCTGTCTGTCTCTGGCCCCGTAAAGAGCAGAGTGTGGTGCTGTAAATATTAGCCCAGGCAGAGAAGTGTTTGCACAGCCTTCTTCTGTGCTGCCTCCTGCAGTAGAACTCTGATAGTACTCCTTACAAATAATGCAGGCTCAGCTGTCAGAGGCTCAGCATCTTCTGCATTGTGCAGTAACATCCTCTGGTTTTGACTAAAAAAAGCATTGCAGCAATCAAATCCTGAAAAATGCAGCAAAAGCACTGGAGTGCTATAATCTTCTGAAGATCTACGCTAGACAAAGTAAGGTACAGTAACTCAGCACATACAGCAATCAAAGTACTTGTTTGGTCTAGTCCAATGTTCCTTGGCTGTGGCAGTCCCAGATGCAGAGTCTGGCACATCACTGAAACTGCTACATGCATTAGTACAGTGACATAGTCATTTCAGAGGGAAACTGCAGACTTTTGTTCTCAGTTTGTTTAAAAGAGCTCCCTAATAATAGAAGGGAATGCCCATTGCTGTTGATTCGAACAAAAGAGGAAAGTGAAACAACATCCTCTTGCAGATACCATAGGGATCTTCCTGCCACCAAAGAGAGGAACAAATGAGACAATGGCACGAGCATAGTATATGGATTCCTCGTTCCACTGAGAGTCCTGCCTCACACATAAACTCTCACATAGTCTATGATGACAAATAACTCAGATGTAGCCTGCCATGTGTCCAAACATGCTGAATGAGTTGTTACTTGATAGAGCAAAAATTTTCATGCACTTTACCAAGTCCTTCATAACCTGAAAGCAAAATGAAGAAGATGAACTGTGATAGCTTCAATGAATTTCAAGAAACATCACAAAGGCCTGGCTGGACTTTCCTCAGTTGAAGCACAGAAACTGAGTTGTACAGTTATTGCAACAGACACTGTCTGGGCTACTCTGCTCAACCTTTGCCATCAGGACCCTCATAAAAGTTCTTGTTGCCACAGCAAGTCCAAGTGGAACACCTTAATACATGCTCTAGTCCTGACTTCCTGGAAAGTATGGACATTTTTGATGAGCTATTCGACACAGCAAAGCAAAAAGTAGGCAAGCTGTATGTCAGAGTTGCAAATTAATAGTCATAATGATTAGCAACGTTGGCATTATCAGCCACCTTCATAGCTTTGCATATGAAGACATTTGTCTGCCTTAGGCTGAAAGTGGATCAACACCATCCATTCCCTTATGGGCCGCAAAATAGAGAATACAAAGGCCCTTTTCCCCAAGGTGAAGTAGACCAGGCTTTATTTATTCTCCCGCACCAATCCAATATGAAGCATTATAAGCAATGGGACTCTGAAAGGCAGGGATTGGGTGGATTGGAAAGCTGAAAGGCTCCAATTTTCCACATTTTCAGAGGTGCTGTTTGTAGAAAGAGGAAAACAAATGCAGTATTAGACAAAGGCAACAATGTATGTGCTATAAAAAGTCTCTGGGTTGAGCGCTTGTGGTACACACAGCCTCACAGAAAGCACGTAGCCAAGCACTCAGAGTGGACATTCAGTCTAAGATCAACTGCTACTCAAAGCATGCATGAGCTTGAAGATGTAACGACATTAACTGTATGCCAATATCTACAATACTGAAGTGAAAAGCAGCTAGACGCTTCAGAGAACTAAAATCCAGAATTCATGGCTTTTGCAGTCAGTTCTTATCACTGAATGACCTTGGAGCAGACATTGCTCTATGTCCAAGCTAAGTTATCTGTAAAGCTAAAAGCATATTGATCTCTCAGTAGTAATGTAACAGTAAACTAGCTTTATTAATGACTTTTTCTATGGAGCTGTGGACACATAGATATTTTTACAGAGTTAGTTTTATGCTAATTAATTTATTCTAATAGCTACTACCAAAATATTAGGAAAGTCATTACAACTTCTTATCAGTACGTCAGCTGAGTCATAGAGAAAAGCAACCGAGATGCTGTGTGTTCATGTCCATACTGAGAATAAAACTATTTGTATTGCAGTGGATTGGGATGCTTTCTGCATGAGGTTAGGTGCTAATGTTTTCCATTAGACGCTGTTGGATTGTAAGCTACATTGTAAAGACCAGAGGCTCCTCCAGACTTATGAATCGTGAAATAAAAATGAGAAGCAAAGTAAGGCTCTATATCAGGGGGAAGGTGAGCGGGGGAAGGGAGGAGAATAAATGTACAACACTCTACTGGTTTTGGTGCCTGTAGTGTACCAGTGTGGAGAGAGAGTTATGACTGTTGTTAAAGCAGTTGCTTTCTTTGGCTGATTATTTTCAATCTAACAGTCAAAACCACACAACCTCCCTGAGGATGAAATAGTAATGAAATAGGCAATGCAAACCTTATGCCTGATCAGCTTGCATACAGGTGCCCTCTTCAGTCTCAATGCACATCAGGAAGGGCAGAATTTACCTCAGAGAATAAAAGCAGAGGAAAATGGTTCACTGCAGGAGTCAGACTGCAAGTGCTATCTTCAAAGGATTGGGATTCAGAAGGGAAACGCAGCTCTGTAATAACATTGGCTCTGGTTCTGCAAAGTAACTCATTGCCTATTTGATCATGACAGATCACTTATGAAACATTTCCCTCAGCTCTTTTGAAATGACATCCCATCACAAGTATATGCACAGGGATGACACCCTCCAACTAGCTGATGAGAAGCAAATGCTCTTTGGACTCCATGAAAAGTCACTCCATGTGTGATTACATGAATGGGACTATATAGCTCTGAACTCAAAGAATTCAAATGCAAATTGAATTCCTTGATGAGTTTCAGCAAGTCTGTTCCTCAAGATCCTATGTGCAAATGGTAACATTTTATAGGAGCTTGTGTTCGAGGGTGGGCAAGTACTTGAGTGATGGTATACTGCCCAGATGCTGCTGAGCCCTATGAATAAAATGGTACTTACTGCAATAGGTGATGAAAAGATCATAAAATGGCTTGGGTTGGAAGAGACATTACAGATCACCCAGTTCCAAAGTTCCAACCCCTCTGCCATAGGTGGGGATGCCACCCACTAAATCAGGTTGCCCAGGGCCTCATCCAACCTGGTCTCAAACACCTCCAGGGATGGGGCATCCACAACCTCTCCGGGCAACCTCTTCCAGTGCCTCACCACCCTCTGAGTGAAGACTTTCCTCCTAACACCTAATCTAAATCCTCCCTCTTTTAGTTTAAAACACCCCCCCTTGTGCTGTCACTATCCGATAGAGCAAAAATTTGCTCTCCATGTTTTTTTACTAGCCCCTTTAAGCATTGAAAAGCTGCAATAAGCTCACCCCAGAGCCTTCTCTTCTCCAGGCTGAACATCCACAGCTCTCTCAGCCTTTCCTCATAGGAGAGGTGCTCCAACAGGTCCACATCTTTCTTGTGCCAGATGCAGCATTCCAAGCAGGGCCTCACGAGGGCAGAGCAGAGGGGCACAATCACCTCCCTCAACCTGCTGGCCACTCTTTTGATGCAGCCCAGGACATAGTTGGCCTTCTAAGCTGCAGGTGCGCACTGCTGGCTCATGTCAAAATGATAAGGACAAATCCATGATGACAAGAAGTAAAGAACAAGATGTCTAATTTCTGCAAGTGTTTAATTCCCATGCAACCCTGAGACTATGCACAGGATTAACACTTCTATTTGGGGTAAGATAAGATAAGATATTGGCAAAGATCTGATGAGAATTTACTTACTATGCTCCAGTCGCATGTCTGTTTCATTGCAGGACCCTGTTGACATCACTAATCCAATTCAGCCAGGACTTATATGAAGATACAAAGAGCAACACAGATAACATAAATGATGGAACTGATGCTAAAAGCTGAGGAAATCAGATCAGTGTTGATCACAGTTTCTACAGCTGCTTGAGTAGGTCAAAGGCCTGGACCTTGCAGGGAATTAGTGAAACTAATTCATAAGATATTACACATTACACTGTAGATGGTCCTCATAGGTCAGAGTTGCCTATACAATTTCAAATAGAAAGAGTGATGAAAGCATTGGTCGTGAGAGACTGGTAATTATCCAACTCTCTGAGACCTGTAATGAGGTTAAAGTGCTTCTCTGTATGTGTGCATGTGAGAATAAACAACTAACCTTGTATGTCATGGGTCGAAGGCAAAGACACGTATAAGTATTAAAAAGTTGAGAAAGGGATATTTCCATTGCAACAGGTGGGCTGTTCTGGCTAGTGAAGCGACTAGCACTTCACCAGATATTAAGACAGAATTCCTCTGCTTGGCCGCTTGCCAAGGCAACCTGAAAGCACAGCTGCAACATTCGCCTTTAGTATGCAAAAAAAGATTTTTCCCTTTCCATTTTTTTTTGCTTCAGATCATAATTCAAAACTGACTTAATTAAGTTAACTAAGTTAATGCAGTGGTGTTTGGGTGAAGATTCATAATCACTGAATCAGAAAAATAGTCTGGAAAGGATCTTGGGAGATCCTCTAATTTATTATGTTTTACCAAACTGCACTGATTTACCAAGAACTGTTCTTACAGATCCCAAGTACAGATGATCTCTTCTTTTTCACCCCTCCCTACAAAAAACGTTATTCTGTTAGAAGAGAAGAAATAGTACTGGTCCTTGACAAACCCACGTTGGAGACAAATAGCATGCCTGTTATTTTACACATGCTAGCAAATTGTTTATACATGCCATAGTTTTTCTAGAGCTTGACGTTAAGATTAATAGTTTATATCCTTTTCTTTCTCAACATACACAGACTTCTCCCTCACCAGGCTTTTCTCCTGTGAGTTGCTTGCTACCAGTTCACTGAATTTACTGAAATCTTTCTTTGCTTAGAAGGAGAAACATAAAACCAGCAAAATAGAAACAAGAGACCAGGATCACAGGCTGACAACCACTACCATCCAAACTGCCCTTTACATTCATATCCTCAAAAAGCTGTACCTGCCACTACAGTCAGGTCTAGCAGATCTTCCTCTCCTGTGGCTGTCATTAATTATCATCTTCTGTTCTGAAAAAAAAAAAAAAAAAAAACAGTAATGCTTGTCACAAACTTACTGAACCAGCTGTACTCCTGTACTGAGGGGTGCCAGGGCAGCTATAACTTCCCACTGCTCTGCACTGGATGATTCTACTTGGTCTTACTTCTAGGCAGCCTGTGACATAAATGGTAATGCCCAGTCTTCCCTTTTAGCAGTCTCTCAAATTGCATAGAAAAGATCCTCCTACTGTCTCAAAGCAAGTATAAAAATCCATGGCTGCTCTGTTTCCTCTCTGAAGTGATAACAGAAAACACCTCTTTACGAACTTAAAAAGTTATGTCCCATCCATCGTTTGCCTTAAGTTCCCTGACCAGTAGACCGTGATAAGAATTGAAGGAACGGTGAGAAAGATCTTCTCTCCTCCTTAAACAAGAAGCAAAGGACAACTTGTGGACAACCTGTTCACATCCAGAATTCTCTCATGGCAGCTCCCGCTGGAAAGCTGGACTCATCTTCTTCAAAACCCAAGAACAGGACGGCAGCACTGAATTGGATTGAGAATACTTAATGTGTTTGCATAATTATTATCCTTTCTGTTGGGCTTTTTGGAGTATGTCTCTCTACTTGTACAAACAATTGATCTACCGAAAGTTCACCTTACTTTCATGTATTACTGTTTGATGTGTACATGTTGTTCTGTTACTTTTTCACATTGGTTAACTGGATCTTGGGATGGAAACTAAGAAGAAGGACCTGTTCAAAAAGAAGCACACCTGCCTTAATTTCACCTAGGCTCTTGGAAATGCCCTACATAGTGGGGATGTAGAAAAATAGCTCAATAAAGGCCAAGCCTGCAACAGGTAAGTTTCTGAAAAGATCCTTCACAGCAAAGCTAATGCAAAGGAGCCAAAAGCTCATGCCACCCTTTCTGCAGACTAAAGAAGCATCAAGGGAATTTATTCAAGAGACAGCTAGCATCTGTCCCGTCCGAGGCCACTCTCTCTGTTTAATGTTCACTCACTTTTTTTTTTTTTTTTTTTTTTTTTTTTAGCAAAGCACACCCCTGTAGGTGCTCCTCACAGTTATCACCGACTACAGCTTCGCCCTCAGTGCTAGGACTCAATGTTCAACCCAGCAAACGGGAGTTTTACACGGCATCCTTCCAAAGCGCCGCTTCTCAAACATCCTCGCCGGGCTCGCCTGGGCGCACGCCCCTGCGCGGCCCGCGCCGCGGGGCCCGGCGGCTCGCCGGGTGCTCCCGGGACAGCCGCGACGGGCCGCCCCCGGCTGCAGCGCCCGGCCCCGGCCCTCGCCCCGGCCCGCCGCGGCTCGGAGCGCCGCCGCTACCCCCGCGGAGCACGGGGCCGGGGCCGGGCCGGGCCGCGGGGCGGCGCTCGCCGCCAGCACCTCGACGGGGCCGGGCCGGGCCGGGCCGGGCCGTGGTGTGGCGGGGCGGGGCTGGGGCCGCTCCCAGGCTGGCGGGCTGCGCGCAGCCCGTGAACTGCGGACCCGGCACCCACAGAGAGCGACCGCTGGCCGGGCTGCAGCATGCGGCTCGCCCTGCTCCTGGGGCTGCTCCTGTCCCGAGCCGGTAACAGCGCGGGGTGGCGGGCGCGGCGCGGGCAGGGCTGGGCTGGGCTGGGCAGGGCTGGGCAGGGCAGGGCAGGGCAGGGCTGGGCAGGGCAGGGCAGGGCAGGGCTGGGCTGGGCAGGGCAGGGCAGGGCAGGGCAGGGCGGCCCTGGCCCCGGCCCCGGCCCCGGCCCGCTGCCGGCAGAAGCTGTGCCCGGGGCTGGCGCCCCTCGCTGCCCCCGGCCGGCCGGTCCGTTTGCGCTCTCCTGGCGCCGGGCGAGCCCGGGGCGCGTCCCGGGCTCGGGGCTCCCGGCCCCGGCAGCTGTGAAGAAGCCGTGTTTCAAACCGGGAAAGGCGTGCTGCTCCTTTGACCCGAAACGTGAATCGCAAGCCCTGATGTGACCAAGGAGGGATGCTCTGGGGCGGGGGAGCGGAGTTCATTGAGGCGAAGCTCGCGGAGGCGAAGGAGGACGACTTCGCTCCTCCGACGCGCAGCGGGGAGCGACGGATGTCAGGAGCTGATCCCTCAACGCAGCAGAAAGGGCACAAAGACAGTGTCCGTTCTAGCGCTTGGAGGAGACGCTGAACCTGTCTGAGCTAACTTTGCTGAGAGCTTGTTTTGATAGCAACCTTCCAGGCAGTACCCCTCTGAAATGCTTCAGGCTGATGGTTTTCTGAGATGAGGCTCAGTTTGCGAAGACCAATCTAGGGCGCTCCTGTGGAGATGCAGCTGTTTGTCTTACTCTGCCCTATACTACTGACAAGTCACAATGGCTGAGGATGGAAATGGTTCCTCTTTCCAGTTCATCTCTTTCTTGGGCAGTCGTCATGGTTGAAGTGGCTAGAAATAGAGAAACTACAGAACTTACCTGAAGCACTCCTAGACCCTACCTATGGGATGTCAGTGCTTTACATTCAGAAAAAGGTGCAACTGGTGAATATCATGGCTGCTACAAAGAAGAGCTATTGTGCTGAGATCTCAGTAGCATTTACAGCCACATGATTACAGTAGATTTCCCACAGTTTTCCGTTGTCCAAATACTAATGCTTATTTTATATTTGTTCTTAATAAAGCGAAGGCTTCCTTTCTGCAATTGTCCTCTCTTTCAAGAGCTAGGAGCACTAGGGATATTTAAATAATGATACTATTAATTGTAACTCAATAAATATATATAACAGAACACGGAATCATAAGGGAGAATAATTGGCTGTTGTATTAGCTCTTAATTTCTCTAAGATATAAATAATCATGTTTTGTGAAGTTAATATTATTTATTTATTTATTTTGTAACTGCAGAAGGGACTCCTGTACAGCCCCTTTAATGCTTTCTGCAAGTTAAACTACAGAGCTTTCTAATTCTTCCACCTGACTGCCTGGAATTATAAGTTTTTGTTGTTGGTGTTGTTTGTTTGTGTTTATGTTTGTTTGTTTGTTTTTTACGAAGAAGCATGTCATGTATTAGGGCTTAACACCATGCATAGCTATTATATGATGTCTGTTAAGGAGGATTGTTTTAAATTTTTCTGCTTTGAGGTTTCCAGCAGCTGTTTAGGCCTGTGGCAAAAACACAGTCCATCCATTTATATTCAGTTTTGCTCTACCCTGTCAATAACTATAACACTTTAAAGTTTTGAAAATGTCACTTAAACCTCAGGTGCTTGTTGAGCAGAATTCTTAAGGCTAGGAAAGTATGTCCTGTCCTTTAATGAGCTTACTACAACAGCTACTACAGGCCACTGTTGGAGATGGTACTTTGTTCTGGCCTTGTGAGGTAAATCAGTTTGCACCTCTTAGAATTCCAAAGCTACTGGAGATAACAGAATCATAGAATCATTTAAGCTGGAAATTTTGCTATTGGAAATTTGCCCTGCTTGCAACCTTACGGGATGTAATCAAACTCAGAATGTTCTTTAAGGTTTTGCTGAGGTGGAATGCCTAACCAAAACCTATTGTGCCAGATGCAAAGCATTTCTGGTGAGAGATTGTTTTTCAGAAAATTTACAAAGTTGTATAGTCTTTATATAACAGCCAGATGAACAACAAAGTACAGGAAGTACTAGAAAAGCCAAGAAATATATATGATTGGGACAGAGACACCTAGATGGCATTACTGGGTTGCAGGAAAACTAGGAAGTTTGAGAAGCGGACTAGTATGGAATTAAACGACCTACTGCTTACAGCAAATAAACTCATGAAGCCAGCAAAAGTGAAGGAAGTGAGAAAACAAATTAGATAGCGAAGACAGTATACCACATAATATAAGCTGAACCTATATATATATATATTTAGCTTATAGTGAAGACAGACAGAAATAGTAATACAGCACCTTCTGATCAGGAGAATGACAGGTGAGATCACATACCCAAAGAACATCAAAGATAGGTGTTAGGCTAGGCATAAGTTATTTCCCCAAAACAGCCAAGCAATATTGTCCTGAAGGGAAGAAACATACTACTAGCCTACATAACAATTCTGTTAGCAAATAGTCTTGTTCCAAGTCTTCACAAGTCTAGGTTGGATGGGGTTTGGGAAACCTGTTCTAGTGAAAAGTGTCCCTGGCCATTCAGGGAGGTTGGAACTAGGTGGTTTTAAGGTCCTTTCGAACCCAAAACATTCTGTGATTCTATAGTTGTACCTGTACTGTAAACATAGATTCATATACTATAGAAATGAAGAAAGATTACAGACTGAATTCACCTCCCTGTGAAAATGTCAGCTCTCCCTCTGTATTATCCTTAGGACAAAACAGTCTATATATTTAAAAAAAAAAAATCACCAGGTTTTAAAGATTGTATTGTTAAATTAAGATTATTTAGTACTTCCATAAGGTGGTGGGATGTATATAAATTCATATTTTATATATATATAAATTAATACATGTGTTATACAAATACACACAAATAGTTACACTCAGACTTCACAAATGACCAAAAGATGAAAGCTGACAGGTCGTGCCTGCATCCCAGCATTTTTGGCAGAAATTTCAGGGATTCGGTTCTATATACTGTAAATTGATTGCATGTCAGCACTTCTATATGAAACTACTTGCATCTAGTGATAAGGGTTTCTTCTGTTATACAAAGGATACGTATATTTATTCTTACGTTTGCAAGCTCAGTACAGCAGTTGCTTTTACACCCTGGAAATGGCTTTCTCAGTGCATCTCTTAATGACCAGTATATACATAGCAATGGCACTAGCACTGACTTACATCACACAGTGTCGTGTTAGTACTTGTTTATTTCACTGAGCTTTTCATCACCCAGATAGGAGAGTTTCTTCAAAGCAGGCCTCAGGAAAGCCAAGGTTTCCATAGGGATTTACTGCTTCAGGAAAATACAGAGCCATCCCTGATCCTGGCCAAATTGAAAGAGTGAATGGTGATGGGGGGGGGGGAGGGGGGAGAAGGCTTTATTAAACAAAATATTTTTTGAGATTTTTCATTAATCTTTTGTTCCCCCTTTAATACACTAATACTCATCCTTTTGTTTCTAAATGGAGAAAGCTTTTGCTCCTTGCTATGTATATGAAGGACCCCAACCAATTCTGCCTTGAGTCCTTACTAGGAATGTCAACAGAACAATGATAATGAGGTTGTGTGGCATTCATCTTGACTGAAATCCTAACAATCTTTTCCCTGCTTGACCAGGAGACCTCCTGTCTCTGCCAAGGAGTGATTGCATAGCAGCGGAACAGCTGTGCCTCTCAGACTCCATCTGCAATGCCACCTACAGGATTCTGGAAGACTGTGCCCTTGCTAAGACTCGCTTCCTTCCACTGGATCATGATAGCAGGGTCAGATGTCTAAATGCAGAGCTAGACCTTGGAAACAGCTCTTTACTGCACTGCAAGTGTCACCGACGCATGAAGAGACAGGAGCATTGCCTACGCATTTTCTGGACTGTTCACGCCAGCATGACAGATGGTGAGATGAAATAATATGAATTTAGAAGGTTCTAGTAAAGCTCAACCCTGCCCCACCACCTGAAAAAAACACGTGAAGGGCCACTTCCCAACACTGCAGATACCACCTTGGAGTCACATCTCCTAGTAAAGAGGAGTCATTACTTCTCTGTTTGATAAGCATAGAAAACTGATCTGGTCTGAGACTGGCCCTTCAAATACACCAGGAACCTTAAGAAACAAAGATAGCTAGTTTGAGATATTTACTTATATTTAGTGCTGTGAAAATCACCTCAAAATGGTCACATCTGTCCGTCACAGAAAATGGATGTGAGAGTATCACACACACTGTAATGGCATCCATGAGCACGCTACTTCTCTCCAGCTTTAATGGGATGCTTATACTTGGCCTCCCACCAGGGACTGCCAATGCTGCATATCTCCTCACTAGCACTGAGGCTGAAAAAAAGCAAATTTCAACATAGACTAAATTCCAGCCAGAAGAAAGCTAATGACAAAATGTAATGCTGTTACTATACAGTAACACCTTTGCATCTCCAGCAGAACCATTCTTGGCATTTGGCTTTGAGCATGATAGAACATCTCTGAACCCCAGCCTGAAGAATCACAAATAAGAGGAAAAAAACAAAACAAAACAAAAAACTGGTCACAACACATTTCTCCCACTGCATAAAATAAAGTACCTTGTGTCTTGCCTAGGCTATTTCAATTTGGAGACCTCTCCTTACGAGAATCCAGCAAATGAAGAACACTGGAAGACAGACTATAATGAACTGGCAGCTCTGCTATCAGGTAGGGATTGTAATGGCTATATGATATGCTACTGCGTGTTTTTAACGTTTCAGGGCTGAAAATTATTAAGAAGAATGATTTGAGGTAATTGCCCTCAGAGGAATGTCTGCTCTGGGTACTATATTTGCACCCCTACCAAATATAAATATAGCTACAGATCCAGGCCTATGAAACAGGCAGTAACCCACAATGATGCATTCTTTGGAACATCAACCAATAAAATAGGTGATTTTGTAACTGACATCACTGCAGTGTCATATCACAGGCACATAGCAGGACTAAGTTGCTTTTTTCATTTTGATGTTAGCAATTAGACCATCAAGTAAGGGCTATTCCTATTTCCATGTAAAATCTTTTCTGAAGACTTGCTTCCTTGTTTACGGTGTGGGTTTTTTTTGTTTTTTTTTTGGCTTTATAGGGTCACAGTTAGCAGGAGATGCAACAAATCCATGCCTGAAAGCAACTCATGTCTGTAATCTGAGCAAGAAGTGTGTTCGGCTGCGCACAGACTATGCCTCAATCTGCACGAAGGGAGCAGGAAGTGAGGACATGTGTGACCGTCGCAAATGCCACAGAGGGCTAAGAAATTTCTTTGAGAAAGTGCCTGAGGATTTTACTAGAAGGATCCTGTTCTGTCCATGTCAGGATGAACTTTGTGGAGAACGACGCCGGAAAACTATTGTTCCCGATTGTTCCTTTCAGTATAACACTAAACCCAATTGCCTCTGGCTTCTGGACTCCTGCTTGGAAGACCACATCTGCAAGTAGGTCTGGCAGCAGTAGACCCTAGCCACAAGACGAGAACAACATAGATGCTGATAGTCTCATTTTCCTTCCTACAGATCCCGACTGGCTGACTTCCAACAAAACTGCCAACCTGCAGATATGTCCCCAGATGGTTGCTCTCAGCACAATCATGCTGCATGCCTGCAGGCTTACATGGGGATGATTGGTAAGTGATACCCAGGGGAACACACAGGGTGAATGCCTTTAGGCAACGAATTAGCAGTCACACTGCTATGCTGTGAGGGACTGTCTTGCTTTGATGCAGGTAATAGTGCTCAGTATGCTCATAAACGTGCCTTAGCCTAATTGATGATAGTGTTCTCACTTGCTTCTGAGGTAAATGCAGCCCAAAGAGAGCTCCTTCATGGCATTTATCACTCTGTTTTGTCCTATCGACTGCTGTCAAAGCAGCAGCACTTTCCTGGGATCCTTGCACTCCTGTTTGCATCATCAGCTGATGCAAAATGCTCGAAATGCCTGACCACTGGGACTCTCTTGGTTGTATGAACTAAGACATCCCTGCTGTAGGAGCTACATCATGATCACAGCAGAATCCAATTGTAGGATTGTTATTATACATGCCCTCATTTCTTAATGTTTACATTCCTGGTGGTTTAACACTGTGTACATGCTGTCTCTGAGCCAGTCAGAACAACAGGTACACAAAGCACCATCAGCTGTTGGAAGGAAAGTTGTCTTTGCTTACAGACATTTGCTGTCAGCCTGCTAATGCTTTTTCAGAATGGTTCAAAGGAGAAGCTGCAAAGTGCAACAGTATCTCAGAAGCTGTAATTCTAGACTACAACTTCTGTTTTTCCAGATGGTTTTGCTATTGTCATCCCAAATAAACTCTGTGCTCTGAATGGCACGCTACAGTGCCAGCACTTATTTGGCCATGCAGTATCGCCTGCTATGTGAGAACTGAGAGAGCCTTTTGCTGTTATATGCCAGTATTGCAGATGAATCTTTGTAAATGCTTCTCATCCTTCAGTCTAATATTTTCACCATGTTCAGTTATCAGTATACCTCACCATCAGATTGTCTGAGTCAGGATTAGCAATCTCCCCACTTTCTCACAGTGTAGCAGACTACACATGAATTCATCAGACCTAGGTCACCTTGCAGGGGCTTCTGATCTCTTTGAGTAACAAGCACATCACAATGGAAGGCTTCTGCCTCCAGGGTAGCATTGCCTTTAACATAAGAGGACTGATCATGCTTCTTTCATTTAGTGAAGTAAATCTTGATTCCCATTTCTGGGGGTTTGGGACAGGCACACCTATGACACCCAACTACATCAGTAACTCCAGTGTGGAGGTCTCCTTGTGGTGTACATGTGAGAGCAGCGGCAACCAGAAGGAGAAGTGTGACCAGATACTCAGCATGTTTGAGAGCAACAAATGCCTTGGTAAGCATCACATCATGGAACTGGGGAAACAGCTCCGCACAGGGAAGTTCAAATCCTGTTCCTTTCAAAATCCTACATTGCATTGCTCTTGCATATAGTTCTGTCTTCTGAAGTGTTTCCATGATCTCCTAGCCAACCTGTGGGACCAGCCTGGATCTGCTCACACAGGTGATTTTGTATCTTACCAACACAGACACCAGTGAAGCTATCTACAAACAGCATTCAAATGAGGGATTACAAAGAAATCGGGGAGTGTCAGACATGTTGTATCCATAGGTTGCTGAGTAGCCCCATCACTGCAGAAGGATTATGGGGTTTTGGTTTCCCCTCCTCTTATTAGCAACATTTAATAAGATTTAAATACTTTGTTTGTAAAAGCTTCCAGAAGATATCAAACAAAGAAATCAGCATAATTAGATAAATGATTATTTAAATCCACCTACTGCTATACTGAAAAGACCTGTGCCCAGCACTGTAGATGCACCTACAACCTAAACATCCCACCTGAGACACTACATACCTGCCCCTTACAAACAGACAGCTGGCAAAGTCCCATAGAAATCCAAAGGTCTTCAGATAGAGTGAAAATTGGCTTTGTAGTCTGTTCTAAAAGTCACAAGTAAACCCACAAAGTAACATGCAATTTATTAAACACAAAATATGTATTTTCTAAATCAAATCCATACAGACTGTGAGTGTCTTTCTTAAAATAGCTACCCTAGACTTCTGTTCACTAAACTCCAAGGTATGCACAAGAAAAGTATAATAAGACTCTTGCTTTACTTCTGTTTACAGAAAATACTATTTGGTCTCAAATGCACCAGAAGCAGACAGGTCTGGAAAGACAGGAAGACTTATTTTATTCATCTTCCCTAAGCTTCCAAGGAGACAGTGCCAGCACATCTCTTGCTTCAGAAATGTCCCAGGTACGTATTGCTTTGTTGCCTCCAGCAAGTGGTGAACCAAGCAGCATAGATACAGTTGTCCAATAAGCCTGGATCTGGAAACATATGATTTTGGACATCAAAGTGAGGGATGCCATATGCATGCAGAACCCTAAGCTGCTTTAGCTGAACCTATTCCTTCCACAGACAAGCAGAAATAGGAGGTCTTGCTGCTTGGCTGCAGAAGTTTCCCATAGTCTCACAGCTGTGCCCAGAATTGGAGGCTCTACAGAGGTGTTTGAGCACAAATAGGTCTAACTGGGATTCATTCCTCCTTTTCATTTCCTAGGTGGCTGAAGTGAAGACGCATCAAGAGACCTCTGAACACAGCAGTTTGCCTATGGTCTCCTCTGTATATTCTGGAGCTGCTGTTTCTTGGTCATCTCTGTCTCTGTTCCTGGCCCTGTTGCTGAGTGCACTTTAACTTGGCATAAATTGCATCTTTCCTTCCCATATTATTAATCTTATTCCATGTCCAGGCACCTCCCACTACTGATTTACCCTGGAGAAACAAAAGGCTTCTGGAAAAGAGGAAGGGAATACCCTTAATCCATAAATGCAGTCACTAGAAACCTCTCCCCAGCTTGCACCCCACTTTCCCCCAGTCAGTTTGCACTAAGAACTGCAGATCTGGAGCACACCATTGCTTCTGCCATGTTAGTATTTTGAGTAAAAGTCCAGCTGATATTCAAGCACTGTATTTTAAAACAGAAGTCTGAATTCTGTCAGAACTTGTGCAGGGTTAGGTTTCTGAATAGAGAGAGGCACCTTTAGTCAGAAACAGCATGAAGCTACTTCAGCATGGAGCTGTAACAGAGGAGGCTCAGGCTGGATTTTAGGAAAAGGTTCTTCACTGAGAGGGTGTTCAGGCACTGGAACAGGCTCCCCAAGGCAGTAGTCACCACACTGAGCCTGCCAGTATTCAAGAAACATTTGGACAATGCACTCAGCCATATAGTTTGATTTTTGGGTGGTCCTGTGCAGAGCCAGGAGTTGGACTTGATTATCCTTGTGCGTCCCTTCCAACTCAAGATATTCTAAGATTCTATACCTGACACTGTATCCTATCACCCCACCCCCTCAAGCTATTCCTCAGGCACAGAGTACAGCATACCATTTTTTAAGGTTTAGTGGCCTCACTCCAGGGAGAGTTGCAAACAAAGCTAAGTAAGTGTAAACATAAAGTCCCTGTCAAATACCAGTTCTGTATTACTTTCAGTTCCTTTTATTTTTATTTTTTTTTCCAAATGCATTCTTTTAAATATATGAAAAACACTGTCCCTGGTCAAGGATGCTATACCCCAGATTATGTTCTTGTTTCTTTCAGTGTTGCCCCTTGTAACTATACATAACATCCATTAGCATGGCTAGCAACAGACTTGTATTTTGTGGGTTAGTAGAAATTTCTCTACTCAACCCTAGTAAATTTATCTAGCCAAGGATGACCTTGCCAGGCCTCAGGCCAAACCTTTTTAGGAATGCTTACAGAAAGCGTATAGCTCATTGAAGCTGTATTCACTACATTGAAGTGGTATTCTCCTGGCACATTCAGTTGCAGAAGCCTCTGAAAGATGGAACTAGTTTGTAGCTTTCCACATATTGAAGTTATCATTTTCCCCTTTCACTCCCTGCCAGCCTCCCCCTTTGCCAAGCTCTATTTCATAATCTGTTTATTCTGAGTGTAAACATGTGCACTGTATAACTGCTGTTATTTTATGCTGCATTGGCCTGTTAAAATGTGGTGTTAAGTAAATATTGATTTCTGAGCATAGGTTAATAGTCCACAATCAATTGTGTGCAAGAGTTGCCTCATCAGCCATCTTATGCTTTCAGGATAGCTAGAAACTGAGTTCAGTACAGTTTCTCTACACACTCATATAATGCCTCTTGTTCATCCTATGAGGCACAACAGATCTGAACAATGTTATGCACAGCTACTACTGTGTGAGCAATATTAGAGTCCTGAATAGATGCAGAACAGGTTAGCATTTCCTTTTACCTTGTGCTTTATGTGCTCCCAGAAAGGTACCAGCTAGGTAATGTGCTGTGGTTCCCAGTCACTGTCAGACACCTTCTTACTAGAGAATCTTCCATTGCTAAATGTATCAGAGTAGCTGTCTTTCTGCAGTGCTAATATTTCTATTTAGAATTCCAGCCTTCTCTTACCTTCTTAGGCAGATAGGGAAGGAAAATGATTGCAGGGAGCAGGACTTTGTCTGTTGCACAGAGAAGCAACACCTTATTTCCATGCAGTAGGAACAAATATGTTATCTTATTTAAGAGGAATATGAAAGCTGTTATTTACCATTGCCTACTGAAATGTGACTATGTGAATCAAAATACAGTATTGTTTCCACATGTTTGTTACCCCTCTTTAATGAAAACAGAGCCCACATTACCACAGAACTCTGAGATCTACATTTGACCATCCTCCATAAGCTGAGGCTGGAAATGTGTGTCAAGGCTCCTTATTGTAGCATTGTAGGTTCTGTTATCTCCAGCGATTGCTGAAGAGTGACAGGGAAGATGAAAACACTGTGCTTTACAATATTCCACAAATCAGTGAGAGCGTTTATCAGAAAGATAGCTTTCCCTGAGCCATCTCTACCACATATACCGTCTACAGCATCCATCTTCTACTCATCTATGCTGTGAGCTTTCCTCTTTCTCCACTTCAGTGCTCTGAGACAGGTGGATATGGGGAAAGGCATTAGCATTTTGTTGTTCATATTCATGGCACTGTGGACTTTTAGCCCCTAATGAGAAGGTTACTGATTGCAACTGCAGCCTCCTGTTGTGCTCTGGATTACATAGGAAAATGCTTTACAGTCAGACAAAATCCTGCTCTAGACAGAAATTAAATAGAACACATCAGTTGGGATTTTTGTCCAAATGTCTTTTTCCAAATGTCCTTTTTCCATGTACATATGCACCTTTATATATACAGCTGCCTCCTAAAACTCATTCATCAATAACTGGAAACAAAATTTTCCTATAAATACACCTGCACTCACAGGTATGCACACTGATACGTGTACAAATCCATTTTTACTTAAACTTTCTTAATACCTAATCTCCAAATATCACAGTTGTTGAATGACACAGCATACATGCATGCAGCAGTATAACTACTACTAAGAAACATCATGCCAGTATCAGTCCAGTTCTGCTAGCATCACAACACACATTTAGAACAGTTCCTACTATCTGTACTACACGGTAATTTACAAAAAACAACAACAAACCCTCAGCATCTATTCACTAGTAACTGCAATACAACATCTACCTAGCACCTTTGCTCTAAATACAAAAATAATCTAATAGAAATTCTCTGTCTTGTCAGTCTTAATATTGAACTCTCCGCAAGCATATAAAAGGAAGGAACCTTCTAATTGTTGTAATGTAAATTATTTTTAAGAGTATAAAATAATACCAAAACTCAGTAATAAAATTTATCTTGCAACTCTAGAAGTCTCCTGCCTTTCTGTGCCTTTAAGAGAAGCTACACTCCTTTGTGTCTACTGCTGGACACACTATGGGAAAGAAATTTAAAGAACAGAGACAGGATCTCTTACCAAGCAATCTCAACAGTAACTTTTTCACTGTCAGGGACTTCAGATATGGCTTCTAGAAATCTGATGTAGCTTTAGATTTCTTAACATGGTTTAATGTATTTACAAAGGGCATTCACATAGTTCTTTTTGAGTAGCGAGCTCAGTCACTGTGTTGGATGAGTTATTTCTTGTCTGACAAGTGAGAGAACTGATAGGCATTTCTTGCCCAAGGTCACAAGCAAGGTTATGCCTGAGATAAGCCTTGGATTTGGAATCCCTGAAGCATCATGCCCTAGCCTCATTAAAATCAAGTAGGAACTTCCTCCAGCAAGCGCACAAGCTTAAGGAACAATCAAAGGAACATGTTTTTCTTTTTAAAGAGGAACACCATTTGTATCACAGATATGGAAAAATTAAGCTTTACTTCAAACACTAATTCTTGGTTACTACCCTGGAATGCCTTTTAAAACCTGCTGATGGTACAAGGTAACTTGGAAGTTTACAAGACAACACTACAGGTTCAGCACCCATAAAGAACAAAGGTATCATTTTCAATATATCAGAAACGTCACAAGTTGCTGTATTTGCTAAAATGGAAGGCAGCTTTACACAAGAACATGAGGAAAAACCCTCCAAGTAATCTTAGAGGTGTCCACGCACCAGACAAAGCTTTTGGGGACAACAGTGAAGAAGCAGGAAGCCAACCAACACTGCTATGGAATCTGAACCAGCTGCTGCTCTACAGCTGCTTCCCCCATTGAAATATGGTAAATATGATCCACGGCTAATCACTTCTACCTAAGGGATTTTGTGGCTGAACCTTTTTTTCAGATGAGGGAGGGTCAGTTGAGGCTGAACTTGGTTTTGCCTCTAATGGAAGCTTTTCTTATAGGTGATTAGCTCTTCTCCAGGAAGTGATTTGGTGTTTGGGTTTCTTGCAAACCCTAGGGTTAGCAGAGGTCAAAGAATACAGCAATTTCTCCAAGTGCCTTCATGAAAATAGCCCCACATACTTTCCATTTACAGCTGATCACCTCCATTATCTGCAGGCTAGGAGGAGATGATCAGCAATTGTTAAGTGCTTGAATCAGACTAATAGCTCACTGCTAATTCCCCCAGCAATGTGAATCTAAATTCCTGGTAAACAAACTGACTGCTTTTCACGCACAGGGATGCATGCCAAAAGCCTAATATTAGAGCTCTGGAGCTAAAGCTTTTAGAGCAACTCAAAGATGTTTGATGACATTATATTATGTACTAAATAATTAGAAAATGAAGGCCCACTTGGAATCAATGAGTTACTGTCTAATTAAGATGAAAAAGGGGCTCTACCCTTTTTTAAACAAGTTTATACTAAAATGGTGTACCTGATAAATGGCGTTGATAGCTAGGTCTTTACCTTTGGGCAGAACACGGCAGCCATTAAGCTAGTAGAAAATAACTGTGATTTTTGGCTCATCTCTTACTCTTATTGGTCCCACCTGTTTTCCTGTAAGGCACAAGCTTCAGCAGTTCTTTCTCTCTCCCCATTAGATGACAAATTTTATTAAGCACCGTTCAAATAGCTTATCCTGACACAGCGAATCATCTTTACCTTTGTTTTACTGTTGTTATATATGGAGTGGTAATTCGTGTCGAGAAAATGGTTGATATTAATAAAGAAGGGGGAGATTTGGGAGTGTGGCCATGGGGTCGGAAAGCTCCGTGGTTGAGATAACATTAGACTCTTAATGATGAGGCCATCAGGAATGTAAAAGAGTTTAGAGGGAACAAAGAAGGGTGATTCAGGAGACTCCATGCAGTCTTGGGTTTCTTGTTCTCCAGCCGTTAAGGCATGGAAGTTTCTGGGTGTTTGCCGTTGCTGTTATTTGCAAAGTTGTTTGACCAATGAAAAGTTGTTTTTGAAAAGGACTGCTGTGGGGAAAAGGGTATAAGAGGGGAGCCTGCTCTCAAGATTAAAAAAAAAATTAAATAGCAATATGATGCGATGAAGTTATGTCATCAATAAAGAAGTAGAAAGAAGAAATGAAAAGGAAGAGGCTAGCAGAACGGAGACCAGGACGGGAACGGGTACATTGATTGCCTCATGAAGACAGGTTCTGCCAGACTCAGCAAACTGCTCAGAGAAGCTCGTACTGAAAGTCGCTGGAAATAGGTGCACCGGAGCTGGGAAGAAGCTCAAGCTGAGAGAAGCGGACCCACGCACACAACTGCCCCTCGCTGGTAAGCAGTTGTGCATTATGGGGAATCATACGTCCTTAGGAACAAAGACTGTCCTGGTAACCTTACAGCTTATTCTCCTTATTAACAATCGGACAGTTTATGATCCTGAAACATGGGACCAAATTGATGTCAAGGTGTGGGACTCTGCAACTAAAAACGACAAGGTTGCAGTGGAATTGCTCGGCACCTGGCGAGCAATCTCTGAGGCCTTAAAGAGCCATGTGGGGCCACAGTCAGAAACGTGTGGTTTGCCAGACAGTGAGGGAGCTGCGGGCTCCTTTACTGATCCGACTGCTACGCCATGGGCACCTCTGCTGCTACAGCCATCGAAGGCTTTTGCTGTTATGCCCCCTGCTGACCTGGACGTGCCTTTTGACCCAGGCCCTATTGGCTTTGAAAAGGAGATGGATATGCTTTTCTTCTATCCTGGAAGAACAGGATACATAAGGCCTGAAGACCGAGTTGCTTGACAACTTAAAGCAAGACATATTGTTGAAAAGGAATGGAAAATGGAGACTGTTAAGTCATGGAACTTAAAGGATTGTTTGTTACCTTTCCTGATTGTACGTATGTATAGGCATACTTGGGTTTAAAATGTAAAAGCGATGTTCTATATGTTCTATAAGTTTGAATGTTTGATGTTCGTGTGTGCGTGTTGGTGGAGCATAGACTCCCTGCACACCCAGTGCTGTTTACTTGCCTTTTTTACCTTTTATAGCTTTTATACCTTTTATAAATATAAATATTACTAAATTCAGATTGAGTTGAGACTTTATAACACTGTGTGGCCAGAATCTCTGACCTCACACCACTAGATGTTTGAAGAGCTAAGAGATGCAGACTGGAGCCCCTAGAAGCAATTTGCAATAGGAATTGCTACTGAGCTTGAGAACACAGGAGAAGATTACAGTTATCTCTCTGTTTAGTTAGAAGATTGAGAAATGTTCTATTGATTATCTGATTAAATTATAATTAATTAGAAAATTAGTCTTCAACTAAATTATATTTCAGCAACCTCTAAACAAAATAAAGAGCAAAATTTTAGAAAAGCAGTAAACAGAGTAGATGAAACTGTTTATCTATTTTTTTGAAAAAATTCTACTTTCATTATACAACATACACACACAGACACTTCTGTATTTATCATCCCTTGAAGAACGTGCAAGTCTTAACACTTCAATATCAGTGACACTGACAGGGGGATTGAGTGCACCCTCAGCAAGTTTGCAAAGAACACCAAGGTGAGTGGTGCAGTAGGTACCAAAAAAGGAAGAGATGCCATTCAAAGGAACCTGGACAAGCTTGAGGAGTGGGCCCATGTGAACTGCATGAGGTTCAACAAGTCCAAGTGCAAGGTGCTGCACCTGGGTCAGGGTAATCCCTGACAGGAATACAGACTGGGAGAAGAACTAATAAAGAGCAGCCCTGCAGAGAGACTTGGGGGTTCTGGTGAACAGAAAGCTTGGCATGAGCCACCAGGGTGCACTTGCAGCCCAGAAGGCCAACTGTGTTGGAGTGGCCAGCAGGTTGAAGGAGGTGATTGCTCCCCTCTACTCTGCCCTTGTGAGGTCCCACTTGAAGCACTACTGTGTCCAGGTCTAGGGCCCCCAGCACAAGAAGGATGTGGACTTGTTAAGAGACAGGCCAGAAGAGGGCCATGAAGTTGATCAGAGGGCTTCTGAGAGCCATTCTATGCTTATATGAACTTGGGATATTCTATGATTCCAAATGTCAAAGCCCTAGATTGCACGTATCTGAGTAATGCTGACATGTTTCTTCTTTTAATATTGTCATCTTATAGATCTACTTGTTTTTTTATCCTTAGTTAAGTAAAACTTTTCAGAGGAAACACTTGGCTTCAACTCCTGGCACCCAATCCACTGAGCAGAAAATTTGTAATATAACAGCTATGTGCTACCTGTAAAACAAAGGTAAATTTCAATACAGTAAAAATAATTTCCTGGTTTGCTGATAAGACAGTATTGCAATTTTTCTTAGGAAATATGCACAATGGAAAGTGTTTTAAGTTTTTGCCATGAAAAGCATGTGCTGCTATGTATGTATATATTGCTGTGTGACATTTCATACCAGTTATGAGAGTCATCAATTGATTTTTTTTTTTTTTTTACACTCGCTGATTTCAATATTGATATGTGTTCTTTGCAGAGATTATAAATTCAGGGTAAAATCTGTCAGTCTAGTGTAACTGACAGGCTCTTGATTAATAAAGCCTAGGACTGAAATTTCAAAAAGGGGTGCATCTGCTGTTGGCAGGATGGAGATAGCAGAGTTTCACAGGGTGAAGCATCTGTATGTAAGGATGCTTTTCAGTCACCCTTGCTTAAGATAACTGTGAAAATAGTACTATTAATACATAGTGGAATTGCAGTAAGATTTTAATAGAAGTAAATGTAGTTTCTCCAGACTGTGGGCTGCCAGTCCCATTTGGGAAGGCTTCTACCTTTATCTGACATCTTGTTTAGCACTGATAACACTAGAGTCCAATTAAAGTATTTCAAGAAGACATCCCCATAGAAGACTACATTGATTGTTCGCTAATGTGTATTGAATTTTAGCTAAATACAGCCCCGGGGTGCTGTGCTGGAAAGCAGAGGAGCTTGCTGTCCGAGCTCTTAATTCCTTTTATATCGATTTGGCTACTAATGATATAGCCTTCTACTCTAATTAACTGACATCTGCATTAGGCTGAACAAGAGCCCCCTGCTTGAGGCTGTCCACTTGTTTGTGTTATGAAATGTGTCCTTTTGTGTTCAATTTTGTCCAGATTAGCTCATTCTGTGCAGCTTATCTAAAGGATGACTTTACTTTTAAATATCTTGTGAAGCAAGTTCGTCTTTCTGCTGTCTGCATTCCTACCTATGTGCCCAGGGCTAAAGTTGCTGGTGAGTCTAGCCAGAGTTGTTTCACTGACTGAATGCTTTTCTAATACTTCACAACAGATTATTCGCCCCTTACAACAATTTGAGGCTGCCAAGAAAGGTGTAAATTCAAATAATGATGAAGGCAGGGTATGAAGACCTGAAGATGAGTATTTTGTATGCCTCAGAACATGAAACAAACATCTGATTTAAATGAGATTTAGCTAAAATTGTACAAATTTGTTGGAAAATATTTGAAGCTACACATGATTTTGATTTAGGAAAGTGCTACAGCAGTGTACTGAAATAATTACACAAGCACAATATAGCAATATATGCTTAGATCAGAGTACAGATGTGATTCCCTTTATGGGTCTCTACATACTCACCTTCACAGTGCTGGACATCCCCAGTGGCCATGAAAGCCAGGTTGGTTGAAGACAGCTCAAGCCTGTTGCTCCCTTCAATTTTTTTTTTTCAGCTGTTTTTTTCTTACACTTTATGTTGGGCTGAGTTATATATTTGCTCCCTCTATGTTGGTCTGCCTAGCTCAGGGAAACATTCATGCTCTTTAATGACCTCAGGGGGAAACATTTGCACCATCGGTTGATCCATTTAACTGTTGATAGCTGTTTAGCTAAACCAAAGGCCACCTTCCATCCTCATTGTTTTGGGTCAGCTTCTTCCAGTGGCTGTGGTCAGCCAATCCCTTCACTATTCCCTGAACTTCATGGGTACATCAGCCTTGCTTGCCTATCTCTACTGAGCCTTCTTCCATTGTAGGGCTTTAATCAGTGAATCACATTCCAACCCAGGATTTTAATCAGTCTTGGCTTCATACTCAGTGATATATACTGCAGGAAGATTCAGAAGTTGGTTTCTCTTGCTCTGTCTGTAATGTCATGTGTGTTTTTTTATTTTATTTTTTATTTTTTTTTTTTTCTGTGAATACTATGAGAGCCACTTGTTTTTCTATGTTGGTTGTGGGGCTAGACAATCTCCTGAGAAATAGACCTATATATGATTGCATTTCCAGTGTTTGTTTGATTGCTATTCAGCCAAACTTGACACATAATAACTGTTTGAAGGTTTCTGTTTTGCTGCACTTCTGAAGCTAGCAACTATGAAAAGGACAAAAAGTAGCACTCAGAGAAGAAATGGACAGAACTCAGCTGGTGAGACTATAGGCTTCTTCAGTCAGTGTTTGTGTATGTTACTTAATGGTCAGTATGTACATAATCCTGGACTGGTTCACAGTATCTTCTGTTTCTTGCTTGATGGGGATATTGTTAGGAATGCAGGCTTTTTATGGCTTATATACATTCAAAGACAATAAGTCTGTGAAAACAGGCTTCATTAGTTCCTTTGCTTAGGGAGCAAATAGTTTTCCATGCCATTCTAGTCCTGTAATGGTAAATTTTATTTTATACTTTATTCTCTGTGTTATAAAATAATTCTAGTTATGGTTTATTTCCACTAAAATGATGTTCTCACTCTGGTTTTGCTAAGAAAACTTACAGCTTTGAGTTGTAATTGAAGTTTTTATTAACAGCACTAAAATTACTTTCTCTCTTCTTTTTTTTTTTTTTTTTTTTTTTTTTTTTTTTTTTTTTTTTTCATCCTATTGAATCCTACTTATGTTCTGGGGGACATAGAGAGTAAATAATTCTATTTAAAGCAATGCAACCAGTCCTGGTTTAATTATTGATCCATCACTTTTGATTTGTCAAAGTCTTGTGCTTGTAATTAGTGCTGTCACCTTCTGTTATAAGAAACAGTCTGCGTGCATGCCATAGTAGCAATGACGATATATTCCACTAAGTAGTGGCAGTGCTTTTCCTCAATCTGGTTTCTTTCCAGCCACTGGCTGTGAGCAGCAGAGGAAGGAAACAACAGAGGAAAGGTGGAAACAACAGAATCCAGAAAATAGAGGAATAGCAAATATCATTTTTTCCATGTGGCTAAAGGTTAACATAAGTGAATCTCAAAAGGTGGCAGGTGTGTTAAACAGCAATTTTAGGAGAAGTGTAATTGTCAAGGAAATGAGCAGTAGCCATAATCAGACAAGGTGCCTGAGATCCATGGTCATCAAAAGGATCTAATGAAGCTGAAGGAGTAGGCAACACGATTACAAACGGAATTTGGTGTTGGCAGATGTTAGAGAATACATACAAGAAGGAATGATTGAAACACTCGTGATTATGGTGCTTTCTGTTGCTTATGACCACTTAAAAAGATCCAGGTGTCACTATGGCCATGATGATAAAGACTTCTCTTCAGTGAACAATAGTAGGGGTTAGAAGGTGGCCCAGCTCTGGGGCCTCTCGAATGTTAGTCCTTGTTAAGTCTTCTTTGCTTCTGTCATATTAACTGTCATATTTTAGGGTGAAGACAAAATGCAAATTGGACATTGGTATTAAATTGCAAAAGGCACAGGCCAGAGGAAAGCGTTTGAGTCTGGGTTTCCATCTTTGTGTTCCGCACTGATACTGGACAGACCAGTGTACTGAATCCTGAAGCCAGCTTGCAGAAGCACCCAGTACAAGGGCACTGAGCTCTTGAGAGGAAAACACAGTCTTGTGGAGAGTTCATGCAGTCTCTAGCAAGATGGAAAGCCCAGCCTCTGCTAGGGATGACAACACCTGGGTAGAAATAACACTGACAGCCTAAAATGAGTCATCATAGAGCCATTGATTCAAATCCACACTTCAGTTTGCCTTTTCTCACAGAATGTTTACTGTGTAATTCATGGAGGGATCTTTTCATTCCTCTCTCCTCCCTCAAGCATCTGGGTTTATTCCAAAGCTGAGGACAGAAGAATACAAGAAAGGTGTTTTATTGGCAATGGGATTTTCTGTTCCTTAAAGAACCTTTGCCTCTTTCACTAGAAAAGTGACCTCACATGTAAGAAAGTCTTGACACATTAAAGGCTCTTCAGTTGATGATATTTTTACTTAAGTGGAGTTCTTGAGGAATACTGAAGATCAGTTATACCCTGATGCAGAAGGTTTTGTAACTTTTGACAGAATGTGTTTCTTAGTTAGCTAAGAGCTGTGATGTCAGAATGTGATATGACTGAGCTTTGTTTGAGAACTTCTGTTTGTATTTCCTTACAACATATGAGAATATCTAAGATTTACTCATCTCAAAAGCAGAACTGAATTATTATATTACCAAGTGTGTAGACCATTTTTACTCTTGTCTGTGTCACTGCTGATTGAGGACTTAATCACAATTGAATTGTACAAGACATTAAAACATGTCATTAGGCTAAGTCTTGGAAATGCTAAGTTTTTAAGGCTAAGTCTTTAACACAAGCAATAGACTCGGAATTGAAAAGTTCATGCTTAAAATCTGAATTAAACAGGCTCAGGTGGATACCTGAGTAATACTGTGCTGTCTAGAATGATTGTAGGATTTCTGCTGAGATCTGCTAACTAAGCTGAGATCAATCAATCAAAAAAAAACCACAACTATATATATATATATATATATATATATATAAAATCTAGTAAAGTGTTCAACTCATCATCTTTTCTCTTTCCTTACCATTTGATTGTGCATGACTTACCAGATGGAAGATATAACTCTGTGATGCTTGAGAACAGAAGCTAATCTTGAGCTTCTAGTGACAGCATTTCAGTCCTATAGAAGGAATGTATCTCCTATGTAGTATGAATATAGCTGACATTTTACTAACATTTTAGTAAGTCCCTTCATGGCAAGTCATAATCTCTCTCTGCCTCAGGACCTTTCTGTGTTTAAAATACATATAAAGCTTGCATCTGCACTATGATTTGCAGTTCCTTTTGAAAATATGCATATTAAGAATGAAGGATTCAGTGAGCTAAAAATGTGCTTCTGATGTAATGCTACTGCTGTTTCAGTGCTGTTGGATGTAGAATAGGACTAAACTGTGTAGTATATTTAAGGACCTGGACAATTTGTTCATTAAGGATTTTGTACAAGGCTGGATTGAAAATTGAGAGACAAGACGACAAATCTCTTTAACTGTTTCTACTAGAATTCACATGTTCTCTGATTTGGAATGGTGGAAGTGAAATTCAAAAAGGTTGAGGCTGGAAGAATTAGTTGTTAATCTCACATTTCTACAAAAAGACTGAGTGATTCCTTTTTTATAGTCCTGAAAACATAATGGACCCCTGGGGACTACTGACACAACAAGCTTCTGCTAGCACTTAGCAAAATTGACCTCAGTTAATCAAAAAACAAACCTTACCAAACAACAACAACAACAAAAACCTGCTGATTTTGCCCTCTAGCCTGGGGGGCTACAAGGCATGTAACTGTGTAGATGGTTAAAGAAATTTAATTTCCTTGAAGTGGGTGTCAGTGACCTGTAATGTCAGCACGTAATCGGCAAACTCAAATGGAAAGTAATTTACATGCTAAGGTGGTGGAATAAGTGAAAGGAAAGAGTAGAGCTAGCAAAAGAATGGCATTTTGCTCACCTTTTATTAAAACATTTATTGAGCATAGTGTTTATGAATCTGCAAGCACATAAAAGACTATGGCACTAATAGGAATAAAGAGAACAGAATTAAGCATGATCTGGAATACTAACATACTCTATTACAGGGAATCAGTTGCCATTATTCCGACTCATGTTCCAGGGACTTTTTAGTCATTTTCCCGTAGTCCTGTTTCGTGGGCCTAAAATAGAGCCCTGAGGAACCCCACTAGGGACTGGTTGCCAGCCTGATGTAACCCCATTTACTATAACTCTTTGAGCCCGACCTTTTCAAAATAAAGGAAAGGCTGTAGCAATGCAATCTGTGTAGATTTCAGAAATGTTATAGAGCACTTTCATAGTGTATCCTGGAGAAACCCAAAGTTATTTTTCCCCAGTAATAACTCATGTAGGCCAGGAGTACTTTCTGTAACAGAAAAGCTGCACACTGCATCTTCCATTACCTTCCAGTTTAATTAAATGTTCCTTGAATAAATCTTGTGTTTACATTCTTGTGACATGCTCCCAGTGATGACTTCTCCATTTATAAACTGACTGGATTCAGTCCAATCATTGTGGCTTATTGTACCTGTCACTCAAAGAAAACTCCAGACTCTTACAGTCATTCCTCTTTGGGTCCCTCTTTGCTAGTTACTAAATTGATATGCCTGTGAAACTCAATTATTTAGATGAGCTATGTAACAACAGACCTCTTTTAGTTCACTTGCCTGGAGTGGCCGAGAGGTTGAAGGAGGACAGGACAATATTCCTTAAACTGGAACTACTATAAAAATTGTAAGTTATTAGTTAATTAAATTTAAAACATGAGTATCCTTCAACTGGCCACACATTTCTAGGCCACTGCAACACCACGGTGATTTAAACTAACATGTTTTATTTAGAACAGATGAGAAGAGAATATATGCTCAATTGTTGTCTTTCAGCAGATGAAAGGGTATCTTTCAGAGAAGATGCAGTAATTGTTTAAATCACCATTAGCTTAATCATTAATCTGACCAAACACCACTATGCAACCTGGAAAGAGAAGGCATCGAGTGCCACAGAAGTCCTTTCAGATCACGTCTGCACTTAATAAGACAGAATGAGGATAAGCAGTAAATCACATACCACTGGCATTAAACTTGTATTCTCTGATATTTTCCTCTCCTGAACCATGACAGTTGCCAGAATTTTTTGTAATGTTGCATTTTAATATACATTCCATGATGACTGGGAGTCATCCTTACTCTTTACGATGATAAGAAAAACAAAGTTTATCTACTTACATTAAAATAATCCCTACAAATTGGAAATTTCCTTATATTGCAGCTCCATTATACTAAGGTAGTGGTGTTTGTAGGGTTTTTCATAGAATCATGGAATGGCCTGGGTTGAAAAGGACCGTAAAGATCATCTATTTTCAACCCTCCTGCTCTGGACAGGGTTGCCAACCACTACAGCAGGCTGCCCAGAGCCACATCCAGCCTGGCCTTGAATGCCTCCAGGGATATATTGGGATTTTGTATTTCTTGCTCTTAAAAAGGAAGAAAAAAAACTTTTCTGGGCTTCTAGAAGAGAGTCACCAAACTCTCAGAATCAATTTGCAAGCATATATTACTTGAAATTATTAAACTAAGTACTTCAAATGCCTAGGCTAACACTCAGCATATCAATGTTGGAGTTAAAGCACCAGTTAAACTGAAGGTTCTTAATGCCCCAATTTCTGGTGACCTGTAGAAGATTAACTGGAAATAACCTATGTCACAGAAGTCACTATTTGGCCTCATGGATTTTCTAATCCATCATAATATGGCCAGCACCAGACAATTTAGAAATACTAAATTCTGTTTCAGAACGGCATCACCCTCAATTAAAGAAAAAAAGGCAATTATGTGCATAACATAATATAGTAATATTTAACTTCATTTTCCTCAGGATGTCTAGTATGATACACTGTTATATCAAGGAAATAAATTTTGCATCTTTATCAGATCCAGTGACAGCAGAAACCGCTCCTGCAGCAATTCATCAACATAGCACAAGCGTACATGTGCACTACTTTATCTGTCATCTGAAACAGTACAGCTCAGTTAAAAAGCTAGGAATTTCAATATAATTAACTCAAGTGAAAAAAGCCCTGTAATTTAGCGTTGCTGTTTACTTGGATATTCACAATGTCCCCAGACATTCGTAATTCCAGTAAGGCTTACATATCACTAAGTTCCAAAAGAACTGATGAAATCTGAGGAGTAGTTACAACTGTAGAAGAAAGTTAATTAAAATTAATTTTATCATCACCACATTAGAACCTAACTTCCAAAAAAACACTTTGAATTTTTATTCAAGTAACATGTGTATGAAGCAGAAAGAGCATTACTTTCTTAATGCATGTACCAGTATACATGATGGCGGGCACTCAGCTGGAAAGTAGACTTGGGGGCCCTGGTGGACACCAAGCTGAACATGAGCCAGCAAATGTGCCCTTGCCACAAAGAAAGATAACGGTGTCCTGGGCTGCATTAGCAGGAGTGTCACTGTAGATGGAAGGTGATCCTTTCTACTCAGCATTGGTGGGGCACCCAGAGACAGGACCAGAGGCCATGGGCACAGACTGGAATACAGGAGGTTTGGTCTGAACATCAGGAAGCAGTTTTCCACTATGCAGGTGAGGGAGCACTGGCACAGACTGCCCAGAGAGCTTGTTGGAGATACTCATAACTTGTCTGGACATGGACCTGGGCAAATGGCTCTAGGTGTCTCTGCCTAAGCAGGGGGCTGGACCAGACTTCCAGAAGTCCCTTCCAACCTCAACCACTCTGTGATTCTGTGAATTTTGCAGATCTGTAACTACAAGACAAGTTGAGTAACTTATCCAAATGCAAACAGATCATGCACAGAATTGGTACCCAAACTCATGTCTTGTGTTCCAGTCCAGCATCTGAGCCACATGAGGAATCATACAGCTTTAGGAATCATACAGCTTTACCGCTACAGATTAGAAAGACTTGTCAAACAAACAAACAAAAAAACCACAGCGCCATTTCTTGCACAACTCATTCTGCTCTGCTTATCAGGCTTAACTGTTACTGTCTTTCTGAACCAGAAATATTTCACATATAATGATGGTTTTTCTAGTCATCCCAAGATTCTTCTAATGTACCATGTTTTACTCAAGTTCCTTCCTATCACATTCTTTTGTTTTTAATATTTTTTCCTGCACATAGCCCAGAAGTAACACCTCAAAAACTTCCCAACTATTCTCCATTTTCTGCTCAACTTTTATTTATTCTGGATATTAAACAAAACAAAACAACCAAGAAACAAACTAACAAAAAACAACACAAGCTCAGTTGAAACTGCAATTAAATAAAATATCTTTGAAACAGAAAATACATGGCATGAGTAAATGGATTTTTCAAATATAAAGAAGTGATTCAGGCAGAGTAAACACTTCTGCTGCATGACTCCAGGGTCCTCAGAGGCATTTTATGTCACTTCATCACAATTAACCTCCCAAGAAAGCAATTCAGATCTGAGCAAGAGAGAAAAAGAAGACATTACTGACAACACACAAAGTGTGTTCTGATGTCATAATGCTGTATTACTTGAGTCACAGGCAGATTTCCCGGTATTCAGTTTCAAAGCAGGAAAACAGACAATGGGGAGCATATAGAAGGAAGAACAGCTACCTGCTGTGAATCAGATGCAAAATGATTTAAGCTACTGGCCAGATGCCGATGAAGTTATTTCTACTGCTGAAAGTTAAAGAACCACACCTGAACACACTATTTGGCTTTGAAATGTTCTCCAATCTCAATTGGGCATATGCTGCAAATGAAGAATATAAATTCCAGCTCTCTCACAGTATCTTCGCGGTTAGAATATGCTCTTCTATCTCCTTATTTCTGAAAATGACAATTTACTGTAAACTCAACTTATAGCTCCAACTACCTCTTCTGACATTGTTGTTCTAGCACCACCCTTTATGTATCAGCACCACCAACTGTCACTACTGTTACCTTACTTTGACACCTCTTTTTTTTTTTTTTTTTTAATTGCACTATATTGCATTCCACACAGAAAAATACGGTACTTCATGAAACAAGAAAGTATTTCAGCTCTAAAGAAGTTATCAGTCTGTGATAACGGATCAAAAGGACAAAGCACAAGGACTGCTGTAGCTATATGCACAGGTCTGTAGGGTTCTAGTAATACTGAGAAATTCTTACTAGTGAGACCACCTTAAACATTAAGTACATTGGTCATAAAATGAGCAACCTTAATAAAACCAGGCCTTAGTACTCTTTGGTGAAAACAGATGTTCAAAATTTCTATAGCAATCCGATGTTATACAACAGCACTTTAAAATAAAAATAATTAAAAACCCTCATATGATGAGAATACAAGAACACGTATTTCTGCAGTTCTTACACAGATCTTTACAAATAATAATTGCAGGAGGAAAAATACAGTTTTCCGTACTAAACCACTATGTCAATTCCAGCAGGGATCTGTCTCAGCTTGAATGTCATCTGGTACCTCTCTAGTCCCTAAACTCCTAGCACAGAGATATCTGCACTACAACACTCTTCACCATCAGTAATGCCTTCTTGCTAGCAGATGAAGCACATGGATTCCAAATCAGTTGATAGCAAACTAAGCCCAAGTTGCTTCTGCTGCAAAGGACAGTCCCATGCTTCTCATACATTCTTGTAAACTTTTTGCCATCCTTGTGAGCAGCCCTACAGTCTCTCTACAAGCTGGACAAGGCAATTGATTCAGCTGAAAACTGAAGCACCCTCTTTCATACAAAATTTGTTTAAAGCTAGACCAGTTTTACAGTCCAATTTATTCTGTGGTTGCATAATTGCTCCAGTCAGTATGACAGACCCATTAGGAGAAAGCAGCCTTGAATAGGCGAAGAAGGATCACAAAACAGCAGTCTAAGCAATGTGGTAAAGGAAACTGAAGGTGTTCAGACATTTTTAAGGTATCATTTCAAGACAGCCCAATGACAGTTTACATACTGCCACTCAACTACTCGTCTTTCCCTTGCAGAGCACACAAGCAGAAGAAAACACTCACCTATACCTAATTTTTTGCAGTATGAAATCCATCTGCTTAGCCTACCACCAATAAAAGTTTCCCAAGGAGGTAGAGTGGATTTTGTGAAAGAAATATTAAATCCTTCACTACCACAACCCCAACTTCACTTCTTGATTTGAATGGTAATCCCTGTAATGCAAAACACTGATGTGTGAATGAAGTATGAATGCTTGCTGCCTTGTTATCCATACTATCATTTCATGGACAAGGGCTATGTGCTTCCCAGGACTATCTGTGTCCTGGGAAGGACACTGTGCCTGTTTTTAAAATTCTGGTGAAGAAGAATGTGCTGCTGCAGTAAACAATTTTCTTCTATCATGTTTGTAATGAAGACATGTCTGCTTTCAATCAGGACAGTTCTAAGCCTCCCTTGCTGTGTATTCTATCACTGCTTGTCCCCTAAGGGAGAAGGATAGCCAGCACTGCATCAAACAACTGCAGAAAAAAAAGATCATCGTATTGTGTGCTCCATTACTCACGTTAACACACTCTCTGGACATCAGACATTTTAGATTGTGCTGGTCATTACTATGACTGGACTATAATGCACGTTAACCACATGAGATATTCCCCAGTCAATTTCCCATAATCAGTAAATGACTCCTTTTTTTCTTTTTGCAACATATTTGATTTATGAGATTAACAACAGGTCTATAAATAGAGAAGAAATAATGGGGAAAAAAAAAAAAAAAAAAAAAAAGATGAGAAAAAAAACAAAACATGATGAGAGAAAAATCATATTAAAATCACTCCTTCCATTCTACCTGAAGACTAAAAACCCTAACATCCCATTTTTCAGTGCATTTCAATTGACCCACAGCATGAAGTGTCTATTTTTGTCCCAACAAGATCCCTGCCCACATTAATGCACCTCATTAATTAGGTAGGTCTTTGTTCTGTGTTTTTGTAACATTCTTAATTTCGATCAGTTGCCAGATCTCCAGTTTATACTAAACAATTTGTCCACGTCCTGTGGGTTTGTGCTTGTTCCACATTTATTCATAGTGTTCCCACTTCCTCCACTCACAGATCTCTGTCTTGGACTTAAGCAATTTACACACGCTGAAACAATTGTTAATGACCTCCAGAACTACTGGGACTAGTTTCAGATTCTCACTTTCACTGCTGTAATAATCATGCCAGAACCAGTATGACAAGTTTTCCTACTAAAAAAGCCAAACCTGTAGATTTCACCAAGGACACAAAACTGCCAAATCAACGATCCCTGTAGCCGAGTTTCTCCTATGTGGTTCTGACAACTGTTTCTCAAAAGGGTGCAGAAATTCTTAAAATACATTGAGAACTTCCTAATAGCAGATATACACAACAGAGTTACCTGTTTCAACACAATCACTACTTCATATTGACCTTACTGAAAACCCCACAGTACCCCAAGGAAAGATGACAGAGGATGGCAGCTGTTTTCCACATAGATGAAATGTTCACTCCCTATATCCTACTCTTCTCCATACCTTGCAGAATCCCTGACCCAGGTGCTGGGGTCCCTCTAATCCTAGGGTCTAATAGCATCTGCAAACATTTGAGTTGTTTAAACATTTCTGTACCAGACAGATGCCTCCAGGTGTTTTGACATCCATTCTGAAGAAACAGATGGTGTTCAAAGAAACACCATCTGAAATCAGAAACGCTCTAGAAATACCTAACCAGGACAAGGGTTGCAAAACCCTACCAGCTGCTAACATTAAGAGAAAGTTGAATTGGTAGCACTGGCATGCCCTTCCCATCACAGCTCTGTCACTCTTCTCCATGGTGCACCCTTACAGGGACATCTAAGAGGGAAATCCAAGAGATCCCAGTCCTACTATGTCAGTGCTGCTCTTATCAACCTTTTTGTATATCCTCCCAATCAGCCTTCCTCTCATTCTCCGTCTTCCCTTTCACATTTCCAGAATGGTTCTGTCACTGCCCTGCTGTACTGTACTATTTCAAACAACTACAGCAGGAATCCACGTATTAGCAGTACAATGCAGAGGAACTAGAGATGGGCTAAAGTTTCTTCTTTCCACACAGACTAATGATGACTTCCTCTAGCCTACACCAGGGCAGACCCACTCTTGACTAAGAGGCTCCATGCTGCATTTCTCCATCCAGTACCAAGTTAGAAGAAAAATAAAAAAATAAAGAAAACCACACCTTCTTAAATGAAAGTGTACAGTTGAATTTTAAGTTGGATCTTGCTTTACAGCTGATCCTGCTTTCTTCAGGGAGTTAGACCAGATGACCAAAATATGTACTTTAAACTGTCTTCATTGAATAACCAATGCCTTTCAACAGCTATGAAACAGCTATGAACAACTTTTTGTTTTGTTTTGTTTTGTTTGTTTTACCACATAAGGTGTCCAAAGAGAGGTGGTTAAATTAATGTTGCTTAATATGAACAAAAACCTAAACTCACACACCTTGCAGAATTCTATGCATATTACTTCTCTAACAACAATTTTATTGATGAGTCTGTAATCTCAAAGAATGAAGCACAGTTTGATAATAACTGCTTTTCAAGAAATAAATAAGTAAATAATTAATTAAAGCACAGGATTATAATGCCGCGATCTTATACAAAAAGACAGGAGTCTCCTGGAAAGAGTCCAGCGGAGGGCCACAAAGATGATACGGGGCCTGGAGCATCTTCCTATGAGGAAAGGCTGAGAGACCTGGGGCTGTTGAGAAAAGAAGACTGAGAGGGGATCTTATTAATGTTTACAAATGTCTTAAGTGTGAGAGATGGAGGGATTTGGCCAACCTCTTTCCAGTGGTTTGTGGGGACAGGACAAGGGGCAATGGCCACAAAATGGAGCACAGGAAGTTCCGCACTGACATGTGAAAGAATTTCATGGTGAGGGTGACAGAGCACTGGGACAGGCTGCCCAGGGAGGCTGTGGAGTCTCCTTCTCTGGAGATATTCAAGGCCTGTAGGAACGCCTACCTGGGCAACCTGCTCTAGGGAACCTGCTTTGGCAGGGGGGTTGGACCTGATGATCTCTTGAGGTCCCTTCCAACCTGTGATTCTGTGATTCTGTGAAATCTACTGTATCTTTGATTTTTTTACTAACAAGAGCCAGCAAGAGAGCTGATTATTAGCAGCTGTGTGATTACATGATCATTTTGTAACTGAACTACAATACTACAGTTTTATTTGGTAATGACTTTGATACACAAAAGTCAAAATGCTTTTGCTTTTCAAGCTGCATTAAATACCCCATAGGGCTGTGTCTTTCAAGAAAAAGGGGACAAGGGTTAATCCCAGTGAATTTACTTTGGTCTTAGATTTTCTCGTCTTTTTCTTTGAAGGAGGGAAAAACACATTACAAAGGAGTAAATGTTCAGATATCTAATTGCCCTGAAGGAGCAAATGGAGTAAATGTTCAGATATCTAATTGCCCTGAATTTGCCCTGAAATCTAGATAGTTTAAAAAAAAAAAAAATCAAACAGTTTCAGGACAAGTATTTGGTAGTTTTATAACTGCTACAAATTGTACTGGTAATCTGACTATCTGACTACAGTTAAATCACAATAAAGGCCTCCCGCTAACCCTGGAGGTTATATACATCTCTCTACAGGCCAGGAGTGTAACAGCAATTAAGAACCTCTTACAAATGCAAAGAGTGAAAATCAGAATTAAAATTGCTATTTGGGTCTAATGAAGCTACATGCAGACACCCATTTATTCATATGATTAACTGATTTTTGCAAGAATCTACATATCAGTACTGTATGTGTACAGTACATACAGATTGTATGACCTTACACAGAAATCACACAAGACTGATGGAGTTCATTGAATATGTGGTGTGGAATACATACTAGAAGATTAGATCAAACAAACTCTTTTAGAGCTCTCCACAAAGTGGTTACAAAAATCTGCCAAATACCTACCGAGTACTTGTTTCCTAGCAGAGAACGAAATTTCCTTGAAAATGTGCTGTTGTCAACACTTAGACCTTCTGAGGTACTAATTTTCACTAGGCAGGAAAGAATGACAAACATCTTGACTGCTATGTGGGCAGAATATTTATATACATACATGTGCATGTGTATATACAAAGCCTTGTAGTTCTGAAGAAGTTACCATTGAATTTCAACCAAATAGTACAAATTTCAACTGAAAGTTTAAGTATCCTAAAATTAATTCTAGTGTTGCCAGGGAAGGAAGACTGTAGTCCTTTTTTTTCCTAAACCAAAGGTCACTTAAAGAGTTCTAGCATAGCATGCACAGACAGTCCAGACATAAAAATAACACTCATTTCTGGAAGCAAGAACACTAGTAGAAATAAGAGATATAAAGGATATTGGGAAGAGATGGTTGTCTCCACGGGATGAGAAGTTTGGTAGGAGTCCACCTAAAAATAAACAGCAGTTCCACACTCAGGAACTCAATAACTGCATCACAGAACTTGATACAAATCTCTTGGTAACCCTTCTCACTTCTGACAGGCAATCTCATGTCTTTTGAAACTATTCACAGCTTGTGAAAATTTATTCTTTGGTCTTGGTGTAAATCAAGTATAAATGGTTTCCTTTACATTTTAGGGTCACATGGTTTCCAAGCTCTAATCTTAATGACGTCCTGGCAGACTGCATAACAAGCAAAAGTAGGAGTTGGATAACTGTGTTACACAGAGAATACAACCAATAGTGGAAGAGAATTTCTTATTACATGAAGTTTCTAGTGTAAAATTATAAAACAACCTGTAATCATTGTTGATTTAAAATATTTTTAAAAGCACTGTTTGATAGACTTATAATAAAGAAACTGACCGGAAAATGAATAAGTCAGGATTTTCTAACTGGCTGAAATGCCTGCCAACAAATGAAATTCCCTGTATTGGTAAAACACTTCAGCATTTGTAAAGACCATTACACTGGATTTTGTTGGAGAACAGTTGTACTTTTCAAGATTTTTCTCCTTGAAAATATTAATCCTCTTAATATAAGAGTATCTGCACTCTCCATTTGTATGATGGGTATATTTTTGTTACCACGTTTCTGTGAGGGACCAGAGACCAGCTCATGCATGTAGGTGTGCAATGACATAGCGAACAAACTGCTGCTCTTTCAGCAGCACCCAGTTAGTACAGCCAAGTCAATCTGTGTCTCTCTGAGATATTATCAGTTTCATGCACAGCGTATTTAATTAGTCTCCTGCTCTAAAAGCCAGCCCTGGGTGTCACTTAATAGACGCATCTATTACACAATGGAATGACTGGAAGAATTATGCCTTCTCATTATGAAGCAAGTCTTGAGAAATTGAATTACTGAACTCTTAGCCACCGTAAGTACCCTTTCACCCTTTTTATGTTGCCTCAAGGAAGAGCCCAGAGCGCCACCTTCTGTTTAACGGCCAGAATCACAATTTCAGCTGCTGCTAACTGCTGCAGTAACAGCCATTCACAGCCAAGTCGATCAGGTTGGGTACCAAAAAGAAAACCGTTTTCTTATTAAACAGCTCGGTATGTCATACTTGTCAGACCTACAGCTCTTCTAGAAATGCAACCATATGAACAGCTAGAGCATAGCTGCCCAAGTGGCACACATCCAGATCCTGACACAAAGGATATTTTTCATAAATTTCAGCAAGCATCCAAATGAGTAGCACCTCATACATTTTTTGCAGAAGGTTCCATATTTCTTACTTAAATCTCACAGATCATTTGCAGCTATTGTCACAATTTCCATCCAGGAAAACAACACACAATACTCAGCGTGACCAACGCTGAAGTGAAGATAAACAGACTTTGATAAAATTACTTCACAGACCTCACTGAAAATCACTCACTGGATTCTTGTAAAATCTGAACAGCCTTAAATTAAAGCAGTGTAATTAACAAATAAATATCAAATACAAAATCTGAGAGTACAGAGCAATTCACTCTAACACCTAATCCCCAAATATAGAGAACACAAGAGAGACTGTAAGGACAACGAAAATTCATTTTTAGATAAAAAATAGGAGTCTCTTTTCATCTGTGTTTTGGAGCAGGGCAAGGAGAAGAGGAACAAGAAATGAGTCATAGGCATTTTGTGTGTTGATTAGGCATCTTTGTAACAAGAAGAATAACAAAGAACTTTTTATTTGTATCTTGAACATATGGGCTGCCAGAGTATTTTCTGTCAAAGCTACAACTGAACTTGCAATATGTTTGGCTATAATCAAAAGAGAAATAAATGTAATATTAATTCAGACCTTAAACAATGGATTAATTTGCTTTGTCTATTTGAAAGACCATAAATAACTCATCACTGCCCACTTTAACAATAATGTGAGCTATGCCTATTTCTGTAAACCTCTGCAGAACAACCGTCATTTCAGCAGGCTGCTCCAGAACAAATGGATCCAGACCAACATAGAATTACAACCTAGAAACTGTTGCAGTAATCACCACCAAACTGAAAACAGGTGGTGGCCTTAGAATTCAAACTGGATTAAGTGCAATCAGAAACACAAACATTCAGTGGCTCACAACAAAAATCTTTCATTATGATAATAATGAATCAAGTATGGTGACATCATACTAATCAATTATACTCCTTGTATTACCAGTGACCTTGAGGCCAATTCAAACACAGTGTCCTCTCATTCAAGTCACTTTTCTAATAAAAGAAGCAATTGTGAAGGATATTTTCATAATACTGAGAATAATGTGCCTTCACAATCATTAAGAGAAAGAATAAAAAATATAAGCTTCAAACTACACAGAAAAGAATTTTAATATTACTAATTCTTAATTACTCTCTTAAAAGGGTCATCGCTGACATTCTGATAGTGGAATAAACACAAAAGAAGTATTACCACCTTTCTGTAAATGCTTAAAAAGCAGTTGGGTACAATGATCCTAAAATAAGTCCTTAAATTTCTGTATTTGAACCAGATACAGAAATTGAATCAAAAACCAAATTGAAACCAAAAACAGAAATTGAAATTGAACCAAATACAGAAATTGAACTAAACACCATAGAAAAGCCAAACTACATTCTAGCATAATATCAGTGAAGTCCCCAAAGCATTGTAACAGAAATGCAGTGGGAAATTGAAGAGGCTGAAGTGAATAGGAAAAAAATGTGTTAAAAGTACAGCCCCGAGATACCAGTATTAGAACTGTTTCAACTTGTTTTCAAGTTACAAGCCATAAGTCTGAAAGCGTTGTCCAAATGCTTCTTGAACTCGGCAGGCTTGGTGCAGTTATCACTTCCCTGGGGAACTTGTTCCAGTGCCTGACCACCCTCTCAGTGAAGAACCTTTTCTTAATGCCACCCAGCCTGAACCTCCCCTATCACAGCTCCATGCCGATCACTTTGGGCCTGTCACTGTCACCACAGAGAAGAGATCTCCACCTGCCCCTCTGCTCCCCTCTTGAGGAAGCTGTAGGTTGCCATGTTGGCTCCCCTCAATCTCCTCCTCTCTAGCTTGAACAAATCAAGGGATTCAGCTGCTCCTCATATGTCCTGCCCTTCACCATATTTGTTGCCCACCTTTGGACACTCTCTAATAGCTCAAATCTGCAGACAGTACTCGAGGTGAGACCGCACCAGCGCACAGCAGAGCAGGGCAATCCCTTCCCTGGACTGGTTAGCGACACCATGCCTGATGCATCCCAGGGTATGGTTGGCCGTGCTGGCTGCCAGGACACACTGTTGGCTCATACTCGACCTGCCATCAACCAGCGGCCAATGATCCCTTATCGTGGGGCTGCTCTCCAGCTGCCTGTCCCCCAGTCAGTATGCATATCCATAGCTGCCTCATCCTAGGAGAAGGATCTGGTGCTTGGTCTTGTTAAACTTCATGAGGTTGGTGATTGCCCAGCCCTCTAATTTGCCAAGATCTCTCAGCAAGGCCCCTCGTCCCTCAAGGGAGTCAATAGCTCCTCCTAATTTAGTGTCATCTGCCAACTTACTTAGTATGCACTTGACTCCTGCATTCACATCATTTATGAAAACGTTCAAGAGAACTGGGCCTAAAATTGAGCCCTGTGGAGCCCCACTAGGCACTGGTTGCCAGCCTGATGTAACCCCATTTAGTATAACCCTTTGAGCCCCATCTGCCAGCTGATTGTTCAGCCATTGTATAGTGTACTTGTCTAGCTGTATGCTGGATATTTTGTCCCAGAGGATACCGTGAGAGACAGTATCAAAATCATGACTGGTCTTTTGTCCCTGGCTTTCATCCTACAAGAGCCACCAGCAGTCTAAGACCCAAACCAGCTAAATTTTAATTATATGAAGTGGGAAAATTCAAAATATGTGAAACATTGAGTCAGAAGTGAATGAAACTTTCAGTTGCAGCTAAGTTCGGTAAGACCATGCAAGAAGTCTTCTTACTGTACTAACCCTTCCCCAGACTTCTCTGAATGGGTTTTCTTCTTGTTTTCTCTCATCCTTGTTTCTCCTCACTCTGTAGCTTCAAAAGACATGAGCCAACGTGTTGCAGTACAGGTATCTGTTAAAGTAAGATAGTATTAATCTACCTTAGACGAAAGGGACAAACCCCAAACATTTATCAATGTTCTGTCAGTATGCAAAAGTCAGGTGTAAACTACTTAATTTAAAAAAACAAAACAAAACAACAACTCAGAAAACAGGGAAAGAAGGATGACACCGAGATACGCAATCCCACACCTCCAGAAGGTAGAGGGGCATTTTGAACCCTTACATTTGCCTAGCCTTTGGAAAGCACCTGCTTCTGCGGGTACTTCCCAGCAACGGGCCCGGCTGCGGCCGCAGCAGCGCGCACGAGAGCCCCCGGGGCGCCGCCCCCTCGAGCCGCCGGGGGGCGCAGCGCGGCACAGCGCCGCCAGGCCGCAGGGCGGCGCCCGCGGGCGGGGCGGGGCGGGGCGGGGCGCGGCGCCGCCGGGAGCTGCCCAGTCAGACGCCGAGGCTTCGGCGAGCCGCCTCGGATTGGGAGCGAGGCTCCCCGAGCCCGCCCAGTGGCCGAGCGGCGCCTGCGGAGCGGAGGCGCGCGGAGGGCGCGGGGCTGCGATTGGCGGGGACGCGCGCCGGCGGGATGGCGGCGGCGGGGCTGTGCGGCGCCGACTTCTCGGACCTGCGGGAGATCAAGAAGCAGCTGCTGAGCGTGGCCGAGCGCAGCCGCGAGCGCGGCCTGCAGCACAGCGGCAAGTGGTGAGCGCCGCGCCGGGCGGGCGGGCGGGCGGGCCCCGCGCTGGCGGCTGTCCGCGCGCTAACGGCTGTCTCCACGCAGGGCCTCCGAGCTGGCCTTCGCCCTGGAGCCGCTGCCGCTGAGCGAGCTGCCGCCGCCGCCTGCGCTCACGGAGGTACGCGCCGGGGGGGGGGGAGGCCCGGCGGGCTGCGGCACCGGGCTGGCGGCCGGGCTGCGGCGCCCGCAGCGCGCGGGGCGGCCCCGGGCCCGCCGTGTCCGCGGGAGAGGGAGCGGGAGCGGCCCCTGCGGCCCTTCCCGCGGCGGGAGCCGCGAGCTCATCTTTAGCCCCGTCTGAAGCCGTTAAGGAAAAATGCGACAGAGCTTTATTTATTTTTTCAAGCTGTTGTGCACGAGGTGGTGCTGAGTGCCCATCCTTGTCCGGCGCTGTGCGGGTCCCGTCCACCTTCCTTGTTTTGCGGTGTCCGAGCCCGAGTAGGCCTTGCAGGCGAACGCCTTCCTTTTCCCATTTTGCCCTGTCCAAGTGAGAGACTCTGTAAGCAAAACTGGAAATCATGCCACTTAATTTTGACTTTTTCACCTTCACGAAATTGTTGTAATACAAATTATTTTATGCCAGTAAACTCATCCTCCTTAGAGAAGTAAGTTGTATCATCCCCGTCTCCACAGTGGCACCGTACAACTCGTAGGTATAATCCTGCTGGGTTAAGTTACTGCAGTGTAACACGTCATAAATGCATTTCACAGGATGTTCTAGGTTGGGAGTGACCACTGGGTCCATCTGGTCCCACCCCACCCTGCTCCAGCAAGGCCACTTGGAGCAGGTTGTCCAGGACCACGCTGAAGCATTTTTTAGTATCTCCAAGGAGGGAGACAATGCAGCTTCTCTGGGCAAACTGTGCCTGTGCTCTATCACCCACACAGTACAGAAGAGCTTCCTGTTGTTCAGACAGAGCCTTCTGTGTTTCAGTTTGTGCCCGTTGCTTCCTGTCCTGTCACTGGGCAGCGCTGAGAAGGGCCTGGCTCATTCTTTGTACCTTCCCTTCAGGTACATTGGTGAGATCCCCCTGAGCCTTCTCTCCTCCAGGCTAAACAGTCCCAACTCTCTCAGCTTTTCCTCATATTAGAGGCGTTCTGGTCACTTCATGTTCATGATCCTTCATTGAACTCTCTCCAGTATGTCTATGCTTCTCCTGCGTTCAGGAGCCTGGAACCAAACACGGTTCTCCAGGAGTAGCCTCACTGGTGCTGAGCAGAGGGGAAGGATTGCCTCTCTCGACCTTCTGGCAATACTTTGCCTAATGCAGCCCAGGACACTGTTAGCCTTCTTTGTGGCAAAGGCACGTTGCTGGCTCATGTTCAGCTTGGTGTGTACCAGAACTCCCGGAACCTTTTCTGTCAAGAAATTGTTCGAGGCGTAGGTTCCAAGGAAATCTTTGCATTTAAATTGTCATGTTAATACTGTCCGATGTAGAATTCCTGAGTAGTTTTTTTTAGTTTTTCATACTTGTTGAACAGCAAATTCTTGATGTCTGTCAACTTGCCACTGTGTATTTCCTAGAACCACTCTGTTTACTTTAAATGTTTCTAACCAGTCTGTATTCATTATGTCATAACTAGGAATCCAATCATATGAGGGAGTGGAGAGACTTTTTGGATGGTACTTAACTCATCTTTTGAGAATGAACAAAACTACAGTGTTTTTTGTTTTGTTTTTGTTTAGCTTTCAGGGCAGTTTCATTTATACACTTGTAACTAGGTGATTTTCATAAAGCATGGCAGAGCTTCTAAGGTCTTGAACTCTTCTGTGTTCCTGCAGGAGGATGCTCGTGATCTGGATGCCTATACATTAGCCAAGTCCTACTTTGATCTAAAGGAATATGATAGGGCTGCATATTTTCTTCGGGGCTGCAAGAGTCAGAAAGCTTACTTCTTGTATATGTATTCTAGATACCTGGTAAGACAGAAAGAAAAATTGCCTTTAAGCACTGAACTCCTCTGCTTCCTTTCCTTCCCCCATGTGGAATGTGCCAAACCTTATTTCTTTGTCTATACTGTTTCATATGTCTGCCTAAAAATCCGAACTTACATATATATAGTGGAAGTGGGGAAGAGGAGAATGGGGAGGGTTCTTGTTGGAACTGTCTGTGGTGTTCATGAAAATTCAGTTCACGTGCTGCTACCAGAACTGCAGCAAACGTAAGGAATATGCTGTTGTAAAATAATCTTGGTTTTCCTCTGTTTTCCACAGTCAGGAGAAAAGAAGAAGGATGATGAGACAGTGGATAGTTTGGGTAAGGCTCTGGTGTCAAGAAATGCAAGTTAATATAATGAATCTTGCAATAATGCATCTTCATTTAAATCATTTTGGTTTCATAACTTTTCCCTTGATTTTTGGGTAATAGCGGGCTGTAACATAATTTGCTTTCATTCTCTTTGTTGGCTTAAGACAGGTTAAAGATTTTTATCTTTCAGTTCTTCTGTTAAAGCAGATCATTGGACGTTTATTTTTAAAACAAAAAACAATAGTGACATGCTGGGAAGTTTTCTGGTCATGTCAGTGATGATTCTAAATATACTCTATAGAGTTCATAGTTAATATGGAAAGACTTGAACAAAAGCTTGCTGTTTGACTTGCTCTTCATGCAGGACCACTGGAAAAAGGACAGGTGAAAAATGAAGCTCTACGAGAACTGAGAGTTGAGCTCAGCAAGAAGCACAAAGCACGGGAACTGGATGGGTTTGGCCTTTACCTGTAAGTGTCTACAAGTATTTCTAATGTGTTTCTGTACGTTTATGTGGATCTGCAGGGTTTTATGACTGATTAACTTGATTCACAGGTATGGTGTTGTGTTGCGGAAGCTGGACCTGGTTAAAGAAGCAATAGATGTTTTCGTTGAAGCTGCTCATGTCTTACCTTTGCACTGGGGTGCCTGGCTGGAACTTTGCAACTTGATTACAGATAAAGAGATGGTAAATGTTGGGAAATAACAAGTTGTGGTAACAATTTCTGGACTGTAACCTGATTTAGTAACCAATGATTCAGTTGCAGGAAGATTGGTGTTGCCCACTACTTTATTCTGTGCCGCTGTGTCCAAGAAGGCAACCCAAGATCATAAATTACATTGTTAAAGTCTCTTTTTCTTCAATTGCTTGCTATACTGTTGCCTGCAAATCTTTATACAGGTAGGATTATTTCCTTCACATTCACCCACAAGGTGGTGTAAGAAATGGCTGATTCACGCATTCTGAAATAGTTGTCCTCTGGATTATTGCTTTGTGTCACAAAACAGATCTTCCTAAGGTACTTTTTTGTCTGGATCTAGTACTGCAGTTACTGAGCACTTTTGGTGACTTGGTGTTATATGTAGAACCACTGCTTGTAGTGTTTTCAAATGACTGAAAGTTTGTGCTTTTCCTGTCACATACTACTGTGCAAATTATTTGCAATGATACAAATGGTTTGGTAAGCAGTCATTCATCCAAGTAAGCCTTTAATAAGTCTGTTCCTTCACTATTACCAAGTAAAGTATAGTAGTCTTGAATCTGTAATTGGAAATAATTGACTTAGAAGACTCATTGTTTGCACTGAATATGACTTGGAGAGATTACTTTGAACATGCTGTGGTCTGTTTTTGGGGCTTAGACATCTAGTAGTAATGGGAGTGTGTCTTTTGAGTTTAGCTTTATCCTAAGAGAATCTAGATTGCATACTCTGATAGAGCTTCATGATGTGAAATAAAGCGTGCTTATGGGGGTGACTGAGAGATCTGCTTCTGAAATGCCAATCTGATTCAGACTAAAAGCTATTCCCTTCATCGAATATAGAGCCACATGTATGAGATGAACTGAACTTTGATTATTTTGTCTTTATGCATGGGATTTATGAGACCACTCCTGTAATTCTTCAGTCAATTCTGGCTGATGGCATATTTTAAAAAGGAGAGGTGGCACAGAAGAGTCTTACTGATCTTTGAAGAACAGGAAATACATTTTTGGTGAGATTATTTAGAGTTCTGTTCATTTAGCTCATTTAAAAAACAAAACAAAACAATTTAATATTGATGTTCAAACATGGGAAGAAGGTACAGTCTTTTGAAGGACTCTTGAATTTAAAGTAAAAATAAAGCCAGTAACCAAAGCAGAAGCCAGATTTGAAGACAGTTGTTTCTTCACTGATTGGGCAAGGCAAAGGCTTCAGTTCTGATTTCAATCATCATAGGAATAGATTGGGAGTGACTAAATGGAATTACATGGTCCATATTTTACTGCTTTTTAGAATGGATGTCTTAATGCTCCTTTCTTGTTCTAATATTCTTAATTTAAAGGCATTATTTAGCCTTTCCTGTGGACAAAGCTGATATTAATTTTTGGTCCTAATACTGCTCTTTCATAGCTGGTGTTATGGCCTTAGAAAGCACGATTACAGGAAACTCTCCTACCTCAAGACTGCCTACTAAATCATGGGAGGGAAGATAATGGGTTCTTTGCCACAGGTGGCTCTTAGAATACTACTGATTATCATCTCTTCCTCCTCTTCTTTGTTTCTTGCTAGTTGAAGTTCCTGTCCCTGCCAGATACATGGATGAAAGAATTCTTTCTTGCACACATTTATACAGAGCTGCAGCTGATAGAGGAGGCTCTGCAGAAGTATCAGAGTCTCATTGATGCAGGATTTTCCAAAAGCACCTACATCATCTCTCAGATTGCAGTTGCCTACCACAATATCCGAGGTCAGTGGTATTTAATAACATAGAGGAATGAGCATCTTAACACAAGCATGGCATCTGTAGTTGTTGTTCTCACATCTGCCGTTCTTCCTTCAGATATTGACAAAGCTTTATCCATCTTTAATGAGCTAAGGAAACAAGATCCTTACAGGATAGAAAACATGGACACTTTCTCCAACTTGCTGTATGTCAGGGTAAGCACCCTTTCTGTTCCATGTTCATCATGAGGCTTTATATCAGAGGTAAGTTAAACACTGGTGAAGCAGCTGCTGTTATCTAGCTTCTCTGAATATAAACACTCAGCTTCTGTTTTCTGCTCCACAACTCCTTGAAATATTATGATCTGTGCATTGTCAACTGCTTAGGTTTTCATTGTCTGAATCTGTAACATGATCCTTTCCTCATCACGTTCACTTTGTTTCACTAGAGCATGAAGCCTGAGTTGAGCTACCTGGCTCACAATCTCTGTGAGATAGACAAGTATCGTGTTGAGACCTGCTGTGTAATTGGTGAGAGCCAGCCCTTTTACGTGTTCTTACTATGCTGTCTGCAGACTGTAGGAGAAAATCTTATTAGCACTTGTGAAGGTGATCAACCAGCAGGGCCATCAAAAACATTTGGTGAATGTAATTTCAGGCAGCCTAAAAAGTGTACAAAATGAGGGTACCCCTCATTTTCTCATTTCTCTCTGAAAGAACTGCTGTAATACTATCAGTGCAAAAAGTAGTTGAAGAAAACATTATGAAAGTCCATGTAGCTGATAATGCCTTTATTTATAGTCCTGAAACTACAACAGAAACAATTGTGTGTCAGGTCTAGGAAATCTGCTTATTAGATCATGACATAAGTTTCAACACAAAGAGATGAGATCTTAACTGATTGGTACAACTGGAGAAGCATTTGATCAGAACACTGGAGAACAGACTGCCATTAGGTCTCTTGAGGGTTGAGTCAGAGACCTTTAATATGTCTCTTCTTAGAATATGAGTTAGGAGGTAATAGATAATACTTCTTCCATCTATTTTTTTTTACTTCTCTGATGTTTTTTTCCCTATTTATTTAAATATTGTGACTTTTTGCTTTAGGAAATTATTATAGCTTACGTAGCCAGCATGAAAAAGCAGCACTCTATTTCCAGAGGGCCTTGAAACTGAATCCTCGTTATCTGGGAGCTTGGACACTTATGGGACATGAATACATGGAAATGAAGAACACATCTGCAGCTATCCAGGCTTATAGGTATCACTCACGTGCCATACAAAACAGTGTTTGAGTTTGCACACGTTTGAGTTGGATTAGATCTTTTTTTTTGTTGTTGTTGTCTTTTGCTTAACTCTGTCATGTTTCTGATTATAACTGCTTTCTGACTAGTTTATCTCCTTTTCTTTGACAGACATGCCATAGAGGTGAATAAAAGGGATTACAGAGCCTGGTATGGCTTGGGGCAAACCTACGAAATCCTCAAAATGCCATTTTACTGTCTCTATTATTACCGACGGGCCCACCAGCTCAGGTAGAGTTGAAAACATAGCCATGTCTATTGGTGTTCTCCCAGACCTGGTGGCTACTAGCTGAGGAATTTGTGTACAGGAACTGAATTGGGGAAGGGGGAAGAGCATCAATGCCATGTGATTTGTGCAGTCTCTCTATTACAAATTCTTCTAGTTGTATTCATTAGCTGTTAGTGGCTTTGTCACTTATATCCTGAGGAACACTGGTCAGGAATCATAGAACCATTAAGGTTGGTAAAGACCTCCAAGATCATCTTGTCCAATCGTTCCATCATCTGGCGAAACTTGAGGCCATTCCCTCTTGTCCTGTCGCTAGTTGTCTGCGAGAAGGGACTGATCCCCAGCTCCCCACAACTTCTTTTCAGGTAGTTGTAGAGAGCAATAAGGTCTCCTATGAGTCTCCTCTTCTCCAGGCCAAACAACCCCAATTCCCTCAGCTGCTCGTTACAGGACTTGTGTTCCAGACTCTACACCAGCTTCTTAGCCTTTCTCTGGACATGCTCCAGGGCTGCAGTGTCTTTCATGCAGGGGCTCAAAGCTGAACAACATACTTGAGGTGCAATCATAGAATATCCCAAGTTGAAAGGCACCCACAAGATTCACCAAGTCCAACTCCTGGCTCCTCACAGGACCACCCCAAAATCAAAACATATACCTGAGAATGTTGTCCAAATGCCTCAAGGTTTGGTGCCAAGACTACTTCGCTATTCCAATGCCTGAGGAATGTAAGTGAAATTTTATGTAAGAGAAGACGAAGGACACTGGCAGATATAGGTTCTCTCCCCGCAGTCCCTTGAGAAATCAGCTGACTGTCCATTAAACTACATTTAGGAATTTTTTTTTTTTTTTTTTTTTTTTTTACAGACCTAATGATTCCCGTATGCTGGTTGCTCTAGGAGAATGCTATGAGAAACTTAATCAGTTGGTGGAAGCTAAAAAGGTAAGTGATGACTGGCATGTGGAGTAAAACATTAGGATGTCCCCCTGGACACTAGGTGGAGATGGAATAAAATTGTGTAGCTAGAGCTACCAGAAACGCATGCAGCATGTTAGGTTATGGAAACCCTTTCTGTTGCAGTTTAAAACAGGCAAAGTTCTGCTGTGATGTAACTAGAATAGCTCTTAAAGAGAGATGTTCATCTGATACGTGTCCTTTTGCTTTAAAGCCATGCAATTTTCTGTTTCTAAGTTACTTGCCTGTGTCATTTTTCTTGTATGCTTGACTGACTGTTCTTTGACAGTGCTATTGGAGAGCTTATGCTGTGGGAGATGTGGAGAAAATGGCATTGGTGAAACTAGCAAAGTGAGTATGTATTAGTACTGAACTGTCAAAAATGTTGTTAAATGCAACTAAAGCACTTTGATACCAAGTGATAAAATACTAAATTGAAAACAAGTGGAATTGCCGTTAGGTACTATTATTTTTGAAGATGCATAATAACTACTATCTTTAGAAAATTTACAGCAACTGCACACTCTCTGGTATCCAACTTTAGCTTTAATTTTCCCTCAGAACAGCTACAGAGGAAATCATGGGATAATAGGGGTTGCAAGGGATTTCCAAATCCTGGGGTGATTTTAGTACTAGTAATTGTACGTCTTGCAGTGAAACTTAAACTAATCCAAGCAATTTGTGGTCCTAGATGCTATAAAAAATTGTAGATTGATTTTTACCCCATTTTTTTCCTAATATATGGATGTGACATTAGAGAAGGGTCCAATGTGAAATAAATGTGAACACTGATGTTAGCATCATTTTTGGTGGGGGAAAAAGTGAAGGGGAAAGAAACAGGCAGGTGAGAGGTGAAGCTACTGTACAAAGATTTTTGGGATGTAGGGGGGAAGAAGGAGCACTGGAAGAAATAGCCAGTTATAAAAGACTTTTCCTATCTTATTCTTTAAAATGTAACAGAATAGACAGAAGTTCCTGCTTTGGTTGTATCTGCAGTGCTTCTAGCAGTTGTTACCTGACTGGTTTCCTTCCTGATAATGTGACCGTTCTCAGGCTAGATCACTTCTTTCAATGTGGGATAGTACATGATGCATGGCTTGCAAATTCTTAAGGAAAAGACCTAGCTCTAGTTCTGGACAGGCTTAGTAGATACATTCTCATTGACCAAGAAGGTCTTTGGCAATGCAGTGTTGTTCCAGTGACCCATTTTTTCTCCTTTTCTAGGCTGCATGAACAGCTGAATGAATCTGAACAGGCTGCTCAGTGCTATATCAAATACATTCAGGATATCTATTCCTGTGGGGTAAGATGATATCTTGGGAACAAAAGAAAATGTAAACGCGATGTAGAGCTACCTTGGAAGATACTCAAAGGTGGTTTTTCCTCCCTTTCTGTAGGAGATAGTGGAGCACCTGGAGGTCAGCACTGCCTTCCGTTACCTTGCCCAATACTACTTCAAGTGTAAGCTCTGGGATGAAGCCTCAGCTTGTGCTCAGAAATGCTGTGCATTCAATGATGTGAGTAGTTGCACAATCTCTGGTGTCTTGGGGGATCTCTAACGTTAATCTTGGCTATACTTGTAGGTATGAGTAGACAAATCATTTGTTGAAGGAATGAGGACTGTCTGTCATACATGTGAACAGTCTCATTCTGAATGTTTTTGTATACCTGATTACTACTGCTGCTTGTGATTAACTAAAGTCAGGGAATATAGTATAGATAGTAAACTCGAATCAAGTATCATTGGTTTGTTGTTGACTAAGTATAAGAATTTGAGACTGCAGTCTTAAGACTGCTGAAAATCTTGATGGTGGGAAGTGGTTAAATGTTACTTGTTTTTTTCATCTTGTATGTGTAGACAGTACAGAGGTTACAACAGCACTTGAGTTCTATATATGACTCCATGTTCTGAGCTTTTCTGTAGCTTGTAAGGGGGCAATTTTGGATTTTTATTTCAGACTAGTAGCTAACAGCCACAAGACAGGGTGTGTGTTATCTTTAATAAAGCTGTCTGCAACAAAGAAGAACCTGAATTCAGCTTATTTGTATCTTTTCCTTTCTACTTTTCGATGGATTATGTAGACAGTAGCAGTTGTTGATGGTACCACTGTCACAAGTAACATGCAAATCAGATGAGTAAAAAGAGGAAGGATTATTTAAAAAAAAAAAAAAAAAAGTAGCACATTAATGTTCTTGATAAATAGCAGAAAAAGAACCGAGGACACTTTTTTTGTATTTTTCAGAGTGACAGTCTTACTGAGTGATAAATTGGTGTAACTTAGGTTGCTTACATACTGAGTTTGACCCAGAGAAAATCCATACATAGATGTGTTGTTTTGTTTTTTACAAATTATTTTCCAGACTAGAGAAGAAGGAAAGGCCCTTCTGCGACAAATCTTACAGCTTCGCAACCAAGGAGAGACCTCATCCACAGAAATTGCTGCTCCCTTTTTCCTCCCTGCATCATTGTCAGCTAATAGCACTCCCACACGTCGTGTCTCCCCACTCAATCTGTCTTCTGTTACACCTTGAACAATGCTGATACCTCTAACTTGTGCATTGAATGTGATGTTGCAGATGGGGTTTGCAACCACATAGTTCTTTCCGGTGAAATTTTTACATTCAACGTTGCCTTCACGTGAAGGGTTAGGAGTTACCAGAGTCCACAGCTGAAGAAAGATGTGTCCAAACAGGCAAAGGTGCAGCCTACGTGAAAGTGCCTATGCTGAGATGTGAGCATCTGCCGTACTTCTCACAGAGTCATTCCAGTCAGTGGGCAGATGTGTTCTAATATACTGGACTACTAACTGAGGGACTGGGAAGAAATTGTCTGCTTGAGTTAAAATGTATTAGAAGTTTGACTGCGCCCTGTTAACTCTGGTCTTTACTGAACTTCTTTGGATGACCTCTTAGTGGTATTGTTGCTGCATACATCAGAAACTGTTACCTGCCTGGCTGCTTAAGAACTTTTGCCTGTCTCAAACTACACAGAAGTTCCACTAAAGTGTTTTGAGGCACTTAGATATAGTTGGCATTTCTATGTTGAAGGACTGAAGTGTCAGGAATCTCAAGTAGCCACAAGTGACTGCTGTTTGTTCTATCTGTGATTTTTGACAGATATTTTGACTTTGAAAAGAAAGATAGCCAGTGGGATAGCACAATTAAAAAAAAAAAACAACAAATGATTCAGCTACTGTCGTTGGGCTTTTTTGTGATGTAGATTTGATGGGTACTGTAGCAAATTAAATTGGATGAACCATCATTTTAGGACTGTCAAATGTGGTGGATGATGTGATGCGGGGGGTTCCTTTCTTCCAAGTCTGCTGAATACCAGGGTAATGCTTGTCCCTCTTCATGCATCCAGCCAATGGTAAGGCTAAGTGATTTTCAAAGATGTATGCACATGCCCATGTAGTACAGATATGACCAATAAGAGGATAGTGCCTTTAGAGATGCACTTGCTTAAGACACAAACCATAGAAATGGCCCGATCTTCTTCCTACTTGCTGGTTTATCAATTTGCTAGTGGAACATACATATTTGCTTTCAGTGTCTCATGCACATTCTCTGTTCTCGTCAGTCCCCAGCCAAGACCTTAGGTGTCTTCAGTATCCGTATCTAGACCTTTAAGCTCTCAACCCTGGAACTAGGATCTCTACAGATTTTGTTTTTCTCCAACTTGCCAGCTAGTCCCACTTGAGATTGCTATTGGAATTATTGCACACACATGCACACAAATGCATCCAGTGCAGAAGACAGGTTGCCCTAGGGTTTAGTAAGTGTAGAACACTGTGGTGATGGGATGCAAGGCTCAGTTAGACAGAGCTTACTGATCAGCAGCCTGCTTGCTTGCAGTTGTTAGCTTCTTCTCCCCATTCCCAACACAGTTACTCCCTTCCATTTTCCCATACTTGTTGCTTCCTCGCCTATCTTCACCCCCCTCACTTGATCTGTGGTTGTTCCCCTAGACATTCTATGATACATTTTATGTGGTCCTGCAATCCCCTTCAGACATCTTAACATAAATTTGCTCTTGCCTGTGAGACCCTGATAACTGAAACCAGTCTTACTGGTTACAAAGCTCCTGATTGAATCTCTTCAGAGTTACGCTTTGGTGGTTCCTTTAATGGCCAATCGACCTATGTCTTAGAGTGCTAGCCATGATTATCTGTCAGTAGGCTTTTAAATATGCGTGCATCTTTTGCTGCATTTCATGTTTATTGTCCTGTCTTTTACACTCAGTAGCTGTAACACAGATATCCTTACATGTGTATGTGGTTTGTTCACACTTTCACTAATGTAACGAAGGATAGAAGTTAATAACCCTGCTGACTTTGACTTGAATCGTCTTGCTCATTGACAGTTAGTACCCTTCAAAAACAGTGTTTGTGTTTTACCTGCATGGGAGGAATGTCATGTTGCTTTGAGAAGTGAAGAACAACCAACAGTTCAGGGTATCAGTTTGATTGATGACCTTGAACGACTTCAGCTGAATCTTTCAGTTCTATTCAGTTTCACCTTGTAAACTTGATATGACCTGGAGGTATTTTTAAAAGTACTTGAGACTTGTGCACATTTTTGACTATGAATATATGTTATGAATAATCTGCAAATGTTCTTTTTCCTTGCTAAACAGGCTCCAGTTTCCTCAGGGCTATCCAACAGTGCAGTCTCCAATGTATTTTGTAATTGTTTGAAGATTTCCTTACAGGGAAATATTCCCAAGTTTCAACTGACTGTCTTTTAATGAGGATTGTCCAATCTCTGGTGCTTACAAAGGTCCTGCATTAAATTCATTGTCTGGTTGTCACTGGGAGTCTGCCTATAAGGATTAATTTACAGACACCAGATCTGAATACTAGAATTGCACTGAGCTGATACGATGCTTGCTGAGTTTCTAGAAGGCTTTCAACACCAGGAAGATCAGTAATCTTGGTTTCTCTTGATGCGGAGGATATTTCTTCCAGATCCATGTATTTTAAATACTTACTTACAAAAGGTGCTGTAGAGTTGGGGAATTAATGTCTAAGTTTGGTTGTGAGGATACTAAATAGCCCAGGAAGAACTGAACTCATCATTTTGTCTCCCTTATCCCCAACAGAGATAATGGCACTTATTGCCAAGTTCAGAAACTTGTATTTGGTGAAAATGTTCTGATTGATAAGTCTGCTATGCTATGCCAGTTCTGGAAATATGAAAATCCTTGGTGATAATCACATTAGTTGTGCAAGGTGGGAGTGGTTCTTTAAAAATAAGGCATAAACTACACATAGGTAGAGGTTACTGTCTTAAGCCTGAAAATTCAATGGGACTTCCTTGTTTTGGAATATGGCCTATCGGTATGTTTAGAATACCAAGCCAGTCTACTAGTTTTCTAGTATAATACATAGCATTAAAGCGTCCAAGTTGCAAACATTGGTGACATAAGGAAAATCAGTAGTTTCTAGCAACAATTAATGATCAGTTCTTGTGCCACCTAAACAGCAAGTTTAATGTACGTTACACAACTCATGCAGCAGAACAAATGTGCTAGTTCTGTCTTTCCCTTCTGGTAAAAGAAATAAGCTTTATATTTATCATAAATAATTATTACCTTGGAAAGTATTATAATACAGGAGGCATTGAAGAGCAACTTTCAAACTCTACATGCTTTTGAGGAATGATCGTGATTATGTAGAGCTATTACTGTTTGTTTCTTGATACTTTGTGAGCATTTGCATGGAAATATTTGCATTTTATTCTGTTACTATATTCATAGATCTCTAAAGGAGATACTGGTTTTTAACATCAGTCACATCTACAACTTAAAGTCATGCATCATAGGATTGCATTTTGGAAATAAACTGGTTTCTAAATAGGTATGAGTGTTCTGCAGTACTGACTTGCACAATCTTACTTCTACATTGTTTTTGTCCTTGTTCAGTCATAGTACTGAAGTGTTCATCTCTCCTCAAGTACTGTGCTTAACATGCTTGAAAGGTTGTTACTGAAATCAGCAATACTATTAGTAGGTCTAACTACATCTCTTCAATTTATCCTCATTTGGGGGATCATCCTGTAAAACAAGCCATTTTGTGTCTTGGCGTTCAGCTTCAAGTGTTAGGATGTAAAGCATGAGCAACCCTGTAAAATGAGGGTAGGATGTGGGCTCATCAGACCAGGCTGCCTTTCCTGCCTTGGAGAAGTTTAGATCCATAGTCTTGGCTTGCCTTGATACACTGGTATTTCTTAGGGGAACATTACACTAGACAATGTCTCTGACCTCCAGCCAGAGTGAGAGAATGGGGATAGAGCGGCTGTGACAGTCCTGGGTGTCACTTCCATATCACCAGCAGCAAGAATGGGCAATACTGCAGCCTTGCCTCCTAAGAAGCCCACAGACAGAAGGGGACTATTTTGAAGCTATTTTGCTGTTTGCCGCAGGAGCCCATAGGACACTGTATGGAGCTTGCCAGATCCATCCTGTTAGGCTAATTTTGTAGACTCTGTGCTTGCGGGCCCAGAGGAATCATGCTGCTTTATACACCTTTATAATGTTTGTAGTAGTTTTTTCCCTTTTCCATATACTTCAGACCTTCCATTTATCTAGTACAACCACTGTACTAGTCTTTAAAAAGGCCATTTCCAGAGCTATATATTCAGTAAAAAAAAAGTCATGAAAAATCAAACATTTATGCTAAACATAATCAGGCAGCAGCTTTTAAAACTTTTTAAACGGGACTTTGCTTTATTTTGGGCATTGAAGTTTTCTTCAGCCACTGTATGTGTTAACTGCCCCTGGGGAATTTCTTATGAAAACACTAATTTTGTAAAGACCGTTTATAGCATCTTCCACTTAGATCTCTTAGAGTTTGTCATGTGGCAAGTGCTTTTCCTTTTGAGTCAAGCTCAGGTGTGTGAGGACATAGTTCATGTGAGGTTGAACTGAGGAGCTTATTGCATTATTTGGTAAGTGTAATGCTAAACTATATGCACCTAATGCTCATGTCTCTAGTATCATGTTACAGATCCCACTGAATTAAAGGAAAAAAATCACTGAATCTGTTGCACTGCTCTGAGGAAAATTAAGCTGGGACTGACTGCTCTGCCATCAGCTGGGCATACGCTGCCTGCCTCTTTACTCTGAGACCTTTGTTTCCATGTTTCTAGTGCTGTTTTTTCCTTTTTTCTTCCTGAAGGATTTAATGGTAGAAGTTGGAAACACTGACACTTAAAGTAAGGATTGGCAGCTGGATAGTAGGAGCTCTGATGGAATTTGGTACTAAGGGTGGATGACTCAAAGTTCAGTGTCTTTGTAACTATTTGTTTTCTTATTTTGTCACTGATGCACCAGGAAGCTCTTTCATAGAGTGGAGATAATCTGCAAATCCAGTAGCCACCTAAGCCATCTTCTAGTTTTCAAACATAGAATCATAGAATCATAGAATATCCTGAGTTGGAAGGGACCCTTAAGGATCATCAAGTCCAACTCTTGACACCGCACAGGTCTACCCAAAAGTTCAGACCATGTGACTAAGTGCACAGTCCAATCTCTTCTTAAATTCAGTCAGGCTCGGTGCAGTGACCACTTCCCTGGGGAGCCTGTTCCAGTGTGCAACCACTCTCTCTGTGAAGAACCCCCTCCTGACGTCAAGCCTAAATTTCCCCTGCCTCAGCTTAACCCCGTTCCCGCGGGTCCTGTCGCTGGTGTTAACGGAGAAAAGGTCTCCTGCCTCTCGACACCCCCTTACGAGGAAGTTGTAGACTGCGATGAGGTCTCCCCTCAGCCTCCTCTTCTCCAGGCTGAACAGGCCCAGTGCCCTCAGCCGTTCCTCGTACGTCTTCCCCTCCAGGCCTTTCACCATCTTCGTAGCCCTCCTCTGGACACTCTCCAACAGTTTCATGTCCTTTTTATACTGTGGTGCCCAGAACTGCACACAGTACTCGAGGTGAGGCCGCACCAGCGCAGAGTAGAGCGGGACAATCACCTCCCTCGACCTACTAGCGATGCCGTGCTTGATGCACCCCAGGACACGGTTGGCCCTCCTGGCTGCCAGGGCACACTGCCGGCTCATATTCAACTTGTTGTCTACCACGACCCCCAGATCCCTCTCTTCTAGGCTGCTCTCCAGCGTCTCATCTTTGTTTCCTGCACGTTGGTGTGCTTAGATAAACAAACAGACCAACCCAAGCGTGTTTTTCTTCAGTTGGCCCACAAAAAGAACAGCCTGTTTTCGCAGAAAAGCTGATGCTTTATCTGACCAGGCTTAGCAGCCACGTTTGTCTTCTGTGTAAAGTGCCAAGAGGACAACTGGAATTCTTGATGCGTTTACTAGCGGTAGCCTACCGACCTCTTTCAGGGATACCCCTGTCAGTATCCGGAAGGATGGAGACGAGGAAGCACCTGAAGAAACCGAGGAGGATGTGCTTCCGCGCCCGTTGCTCTCACGACTGCCTCACCGAGGCTTGGACCACACACACAAGCAGGAGAGCGGGCGGCTTATTCGGGCGTGCGGACAGCTCCCGTTATGTCAGCCTGGGCCGGAACGCGGTACCGCCGAGGTTCGTGCCCGCCCGCCGCACCCCCCCGCGGGCAGGCTGCCGGTGCCTGCCGTTGGGCGGCTTTGCAGCCCGCGGCGCCGTTCCGCGGGGGGAGGCTGCAGCGGGGGGCTCCGAGCGCGGCCGCCCGCCCCCGCCGAGCCCGCTGCGCGGCGCCGACCCGCGCCCGAGCGGCGCGGACGCTGCCCCGCTGGGCCGGTTGCGCGCGGCCCAAGCAGCCGGCTGCGGGGCCCGCTCCGCCAGGGAGCCCCCGGCCCGCTCCCTGCTGCCGGCGCGGGGCCGCTCGGCCGCGGCGGGCGCCGCCGCAGCCCCTTCCCGCCGCTCCGCCGCTTCCTCCCCTCGGGGCCGCTCCCGCGGCTCCTCCGCCGGCGCTCGCCGGGGCCCGCGGCCCCGCGCCCCTTCTGCCGCGGCGTTGCCATGGCGGCGGGCGCGCGGCGCTGCGGCGGCGGCGGCGGCGGCGGGGCGGTGCCTGCCGCAGACCCCGGCCCGGCAGCGCAGGCCTCCGCCGCGGGGAGGCGGCGGGGCGGGCGCCCGCCCTCAGCGTCGGCGCGCAGGAGGCCGGCAGCGGCCGGGGCTGGGCGCTGGAGCCGCCGCGGCAGCGGGAAGATGGATGCGCCGCGCCCGTGCCTCGCCGCTCAGCATCCTCCCCGGGCCGCGGCACGGTGAGCAGCGGCGGCCTCCCGGAGGGGCGCCGGGCCCCGCGCAGGGGCTGCCCGCTCCCCCGCCGCCGGAACAATGGCCTCGGCCGGCTGCGGGGGCCGGGGCGAGGGCGGCGGAGCGGGGCTGGGCCGGGGCGGCGCGGTGCGGAGCGGTGCGGTGCGATGGCGGTGAGACGGAGGCCGAGGTGATGGGGAGGAGGCAGGCGGAGATGCTGCAGAGGAGAGGAGGCAGAGATGGAGACGGTGGAGAGCAGGCAGAGGGAGAGGTGTGGCGGGATGCCGCCGGCAGCCGTGCCGACATCCACCTCTGCCGCTCTCCCGTCCTGCACCATTGTGTGCCACGTTGGGCATTGTCTTGCCTTCCTCACTGCAAAGCGCGGCGTGCTGGGCGTGATTCTGCTTGCAGCGGAAGGAATTTTTCCAGGGCTGAATTTGATGCGCGGAGAGTCACAGCCAGCAGAGCCTGGGCTGGGCCTCAGTGAGATGGCATCTGCGGGTGGGCAGTAAGCGCAGCTGAGCGGAGAGCAGCTGTAAAGGCACTCCCCTGGTTTATTTTTACTCGCGATGCATCTTTGCCTATTCCGTTTGTTTGTATAAACGGTATTGCACAAGGCTTCTTTCTGAGCAGGTCTTTTCAGAAAGGCACCTGTACACGTCTTGGACTCTCAGGGTTGGTGTATTTGTGGATGTGTGTATGAATACATGCTCCTTTGCATACAGAGACCCCACAAGCTGCATCTCTTTGTATGTGCAACACGTCTTTTTTTTTTTCCAGTCATTAACCGATGAAACATGCCACTTGGGCTGATGTGCAATTTATTCTTAAATTACTGGATGCTGTCCTTCACTTCGTTATGGCTACTTAAGTCAAATCTAGGTCTTGCATTTGAGCTGTGTGTTTTTTTTTTTTTTTTTTTTTTTTTTTTTTTTTTTTGTGGCATCGAATAGTCATTTGTAGTCTGTTTCTATTTTTTTTCTGTGAATATGTATAAATGTATATATATATATAAGGTGCTGAGTATCTTATAGGCTAGAAACAGAGAGGTATATGTTTTAAAAGATTAATTTGACCTTTTGTAAGGAAAAATATAATGGGATGCATTGTTACAACCTTTGCGTTGTGATACTGCCCTATGTATTACGCTGAGGTGACATGCTGCAATCTCATTCTCTATGTCTCGTTTGCTGGGTCAAATTCTTCACTTGTGCATATACTATACCTAGTCTTACTAGACTTACTATGCCCAGTTTAGTAAGCAGAGCATTTGTCCATTTCAGGAAATGATGTTAGGTTTATTGCTTCTGCTCTGTCTCAGGTTTTGTTTCTATTGATCTGGCCTGCTGCTCCACAATATGAATTTCAAATCTGGATCTTTTGTGCTGTAAATGCAAGCTTTCCTGGCACTTGACCAGATTTAAATTTGTGCTTGAGTGAGGTAAATCTGTGGTGATTCTAACAGGTTTTCTGGGAATGGTTGTGGTATTGGTGAAGTCTGAGAGTAGTTAGCTGTTAATTGTTGAAGAGGAAGTAGGGTATGGGTGCTCTATAAATAGATTTGTAGCAATCAAAAGACACCATGGACCAAAGAGATGTGATGAAGTTAAGGGGGCTGCAGCCAGTTCCACCCTTACTTACACAGTGAACAAAATCCTGAGAAGGAGGCCCAGGGCGAGGAAAGGCTGGAAAGTTTCTGTTAGGATTTCCATTGGAGTTGCCTGGTAGAGGTGGCTGCCAGGAGCTGTTGCTCTGCTCTCGGGCTTTGCTGCTTTTCAGCACTGGGGCAATCCAGTAGACTGCTGGGATTGCCTGGTCATCAGCAGAGCTGAAGGAGCAGGCTGCCACTGATGAATGCTACATCATTTCTGACTTGCTGATCTTGGACTGAAAATCTGTTAGTGCCTCAGGTGCAGAAACATGGTCCTGACCTTGGAGATGAATTTGAGCCAGGTATTTTTACAGTGTCCATCCAGAGCTTAACTTTAGTCTGTGTGATATTGCAAATACTAATGAACTGTCTCAGTCTCCCTTCTGATAACCTTCTCCCTGTCACCTTTCAGTGGTTTGTGATGATTCCTCTGCTTCCGTTGGCCGTTTCCAGCTAGATCTTTTGATTAAGAACTACTTTGTGCTACTTATTAGGAATTGAACATAAGGTACAGCTAAAACATGGTTGTGTGTAGGGAAGACAAGTGGCAGTTGTCATTCATAAATGTATGGTGGGATATGCTAAACCATTTATTTTCGAGGCTTTAATGTTGCTGGAAAGATGCAGCATAACTTCTCTGCCATTACACAGGATGAGTGACCTCAGGGTATTCAAGAAAAATGCCGTGAAACATAACTGGCAAAATGAATCATTTTCAATTTTGATCTCTATTCATCCATTCAAGAGACAGTTGCTACTGTGGTTTCAAAACTGTATAAAAACAGCCTTCTAACTGTAAAAGTATGGTGTTGGATTGTAGTCTCATACGATATAGCTCAAGTGTAGCTTGAGTGGTTGAAATTCAAGTAGTTGTAAATTTTATATATATATATATATATATATATATATATATATGTATATATATTTTTTTTTAACTGAGCTATGGGACTGAACATGTTTACAACTAGTCTTTCACTACTGAGTCATGGTCAGTGTGCACTGTGGTCAGCGTTTGTGCTTTCTGCTTTCTTCATGAAATTGTGACACAGTAAATAGTCCTTACTAGATACCTGAATTTTGGGTCACTTTTGAGTTTGTTGTATTTTTGGGGTTCAGACAGGTTTCTCTGACATCTTTGTGCATGGCAATGCAATATTTGGGTTACAAGATTACAAAACAAATGCTTAAATTCAAGTAAAAAGGTTATTTTAGCTGAATTTGCAATGGCATGTTTGCAATGTGTGTTTCTAAACTAATAGCTCACTTTAATTCCCAGGAAGTAGCTTTTTCAACGTTCTCACGTACATCTGTATCACTTGAAAATCTGGTCTATACCAGATCACAACAATCTTGTCCTCCCATCCTCAGAGATGGATTCTCTGATGCCTTCTCTTTAGTCATCATCTACATCTGTGCAAAGCTGAAGTGTAGCTCTGTGTCATCACCTTTCAACATTCAGAATCCATGAGGGCATTAAAATGTCATTTATGCAGTACTTCTAGTTTCTGTATCTTTAAGGTCTATTTGAATTTCTCCTTTAAAATATGAGGACTAAAAAACTTTTCCCAATTTAATTTCTTTGCTCCAGGAGGTGGGGCTCTAAATAGAAAATTAATCAGCATGTCATGAGAAAACTCTGTGGTCTATCCACACTGAATGCTGTCAAGTTGAAATGAGTGTATTTGGCAATGTCTTTGTACACAACAGAAAAACTGTGTTGATCAAAGCCTGCAGATTGGATTCTGAAATATCCAATGAACTTTAAAGGAAAAATAACAACATGCAAGCACTTTCACGAATGCAGGCTTTCAGTTCAGATCCCTAAAATTCCTGTTGTTGTATGATTTGTTTGCCATGAATTTGGATCACTGGCTGTTAGTTGAGAAACCGTCACACATCCTGGAAACTTTAGGGCCTGTTTTGTTTATTTGGAAGATCATATTTGGACATCACAGCCTGTTCTTATGTTAAATAGCCTGAATCAGCTATTGTCGGAATAAAAGCAAAGTGAACTAATTGCTGTGACAATCTACATAACATAGTTAAATGAGAAAGAGGCAAATGCAGAAACTATTTTAGTACATGGCTGCATAATGAGAAACCCCTCAGTTAACTGTTTAACAGATGCCAACAAATAATGAATACAAATGAAGACTGGGTGGACCACATTCATATCATACCATATCATACATCATACATCATACATCATATATCATATCATTTCTAACTAGATAAAATATCCCTGTGATTAACAATAAAGCAATCTAAGGTACCTGAGGAAATGGTTTAGATAGAACAGCTGCTATGGTAAGCCAGGTCTTCTGTAATGTTATAATTTGTGACCTCAGATTGAATATATTTTATCAAAAATAACGAAATGACTGATTTAAATTAATTGATAACTGCTGATGCTAAAGTGCAAGTTTTCTCTCATTTTCACATTATGAATTCCTCCTATCAGCACCAGGAAGGTATTATCTTCCAGTTACTGGTTGACACTTGTACTTCATTTGTTAAACTATTTGTTGTATTTTGTTGAAAACATTTATTATAAAATTTTTTTAAGCAGCTAGGGGGAAAGAATTGTTAAGCCTTACATTGCATGGGCTGTAAATAAAAGCCATCCAAATGTCCAACTTAAAATTGCATTGAATTCCCAAGTTAGCTTAGAGTAATCAATTATGAGTGATCAAATGAAGTTGAGAGAAATGGTAGAGTCAGAGCTTCTGGGCTTCTTTTTCCTCCATGTGCACTAGTTTACTGAAATTCACTAAGTTGATTTTCTTTTAAAATTGATGCAGAAATATTTTTCATTATTCATTTCTATAGTGCATGCAAAATCCTTGGATTGCAAGTGATAGATAGAAATTAATTATAATCAATACTGTATTGTTTTGCATGTATTTGTTGTAGGATTGGTTTACAAATATTGCAGTGAAGAATTAAAAAAAAAATTGTATTAATACACAATATGCAATTACTTTTTAATTATATTTTCATGAACCCAAATGCTATTTTTGTTTCTGAAGTTCTATTATTCATAGGTAAAACATTTTTTTTTTTTTTTTACCCAGTGTTTATTTGTACTTAATATTCAAGGTTCTCTGAGCTGCTATTTTCTGCCAATGTGTATTGGTGAGGAACAAAATGAGATGCAGTCATTTTTGGAGAATCATCTAGGAGTATCTGCTCTAATTTCATATGACACTTAGAAAATGGAAAAGGGACGTTACTGTCCATGACTGGAAATTATAGTCAGTTATAGTCACTTTCAGAAAAATGAAGAATGTTTGAGCACTTTTGCACTTGAAGAACATTTAATAATCTACAGCTGAAAGGACAATTGTGTTAGTTACTATTTGGTTGCGTATAACTACATGAATGGTTACTTTAATTAAATTGGCAATGTTTTTAAGAATTAACCTGTAAGATGAGAGAATGCCAAGTGTTTTAGAGTCACAACTAATAACAAATAAGCATCCATGCAGATTCAGTGGTAAGTGTTACTAACTGAGCGGTATTTGGCCTGTGGTTGCAAGATTCTGTGTTAGCAGATCCCTTTTGTACTGCTTCGTGTACTTTTTAGGTCACAGAATGACCTACATGTTGCCTTTTTCTTGGAATATGTAGTCAGTGTCAGTGATCTGCCTGTTAACCTGTGTTAGGTGAAGTCAGTAAAGATGTAAGCATTGTCCTTGGAAGTTGATTTGAAATGTTATACAGTAGCTTAATGCCTATTAAAATCTCTATGAAATTGCCATAAATATTTTTTCTGGTTTCAGATGCAGCCTTTATGGAAATCTGGGTGCTCAAGACAGTATCCTGAATGTCTTATAAATGAGACCTTTTTGTTTTTTCTACTTTGTCATGTCATGTATGAACCAGTATCTCATCTGGGTTTAATGGGTGCTGTTTCATGCTTACACTTTTGCCAGCTGAGAATCCCACCCATCTCCTGCTTACATAGGTGGAGAATGCCCTGACCAATATTAGCTGATGCTTCCATATTTAAAACATCACAGTTCAGCTAAAAATCTTCATGTAAATTTCACGAGCAGCTTCTGATTAATAAGCTGTAAAGAGTAATTCTACTTGTGATGCGAGTTTTGCTTTTTCCTGACTTTTATTTTATATTTGTTGAGTTCTGTTCGTCTCATTATGAATAGAGCTACAGTATGCATGATGAATCATGGTATGGTGTTCTTTAATTTGTTTTGTTGGGAGGAAGCAAATAACAGTTCCTTGCACCTCAGCTGATTAATGACATTGATGGAAAAGAAGATTTCTAATGTTACCTGCCTATTAAGGGCCACTGTTAAAAAGCTCATAGACTGTAGAGGTCTTGAGGGAGTCTATCTTGCAACATACAATAGAAGAGTATGATTTACAACAAATCAGAAATGAAAAAGACCAGCTGTGGTAACAATATTTTCATAAGTGAATAATCTGAGTGTTTCTAGTGAATATTGCTTTCACTTTTTTTTTTTTTTTTTTTTTTTTAAGGCATTTTGACTGTTAAAGATGAATAGGAATGGCTAACAGGATGTTCACATAGATACTCACATTTCTTCTGAAAAGCTGATCTGAAGAGACAAGCTGTAGTTCCAGTTGGCTTAGGTTTTGCATAGCTTGGAGTATAACCCATGGTAATGGGAACATTCAGATTATTTTCCCAGGCAATGTAAGGAAAGGCTAAGTGGGATACAGGACATGGGAAATTAGAGAACTGTGTACATCAGGTTCTGCAGGACATTGACAGTGATATAATGGAAGTAGAAAATACATGTTTTGAAGTTATATTGAGCTGCAAGAATGTAGTGATCTGGTCAGAAGCAAGGTATTCAGAAAAGAAGAAAAATATACCACAGAGGTCCACATTGTTAAATGTTAGAAGTGAACACAGGAGGCCAGAACACTGAATTTTCTTATGCAGTCTGACACCTTATGTAAATCTACCTTCATCGGCTGTAGCAAGAGTTGAGCTAAAAATGACAAAAACTCTCACAAGTTATCTGGTGCTTTTAATAGAAAAAATACTTAAATATCTCACAATTTTTAATAGTGAAAACAAAATATCCTCCTTTGATGTTTGTAAGACAATAGATAATGAGGGCTATGACCATGGAAAAAAAAGGAAGTGTTTCTACAAGACACGAATTGGACATGAACACTTCCCTCACTGTTTGTTCTTTTCTTGTTTATATGCATTTTGATTAAATAAAAGATGGTTTTGCTGGCTTATTGAAATCAAAATCAAAGGAAGGAAGGCCTCATACTGTAAGTTTCGTGGTTTGCAATATTTCTCTTTCAGGCTCCATGTGTTGTCTCTGGAGTGCAATTTTACTTGTATAAAATACCTTTACAAAATGTCTTTTCAGTAAACCAAGAATGGGCCTAGAGTAACACTAAAAGTACAGAAACACTGAAATGTTTTTTTAGACCCTATCTTCCAATGAGCCGGGCAAGCTGATGGAGTGCATAATTTTCCCAATAATTTGATAATTCTGTTATTCTTCAATAGTGTGTCTGATCTGTGTCCATGTATATTTCCCTCTGTTGAGTCTGGGAAATTTCTATTTCCTTTCAGGATAAGGAAGGATTTCATATATTTACTGGTAGTATGCTTCATGGTAACTTCTAGGAAAACGATTGTTTAAAAAAGAGACAGATGGTATTTTAGCCACAGAATAATACAATATTGGTTTAATAAATCTCCTCGGCTTTGCTGCGGATAACAATAATGCTTCTGCCCCCTTTTGAATGTTTCCATGGTGCTGCCAGCAAGTTGGATAGGGATTTTTGGTTCATGTTTAGAGCAAGAGCCAATGGCAATTTTAGCAGCCTAGCAGCACCAGATTCATCCTGTATTCCTTGTGTGGAGCCTGAATCTGAGGGATATTTTGAGTATAGTTCTGAAGACATTTCAATATTTGTGACAATTATTGTGGTATTGATAAAAAAAAATATCTATCACACTATGATTTCTGTATAGTCAAAAGCCAAAGTGGTTAGGATTTGTTCTGAAGAGCTATTTATCACCATTTGGTAGAATAAAACACATTTAAGCTGCTACCACATGAAATTTGTCATGTTCTGTCTATAAAAAAAATATAGAACAGAATTGTATAAAGGCATGCAAATACTTGTAGGAAGCCTAATTTTTTTCTTTGATCTTGGGATGCTGTATTATGATTTCATACTAAGATAATACAGATCATGCTTTGAATCGCAGTTTCCATTAATCATTTATTCCATTATGTGACATAACATACACTGCATGGAATGCAATAATTCACACATGAATTTTATTCTGAACCAATGTAAAGCATAGATGAAAACTGGTAAATAAGACAAAGCAAAGACTTAATTTTGGATTTATTCGAATCCCACTAGAAAATGCAAAATAATGTGTATCCTGACACTAATGCAGGAAAGCTTGTCTGGAATCTAGTATCAGAGCACTGATTGTTCCTGCAAAGCTTCACCACTGTTGAGGAGTCTGCCCTAACCCTTTGCCCCAAACATCAATCATTTTCTCTGCTAACACCCACAAGTGGGAATAATAATAATGCTGTCACATGAAAGTGATGATTATGATGTTTATCTAATGTCATGAAATTTATTTCATACAGTTAACAACCAAATCTTAGTGTTCTATATGTTAGTAGAACCAAAGTTAGAAGAACCAAAACCGTAATGGTTACATTACAGAATAATCTTGCCATTCCCTGCACCATTTGTATGCCAGGTTCTTACTCTTCTAAAGTGTTGGTGGAATTTCTCATCCTGTGGCAGACTGTAAGATATTACTCCTTAAACACTTGTGAATAACATCTTGCATTGCCTGGGCCTTCGATTTAATGGTCAGTATCCTTCCTTTGTGAAAACTACTTTATGTAGCTAAGCACAATTTATTTGGAAGCTCAGTAGCCTTAGCAGCTTTCTAGAATTATGGATAGATGGGACTAGATCCTCAAATGCAGTGCGTATTTGTCACTTGAGCATCTAATATGTGAGTGATAATTGGTGAGACATCAAATGCAGATGCATCAGATGTGGACTGGAAAACAGAAGAAGCTAAACACGAGGGTGCGATACTAATCTGCTGCTGCTGTCTCAGTTCCTACAAGGAACAGAGCTCAAGGTTTCTAGTTCTGAACTTTGAAATGTTAAAAGCAGAAACCCAGGAGTGCAGGGTATGTCTATATGTTTTAAAGGTATTTAGTCCCAAATTCCACTGAGTGTTTGGGCACAAAATAGGCAGGAGTAGACATTCTTAGTGTTTTTTTTTGTTGTTGTTTTTTTGTTGTTGTTGTTGTTGGTGGTGTTGTTGGTGGTTTTTTTTTTGGCGAGGGGAGAGGGGACAGGGAGGTAATTTCTATTGTGTGTTCAAAGTCTAGATGATCAAAGAGTCATCAGGATTAGATGATTTCTCTGTGCAAAAGGATATTGTGAGCATATGCTTGGTTTCAGTTTTACCTTTGCCAAATGCTTGCACTCTGGTCTCTGCCACTTTGAGGGAATGTATATATACATGTACTTGTTCCTCGGGAGACACAGCATGTGTTTTGGTTCACTCAGAGTCAAGGTTATTCCTGTGTTGAGATTTAAGGGTTTTGTATGCAAATCCAAACAGGCCAACACTCTTATTCAGGAGTACACCAAATCTGGCACATGAGACACCTTGCTTTGCTGAAAGGAAGGGTTATACTTTAGAATATGTTTTAAAGGATTTTAATTGATTTTCTAAATTCTGTGGAAATTGTCATGTTATTGCTTTTCTAAAAAACCACTCATCATGCTTGCATTTGTATCAGTTTGCTAAAGATAGCCATAAAAAACTGTGTTCTTTGATCTTTGAGTAAGAACTCCTGTGTTTCACATGGAGCTCACTGCTGCAGTCTTAGATGTCTTAGTCTTGTATGTAATTCATGCAAAAAGTAAAGTCATGGTTCAGAAGACAAAAATGGTCTGGCTAGATTCCTCTAATCTTTATTACAGCAAAACAAGATAAAGTGGTTAAGACTCCTGTTCCAAATGGGGAGAGTAAAGAAGGGAACTGTTAAAACACTGTAAGAGAATGATGGCCTCAGCTCTTTTCCTGATGAGGCCCAAAGCAGTTTCCATGATATAAATACAGGCTTGCTTGTCATATGTGCAAACTGGAGCGTATATGCCTACGGCTGTTTGATTAGTGTGCACTCATGCCTCTTCATACTTGGCTGGACATCCCCCACGAAGAGTGTGCTGTTTCTCCTGCGCTTACACTATTATTCCAGTGAGACTAGAAAGGTATTTTGTGCAATGGGTCTCATTCAGCAGAAGCCCAAACAGAGAAAGGAGCCAGTTTTGGACCTTAAGCTGTCATGACAAAGCCTTACCTAAAGACAGATTGTTTTGAAATAGCCTTACCCCAACCTGTCAAATTAATTTTCAGTATGACAGTAGTGATTTTTTGCATTTTAACACGGGAAGACAGAAGTGAGGGCTTTATATTTTATTTTATTTTATTTTATTTTATTTAGAAAAAAATCTTCCATATAACTGTAACTGTCTGCAAACACAGAGTACTTCCCCTGGATTCACCTCTGGACCATGTCAGATATACGACTTGCTCGGTGTTGCTGTTTGGTTCTAAGCCCACTTGGTGGTCATGCTAATAAGGATATCCAGTGAAATGTGTCTGAGTCTAGTTTGCATGATATTCTAGCCATGAAGAATACAATGAGAAGGCATTCCTTCAGGCTGCTGAACTCCACCACACCCCAAATTTCAGGTATTTTTAATGGGACTGTTTTATTCTATATCCTTTTAGATAAGGGGTGTGACATACCTTAACAAGAAAGCATATCTGAACTGACTGCCAAGGCAACTTCCTCAGGCGGGAAGCCTGTTACCAGATATATTCTGCCCCTACTAATCTGTTCTGGTTGGCTTCACCAATTTAGAAGTTAAAGACAGTTTGGATTTGCCATAGGTTGTCATTAGGAGCAAAATCCAGAGCAGTTTCCTCACCACTTCAGATAAAGGAATAATCACAGAATTTCCCAAGTTGGAAGGGACCCACAAGGATCATTGAGTCCAACTCCTGGCTCCATACAGGACCAAAAACAAACCATATGTCTGAGAGCATTGTACAAACTTATTTTGTACTACATTTACTGTATGAAAAACAGTAATTGATTACTACTTTGAATGTAATATATTTGCTATTCAGAAGTTTGATTTTAAGACCTGACCTGCTTTTCATAACCTTATTTATTTTGCCTTTGTTACAGATACAGAAATGATACTGTTTGAATCTGGAAAATTTATCTGAACTTTTGTGTGTGTTGAGTTCTGAGCAAAGTTTTCAAATCAACATGCACAATACCAGCAGCTTTTTCTATAACATTAACTACATATAGCACATAACAAGGAAACAGTACAGAAAAAGTCACCCTATAATTATTTTACATTTGTTTGCACACCCTTTCACTTACAACTACTTGCAGGAGAAAGAAATATGAACTAGAGGTGGAAAATCTACCAGCAAGCTGTAACTGGAGACAGATTTCAAAAAGTAGTTTTTTTGGCTTGGAAGAATTTTCTCCTCTTCCCATCTTCAAATACTCAGAACCCAATGATGTTCATTCCTTTCAGTGATAGTTAATTGAACAGTTAATATGAACTTTAAGACAAGCACACTTGTTCAGACTATTAATACCACAAATATTAGAATGTAACAATCACTTTGCGATGAAGTACTGGATCAGAAACACTGCTCTTATGCTCAGAACAGCTTCAGAGTCCCATGTTTTCTGGGATCAGGAGTAGGAATTTTTCCTCTCTACTTTTGCTAGCATATGACCAAACCCACACAGAAAGTTAGCCTAGAATGCAATGGAAAAGAAAAGGAAAAAAAAAAACACAACAAACCACAAAACCAACCAACCAAAAAAAAAAAAAAAAAGGAGAAAGGGAAATTAAAAAAAAGGGGGGGGGGGGGGAAGGGGAGGGAATTAAAAAAGGAAAGCATGGAAGAAAAAAGAAAAGTAATAGCAATAAGTGAAATTTGTAGGAAGGGATGAAAACAGAAGATTAAAGAGACTAGGTAAGAAGCTTTCAGTGCAATTGCTCATCAAGTTGCACTTGTCTTTTTAAATATAATGTTAAAGATTACAGAGTGCTTTCCTTGAAGCATTTACTGGAGAACAAGTCTTATGAGGAGCGGCTGAGGGAGCTGGGTTTGTTCAGCCTGGAAAATTGCTCTTTATAAGTACATTAAAGGAGGCAGTAGCAAGGTGGGGGTTGGTCTATTCTCCCATGTGCCTGGTGACAGACAAGGGGGAATGGGCTAAAGTTGTGCCAGGGGTGTTTTAGGTTGGATATTAGGAAGAACTTCTTCACTGAGAGGGTTGTGAGGCATTGGAATGGGCTGCCCAGGGAAGTGGTGGAGTCACCATCTTTTAGATATTGAACTTAGCGATATGGTTTAGTGGAGGACTTGTTAGTGTTAGGTCAGAGGTTGGACTCGATGATCTTGAGGTCTCTTCCAACCTAGACAATTCTGTGATTCTGTGACTTTTTAAGGCACGTTCTGTCATGGGACGAAGTACAGTGTTATCTGCGCACTTGCGTTGAACCTCTGGGAGTGTGAGTATGAACACACTTCTACTACGTGCTTATATCATGCAGCTAAGCTTGAGTTGATCTCAAAAACAACAACAACAAGATTCAAACAACGTACTTTTTCCATACAGGAGCAAATTTAAGTAAGTTCAAGTATTCAAGTATAGCCATGATTTCTTGCTGATAAATTCTTCACAGCCTGTAGCAATGTGTTGCTTCTTCACATAAAAAGTGTGGCAAATTCTTTAGGGAATTCATTTAGACTTTCATTGAAGGTACATCTCAAAGAAAATGTGCGGTGCTTTTACTCAAGAATTTAGTGGATGGATTTTCTAGGGCAAGGAGCAAAATGGAATCTCTCATGGTGGGTTCCAGACTAAATTTAGTATGCTTTAGGAATGGACTTAATCCTGTTATCTTGGATTGAAATCTGCCCTTTTTTTTTTTTTTTTTTTTTTTAAGCAATCTTGATTAACTAGGTATTTTCATGGCTCTGAGGGCTCCAATAATTCCTACGCATTCTACTAGCAAGTGCTGAACAGGGCAAAGCTGATAGGAGATGCTTCTGCTGCTATTGTACTTGGCAGCCATTCATCATAAGCAATTCTGATGGTCTTTTTGCTTACAGACATCTGACAGATGCTTCTTGCAATCTCTAAATAGCTGCATGGCCAAATATGCCACCAGAATTTGAAACAGTTAATAGGGTAACATTATTCTCACAATCTGGGAATGTTATGATGTTTTTAATTTCCTTGACAGATATGCCTTATGATATCAGCACTATGCACTGTATACTTCATAGGGAGATCTATGTACCAAAGGGTTCATTCCACTAAAGTCAAAGGAGTTTGTTTACCTAAAGACTGAGGCTGTTTCTTCTTGGACTTAAAATCTAGGGTTTGATCATGTGTGCTGCTGAAAATCAGTACATCTGCCTGGCTTCCTTCACTATTTTGGAATTGCAAGTACTCAGTGTAGTAAGGACATGGCAGCAGGTGAAATGAGCCTCCTCACTTGCCTAGATTTCCACAGCAGACTGCTGGGACAGTGTTCTTCATCAATGTAATTAGCACCCTGTGGGGGACATGGTATCCCAGGGATTTATAAGAAAGGTTATTACCTCATTGTAGTCTGCAAGGGTCTGCATGCAAGCTTTGGTAAAGCAGATATTTGGAAATACTAATAATACTAACGATTTGGCATAAATATCAAGCTTTGTGCATTAAAAGTAATATGATCCAATATGAAGAAACTCACTATGCCCTTCCATCTCAAAGGGTAGGTAGCCTTGGTAGGTGAAAAGATACAGCTTCCCGAAGAGTAACTATATCCCTTTTAATTATGCTGGATGCTGAGGAGGTCATTTTAAGATGGCAATATCTTTCCTTTTTGCCCTGGCTTTGGCTAGGATAGAGTTCATTTTCCTCCTAGTAGCTGGTATGGTGTTGTGTTTTGAATTTAGAATGAAAATAATGTTGATAACATGCTGATGTTTTAATTTTTGCAGAGTAGTGCTTACACTAAGCCAAGGACTTTTCAGTTTCTCATACTGCCCTGCCAGTGAGGAGGCTGGTGATGCACAAAGAGCAGGGAGAAGACAGACCCAGGACAGCTGACCTAAACTGGCCAAAGGGATATTCCATGCTATATGACATCATGCTGAAGAATTAATATGGGATGGCTGGCCAAGCTGGGGGGACCACTGCTCAGGGAGGGGCTGGGCATTGGTCAGCAGGTGATGAGCAATTGCATTGTGCATCACTTGTTTTGCACACATTATTATTATTATTAATTTTCTGTCCTATTAAGCTGTCTTTATCTCAGTCCACAAGCTTTTACTTTTTTTTTGATTCTCTCCCCCATCCCACCGAGGGGGAGGATGAAAGAACGGCTGTGTGGTGCTTAGCTGTCTGCTGGGTTAAGCCATACTTTCCTCTCCCCCTTCAGAGGCATGAGATAAATCACACTCATAATGAACTCTTAATCATACCTATTCCATGTGCTTATGAATTTACTCATTCACACAGAAATCAATATTGCCTAAAGGAATATGTCTGGCCTTGCAAATGAGGCTGTCAATGAAAACAGACACCTTGCTGATGAAAAATATATTTCTCTCCTACAGTGAAAAACTGCCCCTCATCAAGTACAAGTCCACATTTATCTTGTGGGTAGACAGAATATCTCTTTATCCAAGGCTGTCAGTCTGTGCTAATAACTAATATGAAAAATATTTAAAAAAAAAAAAAAAAAAAAGTACATGGGACATGCAGGACAGAGGGACACTCATATTCCAGTGATATGGAAAAAAAAAACAAAAACACCACAAACAACCCATCTTAGCTTCCCTATCTGCATATCTTGCTAATGTGCCTGGATTTATGCTTACCATATCATTTTGACTTAGGACAGAATTTTCCCAAAAATTTAGTTGACAGAAACTGTTGGTTAGTTTTTTTGCATTCCCTTAAAAATGGCAAAGGTGACAAATTCTGGTGTGATACAGGCTTTTGCATGTCATTAGTTTTCTGCTTCTACAGAGACCCAGAATGCTAATGAGGACTTCAGCGCTTCTCTCTTCTTGTAGTAGACTGTAGGAATGTTGTATGAAAGTCAGTTTGGCACAGGATCTTGGGAGAGTTCAAGGGTTGGGAAGGATAGCAGGAAGAGATTGTAGATAGATTCTTCAGACTAAAATGCCTGCTTTGTGGTTATCCCAGACTGTAAGGCTTGGGTTAAATGACCTGTCCTCTCCAATCCTGTAGTCTCAACATCATTAATCCTTATGGTAAACAAACGTGTATCTTCTTCGCATGGTGCCCCTTTATGAGAAAAAGAAAAGAGCATGTATGAAATTTCCACCACTATGTCAGACTTGCATAAAGAAGCCTGGTTGTGCTGGAATCTCCCTTGCAGGTTTTCAGACAAAGATTGCAGTGTTTGGAGAAGTGAGCTATCTTGTGTTCCATAACCATGTGAGCTGTCATGTTGCAGTGTCCACTGATAAATAATAGTATGTCTTATTTCTCACAGAGCTTCCAAAGCTGTTGAGGACGGAACCTTAAGGATTGCCACCCAGTAGGCGTTAAAGTAACTGGTACTGAAAGGAACAGAAAAAGATGGCAGTTCACATTTGAAAGAAGTAAACACATGGACTCTCGCTGATAAGAAATCATGTCAAAAAAAGGACGTAGCAAGGGCGAAAAGCCTGAGGCACTGATTCTTGCCCTACAAGCTGCCAATGAGGAACTCAGGACCAAGCTGACAGACATTCAAATTGAGCTGCACCAGGAGAAATCTAAGGTGAGTGAGGGTTTGGTTTTAAATAAAAGTGTCTGCACTGAAGGAAAGAAACACATGGAAAAAAACAGCAGCACAGGAATCAACAGATGCAGCTCTTCTCTAGAACAGTGGTATGATGTGCTGCTGCTTCAGTGGAAAAGACCTCAGTGAAATACCAAGCTACAAGTTTAATAAGACTTTGGCCCTCAAATGGAACGGTATACTTTTTGTAACATCTTTGGCCATATTCCAATTAGTGTTTTTCATACTATCCACTCAGATTGTCTCTAACTATATTATTATTTTTTTTAATTTCCAGCATCTAGAAATTGTGTACTGTTGCTGTTTTTGAATAAGTGAATTTTTGAATATATTTCAGCAAGATATGTCTTTATTTCAAAGTTGAATGAAGTAGTTCTTAAATGTATAGCATGAAATTCCATGTGGATCCTTGTAATCTATCTGCAGTGCAGCTGAACTGTATTTTGTACACTAAGGTATGTATATATTATTTCAAGCTTGTTCAGGTACCAGTGGTCTGTCAGCATAACAGTCTGATATCCAAAGTTAGTCAAAAGCCAGCTGAGTATCACGTGTAGAGGGTATAGCCATGGCCCTGTCTATACAAACCTGTGAAGGTTTGAGGTTCCTCACATAAACTTTAGAAGTCTTTGGTACCACCTCAAGGCTGTGGGCTGCAGCCTCAGCTCTTCCCTACATCATCTGCTGATGTCTTGACTCTTTTCCTGCATCATCTGCACTAGGGCAGCCCTTGAAAGACACTATGATCTTGTTACACTATTTCAGCCTTTGTAGCCTGTAAAAAGGTAAATGGGCCAGTTGTTATCCAAGTATAAAATCCTGGCTGTTATTTTACACCTATTCTGCATAAACCCCACACACCTTCTGCTAAAATCCTTGCAGGCAGCATCAGTTTTCCCACAGGTGATCCTCTTACGGCCTTGCAAAACAGTGTCAATTTTGCTCTCCAAAGTGCTGCTCCCTCATCATTTAGGATGCTTCTAGTAGCACTCACAGTGCATCTGTGTTTTATACGCAGAGTGCATCTTTTGTGCAATAAACCCTTATATGGTAAATGCTAAAGTTGCATGAACACGAGTGAGATTAAGGCAATCTTCAATATGTCTTTTACAAGCAGTGAAGATAAGGAAGCGGATAGCATAACTCTTTCAAACTCATTCTGCATAATTTTCTTTCATATGGTCAATGACAGACTTGGAAAGCAAAAATACTTCTTTTGCGTATTCCCTACAATCTCTGTCATTCATATGTTGCGCGTAGGCAAGACTTGGTTATTTTCTTAAGGAGCCATAGGAGGCCAATAAGAAAACTGATAGCCAAGGGAGATTCTGTAGTGCTTTCCACTATATTCTAATTCTTGCTGTTTTTTTTGTTTTGTTTGTTTGTTTTTTTAGCATTGCAGCTATGGAAGGGTCTAAATAATGAGAGCAACAAATGTAGTAAAGCCTTCAAAACTGGAAAAAATATGTTATCTGAAATATATTTAAATGTGCTTCAGAGTAACAATGGAAAGGACTTGAGCAGAACATAAACAAAACAATGAAATAGTTTGTGCTTCAGTATCTCTCAGGAGGTCTATCCATAGGTCCATCTCATCTGTTCCTGCGACCAAATGAGACTGAGTGCTCCAGATATCAAAGGAATTATCATCATGGAGGAGCAAGGGGCTAAAAACTACAGTCTCAGGAAGCAGATCACAATTCTGAAATGTTCTGCAATTTGTATCTAGAGGAGCAGCTATCATTGCAATTTTAATTGTGATGTAGAAATCAGATTTTAGCTTTTTTCCCCTAGACATAAGCATGTTCAGAATGGACATCTTAGTACAACCTCATCTGTAAAATGATGTTAAAAATAGGATGCCAAAATGGACAGTCACACAACAATCGGAAGGAGTTTTAAGAAATTGCTCATCCCACAAAGGGTTCAAACCAATAGGATCTTTTCCTGTCTCTACTAGCAAGAAATTCATTCTACCACTGAATTCAAAGAGGACCCTTATGGTCTTTTATTGAGCAGGTCTCTTTCACGTTACCTCAAATATAGTAATCTTTTTCCCACTAGACCCTCACTCTCTCTCCCTTTCTTTCCATCAGAAAGGTGCATGTACACATCAGCTTAACACCTAATGGCAGTTAGATAAACTAGGCAGCCTGGAAAATAATAGGTATAAAACCAGGCATACCAGTACTTAGCTTGGGTTGTACTCAGGTCCTGCATGGGTCTGTACTGTGCTATAGTGATACCCAAACTATTTTGTTGAAAGTTTACGTGTATCTTTTTATGTCATGCCAGAACAGATCACATACATTAATTACACCTTATTTTGTAATGCATTCAATTCCCTTTTTAATAAGCAGGAAGACAACAGTTAAAGAAATAAAGAGAGCATCAGGCTCATTTTTAGTCATGAGTACTCAAAATCAAAGATGAACCCAGACTGAAAAAGGAGTGAAGGCAAACCAAAAACCTGCCTGAGGATTTTCAGGGTGGGGTGGAGGGTGGTGGGACACTAAGGGTACGTGTAGCTTTCTTTTCAAAAGTGATCTATGCAGTGGCACTTGAATTTCTCACGTGAATCATACAGATGTGATTAAAAGAGGTTGCTTTTTAGTCCCTGGCTGAAAAACACTTTTTTGCATATGATGTTATTACAGATAGCTACTGCATTGATAACCTCTGAAGTCCTGCAGAGAAGTCAGTAGGAGCTGCAAGTACATACCAACTTTAAATAACATCTGCACTGAATATTTTCCATTGAAAAGTTCTTGTGTGTTCCAGAGAATGGTCCAAGAACTTTAAAAATTATCTTTAATCTAGAGTAGCAAAGGACATTATTTAAGTAAAGCTAGCTGTTCCATTGGTGTAATAACTAGTGAAGCATGCTTTTCTGTGGATTCATGTTCAAGAGCTGACTGCATATGCCCATTAAAGCTTCACTTATAGATAAGAAAATCTGCAAAAGATGAGAGGTTTTCCGGTCCTTCGGACTCTCACCTTACATCAGGTGGTATCCTATAGATGCACATACTTCTCTCTCATGTAATTGACTGCCCATGGTCATGACAGTTGTAGGAATCTTGCTATTGCTAAGCTCTCTACTTTTCTCATGAATTTGGCTGAAATTGTCTGATGGGCTAAAAAAATTATTAGACAAATGCATACATATGTACAGGATCTTGTTTCTTAAGGGAAAATGAAAGTTTGTGTAGCCTCATTGAGTAAGGCAAGATACCTAGAGAAGACAATAATGCTTTGGCTTGAGTAAAGACAGTGCAAAATCTATGTGAGGGCTGTAGGAATTGGCCTGTATTTTGTGGTAGGAGGATGGAGGAGCATCTAGGGTCTGCAGCAGGGTCTTCTTCAATTTGATAAGGCTGTGTGCCTGGGTGGGCTTGTTTTGATAACAGCATCTTGGTAGCAGGTGACTTTCATTTTGTCTCAACTTAGGTTGCTAAACTAGAAAGAGAGAAGACTCAAGAAACTAAACGTATCCGTGAAGTGGAGCAGCGCAAGCAGACTGTGCAGATCACGGAGCTAAAAGCCAAACTTCATGAGGAAAAAATGAAGGAGCTGCAGGCTGTGAGGGAGAACCTCATTAAACAGCACGAGCAGGAGATGACACGGATGGTAAAAGTCCGAGACAGTGAAATCCAGCGCCTCAAGTCAGCGTTGTGTGCACTGCGGGATGGGAGCAGTGATAAAGTAAGGACAGCGCTGACTATTGAGGCACGTGAAGAGGCCAGAAAACAGTTTGACTCTGAGCGCCTTAAGCTTCTGCAGGAAATTACTGAACTGAAGTCTGCAAAAAAGCAGGTAGATGAGGCCCTTAACAATATGATCCAAGCTGACAAGATCAAGGCGGGTGATCTTCGGAGTGAGCATCAGTCCCACCAGGAAGCCATTTCTAAGATCAAATGGGAGAGTGAGAGGGATATTCGCCGCTTGGTTAGTAGCCCCTCCTTGCACCAAAACATTTCACGTGTTGTTTTATGCTGTCGTGAGTTTGCTTCCTGTACCTCTCAGGTTTTTGTTTATCACAGAACTCTGCAAAGCACCTCGGTTTGCAAAAGTAACAAAAATGTTGCATTATCATATCTCAGCATCAGATAGATCATGGTGAATCCACTAGAGTGACCACTAGGTGGGCAAATAATAACTCTATAGAGTAAGAGTTGTGTCCAGTCCATAAGGAATTGATTTGCTGAAATGCTAATACATCTGCCATGCAAAGTATTAGAAAAAGAAGATGTTTGCATTTGCACTGACAGCTTATTAGTTTCTTTAACCATTATGATGGTATCTTAAACACCTTAAACACAGAGCATGGCAGAACAAGAGAGATCTTTTGCTTTGATATTCATATAGCCTTCAGTAATTACTGGAGAGAATGAGCAAAATGCGACCCAAAATTGGCAATGGTGCAAGTGGCCGTGTTTCCCTATCATACACGAGCTGAGCCTGCTTACTACATTGGAAAGTGTAGTTTGAAAACTGAAATTCAAGATTTGACAATTGAGTAAAAGAAATGGTGATTTAAACAGTGTGAAGAGTGGTATTTTTGAGCTTAAAGCATTGTAGTTGAACCCTGGTAGGTGGCTAAGCACTCCACTGCCACCACTTACCTCCCTTCCCCTCCTCCCCTACAATGGGAGGAGGAAGATAATTGGATGGTAAAAAGTTAGAAAAATCATGGGTTGAGGTAAAGTCAGTTTAATAGGTTTAAAACCCAAAACAAACAAATAATAATAAATGTGCTGATCTTAATAGAAGCTTTAATTTAAAATTTTCTTCCCAGTCATCATTTGCACTCAGATGAAGATTAAGAACATTGTCGATCAGCTGTAAGAAATAAGGGGTTTGCACAGAATTTGTAAGAAACCGTCTGTACCCTGTACTATCTCAGCTGTTGTAGCTGAATTTATTTAAGCAGGAGCTATTCTAAACTATTTTGTTTTTGTTGGGGTATAGACTTAGTTTTCAGTATTATAAATAACTGACCAAGATGCAAGGTGAAAGCCTGAACTGTTCATCCGTTTTTTGAAGCTTTGTATCTTATTACCCTGTGTCTGTTGCCGTTACAAGAGCTGAGACATTTTGCATATTTTTTCATGCTTGGTTCCAAGGCTTCACTCTGTGAAAGGCTGCCGAATCTGTTACTGTATATGATAGCATACAGTTGTGTCCAAAACTTCAAAGAGTATTGTTTACAAGCTTGTGTGATATGATGTAGCAGATTTAAGTGGTGAGTGCTGGTGTTAAGTAAATCATGCAGTCCTAGATTGGACAAAGATGAAATGCTTTTGCATTTATACACTAACATTGTTGCTCTGTTTTTCTCATCAGATGGACGAGATCAAGGCTAAAGACAGGATCATATTTTCCTTGGAGAAAGAACTGGAGACACAGACAGGCTATGTGCAGAAGCTGCAGCTACAGAAGGAAGCTCTGGATGAACAGCTCTTCTTGGTGAAGGAGGCAGAGTGTAACATGAGCAGTCCCAAGAGAGAGATACCAGGAAGGGCTGGAGATGGTTCAGAGCATTGCAGCAGCCCTGTACGCAGGTTTTACTGGATGCTGCAAAACAGAAACGTAGCTGGTTTCTTTTGCTTAAAAAAAATTCTTGGTCCCTGGGAAAACATTCCCACTCTTATTCACTACAGAGAAGTTATAACTGTAGCTTCCTCTAAGAAAAGGCCAGTTGGACAAAGCTTTGTAATTCTGTTTCTGCATTTGCTGTATTTACAAAAATAAGGCATCTTAAATAGTAAGTGCTATTCTGAAAGAATCATAACTATCTGGGTAGTCTGCATCCCCAAAAACAAACATAAAATTGGGAAGACAGGTAGGGAGAAGGTGGGGATGAATCTAGGAAGCTCAGGAGTACCTCTTCTTTCTCTGTCTTGCTCTCTACACATGTAGCTGTTGCTTTCATTTACAAGGCATGCAACTTCCTTAGTTGAGTGACTAAACATGGCATTTACACAAAAAATATGTATATACACATATTTACACATATGCAAAGGAAGAATAAGAAGGTAAAGGCAACTGACAGTGAAAGGGATGTCCTTACTTTTTCATGGCTCAGCAAGTAGAAGAATGTGTAGGAGAAGGCAAGAAAAGCTAGAAGCTTTTAGCTTTTTGCTTTTTTCCCCTATCAGAAAACATATGAACATCAGTTTTGTGTTTTTTTTTTTGTTTTTTCTTTTAATTTTGTTAACAACTGGAAATTCTCAATCTTAAAATTTCCCCCAAACTAGATGATTTCTTACAAACAAACGAGCAAACAACAACAAACAACACATTTTTGCCATAATAGTAAGTATCATTAAAAAAAAATAAAATCACTTGATGATGATGACAGCTTAAATTGACTAGTATGTGGTTTTGGGAGATTATTTTCCGAAATGTATTTTGGAAAGAATTAGTAACGGTATTATGTTGTTACCAATAAACAGGACTTGCGCAGAAACCAGAAGAGGATAGCAGAGTTGAATGCCACAATTCGGAAGCTGGAAGACAGGAACACGTTGCTCGTTGATGAACGAAATGAATTGGTGTGTGAGCTTTGCACTATCAGACAGAGGGGGCCAGGAGCCACAAGGAAGGCAAAGAGAGGAGTCTCCAAGCATGACATTCAGTGATAAATATGCCTTTTTGATCCATCAGGCTTGTCACTAAGGAGACTGAGGATGGTTTTTTACTCTAGAATTAAACAATAATTTCAGTGAAGTTATACAGGGACAAAAATCACAACAGAAGCTGAGGCAAAGAGTGTCATACCTTTCTATATGATTGATTGTGTTCCTTCCTTGACCTTTTCAGGTGTTTTGGGGCATGCAACAGTGCATGATGAGACTTATCTTGTAAATCAAATAACGTCTGTAGTCCAGTATATGAGAACAGCTAAGAATCAGATCTAGGGAGAACAGACAACAGTGAATTGATCCCTTTATCTGATTTACTGTTAGGCAGTGATATCTGTGTGTTGAGGTCAGCACCCAGGCTTTTTGACTACTGCATGTTTCTGCTTCTGGAAAAGGGTATTGACATTCAACTCTTAGTATTTTTTATAATTCCTGAGCTAGGAGTCTTAATGCACTCCTTTCATATCAGTGTGGCTGGCTTGGATATCCTCAATGTTAATTAATTTAATATTTGCAAAATAATACAAAGTTTGTAGTAACATTACAAATGTGTTCACATGCCTCTCTTCAGTTATGTAAAGCAGCTCTCAAACTCCAAATTTCTGCAATACTGAGTAGTTTGTAGTCTGATGAGTCAGCTTGGCTAGCTGTTGCATGTCATTAAATACTTAGCCTGTTTTTCCACAAGAAAAAAATCCTTAAAAAAGGCTTCAAATTTGTATCTTGCACAATGTGACAACAATGAATACATTTTGTTAAATGTGACCCAGGTACTGCTAGAAATACCATGCACCTTAAGATACATTTAGACCAGCAACAGCTAACTTTGTACTTAGGGTAGGACAGATAGTTGTTTTGCAAACAATTGTGCTGATTGAAGACCACTTATGGCAGCTCCTCCCTTTCCTGTTAGCAGAAGGGATCTTCAGGTGCTTGTTAGCCCACTTTGGGCAAAATTTAATGGATTAGTCTGAATACCCTAGTAAAATGATGTGATGATGTAAACAAATGTGGTTAACAGTCCTTAATAGTTACAATAAATTCTCCTAGTCCTTTCCCCAGCAGAAATGTAAGGGGCAGGAACCTCCCAGTTATGAACAGTAGCTCGGAGCTGGCACAGTGCCTTCAATAGGTAGATCATCTGGGCACAAAGAGGATGTCTTTCCACAGCCACGCATAATTTTCTATGTCCTCCCTAAAAAAAATAAATGTCATGTATTAACACTCAGTTTTACCAGATGGAACTAGTTTTGCAAAGAAAAAGAATTTGGTTAAAACTCTAGCTGTGCCAATACTAGAACCTACAAATATGCCCTAAAATAACTTTTAATCCATTGGGATTTGTTGTTTAAATGATACATGATTTGTTGATTAAAGCAACATTCATTGTGCATGTGCACAAGTATTTTACTGTGTTACATTAAGAAACAGGTTTACATATATGTTGTTGCTGTGATCCAGACTGAGTAGGTACCTATGCAACTCTGTCTTTCAAAGAAAATCAATGGGTTTCCTGAAGATTAAAAAGAGGTTTTGGCTTTGTTCAGGGCTTTTGTAGCAGCTTTGCAGTTGCCTGGTGGTTTGTAGGATGGCTTCGTTCCTATGTATGAGTTTTCACGTAGGTAAAGACATCTTTCAGAAATAGATGTGCAGAATTATGCTTTGAGATTTATAGATAAAGTAAGTTTATAGAAGTTGTAAGCATTACTAGGATTGCTTTGCCAGTTCCATTTGATCATTTTGTTTGGCATTTTATTGGGATGGTAGTCCAACAGGGAAGATTAACAAAAATATTTCTAACAAATGAAAGAGAAAAAAGATATTTTATTTTGATTGCTTACAATTATTAATTGCTATTATCAATTCAGTTGAAGCGTGTCCGAGAAGCTGAAAAACAATGTAAACCTCTCCTGGAAAAGAACAAGTGCCTCACGAAGAGAAATGATGAACTGATGCAATCTTTGCAGCGCATGGAAGATAAACTCAAAGCAGTTACTAAAGAAAACATAGAAATGGTCAGTATTGAAGAGCAAAATGAACATTACTGCATTACATATGTCTGTTTTGGTGTGTATGTCTGCACAGTACATGCATGTACAAAGTGTGTCTGTGTAATGCTATTGATAAAATATATCAATATTTAGGTTTGTACATAATAGACTTACATAACATTGTGGGTTATGCATACATGTGTAATATTTTTAAGTGAATTCATAAAATCAGTCTTTAATACTATCTTTAATACTAAGGTGTATCAGTGAGTCATATTCTACTCTGCCATTTTGCATTTTTGCTTTTTTTTATAACCCACAAGTACAACCAAACCACAGCACAATCAAAAAGGAAGCTGTTAAGAACTATGTTTTCAGCCAGCCTGATTTCCTTTTTAGAATGCTTAGAATGTCCATGTTCTGTACAAAGAACACTGTAGAGCTGATGATGGCAAAGTGAAGTTCTGGTCTGCCCCTGAGTAAATATAATATTCCCATAAAACACATGCATTGTACATGTATATGGGAGAGGAAAAATGGTGTTGTGATGGCTAGGGTTATGTATTTCATATATCAGGGCTATATGAAGTGGGAATAAAGCGGTTATGTCTGTAGTTCCTTCAAATGGAATCATCCTTAGTGTCAGTTAGAATATGGTTCCTGCACATGCGTCGATGTTGCTTTGATGTTAATATAAAAAAGAAAAAGAAAAAAAGGTGGAAATCTTGGGTTGCCAGATGCAAACTGGCAAGCTGCTAAGTGTTTGTGTCTCTTGTCTTTGGCTCACAATAGCCATCATCCTCATCTTGAGCAGGCTGACCATTCTACAGTGGATGCAACTCTCCTGCTGATTAGGATGAGAGTATCAGATTCTCTTTCTTGTCTTATGGAAGAAAGGCTTCAGAGTTACAAGGTTAATCCACTTTAAGACTCTACAATTCACTCATGCCCAGAAGTCAGATAAACTTACTGCAGACATCACAAGTCAGAATTCTTCTTCCACAGCTGTAGTAGATCACAGATCATGGCCCCTTGGGCTCTCCCTCAGCAAGCAGAAGGTACTTGAGTGTCTGCATGCATTAGGCATCAGTGGGCAGCACCCTTGGTGCATATGGGCGCACACAGCACCAATGTTCTAATTTAGCTCCCTGACATCTGCTCTTGATAGTGTAGATGCCCAAATTATGGAAGCTAGCAAATTGTAGGTGGCTAGATTGATTCTCACAGGCTGTAGACATCTCTCCCACATATGCTCTGAAACAGGCAGGATACAGAATTATAGTTAAAATAGTTCTGATACCCCATTATTTACCTCTCCTCTTGTTCTGACTGGATACATGTCTTTCACAAGTCTAAAATCTCCGATTCCTCACTGTATATGGTCATATGAGGAGTATATGCAAGTGCATGGGGTCATGGGGCCTCATGGCATACCCACTAGGCACGCAGGAGGTACAAATATATTTGCCACATGGTGGACATCTAGATGCATGGTGCAGAAAGTTATGGTACATGACCTTTAAAGGCTGCTGTAGAGGCTATATTGCCTCTAAGTAGAGAGAGAAATCTTTGTTGTTCTGCTTGAAGGACTTGGCCTTGCAGTGCTGCTTTATTATTAAGAAGCGCTTGTGGGTTATAAAAAATATATAGCTGAAATTATTTATTACAAAATGTTAAGTTATAGGTATTATGTAGTTGAAGCATACTTAAATGGCTTTACATCTTAAATGAAGAACAATGCCTAATTTTTAGCTGAAAGGTTGTCTTTTTCTTTTAATTGCTATATCTTATTTTATCTGTGTCTTTCTTCTTCATACCACAGAGAGAAAAAATGACATCACATCCTCCTCTAAAGAAATTAAAATCTCTCAATGACCTTGATCAGGCTAATGAGGAACAAGAAACTGAATTTTTAAAGCTTCAGGTCATAGAACAACAGAACATAATTGATGAGTTAACAAGGGTACGTCCAGAGCACCAGGAAATTAGCAACAGTTCCTGTATAGAGTTCGCCACTGTTAGTATTTTTTTATTATAAATAGAGGTCTGAGAGTTCATTTCTTCCTTACTTTTAACACCTGAAGATTTTTAGATGTTGGTGAGTGTGGGTGTGGTGTATTAACTAGCTTTCTAATGGGTCATCAGCCTTACAACGAAAAGGTGTAACCTGTGTGTGTGATCTGAGCTCTGGAAATGAACGCAGACTAAGAACAGTGGAGCTCACCAAATTACAGATATGTTCATAAGGCAGGGCTGTGACAAGCTGTCTTTCCATTGTAACTAGGCTATTATTAAAATCTTGATATGTGGGCACACAATGCAATATCCTTCATGTTCTAGAAAAGAGCATGCTGCCAGTTGGTGCTTGTTAGTTTCTCATCTTTTTATTTTTTATTTTTGGGGAGGTGGGGGAGGGAATTGGTGGTGGTCCTTTGGGAACCCAGGAGTTAGACTTAATGACTCCTTTTGGGTCCCTTGCAACTCAGATATTCTATGATTTTATGATTAGTTCTTCTGTCATATCCTTTAATACAATTCTTTTTTATCTGGCTTTGTATTATGATGTTGAGGGGAAGGAGAGAAAGACTCCAAAGCAGGCTGTTGCTTCTCCTAAGATGTCATTGCTAGGAGTGTTGAAACCAACACTAGTTATCTTTTAATGACTCTGAGGCAGCATCACCTCTGCAGTCAAACAGTTTGCCTCCCATATAAAGCCCAGAACAGTCCCCTGCAACAGGCCTCCCAGTGATTTTAACAGGAAATCAATCAGCGCCTGTTGTTTGACAGCCTGTCAAAGAAGCTGCACAACAGTGGGGTTTCTGTTCTGCTATCCCTTCGTCCCTTCTTCAAATGTTTTTCTGCTGACGCACGGACACAGATTAGAATATGAATCCTTCCTTCCACCTGGAATCAGATTCCTGTTTGAAAGTATAAACACAGTCAGAGGAAGCCCAGTGTTTTGTTTTGTCTGTAGATTTGGCATTCTAGGACTGCAAACCAAAGGAGAGCAAGATACAAATTTTAAGTCCAATAACTTTTTAATCTTATTTTCCAGGACAGGGAAAAACTCATTCGTCGCAGAAGGAATAAAAGGAGTTCAAAGCCAATTAAGGTAAGAGGAAAAATGTTTTCTGTTTATAAAAATGCCAGTAGGCTTTGTACGAAAACACATTTTAGCAATCTGATTAAAGAGAGTTCTGTGGATTATAACAAGCTGCTTTAATGATTGGTCTTATAAACACCTGTTAGCCTGGGATAGCTTTTCGGGTCCATTTGAAATTCAATTAAGGGTGCATAGCTATTTTATTCACAACAAAATGTGTCTTTTCCCTTCTCTCTGAAATAGCAATAATCTTCCTTCTATTTTCTATAAATATTGATCTTAAGGCCTACTATGCTGAGATGTATTTATGTTTCCAGAGACCTTCCCATCTATCTTTTGCTATTTTTTGTAGTCCATCTAGGCCAATCCTCACTAATGCAAAATCCTTATCCATCTAATTTTTCAAGTGGAAGTCTGTCAGAAAACCTGTGTGTTGTTCTCTTCTGCTCAGTTCTACAGGCTACCCCTTATGTTATTCAGTATTGTTTGGATACCCCTTATGTTGTTCAGTATCGGATCAAGTCAGTTAGGCATTAGTTAGGCATTGGAATGGGTTGCCTGGGAAGGTGGTGGAGTCACCATCCCTGGGGGTGTTTAAGGAAAGCTTGGATGTGGTGCTTAGGGACGTGTGTTAGTGGATGATATTAATGGTAGCGGGATGGTTGGACCAGATGATCTTGGAGGTCTTTTCCAACCTTCATGATTCTAAGTCCAAAGCTGGTATAGTTTAGGACAATTACAGAGCTGAGTAGTCAGCAGTGGTTCAAATAATTTTTTATCAGCTGGATATGAAGAATTACTCTGCAACAGCCATGTTCCATATCTAGAGAGTGGAGGTACAGTATATGACACACAGTTTGGTTGCTTTTTGTCCTCAAGGACGTTCCTTAGGTGGTCAGCCATGTTCTGTGAAAGTAATGCCTGCATACGAGACAGAAATTCAGACCAGTATACCCTAGATGTGTCATCACATTGTTTCTATATGGGTTTTGAGGCAATACGCAGCAGAAAGAACTGTGAGGCAAGGACTAAAAAGTATTTTTGTCTGTTAACTTTATTTCTAAGCCAAAAATTGAAATGTGGAAGGATATGTCCATTGTCATCACTTGTAAAAAATAATAAATAAGAAAAAATGATAATGTATGAAAAAGTTTATTGTGCTTTATTTTTTGGGGGGGTGGGGAGGTGGGGAGAGGATTCTAATTCCAGGTTTAGAAGGTAGTAACTTGTCATCAAAAAAGGAAAATATTGCAAAGCAGAAATGCATCTAAAATGCTCACTGATCAGCTTTCAGCACAGTTACCCATAAAGCAAGTTTTAAAATGCTCATCTCTGTGCCCTAAAACCCAGCCCTGCAGGTCAAGCACCTATACTTTGATAGGTCATGACTCAGTTTTCATTTGATTTGTTGAATTCAGTTACCAAGACTGGAGACAATGAGGCATCAGACATACAAAAAAATCTGTATTGTGTGAGCAGTCTCTTACAACATGTGTCAGTTACTATATGACTAGAAAAATATGTGAGATAAAAGTCACATTAAATTGTTTTGTGTTAGCATAACATTTACTCATTTTCTTGAACAGCACTATCAGTGAGAGAAGCACTGAAATATTCAGAATATCATCGGTGTCCGTGAAAGAAGAAGAAGGTTCCCTATTCCACACCTTAGACATTTCCTTTTCTGGCATTGTCTTTTCTTTGCACATTATTCTGCATGTTGACAGATGCCTTCTGAACAGCTTTGAGATTAACAAATGATTCTTCTGACACTGTGTGGGGCAGAGACTTCTCCTTAGTATGTTGCTGCTACCATTATGTTTTCCAAGTTTTAGACTGAGACAGATCCTCAGTCTAGAAAAATTAATCAGCAAACTCATATTCTCCACCAGCACAAGACCTAATATTCAGTATGATTCGCTTTGTTTTTGTTTGGAGGGGGTAGTTGCAGGGGTTGTACATAACTTTTGTCATTTCTTTCCTTTTTTAAATAGCTATCAATGCAGTTTGGAATTAACCTTTCCCCCAGTCAGAAATGCTCACAGCCCATTTTCAGGGAGATTCAGAAATCACATGTTTTTCCTTCTTTAGAGACATGTGGTGGATACAGTTTTTGGGTATGATGATGATTCCATGGACTCTGAAACATCCTCTGTGGCCTCATATAGAACAGACAGAACACCAGCAACCCCAGATGATGATCTGGATGAGGTAAGATCTGACTATTTCCATAGGTAAGGACAGGTGTTCATGAGATTTTGACTTTCAAAGGAAGTGGCCAGGCTCTCCAGGTTTTTTTATTCCTGAATATTGAATGACAAGTTCTTCATAGTTTGGCCTCAATTTCAGTTACTGATATCCTGAAATGCTGAGAGGTTCTTTAAAGATCTAATCCATAGAGTCTACAGCTATGACTTCATTGTGATCTGAGATGAGTTTCTTTTCTGCCTCAAGAAAATGAACTTGTTATATCTCTTTTAGCTTAAAGACATACAAATGGTCTATAAAGTCTATATTTTTATTACTTCTTATTACAGCAAGCTTACCAAAAAGCTGTTATGAATCAAGATCCATAAACCAACTATTGTGTTTAACAAGTCACACTTGCATTCTTTGCTTTGGCAGTGCACTGCTGTCTGGTGCTTAGACATGTCCTTTCTTCTCCCTCAGAGTTTAGCCGCAGAAGAATCAGAGCTGCGGTTTCGACAGCTGACAAAGGAGTATCAGGCCTTGCAGAGAGCTTATGCACTACTGCAGGAACAAACAGGAGGCATCATAGATGCTGAAAGAGAAGCCAAGGTCAGCATTTGTTTGAGAGTAGAAGCATTTCCTTGCCTTCAGAACATACAGATATCTCAAAGTGGCATACAAAGAAATGGAGTGGCATACAACAGAAATGTCTGTTTCCCTCATTGGCTACGTTTATTTTAATGGAATGATGATTACCGATGGACACAATAACTCAGTTTATAAGGGGCTGTCCTCCAGCTGAGCCCCAAACCCCTGCATTTAGGAAGGCATACCAAAGCATACAATTGTGCAGTTTGGCACAGAATCACAAGAGTTTTCTCATGTTTTGCCCAGGTATGAAGGTGTTGGATTTGCAAACGTAGATAGAAGCCTGTGGTTTTGCACAAAGGCATAGATTGTACCAACCTTAGGAATACTCACCTGAATGTTTCTAAAAAATACATCCAAATTACATTCAAATTTGAATTTGATGCAGATTAAAGTAAACCTTCCAAGGCTAAAAATGTTGTCCATCTAATAAAATCCTAAAATTGTTCAGGCTAGAGGGGGCCTCAGATGGTCTCCAGACCAACCTCTTGCTCAAAGCAATGTCAGATGTGAGATATTACCAGGTTGTTTACCACTTTAAGTCAGTTCTTGGAAGAATTCTCAGGCATTTCTGATTGCTTTTTTCTACAGTCCTTTGCCAGTCTCATCTGCTAAGCACTTTTCTTCAATTTAAGGACTGTCCCATACCAGGGTCTTTGAGCAGAATCTGTCACACTGAATACCTGATCTTGGGTTTTGCCACTCTAATACATGTTACTAACAAGCTTGGGTGGGGAGAGGGAGATGATCTGCTGCTTTGTCCCCCTGTGTCGTCTATATGGTAATATGTGAGGTGGCAGAAAGTATTGATAAGCCAGAATCTTTGTAATGGTTACTCATTCAGTGGAAGTAACAGCATAGACCATGATTCTTCTTGTGTTTGGTTTCCTTTAATATCAGCCACGTTGCTGTTTTTGTTGTTGTTTAATGCTATACCTGACTTCAACAGGCTCAAGAGCAGCTCCAAGCTGAAGTACAGCGATATAAAGCCAAAATAGAAGATCTGGAGAAAACTTTAGCACAGAAAGGGCAGGTAAGCACTTCTTGCATATATTCTTTTAACTGCTCTGCTTAGAATATGCCTAGTACAGTTTCAGCTTAAACTTCCCTAAGATACAATGTCCCTGTTTAATAAGCAGGCAGGTCTAGCAGGTTCAGAAATTTTTCTAAAGCTTGGTAGACTAATATGCTGTTATTTTGTAATTTGCAGTCTGTTCATGTAAGATTTTTAATCCTGAATATTGTGGCTCCAATTTTCAGTAAACATGCCTGACATAATACAGTTTGATTATTCTGAACAGTACTGCTTCATCCAACAGGACTCTCACTGGGTGGAAGACAAACAGCTTTTTATTAAGAGGAACCAAGAGCTTTTAGACAAGGTATGTTCCCAAGTTCTGTGTGTTCACTCTGAAAGGTAACCTGGATGCTGCAATACAGCTTTTGGATATGCAGTCTGGTGTTTATAAGTATAGTATATGGATAGAACAGCATATTTGAATATGGATAAGATGTATGGACAAGATGACATATGGATAGACACAACCTCTCTACCTGCTTAGGCACTATTGCTGATGCTCTCAACCTGAGAGCTGGAAGCTCTGCTTAGCATTACAGCTCTGCTCTAGCATTGTGTTCCTGCAACACTGCACTGAAGAGTCTGCTGTTGCAGCCCTGGTGGGACATTTTGAACTCAGCTTCTGGATGTGAAACAGCAGCAGAAATGCAGTCACCCTGTAACACCAGAACCCTTTCATTCCCTTATTTTCTGTATGTTCTGTATATTATAAAGGGCTTGTATCATCCCTAGGTCAGTGCAACTTGAACTAATATTTCAATTGGTGCATGTGTGCATATACACACATGTATAGATACATATGTGTGTATGTGTGTGTGTATATATTTAATCATGGAATATAAGGCCATGAAGGACCTCGGCATTGCTTGAATCACCAACAGTTACAGCAGTGACTGTATGTACATCTGCCATCAGCAAGAGATCATTAACTCCCAGCAACAGCTCCTCTTTCTTCCTTCACCTCCCCAGATGAGGCTTCCTAGCTGTGTTTCTCCCCTTCCATAAACATGCCTAATAAGTCTCCATCCCCGTGCCATGCTTCTCCATACAAACTGATCTATGGGGGCTCATTTGACTTCAGTCTTAACACACTCCCTAACCATCCTTGTCTGGGCCCTACTCAGAGAACCTCGTTGCAAAGTATAGGTCCTGGCACTGGCTGGAGACTTGCAGAAGAGAGCAGGCTGAGGAGCCAGTGGTTGTGTTGTTGCCAGCAAGGAAGTTGTATCCAATTGGCCAATGCATGGTATTCATGTCTGCTAATTGACAGTGCTATTCATGTGGAGATGCTGTGCAGTTCACAGGTGTGCTCATGTGGGATAGGATGACTGCACAAGTAACTGCCCCACAGAGACAACTGTCCCTGCATGCCAACTGTGCTTCATGTGCCACACACTGGGAATCTGATCCAGCCCAATATTTCCTCTAAAGCAGGACCAGCTATTTCTGTGCCACTCCTGACAGATGTTTATCCAACTTGTTTGCAGAGTCCTCCAAGTATAGTCTTCACAGCCCTTCCCAAAAAAACTATCCTAGCACTTTACTATGAGATCAGTGCATTTAATAGTTAATGTAGAATAATCTAATAGCTAACTTGATATTTCTGTTGTGTTAACGTTCCCACTGATCTTCACTAGGATCGGATTGCTTTAGGAAAACCTTCAATCTAAGCATTTTACAATGTTTAGCAAGCTGATGAGCAGAAGTTCACATGTAAACTAAAGACTCGTTGAAGTAACATGGCAAGTAGTGAATCCTCTCCAGAGCTTGGATCTTGAGCTGTCTATGCTATCTGAACTGTTACTCACCAAATATTCAACATTTCTTGTAACAGTCACACAGATCATGAATTTACATATTTCTTTTAGATAGAGAAACTGGAAGCAGAAAACAGCCGTCTGCAACAGGAACTGCAGGATGCTCGGGACCAGAATGAACTGCTGGAGTTCCGCAACCTTGAACTGGAGGTGACAAATGAGCTCCTTACAGTAGACAGAACCAGGGCACTTGCACTGAACACCAACTTGAATTAAGTGTTTACACCAGCGCTGTAGTGATATAATAGAGTAACAAATTGGGCGGAGCATGTTTAATTGTGGGCTGTGGAGGTATGTTAGCTCTAATATGCTGGAAACAGTAATCTCTATACTTAAATGGTTCACTTCTGTCTGAGCTGGGTGCCTAGTAAAGTAAGGTAAGTTTAGCTGATTAACTTCAGCATGACTGTGCTAGGTTACCGTGTTTTTCTAATAATTTGGAGCGTTCTGTTGTCAACATGCTCTGTTCTTATATCTGCTCTGGAGTACAAATGTATAGTGCTGGACAGATTATATTAAAATAAACAGAAATTAATTAAATCTAAATGACCCAGGTAAACAAGGTTTAAATTCCATCCTCCTGTACTTTACTCAGAGTTGTACCATAGTTCACAGCTATAATCTCTCCTAAGAGTGAGTACCCAGGTTATTGTTTTGTTTATGTTTTTGTTTTGTTTTTGTTTGTTTTTAATGAAGGTAGACTGAGCAATTGAATTAAATGTTTGTAAACCAAAAACATATTTGAAAGCAAAATTTGATTTTCACTTTTTGTACTTGCCTGAATACCTGAAAGGGATGAGAAATAACATTTTCAATTTTTTATTTTTGTCTTTGGTCCTTTAATACTGAACAAAATTTTATAAGTTTTAGGTAATTAAGGTATGAAACTAGCTAATTATTAATTTTATTGAATTTATTCCTTTCCACGGATAATAGAACATATGACATACCAGGATGAGCAAGCATGTAATCTGAGTATCCTAGTAGTCTTAAGTCAAATACCCCTTTTCCACAGACAACTTGCAAATATATATAATTCATGAAATTAATTTGCTGTAAAACAATTCACTGGGTTTTAAAACCCTATACCACTTGGCACAGTGTCTTTGGCCTGGAGTCTTCCATTCAGTTTTACCAGCAGTAGTTAAATAGTGATGTAATGTTTCTTTCTTTTTCTCCTAATATGAAGAGCTTAAGTTTGTGAAGCATGATATAAACCGTAGATATTGCATTTATTGAGTTCTCTACACATCTCATTCATTCTAACATGTTCTCTGGTGTCTTCTGAATTAATTTTCAGGAAAGAGAGAGACGATCTCCACCATTTAATCTCCAGATTCACCCATTTTCAGATGGTGTGAGTGCTCTACAGATCTACTGCATGAAGGAAGGGGTTAAGGTATGTCAGTTTTATAAGGCAGGACTTACTACAGGAGTGGTTGATGCTCCCCACGTAATCCATTACATTAATCGCTGCTAATAACTCCACTATATTTTAAGCATTTAAACTCAGTCTAATATAAAAGTGTATGATGACTGATGCAATTGAATTGGACTTGTAAGTTTCATCATAATGATAAAACATGGCTCAAAGGCAATTGAAATCAGTGTGTGATGCATTTCTATGGGATACTACAAAATGATACATCTTGCTGTTGTTCACAGGAGGGACAAATATTGCAGCCATGATACAATGTGTATGCAAAGCCTTTATCTTATTTTCTCTTTGCAGGATGTCAGCATACCAGACCTCATAAAGCAGTTAGATATCCTAGGTGATAACGGGGTAAGTTAAAGTGGGAGGTATTTTCCCTCTACAAAATACATTTTGTACAATAGGGAAAGTGAAATCTGTAACTATGATGTCTATTTTTTAAGATATTTGTTAAAATTATGTAATACCAGAAGTCTTCATTTAGAGAGTGTCTATTTCCTTAAGTTGAGCATTTGTGAGATTTCAGTAATCAGAGAACTAGTAATGAAGTAGCAAATTTAACGTGTGGTTTAGCAGACTGGGAAGAACTCATGTCCAATGGCCACTCATATTTGGAACTGGTTCTGACTGTACTCCAGTCATTCAGTGAATCATGTGAATTAGCTTGGCAGTATGAGCCCACCACATCTTCATCAGGACTAGGATTCCTCTGCAAGCAGTTTCATAAACAGACAAGAAATACCAAATGCCTTGTGGATTTCAAAGTGGGCATTGCTGCCCACTTTATTCCTCTATGTAAAAGAAAGTATCTGGTATCTCTGGCTATCAGATACATTTTAAGAAAGTGTATAAGAAATAGAAAAAGAAACATCATTATTGTCTACACATATACTGGTGTAAGTTAGCTTTTTTTTTTTTTTCAAAAACAATGGAGATTCCGCTTTGCAAAACTAGCAAAAAGAGAAACAAATGGGTCTAACTTCAGTTTACGTATCATATAAGATGCAATGGTATGAAAACATACAGTCAGTCCATATCATGTAGAAAGGCAAAAGCAGTGGTCTTTTTTTTTTTTTTTAATTACATTAGCAGCTCCTGAATATTTTTTTGGGAATCGTATAATCAGTAATATGTGGTTCCCCTAAAAAAACTGTAGACCTAGAGTGCAGCCTGGATTATCTGTATTCATGCAGGAAACTGCTGCTATTTTTTTTTCTTCCGTCTCTTCCTCTTCACAGAATTTAAGAAATGAAGAACAAGTGGCCATAATTCAGGCTTCCACTGTTTTGTCCTTGGCAGAAAAGGTAAAATGTGTGCTTGCTTTTCTCAATGTTATCTAATCCCTCATCTAATGCTGTACATTTTTTGGCTCTGTTATATCAATATTATCAGACTTTCTAGTGTAGCGAGCATTTCCACAGACAAAGTAAACTCTGCTATCTGTATGTAAATACTATTGTTTATCAACTAGAGATTTTGCAAGGATAGAAATACCTTAATGTAATCACAGTCCCAAACACCTTGCTAAACAGCAAAAATGTCAAACCTACCTGGCACAAGCTATGTAGTCAGGACAGTTGGAAAAGCAAAAAGAATGAGAAATGAAACCTGCAATTCTAAAGTGAATTAGAAAATACAAAATCAGACATTTAATCCATAATTAATCATAGACACAGATTTCTACTCTGAAAGGAACTGTATGCAAAATTTCCACTGAAATTATGTGTCTAGGTTCCTTGTATGGGAAATTGAAAAAGAAAATAGGCATTGGTTAAAATTGCTTTCTATGGTTCAAATACAGCACACAATTGTGTTAATGTGACAGCATCCAAGGATTCTACTCATCAATTGCCATCTACTTAACTAAGCTATTTCTAGATCCTAGAGACCCATGGGTCCTCATTCATGGGATGAAATGGGATTCCCTATCCTGGAAAGTGTACTTTTCCATCTTCCAGTGATCCTGTAATAGTGATCCTCATAATTCCTCCTTATGAAGTTTCACTTGTAGCCATCATGTCACTGTACCTGTCACTGGAGAACCTATTAAGACAGGCCCAGAACTAGCAATAGGTTACTATAAATAGACTAATAAGATGCTGTAGATGTCCCATTGCCACTGCCTGTGAGCCTAGAAAACACAGCAGGTTACAGCTTTTATTGTCTTCCCTACAGTGGATCCAGCAGATTGAGGGAGCTGAAGCTGCTCTGCACCAGAAGATGATGGAACTGGAAAGTGATATGGTAGGCAAACTTTCCTTAGTAGACATTTTAGGAGCATGTCACATTTACTTGGCGTGCCAAAAAAATAATTAAAAACCTGGTCTTTTGGCAAATTAGGTATGCAGGCTTTCTCCAATAATTGCTGAAACCATAAAAATGTTACTAGACTGTTCCATATGCAACAGCAGATAACACAGAAATGAAAATAGTTAAGGTTTGAGAACTTTCTCTCTTTCCATGAGGATGACTTTACTGAAGTACAGAGGGTTCAAAGGCTGCTCAGTGATTTTCAGATATGAAAATAACCACACTCTTTGCCTATTAAGATTGACACTATAAATGTTAGTAGTTGTAGGACATTTTATTCAATACCTGTAAGTGAGAAATTAATTAATTTTCATACTGCCTTCTTTCATTACATTTTAAGCCCGTATCATCCTGAAGCTAAAAGCTTCATAGCTGAACTTCCTATGGCATCAGTAAAGCTAGGACTTTATTCTTATTCTAGTTAATGGAAGTAACTTAAGAGATGAACAAGCCTAACAACATGAGTTGGACAGCTGTAGCATTTTACCTTTTGTTCCTGTGGTATGTCTATACTCAAGTAAATTAAGCTTTAAGTATGCCGAGAAGTTAAAGCACAGCATCTTTCCCCAAATAACATGGACATGAAAATGCCTGTTCAGTTCCTGTTTAGTTTATTGCACTTCCTCCCAAAAAAAGAAGCCACAAAAGGAGTTGTCTGGGATGCCAGAGGTGTTATCTTTAGAAAAATCACACAGAAAACCTTAAATACTATCGAAATGCCAAGCAATATTACTGAAATCAACAAGAGATGATGGATTTTGTTTCATGTAGATCAGATGTATCATCATACAAAACTAAACACAGCTATTTTCCATTCTTCCTTTTCTGGCTGAGTCAGATAGATAATAACTTTGCAGAGTGTCAATTAAGACCAGTCTCCTAGTCCTGCTCAAGACAGATGTCTGTAGCTGATTCAATAAACCTTCCCAAAGCATTTTTGGTAACTGAGTCGCGTTTCTGTCTAAATCCTTCATTGTAGGAGCAATTTTGCAAAATAAAAGGTTATTTGGAAGAAGAACTAGACTACAGGAAGCAAGCTCTTGACCAAGCATACATGGTATGTACAAAGGAAATGCTACAGTACATATTAGCCAGCACTGTGACAGGACATGGGCTTCAGTTGGATCATGAGAAGAGGTTTTTGCTTTCTTCTTAGTACCTTTTTTTTTTTTTTTAATTATTATTTGCTTTCCCATTCTCCTAACAAACTACCATGCAATGTGCACAACTTCAAAATGACACCTAGGTTTTGCAAATCCGAAAAAGGTAGATCTCCTGAAGTCTGAAACTCTTTTACTCTTTTGTCATTTATAGGCAGTTGTTGCTCGTTAGTGTCAGCTTGTCCAGCTGGAGTCAGTGAAACCAACTGGAACTCAGATCTGGAGTCTTAGATGGCCCATTTTAAGCATATCATAGCAAGTAGAGGATATGCCACAAAGAGCACAATTTCCTGATGTAAAACCACTGTGTCAAATTCTGATACATAGGTCTGATAACTGGCCTTGCAAGTTCAGCACAATTGGTTTGTCAGTTAATGGGAATGCTCATTGATTAGCAAAATTAAGAGCAAAGTAGTTTGACACCGACCTTCATTTTTTTTCTCTTTTTTTTTTTTTTTTTTTAGTACAGTGGGTCAAAATTTTAGAATTGGTGAAATAATCTTCTTTTTAAATTACAAATATAAAATAGGTATGAATGTTCTATCCAACTCCTGATCACCTCTGTAACTGCTTAAAAAAAGTCAGCGAGAGATTTCAATAAAAACTAAAGTTGAACTACCATAAAAATAAAAACTTTTTTTTATTTGTCTAAACAGTGAACCACTTTATGAGTTCTGTTTGTCACATTTTTGCACACCTGAGCACAGGGACCACCATGCAGGTGCCTGAATCTGCCACAACCTCCCCAGTCCCCATTGTGTTTTAAACAATGTTCCATCTCTAACTGGCTTTTGGTATTGCATCGACCAGAGGATCCAGGAGCTTGAAGCCACCTTATACAATGCTTTGCAGCAAGAAACGGTAATAAAGTTTGGGGAACTTCTCACTGAAAAACAGCAGGAAGAGCTGAGGACAGCAGTAGAAAAGTTAAGACGTCAGATGCTGAGGAAAAGCAGAGAATATGATTGCCAGATTCTTCAAGAGAGAATGGAGCTGCTCCAACAGGCTCATCAGGTAAGAAAAAAGACCGAAGCGCATGCAGATTTACTCAGCTTTGCTGAGTAAGAACGTAAGCTGAGGTCAAATTTAGGCAAGCTCTTGGTCATGAGTGTGCCTGGTATTTCTTGGGTTGTTTTATACTTTGAGTCTTTACTGTACACACAAACACTTGATATTAGCTTGTGAAGCATTGGTTAGTCATATTTTGAGCCTTAAAATTCCAAAGCAAACAGTTTTTATCCAGAATTCTGTCCGCATGAACCTATCTCTTTGATTAAAATGATCACCCCTAGTTATTGGACTTGGTTCAAGAGGAACTGTATGAATGTGTCTGATGAGATAGAGTACTATATTTACATTCAAAGATTAATGTGACAGCTGCAAAATGAACAAAACTTACTCTAATGTTTAAGGGAATGAGAGAGAAAGCATATGCCCAGCGGTCTTTCTTCTCAAGGTGCCAGAAGTTTAAGTCACATTACACAGTTTTTGTAAGAGTACCCGGTTTTGTTAGAAATGCAGTTTGGCTACTGCATAACTGGTTCACCACAGAATTAGTGTGTTCATGGTACTATAAACATTTATCATTTCTAATAATAATACTTTAGTCCTCTTTCAATACATCAATCTGTGAGAAATTTTAATGAATTGTGATATAATTCTAAGGAGTATAATTGTGATCTTATGCTTTCCATCTATTTACCACAAGATTGATATGAAATCAACACTTGATCCACTATTGATACTAATTTCCAGCATTTGAGGATGCAGTGAAATACACACAACAGCACATTTTGAGTAGTCGTGCGTGAGGTAAAGTTATGGTTAGGCAAGGCTAGTCGATGGAGTCATGATACTGCACAGGTTTATCCCTGCCAGAGAAGTGGATTTGTTAATTAGTAGGCTGTTAGCACTTTGAACATTTAGTCGCTTTTCAGGCAAGCAAATTTATTGAGAATTTAGTCTAGATTTCTTTCTTTTTTAATTTCCAGAGGATCCGAGATTTAGAAGATAAAACTGACATCCAAAAGAGACAAATTAAAGATCTGGAGGAAAAGGTTGGTTCTGTTTTGCTTCTGAAGCAGGCTGATCCACTTTTTTGAAAGTAATGATATAATTCTTTTGAACTACATGACCTTTTTGTTTAGCTTAATAAGATGGACATGTTAGCATTTTTCTACTATCCCATCTTTTCAATTCGTGTCTTTCAGTATACCCAAACTTTAATCTTAAGAGTCTCCTCCACAACAACCTCTGTTTCATTTTAGGAAATAAATGCTGAACACTTTTAATTATGGTTAATGACACAGAACCAAATGATGAAGCCTTTATTTGTCTGTCTTGGGATATAGACAATACATCCACTAAAGGCAGGATGATGGTAGGAAGCAGGAAGGAATGAAGGAAACTGAGTGAAGATCTGAAGATTGTCCTTAGCTGGCAGGACTAGGGAACCCAGGTTCTGATGTCATCCCATTTATTGAAGGTTGCAATTGATTATACAATATGAAAACAGTACTAGAATCTTGCCCCTAAACTGACCTGTCAAAGAACTATAGAAATATATATGCATATTCTTTATAATACATGTTTATAAATATATGCAGAGCTGTTCTGCTTTTTTGGGGGGAGGGGAGAGAGTGGGGGGAGGGCGGTGTTAAAGCTGCTCTGTCATATTAAGTTTTCCTAGTTTTAGATAGCTAAGATAGGATTGCTGAACAAAGATCACAGCATGGGCACAGCACAATGCTACCAACAATGTATTTTCTAGAAATGCTAGACTGATATAAGATACATATCCAGTGGCAGCTTTGCCAATATAGTCATATTAGTGAATATCAATGTACATGCATTAACTGTAATAATGATTATATCAGTACAATGGCAGTAGTGCCAATGAGACCTTTCTGTACATATATTCCTAAAGTGAAACAGCTGTGCTTAATGTAAAACTTGGTAGACATAATTCTTTCCACTTTTCTGCCAATGTTTTTGTGACACAAGGACTCAGTGTCTTTCTATTATATATAACTTGGAAATAGATCATAATCTGTGATGAAGATTAAAAACAAAGCAAAATTTATGCCATGGTCATATGGAGACCTTGAGTATGAGACTTTTCAGTGTCAATTTTCAACAAGAGTTTTTGATTCACAGAAATTTGCTTTCCAGAAGCTGTTGTATTCATGATTAAAAGGATACGTCCAAAAATTAATTATTCAACATATAATAGTTAGGGTTTAGCATTAGGCATATATATTTCCCAGGCTATTTACAGTATGGATAGCAGGCATTGTTTTTAACCCCCTTTAAAATACTACCCATGCTATTTTTGACATCCATCTCTGTGACTAACATCAACCCATGGTGTTTTACAGTGAAAGCTATATCTCAGGCTTTCAATATGGTGCCAATTCTAATTCATCACCAAAATTAATGGGATCTGTTTTCTAAGCCTGGGAGATAGTATGGCACTCAGAGAAGTAACCAGGAAATACAATGTCTTCTGAATGAATAATTATTTTATTTGTCCTTCAGAGTGCAAAAAGAATGAATCCTGATGCTTACAATGCCATGACCTTTTGTTTTTATGCAATCTTCTTTTTCTTCTGCAGTTTCTATTTCTATTCTTGTTCTTCTCTCTTGCCTTTATTCTTTGGCCTTGATGTCAATGTGCCTCTTGGAAAGGTAAGACTACTTCATTTATTTCCTCAAAGCTAGCACTTCTTGCAGAGCTGAGGATCAGATCTTTGCATGTTCCTGTATGTGTCTGGAGTCATGGAATTCAGCAGGTTCTTGTCAATTTGTAATAGTTCACAACAGAGAGTGGTTACACTGCTGAGCTGACACAGGGTTTTCCAGTCAGACCAGCACTGTTCAATATACTTTTAAGTGAATTGTAAAAGCTTGCAGATGATATTCTGCCATTCATAATTGTGAAAATAATAGCCAACAAGAGTTTCACAATATCAAACAGTCGAGAGAATTGCACGTGAAATTCAGCATTAATGTTTGAAAAGTGATACAGCCTTAAAACTGTTAAACAAGTTCTGAGCTGACTGCTCCCACTCAGAATATAGCTCAGTGCCCAAAACTAGGAGAGGTATAAAGAAGAGTAAGGAAGAATGATCAGCTGCTGAAAGAGAGGAAGAAGGAGACAGAGGGAGAGAAGGATTTTTTTCTGATTCAGAGAGACACTGTTAAAAGGTGGTACGGAAAATTTGTCAGTGTCATAGAATGGATGGATAGATTGCTATTATTCTCCACCAGTATGGCAATTACCATGTTATAAATTTAAAATAAACAAAAATTGTTAGGTAATGAAATAGAATGTAAAGAAGCCTCTGCCAAAGCATGCTTAGCAGCAAAAAGTTAAGAGTTCAAAAAGCAATGCGAAGATGAGGAGATAAATCAGGTAACTGCGATGTGCACAGCCTTCGTATTTTTCCTTCTGGCCTAACCACATTCAGAGCCAGGATGCTGGGATAAAAGGACCTTTCTTCTGATCCAAGATAACATAAGTAGAACATAGCCTGGCTAATGTTATATTAAATGCTCAATAATGTTATATTAAAGACATGTAATGACAGATCTTCTGATCTGGGGACAGACCAATACCATAAAGTTTCTCTCTGTCACTCTTGCCTCTGGCTTGAGCTGTTAATTATTAAGTTCTTCTGACCTGCACTTGAGGCAAACTGAGAATACAGTTTTGTGTGGAAGATGTTCTGCCATTCTCTTCCACCATTTTCACTAGCTTAGCCTTTGTTTCTAGCTACAGCACAAGATACTGAACTAAGCAGCATGGATCCGGGTTCTGCTCCCCCTAATGAAAAGCCCCCTACTTTATGCTTTATTTCAGCTAGATCAAGACTTCCTTTTGCAGTTTTGTGCTGTTGCAGAGAAAACTCACAGAATTAGTCACATAAACTGGAATCCATTGCTTCCTCGGATGGCCAGACCTTAAAACGAACGTTTTAATGTGCTGAGCCAGCAACATACATGGAGGTTAGGCTGAATGTGGAATGAACCATAGGAAAGAATCAGAGGAAGGTGGCTAGCTCAGTGATCATGGCTCTTGTAAATAATGGCCAATATCATTAAAGAGTTGCTGCTATTTAAAACATACTGCCTTAATCCACTGAACATTAAAAGAGTAAATTATGACTGCATTCTCACCAATGTCCCTGCAGCAGGCTTTCTGGGAACCATAACACAGAACAGAGTCTGCAAGATATTTTGAGTTAATTTGACTGCACTGTTTCTTGCTCATTCACAGTGGGGAAAAAAAATCTGAGAGTTTTCTGAAACGGCCAAATTATGTATAGGCTAGTTTTAAGAAGCTAACATTTTCAAAGTACATAGTAATAGCAAATAATTTCATATGACTGTGTCTTTTGCTGTATTGTAGAATCATAAGTGCAGAGCTAGCAGCCAACCTATAGGGAGATTAAAAAAAAATAAAAATGGACACTTGGATTTAAACTGCACCTTGAAAACTCACGGAAACCAATACTGACGTCTGCAAAAGACTGTCTCTCTGAGTTCTTCCCATTTGCTTATACTGTTGTCTTTCATTCAGTTTCTATCACAACTGTAATGAAGTTCTTGTGACTCATACAAGAAAAACAGGTGCAGTAAGAGGTTCTGAATTTTCTGTATACAGTTTTCACCTATATTTTCCACCTGTATAGGTATGGAATTGGTTTTCTAACGATTATTTGCCCCTGCTGGTACAGCTACAGAGTTAGTAAGAAGTTCATTCATCCTAATTTTGTCAATGCTATTATCAACTATGGTGGAAGAAAAATAAGAAATCAAAAAAATCTTGACCTCCAGTTCTTTGCAAATGTGCCTCATAAGATGTCCCTTGCTCAGTTTCAATCAAGTCACTTGATTGAAAATACATTCATCATATTAAACTACTGAACAGCTTTTCCTAGTCCCATCTCTTTTAAGATAGAGCACCCAGTAAAGTCTTCACATTAGAACATGCATCCTGGGAAATGCAATTTACACTTTTCATAGACTCATCAGGAAACATTGTCTTCCTGATTTTTTTATTGTTTTTAATTTTGAAAGTATTTTTTTTCAGAAGTTTAAGACAAAAAGTTGGTGGTAAAAGCAAATTCCAAAAAGATCCATAAAAATGCATTAAAATGATTTTGGTTCATAGATATGACATTTTTCATTAGAAAAGATGATTCACTTGAAAAATTGAATCCACTTGTAATTGAACTTACAATAGGAAATCCCTACTCCCAGCATAAAAAAACTAGTGCACCCCTCATATGACTTTACGCATAGTTTTGGTATGCCAAAGCAGAAGAAAAGGGAAGGAAAACCATAACATGGATGAATTACTTGGCTTTTCAGGAATTGCAGATATATACCAGTATCTTTTGAAATAAGCATTTTCCAAAATAGAAAAATCCCTACAGTTCTGACATATGGATTCCAGTAGTAGTGATTAAATCTTTTTCTTGCAGCCTGTGAAAATAGCTAAAGTGTTGTGCAACATCTCAATGTCTGCATGCTAAGGAAAAAAAATAAAAAGCCTTCTTCAGATTGAATCTGTGTACATGGATTTCATGGTGACTTTCAGGCTGCTGTTTTAACAGCCTCCTAATGAGTTCTGCCATGTATTCAAAGACAGACTGAATTCTTTATTGCAGAGGATCCATTCCTTCCCTCTTCTCAAAGCAAGAAGGGGAGAACCACAGGAGAAAGAAGAAAACTCAGGAACATCAAAAAACATAATAAAACCTCCACATTTTCAGGCAGGTTAGAAAAACTAATGAGGTATTTGAGATCAGAACTCTTCTATCCTTCTAAAATTCTAGCAGATTGTTATTATCACCTGCAGCCATTCTTCTACCTGCATGGGTCTGCTGGGTCATATCTAGCACAAACTCTGCTAATTTGATGCACTGTGTTGACTCCTCATTGGTTCATTAATTGAGTAGGACTAATAATCAAGAGAAAGCTAACTACTTTTGTGCCAATTTCATTGCTGGGGGTTTGTATAGCTCCCTTAGGAGTCACTGAGTCCAGACTTCATCATGTCTCCCACACACATCTCCTTTACTAAGTTTCCTGCTCATTTTAAACAACACCTAAGGTTTAGTGGGTGTAAGTCCCTCTGGAGCCTAGGAAGTCTGCTCTAATTACAGCACTAAGAAGAGTTTCACTCACTGGATTTACCGTTGCTCTATAGAGGCTGGCCCCAGGAGCACATGAGGGTCTATTTTAGAAGACTCATGTCTCTACTTCCGATAGAGAGGAAGAGAAACATCAAGAAGAAGTGAAGTGTGGTTTACAGCCCTGGAGAGTCTGCTGGTGTGTTGTGCCAGTCCTCAGTCCTCCACATAGCTCCACACAGCACACGAACAATTCTTTTGCCGTTTTCACATTCTGCTTTTGCATTTTGGACGAAGAGTGTCAGGCAGGGAACAAGAAGATGGATTACTGTGAACTGAAGAGCAGAGCAAGTAGCCACGACAGTTGTGCAGATGTAGTGATGTTGAGAATGGGACATAGACTGTAGAAATGGAAAAATCTTAAGGGTGCAGGGGTGGGGTAGAGATATAAACTCAGTGCTTTTCAGGGGTTCTGCACTGCTGTGAGCTCTCCTGAACCATAAAGACAGCTGCAGCAGGCCCAGCTTCACAGCAGGCATGATGTCTGATGAATGTTTTACCAAGGCAAGTTATTCTGTAAGTGCAAATCATCAAGTCTTGTAGCAGTTCCTCAGAGCAAATGCAACAGTAAGCTCATCCCCTGCCTGATCCCAGTTTTCACCCACCCCATTTCCCTCCATGGTATCCTTACCTCTTAATACCTGAGGTGAAATCTCCAAACAGAATCAACTTTGGAATTGTGTTGGCAAGATTGACAGGAATTTTATCATAGACATATTTTCTGAGGCTGGAATACATGGGAACATACAATAACTACTACTGGTTTGTGTTTCCTGTTCGCTTTACAAACCACCTGCCTACCCAGGTGACTGACATTTGAAGTAACACATCAAGGGTGAGCATGACAGAGGGAGTATGCCATCAACATACCTGGTTCTTAGAACTACTGAGATGCATATCATCAGGGGGATCTTTGCTAAATTGCTTTCCTTCCAATGGATGCAAGTTGACTTTGTTAACCTTATAGGAGAATTCATACAGATCTGTGATAAAACAACAACAAAACACAGCGCATCCTTGAAATGTGCCTAGGGAACTATCTGATGATGAAAAATCTTTGATTTTGTTAGTGTCTTTCTGCAGTTTATCCTTCAACAACGTTTTAACTCCAAGAGCAAACTATGATACAATTGCAGATGATTCTTTCTGATTTCTTTCTCTTGCAGGATTAGCACAGCACTCACTGCTGTACATTTTCAGATCAGGAAGGAGAAGCATTTGAAACAAGGCTAGAATGCAATGTGTGTGAATTAAACCATATTCAGCAATATTTAGCATCAAGACCAAAACTTTGTAGTTCCTTCTTACATGGGAGTTTACTATAGGCATAGTTTTCTGTGCTTGTGAATATGTACATTCACTTATTTGTGACCAAATAATGAAGTCTAGTCTGCATGGATTTCACACTCAGTGAATTTTACCATGTGGATTTTAATGCTGAGAAAGCAAGGAAAAACTATGCCCTTTTGCCCCATGTTTCAGATCTGAAACCCAGAATTCTTTTCCATATATATGAAAGGCTTCCTTGGATTAGGAGCAGTCTCTGTTTGCCTCATTGCTGAATTAGCCAAAATTCTGGGGTTGCCTTGAAACCACAAGCAAAGCATATCACCTGCTGTCACGTCTGGTGAAATTTAGGCAGCTGTAGTACAGGAGATATTGAAACTCACAGTTTTGTATGGGCTGGTGCATAACTCTTCATCTGAAGATACTTGTGGGAACTTCTGTGGACCAGAGACCTTCACCTTTTAAGGTTAAATGGACAGGTCTGGCTGGTGTTACTAATTAATTCATTGTCAAAATATGAGTAATTTTCACAAATGTCTTGCATGGAAACAGAAACAGTCTGCCCAGTTAGCTGATAATTGTAAGAACAGATCTTTTCAACTTTCTGACTATTTTGTCATCTGGATAGGTAGGTAGAGGAAATTATCACTTATCTGATACAGATGTTCTTCTTTTTGTTTTATTTTTAGAGCACCTGACCACACAGATAAGTCCTTAGAAAGGCAAATGCTTCCAACCCCCCGATGAAGAGAACATTGTTTACACCAATTTAAAAAAAAATATACAAAAGAACAACCTGTAGCCAAGACTGCAACCACCTTATATTTTAAAGCCATCACTCAAGATTTGTTACTTGACAGTTTCTGTCTAAAGCTATGATATATGCTGCATCTAATGAAATCCTATATGTTGAAATTACAAAAGGGGAAGAAAAATGAACTGTGAACCTACATCACTTAGGAAAAAACTTAAAGGGAATCTGCAAGGCTCCACTTTCAGCTGATCAAGTCAGAGTGTGTCTTGGGCATGGAACCAAAGTTACAACAGAAAAATATATCCCTGCTATGCAGGGCAATCATTTAAATGTGACACTGTCATCCCATGAACAAATCAAAAGTAAGAAGACAGAGCAGGAGAAACACTTGAGAGCTGTGGAGAGATACTGACAATAAAGCATTCGGTTTGAACTGTCTGGCTTTCTCACTACAGGGACTCTTTCCCTTTGGTTTTAGCCTCAGGAACAATGACAGCTGCAGTGTGGGGGCAAAAAAAAGGAAAAATACATTCTAGTTTATTGCATGACAGGTAGGACAGGGCACCACGTTTTCTGTTTGAGATCATAACAAAGCACCATTCTACATGGCAAGGGATGGGAAATGAGGGTGTGTAGTATAAGGAAGACTTCTGACAGAATTGTAGCCTTATCTCTTCACACTCCCTGCATGAAGAACAGCCTGCCCATTGTCAGATACTTTTTATACTCTTTAAAGACTGACAGTGAGATAATAATGCCCATACTTAGTTTCACGATTGGAATAACATACTGAGGATCACTGGATTGGACCTACAGAGTGGCTTCTTAGAAAGAAAAAAATGTGTTTGAGGGAAAAGGGGAAGAAAACATCCCCAGTATTCATGTGGCATAACCCACAAAGCATCATCTTCCAAATGTTTTATCTCAGCTTGGATCCTACTGAACATGCAAAACCCTTATAAATGTTTTGGTTTGGCTTGTCAAACTGATTTTGTTAGCTGACTTCCTGACCAGTGACGCATAAGCCAAAAACCAGGGAAATGTGAAAGCACCCTTATTAGACATGAGAAGTATTACTGGCTTGTTTAGATTTTTTCACAATTAAGAATAACTAGTAGTAGTTGTTTCCATTTCAGAGCATTACTTACCTCTCCCATGACAAAGGCTGGAACCCAGTCCTGGTGGCTCCCTGAGGCAAGGAGTGCCATCACAGCTGCATGCCCCTGTAGGCAGTAAAAAACAAACCCTGAGGAGTGTTGACACCTGCAACAAACATTGCCAAGTTCCTGTCTGTTGGAAAAAAAGTTGCATCCATCTTCCCTTTTCTCGAGGTGTGCTGTATGATCTAGGCATGACAATGCCCTTCTCTGTGCTTCTGTTTTCATTTACCTGGCAATGGAGTCCTTCCTGTATAGACTTCAGGTTCCTGTGGCAAGGCTCCTTATTTGAGCTGTGTCTTCCACAATGGAGTCTTAATTTTAGCTAAGAAAAATGGATTTCCATTTTTCAAAGTAGAAGACAGCCTGTGCATTACTTAAACCTTCAAAACAGGGCTCACACATTCAGACTTCTTAAGCACAGACTCTACAGACTCCGCACACCAGAAGCTTTAAAAGTGCTTTACAGAGGGTGTTGCTTCTTTTTGCTTATTTTTTTTGCAGATGAAACAGCTGAGGCAAAAAGTAGTGAAATAAGTCAGCAGGGCAAAAGCCATTCCTTAGCCACAGCAGGGATGAAGTTCATCTAGTATAGGGGATGCCTGCCCCTTACAGATGTTTTTCATCCAGAATAGCTTTTAATTATTAATGTCCATACACTCAGATGGATTGCAATGCTGGGCTCAGTTTCTCCACAGAGACTTTAAATATGCTCACTTCTTTCATGCCTGAAGATTGTGTTGAGCCCTCTGTTGAAGGTTGGAAGCTATTAGAAAATTCCTCCTCCTTAAAATTAATTTAAATTAAAAATGACCACAGCTTCTGGAACCAGTCTGTTTTAGCCAAGGAGTTTACTGTCTGCACCAGTTGTATGTTTGTTGTTTTGGTGGTTTTTTGTTTTTGTTTTTTTGGTAGAACAAACAAACAGACTTGTGGGCAAATATGTTAAATGAATGCTAGTATGTTGCATGCTCTGTGGTTCAAACTCTTTGCCCCCATGCAGAGGAATCTATGGGTGATATTGGCCCAAACCTACCACCTGTGCTTTCCAAGGGTGCTGCTACCAATTCAGTCCTGAAGCTTTGGTGTCATGCTCCTTCCACACCTGACATATTGGGATCACTTTACAACATCTTGTTAGCTACAAAAAGTTTTTTTTTTTTCCTCCCTGGTTATTATTCCCTCTTCCCCCTTGCACTGTTTTTTTCCCTTGCTGCAGCACAAATTCACTTCATACCACTTGGCAGCAGTGGTATGTGGCAAGTCACAAGTAAATGCAGGCTAGAAACTGTTTTCCGTAGGTATTATGGCCAGCAATTAAAGTGCTGAGCACATCTTACAGAAGTTTGAGCAGCATCTATTTTCTGTGATGTTGCAATAACCTCCTTCTCTGCTTTGGTTGAAAAAAAAAAAAAAAAAAAAAAGAGTACTAGAATGTTTGTTTCGGGCAGTCACAGGGCAGAACCACAGCACAGATATAAATATCTAGTTTCAGAACATACTGGACTGATTTTGTGGCAGACTGTATCATTCAGGTCCTCTGAACTGTGCTGTGCACACTTTACTCTCATTTGTCTTGCCTGATTTCCCCTCCCTTACTCTTCCTTATTGCATGTGCATTTCCAAGGGCTTGGGGTGAGGTGAGCGATGGCAGACAATTACCATGGTGTGACTTGTAAATTGTCTGCAAACTTTTAATGGTAGAGTTCCTCCAGAAAGCTGAACAACAGCTGCTTTACTCTTCTTGAAGCTTAACATAACCCATGCCTAACACACACTGGCTGGTAAAATACAAACTTTCTACTCTCAGCTAGATCAAAATGAGTTTGTTTGTATGCATATTTATGTATATGTATAGTATACTATATATATGCATATATATATATTCTCTACTGTATATAGTAAATCATTGCTATAGCTTATGAAAGTTTACTTCCATTCTAGGTATGGGGAATTGAATCTAGACTTGTTTAGCTGCCACAACTGGTAACACTCCTCATGGTTTAGTTTTACATCTCATGGGCAACTAGTCTTTCCCTTCCTTCCTTCCTTCCTTCCTTCCTTCCTTCCTTCCTTCCTTCCTTCCTTCCTTCCTTCCTTCCTTCCTTCCTTCCTTCCTTCCTTCCTTCCTTCCTTCCTTCCTTCCTTCCTTCCTTCCTTCCTTCCTTCCCTCCCTCCCTCCCTCCCTCCCTCCCTCCCTGTCCTGAAGCTGTTTCTCCAGGGCTTTTGTTGTTCCTGATATTCTTTGAGGCATGCTATTAAGAATTCTTCCTCAAACTTCACAGCCAACTTCCCCTCCTACAAATCAGCTAGCAAAAACAGATCAATTTATTTCAGTCTCTGAGGAAACATAGCCCTGGATTCATCCCATTTATCTGTCCTAGGCTGTAGCAGGACTACCAGCACTCCAGGCTAGCCATTCTGTCAAAACATTAGATGAGGCATGTACATCGTGCAAATCAAACAAGCACTTCAGACAAAGGCCTAGTTAGGCGAGATGAATTTAGGCATTTGGGTCTGCAGAAGGAAATAGAGCTTCTTGCAGTATTATCAGCCTGGCTTACAGCTCCACCCTCTCATTGACATGCCTAGAGGACCATGTAGACCTTTTTGTATACATGCTCTATTTTCCATCTCCCTGCTGTCATCTCAGAGGGGAATATCTGCTGGACCTCCAAAGCTTTCAGTTCCATGGCACTGCATGAGGACTGGATAGGCCAGGCTCTTGCTCTCACTAGGGTAAGTTTCAGTAAACAGCCACAAAGTTGCTGGAGATTCAAAGTTTTTGGTTTGTTTTGTTTTTCTGCCCTCACTCACATCAGCACCTGTGTGTTTTTATATATACTTTTAATTCCCAATTTCTTTGGTGTTTACTCCAGAACAAAACTGTAAATGACTTGTCAGAATGACCCTTTGATAAACACTGGACATGTATCTGTACTATATGTATTAACGTGTAGAAGAGAATCCTTATTGTATGTAAAGTTTTATGAATGGTTATTTTTTAATTTATGTATTTAATATAGGATTCGATGACCTCTGGTGTTTTAGTTTGTATAAAAAAATAAAACTGCAGCATTTTTTTTAAAAAAATCTCACTTTACATTCACAGAGCTATTCGGTGTCTGTCTGGAATCTGTTCAGAAATGTCACGTTAAAGCTGGGTAACCACCATGCAGGAGACACTTCCTTGCCTACTCGCTCCGCTGATGTGCGTGCAGCTCACAGCGAGAAAGACTGGGCTGTAGCGTATCGCACTTGGGAACATAAATCAATTAAAAAGCTTCAGTGGACATCTTGAAGTAATTAGTTGATAAGAGGCGGGCAGTTAGCTTTCCCAGCATGTGTGCAGGTTTGAATTTACTGGCTTTTTACTAGGCCTGTGTAGCCAGAGGAGAAAAAAGCTCCTGCCTGTTTGCTGGAGCTAAGGAAGGAATCCGCATGGGGTGCAGCCTTATCAGACTCTTGCCCCAGTTCGGGAAAAAAAAAAAAAAAAAAAAAAGAATAACGATGTCAGAATCTCTTGCACGCTGTGTTCAGGCTCCCGGTGCTCTGAGGTGCCGATACTCGACGAGCTTCACGAGCCCCGTGTCCGGGCACCGCTCCCCGCCGCCCGCCAGGGGGCGCTGCCGCCACGGGAGCTCCGCCGGCGGCGCCGGCCCTGCCGGGGCCCCTCCGCCGGCGCCGGGGGCGCGGCGCGGGCTCGGTGGGGACGGGGCCGCCCGCGGGAGGCTCGGCCGCTGGTCAGAGCAACGGGCGGGAAGCGGGGAGGCGCGCGCAAATAGGTGTGGAAGGCAAGCTGCCGAAAAACACAGGCAAACCGCGTCGGAAGAAGACTTCGTAGTAGCTAAGCGAAGTTAAAACAAGTAAGTAACCGAAACGATGGAAAACGTTGTCTTTTTGCCTGACTTCACCTTCCTCAGGTGCCAGGAATACTTTCCACTGTCCTACTCAGACACTAAATAAATGTATTTAACGTTCTAGGTCATGCTCTTTAAAAGCCTCCTCCTTAGAAATATGCTCCTAGACAAATCTATGCAAGTTCTCAGCTTGAAATGAACTTTAAAAGGTCATATTGATCACAATGTGACTCCCATATATGAAAAAGAATAAAGTTGCTGTTATGGACTTCTTCATAAGCACTGGGAGAATCAAAGGCGTCCAGCTGGCTAAGCAAAGCTTTTGAAATATGAGCCAGCTCTGCCAGGAGAAAAGAGAATGACTGAAATTCAAACTTCTGTTCTCGCTTTGTGGATTATTACACAAAACTACTAGTCTGGCCAGAAAAATAAAACACTCAAAATATTTACAGAGCTGTTTGCTGCCATTATCTACAAGGCTAATGAGAAGCACCCATCTTTGGGTTCAGAACCAGAGAGTAGAAAACTAAATTGACTTCCATTATATTTCAGCCATTGTAAGGGTTATGATTTGGGTGGTAAGGTTTATGATTTTTCACTGCTAGAGGAAATCGGTGAACTGTGGTTGAGGAACTCATATGAGCTATAAAAAGGATGAAATCGTGCGTGAGCCTTTCAGCTGGCCCCTTGAGCTCACAGCTGAAACTCATTCATGGCACAAGTGTGGTGTAAGAGGGCTAGAAAAGTAGTTCTGTACTCCAAAATTTTCACAGATTCCACACAATGGTCACACAATGCCACCTTAGAAATGCTGCTTTGCTGCACTGGGCTTTTTCATTTAAAACACCAGCAGTGTGCTCGCTAGCCATGGATGCTGCAGAACTTCTGCAAAACATATTCCCCCCTAGACAGTTGTCAGCAATCTCTTGCTGTTATATTACAGAACTGGTGTGGCCTCCTACGAAAGACTGCAGATCCTCCCCAGATAAGGGAGTAGAGCACAGCTCCTGTGTCAGTACAGTACTTACCTCTATCAGATAAGCACAGTGAGGTTATTGCTGTGCAACCACCCAGGTAGAATGGGTATACAGAGTAGAATGTTAAAAATGTACTCCTTTAATCATCTGTGATAAAATTAGGAATATATTTCAGTCAGTGTGCTGTTTATTGGACCCAGATCAATAGGGGTATATGAAAGCTACCATGTCAGCCTTGAGTCTGGACTTCTGCCAATGTAAATCCAGGAGTACTTTGCTGAAGAAATGAAGATACAGGGCAACAAAACCAGTATCCCACCTAATACAGCTCAGAATGGAAGGGCTAGGTGTCAACATTTGTTATCATGTCTGATTTTGCCATCTCCAATGCATTCATGAAAGCATGGACATCCAAGGTACCATTTTTTACGAAAATAGCAAGAAATCTGACACTATGTTGAGGGTCCAGAACTGTCTGGATGCTTCTCTGGGACAGCTAGCTGCAAGTAACCATCAGCTACAAGACAATAGCAAGGATGCAATAATGAAAGGGAGTCCCAGACTATGCCTACTATTGTCAGGAGTTGGTAAGCTTTGTGTTAGTCTGTCCCTGGTACGTGACAGTACTTCAACTGGTTCCGGTCCACGGTAGAAAATACCCTAGTAAGATGGCAGCCTGAATCAGGCTGTAGCTGTTTAAGCTACCCTCGAAACACCTTAATTTTATCAAGGCTTCTATCATCAAACAGGCTTTGGTGAGTAAAGAACTGAGCTATGTTACAGACTGTGCATCTGTCAGGGGCAGCCGTGGCCAGTACTCATGGCTTGTCTAAGAGGACATATGACTGTCTGCATGTTGAAAGGTTTCTGTGTCATCTTGGCAGCCCTTTTGGATGACAGTAGTTTTCCATTGTTTGGGAGACTGTCTAAATATAATAAAAGCCCTAAGAGTTGGCAGTATGCCATCTGCTATGTGTCAAGGGGGGCTGAGTCTCTGAGCACAGCAGAAAAATACACTCCAAAGCCCTGTTTTTGCTTGGATAGAGGAGCATCCCACAGCCTGTGCCACTGACAAGAGACCATTGTGCAATGTCTGCCGCACTGCCTGGCCACCAAGTGACAGCCACAAACAGGCTGCTTTGCACAACAAAGAAAATCCTGCAAAAACTATTTTAGAAGCCTGGAGCAGGACCGAGACTAGACGTATAATGATTTCAGTGTGCACAACAGATGGAGACTTTAGAGTACAGAGCTACTAATCTATGGATTACAGACTCCCTAATTATAGACTGACACTTACCATTTCTGTCCAGTACTACCAGCTGACGGAGGGATCTTGCAAATCAGTGCTCAACAACAGAATACAATGTTAGGGATAATTAGGGAGGGAATAGAGAATCAGATATTGTCACTGTACTACTGAATCAACCTCTTGCACATTTGTGTCTCTGAATGCTGCATGGAGTTCTGGTCCACTGCAGATCTTGAAAAATGATACTAGTGCTGGGAAAGGTCCAGAAAAATCTGTATGCACGATCAAAGACATGGCCCACAGCTCTACTCAGCCAGGCTCTTCAGTGACAGGCACTTCCTTGAGAATTAAGCACATGTCATTCATACGTTTCTAGACACGAGCAGGGGAGCCTGTAAGAAACAATAACAAAATGAATTCTTCAGCATCTCCAACCTTAAACTTTAAATTAATCCCGATACTGATCCCAGTGTGGTCCTACCTTACTGACTCTTGGCTTTGGAGCAGACGAAAGCTTGTTATTCCTTTACACATTGTTCTTAATTCTTTCCTAGTCAGTCATACAACAAAACATAAAACAAGATCTACAGATTACTCAAAACCGAACCCAAAGATTAACACTGCACTTAATTGAACCCTGAGACACAAAAAACAAAGCAATCTGCAAACAAGCAGAGACCCCACTGTCATTGTCATGGGCCAAGCAAGAGCCATCAATAAACTGTCATCAACTCTTTTACTCCAGATCCCTAGCCCTAAGAACAACCGTAGGCCAAGCTATTATTTCCAAATTTAACCACATGATAATAGCAAGAACAGAAAACAGCTTCAGTATAGACAAAACTGGAGGGCCTATCTAGAATGATCAGTGCTTTAAGTTCAGAGTCATAACTGAGATGCAGTCATTCACCCTGCTTCCCTTCATATCCATTCATGAAAACTCATTTGCTTACTTCTGGTGTTATCCTACAACAATCCACCTAGTAAAGTTCAGAAATTAACAGCTCCATAGTCACTAAACTGAACACCAGCCCTAGCCTGTACTGCATCCTCATGCTATTGGTCCCGAATTCCTCAACTGCATCAGACACAGGAAAAACACCAGTCAAACATGGGCCCTCATCTATATTCAAGCCCTAACAGAGCCTAGCAGAAGCAAGAAATTCAAGCTCTTCAACTTCATACTCCAGTATACTGTCTATACTCATGCCTTGGGGACATTTGCTACCCACAGAAGTAAAAGCAAAGCAATTGCAGAGATTAATAACAAAAAACTGGGATCTGGTGAGTTGCTGTCATCGAATTAGGCTTTCAGTGCCTCCAGTCAAAAATGCTGACTTTAGCAATAAGCCTGACTTAATTATCCATACTGGCTCTAGACTGGTGGGAAGCTAATCACTCCTGTGCACACCAGGCCATGTGCCACCTATCAGCCATCTGCAGCAAACCCCATGTTCCCAGGTTCCTGGACAGCTAAACCCTACCTGTAGTGCATCTCAGAGGTTACCAGCTCCCCAGCTCACAAAAAATGACTGCCAGGCAAGACCTGCCAGCTTCCAGCTGGCCGTGGACACCACACTCGAATACCTTTGGGAATTCCTGCCCCTCCTTCATGGATGGCCCTCCCAGCATGGCAGCCCAGCTCTCGTGGCACCTGCTGTGCCATGCCGATGGGTCAGTGCCAGGTCCCCTGCTGGAATAAGCCCAGAACACCTCATCTGTAACGGCACTGGCAGTAGCTTCCAGCATGTGGAAGCTCTGTGGGGAGTATCTGAGCTCTGCCCTGGCAAGGCGAGGCACAGCAAAGGCTGCTCTGGGGGATTTAAAATTCAGTGAAGGAAAGAATCATGGAATCATAGAGTATCTGACTAGGAAGGGAACCAGAAGAATCATCGAGTCCAAGTCCTGGGTCCCCAAAGGAACACCAAAAATAAAAAATAAAAATCAGACCATGTGTCAGAGAGCGTGTCAGAGAGCGTTGTCCAAACACTTATTGAACTCTGTCAGGCTCGGTGCTGTGACAGTTTCCCTGGGGTGGGGAGCCTGTTCCAGTGCCCAACAACCCTGTTGGTGAAAAGCCTTTTTGTGTTATCCAGCTTGAATCTCCTGTCACAGCTTCAAGCCGTTCTCTCAGGTCCTACTGCTGGTTATGAGAGAGAAGAGATCAGCGCCTGCCTCTCCACTCCCCCTTGTGAGGGATTTGTAGACCATGATGAGGCCTCCCCTCAACCTCCTCTTCTCCGGGCTGAACAATCCAAATGACTTCAGCCATTCCTTGTACGTCTCCCCTCTAGCCCCTTCACCATTTTAGTTGTGCTCCTTTGGACACTCTGACAGTTTTATATCTTTATTATACAGAAAGCATCTGTGCAGTGCATAAAGCTGCAGAACTAGGCAGTGTAGGTATTAAGTTTTCTAGATTGGAGCTCAGGAGAATTAATTTTGCCCAAGTCTCAGTTTTAGTGCCAAAAGAAATGCCCACCCAATAGCATAATGTACCCCAAACTAAAAATGGGCTTGGAAAGCCAAGCAGGATAGGCCAGTGCTGTGTGGATGTGCCTGCTGTACTCCAGTCTGTATTCTCTACTGCCTTTCTGCTTTCTGCTTTCTATAGGGCAGAGCTATTTTAGCAATAGCTGTTCTGGGGTTAGTTCAGCTACACCTGGACTGAAAGGTTTCCATTGGGTATGGCCCTCAAAATGGAAACTTTTTGGAGTGTGGACTGTCCTCTCTCTAGTAAACTTACACTGTCAGTGGGCAGAAACCCCAAAGTGAATTACGATGTCTGGTTGTTGCTTGAATGCAATAATGCATTTAAAAACAATAATATTAACAACAATTAGAATAATAATTGTTGTTTTGAAGCCAAAATAACTGAATTGCAAAGAAAATGAACCATTTTCAAAATAGGGAAGAGATGGTTTTCACAAATAGAATTCACTTTTGGTTTATTAGGAAAACTATGAATAGTCTAACATTTGGTTTAGATTTAAAACATGCTATGACTAGAGTAATTATGAAATTGTAATTTTGTTGCTTACATTAATGCAGATCTCATCCTGACTGATAATACAGGGAGTTATCATCTGTCCACTGTAAGGAGGTACACATTGTCCCCTCACTACAGATAGCAGAATGATTTATAAATATCAGTTCAACTGAAAAACACTACTGTGTTTCATATAGGTGGGTTTTATACAGGTGAACATCTATCTGTATTGTTCAATAAGTCCATGAGCATCTTCACCAAATAATCCTTTCCTAAAAAGAAAAGAAAGAGAAAGAAAGCCAAAAGAAAGTTCAAATTTCAAACTATGTGACTGTTTTGTCATACTTTACAGTTCACAAATGAAAATTCACATAGTTATCAATTCTAAAATCAGGAAATGTTTAGGCAAAAGTCTTGGGTGATTCAGGTTTATAATCACTGTATTAATACACATCTTAATATTAATGAATTAATAAATGATATCCTCCTCTCTGCTGAAGGAAAGTAAATACAAAAGAACACGGTGAACTAAGATGCATATTTAAGTTTTAATATAAATATATTTCAGCATTTGCTTGGCTATATGAAATGGGAATTTGAGGTCCAGTAACCTGCTGAAGAGAAAGCCAGCAATCATGAGATCTACAAGAGTACACTATTCACTAGAGTACACTAGTACACTATATATAAGAGGACATGGCCCTATGCCACCAAATAAATGCGTGAAGATTATTGCGTGCTGAAGCTACCAAGGAATTATCGTGGCAGGCTGGGTTAAAAGCTGAGACTTTGTAAGTGAATCTCATTCTGCTCATAAGGTGGTTTTTGCTCTGTGAATAAAAGACATCCAGAGCTCTCATGCCAAGCCTAAACTAAAAAATCACGCAAATATGCACAATTATTAGATTCTGATCCTCAGAGGACTCGGGGAGAATGAATATTTATGAAACAAGGTGACTTGCGGAAGGAATCTGGGTATTTTAAAAAAGGCTTAGCTTCATCTGGTTTCCTTTAGACGCATAAAGCAGATTTGCTGAGTTACTGCATTCTTGTTTGATGTCTTACATGAAATCATATTATTAAGTCCAGAGACACAGCTGACTCTTCACCCCATCCTGTTTAGCATTTCACCATTGCCACAGCAACTGCCACAAACAGCATGCTAACCCTGAGTGGCAGCATGTCCCAGTGCTTGCCACTCTGGTCAGGAGAGCAGAGCCACCAGCACAGCCTGAGGCACTGCCCCCCTGGTGATGGCCAGGGTGAATTTTGGGGGGAGGTGGCAAGTGGTGGCAAAGAGTGGGGAGAGTGAGGGAAACTTTCAGCATAAACTCAAGCAGAACGTAACTGTACCAGCACGAGTGCTTACCAGCAGGCAGACGCTGGAGTATTTCCCAGGACAATATTACCTGGTGATCAACCTCCCCTCAGGCCCTGAACATCTAATGTCAACTGAATATTTTGATGTTATTGGTTTTCAGGAAGCATGCAGAACAAATTATTATCAAGATGGTATTTCAATTTTGCTTAAACCAGAAGTAACGGCTTAAATGAGTGTTGCTACCCCTGATTTGCAGGGATATAACAGAAAGCAGCCTAGCCCAGGAGTCCAGAGAAAGCAGGCAGAAAGCAAAAAAGTGAAGTATTCCTGCCTGACCCTGACAGTGGTGAAGACAGGAATGAAGGCCCAGGTTGGAGGGGCCTGTGTCTGTCAGTATCAGTTTTGTATTTGAGTGCAAAAAATGTGATAGGAAATCTGTGATTTTACAAATTAATACCAATAATGGTACAGGAAAAATATGCTCACCTCCTGTACCCATTTTGAAATACGACCACGAATGCGAAAGAAATCTTGAGCTGATCTGATTTAAAAACAAACAAACAAAAAAAACCTCACACTTTTTGATGAAAAATACAGCAGAAATGTGAAGACTGACTGCAAAAACTGTGAAAGGCAAAACTCTCCCATTCTCAGCTTTAGAAATTGTAAGATGTTGACTGAAATGCTGGAAATCTGACATTAGTTTGCAAACTGAAAAAGTCACTAAAATTGTGACTGGAATTGGTTTCCTAGCAATTTTCTAAACATGTATCAATATGTATCGTAAAGAAGTGTGACATAGCATTAAAAGTAGTTAAAGAAAAGCCCTCTCTATTCAGAAGAGACAAAAACATCGATTAATGTGAGCAGTCTCACCACGGAATGGGACAGATCATGCTTTATGTCAAGGACACATAAAGCTCTCTCTGCTCTCTGATTTTGCCCCTCTGAGTACATTAGCTATGGTTTGCTATACAGATGACACTTGGGTCATCCAGCAATAGAGGGAGGGAGTTCATGACCACCGTTAGACACCAGTCTCCTTCCTGCAGTCAGCCAGCCACACAGTGGTGATCTAAGTGCTCCAGAATGCCTTCAAACTGCACATGAGCAGACTGGTACCCACCCACAAAAGACATCTGTTCCAGAGAAAGTCCTCTTATGTGGAGAACTTGCAGTGCTTTGCATGAACCAGTGCAGCTCTGAAATGTTTCAATTAAAATATCCAGCGTCTACTCCCAAACACAGAACTGGCTGAGGCCTTCTGTCATCACTTCTTGGAGGGGAAGATGCTTCTCTCCATCGCTAAAAAGGCAGCAGAAACTCTTGGTGTGCTTTATTGCTGCAATCTTTATTCAGGCTCTACTGAAACTGTACTCACATGTTAGTGTCTCTTTGGCTGAGCTACATGTCTGCTCCTTAGTGGTTGCTAACTCCCAGATGCTTTAGAGGCTCAGGTCTTTTGCAGACTATTTCCTGTATGAACAAACTGGAGTATAAATTCAGCGATAATCATAAAGTAGTGACTCATTAGTTCCTATATTCTTATAATAACTCTAATTAGGTTATGTGCATTGAAAGATTTGAATGAGTAAGCTTCTGGAACTTAAAGTCTCTTGCTTGTACATTCTTTGTATGTTTTCAACTATCCTAGAAGTTCAATAATGTTAACCTGACTCAAAGCATGCATTATAAAGCAAGATTATTATTCTGCTTTGCAAGGTCTGGAGGAAACATAATGAGCTTCACTTCCTGGAGACAGATAAGGGAATTCTGAAAGCAGGGCCTTTCCCTCTCAGTGGGGAATTCACTGCCCTTCCAGAAAATTAGCTGGCAATAGACAACATTTTTCAACAGCAGCTTCCAAGTTAGGGATCTGAACTTATGTCCAGGCATGAATAAAATACAACTAGATTTTTTTTTTCAAAATTAATGGAGAGCATACACTGCAAAAGGAGAAGGGAAGTTGGCAGATTTGGAAATACTCAACACACAGGAAAATCAGTCCATTTTCATTAGGTACCTAAAAAAAGATTTTTATGAATGAAACTCAGCCAAATCCAACATTCAGACAGGTAGCACTGACCCAAGTCATCTTGGGTCCTGAATTTGCAAGCTGTGATACTATCTTTAACTTAAAAGCATGGAAACATTCTTAACTACATAAAGAACATTAATCCTCAGTCTAAAATGTGTAATGTGTTTTCAGGATGAGAACCCTAGTATCTTGTAATTATCTCTCTCTCTTCATTCTCATGTTATATGGCCTTCTTTGCCACATTCCCAGCAACTGTTCTCAGCTGTGGTATACCTTGATGACTCCTACAATATCCCTGGCAATCCACATCTGTTTCTGCCATAGGGGCCCTCTTGCTAGCAGGGGAAATATGGACCTTTCTGGACCATTCCTCATCATCATGGAAAGTGCTCTGCAAGCCTCAAAAAAAAATGCCGCTGAGCTAGAAACAATTACTGTGCAAGTGTAAGTAAACAAACTGTAATTTTAAACAAAGGAAGTACAGAAAAATCACACATTCCTAAGCAGGGCTGAAACATACATATTACATGTTTATAGGACAAGCCAGAGAAAAGCAGTGGGTAGCAATTTGAGGTGGAGTTCATGTACTCCTGACATATTCCAAGTTCCAGAATTGCTGTTCAGAAAGCACTCTCCTACATCTCTTCATCCAGAACCAACACACACTTAAACAACAGTGTTGTTTTTAGACATAGTTTGAAAGTATCTGTATAATGTTTTCCCTGTAACTTCAGAGAATGTGGATTTAATGAAGGAGATAAGAAGCTTCCGGGACATTTTGATCAAGCTCCTAGAAATGACAATATATACCAAGTATTAAAACAAAAAGACAACAAGCCACAATGGTTTGGATTCCTTTGTATATGAAACAGAGAACTTTGAAATTGACTAGTTTGTCAAAGTTTATTCTTTAAGCTCCAGGTAAACCAGTCAGTACAGTTCCAATAGCTTAACTGATATGGGCTGTGAAAAGAATTTGAGCATTCCAGCTTGGCAAGAAAGAAAAGCCTCTATTTTTACGTTCTCAACAGAGCACTCAGAAACTTCCAGAGTTCACCATGGTATCTGTTACTTAGGTTCTTATCAGTTAGCTTAGGCATTGAACGAAGGATTTGCATATTTTAATACTGACAGTCACTTAATCTAAACCTGTAAGAACACACCATGGACATTGTTCATAAGCTGTGTGAGTATCTGCACATATTTGTTTGACAAGCTCACATCCTCACTTCCATGTCAGAACATACACATCAGAAATAGTGGAAAGGTAAAAGAAAAACACAGTGAAGCAGAAAGACGACCCTGCAAAAGTAACTTGCCATGTTCTTACCCACACTTTCCAGTTAGAGCAATCTGTAGTAATGGGAAGATATAGGGAAAATGAAAAGGACTTTAGCTTCTTGGTTTACAGACTCAGAAGAATGGTACATTTGGCAGTAACAGGTATGAAATTCCTAAAATATTTTGTGTTTTGTGGGATGCAGGAAAGCTATGCTGCAGTTAAGGCATTAGCACATCTGGGGTGCAGATTGATTTCAAACTCAGGGTTTGAGTTTGTTTGAGGGTTTTCAAATTCAAGGTTTATCATGAACAGATACAACATTCACATGCTTTTCTAGGGAAATGTCACCTTTTACAATTTTCCATTCCAAGACACCTCACTCTGTTCTGAAAGTGCACAACCACTTGGCATTCATATCTTGCCCATACTTTTGTAAGGGCCCACATCAAAACGCTGCAATTTGGACCCTGTGTTCCAACCTCACTTTCTTTCTTCCAGCAAGAAAGCATCTGTATCTTTATCTATTCGTCTCTCTCTTTGCTCTTTATTTTTCATATTTAGTAATATTCTGGTTATGACACTCAGCACAATGGTATGCTGTGGTGCACAAGTCACTATTAAGCAGGAATGTGCCTGTGGTGTGGTAAGTCTTTCTGATTCCTTTCACTGCAGTCTGACTTTGGTATGATACTCACAAGCCATTGGTTTAGAAGTAAAAGCAGATGAGATGAAAGAACCAAGCAGGAAACTAGGAAAATCTTCACACTGAACAAAGGAGGGTGTGAACATGTAATATAAAGACAAAAAATTGATGTTGATTTAGTGTATGTGCTACATGGTGATCCTGTGAGCCCACATAATACCCCACCCCATCCAACCTATTCTTCCAAAATTGTTAAGAGATTAGGTAGCAAGATTTTTATTGCCTCACCCTTTCAGCTGGCAGTTACACACTGGCAAAGGCTGGAATGGACTATCCTCCTCTGCTGCCTACACTTTGCACTTCTTTCTGCAGAGGAAAGCAATGCCAAACCAGACCCAGAGACTAACAGCATCCTGAAATGAGTAGGAAATACCTGTGGCTTCCACTTCCAGCTTCTGACATGGGGTCCCAAATTTAATCCTAGATGTGCAGCCATCCAGGGGCAATTTGATACTTAAGTGTCTATTGTCATCACAGAGAAAGAAAAGAACAATATATTAAGTAGAAAACAGCAAAAGTTATAGCATATTGGGGAATAGTATATTGTCTCCTTTTTGGCCCCTAAAGCAAAAGTTGCTAAAAAACCTTAGTGCTTGAACCTGGGAGCATAACCCTACATGCACATCCTGCTTGTTTTGAGGTTCACTGCAGAGACCTTTTTTACAGACCAGTGGACTAGACCCTTAGCAGCTATGCACGTCACAGTTCAGATGGAAGGATCACCTATTCAGATACAAGGATTTCCCTGGGAAACAGGAATCTACCAGGGGTGGTCTGAAACTGGCACAGTCTGTTCTTCTTCCCCACCCCCGGGTGCATCATGGGCCTGACATTGACCTGAATGTAGCAGGATTTACTTTTGGCTAAGTCTGCCTTTCTCAGATGACTTTTTCCAGGTACATTCAATGCAGCTGAGTTTGGGTTCTGGCATTCTGACAGTCTTAGGTTTCACGTGAGTAGCTGAAAGTGAGTTCAGGGAACAACTCATTCCAAGACCACATGTAAAGAAGTGAAGGGCAAGATGTGTCCTGGTGATGGATTTTAGTAATACAGAACTTTTTCTGCCATAAGCTCTGCTTGTTTTTTTTCTCTTGGACATAATTAGCAAGCAACATAGTTGGACATTATCTGTTTTTATCTATTTTACTATCTCTATTGAAGGAATAGCCCACTAGTCCTTAATGGTTGTCAGATAATTTGGCAATAGTTTCAAAGAGAAATTATGGGGGACAGTGAATACAGACTGAACACAATTACTAATATAACTACATAAGATGGAGGTGTGGCTTGCTGGTGCTGAAGCTGCTGAGACTCTTTTCTTTACTGCCATACTATCTTTGTTCTTCATATGCAGTGGAACTTGCTTTTTTTTTTTTTTTTTTTTTTTTTTCCCCAGCAGATGATGGTATAGTATCAGCTTCAAGAAGGTTCTTAAAGTGCTTTGAGACTGTTAATTTCTTGCCCATCTCTTCCTAGGGCATCTCAGAGACTTAGTTGATATGCCTGACTGATGGAGTTAGACATCTTTTGTTTGCCAACACTATGACAAAAAAAAAAGCAAATTTTTTTTAAGCTCTGTTATAAACCGTAGCAAGCCTGAGTCTGATTTCTGCACAAACCAATGATGTATGTTCCAGTTAATCCAGCTTTACACCAGGTGTGTTAAGATAAGAATTTGATAAAACCAACTCTTCTAGCTAAGATGAACACAGCAAGATGAAACTATCATAATTCTGGATACTTTTGACAGGAAGCAGTACTAAGTAGAAATGGAAGTAAAATGTGGATGGGTAAATTTTAGCACAAATGACCTTTGTAAGTCAGTCCCAGAGAGAAATGTCAGTATCCCCTTTCATCTTGACTCCACCACAAAGACAACAGACAAGTGCCTCATGTGGGTCTTGTCAGCAACCCTTTATGCAAAAGCGGTGTGAGAGGAATGGAGCCACAGACGGATCAGATTAGACCTGGCACTTCTTTGCTGCATGTGGCAGATTGCAAGAACAGCTACCTCTGCAAGGCAGGCAGCACGTCTATTAGACAACTCAGACCACTGGCAAAGTGCCTGTGAACAAAGACAGCTATCTCAGACACTTCTGTCATGCTACTCTGACCTGACTGTGCCTACCAGATGCATAATGAAGGCATCAGTGCTCTGTTGCAAGCCATTACCCCTCTGCAGCAGGAGGCCTTGGAACCATAATCCCATCATATCTTTGCTTCTGTGCTGTCTAAACAGTGCAAGCATGTAATACACTGGAGTGGAAAACCAAACCAAACCACAAAACAGTATGTGATTGTCTAATCACATCTTAGAAACAAAACCTGCTTAGAGTCCCTAGTATTTATCTTTCCCGTATCCCTTTATGGGTATAAGCAGAGTCTTAGGTGAAGTTGCAGTGAAAAGCGCAGTTTCACTGGATGGAAAGCACTTCAGAATTAGGGTTCTATTGCCCTGCCAACCAAGTGATAAGGGGCAGAGGCAGAGGAGATGATCAGCACACTTGCTCACACAGTGCCCAACACCTGTCTTAACAACGAACAGCTCCTCTTGTTGGTTATCATGAGAGGTGAACGCCAAGTTCAGCAGAGCTGTCTGTTACATGGGTTACCAAACACACGAATCAACCAGCGCGTGGACAGCCCACATGTCCCACTGCAGTGTCCCTGTGAGCTGCATGCCAAGGGCGGGGAGCAGCAGGTGGGCAAGAGCTGTGTGCCCAGGGGAAGAAGATTCCCACGAGGTTTTTCTGCATTGCTGTCACTGATTGCTGTCTGTGCCTGAGGCTCCTACTGGACTCCTAGAACTCTGCAACTGTCAGATGAAATGTGCTAATTAAATGAATGCAAATTATTTTCATGATGTATTTTGGCTGTTACTGACCTGGTTAGAAACACGTAAGTATATTAAAACTGAAAGCAACTGTAGATTATTGTTAATCCACAGAGCTGTCTGCTTACCTGAAAAAAACACGTGCTTTAGAAAGCTTTAAAGCACACTCAGCTGATTAGAAGGTGACATGTCTGGGGTGTAAGTACCTAACATGGATCTTTGCATTTGGGCTCTTTTTCTTTTTCAGTTCATGCATAAAATTTCCAGAGACACTGTTTTAGTTTAAATAAAATCTACAAAACTTATTTTTTTTTCATTGGGACACCCCTCTCCTGCAGTGTCTTCCTTCAACTGAGACTTCAGCCAGGACTTAGGTTCATTCTCAGGCCAACAAAGATAAATTTCTGTTACGATTACTCTCCCTGCTTCTGCTTGCAAACAGATGGAAGACAAACCTGATGTATAAGCAGACGTATCAAATGAGAGTACATATGGATGTATTTAAAGTTGCTATACTGTTGCCATTGTGCCTTCAATTCTAGCTGTCTGCATTTCCAGTGGCTGTCAAAAGCTGCCACCCCTCCAGACACAATCAAGGATAGATGTGTATGAGAGGTCTACTGCTGGAACCTGAAATTGAGTACATTTAGAGGAGATATGGGATGGCCATTTCTAATAGCAAGGGTAGGATTCTGTTTTAGGACCTTACAATGTCTGTCACATACTCTCCAGCACTAAAAATATAAATCAAGATCAGACGTTTTTCTGAAAGATATGGTCACAAAGAGCTGAGATGGAGAGCCCCTTGATATACAGAGCAGCCTGGAGGATCACAAAGGTCTGTTTGGACCTAACTTCCTATGTCTGAAAGTTTAGAGGAAAACTAAACTGGAGCTTGAAGATGGAAGTATCAGCTGCTGGCCTTTCCTGGTTGAAGAAGACAGCATGCTCATCATTGGCCTGCTCTTCACCAGTGTGCCATTTATTGGGTAGTGAAAGCACCCACTGTTCTCTGGCCTCAAAAGATTTTTCTTTTAAAGTTTGGTTCTTTCACTAATTTCTCTGTTTGTCCTTAGCCTGACTTTTCCTGAGGCACATGAAATGCAGTGCTAGAGGCTGCAAGAATGAATCAGCAAAGCAATCCTGTTTATCTGGCAGTGTCCTAAAACAGGACACCCAAGTAAGATAAGGCAGCCGTAACTTAGCATGAAACAACTCCAACTAATTTCATCATTATTACTTGTCATGCATGTAGTATAGGGATACAGTTTTATCAGACCTTGTAGAAATCAGACATAGATTGAGGAATCAGTGTTACCCTGCCACTACCATTGCTCTACTACTTCTCAATGCTTCTTCAGCTGAAACTATAGACCTTAGCAGCAAAACTAGAGCTATAAAACCAGATACGTATTTATCATGCTAACAAAGTTATGCCATCATTATGTCCTTTTGATGCACAATTAAAAAAACTGCTGCCTCCAGGACCACAGGAAAACTAATGTAAAACCATTTTGTATTGATTTGACATCAAGGAAGGAAATGTCCTCACTCAGGACACGGCTCTCTTTTGCTTGAGCTTGTGAGTGTTTGTAACAGAGGGGGACAATTCTCAGCTAATGTCAACAGCCCATTTTTTTCAAGTAACACAACATTCCCTGAGTCAAATGAGTGTTGTGGTCATAGCTATGGAGCCCAAGATGCTTCCCTGCTACCCCAGGTCCTTTATTTAAACAGGCTGAGTAACTCCAGAAAAATAAACAAGAATAAAAAGCTAAATACAAATGTTGTGGATTTAGGGTATGACTTTCTTCCTGCCAAAGCCTTTGTGATTCTCTGGGGTGGAAGGGCTGCTGACATACAATGCTAGAAAGTACTAGAAGTCATCTAATTCCTGCAAAGTCAGCTTGTCTCCTGTGAGCATATCTGGACCCTCTCTGGTGCTCAGATGCCCAAGGAACAGATCAGCAACATTGAGGCTGCCCGTGCACATCTGCACAGCAAGCCTGTTGCTTCTCTTAACACACACATCTGCTAATGGCTTTCCATATCAGCAGGTTATGCAAAAGAGAGGCTTTCAGCATTAATAGATGCCTGTAAGAATGACCTGATAAAGAACTCCAGATATTTGCCATGATCCTGAAATTATCCACTGCTTGATAAAATCTAGCTGTGGTATTTAGCACTGCAGTTCTGCTTCAATAGCAGTCTAAATCAAAAGCAAGGCCAATGATCTTCACCTTGGTAGTGAGAAACAAGGTGCGATCTTAACCCCCTGGGGGTATTGAGCAGTTCCCAGTGGCACAGGCAACGTTATGTGAGCAAGAAGCCACAAGTTGGGATATTCCTCACTTCTTTTAAGTTTCTTTCTGTTTTTACTATAGACAGAATCATGTTCTTTAGTGAGTCCGGGAAATTGGAACCAGCACAGAAGTTTGCCAACAGAGGGTGCAGAGTTTATCCAATTAAGAAACTGCCTGCCAGCCTGACAAACTGACGATGAATCAGCAAAATCACCAGAAAATACTCAGCAAAGAGTAACTGTGTCTTGGCAGTGGTAGGCAAGATGACCTAATATGGCTTCTCTGTTAATACCTTGGCTGTTTGCTCACTGATTCAGTGGGCAATTTAAATTCCTCTCCAAACATTTAAAAGATGACACTCACTAAGTGGCCAGCCTCATTGGGAAAATGCCTGTGAAAGTTGCATCGCATGCTGTGCCTCTTGCTGGTTGCTCAGCAGATTGGGCAGTCATCACTGGAGCCCATGACTCCCCTGCATAGATACTAACAGGAAACACAGCTGGTGCTCTGGCAGCAGATGAGAGGAGCAACAAAGGAAACCAACAAAGGTTCTGAGTGTATAGAATGAGAAAATGCCCACCCCAGACAGGGTGATTATGTCCCATTGCATTATCTAATCCTTTTGCAGAAAGGGATTTGCCTAAAGGACATTTCTAAGAAGGCTCTACCAGTCCCCCATTCATAACTAGTACAGTTCACCCTGTGACACGACTGATTTCCATTTCTGAGTGCTGCTTAATAAAACAGCTCTTACTCAGATAGAAAGACACAGTCTAGTTGGACATAAATTAGAAACTTGACATCACAAAATGTAATTTCCCTTAAAATAAACTCTGTTTGCTAAATCAGAATACTAACCTATTTGTTTTCTTCTGAGATATGACCAGCAATGCCTATCTGACAGGCTCAGTCGGACTGCTAACATGAGGGACAGGCACTCGTTCTGTGGTCAAGAAATGAATGCAGTCATTAAGCCAGGGAAATACTCTGTGGGGCTGATGCATCAGTTCTAGTAGGTCCCCATGCACGTGAGTTCAAATGCCTGCCATCTCCATCCTCCTCGGGCTCAGTCTGGGAAGGCAGCCTTGTTGTGGAATCACCTCCCTGATCTGTATCTCCCATCCAGTTTGCACAGACAAGAGGAGATCAGATTTCCCAGCAGGATTTGAAGACACACCACTCATGACTGCTTGAATGAAAAACATTTTTGTCAGTTAGCATATAAACATGTGATTTAAAGAAAAGAAATCATGCTTAATTACAGGGAACAGATGTTTTGTCATTGTGTAATTAAGCCTCAAATCTGATCTGAAAACATACAAATACAGAAATATAAATAATGCATTCTAATGGGCTCATATGCAAGGCTATTGCACTGAACACATACTGAACCCAAACCTCAGTTTTCATAGTGATCTTGAACAAAAGGCCTTAAAACACCTGACAAAAAAGAATCTAAAAATTCACTTAACAGTGAATGGCAATTTGATCTAAAAAAGTGCCATAGACAGAAAATTAAACCCAAGAATTGCCTCTTTTACAGTCAGCAATTTCCATTAAAGGTCAGATTTTAAAGCCTCCACTTCTAAGAACAGCCCCCATACTTCTTCACCAGTGCAAATAACTTCAATGCACCATTTATGCAGCAAAGCACTAGGAAAGATAAACACAAGAACCAGGATTTAAATAAATACAGCTATTAAAGTACAATGCCGAAACTTTTGCACATTTGCAGAACCAGACAAAGGCCAGGCCCTGTTCCAAGGAATTTTAATTCCCCATAAAGCTACATAACCATATGGAGAGGCCCCAGCCAAAACAAGGGGTTCACAATACCTTCCTCAGGGTCAGTGCACAAAGCAATCAGGCAGCCTGTGGCTGAGGAACACATGTTTTGTGCTGTAAAAGGGTTATTCCTCAGGATCTGTTACTTGGCAATGAGAGGACAGGGGTCTGCTCAGTGCCTGAAGTGTGCTCTCCACTGGCTCTGGAAGAAGATGTCTTGAATTCTGCCTTGATGGGGCAGAAATGGCTAACAGTAATCACCTTACGCTCAGAGGACCCAGTTTGCAGCAGGAAGAGGACAAATTAATTCATTCCTCACTTAGGAAGAGACCTGGTGGGCAGCTATTTTGTGTGCAGCTATTTGGTCAGCACTGGCTATCTCCCTGGTAAGTGTCTGAGAGAGTGTTTGCCCAGAGAGCCTATTCTATAGTAGAGGAAACTATGAAGCAAACTCATTCTGGTTATCTGAAGGGAAGCTTCCTTCCTTAGCTGCCAAGCACTGCTGCTGCACCTGGAAGTGGTAGCAGCATGGAGCTTTTCTCTGGCCTTGGTGGGTGAGCCCAGGGCTCTGGCCAGGATCAAAGTCCTGAGGGTAAATTTCATTGAGTTGCAAACCTGGGGCTGTTGCATATTAAAGTTCTATAATATCACAAGAACAATGAAGTTTAGCCCTCTCTGATGTTACTTTAGGGTGATTAAGAGTAGATACTGACCAGTAGTCTGCTGTGGAAGACATACAATTCTGATAAAGTAACTCAGCCAAGGTTACTGACACACTGTTTATATTAGTGTTTATATTTAGTGCATCCTCTTTTCTCCTAACCCTTCAGACCTGAATAATTAGTCAAAAATTCGAGGTGTTGTAGATTGTTCCACTTAGGTGGAGAAAAAAGGGACAGAGTCAATTACATTCGTACATATCCAGTAACAAAAGCAGACTGCTTCACAGAGTGCAAAAGGAAGGAAACAATCCCAAACCATTTCCTCCCACATAACTTTAAGCCTCTGTCAGACAGTGCCCACAAACTCCCTCTCCAGACATAATCACAGGGTCATTGTTTTCCATGACAGGTCAGGCTCCCTGGAAATTTTTCCAGAAGTGAGAACCACCAGTCCTTGGAGGACTGGCAGAGACAATGGCACTGCTTTGCTTTCATAAAAAAAGGCTGGAAAAAAACCATAATCGACACCATCTCATAACACAAACGTGGCGTGTGAGAAATTACTTGGCAGGATGTTGAGCCCAGGTACAATGGACAAATGTTCTGTGTAAAGAAATAAGTACTTGGAAAAGGAATTTAAAGTCAAAACTCTAGTTTTGCTGCTGTGTGATGGATTTCACAGGCTGCTACTCTGTTAAACACCGATTAGCATATTTAAGACTCAGCCCTGGCTCCTGTCTTTCAGGCCTCCTATACCTTTGAAATTAAGTTATAATGGAGTTCTCAAAGCTTAAATTAGCTAACACGCAGCTTACATGCTGATTATGTTTGCATGACAGCATGCATGCACATGTGTGAACAGTTACATCCTCTGTCAGTTTGTGCATTTCATATTTCTTGCGTGTATCTGTAACTTGGCTGACAATGTGCCTGTGCTGTGGCTGTGGCCCCGAGTGGGATGACACACTGCCTTGTGCGTATGAAAGCCAGGTTGCAGGCAGCTCCCAATTATCTGTAAAGCCAAAACCTCCTGAGCGTGCCGATTCTGCTGCGGGTGCACTTCTGCACATGCCAATTTGCTGAGAACAAGCCCCAGCGAGCCGTGCTAGCAGAACCAGCAGCGCGGTGGTTCTGTGCCTGCCCAGATGTGAGTCCCAGCTCCGTCCCTGCGCAGAGGCTGGAGGTGCGGCCGGGCACATCTCAGCGCTGCATCCCCCGGGGGGTGGCTGCCGCACCACCGCTGCGCTTGAGCGCCCGGACCCGTCCCGGGGCCGTGGCAGCGGCCAGAAGCGGGGGTCGGGACGAGCCGCTCAGGGTCCGCGGCCGCACGTGCCCCGCTGTCACCGCTCAGCGCCCGGCTCCCAGCGAGCCCCCTCCAGGCGGAGCCGTGCCGGGGCCGCCAGCGCCGCTCCCGCGGCTCCCGACGGCCCCGCTCCGCGCCGCTCCCCGCGGCCGGCGCCGCTCCGAGCACCGGAGCGCGAAAGGAAGGGAGCCGCCGGTGAGCGGAGCCGCCGGTGAGCGGAGCCGCCGGTGAGCGCGCCCGCCGAGCCGCCCCCAGCGCCTGCCCCTCGGGCCGCCCCGCTCCCCGCCCCGCGCCCCTCTCCGCGCCGCGCGGGGCCGCCCCGCCGAGGAGCCCCCGCCCAGCGGCCCCGGCCCCGGCCCCGGCCCCTTCCCGGCGGCGCGGCGGGCGGGCATGGCGGCGGGCGGGCGGCGCGGCGGCGAGGAGCTGCCGGTGTACCTGGCGCGGCCGGGCACGGCGGCGGCGCCCCGGCAGAAGCGCGGCGGGCTCTTCTGCAGCGTCGAGGGCGCCTTCGAGAGCAAGACCCTGGACTTCGGCGCCCTGCGCGTCGGGCAGCGCCGCGCCCCGCCGCCCGCCGCCAGCCCCGGCCCCGGCGCCGACCCCGGCCCCGGCCCCGGCCCCGACCCCGACGAGGTCCGCGCCGCCTCGGACAAGGAGCGGCTCCAGAACCTGTGCCCCGACGACGACAAGGTGGGGGCCGGGCCCGGCCGGCCGCGGCGGGGGCGCGGGGCGGCGGCGGCGGAGCTCGTCCCGGGGCGGCGGGGCTGGGCTCGGCGGCGGAGCGGGGCGCGGGGCGGGCGCGGAGCTGCCGCCGCTCTGCTGCGCGGGGCTGAGCCCGGCGCCTCCGGAGCCCAGCGCGGGAGACGCGGGCCCGCGGGGCTCGGCGGCTCCGGGCGGAGCAGGAGGAGGGGGCAGCCGCCGGGCGCCGTCGTGACGAACAGTAACTTGCAGCGAAGTCAGTTGCTTGCAGGAGCTGCAGGCAGCGCGGGCTGCAGCTGCAGCTCAGGATGTGTGTTTTTTTTTTTTCCCCTGCTAGTTCTGGTTAACCAGGAGGCTCCACATTGTCCTCCTGCAATTCCTTAAAGGAGGGAAAGAAGGAAAAAGAAAGCTTTGCTGTCATCTTCCAGTTCGCAGAGCTCCTGCCTGCGATGTGCCATGTCAGCGATTTTTGGAAATAGAATCAAAAGATCCACACCCCATTACCAAGAATGGTAAAGCTAAGCATTAGAATAGCTGACTCTTTTTACTGTGTTTGCTCTTTGTAAACCTGAATTGAAGGACATCTTCCCCTTCCTCTTCCAAAGACGGGATTTTGGACTTGTTACTCTTTGGAGTAACCCCTGCCAGGTCCTGATCTTCATTGACACAAATCCGAAGTACCGTATCTGAGGCTGGGGACATCATGTTGGTCTGCAACTGACACCAGCGAAGGTGGTGTGCATCAGGCACAAAGTTCCTAAACTCATACCAATCTCAAAGTAATAAATAAATACTCTCCTAGCTCAGCAGCATATATTCTTCAGCCAGAGATTGAGATTGCTTGCTTTTTTTGTGCTGATCCCATACGCACCCGTGTGAGTTTGACAGGAAGATCATTAAGTTAATAACGCTGAGGAAATGCTTCAGTTGGGATTTCGGAGAGTCTGTTACTCATTTGCCTATAAGGCACTTGCTGGCCTGTGGGTCAGTGAGTAAATCTGAGGCTAAACTTTTCAGTAAATAGTAAGCATAAGGGCAATGTTTTTCAAGGGTGAACAGGGCAAATAAATAGAGCCCATTTTAAAAAATGGAAGCAAAAATCACTAAACCAAATAGCAACTTTGCAGCTTAGCCTGAAGAAATGATTTGGTGATCTCAGGGTTCTGCAGAAACCTCAGCTTGTATCCAGGGTACAAATTTTGACAAAATGCAAACACTTCTGATCTTAAGGACTAAATTCACCAGCTGGAGCCTGGTGGGAGCAGAAGCAGTGAAGTGCAATGACTTGGCCTGTTATGGCTTTTGGGAAATACATCAGGCGGTCCTCAAGGTCTGCTGGCTTCTGTAAGAGCTTCTGGCTAGGCAATTGATTGCTTTGAGGTTTCTTCCTTGCACATTTCTTTACTCTCTGCTTTTTGGTTTCTTATTGGCACAATATTTGGTTCCTGCTGTTGAGCTTTGCTCCTTTTACAGTCCATTTTACTGAAATGGGAAGAAAATTAACACTATTCCTGTCAGCACTGACCTTGTCTGTATGGTTCAAATAGCAGCTGCAGAATTGAACACTGAAGTAACATTAAGCTGCTGTTTGTTGGAAAAGAAAAGGAAACTTGTGACAGCCTGTCTGCAGGCTTTGCTCAGAGCTTCTCTGTATTAGCTGTACCAGTAACTTGGAAGTGTTGTTCCCTTTTAAGGTCTTGTCTAGACCCTTGTCTCCAGAGTTTTGTAGCTGAGGTTTTCCTTCAACAACTCCTCTCTTCCCAATGTTTTCTACTCCTAGATTTCTTCCTCTGAGGCCTTCTGCCTGATAAGCATCAGCAACCAAACCCTTTTAATCTGCACTTAGTGCCTGAGAAGGTGGGAAGCTTCACATATAAATGCTCGTGACTACATGACGAGAAGGAATCGTATGACTTTCTACTACAACTTTCAAGTTCAAGAGTGTCCCAGTGTACGACAGTCCTGATGGGAAACACCCATCTTGCATACTGAGCCACACTATGGCAGGTTAATGTGTCTGTACAACCACAAAGAGTTTGCTTGCATTGAGCTTTTTGCAGATTCAGAGCACACAAAAGCTCCTTTGTCAAGACAAATTGAAATCAAACTTCTTTGAATAATTTGACAGATTAAGAAACAGAGAGAAAGGTTAAGTGACCGACCCTTGACCAAATAACTATTTACTAGGAAAGCTGAGAATAAAGGACTTGCCTCTGCAGAAAGCAGCAGATAGTTTTATATCCTAGTTTTTCAACGAACAAATACTTGGAAATATAACATAGCAACACACCACTTCTTTTTAATGGCATTAATTATAATTAAAGCACCACCATCTCTGCAGGAAGATGACTGCAATGTATAACTGCCCTGTGATAATATGTAACGTCATACAACCTGTCAGCGTAATACAGGGCCAGCTAGATGTTTCAACCTCACTTCACTTTATTGCAAAGTGTATTGGAAGGTCAAAAACAGAGCTGTGGATTCAGGCACAGTGAAGTAATACTGCTGTGCTACTGCACGGTGTATGTTTAAGAGCAGTTAGGTGCCTTGCCTTTGCTTCATCAGTGGGAGTCTGAGCTTTGCCAGTTGATCTGGGGGTAATGGCAGTGAGCACTCTTTCAGGCCAGAGAGTCAGAGGCAGCTGGGGTCGGGGCTGTGGCTGTGGGGGCTGCTGTATGCCTGCACAGCTTTCTGGACTTGCAGATTACATCACATATTTTACTATAGTGAAGTCAGAGTTTTGTGTGGCTCACAGGCAGCACCCTCTGAATTCCTGTGGTGGGGGCATTCACAGGGGGCTGGTAATGTGTAAATACAGCCTGCAGGGCTCCTCTGTGCTCCGCTGGGCATCTGCAGAAGCAGTGTGGCTTTGAGGAGTAGAGGAGCGAGCTTTACAGGCACAGGGTCTCCTCTGTGCTTGGTGCCTAGGAAGACAGTAAAGCAGAATCCTGTGGTAGCCTCCTTAATGGACCTCCTCGGGGCTCAGCTGTACGAGATCGCTGCTCTTCCATCCTTCTGTTCAGTAACACAGGCGAGGAGCGCTTGGCTTGTTATGCTTACCCCAGACTTCTTGTCCCATCCTGCTGCGTGGTTCTGCAGTGAAGTCTTCATTTCCACGGCAACTGGCCGTGGTCCCACAAACAGGGGATTGCAGCTTCAGCGCGGGCTGAGGCTGCGCTGTCAGCCAGGCTGCGAGGGAGCGGGCTGGGCTGTAGCTGCAGGCAGCGGGGCGAGGCGCCACGCGCTGAGTGGGCCCTGGGGACCCTCCCACCAGCTATTGGCTTCTTCCCGCAGGTGGCCAGCGCCATGCAGGCCCCGTTCCATCCAGTTGTGTGACACCACTCAGATTGTTTGTGCTAAATCTTGGGATGACAGAGGGCTCTGCCTCAAATGGAGAAGGAAGCTTGAGCTAACTCTGTTCTCTCTTATTTTTTCTTTTTCTGACACTCGTAAAATTTGCTATGACTTCAGCATTCAGCTTTTTGTTTCCATTACTAGTAATTTATGGCAGAAACTCCAAGCCAACAGCAGTCTTTTCCTTACTAGTGAACTTAGTGTGATCTAGAAATTGCAGTTGTGCACGTCCTTTTAGCACCATTTAAAATCTTGCATTTATGCAAATGATCATAAAGCACTTTGATGGCATTGATTCATAGCTTCCATGCCACCCCCTTCAACAGAGAGCTGAGGAAAGGTTTTTGTTATTTCTGGTATTTCTGTAGAATATAGGAACAAACCCAGGCACTGGACTAGTTCAAACAATGCAAATACAAGAGTAAAACCTATATTGTAATTGCTGGGGTTTTATGCTAAATAAGCTCATTTTTATTGAAAAAAAAAATCTTGCATATTTTTTTTTAAGAAAGCTGTTGCCTGCAGAACAATAATTGGTCATTTCTTTGGCTGTTAATGACAGGATACAGGTGCTTGCCAGCATTTACACAAAACTACAAAGTTTGTTAAGCTGTGCTGTATGCGGTCAGAGCTTTGCATGGATATAGAGGGATTCTGGCCTGTTGGTGTAGAAGGCATTATGTGCTGGGAAAGGAGTTTATTTCTATGTCGGTGATACAGTTTAGCATGCTCTTTACCTTTGCAAACTGATAGCTCAAAATAATATTTAAAATGCAGAGCCAGTATTATTGCCCCCACATTTGACAACCAATAGTAGTTCCTAGCTCTGTCACATTTTATGGAGGCAATGGGGAATCACCATGCAGGCCGTGAATGTCACAGTAGGCAACATGTTCTAGCGATGGCTCATTCCAGTAGATAAGAGAGATGATGCTTCTTTTAATACTGTATATATGGTCTCCAAGGTCGACAGAAACCATAGCAAGATGTGCACATGCAACATTTCCTGATCCTGCACGAGGAAAAGTCTGTTCTCATGCATAGCCTCCAGAGTAGCTGAGATTGTTCCTCCACTGACCACAGACCAGCAGTGGGCTCGCTTATTGCTCTGGTGGGGATGCCACAAGAAAAACACCTGCAGCAGGAGGTGACATCGGTGATTCAGTAGCTTTGCATCTTTCCTCTGAAGTGCTTCTGGATCGTGCCAGCCTGGCATAGTACAAGGGTCTGTGTCCCTGCCCAGCTGCTAGCTGTAGGGTGAGATGCGGAAATGAAGGGCTGATTCCCACATATTTGTGCTTGTGACAGATCCTGAGCCCCTTCGTGCGTGATGGTGACACAAGAATCTGCTCAACTACAGGGGAGGGGACAACGATGCTTTGCCTCTGCCCCATGTGGCTGGGGGCCCTATCACAAAACATGGCTTCCCGCGGCCTTCTGCAGGACGTCTGCAGGTCTGGGGCTCCAAGTAGAAGCTGGAAGAAGCATGTGGCTTCCTCACACAGCACCTCGCTGTAGCAGTGCCAGGGGGTGGTCACGTAGTGTGAGCATCCCAGCTGGTAGCATTTCATCAGTAACCAGATTTTGGGAGCCAAACAAATTCCACATGGGTATTTATGGTTGTCATTGCAAAGTTGCATGCAATTGTTTTTGCAATGCACATTTTAGAAAAAAGTAAATCAATGAAAAAATTATGAAATGTAGCTAAACATTTTGAGATTCACAAAGCAAAACTCACTGCTTTCTCATTTGAAGTTTTTTTTTGCTGTGTTGGAAATCCCTTCAAGCATGTTGTATGCATGCAGTTGTAAGTGTCAAACACAAGCATCAGTGGGTTTAAATTGAAGTGTTGTGCTTTGACCATAGCAGATTCCTTGGCTCCATCCTGAATTAGCTTTTCCTTTTCTATTTGTCTAAGAAATCAGTACTTCCAGCAGGTCAGAACAATCTGGGAAGAAGGGTGTTTGGTAAGGTGAGAGTTCTAGAGTACGGGACTGCAAAATGTAGGTGCGTGGTGTTGTCTCCCATGTGCCCTGGCAGCCCTGTCCCATGCAGTGTGAGGGGGGTGTGGGCAGTGTTGGCTGGGCAGGACTGGGCCAGGGGTGAGTTCTGCTTGGGAGGTGTCCTAGCTGCATGAGCTGGGGACAAGGAAACCTGCTCAGGAGTCACAGCTTGCAGAACATGAGGAAGGGGATGGAGAAGAAATGCGGCCTGTGGAAACCTGCAGTAGTTCTTGGGATTTGCAGATGTTGAATATCAAAGCAAAGTTAGTAGTTTTGCAGGTTATTGGTGTATTAAATCTTAAGTGCTTTGCCCAAGGAGTTGGTGCCACTCTTACGTGGTGAAAGAAAAAATTAAAAACAAATCAGAGGAACACAGTCCTTCAGGCTGGTTTAGGAATCATGAGAAAGCCACTGGAATGGTACCAGCTAATGCCTAATCTGACAGAATTTATTGAACCATTAAGTCTGAAGAAAATAGCCTGTAGGCAAATATTATTAGTTCATCTCCCCAGATACCAAGACCTCCAGTTGTCATCCTGAACCTGAGCGTGGATGACAGATTCCTGCAAGAGGTGGTACTCTGTGCGAGTTTGCAGACACCGAGCCTTTTGTTTTTTCACCAGATCATCCTGGGACAGTCAGTCCATGCCTTTTCCACTGAATGCAGAAAGCCCAATGGTGTGTGACCTCCTGCCTTGGTTGTTTGTGTGGGAGATGGTAGATTCTGTAACCGATGTTGGGTTGTCTTGCCTGTGAGCAGCCAAGCTGGGGGGATGCAACCTCGGGGACTGAAGTGCTGAGGGAACCCCAAGTGCATCCTTGTACCACTCTGGCCACCACTAGTGGCAGTCTTCATAGCAAGGCTTAAACACTAATGGGTGTCATATCAGAAAGAAACCAAGCAGGAGCTGTGTTTGATTATGTTGTATGTGCTGGTGGCACCGGCTGATTTTCTTTGGTACTTTTTTAATGGGTTTGCCATTTTTGTGGTTCTGTAATAATCCAGCTCAGCATAGGAGTGGGATGCAGGCTGCCCAAGGCTGCTGGGCCACCCAGGCCCACGTTGAAGCTCTTGAGGTCCAGGGCCCACAGGTGTTTACCATGGCCTCTCCAGACATGAGCTCCTCCCTGTCCTGCACAGCTCATGCCTGCCCTTTCATTCCTGGCTTCCATTTGGCAGACTGGCCATTGCAAGTGGCATGAAAGCAAGGAGGTTTTGGAATTACAGAATCACAAAATAGAATCAGAATGATTTGGGTTGGAAGAGACCTTAAAGATAATCTAATTCTAACTACCATGCTAGATCAGGTTACCCAAAGTCCCTTCAACCTTGTCTTGAACACTTCCAGGACTGGGGCAGGAAACAAGCCCTATTTGTGATGGAAACAAACACTGTGAGACCCGGAAAAGTTACTTCCTCTGTGTGGCCTTCTCTGAAGAAGTGGTCTGAGTGAGCGCGAAGCTGGTCACTGACAGTCTGCCCTAATCCCAAGGAAAACCATAGTAGAGACCAGCTAGAGCTGCATTTGCTCTGATGCCTAACCTCAGGAGCAAGGTTTCCCTATGTAGACCCCCTCCATTGTTACCTCTGCAAAGAGGTGGAGAAAGTTGATTTTTCTGCTGGGGAGTAGTTTCCATGATGGCCAGAGGAAACAGGAGGAAGAAACAAAAACCAAACATGCCGGCAACTTCCTGGAGACAAGGCTGAGGAGCTGGAAAATATTGCAGTGCCTTGGCTGGCTCTGCTGGGCTGGCTCCTGGTGGTGGGTTAGAGCCAGCAGCACTGTTCTCATCGATCTGCTGGGACCAGCTGAATACCATTTTAGAGCAAGTGGGTTTGGATCCAGCAACGGGTGTTTCCATTCAGCTGAGGGGAGAACAGGGGTGAGGCTGAGCAGAACCCCCAGACCTTCTTTCTGTTCCTTGCACCGCATGTGAAGGGGAAGACATCACCTCTGTGCCTCTGTGTCATGGGCTTGGTCTGGCTCCTCTGCACTCAGAGGGAGTTGAGTCATTTCAGTGGAAATCCAGATGCTCTTGTGTAGCCAGAGTTCACCCTGTGGAGAGAGCAAACATGCAGTGGGGCAATATCCCTCCAGTCTCAGCATTAGCGTTTGGCCAGAGATGAGCTTTGGTGTCACCTGTCCGGGGCCCGACAGGAGCCTGGCCACTGTAGCATTGCTGGACAGATCCTGTCCATGCTCAGTGTCAAATAAGCTGTGTCCCGTGTCTGCAGCTGTGGGGATGGAGCTGTCAGAGGGCATGGAGCAGTGCAGGTGAAGCCAGGACCGTCCCAGCTGCGTTGCACCAGGCATGGGTCAGAGGCTGCAGTGCCGGGGCTGGGGGGTCCCCAGGGGGCTGGCCCTGCTCTCTGGTGACATCCTGTGGAAGGAGCACCCTCCCCAGGCCTAAGCGGACTGGCTCCGGGCATCCTTGCCAGGGATACGAGACCATGCAAGGAGAAAAGCAATTTTTCTGGCTAGGAAGCAAACCTCTATCTGGGCACCCCACATTTTTTCCTGCAGGTGTGGCTGTACGCTCTGCCGCTTCTTATTCTTCATCCTATTGTTGCTTTAATCAGGAACACACTTTCCAGTTTCAAGCACTTGTGTCCTCCAGGATCATTTACAAATTCAGTTTTTGCTGCCGCATTTGATTATGTCTGGCAAATCCAGTGCCACCTTCTTGCTCTTAGGTTTCTGTCCCCTCCCTTTTTCCCTTGTGTCGTTTCTGAGATGAGTTTGAGAGCTGCCTCCTCCTCTCTGGGCCCTGGTGGCTCATCCTGTGCAGAGGTGTGGGAAGGCACCAGGGGAGCAGCTTTGGCTGCCAAGCCCCGGGAGGCTGTGGTTGTGTTAATGCTAATACATTAATGTTCATAGTCCGTCGTAAAACCAAGGTGTACACACTGCTCTGCTATGCTCTGTGCATTGCTGCTATGTTTCTAAAGGGGGAACTGGAGCAGGCAAGGTGCTGCTAATGCTGGTGGTGGCACTGGGCAGGGTGATGAGGACAGCGTCCCCATCCCACAGCCTGTGAGCTATCCTCTGGGCTGCCAGCCCTTGCCCAGCCTCTCCCTTGCATGGCTCACTGAGCTCCCCAGGAGAGGAAGAGCACTTGCTGAGCCACCCAGTTCAGTGTTCTGCAGGATTAGGCTGTAACTGAATTAATTGGCCTTAAAGCAGCAGTCACTCATGTACACATATTAGCATATTCCATTTGACATGTTTGATTTCAACTTCATTTGTTTCTGGCAAAGAGAAGAACTAGCTTACCCTTGCCTTGATGTCTCCTCTGCATGCCTGCCTGCTCAGGGGTGCATGGCTCTGTTGCTGTGATGCAGGGATGGGTCTGTCTCTTGCAGTTTGGGGTTTGTTCAGCTCTCAGAGGCCTTGCAGCCCTGTTGGGGCTGTGAGAATCCTCGGGGACATTTGTGAAAGCAGCAGTGTCCTGTTTGAGTGAGTGTCAGAGCTGGGGGCTGAAGGCAGACTTGCTCGCGGGGTGGCTGGGCACCTGAAGGATTTAGCGCTCATTTTTCTCAGGGAGTTAGTCATAAAGTGACTGTTTCCAGAGGTTTGTCACTTTTGATGGCAGCAGTTAGGTCCTGCTGTCATTATTTGAAATGTAGTTTTGTCACCATCTAGAATAGAATAAAAATAGAACAGAAATTCAAAGTGCTTTTAAAATTATTATTCACTTATTTCCCTTTCTCTTCTCTCTTTTTTTTTTTTTTTTTTGACTATTTATCTTAAGCCTGGCTGGTTTTTCCAGCTGAAATGTGGTTAGGTAGGTGTTCATTTAACTGGTCTGTGGGGAAGTTGCTCACCGTTGGTGGGAATGAGCTCTGTCCCTGGGAGCAGCAGCCTGGAGTCCCCTGCCTGCCTGCGGCAGCCTCAGAGCAGGCAGGGCAGGGCGTGAGCTCTGGAGCTCAGTCTTGCTGTGCCTCTGAGCACCGGCTGTCCGAGTGTACGTGGGGGAAGCGAGGCATCTGGTCACTCACCGAGCCTGCAGACTGCCGGGCCTCTCAGCTGCAACTTGGAGCAAAAGCCCTCAGTGAAGGCTGCGTCAGGGTCACCTGCCTTCCCTCTGTCTCTGGCCCTGTTTCAGTTCAGCTTGGGTGCAAGTTAGGAGTCCTGTCAAATTGGCTAAACTAACTAGCATTAGGCCTGTTCTTAATTGCTGCCTGTGAAGAGTGTAGGGTAGTCCACAGACCTCCAGTTGTCCACAGGCTGGGAACTGCTGTTTTAAGAGGGATGTTGTCTCGGTGTTTGCTGTGGGCACACTGGAGTTGCTGTGGGCTCCTGATGTTCAAGGGCAGCCCCTTTCAGGGACTTCAGCTTTCTGGAGCCTCAGGTATGTTCTGTGAAGCACCATGTCTGCCAGGCTCTGGAGCTGGTTCATGAGGGTTTTGTGGATGGCATCACTGGTAGCCTCAGTCCAAAGGAGAAAGAAAAGAACAGTCCTGAAATTACTCTGGCTTCTGCTAATCCTTAATAAGACTGCAGATAAATTCTGGCTTGAACAATTGCTTTACCTAATGTCAGTTTGGACATGTGATTGAAATCATGGTAATCCAGCTGGGGTGGAATGGCAGTAATACCCAGTGCTTTTAACATGACAGTTCCTTGAAAACATCAAGTCCTGACCTGGAAATTTAGTTTGTTTCAGGCCATACATCTGTTATTTTTTCTCCTTGTTTCCACTGCCAAAGCCCCAACGTATATCCTAGCCAGGATAAAACTAAGCAGAGTTGTTCCACTGTGGAAAAACTTGTGTCACGGCCCCCCACCTGCCTTGTACAACATGGAGGCAGTCTCCTGCTGCCTCTTGGCAGACCTCATGTGTGTCCAGCATGAACAGCTGAGCCTCAGATTCCTTCCCATTCGTGTCTGCTCCTGAGTGGGAGTTTGAAAGGCTGCAGAGCTCCATGTTGCCTCTGGGAGATCGTGTAGATGGTGGGAAAGCCGGTATGGCTGTAAGTACTTTTCAGTAACAGAGCCAGTGGGCTTTCTTCCCAGTTTCTTCTCACTCTGTCTTTCAAGTTGAACGTCAGAGAATGGGAGAGCTGCAGCCAACAGCACTGATAGTATGGTCATCCTGTGAGCACTCATTGCATGGAGCCGGACACCCCCACAGAAGTAAGGGTGACTCCAGCGATGGGGAGAGGACAGAGTGTGGAGAGAGCCACAGGTCTGGGTCAGCCACCCCCTTCCTCCAGGACTACACAGACACACAGACAGACAGACAGACAGACACACTCACTCACATACAAGAAAAAGGGTTGTGTGTGGTGGAAGTTCCTGGTGTGCTGGAATAGGAGTGCCTGACCAGCCTCTTGAGACAACACATCCTGCCAGAGGTTCCACCTAGAGAGAGCTCATCAGATGCGTTCCCATCTCTTGGATTCACTGTGCCCCAGGGTAGATCAGACTCTGAAAACTTGACTGTTAGGAGAGAGGAGGGGATGATTTTATGCAAAGAACACATACAGGAGAAAGGAGACTGCACGGGGATGAGCCACCCTGACACATCTGCTTAACATTATGACACTTGAGCCCTGATTTATTCCACCACTGGTTATATTCACTGTACCTCAGTTGTGTCTGTCTGTAAAAGCACCATTGATCACATCAATGTAAGACTGGTGGGACCTACTTTCATCCTTTGCACTAGAGCTGGGTCAGCAGCATCCTGGTCTTTACAGACATGTCTTGAGTCAACAGCTGAGCATTGATAGGCCATGGTCAGAGTTGGTTCCATTTCAAAGACAAAGTCCTTGCAGCAGCACATGCCCGTTCCTCTGCTCACACTACTGGTGTTCATTGCCATGCTCCTATCACCCACTGTGGCCATACATTAACATCTAACTGTGTGTTATCTCTGCAGGTTTTTCTGAGGAGGGTATGGGCTGTAAGAGTATTGCCATTTTGAAATAACTTCCCAAACGGCTCTGCTGGTTATTGAGGATGTTTTGAAGCATGTGAGTAACACCTTGCTGAGTGCACCTTGAAGAGGCCCTATGAAAAAGAAATCTTTTTCAGTGTTGAAAGTTTTGGGCCCCCAGCAGTGTAAAACACGCTATGTATTTATGCAAGTGTCACACAGCAACGAGGAGGAAAGCGCATCTCTTCAGAGGAAGGCTCTGAAATCACCATGGCTGGCCAGCATTCAGGGGGCTGATGCAAGTTCAGCTCTTGAAACTGAAAACTCAAGTCAGTAGCATATATCTGCGTAGTCATTTATCTAATTAACTGCTGCTCTTTGTGTTACTGACAGCACACCAAATAACATGGTACTACAGAGCATGGGGATACCCTTAAACTTTCTAGAAAATAGGTGAGTGAAGTTTCAGGAGGTTTGGCAATGAGGGTCAAGCACCTTTCTCACATGCCAGTCCCAGCTGGTCCAATCTCCCCAAAGTCCAGGACCAATTCTGGGTGCATCACAGCGTTGTGGCAGGAGCACTGCAGTCTGGTACTGTGTCTCCTACCCACCCCCTCCTTGGTCAAAGAGGCACCAGCCCAGTCCTGCTCCCCCATGCCCTTTCTGGCCCCTGCAGACTGCTTCCCGCTGACTGCTGGGCTGCTCCAGGATGCAGGAGGCAGGGGGCCAGCTGGGCCATGCAGCCCATGCAATTTTGCAGATGCCTCGGTTGTCCTGGCAGTGATAAGTAAGTTATTGAAAGCTGCTGACTCACCTGAAGGCGGTGAAAGTTTTTTGGACTTAGCAGAAGTGTGCATCCATTCAAACTTTCTGAGAGCTTCAGCAAGATCACGTTTGGGGAAACACAGAGCCCATTTGTGCTGCCGACACTGGTAGTGTTTACATGGGGCAGAGGTTGTCAGTCAGCTGTGCGCTGCGTTGTCTTTTTGTTTCCAATACTCGTGCTTTTGAAGGAAAATCCAAGGTGATCCAGATGCACGCTGACAGTACCAAATAACCTGCTCTTTTACAAACCTCTTTAATTTACTGTTATCACCTTGACAACGTTTAGCTCGCAGGCGGCGCCGTTGGTGGCCGGCGCCCTCGGCTGCTGCCTGTGCAGGCTCGGCCCAGGCACGGAGCCGGCCCCACGCGGGGCGGCCGCGCTGCTCGTCCTCGGCGGCCGTGCCCCGGGGCCGGGCGGGGGGCGGGGGGCGGCGGGCGCTGCCCGGAGCCGCCCGGAGCCGCTGAGCCGCGGCGGGCGAGCGGGGCCGGGCCCGGGGCGCCCCCTGGCGGCGGCGGGCGGGGCGGCGCGGGGCGGGCGGGGCGGGGCGGGGCGGGGCGGGCTCCGGTCCCCGGTGGCGGCGGGCACGGCGGGCGCGGCGCGGGCTCGCCTTTGTGCGGAGCCGGGCGGAGGGCAGCGCAGGCGGCGGCGGGCCGGGCAGCGCCATGTCGTACCAGGGCAAGAAGAACATCCCGCGCATCACGGTGCGTGCCCGCGGGCCGGGCGCGGCGGCGCCGCCGGTGCCCGGCTCCCCTTTGTGCGGCCGGGGCCGGGGGCGCGGGCGGCGGGGGCGGTGCGGGGCCGGGCCGGTGCCCGGCGCTGCGGGCCGGAGCGGCGGCGCGCAGACAAAGAGCCGCCGCCCGCGCAGGTGTCCGCGCTCGGCGGAGCCGCGCCCGGCGCTCCCCGCGCAGCGCCCGCGGCTCCAGCCCGACGGCCGCCCCGGGGCCGCCTCTCGCCGAGCCGTGACAGCGGCTGGGAGCGGCGCCCGGCCCGGGCTCGCGGCCCCGTCGCGTTCCGCGGGGCTCCCTCCCGGGGGGGGCAGCGGCCGCGGAGGCGTCGGTCCGGGGTGCGGGCGCTGCGGGCGGGCGCTCCCCGTGGGCAGCGCGGCCGGGTCCCGCCGGGTCCCGCCGGGCGGGGGCCGGGGCCGGGGTCCGGGTCCCGCGCGGGTTCCCATTGTCCCCAGCAGCGCGCAGGTGGGGCGGGCGGGCGGCGAGCAGAAAGCCGCCGGGGCGGGGTTGCAGCCCGTCTGCCGTGCTCTTTATCCGTGCTCTGCGAGGTGCGCGCTGGATGCGGCGGCGCTGCGCTGGGTTCCGAGCTGATCTCTTTCTTGCTGCATCAGGTGCAGCGGTCCCCATTGCTGGCGCAGTAGTGCAGGGGACCACACCTACCGCGATCACAGCCCGTCCGTGCCACCTCAGCGAGAAGAAAGGCTGGCTGACATGTTTTCTTTGAAGCTGCAGGGAGGCCAGCTGCACGGGGGTCCCACGGGTGCCTCTCTGTGCCGATCTCTCTAGGGTTTTCATGCTCTGACCCAGCTTGCACCTTCCTTCGTGGGGTGCAGCTGCTTTCATCCTGGCCCTCCCTGGAGGAGGCTGCATGGGGATTTATTTTTTTTTTTTCTGGGAAAGCAATCAGGTCTTTCATCTTTTTGATGGCTTTCTGCTGACTTCATATAGCTCTTGTTTTTCCTCCTGAGGACAGCTTTGGCCTCTTGAAGAAAAAGAAAAGACAAAGCAGTCAAGCTTCATTGTGCTTTTTAATGTACAGATGTGAACAAATTACTCCCAAAGAAGCACAAAGGTCATTAACCACTATAAAAAGAAATTCTTTTGTCAACCCAGATTCTCAACCCAATTGCTTTAATAAGCAATATCACCTCTTTACAAATCTTGGCTTTTCAGTATCCCTAGACCAGTTACAAGAACATTATTCCTGGAGGTGGGATTTCCCCCATTCTCTGGGGCTTTTTCAGCAAGGACCTTTGTGATACAATTTACAGATATGGGGGACTTGTTCCTGTTCCTCTGGACACCATTAGGGACTTTCTCACCTCAGTGGTAACAAAATCTCACAAGTTGCCTTTTTTTTTATTTTATTTCCTGTTAAATCCTTCCCTCAGCCTACTGATGCTTAAAATGTTGCTGGTGAATGGCATTTTTGGAGCTGACACCACAGGTGGTTCTCTCCTGTGATTTCTGCAGCTTGGCGAGGGCCCCCCAGGACTTGCTTGCCCTGCTTTGCAGCATCATCATGTTCTGGTTGGGGTGGTGGAGATTCTAAAATTCTGGTCAAATAGCCATGTATTCCTGAACACATGCTTTGAGATCCAGGGGAAGCAATGAAGTGGAGTCTGTGTTTGGGTGGTCTTCTCTCATTTAATAGTACGGCAGAAAGAAAATCTCAGCTATGTTGGCTTCCCTCGAAGTAAGGCTCTGCAGTCCCCTTCTGCAGGTTGTCCCTCCCCTGGGCATTGTGTCGATTGTTTGTTCCTCCTCCTGAGATTTCCACCCCAGAGTCTATTCTTGCCTGTCAAGACACACAGCAACCTTTGGGGATGACAGTCAGCTAAACTGTGCTTGTTAGAAGAGAAATTTTGGAGACTGCATAGTGCCGTTAGGATAGAAGATATCTCAAAGACCTTCAAAGCATCACAGTTGAGAGGTCAGGAGTATGAAGGTACACAGAGGAACGCTAGCAGGTAACTCACCCGTCAGTCTCAAATCTGATAGCACTGAGGCAGTGGCTGAGCCTGCAAATGAAGGGAGTAGTAGTGCTTTCACCATATCTCTCACCCCACAAACAGGCAGGTTTGGCTTTTGTGAAGGCATTGGAAATCTGAATGGTTTTACTTCCTGACAGCTATTGTTTGACCTGTCTAGCATAATTCTGGCGATGCACAAACACCCCCCTCTTATTTCCTCTCATACTCAACAGCATTGCTGTCAGAATTAGCAGATAGTTTCTGACAGTTATCTGTAGAAAACCAGAGTTTGCCTGGTGGATCTGTTTGCAATTTCTGATCTTTTCTAGGAGAGCCATTTTAGTGCAGAAGCCAGAAGCTCAAGTGAAGGGTGCATGTGTTTTTGTGGGGTAAATTAGTGTGGAATTATTCCCAAACAGAACTGGAAAAGCCTGGTCAAAAGTAACGTGTGACAGAATGACAGACAGGACTGTAGCCATGAAGAAAGATTTGGAAATATGGGCAAATCTGTTGGTTGTGGTGTGGAGCAAACATGAGGAAGTGGGAGGGGAGGGTTATTGAATCTTTTTGTTTTTCCGTTCATCACCGTGGTAGGGTGTTGCTCTTCACTGGGCCTTTGGCTGTGCACAGTGCATCAGAGACCAGTAAATGTGATGTTACTTTCCAGATGTGTACTGGTGCTGGGATACCCAGCTCAGGAGAGAAGTCACCCTGAACTTTGTGTGTCTGTTGAGAGATTCTTTATTAGCTCCTTTTTTTTAAAAAAAAAATGTTTTGTTTTGCTTTACAAGATATAATCAAGATGCTTCCTCTCTTCCTCTCCTTCCCTGCTGTTCACAAGATGTGAACATTCCCGCAGAAAGAAAAGTGGAAAACCAAAATGAGTAAATGCCCTGCTTTCACAAAATAGCTATTAAGGGAGCTGCTGGTTGAAATAAAATGTCCTGGTCTTTGTGCTTTGGTCACAAAAATCTCTTCCATCCCAGGTAGACTGGAGTTCCCATATCTTCTCATGGTGTGGGCCATGCCTGTCCCTTTCAGCTACCCTGTCACAGCCCACAGATGGCATCTCTGTGATGCTTCTGGAAACAGTGAGGTCTGCACAGGGATGGCTGGCATCTTGTGTCAGGTGCAAGTGGGGAGAAAAGCCTTACTTACTGGGCAGAGTTTGGTAAGCTGCCAGCCATCGCTGTGGTATTTGTTACCAGCCCACATCATGGGGAAGAACATGTGCAGTTAGCAGTTCTGCTGGCCTCGCTATTCCAGCCTGGGGCTTTTCCACACTCTGGTGAGGTCCCTTAATAAGGAGACGTCCAGCCGCTGGTGACACACCACAGCAATTAGCGTCTATTCTTTTTCAAGGGAAAGAGCAGTAAAGCCACACACCTGCTTCTGTGCTACCCTAATTACACCCCTGTGCTTTGTCAACAAGGTAAACGCTATTCTTGGCTGGATCCAGCATCCTGCTGGAAGCAGCTGCCTCCCTTTCCTGCTGCAACCTCACACCAAGAAGAGATGCTAAGAGACCCCCTGATACTTTGGGATCTCAGATGACCAGGTGATGCTTAAGAGCATAGGGAGCAGAGTGTGGGCAAGAGGGAATGGGTAATGGTTTTATAAGCTTCTTAGTACTGATTCCAAATGCCAGCAGGTGAAGGGACAGAGTGTCCAGCACAAAGGGCTGACCAGCAGAGGTGCTGGGTACCAGAGGTGATCCCACTGAGCCATGCAATGCTGTGCTGGAAGGGTGCTTCCAGGCTGAGCTGTAGGGAGGTGCCTGTGCCTGCAGGAGTGGAGCCTCGTGACAGGCACCGCTCCTGTGACCCGAGGGCTGCCGCCAGCTGCCCAGAGACCGGCTGAGACACGCGCAGTGGCACAGGCCAGGTAGACAAGCAGCAGCCTCGTGCCAGCAGCTGGGCAGAGCTGCCTGCAGCTGCGCTCAGGAACCACTTGCAGCCATGGCGCCGCCCCGGCGTGTGGCCCTGGCAAGGAATCGGGCTTCCCCTTGCCATCTGCAGCCAGGGGCTGGGCGGGGGCCGTGGGGGTACGCGTGGCTCCATGCTGCTGCCAGGCCTGGAGGAGAGGAGCTGCCGTGGCGCCTGCCTGCTCCCTGCACAGGCAGAGCTTCACGTCTGCTAACAATGGCTGGTGGCACAGCCTGACACGGGCTGGCAGGGGACACGGTGGGTGTGGAGAAGCACAGGCGAGCTCTGGCAGGGGAACAGTGTGCTAATTGTGATCTGAGGCTGCTCTGGATGTGCGTGCTGCAGAAGCCTGTCTGTTAAGTCAGCCTTGTTTCCTCTTAACTGTTTCATCCTTTTCCTTTCCACTCCCCCCGCCTCTTCACGTCTGGGTGTATCCTTGAATGATGCCTGAGCCTGTGGATGGGTTGTCATTGGGATTTTCCTTTTTTCACTGTGTTGTATTTTTTCCTCATGGTTAATGGGTGTGCTCTGGTGCAGCCCGTGTCTCTCCTGTTCTCACGGGGATGGTCTGGTAGCCAGGCGTGGGGTGGGCACTGGTACAGAGCCCAGTCCCCTGAATAAAGGCCTTGTTCATGCTCCAGCCGTAATGAGCCTAGCAGTTTTATTTGTGTACTAACCGAATTAGCACTGAGCAGCCCTTCATGTCTGCCACAAAGTGACCATTTGTATTTGAATGAAGGCATATTTTCTGACTTCATATTAACACTTTATTCAGCAATTGTCAAGTATTTCAGTCTCCTACTCCTCACACCATTAGTGCTTGTGTCCCTTTGCTTTCTCTGGTCCATGTGCAGGGAGAAGTGGTCGGCATCAGTGTTTGCTGGCGCTCCTGGCTCTAGTGAAATTGAACTCCAGGGCCCTCAGAAAGGCAAGTTGGAAGGTGCGAAGGGGGTAGGCAAGACATACCATGGTCTACTTGTGTTATTGGATCTGGACAGGTTGAGTCTTTTATTGTCTCCATGAGCAGGCTAGGTGAAGCCAAGTATGATTTGCCAGGGCATAGGGAACTGGACGTATGGGAGAAACTTTACATACAGTTGACTGGAATATAAAATGAGAATTTTCTTCCCTTTGTTTCTCACGATAGCCCTGATTCTTCTGCAGCTTATGCCTGATACTGTTGCTTGACTATTGCTATCTGCATTTTTTTATAGTGTTACTTAAATATTGATCATTTGCATCCCTAGAAGCCACAGCTTAGCTGTTTTCCCCTGTGACTGACAGGCTATAAGGAAGTGGCTGTGGTCCCATTTCACTCCTTTTGGGTTTTCTGAACTTAAAATGACAGTACTGTTACTTAGATGACATTTATACAGATGCAAAAGTGCCCTGTGCCAGGGAGGAGGAGAATCAGTGGTTCGTGAGCAGCATTGTTTGGGTCCAGAGCCCTGAGCCCCAAACCTGGGCATCACCTGAGGTGTGCTGCTGGGGAGAGGGGCAGCAGGCTGAGAGCTGGCTCCAAGACACAGCACTCCCAGGCCAGCATGCCCAGCTGGGCTGCTACCTCTACTGGACCCAAGGGTGGAAGATGCAAGCAAAGGGTGCCCATGATCCCAATGTCACAAATCAAGGCAGCGTCTGCCTGTGCCAGCAGTGATTTGTTGCGCGTGGCTGCTGGAAGCTGTGCTGGGAGGTCTGCAACCAGCTCCATGCAAACCTCTGCTGGACCTGTGCGCCACCTGCGTTCAGGAGAGAGGGGAGCAGAGCCTGGTCTGCTGCTGGGGAAGGACTGTGGGCAGGAGAGAATGGGGCACAGCTCCAGCCTGGTGCCACCATACCTGGTGGATATGGGTCCTGTTGTGCCTTCAGCTGTGCTGGAAGGGGACCTTGGGACACTGCAGGCTGTCAATGCTGATGGGGTGACCTAGCCTGCTGCCCTGCCCAGCACCAAGCTGCAGCCAGGCAAGTGCATCGTGCCATGTGCTCCCTTCCCCACCCAGTTTCTTTGTCTTGACCTGTATGAATGAGTTGCTGTATAAGGCACGTGGGCCTGGAGCTTTGGCTGATGTGAGACGCCAGGGTGTGAGGGAATTCTGTGGCTGCACATGACCACGGCCTGGTGATATTTCCAGAAATCGCCTTGGGGCAGCAGGTGAAGAGCAGCAAGCCCAGCTCCCTCTAGAGGAATTAACTGTGTGGGACCCCCCCAGGATGTGCCTGCATGTGAGCCCTGCAAAGGGTTGCCAGCAGCTGCAGTCCAGGCTGGCACTGTGGGAGGGACGGGACCTACTCACTCTCTGAAACCTGGGCTACAGGTGCTGGAAGGAGCTGAGGGGAATGTGGGGGGGAGCTTGAAAGCCAGAGGGCGGTTGGAGGTGTATTAAACAGTTATGGAGCCTGCATATCCTCTGGAACAGCAAAACCAGCTCATGTCATCTGAATGCATGGTAGCCATGTGTGAGAGCAGGTTGTTTGCCTTTGTACCACATGCAGCTCGTGTTAAGACTGGTGCAGGTGAAGGCAGAAGATGGACCTCAGATTCCTCAGGTTGGGGTCTGTTTCCTACGTGACAGTGTCTGTTCTCTCCCCATAGTGTGTGCTGGGTTGTCCACGCCCAAAAACAAATGCAGGGAGGGGCACAAGAGCAGTTCTGTTCTGGGTGCTCTTCTACTCCCTGTCTGTGCTCCTTTGGAGGTTTCTGGCCATTTATGTCAATAGAAAGGAGAAGAGAAGAGGTGGTAAGTGATGAGATGGGAATAGAGTTCATTGCCTCCTGTGACACTGTGAAATACCTTGGAAGGACCACCATGAGCATTGCAGGGAAGGGACAGGTCCAACAACAAATGCATCATCTTCAGGGCTGCCTGTTCTGCCAGTGATCTTTGCAAGGTGTTAACAGATGAGAGAGACATAAATTGTCATCTTCAGTGAAATGTATTTTGCACAGTATTTGGATCACATGTAAGGATGTAGGAAAGCTCTCGGTAACAAACTTCATCTAAATACTGGTATGTGACTTGTGCTGCCTCTGGAACTATGTGTGTAATGACCTGGTGCAAGAGGCTCTTGACTTTTCCCTGTATATTCTGTGGAAGCACATTTGCTGTGTCCCCAGTGCCTCTCCTTTGTACTCATTCCACCTCAGCGGTGTTACTGGCAGCACCTATTCCCCTCAGAAACAGCCCCATAAGTTTGATTTTTTTCAGTCCTTGTGCTTGTCCTGTATTTTCAAGTGTTGGTGCAGATGTGAACTTTCTGCAGTTTCTGCTGTTGGGGTGAGCTGTGTGATGCAGTAGAAGAGCACCCAAGAAAGGCACTGTACCAACGCTGAGAAACGCATGCATTGCCTGCTACTGACTACTGCTGTATTTTTCCCTTCACAGAGTGATCGTCTCCTCATTAAAGGAGGGAGAATAGTTAACGATGACCAGTCGTTCTATGCTGACATTTATATGGAAGATGGTCTCATAAAGTAAGTATGGGACTTCCATAGCATATTATTTCCATCTCCCCTTAAATTAGCTTCAGGTTGGATGGTTATTGTTTTTTCATGGATGTGGTCTGCACCCTGCTTGCTGGCTGGGGAAACTTCACAGTTCACTTTGATTAGAGGCTCAGCTCTCCACAGTGTGTATGGGCACATATATGATGCTTGGCAGGTTTATACTGATTTGCAGCTGGGCTGGTGGCTATGAGACATAGTGTCCATTGTAGAACAAAGCTGTACCTAACTGAACCAGGAGCAAGATTTGTCTTTGACTCCTGTTTTGCCTTGTTTCGACAGTATTAGCATGAGTGACCCTACCTAACATCCCATTCGTTAGCACTACTGAGGACAGCACTGTGCCCATGTACTACCTACCTGAGATTTTCAGGAACTGCAAGCAAACCAACTTGTCTTCTATATTGATTTATCAGGGAAGACTGAAGAAGGCTTGATGAAAATAGGATTTCTGAAAGAAGAGATTTGAAGGCTAAGTGCTACATATGGGCAGATAAAGGGATTGAGGGGGCAGAGGCTGAGTAAAGGGAGATTCAGGTGACCTGTCCTGCAGGAGAGCTGGTGTGTCCAGAGAGGAGGATGTCGATTGCCCTCCAGAGAACTATCAGTAAGGGTGCTTTAAACTACGAGAAGATTATGCTGGAGCCTTTTAGGTTTGCTGTTTTCAGAGGAAGTTTTTTCAAGCTGCAACAGGGGAAGTTCAGGCTGGACATCAGGAAGAGGTTCTTCACTGAGAGGGTGGACATGCACTGGAACAGGCTCCCTGGGGATGCAGTCGTGGCACCAAGCCTGTCAGAGTTTATGAAGTGTTTGGACTGCACACTTAGTCATATGGTCTGAATTTTTGGGAAGAACTGTGTGGTGCCAGGAGTTGGACTTGATCCTTACAGGTCCTTTCCACCTGGGGATATTCTCTGATTCTATGATTCTAAGTACTTGGGGTCTAGCTGCCTTCACTGCGGCGTGGCCCTGTTGTTAGCATCCTTCAGAGGGTGGGAGGACAGCAGGTGAGTGGGAAGGTCCCGTGGAGGGAGGACTCCTGCCGTGCTCCTTGGGAGGAGCGTGAATCTGGTGCAGCCAGGCTGGGCTGTCAGATTGTGGCACTGCAGCCCACTGCAGTGCGTACCCAGGGGAGGGGGCTGTCCTTCACCCACAGGACTTTGTGGTGGGAGCAGCATTGCCAGACCCTGCCGAGCCCTGAGCTGGCCTAGCAGCTGTGGCATTATGCTGAGAAATCATCTTTCTTTGTAAGTAAGCCTCAGACTTGAGCCTTACTTAAGGTGGGCAGAAGGACAGGGAAGAGGAGAGATTAGGGGTACTGCTTACTGGACACAGGGCTGGTGTCCACTGCAGAGGTCTGCATCATGCCCATCAAACCATGCTTCTGGCCTCCCCGAGCCAGTGCCTGCCCTGGACAGCAGGTGTCAACATAGCCACCACTGCAGCGGGCGGACAGATGGCAGCCTTCCCTGGACTGCGCAAATCTCAGTTTAGGTGGGCCAGACAATCCTGGGATTCTCTGCTCAGTGAGGTGGTTTCACCCCCAGTCCCTGGGAAGGAGTGGGGCGTTTCTACCAGGTCGAGGGGGTGGCCTGGCTGCTCCCCACCTGGCTTGTCGATCGGTTGTGTTGTGGCTGGTTTTCTTTTGTGTGTGCCTCACCATCTTGATGTGGTCTCATCAGGCAGATTGGAGACAATCTGATTGTCCCTGGAGGGGTCAAAACCATAGAAGCCAATGGGAAGATGGTGATCCCTGGAGGAATTGATGTCCACACTCGCCTGCAGATGCCCTACAAGGGGATGACAGCAGTGGATGATTTCTTCCAAGGGACGAAAGCGGCCCTGGCTGGTGGAACTACAATGATCAGTGAGTGCAGAAGGCAGGTCTCGTGCAAAACAGCACCTGGCAGGCTTGGGCTTTTGAGAGCAGTCTAAGTACTGATACATTCAGTACTGTGACTCTGCATGTGATCTGTTTGATGTTGGTTTCCGTGTCTTCTGAAGATTTTTTTATTTTTTTAAAATGACTTTAGGAAGTCATGCAGGAGGGTACAGTCAAAGAGGGTTGTGTTGAAGTTCCTCTTTAGGGCAGGAAGAATGTACAGATGACAACTGGCAGGGAGGATTTAGGGAAAAATTTGGAGGAAGGAGAAAGATTCTCAACAGTTGGTGTCAAGTCGGTGTCATTCTCATTCTCTGGAAGAGGTAACTGGGACATAAACACATCTGATACTTGTAAAAACAGGGGGGAGGGCTGAGGATGGGAGCCCCTCTGGGAGCTCAGAAACTTGCAGGTTTAGTGGCAGAGACTGGGCAGCCATCTCAGCACTGATGATCTTGCAGAGACTCACTCGAGGATGCTTGCTTTCCTTGCCAGGCCAGCCTGCATTTCTCCCTGCCTGGCTGGCACCTCTAATGGAAAAGCAATTGGAACAGAAAGTGCAGCCAACAGTGCACTCCAGCTTTTGCTACCAGTAACTTGTGGTGGTGCAGGTCTGGGTGGAGCAGAGCCCTGGTATCTTTTCATCTGGCTGAAGTAAAGAGGGTGGGCCCGGAAAATGAATTTTCCTGACCAATGGATGAAACATGCCTTTGGGTATTAAAATGTGAAACCTCTCAGAGCATCAGCTCTCTTCTGCTTGAGTGCTGGTTAGCAGTAAACAGTAGGGTGTGGCACAATAGAGCTTCTGAGCTCTCATGGAGGGTCTGAGCAATGGACGGACAAATTTTTTTCACTTATTAAGAGTGCAGCCTTCAGGGGAGGCAGAGTGTACACATCAGGATAGCAGTGCAAACATGGACTAGCTCTTGTTAGCCCTCACCCACATCCCCAGTCAAGTGCTTTTTTGCAGTGCGTTTTGGACATGCTCCTGTTCTGAGCTGGGGAAGGCATTTGCAATAAAACTCCAATCCAAATGAAACTCCTCAGTCTTAAGAATTTTTTGTTGTTCTTGCACTCTTGAAAAGTTGCCCAGTTATTTTTTTTCCTGTATGCTTTTCGTAGTCTTCTTTGTTTTAAAGATCCATGACAGCGTGCTCATCTTTTCTGTGATGTCTGGTTAGGACTAGAGGGCGAGGAGCAAGATGAAGCTGTAGGACCATTAGTGGTACTGAAGGTGCTGGGAAAGGAGATGTGCACAGGACCCTCTGCACAGCTTCAGATCCTGTGTTCTGCAGTGCTCTAGCGTCTGCAGCCACTGGTGCCCCTGAGAACCTCAAAAAGGAGTAACAGCATAACTTCTTTTCCCCAGCTAAATAAAAATAGGGCAGCGTGATGCTCAGATGACGCTGAGCAGAGGAACAGAGCAATGTCCTGGCATCGTGCACTGCTCAGAAATAAACAGTGCTAACAAAAAAGGAAAGGGGATTCTGAGATCCTTCCCTGAAGAGTGCCAAGGGTGTGCAGTGCTTGCAGATCCAGGCTTTACTGCTGTGCAGCAGCCACAGCTGTGTGTACTGCAGGGTTCCATGGGGTGCAGGAGCAATTGTTGATCCTTCTAGTAAAGGATTGTTTTTTTTGCCATCCCCACACCAGTTCACCTTCCCCCATGGACCAAAAAAAATCAGCTGTGTAAAGTGCACTGTGGTAGGGTATAAGGTGGTGTGGTGGGCAGTAAAAGGTGCATTAGTGTTGCAGGGTGTCAGGAGACCATGTGTTAATGGGGTTGAAGTGAGGGTGAGGAGAGACAAAACCCTGCAGCTTACAGCTGATTTCTCAGCAGAAGCCTGTAAAAGCCCCTGATCTTTTGCCAGAGGCTGTTAAGTAAAGGCTGTGTGCATTTTCCATCCAATAAATGCACTGGGAGGAGACGAGGGAAGTCATGGAGGTGATGAGGGCCTCTTAGGTGCTGTCCTGCCTAAGAGCCAAGGAGACGGATCTGGGATGGTGGAGATGCCCTGCAGCATGCAGAGCTGCAGTGGGGTGCACGTCAATGGGGAACGCAGCTGGAGAAGCCCTTGTTCACAGCTCCCCTGTCCCCCTGCAGTGGACCACGTGGTGCCGGAGCCCGAGTCCAGCCTGGTGGAGGCATTTGAGAAGTGGCGTGAGTGGGCAGATGGGAAGGCCTGCTGCGACTACGCACTGCATGTGGACATCCCTCGCTGGAGCGAACGTGTCCGGCAGGAGCTGCACGCCATGGTCCAGGAGAAAGGTTTGCTGCCCTTTTCTCCTTGCTGCTGGCTGGGGGCAGGGGTCCTGGTGGAAGGGGCAGGTGGTGGATGTGCTGTCCTTGCTCCTCTGGCTGTTGAGCGTCTGCTGGGATCTTGCGTGGCCCTGAGCAGGAGTCAGCATCCTGCAAATAAGCTGCCAGGGGCAGCCAACCAAAACAGACAACCTCCTGCCTGCTCCCTGTTTCTGCCAGGGGTCTCTCCATCCAGGTCTGAATTATTCTCATGAGCTCGGGGTGTGTATGGGGAGGGAGAGCTATTGGCTCCTTCCTCAGCATTCTCTTCTCTACTTTTCCCATAGGAGTCAACTCCTTCATGGTTTATATGGCCTACAAGGACTTGTACCAGATGTCAAACACTGAGGTAGGACCTCATTTATGGCTTTGGTTGTGTGTGATTGGACTGCTGAGTGTGAAGATGGCAGCAGTGCTGTGTAATCCTAGCTCTGGGGCCTGAGGCGAGATGCCGTCCACCCTGCTTTACAGGGGCTTGCAAGCTCCTCTCTGCTTATCCCTGCTGCCTTCAGAGGTGCGAGCCTTGGCAGTGCCCCTGCTGTGCAGCTGTGAGCCACCGTGCGCTGCATATTGGCCATGCTCCTGCTTTGAGGATGGCAGGCAGAGGGGTGTATGGGGTATTACAGGGAGCATCAGCTGGGGGCAGGTGGCCTCCTGAAGGAACTGCCTGGCATGGCCATGGTTTTTGTGTGGCTGACACCAGATCCTCCAGCCTGTTCTGACCCTGTCCCTGCTGCAGCTTTCTGCTGAAGGGCACAGTGCAGGGAGCTTTAAGGTTGTGCGCAAGCCAGGATAATGTGCCTTTGTTGTAATCACTTTTTCTTGTTTCTGTTTCAGCTGTATGAGATATTCAGCTGCCTGGGAGAGCTGGGTGCCATAGCTCAAGTTCATGCTGAAAATGGAGATATAATTGCACAGGTAACTACTCTTCTGGTGTGCAGGGACTGAAAGTCTCTTCCAGGCTGATTTGATATGGGGTATTTGCAACATGACACTAAAGCTGCATGGGCATGTTTTGCAAGGTTATCTCTTTGCAACTCAGCAGTGATATCAAAGGTTTTAGCAAAGTTTTCTGCTGTGAAGTATCTGGTGGGAACTGCAATAAGGAGGTTGCAAAACCTTCCAGCATAGTCTTTCAGGACATTGAATTGCATGTCAACATAGAAAAAATGGTTCGTGGTGTTTCTGTGTTTTGTTTCTGACAAGCAATATTAGGTAAAAATCCATTTCAAAGGAAAGGTAGATAACCCAAGGAGTCAGGAGGACATGTTTAGAAGCGTATTATTCTTTTGTTACAGCAAGCGTTATCATCTTCTTTTCTAAAGATGACAAAAGCTCAAATTATTTTATGGCTTATCAGATACAACCAAACTTTTCGATGTTTTTGTTCAATGAGACTGAAGGTCAGTGAAAATATTTGTGTCATTTAAAAGAAAAAAAAATGCACTGGCCAAAGTTTTCTTAACTAGGCAGTTTCTTGCAGAGCTGGAAAGACAAGCTGACAGATGAGTTGAAAGCAGATACCAGCCACTCTTTTTCTCCCTAAATGAAATTTGGAATAGACAGAACTTCTCCAGAAAATATCAGGATTTAAAAGGATCACCAGCTAATTGGGGAATTTGTTACTGCAGAGCTTTTGCAGCTTTGTCAGTGGAGAGAGTGAGGAAATGGTAACCTTGGGAAGAGAATTTTGGAATTGTGTTGCCTTTTAATGATTTTTCTCAACAGACTACTTGCATTTCAGAAGGGGAGGTGTGGAGTGGTGGGAAGAGGGCCTGGAAATGTATTGGGTGTTTGTGGAGCTGAGGAGTTCTGTATGCTTTTTCCTCAATGCTGTGCTTGTTTTGTCACTGAGGTTTCAGCCAGCGTTCACATGACTCTGAGTGCTCCTTGTCCCTATCCTCCCTGCAGCTGCCTCCTGCCTGCATCCATCCTCAGGATGTCAGTTGGTGTCAGCCTGAGGGCACAGCCATTGGGAGGGGTCTGCTTTTCTTGGGGGGCAGGTTCAGAGCCTGGCAACATCCCTCTGTCCTTTCCATGTTCTAGGAACAGGCCAGGATGTTGGAGATGGGAATAACCGGACCCGAGGGCCATGTGCTGAGTAGACCAGAGGAGGTAAGGTGCAGGAGGGTACCAGCCTCAGTGTACTGAAGAGCTTTCCTCACAAGCCGTAGCAGGGCATAGTGTAGCAGGGCCAAATGTCTGTGTGTGTATGTCCGCTCCCCCCATATATATATATGTTCACTAGTACAGGCAATACTGTCTGGGTAATCAGTGGTTTATGAAAGAGCGAGGCGTGCTTTTGTGACAAACATATCTCAGTCTTGTTGGAGTTTTCTAGCAGAAACAAGGGCTTCCAAGTCATCCAGAGATGAACTAAACAAACAAACAAACAACAAAACTGTATGACTGTGGCAGCACCAGGGGGTGGTTTGGGGGCATTTATAGCTGATTCCAGAGTGTAAGAAACCTGCAAAGAATTGAACAGTGAGCTTTAGTCCCCCTGAAATGTCATTGTTCATGTCTCTGAGCACAGACAGATTCCAGCTTCTTTCTGCCTAATCTCTGCTTAGGGTCTAACATGAGTTTTGAAATCAGACAGACAAAGCCATTGGTGAAAGGTGTGGGAGGGGAAGAAAGGGGGAATATCCTGGTTACAAGTCATTGTCAAGACACTAATTAGATCATTTCTAATTTTAGTTTATGAGGTATTTTTCTGTTTGGTCTATTAATCTGAGTTGAGTCTAAATTTAGATAAATTTTCTTGAGATAGCTCCCTGCCGAGAGCTGCTTTTACCTTTCTATAGCACACAAAAGAGGAAAACAATAAGAATTTGGTACAACAGCAAAGCTGAGTAGAGGAGAACAGGGATGGATTTGTATTTCAGGGTCTGCTGAAGTAAAATCAATTGGCTTAAATAAACAGTATAAGAAGTTGACTGTATTATGGCTGGTAATGACAGATACAGCCTAGTGTAATGCAATGCCTACTGTCTTTGAAGTATGAGACAGTAAAGCATTTCCCTGTACAGAGAAAAGACTCAATATAGAATACAGTAGATCAGAGTCTCTTTGTGTAAACTGACATTTATTTTTCTGGCTTTAGACCCGTTGCCACTAGCTGGCAAGCTAACCTGCAATTACGGGATGCTGTGGTTCTGCCAGCATTTGAGAACTGTCCTATTATCGTAAGGCTGCACTGCGGTTCTTATCGTCCAAAGATGATAAAGCATTGTTAAGTGTTTGATCTTGAAACACCATTAAAGCATAAGGCAACTGGGAACAGTGCAAGAAAGCTGTAGATACAGTCTGTCCAGCCAAATCCAGATGTCGTTACCTTTGAAAAGAAACAGTGTTGGTTGGACTCAGTGATCTTGGTTGGACTCGATGATCTTGTGGTCTCTTCCAACCTAGACGATTCTGTGATTCTGTGAGTGTACCTCTTCCAGAACACCCTTGACCTGGGAAAATGTTAGGTGGAATGCAAGTGACCGGCTACCCTCCAACAAAGCTTGCCAGTTGATGTCAGGGCAGTGGGAGGGTAGCCCACAACCCCAAGGGTCTGTTCTGGAGGGACCTCAGTGGGAGTTAAAGACATGCTCTTCTACCAGGTGGTGCTGGTCATTTGGTAGTGCTGTGTGCTGCTGCTCCAAATTGTGACCCATTCTGAAGAGCATTCAGTGATTGCTCTGTTTGCTCCTCTCTTTGTGTTAAAACCCACTGAAGTCTGTAAGTGCACTGGTAAAAATCCTCTAAAAGGTCTTTAAGTAGAAGAGAAAAACTCTTCACTGTGCTGAGGGTGCCATAGACAGGCCTGCAGAAGTAAGCGAGGTGTGCATGTGTGCACGTCTGGTGCAGTGGCTCATTTAACCTGCTGCTGGGAGCACTGAGATGGCTTAAGCAGCTGCTGGCCTGCAGGCAGCAACTGCACAGTCCCTGCCTCCCCTGGGGCTTGGCTGATTGGTACGTTGTCTTTTTAAGGCTTCTGTTTTGAACTTTATCATGCTGAAGCTTGAAGCCAAGCTGCAGAGCAAATACTCAGAGAACGTCTGGAGCTGGGCTCTGGCTGAGCGAGGGCTGATGTAATAGTCCAAAGATATCCCTCATGGTGGAAATGCAGCCTGCTCTAGCAGCAGGCCAGCAAAGCCCAGCTGTCTGGAATGGCCAGCAGCTGGCTTACGGGACAGCCAGACCCTGATGGGAGCAGCCTGCCAAGGCACAGCCCACAGCACCCTGGCCACCAGCAGGGCAGTGGTGTCCAGTTAAACCAAGTGCCGCAGCAGCGAGTGCTCCAAGGGACAGACCTGTGTCAGCCTGCACAAGCCTGAGCTGTGCTGCCAGGCATGGGCGGTGGCTGGCCCTGGGCTTCTCCAGCTGTTGGCAGATCTGGAACCGTGCAACGGAACAAATGGTGGGCCCAACTCCACGCTTCCCCTGCAGTTAGTCTGCAGCTGGGGAGCCGGGGTGAGAGGGCCTGACAGCATGCCCCTCCTCACCCGCCCGTGCTCCTTTGCAGCTGTGCTGTTCTCTCTTCCAGCTGGAAGCAGAAGCTGTCTTCCGGGCCATCACCATTGCCAGCCAGACCAACTGCCCTCTCTATGTGACGAAAGTGATGAGCAAAAGTGCTGCTGACCTCATCTCGCAAGCCAGAAAAAAGGGTGAGCAGCTGCTGGTGCTGCGCACAGCCTTGCTGTTGTTGCTGGGGTCTTGTGTGGCTGGGTTCGGTGTCTCTGCGTCCTGGCTATTGGGCTCAGACCTGCACCTATGCCTCAAGCAGCCCAGAGCTTCCCCTTCTGCTGGGGAAGTTCAGGGGTTTACCCTAACATGTGAAGGGCCATGGGGATGCTGCACCAGGCCACCTGGAGCCACCTTCCGTGGCATTGTCATGCAACACCACGGTGTGGGCACGGGTTAGGACAGACCCAAGCTTTCTGTGAAGGTCTCTGTGGGGACATTCACCCCATCCACGTGCACGCAGTCGGAGATGCTGGGTACAGCCCCAGCCTCGTTGGCAGCACTGGCCCTGCAGCAGTGCTGGAGTGCAGGGACTCAGGCGTCACGTCCCACCTGGACTCAGTGAACTGTGCCCCTACTCACAGCGAGGGCTGGCAGCAGCTATCTGCCAGGCTCAGGGGCATTGCTTCCTGCCAGCCCAGCCACGGCCTCCCAGCATGAAGGCAGCCATTGGCAGGGGGGGCACATTGCCAGTGTTCTTGGTGGGTCTGAATTTATTTTGGAGAATGCGGCTCTGAGGCCTTGTCTTCCTACGCCACATGCCCTCTAGGCTTGTACCATCATCAGGCTCTGTAGCCAGAGCAAGAGGGCTGGGATGGTGCTCATGTCAGCAGCAATGGCATGCAGGGTGGGCTTCTAATGCACCACAGGCCTAGTGGTCCCTCGCATCTGACCCAGTGCCTGAATTCCCAACAAGCAGTGGGGATCAGACTGCCATGGGTCCCCTACACTGTGTCCTCTCTGCCCCCTTTTCCAGGCAACGTGGTGTTTGGTGAGCCCATCACAGCCAGTCTGGGGACTGACGGGACACACTACTGGAGCAAGAACTGGGCCAAGGCTGCAGCGTTTGTGGTCTCTCCCCCGCTGAGCCCAGACCCCACAACCCCTGACTACATCAACTCCCTCCTGGCCAGGTGAGCAACAGAAGCTGGGCTGGCTGTGCCTGAACCGGCGGCTCCACCAGTGACACTGAGTGGGAGGCAGTGTGCCTTGGCCTCAAATCGACAGGGCGGAGGCCGTGGAGTATTTGGGTAGTCTAGATGTTTGTCCACCCCAAACCCCTTCACCCTAGGTATTTAATGACCTGCCTGATGAAATGGCTCTGCCTTGGAGCCATGGTGGCTTATCCCTGAGCACTGGGGGACAGGGGAGGCACCACAGTCTTAACATCAGTAATGAGGAAAACGAAACAAAACAGCAGGCAGTCATGAACTGCTTTAAACACCCTGAAGAAGGCAAAGAAATGAGGTCCAGGTAACAGGTGTCAACAACAGCATTGACCAAGCTGGAGCAGCCAGTGTGGGAACAGTGTAAGCAGCTGCCCGGGCTGCAGCTGTGCAAGAGAAAGTCTGAGGGGCACAGGTGGCACAGGCTGATGGGGACCCACTGTGCTGAATACAAAGCTGACTTTTTCCACACCTGTACAGATAAGCAGTAGCACTGCCTGCAAGGTGCACGAGCACGAGGTCTTTAAGGGCAGCTCACGTGCATCTGACAGGGATGGTAGATGTTTTTTTTTTTGTTTTTACCCCAAAGGCAGGGGGTGGGGAAGGGATCTGTTGAAAATAGAGAGCAAACAATAGAAGCACTTCAGCAATTTGCTGTGACCTTTCTCTAAGAGCTATCCTCCATCCTCTCACTGGAAAGGCACGCACTGCAGCCGGGGACACAGATCTCATTGCTGGCTGTACCCATGCACCACATGTGAGCTGTGAGCCCGGCTTGCTTGTGTTTGCTGGCTGAATGGTGCATGTGGCGCTGGTCTGTGTTAGCTGGGGATGGCTGACACTGAGGGGGCTGTAAATGGAAATGACCTTTGAGGTAATGCTGGAAACATCTGTGATGAGATGAGCGAGGGATGTTGGGTCAGGAATAGGTGTCAGAGCAGAAGAGCATGCTAGCATAGGCCAGGTTTGTGTGCCACAGTGTGGGGGCATTGCTAGGTGTGTGTGTGTGGAGATGCTGTGGCTGGCAGAAGTGGCCATGCATTTGGGATCTGGACATCCAGCTCACCCTGTATTTTGTTGTGGTCAGTAGGTGGTCATGTGTTTCCGCTTAGTCTGGATGTATGAAATAGGTGCAGGTATCAGGGGCTGGCAGGGAAAAGCGAGCCTAGCTCCTGAACTGCCTTGTTAGTGCTTTCCTTCCACTTCAATAACAATTTTACCCCAGCCTTCAAAGGAGAGGCAGAAGCACCTCTGAATCCCTGCAGCCCACATAGGTCTATCCCACACTGTCCCAGTGCCTTTCCCAAGCTGTTTCCTTTGAGGCTGTGGCAGAAAAAGCAGCTGCAGAAGCTCCAGCTGGGCAGGGAGGCTTCTTTTCTTCCACCAGCACAAAGCTGGTGGAGATTAGGAAGCATGTTGTGTTGTCAGTCCGTGCAGTCAGTCAGACATATGGCAGAAATTATCAGAGGAAGATGGAGATTACCGGTGGATTAGGACTGATTTGTGGCCCTGTACAGAGCCACTGTGTCAGTGCCCTCCCGGGTTCAGGTCCAGGAGCCTGGCACTCGTGGCCTGTCTTGCATGGTTGCTCCAGGAGCTGGCCTGGGACCCGCTTCCTTTTTCCTGGCAGCGATGGCTTCCAGCAGCCTTGTGTCCCCGGCTCCCCGCAGCAGCTGGATGACTTCCAGCCCCTCGCCCTGCCCTGCCTGGCGGCGGCTGGCTCTGCCTGTTCCTGCCCTCTGCTGTCACTGGACTGCTCAGGATGGATGGATTCCCAGGCAGAGGGTGTCTGGGTAGCAGCACTGGGCAGTGCCTGCAATGTGGCTTTTCTGAGAGTCCCAAGAGCAGTTCCTGGCTCTGCTAACCCTGCCATCAGATTCCCATCTGGCTGCAGGGGCATTTGCTTTTGTGGCAGTGGCGTGGTAGGGATGCCACAGTGTGGGCCAGCCTGCTTACACCTTTTTGGTTGGTGCTGCTGGCTGCTGCTCCTTGTGTAGCTCACATGGTGCTGAGAGCTGCTGTTGTTGAGCTCCTGCTGGACGAAACATCACAGGCCAGAGCCCAGATACCTGGCTGGGGTGGGCTCCTTGGCTGGGTCAGCAGGCAGAGAGTGAGCGGCAGCCGCATGCAGGCTCAGATCCGTGCACTCACACTCCTGCAGCTGCTCTGCCAGATGCAGCAGTGGCCCCTTGGCAGGGGCAGGATGAGGTCCTTCCTGAGGGAGCTGTTGCTGCTAGGATGCAACAAATGGCCAGCTGCGGTGACAATCTTTGGCTCAGGATGCTCTTATTACCACCACCCCAGTGGTGACCTGCAGGTTTCGGGAAGTGCTCACTGTACGTTCAGCACTGCACAGAAAGCAATTGGAAAAGACAACTTCACGGCAATCCCAGAGGGGACCAACGGCATAGAAGAACGGATGTCTGTCATCTGGGACAAGGCGGTGGTAAGAGCCACACCTGGGGAGGAGCGGGCGGGCTCATCAGGCACCTTGGTCCCCTGTGTCCTTGTCCCAGCAGAGCTGGGCACCCAGTGGCATTTCTCCTGTCTGTAAATTGAAATAAGCCAGACAGGAGAGGCAGCTGCCACAAGCTCAGGGTCAATGACCAGGGTCTGTGCATATACCTCTAGCTTTTGGTCTGTCTGATACCAGACCTGGGCTCTTCCTCTTCCCTTCCCCAAATGAGTGCTTTGTTCTCTTTGTGTCTGAGCAGGCCACAGGGAAGATGGATGAAAACCAGTTTGTGGCCGTGACAAGCACTAATGCTGCAAAAATCTTCAACCTGTACCCACGGAAAGGGAGAATAGCTGTGGGCTCAGACAGTGACCTGGTCATTTGGGATCCTGACGCAGTGAAGATCGTCACGGCAAAAACCCACCAGTCTGTAAGCTCTCTGCTTGTGGGTGAGGGTGCCAAGGGGGCAATGTGGGCAGTGCTGTGTGCAGGTGATCTCACTGCTGGGAGCTCAGTGCTGCCCTGCTGGTAGATTCAGGGACTGAGTCCCAGCTCAGTGATGGGTGATGGATCATATCATATGGCTGATGCAGCTGTGACAGCAGGGTGGGATGCCTGTGAGCCCCAGGCTCTGCTCGCAAGGCCCTTCTCACCCAGCCGCCTTGCTTTTCCCCTGCGCCTGGCACATGCAGGTGTAAAGACGCCTTTCTCCTGATCTGGGTTCCTCTTCTGGGTCCAATTTTTTCCTGGCTTTGCCAGCATGCTTTGTTCACAGACCTGTGTTCTGCCCTCCTCTGTTGCTGCAGTCCTTGCTTGCAGCCAGCTTCAAAGCTGTAGGTCCTGGTTCACAGTGGGAGCAGTGGTGGATCCTTGGTCTCATGGACCTAGTGAGGGACAGGAGGCCTGTGGTGCAGGGAAGGCTGTTACAGGTGTCTTCTCCCTGCCTGGGTGACTTCAGCAGTGGTGTGTGGGGACTAAGCAGCCCTCAGGGCAGGCAGTGCTCATGTTCCTCCTGACCATCATCCCTGGTTGCTGCAGGCAGCTGAATACAACATCTTTGAAGGGATGGAGCTGCGTGGCGCCCCGCTGGTTGTCATATGCCAGGGGAAGATCATGCTGGAGGATGGCAACCTGCATGTGACCCAGGGGACTGGACGCTTCCTGCCCAGCAGCCCTTTCCCTGACTATGTTTACAAGCGCATCAAGGCCAGGAGGAAGGTAAGGAGATGGGGCTGTCAGCAGATGGAGCTGTTACACTGTTAACCTGAATTGCCCTTTGTATGTCGAACATACAGTTGGGATAGCTAAGGCTTGTTGCTGGTAGTGTGCCCCCACCGGAGGCAGGACACTCGGCTGGGTCAGCAGTGGGTGATGCCTGTCCAGCAGCTCCCTTGTTGCTTTCCTGCTGCAGCAGGAGTGTGAAGGGAAATGCTGAGTTAAAAAGGAGACTGGACAAAATGGCCTTCTTCCCCAGCCACGCAGCATAAATCCATGCCAAGGGGCTGCCTGTCACCCAGAGCCTCTGCATGCTTTTGGAGGCTGTCGTGCAGGACGTGAGCAGTGGGGTTGAGCCACCTCCATGCTGCATGGAGGTCTTGGGCACGTAGGACAGAGGGGCACGGGACTGGTAGTGTGAGTGGCCTCTTCAGTGGTACCAGGAAACCAGGGCTCTGTGCAGGACATTGGTGGTGTCAGTGGGCTCACGGGACACTCACAGGGAGCACAGCAGCCTCACTGTCTCACTTCTCTCCTGTAACAGATGGCGGAGATGCATGCTGTGCCCCGAGGCATGTATGATGGACCTGTGTTTGACCTGACCGCCACCCCCAAGGGGGGCACCCCTGCAGGGTCAACCAGGGGGTCTCCCACGCGGCAGACACCCCCCATCAGGAACCTCCATCAGTCGGGGTTCAGTCTGTCAGGTGAGCACTGCAGTGGCTGGGCTGGCAGAATGTAGTGCCCCTGCGGTGGGTGGGGGCTGAAGGGGGGGGGCAGACTGCAGCCATGGCAGTGACATTGCAGCACCCTGCTCCTGCCACATGGGTCTGCTCTTGGAGGAGTGTCTACAGAGACGTTCAGGCCACTGCTGTCAGGGTCCTGCTGGAGTTGGAGGCAGAGCAGGTTGCTGCAGGCTGCCAGGAGCCCTTCAGGAAGACCCCAGACTTACTGGTGGCTGAATCCTGTGAAGAAAATCTTCTCAACTTCACTTTCCCTCTTCCCTTTGATCTTTCTTGCCCTCTGCCAGGTACCCAGATTGATGAAGGTGTTCGCTCTGCCAGCAAGCGCATTGTTGCGCCCCCGGGAGGCCGCTCCAATATAACCTCCCTGAGCTAAACCTCCATGCTGAGAAGGAAGTAATCCCTGTACAAGCAAAGGAAGAAAAATGGTACATTGGTGTTTAAGAAGGAAAAGCAAATAAACCTGTTCTGAAGAATCAATAAGCCTCAAGCCTTATGTTTCACAAATGCTACTTGCTACCTAGCTTTAAAGATGTTGCTTCATTTTGTTTTATGCATAGCCTTAAAATTCTGTTATTGTTGTTGTGGGTTGGGATGGGTTGTGTTTTTCCTCTTCCGTTTTGTATGCATGCCGCTCAGACAGGTTGCTCGGCTCAGAGTCTGTTGTTTGTGTTGAACGCTTGTGGGATGCCGCGGTGTGCGAAGGTGGGGAGGACCGTCATGGGCACTGGCTGGGCAGGACCAGGGGTCTGTCATTTTCACCCAGATCTTGTTGGTGTTTCACCATGAAGCCCACGGGGGAGCCCAAATCTCTCTGTAACAGCTGTCACAGTGCCTCATGTAAGGTATTTCATGACTTTGTACACTTTATTAAAAAAAAGAAAAGAAAAAAACAACTGTTCCTTCAAACAGTATGTCTTTCTGGCTGGCTTTTTTTCATCTCCAGGCTGCATCTGCTTGCCTGGCCCTTGGGAGAGTAGGGACAGGGGAAGCTGTGTCCCATGGGTGGGTGGGCGCAGGGCTCCTGGAGCAGATTTGGGCTGTTTGAGCTGAGGGAGCTGCATGGCCAGAGGGAATCTCTGTAGGTATAGGCGTTGGGGACTAGTGTAGGTGTTGCGACCATCTGGCTTCTTGGGCAAAAGCAAAGGTATCAGCAAAACAGCTTGGTGCAAGTGCTGATGAAGGTTTATTCAGTTCGTCCATGTAGTCTCTGGCTGCAGCCTGACCTGGCCATTGTGGGCTGTGCCTGTCACTTGTGCAGTGACATGGACCAACTCTGCACATCATCGTGTTCAGATCTTCCCCGCTGCAGCTGGTCTGGAGGCTGTGGGCACATGTGAGTTAAATGCTTCCCTTCTATGAAGTGGTGTTTGTCAAACCAAGGGTCACAACCTTCTAAAGCTTGCAAGGCATTCAAAAAAACTTGGTTGTTTTTTTAAATATTACAAAAAATAAGTGTCAATTTAGGCAGTGCTAAATACATACACTTTTTTGGGGGGGTCAAGTATTTGACCCTGAAATATTTATTTTTACGTGCCTGCAACTCAGACAGGACAAGTTATCTGTGCAGCAGTCCTTAAGGGGCCATGCCAGAAGAGTTAAGCCGGGGTGGGGAAGACTGTTCATACTTGGAAGTTTTGTGAACCTCTGCCATCAAATAATTTAAGATATTTCCCTGTTGCCTGGTAGTGATTAAGCTGAGGCTGTGCCTCTGAGAGTAGAGATTGTTTTAGAGGTCTGTGGGGAATTTTTAAAGATGCAATGTTCTCTCTTAACTGTTTGAGGAGGTTTGGTTGGTGGGTTGTTTTTTTTTTGTTTGTTTGTTAGTTTTTGGTCAGAGAGTACACCAGTACTGATGCAGCAATAGCTGTTTGCCCCAGCCAGGAGCAGCAGTTTCCTTGTCTGGGTCTGTGGTGTATGAGCCTCTCTGCTGCGGCACCAGGGTGAGGTGACTGTAGCTGTGTGCTCTGAGGTGACAGGTAGAGCTGTTGCCACAACCAGACTTGACTGAGCCCTCCCAGACTCTGAACCAACTTACTGGTGAACTAATTCTGCTTGTTTTGCAGCTCCCTGGACAGAAAAGGGTAATTTTTCCCATTTGTTTGTTTCCATCCTAGCAGCATATAGTGACACTGCTGCACCCCCAGCCCTGTCCAGATGCCATGCTGCAGCTATGCCAAGAGCCTGACCCCAGCAACTAAAGCAAACCAACGGGCACAGCATGTGGGTGACGGTGATGACACCTCAGTAAACTGGTGCAGTCACCCTGGGGACTCTGGCCAGCTGCGCCCAGGAAACAGGCTCACTGCAGAGAGTGCTGCAGCCCTCGGTCCCTGCAGCTTTCACCCAGAAGCGGCTGCACCTTGCCAGTGCACCCTCATGTGACAGCAGCAAACTGCTACAGTCCCCTAAAGCTGTGGGGCTGCTTGTTGTTACTGTGCACATCACCACGGCACCACACCAGAAGTGTGCTCAGTGCAGGCCAGAGCAGGCCCCTTCAAGTCCAAGGAGCTGCTGGCATGGCTGTGCCGGCATCCCCCCGATACCTGCCTGTTAACAAAGATGTCTGAGCCCACAGCTGCTGCTGATGCCACCTAAGTCTATGTTACAAATTACTGCAAGAGAGGCCAGGTGGGTAGGAGAAGCAGAGAAGCTGTCCTGTGGGGGACAGAGCTGTCAGGGTGGCAGTATGGAGGCTGACACTGGGGCTGCCTTAGCACAGAGGAAGCAGGGCAGGGTCCCCAGCACCTTGCACCACACACCAGACTGCCCAGAGAGCCCATTCCCCCTGGCAGCCTACATGGGATTGCACACAGCCCTGCTGCAGCCACGCCAGGCTGCCCCAGAGATCTGCATCCCCCCAGGGCTATTCCTGGCTGGGAGGGCAGGCCTGATGTGACCCACAGAGGGCTCATGGTCTGGTCTGCGTAGGGAATGTGTGGCTGCTGCATGCTCAAGAGGAATGGAGGCGCTCCTCCCCCAGTAGTCACTGGGATTACGGCTTGCTTGTGCACATGCTTAAACCACACATTTCCCAAAATCCACAGCTCGAGATGCAGAGGGAGTCTTCATCTGGGAGAAAAGATTTAAACTGAGAGTCCAGTAAAGTCCTAGACGGTACTAGGCAGGAGGAACATCCACTCTGCCTTGCAATGCAAGTGACCTCAGACGTAACATTGGCTTTTGATTATCTGGGAAGGAACCTTTCATTTGCTGTTGTTTTTATTCAGTTAATCAGATTTAAACAGAGAGAGAAAGACAGGAAGGCACAGGGGATACAAGAACACCTCTGGGCAAGTGGGAGGCACACAGTTCATCACGCATTCGTTATATTGCTGAGATTAGTAAAAACGTTGAATAACAAGGTGAAAAGTTGGGTCTGCCAAAGCATTTAAGTAATAGCATCATTCCCCGCATTACCATAATAGAGATGCTTTGGCTAATCACAGTCTTGGCAAAGGCTGCATGCACCAAGGGCACAGCTTTTACTGCAAAGAATAGCTGCTTAAATCAAGTATAAAATCAACTGTAGAGAGATGAAAACTACATATTCAAATTTATCTCTGATGTTGGAAGCCACAACTCCATCAGATTCAGAGAGCTGCAGCAGTTTAATGTGATGTTGAATTAATTTTTCAGGATGACCTGGAAAAGCTTCTGGATGCTGCTTATTTGCCATACTTGGTTGTTACCTTGTCACTACCTAATCTGTCTGTGTGCACTGATCACCCACCAGGCTGGCCCAGCTCTGTGTGAAATGGGCCAGGAAACAGCACGGTGAGAGGGCAGCTTCATGGGAAACCTTTGCTGCCTCCACCCAGATAGGGAAGGAGTTGGTCACCACCTCCAGCCCTCCACAACCAGACTTAGAGGATGTTTGCAGGAGACCTCTGCAAGCAAAGGCCATCTTCCACCTGTGCTGGTGGAGACCCTGCAGCTCAGAGCTGCCTCTTCCACCTAGAGCAATAAGCTGAGACCCCATGCAGGAATCCTGGCTCCTGAAGAGGCAGGACCCACAGATGCGACTCCCACCAGGATGAAGCTGGCAGTAACAGCTCTACTAAGGGTGCACTCCCAACCCTTCTGCTCCTGCTGGCAGTCGCCTGGCACTCAGGTCCAAGGCTGCAATACTGGCTAGCCAAGCCCAAAGGGAAGAGTGCTGAGTGGCTCAGTCACATTCCTGCCACCAAGAAAGGCAAAATAATGGGCTCTGATTCTAATTGCTGGTGGCAAACTGTTAGGGCGTTCCACAGGGCCTCCTCCACACCCAGGTCTGCGGGAGGGTGGGAGGAGGCACGGTGGGGCTGTGTAGCACTATCAGGGTCATTGTGCTCAGAGGTTGTTGTTCTGGCCATCCTTGTGCATGCCTCTGCAATTCGCCAGTGCTGCATGCTCCTGGGTTTCGTTGTGCTGGTGTTGCACCCTAGGGCAGAACAGAAGGTTAAGCTGCAGGAGGGCCTGGCACTGCCTGTGAGCTGTCTGCTCCCGCACCAGCCCAGCGCCCTCCTGTGCAGGCTGCTGCTGGAGGATGATGGCTGCCCACCCATAGAGAAGACCCGAACTTCAGCAGGTCCATTATGGGCTTGGGAACAGCCTGGCCATGCTACAACCAAGCCTGCCTCCCTGTCCCTGCCCCTCCCCACCCCACTCCTGGTGGCAGGACAGCATGCAGGGTGGGGGCACTGAGGACTGAGGACAGGAGCAGCAAAGTGGTGGAAGAGGAAGAAAGTCTTTGCTGTGGACACCGAGGCCTGGGCTTGCACCTCCCTGCAGAGGCAGCACCCCTGCCGTAGCCCCGGGGGCTGACGTCCACACAAAGACGTGAAGTTTCCACGCTGGCCGGGGTGTGTGCAGGGCACCTGGCTGCAGCCACAGAACGGCGTGGGGGAGCGGGAGGCAGCGACCGCTCTAGAGCGCCTGGCCCAGGAATGTGCCTGGCACTGGGCTCTACCACCAGCTTCTGGTCCTACCCTCTGCAGCTCTGTGGTCTGGAGGCAGGACTGGTAGTACCACTAGAGATGGGAGCTGACTGCAGGACTACCAGTAACAGCCCTCGCAAGCCAGGCCATGAGCACAGGTTGTGGCCATGGGCCTGGCTGCCTCCTCATGAATGAGAACACCTCTTCAGTGCCTGGCAGCCAACAGCTGAAGCTGCTTTCACCAGTGTCTGTTTTTCTCAACAGTTTCCTCAGTAAGCTGCTAAAACCCAGTCTGCAGTTTGCTGAGGTGGCCCAAAACCCAAGTCTGCCAAAGTCTTTGTCATTGTGCCAGCATCTGTTTCACTGCCTGATTATCAATACTTACTTTTCTCTGTTGAAAACAATGAAGTCCCTCTGGAGCATCTCTAGGTGCTTTTGAAGATGGTAGGCCTTTCACATTTGAATAGAAAAATAAAAGGATGAGGAATAACAAAATAAATTCACAGTCGACACAAAAAGATTTCACAAAAGCAGCTTCAAGGATATACAAAGACATCTTTAGGTACCGAGCATCTCCAGCACTGCGGTTGGGAGAATGGAATTACAGCTCTCCTCACACAGAACTCAGTAGGTATACATGCTCCAAATTATACATTGTATATCCACAGGGACTATTCTATTGCAGAAAAAACTCAGGCTGCAAAATCCTAAAACAGTGAAGTGTACCCAAGATTTCCTGCACAATGCAGGAGGGAGGCAGCAGCTCATGAGCTATTTCACGCTCTATTTTGTGGAAGGTCTACATTAAAGCAACCATTCAGATTCTGGCTGCTTGTGTTAACTGTGTAGAGAGCTGTACTCCTAAGCAGGCATACAGATCTTGACTCAACACAGCAAGTTATCCAAGCTCTTGCTATTGGAAAGGCAAATAAGCACAAGGCTCCAGTGCCAAGGGAGGGCATGGCACACTGGGCACATGACACGCATGGCACACTGCATAAAGCCAAACATAAAGCCAAACTTTATGCAGGGTCAAGTCCTGAGTTCCCAGTTGATTTTTAATGCTGGGGTGCTTTGATCAACAAGGCTCCTTTTTGCAGACAAACACATTTCCAAGTTAAGTCACCTTTAAACATGTTCTCGCCTATTCGTTCTTGAATAAATGTTCACAATTCATCCTGGCTTCATGAAACCAGACCGACCCACTCTCTGAGGTCTGCTCCCTGCACAGAGCAACTTGCCTTTGGACAGTGCTCTGGCCACCCTGCCAACTAGAGCAGCAGCAGAACAGTTGCTTTAAAGGATGTTTGCTTCCATTGGTAACAAATAAAAAAGAATCAGTTTTGCATTTGAAAAAACTATGACTGGGGGTTTGGTAAAATATATAAGGTGGTCAAAAATGCATCTTACCTTTTCATAACTGTATTAAAGAAAATCTCAGTACCATATAATTAAAGGGACAAGGAAGAATTAAGCTTTTTTTTTTTTTTTTTTTTTTTTTTTTTTTTTTTTAAAGCCAAAGCAATCTTCATGATCTAGACAGGAAATTCTGGCATTATTGAAGCCAGTAAGAGTTGTGACACCACTTCCTGGCTAGCAGAATATTTCAAACCCAGGACTTTGCTAAGCTCACTGATACCAGCTTGTGTATTCAAAGCACTACCTCTTCCTGAGTTGCTTACGGTCCTGGATGTTTTATGTTTTTGCAGCACCTGAGACAGAACTGAAGTGAACAGAAGAACAAATTTCTACCCAGAAGAATCTCTCCAGCACCACAAAAACTGTGCAGTGTCTCTGGAGTGTTTTGCAACTTAGATACACCTAACTTCAACATTTACAGGTTACCATCCCCCCCACCTCCTACCCCCCAACACACACACCTAACTGGAGATTTTAGAAAAGCAATAGTGTGTGTTGGTCCTGCTGTACCACTCTGAGGAGTACATCTGGGTAAGGAATGCAGGAGACTCTTGCGAGAAAAAATTGCCTGAAGGAATAACCATAGTCTGTTTAAACAGTTTGCTGTGGTCTTGCTAAGCAATAGGCAGCTTTCATGGAAAATGAGACTTCTCAACCATGTGCATATACCTGCTTGCTCTCACCTGTGAGGAATTGCTTTTGCTGGTGTCTTTTTCCTTTTTAGCCAAGCGCTTTTTTTTCTTATGAAGAGGTTTGGATTCTAGGATCATTTCTTCAAGTTCAAAGGTTGGGTCACAGTTCAGTCTGCCTTTCTGGAGGGGAGAGAAAGGTGGCCTGAAGTGACTAGTGCCTGTCTTGAAGTGACTCTGTCTCATAAATTGGAATGCATCTGGGAACTGAATTTTGTAAAAAATGAATTAATTACAATTGCACACGTAGCCAAAACACCTGCTGTACATCTTACATGTTTTATCAGTTTCCTCAGCCAGTGGAACATTGTCAAGGTGTGTTTGCATCATTTGAAAGAACACTTGCTCCCTTTGTGCTTACTACTTATATTCAACCCATTGGCTGCTTCAAAGTGACAGTGAGAACTGTGTTTCTTGGCTGGGTTGTGCCTCTCTCGGGAAGGTGTACAAGGTCTTGTAAAAAGGGTTTTAAAGCAATACATGTACAAGCACCACAGAGAAAACCACTGACAGAGGGGAAAAAACAAGCAGATAAATATTCATAGTTTAGTCTTTCTTTTGTTTGGCTCCAAGTGAAAACCAGTTGGAGCTACTCTGCACAGAACAATGCTCGGATTATTTTCAAAAAGGGTTATGTTACTTTTGTGCTGCTTAAATCCAATTAAAAAAGGATCAGAAACACTAATCTACTGTATTTGTTCTTTTACTATGAACAATGGGCTTGTTAGGGAGAATCATTACAGGAAGAAACAATTATCATAATGACTGGTGATTTCCAGGCTCATAATGAGTCTATGTCTGCTCATCATCATCATTATTATTATTATTAATTTTAATTTTTGCATTTGGAGAGCTGGTTCTAAACAGGGCTGCTAAGAAAAATGGCTCGGTGCAGGATGTCTCACAAGAAATAGCATCATGTATTTGATCTGACATGTCAAGGGTGCTCATGGGCATGTAAAACCAAGTCTGTAACCAGAAATTCTGATAATATTATAAACTGAGCAGATCATGTTTGGGGCACCCATACTTTATAGTTACCCCCCATTAGTCTTTATTACATCTGCAGGAAAGTGAAAATTCTACACTTGCCTCTTTTCCCCTTTACCTTAGGACATCTGATGTTTTTGTGTTCCCACTCTGATTTGATGCAAGGTGCAAGGGCAGCGTGTTACAGGAACTTTGACACATTAAGAACATTTCAAACTTAAAATGGCCTTACTGTGGGAATGAATTCTGGCATTATCCTTTTCTGGAGAACAGCATCCCAGTTTATATCTGACAGATATGGAAAGTCCTGGATATCTTTCAGCTGAGAAAAACGCTTATCAGGATTTGTCTCGAGCAACTGCAGTGAAGAGTGAAATGCAAGAGGTTAGAATGAGACCCCAAAACGTGAAATGAAAGACTAGGTACATACAAACATGTCTGTGGTGAAGTTACACTGGGTAAAGAGCTAGAGAAGGGAAATAATGATCAGATTTTTGAGTATATGTGTGTCCATACCTGCTTTTTCACAAATGTACCAGTTTTGCCGTTGCTAGCTAGTTACTGCCCCTGCACTCTGTTCAGGTACCCAGGGACGTGCAGTGGCAACAGCATGTGGTTGCAAAGGCAAGGAGGTGCTCAAGAACATCATTGTCATTTGTACCTGAGGACAAGCTTGAGGCCTGGGTAGGTCTGCCAGTTGGGTTAGACCGTCGGTTTACTCCATACAACCAGGAGATTGGCACCAGCAACCAAACAAGTGCAAGTCACCTCTGCGAAGGGGGTGATTGCTAAAATTGTTAAAACCCATAAGCTACAGATAATTGGGGCAAGCAAGCAAACTGAAGCTATTCAAATGTTACTTGTCTGCCAAAGACAATGGTGAAGGCTCTGCTGAATAAAGCTCCAGGAAATAAAGCACAATTAACAATGCTGCATTAATACTCTGTGTTTTCAATGGCCGTCTCAACCTTCACCAGAATATACAAGTAGCTCACAATCTTTAATTCTATTTATTCTCATTTTTATTAACAACTTTTATCACCATTTTAGGAGGAGGAGCTGAGGTGGCACAGTGACTTTAAACAATTTGCCCAAGGTTAAAAGAAAAAGCATTTGTTACAGAATGGGGAACTCTTGCTTCTGCTTTCCAATTTTAATAGCATATCAGTAAAGCATTCCTGTTTTCTAACTCTAGTCATGGAATATTAATATGCGTCACTCCATTGTGAAATAATGGATTCACACTGCTTATTTTCTGATTTTTATTTTTATTTTTTTTTCAACAGTGCTGTAGGAATTGCTTGTGTGGAAGGAAATGATTGAGTATTGTCTTGAAGATTGAGGATTCAGCATTGCATAAACTGATGACTGTGTGCAGCATGCAGGAAAAACAGACAATCTGCACCTTCCGGACCCCTTTGAGTCTCCATCCCATGTTAGTGCCTGCAGCTGAGCTGTGGGAGGCAAAAGCTATGCAGAGTGTGTGGTATATACAGACCAAACTAACATCACTCACAGTCCATTTCCTCCCGATGGAACTCAGTGTTTAAGTACTAACATGAGTGATGCAGATCTGCTAGGAATGATATTTGGCTTTGAACCTTAATACATACAAAATTTCACAGGAGATGCTTCAGCCAGGAAAATACCCTAGCTGGTTTCATTTATAATACCTATGGATGTCAGAGCAGATGCAAAGGACACTTGAAAATTTAAATTGTGACATTGCATTATTTATTCACAAGGGAGTCTGTATGGCTTGCAGCATGTTGTGGTCCAAGGGAAAAACCTCTAACATAAAAATGAATATCAACACAAAGGACATCTGCAGTAAATATACCTATATTGCTGTTAGGCTTAATGAAATTGCAGCTCCATATAATTTTAAGTATATTGAGATATTCTTCAATTTCTGTCTTGGAAATATGCTGCGTTACTGTCTCAGCAAGGAATTAATGTCTTGTTTCCATTAAAAGAGTTTGAGAGCGTTTCATTAGAGAGGACAAAATAACACTTCTCTATACTATTTGGAACAAAACACAGTAAGTTAAGTACTATTTTATTGCTTACACTTATATGAAAATTGGAAAATTTATTCACACATTTTCCAAAAATTTTCAGCTAGTACTGTTAAGCAGAGGTCAGTATTTCAGCTTTGCTGCCATTGTATGCATACAGTGTCTGATACTGAGAAACAATAGTTTTGCTTATTGGAGATACAGTTTCACTACAAACATTATTTTCAGCTTCAAAATGATTCCAGTAATGATTTTGAAGCAATTTTGATAATAGTTTATTAATAACTAATTACAGTGGTGCATAAACTTCATGACATCAATGGATTTCAATACTACCTGCACTGCTTGCAAATCTTTTCATTATTAGCAAGAATGTTTTTTCATAATTCAAAAATTTTATGCATTTTTTGGGGGCCGAATTTGTGTACACATATATCAGCATCTACTTCTAAGTTCTAGTATAATTCTGACAAAGTTATAGAAGAACCTTTGGAAATGAAGACTGCCTGTGTCCTTAGGAGAGATGCATTAGCAGCAGCCACAGTTGCCAACACAAACTCCATCACCATTAGTCCAGGAAGCAGTACTGTTAGTTGATTATTACATTAGTGTGTCTATAGTATTAAAAAACTCGATCTTTATCATATAGTAACATCTGAAAGTCACCGACACTGGGTCTGGATGCAGTTTGTAATGAATCCCCACAATTTAGTACAAAGGCCAGAGTGCCCAGTGGAGTCTTAACTCATTCCAGCAGGCTTCCAGCTATAAAACATCCATGCTCCTAAGCTGTCTGCTTCCACAGCTGCCCTTACCTTTTTGATTAGTGTCACCATTTCCTTGGACCAGGCAGCAGGGTACATTACTGTAGCTGTCTTGAACACGTGAGCCATTTCATTTGTGGAAGTGTTGGAGCGAATATGATATGGCCTCTGTGAAAAATGCAACAAGGAAAGCATTTTAATGCATCTCCTTTTCCAACTCATTTGGAAATCTTTTTAGAACAAGGTAGCTCCAAACAAAATCTCTTTGCACATTTCCCAGCTCCCCACTGAAAATCTCTCACTGTAATAAACAAAATAATAATGTCAGGAAGAACAATAATAATAATAACTAGATGTTTAAACAGTGTGACAGATAGGAGGCAAAACAAAAACTAGAGTCATTAACCAGCTTTTGTTTACTTGGCCTTGTCAACATTTGTATCTTGAAGGACTATGAAAAAGGATTAAAATATAGTGCTGCCATTAAAGCATTCCCAATATTCCTGTAAAATGCTCTTCTGTTCTCAGCTCTTCATTCACGTTGGATACAACACAAGTAAAAAGAAGCAGGATTTCTCCCAACTACCAGACCATATGAAGAAATATTGCCCCAAGAGAGGCCACAAGCCCCAGGAATGACACGAGGCTGCAGAATGACCTGCAATACAGCGGCACAGCGGACAGCAGCCTGAGCTGTCCCTCAGGACTGCTTTGTTACACACGTGGGCAGGGATGGAGTCGGGCTGCCTGCAGGCAGTGGAACACCTGGGGAGCTGAATCTGAACTGGGCAGGATGCAACTAGTGCTAGCACACAGGTGGCCCAGGTCACCTCCATGTTTAGCTCCTACCTACAGCAACATTTCTGTCTTGCTTAAAAAGACAACGTGCAATGGAAGAGTGCTGCTGTTTGGGAAGATTTTTAATTCCCAGATTTTTACAGTATTTGGGTGGGGGGAGAGAGGGTAGGGAGAGGGAGAGGAATGCTGTCAAAAATGCATTTAAAATAATAGCTACAAACTGTGAGACGAAATCAGGTGCATTGTGCTTAACACATGCAGACACTAGATGGACCTCAAGGTCTCCTTTCACTTCCAATACAGTAAGATACACTGAAGATACCTTTTATTATGTCTGTGAGTACTAGAATACTTAACAGCGCTTCTACTTCTATCTTTGGAAATAATGCCATCAAGTTAAAAATCAATGTGATGAACAGTCCTACAATTTGTTTAAATTTACAAATAGAAAATTCACATATTATATTAACATTTTTAGAGTTACTCAACAGTTCAGACAACAGTGTCCTCTTAATGTGTACCAACTTGATCACTCACAATCTGTTCTTTATATTTATCATATATATTTTTAGTCTTTCTGCAAAGATTGATTGTAGGGTATCTTTAAAAAGTGTTTGCTCTTACTGAAAGAAGTCTTCTAGCCTCTCAAGATTTTAAACAACCTTTTGCTTAGAAGAATATAATTTAAATAATTTTATTCAGCTTTTTACACAACAGTTCCAAAACACTGATCTCATCATTTGTCTACCAGGCCACCAACCTTACCTAGGTTAGAAGCAGAACATTGACACAACAGGCATGAATTGTACCTAATTAATAATTTACATGTTGTGGTTTGCTTTTGCTAAAACTGCTCAGTCTTATCGCAAAAGCAACAAGATTATTATTATTATTATTATTTTATTTTATTTTTATTTTTATTTTTATTTTTATTTCTTGCAGGATGGGAGTTCAGAGTCAACTATATTACAGACCAAACTTAAGGATTTCTCACTCATTAATCAGATGGATCCAATGGATCCACTTTTCTTGAATAGTCTGTGCCAATTGAGAAGTCCTTGGACACTGTGAGGAACTGTCACAATGAGTTACTCTGTATTGCAGTGTTTTTCTCTCTGAGCTCTTAGCTGTGATCACAAAAGTTCTGATGAAGATTTTGTTTCTGCTGCCTATACTGTAATAAACTTTAAAACATTGAATTTAGCTTGGAACTTTCATCCCTGTTATAAGGTATTAACCTTCCCAAGAGAGTGCCTTAAGGAAAGAGAGGACAGACAGCAACAGCAGCCGTGTGCGCCGTACCCGGGCTCTGAGCAGCTCATAGGCAGTGATTCCTAGTGACCACCAGTCCACAGCGAAGGAATAGCCGGTAGGTTTTGTGGAGTTAAACATTTCAGGTGCTGTGAAATACAGAAAAGAGATCATTTGCCTTGCTGCAATCTAGAGTGGAAATCAGCAGCACAGAATGAACACCTCGTCCAGCAACACAGAGAGCATCCCTGCTATGCTGCATAAGACATAAATTAGCGTATTACCCATTACCACATTGCTGATCATTTCTGTGTTTTTCTTCAAAACAATGGTATGTGACTGGTAGATTGGCCCTTTACCAAAATACCGAGGGGGTGCACAAATTTAAGCATGGCTTCCTGGCATCAGTTCATTGTTTGGTCTTTGTCAGGCTTCACAATGGTGTCTCAGTCTTGCGGTGCAGAACATTGCAATACTGAGGAACCAAGACCAGATGAGACCAAGCACCCGCCTGCAAACCACCCGACCCTGCACCATGACAAGTGCTGTGCGGCACATTGCTGCTGCTCCCTGCAGCTGGATGCGAACACCTGCTGATCCTGTGACCTGCTTTGCTCTCATCACCATGCTTCAGGACCAGAGATGGCATCTGACTCGGCTGTCAGCACAGAGGTTTAACCCAGATATTTGCCTGCCCTGGAAACAGGCACACTTTGAAATCTTGACCCTGCTGCCTAACTACGGGTACAATTAGCATGGTATGAAACATTTTCTGCTGTGTTAAAACCCAAACAAGCATGTCAGGTCCTCTGAGCCTTACTTTCCCTACCCGTGAAATGGGACTGAATGATTTCTACTCCTAATGGACTGTTGCAAAACTGAATTAATTGATGTGTGCAAATGATGGGGTGGCCTTGATAAATAGGTGTGCCACCACCAGTGTGACTTGAATATTCAACAATGATAAATACAATCCAATTTATGTTGATTACAGGATGCTTTATGTAACTCCCATAACCACTTAGAGATTTACCAGACCCAGGTAATTTCCTATATCACATAAAGCACTAAAACCACTCACTGCTCTGGTGCTGCTGTGCTCCCAGTCTTGTGGTGTCTGAGATCCCTATAGCCCCAGCACAGGGATCTCCTCAATGCTCCTCTGTTCTCAAAGACAAAGAAGGAGTGACTTTTTCTGCCACAGTGCTTGCCCGTTGCTCCATAGTAAATATGCTCCAGAATAAGGAATAACCCTGATTCTCTGAATCTACGCATAAAATTGGACTGAATATCTTCTCACTTCCCTCAGAAAGCCTCTCTGCTCTTCAGCTAGTGCTTAGTAGATGTCCATGTTTGAAAGCTGTTCCCTTCCCACTCATCTCTCTTTGCTCATATTTAAAGTACTTCCATCTGGTAGAAACTAAATGCAGCCCCACACAGTGAACGAAAGCAGCTCTTTAGAAACATTAATATGCAGCATAAATGTAGACATAGTGTCAACTGCACCCTTGGTGACGAAAAGCAAATTTTAACTGAATGAAGCCTAAGTACCACAGCCTTTTAGGAGGAAGCTACCATGCTAATACAAAGTGAATGGAGGCACAGGCTAAAATACTCCCTCTCTTCCTTAGGTAATAAATTTCTCTTTTGAGATGAAGGGGAAAAAAATACTGTGCTTTATTTCGTGAGTGAGAAGGGAGGCAAGAACTACTCTAAATAAAACAAAAGTGAAACCAGGGAGCAGTAATTTCCTTCTGTGCATGTTTTCCTTTTTAAGATGATTGCACCAGGTGATGCAAAGGTGAGAGGTCACTTTGGGGCTTCTGATGAAAAGGAGAATGCTGGGTTCCTCCCCTTCCCTCAGGGATCTGGCTTTGCAGTAGCTGTATGGAGGTCTTGATATTTAGGTCTGGCAGATGGTCTTACTCTGTAAGAAAGCTTTTTGTTTTGTATTTAGTGCTAGCTGTGTAGAAATCCTTCTGAGTAGTTTTGTTTCACCTAGGAATGTCACACTCGTGCTTTACCTAATATGAAGACTTTTATGTGTGATGTTTGTACAAGAGCTCTTTTTGCATTCACTCAGGACATTTCTCTGCAGTTTGCTTCCTGCATGCTTCAGCCTTGATTCATCCTAGGTAAGTCCATAGTGTTCCGCTTTATGTTTACCAGCTGTGCTTGTGTGGTAAGTATCCAGTGGGTCTTCTACTACCTGAATAGCCAGCTTCACTGGTCTGACTAGTAAGCAAGCCTGAGTAAGGTTCCTGTACTCCTATTCTAAAGGGGAAAATAATAAGAAGGACTTTTTTTAAAAATTTATTTATTTTTTATTTTTTTGAGTAGTAGGGAAACAAGGTCTGTTCAGGGAGCAAGGACTGTGTGTCTTTCTTCCCTGCATGTGTACTGATCTGCTCATAAAAACTGTTCCTACACCTGGCTCAACACTGCAGTGAAGCAACTGAGTGCTCCAGAGCCACCTTGCCCCAGAGGACATCCCTTTGTGCACCCCGACAGCTGCCAGAGCAGTTTTCCTGCCTGGGACTAGTTCCATGCCATTGCCTGGAGGTTAAAAGCTTCATAAAAAATGCAATTTTTAGAAATCAAAGAAAGAAGAGGAAAGGGAGGGCTTGTAACCATAACAACCAACCTGGCTACTCAGATCCGTGGGGACCTGGAGGCTGGTGCCCAGCTCCCACAGTGAGAGCACTAGCTCCACGTGCCGCAGGTGGCTGCCTCCATGGCCCTGCAGAGCCCTGTTGGGGCTGCAGGGACTTGCTTGGAACTGCCAAATCCCATATCAACAACAGAGGGACAATGGGAGAAGTTTTCAGAAAGACTGAAATACAGGTTCAGCATTTATCTCCCTGATGTGGTAGCCACATTTGCACCAGCTGTGCCTCCTTTGTGCAGCTGAGGCTTTGTCCCTCACCACTGTGCTCTGGAGCCCCCTGCACATTGCCCTGCTGGTATCTGGCACATGGAAAGAGCAAGTTCCCATCCCCTCACCACTCCTAAGCACAGGGTGAAACTAATTCTTAAAGCAGCTAGCTTATATAAAAATGCAAATTATGAGTCAGTGATGCAGCAGTGTAAAGCTTGTATTCAGTCCCTCACTAAATCAGTACAAGCCTTTGTGCTTCATTTCCCTTCTCAAAGGCAGTAAGAGCATTTCATCACTAACAGAAAGAAAAAAAGAGATCCGTGGAAATAAATGGGTTGCCCAGGGTGGTGTCACTGTCCCTGGGGTATTCGAGGAAAGGTTGGATGTGGTGCTTAGGAACATGGTATAGTGGGTGATATTGGGAGTAGGGTGATGGTTGGACCAGATGATCTTGAAGGTCTTTTCCAACCTGAATGATTCTATGATTCTACTATTTCATGACTTGGCACTGCTTGTGACATGCTCTGAGATCCCAGGCATGTAACTATCTTAATTTATCATCGAAACTAAGCTGTACAGCACGGTACAATGCTGCTAAAATTAGTGTTTGTAATAGGCTTGCTTTGTTCAGCTGTGTGAAGTTGGTGCCTGCCACACCTCATCCAGCTGCATAGGGGTGTGTGGGGGGGTCCTCTGCAGCACTAGCTGGGTAGTTTCTCATGTCACACAGATGTGTGTCTTTTGTTACATACCAGGAACAAGAATTCAAACTTGCATCACAAAGGGCTTCAGTTGTATCCCACTGCAGCTGACAAATCAGGCCCGTAAGATGGCAATTCAAGAACGTGTAATTTTAATCAGTTCTTACCCATATATGGCTTTGTGCCGGCAATTGTGGAAACTTGCATTTCTTTAGTCAGCATCGTGGCAATATTGAAATCAGTGATGTGCACGTGTCCTGAAAGAGAGGTTAATGTGTAAGCAGATTTGCTTTAATTTTACACAAGAAATAGCCTTGAATCAGAAGCTTACAGTAAGATACTCCATGGAAAGGTATTTCCAGAAAAAAAATAAATCTGGTGCCAGAAGTTACAGAAAGTATTTCAGCTTACAGGTTGCTTACAGATGTATCTTGTTAGATGAAGATGATTTTGCTCTCCAGAGGAAAAAAAAAGATTGGAGTTCTCCAACTAGTCACCTAATAATGATTGTTTTTTACAAAATTTTGGAAAAAGGGAACTTACCTCTCCTTACCAAAAAAAGTCAACCTTTTTTTTTTTTTAAAAAAAAAAAATCTCTGATATTTTTGAGCAATAAGAATGTGATATTTTTAGCCTATGTTATATCTCGATTTCTTATCTCATGAGTTCTGTGCTGGTGTAAAACGATATGCTACCAAATTGTCTCTTCTGATGAAAGTCATTCTAAAGGGAATTTCCCAACCTTTCTCATTTATTTCCATCCTTAACTTCATAGCTTCGTTTCAGTGCTGCTGGAAGACTTTTTTTTTTTTTTTTCCTGGGCTCAAATTCTAACCTGTTTTAAACTGTAAGTGGTTGGAAGAGGAAGAGAGGACATTATATACCATGTTTGTAATCTCTTCAGTGATCACTTCAGAGTAGTTTAAGAATCAATAATCTTCTGTTCATAGAACCAAGTGACCTTTAATACATCACTAATGGAAACAGTTGCTGCAGGCTTGAAAATAAAATGTAACTTTCAGGCAGAGACTTACTGTGGTTTTGGTTTGGTCTGTGAAAGGACATGGAAGTACCAGCACAGTAGCACAACTGAATGGTGACTGCCATGCAACGTTGTCTTGAACATCACCTATCTGTGCCCTTGATGGGAAAGTGGGACTGGTGTACGATGTGGAAAAGCCCATATGGGATACAGAAGTCCAGGGTTTCTGTCAGCACTTCCTCGCTTTGCACTATGTATGTTGTGCAATACACATCTGCCAGCACAGAGGACTTCAGCAGGTAGGTATTTATCTGCTGCAAATGTAAGAGGGTGACCAGCATAAAAGGACAGAGATGTGCAGTCTGAGTGTAATGAGAGAAGAAAGAAATGAAGCAGGAAGTGTTACAAAACTAGAGAAGAAAAAACATTCTCATTTATAGTCTGTAAATGTAAATTTATCAATGCTTATTTTTTAATATAGTAACTTTAGTATAGCAGTTATAAAATAGGCACCACTTGGAGAAAGAAAAAACAAAAATCAAACTAAAAACAAACAAAAACAGCCTTGAAGCATCAGCTTATGCTGTTCAAGAAGCCCAGTGTCCTGCTGGACAGAATGGGGCTCCCTGACTGCATCCCAGGCTGGTGACTCTGGCTCGTGCAGGGCGAGGACCTGCCTCAGAAGCGGCTCCCAGCTAAGCTGAGGGCTGGAACGTAGGGGAGCAGCAAGTGCTAAGCCTATGCCCAGGAAAGGGAGGAATGGAAGATGTGGAATGGGTCGCAGCAACAGCAGCAAAACCACATGAGACTTCTACAACATGCTTTGTCTGCACAGCCTTCATCAAGGCTGCTCAAAGCACAACACCCTGTTCCCAATGTTTCCATAGGAAGCATGTTTTATTGTGAGCAACTACTGTCTTTCTAAAGCACAACTTCAGCCTTTTCAAAGCTGAGCTAAAGATAACTACCTGACATGTCCTATTCTGCAGGAACTAGCAAGCATCATCCTCTTAAAAGGACTAGTAAGAAAACCTACAGGATGAACTCTATCCACACCTGTTGGTGCACTGATACTGCTTTCTGCCTTCATAATTGTGCCTCCTGGCACAAGTCAGCTTATTTTAATGATGTTTGCATTTAGAGAGGATTTTCCAGTGTTTCCAAGTAGGGTTAGCAGTGGCTTTGTTGATCCCAGGTACTAAGCACCTCTTATTTTTCCTCCTTTGAGGATGTTTTCAGAATGGAACAAAATATATATTACAACAAGCAAAAGATCCTTGCACAAGAAATCATTAATATCCCCTTACAGGGTAGGAATGTTTTCTGTTATTGCTGCTGCAATATGCACAACTGCTGCGTACAAGCTGAAAAGGAAATAAAAAGAGTGGATGTGATTTGCAGGGATATGAAAGGAAATACATCCTCCTAGCTTGTCTGCTCATTTACTTGGTGGTGGTGTTTGTTTGTTTGTTTGTGAGCACTCAATTTGTTACTGCTTATTCCCTAAACTCGTATCAGTGAGCAGACTAATTATGTATAGCCGTATGGGCAATCAATACAAGGCTGACTTCACTGAAGTGAATTTCTTTGAACCTTGTGGGTTGGTGTAGCCTAATTCTTCTGAATAAATGCGGATAGTCTTTTCTTCTTCCTGACCTCGTGCATTTTCTCTTAAGGCACTGAACCTGTTTGTTCCTGGCAGAGCTGGACTCGTTATCAAAACCATCAGAAGTGTTGTTTATTGAATTTTGCAGACTCATCACCCTCCTCTGTAATAACAGGGAGTGGCTGAATTGCTGTTGTTTCCTTTACCACAGAGGAACAAATGAAAGTGGCTCTTACCAATGGAGATACTATGACAATGCTTCCCTCAGACATTAGCTTCAGCAGCTAGAAATTCACTTCTGTTTAATTTTCTTAAGTAAAATGACATCACCTTCATATGGCTAAAAGTTGATGCTTTGGTAGTGAGCACCTGTTATTTTCTCCGGATGCTGTGAAGCATTTAAGGAAATCTTTACAATTGGGCCTAGATATTTTATGTGGGAACAGTGATACCAATTTGCCTGCTGCAAGCATCTGATCTAGCTGGGAAAATTTGGGAAACAGTACAGTTCGTGATACCACCTAAAAAGACTGTATTGCATCCATTGTTCCTGCCTGTGTCTCTTCAGTGATAGGTGCACAGTGTGTAAAACACTGGAGCCCCCCTCATCCCTATGCCAAATTAGCCATGGTCAGGGTGCAAAATGTACCCTAGTGCAGGCACAACTAAACCGTGTGTCTGGCAGCTCATAGCACAGGTGCGCACACAGGTACAGCTTCTTTACAGATGTTCTAGGAGTGGGAACAGATTTCTGTCAGGACCAGCCTGCTGCGCATCATACAAATTGGGGCACAATCAGTGTCTAGCTGTATGTCTTGAAGGACAAGGACCACCCCTTTGTCAGGCACCAGCCTCCTGCCTTGCACAGAGCCCTGGTGTGCACAGCTCCAGGCACTGCTGCTGGGCATGCATGGGGCAGAGGAGACCTGTGTTGTAAAGATCATGCCTCAGCCACTGAACTCCCACCTCCATATCAGCATCTGGCAAAGATGAACACATCCCTCAGCCCCTGCCAATGAATTTATCATCCAGCTTTTCAGCAGTTTCATATTCCATGATTAGGCTGTCTCTGAACCAGAAAAAGACATGTAGTGCTCACCAGGACGGCTAATCTGCTAACAGCCCCATCTAGGTCAGACCTTTCTCTGCACCCATGTGCTCATAGGCTGTTAGTCCCACCAACACGTAGATTTCCTTAGTAAATTTGTGATGCTTATCAGGGTCAAGTCTGAAGGAAAAAATAAAACTTGAGGTCCCTCTGGTTAACCATATGAACTGCTGGAAGACCATGTGTGGGATGAGCATGCCTCTCACATGCTGTCTTTCATTGCTTTACAGAATCAGCCAGGTCCTTGCTTCCTTCACTTCCCAGAAAAGAAGGGGCATCAAAACACTGGGGAGTAATTGAAAGAAAAGGATTACTTATAATTTTCTTGTCTGAATATGTCCTCTCTGTCCTTGCATTGTTTTTTCTTTCATCTCTGTCTCTCATTCCACTTTGTGGGGAGCTGTTTTGATATATATGAATCACAGACTTATTAAGAATTTAATATTCTAAGCATAAATATCCCCTTCTCTCAATGTATCCTTTAAATGATTCACTTCAAACAAATCACAGGTTTTTTAAACTAGCCCACTTGGGAACATATGAAATCATGCCCTTTAGACTTCAGGAAGAAGGCTCAGCGTGGTGTGATAAGGCTGAACATTACGTTGCTGAACTGCAGCATTACAGGCCAGAGGGGACTGGACAAACGGAGACATCAGCTACTGGTAGACAAGAGGGGAATGCTGGGTTCTGATGTTGAGCTTTAGGGTCAAACTCTAAGCCTCATGTTTTCTTGATTGCTCAAAATCTCTAAGTACTTCCAGTTTCTAAATAATATATTATTTCCATGTAATGCCCTGTTATGCATTAGGACAAATAATTGTTATTAAATTTAGCATCTCTTACTACATAATTCCTTCACCATTCTAGAATACCTTTTGTGGAGGAAAAAAAAAAAGGTTTCTGTAAACTCAGATAACATTTTAAAGAATGTGAAACTAGAGATAGTAAATGTTGCAGAGTATGAGGTCTCTCAGAATGTGCTGTAACTTAATTGAGGTTAGAGAGCAAATGCCACAAACTAAGTCTCTGGGACCTGGCAGTTAAGCTCCTATTACAGCCATAAGCTCCCATCACATTCCTGTTGCCGTGTTGGCATGAATTCACGCATTTTAGCTCTGCTCTAGAGATCCTTTGGGTAGTGGAATAAGAAATAATATTGTGCAAAGCCACTACAAGGTTCTTGGAAAAAAAAAAATCTCCATTTTACTAGAGATATAACTGAGTTTTTCTTCAGTTTTATTAGACAAAGGACCTGGCCCAAACCTCCTGAGGAATTAGTCACTATTCCTGGAAACTGCCATCTGTTATATTCTTTTATTCCCAGGTGAGCTGTGCTGCCATTGAGACAAATCGATAGACTTACCACTAAAGGAGGAAATCACTTTGTGCTTGGAATGACTGTTGAAGGTGGTCATCTACTGAAGATTTCTTCATTTTGGGACTTGATCCAAATCTCTAACAACTGCTTTATTTATTGTGCAGAAAGACATTTCTCTTATATTCTCCTTTACTTAGGGCTCACTTCAATTTCTTAGCTGAAATTGATAGGGTACTACAGAATGTCACTGACCAGATAGACAGAGGCAAACACATCAGGTGTGTGTTATGTTTGTGACAGTCAGCAGCAGGGTGACATGTCAGTCTGTGAAATCATGAGAAGCACTGGCACTATCAACAGTCTGAAACAGCCTCCTACTCAAAGGCTAGGTGGTGTGTGCAAGGGCTCCTTTGTCCCTGTCAGCAGTCAACACCAACAAAGAGGGCACTGCACTTTGCAACAGACACAAAAGTCTTCCACTCATAAGCATGGGAGGTGAAGAGTGACAGCAGGGGAAGGCACTTCACAGCTGGAAGATGGGCCAAAGGGCAGAGCTGGAAGGTAAGAGGAGTCAAGAGATGAAAGACTGGAATCTGACTGTTGAAGGCTTTCAGGTGTTTTATGCTCTGAGGGGACTGGTCTCAATCAAAAACATTACAAAAGCCGATTAGTAGATTGCACGTGCTTTCTGGAAAGTTATGAAAGCCTGGTGAAGGAAGAGGAGAGGGAATGGGGACCTGCAGCTTCATTCCATAGGGAAGGAGACACAAAAACAAGCTCAACCTATGAGGCTAAATGTAGATAAACATACCCTGATAACAGCTGCTCAGGGGACAGAAGTCAAACTGCGTGCACAAAGCTTTCTGTATGCATGAGAGAACACATCTTTGGGTGAAGATGCAGCAGGAAAAGAAATAGAACAAGAAGTCATAGTCAGAAGGACACTGAAGTCAGGGGTACAGTCACAGAAAATAACTCTGAAAACTCTGCAGCAGACAGTTAAAATATCTCTGTGACTAGAGAATAGGCTCAGAAATTAACCCAAATTGCAGTGTCATTACGGAGTTTTGTAGACGATGTGCTGCTGAGCTGAATGCAGCTGCAGAGGCATGCAGCACCTCTCTTCCCTTTGTCCTTCCCTCTTTGGCAGAAGGCTGACCTACGTTCCAGCGGCTCCCACTCAGGTGATCCTGCAGTTCGTGGGGGAAGCTGCCCAGGGAGCGGGGCCCAGCCCAGCACATCCTGCCCCAGCAGACACTGGCAGCCTGTGCTGGGAGCGGCTTTGCTGACAGCTCCTCAATAAATAATGAAAGTAGAGGTCATATGCGAAGCTACTAGAGCCTGGGCTCAGGTGTTCCTGGCAGGCCTAGTTACACATGTGAACTGTGTCAATTCTGCAAGAGCATCAGGATCCACATTAAAGCCTCTGAAATGATAATACATTAAGATATGGTGCACTCCTGTACTCTTCTCTTGAAAATGTCTCCTGACATTTTCTCTTGAAGTGGCTTACTGTCATTGCTAATGAAGATTTCTCGCAACAGAACAGTTACATGGATTTTCCAGAAAATAATCAATGACAAAATGCTTTTTTAATGACCTAAAAGCTGATAAATATCAGAACAACTCTTCATGGTGGCTGCTTTGCCAGGACACAAAGAGTGTCCAGAGATCTCACAAGACTATAGTAAGGGTTTTTCCTGAGACAAGACTAAGGGAAGATTTATAGCAACACCTGCAATATACCCAAGCCCATACCTTCTCCGGAGCTCCCTCTGAAAGTCAAATGCTTTAGGAAGAAGAAAGTACCTGAACGAAGATGATCTGTTCAATCATAATACAATCTGTTCATAAACATACATTACATACAGTCCATAACTGCATGTACATTTGCATTCAAATGATTACATTTCAAGTAAATTTTAAGCAACAGTAAAGGTCTTAAAATAAGGTTTGTTAGGCAATTGACCCCAAGTAGCATGGAATGCATCAAACCTGCCAATGACTTCTAGAGATGTTTTTGAGTCAGTCAGAGGAGGTGTTGATTAAACACTAATGCACCCTTAGAAATAACACTGCAATGAGGGGTGCATAATGCCCTGAATGTACACAATGCTGCTGCTCAGAAAGTAAAAGACATCAGCCAAAACACAAAAGGATATTTTCTGTTCCAAACTGCTCGTGAACTGAGAGAGAAAGCAACACAAAATGAGGAAAACAGCAAATACCTAAAATTCAGCATGGACATACTATTCCTGTCTCTACCTTTATGCATATGCATGACCACAGAGAAGTGGCACTTACCATGCTCATCCAGCAAAATGTTGTCAGGCTTGATATCTCTAAGAAAGAGGAAAGAGGAAACTGCCATTAGCTTATGGAAGTGATGTGAAACAAGGCTGCAGATACTTTATGAATACCCAAGCTCTAGAGGGACCTACTTCAATTATGCCCTAGAAGGTTCTTTGCTTGGGTTCTTCAGCTCTAATGTTTCTGCAAGGTTTGATTTCAGATATGATAAGAGAACAACTAATCAAGCAATAAAAACAGAAATGAAGGTACAGTCATATAACTGAAGTGTAGCCTAGCTGCTAACAGCACCTGCTTCTGCAATGCTACAGCTTATTTTTATTTTTTTTTTTTCTTCTAATTCTGCTTCAGTACTGTATTGAAAGCTGTTCCCCATGTATCCAGTAAAAATCAAATGTTGGAGCAAAGTAAACAAATGGCACCTATTGTCCTTACTGCATCATGGGAGTCCTTTAGCTGCAGGTGAAACAATAGAGCAACATAACAAGGAAGGTGCTCCTGTGTCTAAACAAGATATTTCTTCAGTGATGGATAAAAGCTTCTGCTATGAAAGGTGCAAACACAGGAAGGCTCTTGACAAAAAAAAACGTTGTTCACTTGTGGATGTACTGACCGGCACCGATCTAAGCCAAACATACAAAAAGCTGCAGCAATCTGGACTTTCTGTTTCATTTCTATGGAAGAGTTTCCACATTTGCACCCTGAATTAATTTTCTACCCCAGAAACAGCTTTTTGAGGAAAATACCTCAACTACTTTGTGTGATGGCTTGGAAATCTTATGGGCACTGTTATTAATACTAACTGTAAAACCTTCTTGGCCAGCTATTAATGTATATTTTTCATACTCCATTATGAAAAAAGTTATTTTTCATAGAACAGTGACATTTGACATAAAAGTGTTTCTTCTTCTCTAAGCAAAAGGAAGCTACTTGGAGTAAATTGCTAATTCTGAGTTTTACATTCAAAGTTCAACTAGTTTTATTAATTTTCATGTAAAATAAAAACAAACCCCACCAACTTGCCTGAAGCGTTGCCACAAAGCGTTTGGCAGCTCTGTGCGCTTTCTTGCGTTTTTGGTGGTTTGAGAGTAGTAGGGTTTTAGCTAGAGACATTGACTCAGTAACCTTGAACCACATTTGCCATAATTCCCAAAATAGTGCTCTGAAAGGTGCAGAGGGCAGTCCAGATTGTACCAGCATCCATGTTTAGAGATGCTCCAGTCAGAGATGCAGACTCACTACCAACCACTACGCTGGGTAGTCACGGGGTGGTAGCAATATGGGTAAGACGGGGAGGAAAAACAGCTCTCAGAGTCACCCCACTTTGTTTGGAATTTTATTTATTAATGGTTTTATTTTCTTCAGGAGTAGAAAAATAGTCCATATTGCTTTTAATCTTCTTTTTTCCTCTAGACTATCAAAACAAAACAAACAATAACAACAACAACACCACACAGTAGGGAAATTCATCATGGCTCCACATCTACTATACAGCAGTTACCAATCTCGGGCACATTACTGAATATCTCACGCTTGGGGAAACAGCAAAAAATGAGGTACAAAGGTTTTAAAACAAAAATATTAAAGTAAAAAAAAAAAAAAAAAAAGAGGATGCACAAAATACTCTTTGTATTCTACTGTATAAACTGACAATGTAGCAATAAGTTATGAAAATAGCGACATCTCTATAAGGGAGTAAATGGAAGGCATAATTTTAACAAAATCCATCTATCTATGTATGCACTGTAGAGAAAAACACTTTGTCTGCAAAAACATATGGTCTTGTTTCTTCTGTTTCTCACTAGAAAGTAAACAGACTGGAAACAGGAACATTTCATTTTCTTTGATGAAACTTCAAGTGCATAGCAGACCTGATCTCACACAAACAACTTCAACATTCTTGTTTTAGAAACAAATGTGTTCCTTGCAGGTTTTCCTCCCTGATGAAAGCAAAACACCAACAGTAAAACCACCTACCACAATGCTGTAAAGAAATGCTTTCCATTGAAGGGAGAACATGTACACCTGATACACCTACTGTATACACCTGAATGACTTTACAAGCCATTACCTGCTTTTAATGAGCTAATTACATCAGTGCCCATCTGCCTGCTATCAGGCACCTTGAAGTTTCAAGGCACCTTGCAGCTGCTAAATGCATCGAGCAGGCACAAGTACAACAGCCCTTCACCCTGCTGATGCTTTCCTCAGGCCTAGGGCGTTAACGTGAAGAATGAGTGGGTTTCAGATTTTATCTTTAAAACTCCAAAAGATAAAGTTTGAATTTGCCTGACCACCTGCAATCAAGAAAAGACAATGTATCCAATTACCATATAATACCTTTCAGCTCTCATCCAGACCCTTTCCTGTGGGATACAAACAAACACCAGGTACCATCCCTGTGTCCCCATCACATACAGACTTTTCTTTAGAGCCTGAATTGTGTGGATCTTCTATCCCCTTAGTCCTGGAAAGCTACTGAGTGTAATGTATTACTAGTAGAAAAGGACTTCCTCCTGCTGTTTCTCATACACCTGTGTCCAACTCAGTTTGTTTAGACCAAGCATACAGCAAAAGGATTTACCTCTGGCTGTCCAGGACAAAGGCAGCTTAGTCTGCATTTCACAATGTTTAATTCATGCTCATTCATTATTTGGTGCCTGGGAGCAGGTGCAGGGTGGAGGAGACCGCCACCGTGCCCTCACCACCATGCACCTGCTTTGTTTTCCAGGTGCCCCCAGTGCTCTTGGCTGGAGCCTGAATGGGACAGTCAACATGGCCTGCTTGCCAAGGTCAGATGCATCACAGAGTGGAAATCTATACAGGTATGAAAACAAAACAAGAAACATGAAAAATAAGACTCCTGAGAAAATGGGAGCTATGCACAATAAGGTCAATCTCAAACCAAAATGAGAGAAAACCATTTTTAGTCTGCTGGGGTTCTCCACAAGTGTGGAGGGCACATTGTTACAGGAGTACTGAGGTGGCCTTTTTGCTTTCACATCTCAGAAATGGCAAGCACATGCTGCTTTACAGAAGTAAGTGTAAATCTTCATCAGCCCTTGAACAGAGCATTCCTTACCTTGCCAAGGACCACAATCGTTTCAATTTTAAGTTTGTATCATGCTTTATTTTTATGCCTCACAAGAATGTGCTTCCTGGAATGCTATTTACAAATACAGTAATCTTTTGCCCTCTTTTTTTAGCCCATTGCTACTGCCTCCCTGCTTACAACCCTATTAGCAGATACTAAGCCAAAAGACTTGAACACCTGAATTCTGCATCACTTAATACATCAGGAGCAGGAAACGTGAGCGTGTCTGTTCATCTGCTTGGAGCCAAACCTTGCCTTTCAAATCAGGGAAAAGCTCTAACCTGGCCTGATAGCTGGTTGTTATTTTGCCTGAGTAAGCCCTGCAGCTTTTGCAACATTCTTCTCTAATATCTAAATCCCTACCTAAAATGTTGTCCACTATAGGTTTTCCCCTTTGCCACATTTTCCTGGAGTCCACAGTGACCTGAAACTAGTGTGTACCTAGCATGTATGGGTTTGCAAACACTTTTTTTGAGGACACTGACCCACAGAAAATAAAGGTATATAGGAAGAACTGCAATCCCAAGAACAATTATTTGCTGGAGTGAATGAATAACTTGAGTTTTGCCTATTTATTCAAGCTGCAGATACAGCCCACCATAAATGCAGCATACTAGGTTATTCTCTTACTTTGATCAAGACAGTTTTATATAGAACAGCAAGGTTTCTGATTTCCTCCCCGGCATTACATTTAGCATAATTTTATAGCTTGTCTAAATTAAATTGCATTTGGCTTCAAGGAATTAAAAACAAACTAATAATTTCTTCATTTGGGAACAGTGTCAGGGAACAGCCTTTTTGATGAAGAGAAGTTACAAAACATTTAGAATGGGGTTGCGAGGAAGAGTGTCCTGCTGCTGGTCTGCACTATGTGAACTACTGCATAAGCACAAATTAGTAATTCAGCTGAAAACTAAAAAAGTCTTTAAAGGAAAAATATATGCTCTGACATTAGTAATTAATTTATATTAAATTATTCTCTTAAAAGATGGTTGCAATTATTAGGACATCAAGTAAGAAAAATCCCAGAGGGTAAATTACAGGTAGTTTTGTTGGTTTTACAGGTATTTTTTAAAGCAGAAAACCACATCCACTAAATTTTGAACATTACTATTCATCTGAGACTCTAGAAGAAAGCAAAAGATGTAAGCCAGAGGAGAAGACCTGGCAGTTCAAGGCTCCTATCAAGACCACCTATTTTCTTTTTCTTTCCCTTACTTTCCACTCCTGTTCCACTGCATCATGTGCTGCAGCAGTGCATAAGAGCTTTTACAGCTTTTCTCTGCCACCTTCCAAGAGGCTCTTTTTACACCAGAGGAAGCGCAGCAGTGATGTGAGGTAGCTGCAGGCCTTCAAACGTGCTAGAAGAGCTCAAATATTTTATCACTGAACCTGAAAAATCTTAGTGGCCAAAAAGAGACTCTCAACACTTCCAGAAAGGTATTTAAACTCATGCAGAAAAAGTTGTGCTTGGTCCCATTTTGGGTCTTTCAATGTGATACAGAGAGGGAAGCAGAAGGGTCAATATATGACAACAGAAGAATTTTGAATCCAGATGCTCATCCTTTGCAGACCGGAACAGGCTTTAATGAGCTACAGTTAACTAAACCTTTTAGAGACAGCTTTTTGCAGGATCAGCAAACAATCAAATACACTTTATTATAGCTATCCCAGAAGGAGAAATAATATGTTCTCTGCTGCAGAAGTATATGAAATACTTTTTTTTTCTTTTTCTTTTTCTTTTTTTTCCCTGAAAAACCTAGTATTTTACATAAAAGCAAACGTTTGTAGGAGAAGATTTTGTTTAAATCTTAACTTCCTATTTGTCCTTTCAGATCACAGAGGAAAAGATCAGCCTCTTCCACAGTCTATGAACTTCTATCCACCTATGAATTTGCCTGCTGACCTGTGGATGATGCGTCTGCTCTGGAGGTAGTCAAGGGCCAGTGCCAGCTCACAGATGAAGAGTTTCACGGTGCCTTCTTGGAATCGCACATTTTGTTGAAGATGGTAACGCAGGTCCCCTCCAAGCAGCAGGTCTACAACCATGAACATATCTTCCTCATCTTGGAATGAGTACCTAAAAAAGCATAAACATGGCTCAAGGAATATTTACATATATATAAAGAACATGTTAAAAAAGGACATATGGTACCTCTGCGAATGCTCGTAATTTCATGGAAATTCTTCACTTGGTATCACTAAATAAAGGAGAAATATCTTACCATAGATTTACCAAGAAGGGGTGTTCCAGGCCCTGCATAATCTGCAGCTCCTTAAAAACATTTCTCACTTCATTTCGCTCCAGACACTTCTGTTTATTCATGTATTTCATGGCATACATTTTCTTGGTATCATTCTTTTGTACAACACACACCTAAGTGAGTAAATCAAGTGATAAAACAGAGGTGATTTGTCAGTAAATTAACACAGTTGCCTGAGCAGTCTCCAGGTACCCTTAACAAAGCCCACGTTGAAAAGTCCCAGCTCTATGCACTTCTCTGCAGCTCTGGACATTGCCAGTGAATACCTCATCCCATTTTCAGCTGAAGAAACAATTTTTGTGGGGGAACATGAGGGGAGGGAATTTATCACCACAAAGGCAGGAGACAGGGAATCACAGGAGTAAACATTTAATTTATTAGCAGTAATAAATCTTGATCATGTTCCATCAAATGGTCCACCCCCCCAAAGCAGTTACTGTTTTCAGTTGAAGAGGCCTTTCCACCACAGAACTACAGGCTGGGAACTGGGGAGCAGCACGTGAATTTCTCCCTTCTTCATTCAGCTAAGCTTCATTCAGCTTGCTATGAACCTTGGCCTTTGTTTGAGCACATTGGATTTTGAATTTTAACCCTTCTTAAAGTTATATTTTACCAAATCTAGAAAGAAATGTTGCTTTGAAGAAAAACCTGGAGTTAGTAAGTGTACAAAACATAAAATTTAGGCTAGATTTTTCAGATTTGTTTCTAAAACAGTTTGAGTTTGAAATGAAATTACAAAGTTTCAGTCAACCTTTTATGTTTCACTACCAAGTAAGTCTCTTTGTCTAGAGATCTGTCTTACTCTGTACATAAAACATACCCTATTTTGGCATCACTGTGTTCAGTGTTGCTTTGCTGCAGAATCTTAGAAAATGTTTATCCAGAAACATAGCAAAATTCATCTCATTTGATTTATCAGTATCTCATTTTAATCTCCTGAAATCCAATTTGTGGCTATGAAACTGATGAGGAGTCAGGTTCTGATTCTTTCTTGTTTACCATGAGTTGAAGCTCAGGTCAAATCCTGTTGACAATGCAGTATTTAATTTCTTTCTCTCACATGATCCTGTCTAATTTGCCCATTTCTCAGTTAAGTTTCTAGTTGTCCAAATGCTGATTAGCTCACAAAATACTTACTTTTCCAAAGCTGCCCTTCCCAATAGCTCGCAAAATTTCAAAATGGTCAAAGGTGACTGCAAGAAAGAGTAAACATTCAAACATTAAATGGCTAAGCAACAGTTTGATGAAATTACAGTATTTCTACTTTTTCTTTATGAGAGAAGAGATTAAAAAAATGAAGGCTATCCTAGCAACTTTCGGTTGGTTTTGGAGATGCGTCTCTTTTTAGTCCCTTCCCTTCCTCCCTCTTCTCTCCTGCCTTTCTCATTTTTATGCTGACACCAGGACACCGCATTCTTGAAGTGGGTCTCGTGCCTGGCGGGCCACCAGCTGGATCATCCCAGCTGCCAGCACCGTTCTCACAGCCAGCATGCGGGGCTGCAGGGGACACGGCTGCTTCCCAGTGGCCTCTCTGGTGGTTTGGTCTTAGGCACCAGATGACATGGGGGCTGCAGAAGGCGGTGGACCCTGTGCCAGGAGCCGGGAGCCTGTGGAGAAATGCTGTCCTCTGTGGTGAGGGCAATGAGGGCCAGTTCAACACTGACCTCACCTCAGCTGGGTGTGCCCTGTGGCATCCCTCCCTTCTTTGCTGGGGCTGACCAGCACCAGCAGGGATGTCAGCTCATTTAATAATGTGCTAGAAGGCAACTGTGCAGATCACACAGGCAGGCACAGCTCCTGGAAATACCTGTCCTCCATTGCCTCCAGGAGGGCTGACCCACGGCTCTTCCCATCACTGCCCTGTACCAGCACAATTGTTCTGCAGGTAAAGCCCCACCAGACAGGACTTGGCACCAAGTCCGGCACCATGCTAAATGGTGCAAATCCAGATGAGTTAAGCCAGCAGCCTGAGTTTGCATGTTAACACCCTCTACCTCTATTATCTTTTAATACAAATGCTTTCATTAATATGTTAACACCTTCTACCTCCTCATTTTTAATATTAATGTTTTCAGTAATGTTTAAACACTGATCTGTAACCAAATTGGTTCTAAGAGAGCTAAATTGCATATTTTTATTTAAGACTGTTAAACTAGGTATGATCACACTTCAACTGCTCTCTGTTTTAGCTCTCATATCATCCCACATTTTCACAGTGAGCCAACCCAGAGTCTCACTTCCAAACAGGACAGAAATTGGTGGTGTCCAAGGTCAGGTACCAAACACATGCATTTCATACTGAATCAACATCTACAGATTTGAAAAGCCTCATTTCACTGCCTGATTGCATCTAAAACAATGAAAAACCTAACCACTTGCCATTCATAGAGGAAATTCACATGATATGCCAACTCAAACAAATAAATTATGTTTAAGAGATGCCAAGGAGTATAATATAACTGCTATAAAGGACCACATAAAGCATAAGCATGAAATACCATTCTGATGGCATATATAAACCCAGATTTAAGGAACAATATTTAGATTAAAAATATAGAACCTAACTAGCCATGAAAAATGTCCTCATCAGAGATAAGTCAGCCCTGCCAAAATCCCTAAGCTCCCCCTGCCAAGTGGAAGTCAATGAGTCAGGGGACATCAGTCCTCACAGTCCTGTCATCCGTCCCCATACAGCTAGCACAACACCACAGGGTCTGTTACACTCATCTTCTTCCTTTTGCCACTGTAATTTGCCCCATTTTCATTATGTTATTGCTCTCCTTTCCTTCTTTGCTTGGCAGCCTCCAACACACAAGTGGTATTGCAGGACTGGGAACGCTACTGCAAGTCCCTCAGTATCTGGGAGCTAAACTGGGCACAGAGCCAGGCACAGAAACAAAGACACATCTAAAGCTCTACTCCATCCTTTAATTTAATTTAAAGAGGGAAAAGCTGATGAGAGACTAGAGAGGACACTGGCTGAAGACCACCAAATGCTGTATGTCCATCTTGCCTACTCATTGTCCTGACCCACTATCTATGGGCTTTGAGTTCTGAAAAATTTGGTCAGCTCAGAGAACACATGGCTGCCATCCTCAGGGATGCTTTCCACACCCTTTTGCCCAGAAGCTGCAAAACCAAAATCCGGCTTTTAACATGGTCTCATCCTGACTATATCAAGAGCTGAGATCACCTTGCAGCACTGAACCTTCTGTCTGGTTATTACATTTTCTTTTCATCTCACTAACCTGTTATCCACAACTGTGCCTATTCAGATGGAACACTGAGAGGAAAACAATGCTGCCATCCCACTTCACTGCAGACAAAGGCCCTTGGTAAGTCCATCTCAAAAACAAAACAACAACAAAAAACACAACAAAACAAACAAAAACCTGTGCGTCAGGCACCCTCCTGCCCTGCCACCTGCCCCAGTGGCAGCAGCAGCCACAGTGTTGAGCCCGGGGGCTGTGGGATGTGCTCGCATACACCAGGGCACACTAATGCCCAAAGCGCCCCTACTGTGCTCTGCTTTGCACAGGCCCTGGGGAGCAGTCTGCCCGCGGCACAACTCAGGGGCTGCAGCCTGCTCACCAGTGACTGCAGTCTGGTGGAAACCTGCTGGTGTCACGGGGCGGGCAAGTGGTTGTGCTGCTTCCTGCTTGACCCAGCAGTTCTTAATTGACTATTTACTTCAATTTGAACTGGAATTAGAATGACAGGAGTGTGACATCTAAGGTGATACACTCTCTGGTCACAAATTTTCCAAGATAATGGAAAAGCTAATAGGGTAAATATGAAAATCAAACAAAAATTAGAAGCCCTTGTCTTTTTTTATTTGGGAACAACAGGCTGAACAGCCACACACATCCCGCTCTCATGACAAGCACGGCAGCACAGAGCGTGAGAGCAGCAGCAATTCCCCAGCTCCCTCTGTGCACAGCCCCCTAGATGCAGTGAGCGATATCTCTGCAGGGTGACTAACCCAGGAGTATAGGGAAGGGTAGGAACCACAGTGGGGTAACCTGCACAGCAAGGGGAACAAGCATCATTTTTCCCTTTGCCAAACGGCCTTGTGCACCAGTAGCTGCATACAGATACCCGATCCTAGCAGTGGGACAGTTGCAGCCATGGGCTGAAGGCTTTGATGCCTCTCAGGATAGTCACTGCATTTCAGTGCTGCTCTTCTGGGTGAAGAGTTCCTCCTTCTCTCTTCAAGGACTTCTTTCTTCAAGGAGCTGAGTGACAAAGACCAAAGTTTGGCCAACATCCCCTTACATCCACCCAGTTTTTAGGGCTCCCCAGTTGATGACACTGCATGGAGCCTATGGTAGAATTCTGTCAATGCCATTCCTGACACTCAGGACCATAACAGACCTCCTTCCCCTCAAATAGGATCATGGAGGTCCTCCACCCCTCCCAGAGTGCTTCAGGGTGACACGATGTCCCGAGGCTCTCTGCCTGTGCTCCCCTGCCCACATCACTGCCCAACTCCTCATTACATCTTGCTGCCCTGTCCTCTGCTGATCAAGTTTCTGAGAGAAGTAAACACAACCATGTACACCCAGAGTCAGAGCTGGTTGAGAATTTCAGTTTATCCAAGCCTACATTTCTTAAAGCTAACCATTATAATAATGTTATGATGGGAAGAAATGTAGCTTTTTTTTAAATTTATTTATTTATTTTATATAAACATAACCTCCAAAACAAGTGAGAATGGGGGAAGTATGATTAACAAAGCTACAGAGATGGTGGCCAAGGCAGCAGGAAAACTGAGGATGTGTCCCTCACAGCCATCTCTACAAGCACTACTCCTTCCCCATGTAGGTGAGCACAGTGTACCTGCAAGACACATCAAGGCGAGGTGGCCTCAGAGTGAAAGGAGGAAGAGGCATGTGGGGACCCTGAGCTTATTGCTGTCTACAGATTTCCTGAAGAATCACAGGCAAGTTATTGAATATAAAGGTGTTATGTCTCTATAAGCTGTGCCAGCAAACTTCAGCACAAGGAAATCATGATCAGATCTGCCCTAAACACCCTTCCCCTGACATGTGTCACACTCAGCACTTTGCTGGGCCTGATAAACATCACACATTTTCCACAAAGTGCTGAAACAAACTGAGAGCTTAATTTGGGAAGAATGGGAGTTACCCAGGATAAACCAACCATTTTAACAATTCACAATTGTTTAATATTTGATTGGAATTCTTTTCTTTGGGACAATAGTTTACATGAGTCATCTATATTCTTGTATATTTTACTTCTATTTGTGTTTATTTGTATTTGTCCACATATGCATTTTAATATTGTACTCATGTGGAAGACCAAATGGAAGTTAGTAAGCTGACTAATACAGTAGAAAACACAAATTTATGGAACAATCTTTTAATGACTGTCTCTACAATCTTGGCAGCACGGTAACACCAGTCTCCAAGGCTGCTCTCAGCAATGCACCCTCCTGTTCCATGCTACCAAGCCCAGTCTCTCCAAGTGGCTCTCCTGCCAAGCCCAAAGCAGGGATGGGACATGCATTGCTCAAGCTGTCTTCCCACCACACTTCATACCAGTCCTCCTTGGGCTGTGATCCCCAAAACAAGCCTTCACTGCCTCTGGAACTGCAATTTCTTCCCTGCCCTTGAACTGCTTGGCAGTGTCCCAGGGACAGCTCAAAAACCATAGCTCTCCTGGAGAGCTGCTCACCCAGTGCCCAGCTGCAGGAGGGAGGTGAAAGGACCACCCCACCTCTGGCCGCACCTCTGCAGCAGGCCAAAGGCTGGGGGCTGCTGCAGACCACGGCCCTCCTGTGCTTAACCGAGATGCCTGGATGTCTGCAGTCCCACCACAGCAGCTGGCAGCGGCTCTCAGTTGTGTTGCCCTTGGGATATCCTATTCACTGGTAAACTTTGCAGTCCCAGACACCAGCTGGGAAAAGCTCTTACCGTCTTCATTTTCATCAAAGGGTGGTGACTTGCTGGAGGTGTTTGCACCCATGGTGCGTTCTGCCCAGGCTCGTCTCTCTCCCACTCCTCTCTGTTACATTACCAAAGCCAGCACACAGAGGATGGCGCTGTCCTGGGGGTCACTCCTAGTAGATCTGTGCAATGCTCTGCTGGTGCATCCTGAAGAAGGCAGGAAGCAAAAATGTGTCATCACTGAGGATTAGGAAGCACTTTTCAGCCTATAAATTTCTTGCTGGATGTTGAGTGCAGTACAGACAAAACTGACCAGCACTCAGCTCCTTCCCAGCCAACTTTGGCTTCACCTGCATCGCTCAGTCAGGAGTTCAGCTCTAGCTTTGTGCCCTAGGTCAGGACAATAACCTTAAAACAAGTGCCAAAGCTTGTCTGAAGCTTAAAGCTACCCCTGCATTTGTGTGTATTCCTGAACTAGGCTGCACTGATGTAAAACTCATCCCCAGTATCACAATCCTGGGAATCAAACTGCAGATCAGACTGTAGCACCTGCAAAAACTGACAAATGGCTGAATGCGTAGTGGGATCTGCCCTCCCTGAGTCAGCTGGAGCCAAGAGGTCTTCCAGCCCTCCCAAAATCTCCCCAGAACTCCCAAGAGGCATACAGAACAAACCAGAAGCAGCTCACAGGGCACCCTCTGTGAGGCATTTTACAAAGCCAGTTGCAGCCCACCCGTGCTGCCCCTGTGATTCACACACAACTCACTGTTCCCAGCAAAGAGCTTCCCAGGGAAGCATGCATTTCTCAAAAGCTCTCCCCTGCCCTAAGGGAAAACAAACAAACAAACAAATAAACAGACAAACACAAAACAATGCAAACTATTCAAAAATGTAAATTCTTGAGTTCTCATCTTGGATGACTTAAACAAGATCAAAGAATAAAACAAATGCAGCAAGTGTTCGTGATATGTGGCAATGCCTCTGAACGGAACAGACTGAGACAACAATCTGGAACAAAACTACATGAGCACTTCTTTCCAAGCTCCTAAACTTACTATTCAGAATGAAAATGCTTTAATAGCCATAAATCAGGTCTGCATACTGATGCTTCTACATCCCAGTGATCTTATTGGTGGCAGCCAAGGTCAGTTGCTCAGGAAAGCTTTCTTGTATAGGAGTCTGTAGTTTAATTTATTTTTGAATATACTTTGATATAAAAGTTTTCAGGGGTGGGGAGTGCAAGGTCCTTGCAGTTAAGCTAGTCTGGATAATAATTACTAGGATTTATATCCTTATAAGAGGTACCCAGGGTACAGTAATGGTAAATCTTATCCCATTTCACATTGAAACTTCACAGAATGATTAAAATCATTATTTTCAGTAGGGCTAAGACTACTAATGCTTTCACCTTAACTTTACTCTTGGTCGGATCACTGGCTCCAGCCAGCAGCAGTCCCCAAGTCTCCCCAGTCAGTTTGATGACTGTGATAGAGTTTTTACCGGCAGGGGAACGCAGCTGGCCAGGTGTGCCCATGCACCTGCCTCCGGAGCCGGGGCAGCACATCCTCATGCTTCCAAGCAGGTTTTATCCTCAACAGATAAATGTAAAACGAAAGCAAAGCAGAGGAAATGTAAGCACTGGAGTGTCATCTCCAAGCTTCTGCTCTCCCTCTGCTAGCAGGCTGTGCTGCCTAACAGGGAAAAGAGCTCAGCAGGATTAAGAAAGGGTTTAGGTGTTTATACAAAAGGTGAGCAGCCAGTTACAGGGACCAGGAATAATTTCTCTCATCACCTCTTCATTGCTTAAGCAAGGGGGTGCTGTCACTGTTCTGCTGAGCAGCTGAAACCGGTCAGTAACACAGCAATAATAGTTATATTACTTTAGTTCCAGCATGTCTGTCCCAGAGAAACTGAAGATTATTCTGAACTCTTCTGGAGCTACGGGGGAGTTCAGCGAAGGAGAGCAGGTATTGCTCGGTGTCGCCTTTGTGTCTCACCCTGTTGCAGCCCTTCCTCTGGCAGCATGGCCATGCCACTTCCCCAGTGCAGAAAATGACGAAGTTATTGCCCGTGACAAGGCAAATATTCCAAGCCCGTGGAACGGGCAGTGTCCACCCCCCGCAGAGCTCAGGGGGAAAGCGTGGGGGACGCAGACCCACACGGGGCTGACGCGGACCCGCCGGGAGCCCCGGGGACGCAAGGAAAGAAGGCGCTTACCTGGGGGGAGGCGGCGGGGGGGGGGACGAGCGGGCCGGGGTCCGCGCTGCTCCGCGGGCACGGCGGGTCCCCAGGCGCCCTGCGGATCAGGGCTGCTTAGGGGAAGGACGGTGCCCGGTGAGCATCCCTCCGCAGCGGAAACCCTTCTGCCGATTCGAGATGTTTGTGAACCGTCTCCTTCGTTGCTGCCTGGTCTGGGTTTTGCCTCTTTTTAACTCGTATGGTGCCGCAGATTTTTACTGCTCTTAATAAGGGAAGGGCCAGGATCTGAAAGCCCCTCCCACGTGCGCTATGTCTCAAAGCAGGGGATTGCCCTCTTCGAGAAGGGGTCTGTCCTACAAGGTGCTGAGCTCAGCCCGGCTCTTAATTCCCTAACTTTAAGCACTGCCCTTCTTTCTCCCTTATTTTCTCGGTGTGAAGTTGAGCAGGACCCTGTCAGAGACAGCCTGAGTTACTTTGCTGTTTGCAAGGCCAAGTCCCAGCAGGCACCCCTGTCTCCTCACCCAAATCCATTCCCGTTTGAAAGGCTGCTGTAAAAGGGCAGAGGCCACATTTCTCATCCCGTTGCCCATATTCTTTGGACACTGCCTTTTCTCTCATTCACAGGTGCTTGGCATAGCCTCAGACTCCTGAGACTCCTATGGAGAGCAGTTCTTCCTCCAGGACAGCTAGAGTAAGTAATCCAATTTTAACTGTATTCATATTATTTGGAGAAGAACCAATGAGCTGAAACACAGCTTAGGTTTCCCTAAAATGATCCGAATTGTAGTCAAATGCACAAAATGAAATCGTCTGAAAAATAAACATGAGTGCTGTGGAAAAAGAAAGAGGCTAGATTCACTGCAGAGCTGGACCGGGGACACTCATCATTATCTGGCCCAGAGGTAGGAACATTGATCAAAATTTTGAAAAAATTTGCCTTAAGTCATTAGAAGTCTTTTGTAAACATTTCTTAAGATTTTATTTTGAACAAAAACCAGCAGCCAGAACAAAACAGAGTGAAATCAGAACTGTGAAGGTTACAAAATATTAATTCAGAGCTGTTCTCTGCAGAGCGGGTCATCTGGAGAGCTTCAATATCTCTGTACGTAGACAGAAATAAAATACAAGAGCAGAATTCCAGAAAAGGCCAAAAACCCAGCAAATTAGAGGCCCAGAAGGCAGCTCTCCCAAAACCATTTCTGAGGAACAGACACCCTTTGCCCCACTGAGCCAGCAGGCCACACGCTCCAGTGCCACTGCAGCTCCTAAGCTGCTGCTGGGGAGGGAAGGAGAAATGCACTGCTCAGCTTGGTCCCCATGGAAAGGTGACATGGGATTAATTTTCTGTGGTAAACTGAGAGCCTAATCCCCTTCAGTGGAACTATGCTCAATCTCCAAAAAAAGAGGGCACATGTAAAAAAATGAAAAAAAAAAAAAATAAAAAAAAATAAAAAAAAATCCCGCAGTTTTCTTAAGAAAGAAATGGAGCTTTCTTATTTTGTCAACTCAAAAATATGAGGCATGTCCTAAGCACAGCATTTTTATTTTATTTTATTTTTTTCAGTGGGAATAGATAAAGAGACTTTGTTCGAAAAGCAGACATCCATTTACTGATCTAATTCACCTACCTATGTAACATGCTACGAACCTACTGCACAAAAAAGGGGCATTGAGTACAGACAGGTTAGGGAATAATGAAGTGCTGTTCTCTTTCCCATTATCTGCAGTCAGACACATTCTTCTTTCACTTCTATTGACACCCATTTGTCCAACTTCAGAATTTGAGGAAAATGCTGGAAATAGGCTTGCTCTTATATATGAGATATATATGCTCTTATCTATATGAGATCCAGAAATGTCACTGCTGAATCTAGAGAACTACTTGCCTGAAAGGCAAATGTAGCTACCACCTAGCCTCTGTGTACCTACCAGCTACATCTCCAAAACAGACTTCAAAGCTGGTGTCAGAATCGTTTGTGTAGGTTTTCCGCAGGGTTCTTATAACTGACTCACAATAATAAAACCAACACTTCTCAGCAAGTAGACCCAAGAGTGTACAACTGAGAGGAGGTCTGGATTCAGGCACGCAGCAGCAGCAGAAACCCTGTCCCACTGCAGGCTCCCACTGTGCAAGGACGTCTCAGGGAACCAGGGAAAGGTGTGCTCCTGGTCGCACATCAGATTTGGGAAGCAGAAATGAATTTTCTGGAGGCTTCAGCGTGGAGAGCAGACGGCAGTGGGACATGCCTGTGTGAGCCACACCAGGCAGAAACTCAGGAAGTGATGCAGGTGGAGTGAGGTAGAACAGCCACTGCCAGCTTCCCTCCTGCTTGGTGTCACCGGAGTAACACTGCTCTCGACAGTAGAGCTCTGGTGCCTTCTAACGGAGAAGAGGCAAAGCTGGTCTCACTTCTCTGAAAGTGCGACAAATCAAGCGTGCTCTGTGATGTCAGTGGCACACCAAAATCCTTCCCCTCTCGCCCGCTGGCTTGCACACATGACAGACCCCAAAAGCTCTGCAAAGGCCAAGAGAGAAGAACATCCAATTATCTCCACAGAATTAACACATGTATATTTTAACTCTTCTAGTTGTAACTATTCAGCAAACTACTTTTTTTTTTTTCTTTTTTTTTTTTTTTTTTTTTCCAAGTAACAAACTCATTTTTAGCAATGGCTTACAAGTTCAGCCTCATTCACAGTATGTATTTCCTGTAACCATAAGCCCTAAAATAACTGAAATTTTAATCAGCATCCGTATATCAGCTGTAGCTCTCTGGTGCTGTTTAGCATTTAGCATCTCTATACATCAGATTTGGGTATCCGTTGCTGGCATCTTACGGTTAAAGCGGGCTCACTTTCACGAGCACCCAAATTCTACTGAATTAGAGGCGTTTTGAATGCTTTGCAATTCTCATGGGTGGCCGCTTGTTCAAAGGCAGAGACACGGGCACGCACAGCTGGCAGGCTGAGCGTTGCGATCTTCAGCGGGTGTCCCCGAGCTGTCGCCCCGCAGAGGGCTCCCGCAGCCCCCCCGCCGCCGCCAGGGGTCCCCGCAGAGCCGCGGCGCGCCCGGCCAGAGCGGGGGGAAGCGCGGTGGCTCCTCTGAAGGGTCTGTGGAAGCCGTCAGAGGCAGGATTTGCTGAAAAACAAACAAACAACTAAAGAGCTAAAGAAAAGCAAAATCCTTAGTCTCCTGAGAGGAGACGCCTTCTGCTGGGACACAGTTTTGAGTATGACCGCACAAAAACATCACTGTCTTCAGCACATCCTGTGAAACTGTGTCAACATCACGCATTTTCTTGAGTAAAAGGCTTTGGAAAGCTCTAGACAAGGATGGATAAACTAAACAATGAAAAAAACCACCAACTTTTAGGGGTTGGAGAGTTTCTTAGTATATAGTTGACAGATACAATTACTAACTTCAGCCTCAAATGTCAAAATGGTCCACCTCTAGAAATGCCTTGGGGGTGTAGGATGCTGCTGAGAGCGATGAACATTGCACAGAAGATCGAGGCAGCTGGGGGTCACAGATGCAGCTCTGTGCTTCATGTCACTGTGGCACTGTAAATAGTACTTCATGAGAGGAGAATCCAGGGCAGGTCTGTTATTCAAGCCTAAGAGTCAAGCAGCAAATCTGAAAGCGACAGATCCTCACAGAGAGACAGCAGCTGATTTGCAAAGTGCTGTTTTCTACTCCAGTATCTCCAAGAGGGGAATCGGACTGACTGGAGGCTTCTTTGCCTTTCTAGTTTTGATTTGTGACAGAATTGTAAGAAATCATGGTGAAGGGCATCACATTTTCCATACGTGTTTTCAGCTACCTTTAACCTGAAAAATGAGCACATAAGAAACTGCAGTATTAATGTAGTAGCAAGGTTAACTTTCTTTTTTTTCTTTCTTTTTTTTTTTTTTTTTCCCCCAATTAGAAGAAATATGCAATGCTCCCCCTTCCAGCAGCCATCAGAGAAAGAAATGCCATTATGGCAAAAATAGTACCAATATTTTTTTTTCACTTGTGAACTTTTGTCATTCAGGAAACCCTACCAATACCACTTTTGCAGATTGCTTTTTTTTTTTTTTTTAATAATAATAATAATAATATTTTTTTTTTATTTCCAGCCTATATAACAGAGGAGGTTTTGGGTATAAGGTAATATAGCAAGTTAAAATACATCTTTTGATAAAGTTCCCAGGCTTTTACAGACATGCTGGGTAACACATGTCCCAGATGAGCAGTGAGATCCCAGGGGACCCATCATGGAAGCGGAGCACACTGCCAGGGGAGCTCTGAGCAGAAGCTGGAGGACTGAACAGCTGGCTCTGCAGCTCCCTGCATCCCAAAGACTCCAAACCTTTAATTCTGCTGCAGATCAGAGATGACTCTCATGACAATACTTCCCGAGGGAGCGAGGAAGAACCCAAAACCAGCACACCATTCAAAATATGATTTCACTTTTCCTAGAGAACATAATGCAAAGAATTACTACAGAACTTTTATTGACCCTGAGCCAGGATTGCTTCCCTTCCCCAATCCCCTGACCTATTCTAGCTCTCCTCCCTCCCTCTCCCTTAATGGAAATGTAAATATACAAGTCATATATATCAGATGGTGCCCCACTCAGACTAAAAGCTGATGTCCTGTGTATTAGCAGGGTACATTTCACATATTGAGGTCTACAGAGGAGCATCATGTAGCACTCTCTCTTCTCCTCCTCATCTGCCCTTCAGAAAATACACATATGACAAGCTCTTACTGCTGCATCATGATGCTGTTCTGCAGGCAAAACCCAGGACCTTTTTAGTCCTGGAACATTTTTAACCCCTCTGGTGTGAGCTGTGGTTAAATGTTTTCCAGTGGGATACCATCTTCAAGTAGTTTGCTTTGATTCCTGTTCTTCCTGATGCATTATTGCAGGTAGCGGTGCCTACTGGGCACACGTAAGATGAGAAATCCTGCCAGAAATCTTATTAATATAGAATCATAGAATGGTTTGGGTTAGAAGCGACCTTAAAGGTCATTTAATTCTACAACTCCTGACCTGGACAGGGACACCTAGCACTAGATCAGGTTGCTCAAATATCAATATATCTGTGTGTATGAACCTGAATGAGGGTTACAGCTGAGATGCAGTTGATCATCTTCCTAAGTTTCCAGTACTAAGTCCATAAACCTGAAAGCCACATGTATATCCCAAAATCTCTCTTTGGTGTAGCATAAACAGTAAATGCAAGATTAATTAACATGTGAATCCTAACACTCTCACTTTAGGCTCTCTTAACTTCAGCATTGTTTGCACAGTAGGTTATGCTACACATGTTCCCTTCCTCTAGTTTGCACAGGCCATCCCTACTTATATCTGGAAAAATTTGAGTCTGTTTTCTGATATGCACAGATATGAAAGGAAATCCACTTCAGTGTATTTCTCTCTCTCTCTCTCTCACCTCATAATGTCATCTAATCTTCATTTTCTTGATTTAAAAAAAAATGTTTATAATAGTTGCTCTTTGAAAAAAAAAATAGGGAAAAAATCAGAGCATGGAAACATAAATTTTAAGTACGTGTCCACAGAAATGAACACTTTATGACTAACTGTGTGGGAAAAAATAATCAGTGATTTTGTAATAGTTCTTCTCCAAGGAGCTAAAAAATTAACAATTACTCTGATAAATACTGAGATCAGTTTTACAGCAGTGAAAACAGATGCACACCAAAGTCAGTTCTGTTTTATGGTTACATCACGTGTCTTTAGGTGGGCTGGAAAGTAAAATTATTGCTACTTCCCCTCCTTTTAACTTCTACATATCCCTCTCAGACACATGGGGGAACATTCTCTTTCTGCGTGCATCACCCAGTCCCACCAGCATCAATAGACTGTCAATTCAAATAGATGCTCTCCCACTGTTACACAACATTCATGACTCATTTAGTTACAGAACTGAATGCAATGCAGTTAGCAGCTGACATAAGAAGACCATTCAATATTCATGTGCAGCTTTTCCCCAAGCACATTTGATTTTGAGGAGTTCTTCAACTCCTTAGAATAAAAATTCCTTTTTTTTTTTTTTTTTTTAAATACATCATAATCACAATACTTCGCTAGTGAAATCATCTCCCAGCAAGAATTGGTGTTCTAAAAGAAACAAGTCCAAGAATTACAGAAGATGGGTAGCATACAAACTCTACATGGTTCACAGGGAATTGGTTGAAGTCAGCAGTAAAGCACAAAAAAGATGATAGCATTCCTTAAATCAATGTGTCCTCCACATCAAATCCAAACTCAATTACTAAAGGCTGTATTTCCAACCTAGTTTGTATATCGTAGTACTTGTCCTCCAGGAGCCAGGAGGTACCAAGCCTGTCTGCTTGCTCCCAGCACTACCAGCACAAAGCAGGAATAAATGATCCCTGGCATAAATGTGAAAACTACCAGACTGAGGACAGGAGCAAGTCCTGGCAAAAGCTGCTGGGCAAAATAAAAACACCAATGATATCTATAAAAGGGAAGATTCTAGGCAGAACTCTGAAAACTGCACAGCATTTTGATGTGGGTATTGCTGCTCTTCCTGAACCTTCCATCTGATCTCTAACAAGCATTACAGAGCTTCCAGAAAACTTCAATCTTTCCATTGCCTGCATTCAGCTATTTCATCCTCACCATCTCCCTCTCCCCTCACAGCTTTCCCTTGAATTTATTTCCTTCAGTACGAACTCCCCCTAGGTGTTTGAACATCAGACATCAAGTTACAGTGAGCTGCTGTCAGAATGTCTGACCACGACCATGACCTCCAAAGCAGTCCTCCTGGGGCCATGAGTGCTCAGATAGCTGCGGACGTTTCAGGCACAGCATCTGGCGCGAGAGCGAGGGGATTGTCACGCCCTCTGCAGTGTGTGCTATCCAAGCATGACCAGGTTTCAGGGATACATTTTGATGATATATTTTTTTTTTCCAAGGCTCTGCTGTGGATTAAGGGCAGTTGTTCCTGGAAGTGTTTAATAAGGCTTTGCTGGCACATCTTTAACCAGCTCTATTATTTGTATTATTTCTGGGCTCACAGCAAAGCTCCCGCAAGTTTACACCCAACCATATAGGGATTACTTGAATGCTAAGAAGATGTTGATCAGTTATTCAGGCACGTTTTAATATATCTGCCTGAATTCAATTGTTAGAGAAGAGAGAAGGCTGTGCCATTGGAGGGAGAGATTACAAACTGAGATCTTTTCTCAGTGTCTTGGACATGTGTGAGGCAGTTACATTTCAGCTGTAAAAACTGTTTGCATCATCACGTGCTCATGATTTTATATAATGAAATAAATGTTTTTTCTTTTGTAGGTGTTTAGCATTTTGAAGTGTTCACATATCCAACTTCCCATCCTTATTGCACAAAACCCTTTATGCACATCTTCAGCAGCAGCTGAGCATGAGAAATGCTTTGAAAACATGAAGAAAATTCGGTAGTTATTCAGAAATACATAGAAAACATATAAATCTGGTAGTTATTCAGGAGAAGTAACGGTGATGTGGCAGATTTAACTTGGAGCTTGGCAATTCCTACTGCACATATTCATGTCCACTTTTACGCAAAACTCCGTAACTTAAATTAAAGAAACTAGGAATGCAGCAAGTCATTGACTTCTTCACTGAACAAAAACAAAGTCTTTTGAAGATACACTATCAAATGATAACTATCGAAGTAACATGAGAGTCTAACCCTTACAGTGTTCCTGTGGTGTCTAACCAATAAATAGTAAAAATCTTACAAACAATAAGGAAATAATGACGACATAAACCTTAACACCATAATTAGAAAATGAGTTTTTTTTTTTACTGATTTGCTTAGGTTAGAGAATCAGTGAACTTATTATTGTCATGATCATATAAAGAAAAACACACATAAAAATATTCTTGTCTCAGATGGGCTTAATTGCCATGTTTGCTTTCCAGTTTTTATAACTCACACTTCAAATCTCCAGGGGGAAAAAATGCTATAACAGCTGTTGATTTGTATGAACTAACTTGCAAAAATGTTCTCCCTCCTATCCATCAGGGAGAAGTCTTAGTAAACATGAGCCAGGGAAACATACTCCCTTAGAAAAAGTCATCTTCGTGGCAATCTGAAAAACCGTCTGTTGTGAAAGGAAGTCATTTCAGCATTATAGTTTTTTCCTTAAAGGGTAAATCTAGTCATGGTGAAACCAGACAGACCACCTGAGAGGACTCCAGTGCTGTTTCTCCCTCTCTGTCAAGACTGTACCTCTGAAATCTGACTGCCAAGGCATTGCTGGGGCTAGGAAAGTTCCTCTATTTGGCCTGGCCTGGCCTGCGTTTTCTGAGCACTGCGCACAGCTCAGCTCTGGCTACCTGGCTTCCCTTTCTGCATGGACAACTGTTGCTGACAACCTACTCAAGATCTGCAACTCCCTTCACATACACTAACACTCAGCTGTACACAACACCTTCCAGCTAAAACCACAGCTAAATGAAAGACAAATGTTGGCAATAAATAAGGACAGGACAGGACAGGACAGGACAGGACAGGACAGGACAGGACAGGACAGGACAGGACAGGAAAGGAAAGGAAAGGAAAGGAAAGGAAAGGAAAGGAAAGGAAAGGAAAGGAAAGGAAAGGAAAGGAAAGGAAAGGAAAGGAAAGGAAAGGAAAGGAAAGGAAAGGAAAGGAAAGGAAAGGAAAGGAAAGAAACCCACAACTCTGTAGTTTTAAAATTTGTTTTTCCTTCATGTTTCGATAAGTGTGTAAACATCTGGAAGACCTCCTATCTTCTGATTTAAAAAACAGCTTTTCTTCTGGGAGATGAGCCTACCCTCAAACTACAAAATTTCTCTGTTGAGAATTAAGAAATTAATGAAACATAAAAAAAATAAAAAATGAAACTTTACATTGGCTGTTATCCAGCAAGAGAGTTACACTAGTGCATTAGTAATGCAGAGGAATTCTGAATCTTTTCCTCATTTCTATTACGGTACTTTTTCCTACTGGCAATATATCATTATTTTATAGGCAGTGAGAAACTGCCATGTCTGAAAGTGCTAGGAATTGATCCTAACTGTAAATTTCCTACCATGTAAACAGTGACAAGTGAAATAGATAGGATCTCAAATGTTTTTACCAAACTGTTCTTTCACAGAGAGAAGCTTCAAGTGGCTGAGCTTTCCAACCCTGATGCTCAGCGTGTCAGCATTATACACTACTTGTTACTGACCAGTTTCTTTCATTGTGCTTCTTTCTTCTTGTTTGGCAAGTGCTTTGAGATAAAATGTATGTTTGGATAAAAGGAAGCCTTTGAGGCTGTGGATTTTTTGTGTTATAGTGAAAGCTGCATTACATAAAGGCAAATTTTGCTGAGCTGTCAAGAAAATGAGGAGCAGTAGATAAAATCCCAATTTCTCTCAGTGTCTTAACAAAGCATTACTACAGTAGCGAAAATGTGAGAGAGCTACAGCTTACTAATGTGCCGTCTAATAGATATGACTGTAGTATTCTTCTAAAGCAACTACAGTGCCCTTCTGATTCCAGGCAAATTTTGACAATATTCTGATGTGCTGTAAGGCGGCTTCTGATGGGATTTGTTACCAAGCAGTTTACAACTAGACTGTCCATAAACTGGAAAAAAAAAAAAAAAAATAAAAAATAAAAAATCATAGTAGCAGTAGTTATCCTTTTGTCTGTTTCAGTCTCTCTTTAACAGCAATGGAAATGATTGGGGCCATTAGCATTCTGATGAAGAGAGGCTGTGACAAAGGCTGTGACTACAGGGCCTCCTGACTCTTCTGCGATGCTGCCAGTGATGTAGAGGGGACTGACTCCAATTGCACCATTTTTGAAATAGCCCTAACATGGTATGGAGAAAACAGACAGACGGGCAATTCATAATGCGGGCGTAATGTTCTTAGTTTTGCAGCGTTAGCTTTGCATTTTATATGGAAGAATGATACCAGGTGAGAAAATATTTCTCTTCATGCAGGGATTGCAGATATTTATGTGCCAATTATTATATATGTTTGTGTTTGTTTAAATAAGGGCAAGCTACATACAAAAGTGGTTGCATCTTATCTTCTTTCTGCATGTTTCCTTGGCAGGATTTGAAAACTTCATGCAGGATGTACTGTGGTGCTTTAGTCAAGTAAAAGGAACTATTGATATCGGAGTGACAGAAGGTAGGTTTATTTTTCCTTTTTTGTTGCTGTGATCAGAAAACCTTGTCTGTCATGTACTTCTTGCCTCAATCAATGTGCAGGGTGTTTGTATGCATGCTGTTGGGTGAAACTGCTGGCAAAGAGATAAGTTACAGTTTTTTTCTCTTCTGCTTTCATTATGTATTTGTGCATTTAAAGAGATGAATAACTAATATTAGCTATTGCTTGAAATATTTGTTTGAAGGCATTTTGGTTTAACAGTATCAATAATCTTTAAAATAACTTTTCCTTGGCTTTGAGCTTTTATTTACATGAATGTTTCAGGGAATTATGAGACCGCCTCTCCCACCATAACATCCTTTATAGGAATCAGTTGGGTTCTGTTTCTGGGTGACATAAATATTAACTTGCTGCTCATCCTTGTATTGGGAGTTAAAATAAATTGCACTGTGCACACTTACACAGATAGATATCTATGTAGGAGGAATTAGCACAGGTGGTTGGGGGATTTATGAGTCCAAGACATCCCCCTTCACACCCAGAAACATTCAGGGTGGTTTGTGTTCCTAAATCACTTAGACATTTCTCTTTCTGCAAGCGTAACCATTCTGTGTTTAGCCAACATGTGGATTGCAAAAAATATGGATTGATAAGAAATAAATCCATTCAATTTTCCTGCCCTTAAAGTTGAATATTTTCATGTTCCTCCTATAGGACCACTCCTCTGTGTTTAGCTTCATGCTGGGTATTTTCCTACATATTCTTATTTTCATCTTCCATTCTTGTACAGCATTGATTGTTAACCCATTAATTTATTCCTCCCCCCATTTCACATTTTGTTCCCTGTATGTACTTTAACCCTCATAGATGTGATTCTCTATCACATCCCTCTTCTCCTAACCCTCCCAGTACAGGCAATGGTTTTGTGCTGTAGAGTGTCCAGATAAACAATGGTGAAATTCAGTCTTCCTATGTGCAGAGCAGTTATCAACTACAGGCTATAAGCTGAAGAAATCCAGAGACATGATGTCAAGGAAAGGCTCCTGCAATTTTTTCTTGGGGTATCTTGGAGTCACAGAACAGAAGAGGCTGATAGATAATACTTTAAAGGCTATATTCAGTGAAACCCATAAGGAAAAAGTGGTCAAATTGGTCTTTCAGATCTCATCAACATGTGCAAATGGCCTCACTGTGACTGAGCAGAAAGTTCTGGAGAACATTTTATATATGGGTTTGAGTTTTCGGCTGTTATGCCATTTTTGTTTGTGTTTGTATGACAATATGGGCATGTATGTGTACAGATGTACATATACATAAATTGTACCATAAATGTATGTTGATATCACAGATGCCTCCACTTTACCAGAAGTTTGTATTCAACTTGTTAGCTTTATGCTAGTGTTTATGGCACATTTCTGACTTTCAGGACTCTGGTTAACATCCAAGCATCCTGAATTTACAATTTAATTAATTATTGGAATGCCTGAAGCTGTGTACAGTAAGTTGAAAGGAGATGCTACTATTATGTTTATGGTGTTCTGCATCTTTAAATTTAGAAAAGCCTGCCTACTTCAGCTGGATGCAGTGTCATTCTGCCTTTAAAATGTTGCAGAGAATAATTCTGTATGCTTGCTCTTTTCCATGCACACATAAGCCTACACAAACAGAGATACCCACAAACTTTATAATTTTGTTCTTTTCTTGTTTATTGCTTTCCTTGTCTTTGAATATGGTATCATAATGTGTAGTGCTTGTCCTGATGAAACCAGTGATTTAATGGATTCTTTAGCTCTCTAACACAACTGTCTGGATGAATGAGATCTTTTATGCATAGATGGGAGGCCTGGGACATCTTTCAGCTGCTCTAACAAACACAGTGCTTTCAATGTTAAATGTGAAGTAAATGATGTTGCTGATTCTCTTTGGTGTGCCACACTGCTTTGACTATATTTCATTACTACTAACAGGAAACCAATTTTAGAGATCTTGCCTTATTTTGATGTAATGATAATTAGCAATCAGGTGTAGACACCAGATTTGTGCAAATTTAAGAGGTCAAATTTCCTCTAGTTCGCTTGAGCCTCAAGATATGCAGTGTAGAACTACCACTGTTGTGAGAATACAACCATACGGTTGGTGCAGGCTTTATGACTGGCATGCAGGCATTCAGCACTTCAATCTTTGTCATATTAAGTTATTCAGGTGTAAAACATATATACAGCAAAGTTATCAAGTGGAGAAATGCCACATAAACAGTAATGGCTAAATTAAAATGATCCTACTGCAGTCAGATGTTTTACCTAGTGTCTTGAATATTTTACAGTTGGAATATCATCAGGTCCTAGCAAGCTGCTGTGACCAACAGCCATTTCCAGTGCACCTGAGATTTTTATTACATCTGCTTCCAATTGTCTGTGTTTGCCATATCATCCAAAGGTATAAACAATAGCTCCAAATGAAAGATCTAAGTGTTGCATGACTGTTAGCGGGCTCACCAAGCTGATTCAGAGCCTGGCTTGTGTTCTTACATTGTGGTTTCAATTCTGTGTTGCTTGCTAATTGAGCTTGAATAAATATCCTGGTTTTTGCATGTGAAATGAAACTCAGTGTGTTAATGGAACATAAAAACTGACTATAAATATTTAAATAGATCAAAGCCACAATAATGATTGCCCTTCTTCTGTACATGATTTTAATGAGGTGGAATTAATCTGTTTCTTGGGGAATGTTCATATCTACTTTCAAGTGGAAAAAATATTTTTTTTCCTGTCATACAATGGGAGCTATTTACATCAATATGGAAGAGAGGCGTAGCATTTACAGACTTCAATCCTACATGTAGGTCTCGGATATGGCTTCTATTTCAAGCTGAGAAATAGAAGTTCTGAGTTTCTGAGTAAACCTTAAGCAAGTCAATGCACAGCTCTGTGTGGACAGAACTTATTCCAGAGCCTCTGGAATAACCTCTGACTGCAATGTATCTGCTTGCATAACTAGATGGTAGAGACAGAAACTACAAGGATTATGTATATGTGTGTGTATCCATATATATATATATATACATACACATATAGATAGATAGATACAGTTAAAAAGACAGACATAAAGAGAGGAGAGATACAGGGTTTTAGGAAGAAATGTAGTCCTCCTCCTGAACCTCTGAGAGTGACCAAGGAAGCAGAGCTAGGACAAATCTTTCTGGGCTCTTAAGCACAGAGGCAAAGAGAGCCCCTTTCTGGTCAGTTGAGGGATTTGGACTGGCAGTCATTTTTATTCTCCCTTCCTGAAAGAGGAGACAGGTCAATACCACACAATTTATTTAATTAAGTTCCAGGGGTGGAATAAACTTCTATCCCTCTGCTACCACAGCAAGTTACACGAGCTCAGTACTGTGACTGTGAGGAACATGTACAAACATATAAAGGTAGCTGCTGCCATGAAGAATGCTTTATAAAATCCTGTCTCTTTTACCTTCATACCTGTTTGCTGGAATGGACTTGTGATTCACAATAGTAGTTAATCTGCAGCCTTCACTTTTGCGTGATGCAGCTGCAGTGAGCTCTCCTCCCTAAGCAGGAAGGCTTTGCATGGCTTGCAGCCCAGACCTGCAGTTTTCCTTACAAGTCCAGAGAGGGTATTTTGAATAAAGAGATTAAAGTGAAATGAAAAGCTTCTCTCTTCACTGCCACAGGTGCTTTGCATCTCTCCAGTAAAAACACAGTTGTGCTGTCATCTGACAATGACAGCAAGATTAGACTGCAGTGGGATGATGAAACCAAACAGCAAACTGACTCAGTGCTCCACAAGGCAACAGTGTTGAGTGATTTGGTCCTAAAACAAAATACTTGTCCATAGAGTAATTAAACATCAGAAAAACAAGATACTTGAGCATCAGGAACTATCATGTTATGTCCTTCCAGGCTGCCCTCTTGATATCGTGATATTTTCCACTACGTGCACCCGAGCAGGCTGCTCCAGAGTGCACTCAGCTGTGAAATATTTCTGCCTTAAAAACCGTGTTGCAGCTGCAGAAAACATGAGAAAGATTGATTTAAAACTCCTTCACTTAAACAGTGCAAGTCTGACTGGGTACTGGGGAGTGTGGGTTATGGCACTGCTACAGAAAAGTCCAGAATATAGTAAAAGCTATTTTTATTGTACGGCTCAACTGGCATTCTGTGGCTTCGAAGCGTGGTGTTGGGTTTTTGCGTTTCTTTTCTTTCGCATCTTCTGGTCACTCCCTGCTCTCAGAATACGTTAGGAGTGCGGGAGGGCTGAGCGAGACTTGTGAAGCTGCCAGGCTCGGGCTGCTCTGACCCGCCGGGGCAACGCGTCCTCGGTAAGCGGCGTTGCCGTGGAAATCCCCGGGTGCGGGAATCGCTCGGCTGGGCTTCGCTCCTGCACGGGGCGAGCCGCGGCGCCGAGCAGCGCAGACGGCCCCGGGCTCCCCGGCCGCCCGCTCCGGAGCGCCCGCAGCCTCGGCGGGGATGCGCCCGAGAGCGGGCCCCGAGCGGCGGCCGGCGGGGCGCTGCGGGACGCCGCGGGGCAGCCGCGCGGGGCCGAGCGGGGGCAGCCGCCCGGCCGGGCTGAGTCAGCAGCGCGGCCCCGCTCCGCGCCGCGCCGCTCCGCCTCGGGGCCGGGGCCGGGGCCGCGGCGGCTCCGCCGGGCCGGCAGCGCGGGGCCCTCTCCCCGCCGGGCAGCCGCCGCGGCGAGCCCGAGCCCGAGCCCGAGCCCCTGCCCGCGCCATGTAGGCCGTCTGCAAACCGGAACGATCCTCATGGCTTGAGGCGGGCTTGCCGCAAGTTTTCCTTTTATTTGTAGTGATTTCCTTTTTTAGCCTTACATGGTGTTATTACCCTTTTTTAATTACCGTTTCCGGAAGATGAAATGCTTTTCTCGTTACCTGTCGTACATCTTCAGGCCTGCCACCTCCATCCTGTCCTGCAGCTGCCACACGGAAGGTACCGGCTGCCCGGGGCGGCGCGGGGGGGGCGCGGCGGCAGAAATCGGCTTCTGGCCGCCGGCAGCGGGAGCGGCTCTTACCGGTGCTGCTGATCGCAGGAGAAGGCTCAAACGGCGGCAGAAAGCTTAAAAGGCGTTCGGAGGCTTAGCAGAAAATGATTGTTTCTGTGAATACTTGTTTTACTATCAAGTCTGCGCTAATTTTGCAAACTAGCAAGCAGCAGGTCTGGCTTAAGGGAAGACTTTCTAACTATTGCTTTACAAGTTTATGTAGTTTGTAACTGGGGTTCTTAATTCATCTGTATATTTCCAAGAAAATTAAAAAATCATTTCCTGCAGTTTCTGCATTTGGTTGTCTGTGCTATTTCATTCATTCGGTAAAGCCTGTTCTCAGGTCTCAGCAAAACAGCTGTGCAGCTCTTTGGGATAAATGGGGTGTTACGACAGTGCTTGAACTTGGTGTTTGGTGGGCAGGAATGCAAAGTATCAGGTCTACATCTCGCTGAGATTTCAGTGACGCTTCTCGCATAGGGAGTCCTTTTTCATGCTAATGTATGATCTGGTGTGATATGACTGCATGCACATGTGCTGCGTGTGAACGATCAGCAGTTCTGTGAACCATCTAGTTAGTTCCCAACAGAGCTGCAGGATCAATGCTACTTTTCCTAGACCTAGTCACAGCACTTTCTGTCACTTGCCCTCGCCATAGTTAGTATGGGGAGATAAACCCAGTCACTGACAAGTCCCTCTTTACGTGGTGCTACCCATACCCAAGGTACTAAGAAGAAATTAGGAGTCAAATCCCGTTTTAAGCTACACATAGATATTGGCCAATGTTGCTCTGTGGACGTTGTGTGCTGTCTTGTGCTTGAAGATGAGCCTCATGGTGCTGTCTTTGCTCAGGGTACCAGAAAGTGGACTTAATCATAAATATTCTCCAATTGGTTCTATAGGGATCTTTAACCCCTCAGATGAGGGAGTCAGTGCCAATTTAAGTCTTTAAACTCTTTTTTTTTTTCCTCCTTGAAAATTTGTCAAGAGTATTCTTAATATTTAAGTATTGAATTCCTTGTTGTGAAAGGCTTGGATAATAGAGAAAAGGGGCAGGGTTTGTGGGTATTTGCATTTTGGTCCTAAGAAGAGTTCCTAATTTTGCTTTTTGTAAATAACTGTTGTCAAGTGAAACTATTTTTATGGGTGGCTTGAAATGCATTCTGTGTTTCACACACTGGAGTATTTCAGAAGTCTTCAGTTTTGATGGTTGAATTAGATATTTCTCTGTGGTGTTTGGTAAAACACTACGTCTGAACGTCTGAAAGACGTTTCAGCTTTAATGCAGCGTATGTAGGATAGATACCTCTGTCAAGAGCCCTTTTCCTTTCTGAGCGGCGCGCCATGTGCTGTCCTGTGTGATTGCAATGACTACTTGACACCATGTTATTATCAGTTATTTATTTAAAAGATTCCTGTGAAATAAATTGGTGTATAAATGAGGCTGTTGATCTGCACCTACGTGGGGGAGTGTCTCTCAGAAGGGGGGGAATTCAGAATAAATACAAATACACTGATCAAAATAACTGCTGCTTTTATTTTTTTTTTTTTTTTCAAAAACTGCCTTTTTTTTTGTTTGTTATTTTTGCAACATGTTCAACCCAAGGATATCAAAGATTGTTTAAATCCTTAGCTAAGTAACTTTCAGGAAAAATGCCTTTGAATTACAAAAACAATATCCTTTCCTGCAGATGAGGAAGCAAGCACAAAGATGGGAAATGAGTTCTGAGGTCAAAATTGTCAAACTTTTAGTCATACATATGCTTATCTTCCAGAACTTAAATAGGAATGTATTTCTGTGTTCTTTTCTGAGCACAGTTTTGGAAAGTTGGCTTTTCTGTAGAAATACTAATTCTTTTGAATGCTTCAACTGAAGTTTAGACATAACATTTAATTCTTAACCTTAAAACCTGTTAATGTGCTTAGGAGATCTTTAACTGCATTATTCATTTGACAGTCAGACCAACAACTTGCATACATCTTCAGTAACTTCCAAACTTTTTCCAATTGGGTTGACATTGGTTGAGCTGGTAGGAGGTCTGGAATCACAAGCAGTATTGATGCCAGCAATAAACCTAGTGTTTGCTCCGCACCAACAAATCTCATTTTTTCTTGATTTGAATAATTTACCATGAGTGTGACATTACTCTGCATCTCATGCCTGCACGTTCTTTATTTGTACAAATAACTTGGAGTGACTAAATCAAAGAGCTTACTAGAAAAAAAAAAAGTTGGGGGGGGTAATACATTATGATTAGTAGAAGTGCAAGCACAAAGTTTGTGATTGTTAATAGGGAACTTTTATACCAGCTAGTTTTCTTTTTATTTGTGTGGTAGGAGGGAGACAGTGTCACATTGTACTGGGGATAGACCTTTACTTGTTTGGAAAATAGAAAAAATACAAATAAGAGACTTCTAATATACCCGAAACTGAGATGCACATGAAGGGTAAAGCAGACTTCTCTGTGCAGTACAATCAAGGAGTAGCCACCACTGATAATGAAGGGTTTGGAAACCCTGCCATGCTTAATCTTAGCTGTTGTCAAATGCAGATAAGGGAGAAATAGTACAAATGTGACTCATGTTAGAGAATAACAAGTGGGCAAGGAAAAAAAAACACGCACACACAAAACAAACAACCCTCATGAATCACAGCTGCAGAAATGGAAAACAAAGTCTTTGCTATACAATTACTACAAGGCATTATCTGGGTCTGTCTCATTAGTTAACCTCTCTACTGTCTTTATTACGTTATCATCATGGTTGCAGTTACTGCCCTCTTAGCTGTTATCTGGCACTTCTATTAAATTAGTCATTTCATGGCTTTTCTGGGAGATGGCATTATTAATATTTTACCTATTCTGAACTATACTCATTGGGACTGCTGATACAACGGTCTGGATTTTTCCATGTTGCCCTGAGATCAAAGTATTGGGGTAGGGCTAGAAGAAAACATGGATAGGAGATAATGAATAAATAGAAGATAACTTCATAATGGTGTTTTTGAAGGGAATTTGAAAAAATGGTTTGAGAAGTCCCTTGAGAGTCACCTAGCAGGATTAACTGTACTTATTGGTACTATTGATGTAGTACAGGGATTCTTATAAAATATCTTCATCCATGGCAAATTTGGTTTGGAATCTTACTCCCATCCAGCTGATCCATAGGCCCTTGTAATTTAGCAATAAGTTAATAAATAAACTTGAGATTTTTTTGAATGGCAGGAAATATACAGGAGAAAACTGTCATGTTATATTGCTTCTCTCTAGACTTCAGCGACAATAATAAGAGAGAATTATTGCAGTTAATGTGGAAACACAGAGCTGTGATAAAAGATTGGAGGGCTGGTAAGAGCTTGGGAGGTCTGTTCACCTTTGTATGCAACAGATTCTAGTGAGGCAGCTACGTTTAATGGGTTCTTGTCAAACCTCAAATGATGCCAGATAATTACCTTTGCAGGTAATCAGTTCTAGTGTTGAGCTGTTTTTATGCTTAAAGTTTGTTTATTGCTAACAATGCTTATCTGCAAGTTAAAGCGATATTCAGTCTTCACTACATAGTCTGCAGAAGAATTGTTCAGTGTTGGCTTTATCATAATGTTGTATTTCATCTTGTTCAGTCAAATTCACAAGACAAAACTTTCTGAACTCTCTTATTCTTGCTGGTCTTTTTTATTCTCCCTTAATGTGGAATAGCCAGGAAGGGAACTGGTGCTGTAGCTAAGAACATCATTGGTCCCTGGCAGAGAATATATCTTGCATGTTTACTGCATTCCAGCCTGCTGATGTGTTAGTGTTATGTCAATGGCTGTTAGCTCAAAATCCGTTTGTGCTTTTATATGAATCTGTCCCCCTACTTTGGCCAATTTTCTAGGCACAATAGAGGAATTCTGGCTGAAGTCATAAGTTCCTGTGCTACTGAATATTGTTTGTCATGCATGGTCATGGCTATGTCAGATGGCACCCTAGACAGTGAGAAACAAAGGCTTGTTAGATGTTATGCTGTCAGCCTTCCTCACCCTCCTGAAAACTTTAGTAAAACTTCTGTCATTTTTCCTACTTTCTTCTCCTCCAGGGGTCATTTTCAGTGCAGTGTTAACGCTTAGGGTAAGAGCAATCAGAAAGCAAGCCCAAGACAAGGGATTCTCTTTGGAGTGGCCAGGTAGGCTCTGCAGGTACCTTCATCTGCTGCAGCTGCGTGCAGTTGCTGGAGTTGGTCCAGGTTTCCCAGCGGGCAGAGTTGAGCATGGTGGCTGTGCAGGCTGGGCTCCTGGGGTGGCTCTGGGATCTGTAGTGGGAGCTTGTCCCAAAAGAGAGAGATGTGCAGCAGCTCTGAGTCCTTTGTGCCACGCTGGCACACACAGGTACCCTCCTACCTCACCAGCACAGCCGCTGGCTGGGAGGCACGGTGTCACCTGCCTTCAACAGGCCTCTGGGGGGGCTCCACGTGTTCGGCTGTCACCACTGCTAACCAGCAGTGGCCGCTCTAATAATGCAGCTCAGACGTTTTCTATTCTAAGCCACTGGTCCTGATCTGTGCCTGCAGCTCTTTTTCCTTCTGAACAGTCACCCTGGTGAACTGCTCCAAGTGCAGAGCAGCCACTGTTCAAACATCTGTGGCCATAGTGCTCAAGAGCTGAGTGGGGGAAAGAGCTGAAAAGGCAGTTGAATAAACAGATTAAAAAATAAAAATAAAAAAATAAATCAATGGGATAAATATTATATATTTGAATGCTTCTTTTAAGACCTCTGGACAATGGCTGGTGCCCGTGCCCAGGGAGGGCTATGCATGAGCCGCAGCTGCAGCAGAAGCACAGGGCAGTGTCTGTGCGTGGAGAGGGTGGGTGCCAGCCTGCAGAGCAGCCCCGCTCCCCCCGCTGGGTATGTGGGGACAGAAAGTCTTTGTCTCTCATCCCTCTCAGAGAGGGCAGAGCCTGCTGGGGTCATCCTAAGGGGGGTACCAGGGTGCTGCATGTTTTGTCAGGCCAGTCCCAGCATGGTGCCCACTGCTGCTCACAAATCAGATGTAGGTATGTGGGGAGCTCTGTCGGTGGCAGTGAGCTCTCCTCCCGCCAGCAGTATAGGTTTGCCCTAGGGGAGATTGTATAGTGTGCATGCAGAGATGAGAGAACACAAAAGCTAATTCTGATCCCTGCTCCTTGAAAGACACAGCTACTCACCAGTCTTCAGTTAAATAGCTCCTGTTTTTCCCTGACCCCACTGCATTTCAGATTTGGTGTCATCACCTCTGTGTGCAGTGGGGGTCACGTAAAATGCACAACTGCCTGTTACAAGCACTGCTGACCATGCTAGCGGTGTGATGCTGCTCAAGCCTGCTGGATTTGCCTGGGGGTGTGATGAGTCCTTCTGTGTGCTTTTAAACCTTACCTCTTTCTATTCGGGTGTGTGAGGGCTCTGTTCATCTTTCTAGGTCACACAAATACATTTTACAAGTGTCTATCCTGTGGTCTGTATTCAGTATCACTATTTTGACAAAGGCTGAGCTCTAAAAGGTCATAAAGCATCTGCTTTGGTGTAAGAACTCTGGAGCTAACTTGGCTCATTTAATGGGATAAATTAAAGGGAGTTCATCTGTTGCTTTAGGAATACTTTCACCTTCAACTCATTAATACTAAATTACTGGATAACTACATTATCCAGTGCTTGATTTATAAAATTTTCAATGACAAGGTGAGCAATAAGCACACACTTGAGTAATCAATGCAGTTTATGAAACTGACTTTTAGCTCAAAATGACACACCGCTTTAGTGAAAAAAAATACACTACATAATGAAACCAATTTTTAAGTAGGCTATTTCCTGAATGTCTTGATACTTGCAAATTTCAGGGTCATCCAGAGAACAAAATATGACTTTATTATAAAATTAAAAGTTTTGAGACTATAATAATTCCCAGAATACTTGTGAGAATGGTTACCTGGCCTCAGAAAGGCTACTAAAGGATGTAGCAATTCCTGTGTTCAAGTATACTTGAAGTAAATTTTCTCTGAAGCCTTTGAGAGTTCTCTGTTTCTTTACACTTATGTTTGTGCCCAACCTTTGCATTGGCATTTTTGGAGGCAGTAGCTGAGATGATGTGAAGGCCAGGGTGTTTAATCACTTATTGTTTGAACTGATTTTAAAGCTCAAAGGTGTGCTGAATAAGCTAGGAGGCTATCACTTTAGGGGTGTCTTTAACATAAAAGCTCAGCCAGAGGCACCTTAAAATTAAACTTTACATTAGGAAGCCTCTATAAGCTGAGATTTTAGCCTCTGGAATGTTTTTGATTAATTGATGTGAAAAATAATAATTATTTACTCATATGCTCTATAAGTCGCCACAGATAATAAGTTCTCTTTTTATTAAGATCCGTGGAATAGGCCAATTTTCTGGAAGAAACAGCAATACCAAAGTGAAGGGGAAGAGTATGTGGCAGCTGTTTAAAGTGTTTTAAAGCCTCTGATCCTGGATGTTTAAACCATCAGTTAAATGGAACCAGGTGGTAAACTGAGCAGTGGCAAACTTCTGTGTCCTCTTCTCTTCTTCCATATTGCCTCTGCAGAGGCACTCTGCAGAACAAACCTTGGTCTGGATTCTGGAGTGCTCTTGAGATGGCAGGGCTCCACAGCCAAAGGCCTTGGCCTGCAGTGAACCTATAATGGCCAATTTTGTACTAGTTCAGTTCTGGAGGTGTTATCTTAAGTATTATGATGAATATTATACTTTAGGATTGGTATGTCAGTTTTGTTCCCAATGTGCATACCACAAGCGTGTTTATTTTTCTGGTGAGTCATTCTCATGGCTTTGACTTGAGTTAATCAGGCACCAGCAGCTGGGAGCTTCACTGAAGTCCTGAATTACCCTGGCGTAAAACCCGCGTACATTATAATAGAAGCAGCTTTAATACTACAAAATGGTATATGCATTAGAGATACAGTAACGTTGTGTATGTATGGAGATATGTTTTGGTGTAACTAATAGTCTCTAATTACATGAAGAGAAGCCATTAGTTTAATGCTGATGGAGGAGAACACTGAGTTAAGATTGAGCTTTCTACAGTAATTGCATTCCCTGATCTAGCAATTCTTTAATTTCTGTCCAAGTGTTTTATCAACCCTTGTTTTTTAGAAAAGAACATCAGGAACTGAGATTAGGGGAAGGTTATGTTTATCAGAATTTGCACCACATGCAGGAATCCAACCACCTGCTCTTTTCTTTCCATGACAGTAATTGAAGTTAATTTTGTGCAGCCACTAAGAAATGGATTGTAGCTTGGCAAATTCCCTATCCAAAATATTAGGCACGGTGTCAACATGAAATATAGTATATGAAAACAGTTTATCTTCCCAGAGGACCTAAGGCCTTGTTTCTTTTATGTCCATTTCCAGTTACTCGTTTGTGTTTACTCTTGTAGAGTTACAGTGCTGTCTGGGTCTTTCTGAGGTACCAGAGGCAGCTCTTGCCTAGCGCCAGACGTGTGGTGAAAGATGAAGAGAGAAAGGAAAGGCGCAGGGCCCTGCCTGAACTTCTTTTATGAAATGATCAACTTTGCCCAAACAGGATATGATGGGGGCTCTAATAGCAGTTGTGCTGCTCACGAATTGGCAAGGTGCCCAGCTCCAGAGCTGCCAGGTACAATTATTGGTATTTAGACAAATCAGTGGTGCAGATGGATCTGTTTTCTGCATTAGGGATGGCTGGTGCACCTGCATTTTTGTTGCAATAACTCAGGAGCTGGAAATATACTTCCTTGGCTGTGGCAATTGCATTTGCTCTGCATTTTTTCTTCCTCTGCCCATGTCAAGGCCTCTTAGGGGTGGAAAAGAAAAAAAAATATTAATATATATATGCTTACAGGCTTTTACTTTGTCCTATACTATCTTCAGGAATTTATAAAAGAGAAAGAAGGCTGTTGCTGCTGTCACAGATACAGGGCTTCATAGCTGTAATTTTATACTTTCAGTATAATTTTTACCACAGAATGAAGTAAGATATTTTTTATCTGAATGGTAATACTCTTAGAGCACTTCCAGTGGGGGGAAAAAGTGTGCAAGCCACTTTGAAAGATGTTAGTGTGTCATTAGGAACTCAGCTTGAAGTCTCTCTCCTTAATACACTGAATTTTGATGGGCAGAGAGTTGAAAGCGAGAAAAAGTGTTCTGGATGATTCCTCTGTGCTTCATTCACTGTTCAATTTCACACTCAAGCTCTTGCTGTCTCCAGGAGGAACAAAACAGTACCAGTGCCGGGCTGTGGGGACCTGCAACTCCTTCCCCATGGCACTGAGGGAGGAGGCTTCCTTGGGGAGGGGCACAAGTCCTCCACCAAGTCTTCTCACTGGGCTGGGCAAAAGCAGAGGTTGCCCATGCAGGAGGAGGGCCAGGCCCAGGAGAGACTGTAACAAAAAACACTGGAACCTTTGGTCTGCTGGCTGCCTGGTATTAATGCTTCCTGCAAGCTTACACGTCAAACCAGCTCCAACAACATGGAGCACAGTTAAGAGCGTATTTCCAAGGCTCCAGAAATATTTCTGCTATGTCACTACAGATGGATTCAGCTGTAGCTTCCCAGTGTTCCTGTGTCATCTATATTTAGTTAGCCCTCAAATCAGCACAAAGGTACCTTCTGTCATCCTCCCACTCGGAAGAGACCTGATTGTGCAGCCCTGCAACCTCAGCTAGAAAGAGGAAAAGCAGCTGGCTGGGAGTCTGTGCTTCAGTGCAGATCCATTTTCTCCTTCTGTGCACTGAAATGCAGTGAAGAACTTTTGGGGAAGGCAGGATGGCGAGTTTGGTCAGGGTGACTGACCTGTAAGGAAAAAGCAGGGAAGTCGTCTCTGTTTTTCTCACCACAACGTCATGGTCCTGTGCCTTGGCAGGGTTGCTGAACTCACTCTCCTGCCCAGTGGCCCCGCAGTGAGGGCGCGTTTCCCCATCAGCATGGAGGCCGACCTTCAGCACAAACCCTAGTTACGGCCCAGGGACTATGATAAGAGCTAGAGGCACGCTTAGCTACTATCCTGGGCTGGCAGAGCTAGATGGTAAATACCCAATAATAGATTGAATCTTCTTCATTTTTGTGCTCTTTCTACTGAACCCCTCTAGGAATTTCAAGTTACTGTGTTGGCAGAGTGCAAGAAGGGCCACAAGTCCAAGTATATTGACTCAATGAAAATATTCACAAAAGCAATAGTCTGAGATTTAAACTTCCTCTTCTGTGCAGGCAGCTTTGCTGAAGCAAGATCACCAAAAAAAAGTTTCAGAAATTACTTACCTGTTTTGATATTGTGGTGAAGATGTGCGGGTGTAATTACAATATACAAGACCATATTCTTTTTGTGAAAGGCTTGTATTACACCAGTGACTATTTGACAACAATATAAAAAACCACGATGCTATACTCTAAATGATTTTCTGATGTGGATTATAAAAGAAAAACAGGCAATCATAGACCGATCTTGCTATATTTGGGAAATAAATGCTTTATCAGCTTTGATAAAGCTGCCTTTGATAAAGGCAGAAGTCAGCATAAACCCATGCTGATTATATCCTAGTTTTTCAGAGCAACATATTTGGCTGTTTAGAACATTTATTTAAAAATATTTAGTAAAGGGTACATCTAATTGCCTTTTTTTTTTTTTTTTTTTCCTTGAAATTGGTGGAAATGGTGAGAAAGCCATAGGAACAGTCAAGAATGGTAGGGGAGAAGTCTGCCGTCACTTGCATTTGTTTGGCAGCATTCACTGTGCCAAACGTGGCTTCCTGCTGGTTTGGAGCAGGTGCTCCATGTTCGCAGCAGCACTGCTGAGATCGCAGCTGGCTGCCTGCTGCCCCGGTCTGAGAGCTGTCACCTTGCACAGAGCTGAGCTGCTCCCTTTTTGTGTGCTGAGGGTATCTCATCCCTTAACCCAGAGTGATATGCAACTCTGGCATATGCTTTGGAGATGAAATTAAGCATGTTCTGGATGGGGTTGCAATGGTTATTCTGCTGATTGTAGTAATTTTCAAGTTAAACACCTGGCTTGGAGCACGGCCTGGAGGAGTCGTTCAGGTAGCTGAAAAAGAAATACAGTAGATCTGACTCAGGCCAACCCCAGCAGAGCATCGCTGTCTGGTGCAGATAGTATGGTGAATGTATTCTGTGTGGTGTCTCCACGTTAGAAACTCACTGAATCCCACAAAACCCATCTCCTAGAAGTTACTATAAAAGAGCCACAAGATGGAGATGTCACATCTCCCCATGTGCTGGGCGTGAGCTGATCATCTCAGTGAGTAGGAAATCTCTCTGAATCTATTGGCATGTGTTTCTCATGCACACAAGGATGAAAGCTTTCTAAGAGCAAGTGTAGTAAGGAGCTGGTGCTCAGCTGGGCAGGTGTTCGAGTAAAGCAATGCTGGGCTTTGCATGCTTCCAGTCAGAGATGTAATGGATGAGGTAATTACTGTTAATCAGGATGTCATCTTTTTAAGTATTAGGAGATGTTCTTGGGTTTCTGAGCAATTTCTTGCTTTTTTATTTTTTTTTTCTTCAATACTTTTCTTCTTCATCTGTCTACCTGCAAGTTCTCTCCTGAGTTCTAACAGTTAATGAAATCAGTCTGTTATTTTCTTCTTTCTTCTGCTTAGGGATTCCATTACCTTGGTTACCTGGATACCTCTTTTGTGGACGCTGTCACAGTGATTTAGCTACTGTAACATCTCTATTTTTTTGTCTTTAAGTAGAAATCAGTCAATACCGTGATCTTATTAAACCAGTCACTGTCTGAGCAATGTTTACACCACGAGCTTTGAGCTGCAGTGCTATGAAAACTGAAATGACTTTGGGCTGTCATTGAGCACTGATTAATGGCCAGCAGCGTGCCGTGAGACGTGCATCGACCCCGGAGGAGGTCTGGGTGTGCTGAGGAGGCTGAGGCGGGTGGGAAGCGCTGCACCCCCAGCTTCTAGCCCAGCCCTGTGCCTGCCCACGGGGAGCTGCTGGGAAGCGGTCGCTGCCGTAACTCACACCAGGTCTGCTGGGAGCAGATGTGAGCTGGGGCGTTAAGCCAGAGAGAGAAGAAATGTGTGTTGCTGAATTGTATGGAACAAGCAGTGCCTTTTTTGTAAAACACATTTTCTTCTTTCTGTAAAGTGATTTAAAATAGTATGTGGTACTTTGGTACTTACATACTTACATGGCACTGTAAATGCACCCCCCCAATCACCTGTGACGTGCAGTGAGCGTGGAGGGACTTGGCCATCCTGGGGCAGTAAATCTTTGATCCATGGATGTGGACCAAGCATTCTGCTGCTGCTTATTTGTGTCTTAGGTACAAAGTCTCTATCATCTGAAAGATCAATCAACTTGATCAAGATTATCACAAAATAAATCCATGGCAGAATCAGGAACAGGACCACAGGACCAGCATCTCTTGATTTCTTGTCTTTGTTAGACTTTTTTTTTTTTTTTTTTTTTTTACTATGACAAGGGGGATTTTTTTTTTTTTTCCCAATTAACTTTTATTTTTCCTCAGGAAAATCTCTAAGCTGTGTTTGCTCCCTTATGCTTTATATAAAATGTACTGGAAATTCCCTCTGTGCAAGCTCCTGTTCTAGTAATACCTTGAATCAATTCCGCACCTTAAAGACAAGTGGTATTTTCACCCAAATAAATAGTGTCAGTTCATCTTGCCAGCCAGAGGCTGGAAGCTTGCCGTGTGCTGAGTATGAAAGGTGTGCCAAGTGCTCGGTGTTGCAGTGTGGTTTGGCGAGGGCTGGTGCGCTTCCAGGCTGGTTTTGCAGTTTCTGCATTTCTTCTTGCTTGTGGTGGCAGGGGTGGCAGGCATCTCCCTGAGTGCTCAGGTCAGCCCCCCTGGGGGCTGCAGAGCGTGCAGGGTATGGGGGCAGCTTTGCAGGCTTCCGGGCTTGCTCCAGCAAAGGGAGCTGGGGGCCACACTACTGCGCAGGGCCTGGGGATGATTCCCAGGGCAGAGCTGACTTGTAGCAGCTCATGTGCAGTGTTAATTCCCTTTGCTTCGTGGCTCGTTGATTTTTATTTTTATTTTTTAATTCCTTAAGCATAGAGGCTGGGCTTGCCCTCTGCAAATGGCACAACTGGCAAGGCTGTGACCTTGAGATGCCTTTGGTACCTGATCCTGGCCATGCCAGGGGCTGGACTTTCACCTGCAATGGGTATTCCTAGAGTTTTTGTCTCAGTCCAGACTAGATTACAGTCTTAAAAGCCAGAGCTGTTTTTGTCTGTTTCTCCCTGGCAATTGTTGCAGAGGCTCAGGAGCAGTTTTGCAGGGACTTGGGCTATGGAAGCACTGGCACTGGAAAGGATCTTGCAACTGCAGCAGCCTGCACATGTGCAAGCCAGAGGGTGCAGTCTGCACCCTGCTAGGAAGGGGCTTTTTGGTAATGAAACATGTTGGTTGGAGAGATGTATTTGTTTGCTGGGGGGTGTCAATACAGTTGCACAAACTGGTATTGCTTTTCTTTAACCTGGTTTCTAAGTAACATGCCTGAAGAGGAAATTTCAGAACAAAACAAAGTGGCCATTCTTGCTTTCAACAGCAGATACTGATCAGAAGGCTCCCTTTTATTTTTGCTGTGTTTCTGCCTTTAAATTCAATGTTCCTCAGCTGATATGAAAGATAAAGCAACACACAAGCAGATGGCAACAAAACCACTGCAGTAACCCATGAAGAGAAACCATCAAGGTGCATTTTTTGACTTGCTGCCACGTAGCTAGATGTTATTCCACTGTAACAAGCTAACTGACTGCTTAACTCAATAGCAGCTTAGGCTTCTTGCTGTCCAAACTGTTAATCAGAAGTCTTAAGTGATAGAATAATTGAAGGAAAAAAAAAAATCAAATAATCCAGTTAGGAAAAACAGAAACAACTTAAGAACAAGGGACTGACATGTCTCTTGCTGGAATAAGGCAGCTGGGTTCCTGTCCGGAGAGTCCCCATAGACAGTCAGGTCTTCCGTGCTTAACATCACACTCTGGATTGTCTAAACTTAAAAGTCACCAAATTCACACTGATGAAATTTCATGCATATATGACTGAGAAAACCATGGAGAATATTTTTGATAGAAGGTTGTGGCCATATTTTTCTGGTGCATTTTCTGAGGGCAGGAGTGAAGGAAACACTGCTGTTATACCCTCATTTTATTCTTGTAAATTTCGGTGTCAGGATAATTAAAAATTGATAATTAAAAATTGTAACCTCTTTGCTATAGTCTGTTAGCAGATGTATTGTGGGGTGTGGATAGACATAAAACAGACTTCTCAGTCAGTTATAAGTGACTGTGGTCAGGTGTGAGAATCAGGAGTGGAAGGGCTAAGAGAGATGAAGCATGGAAACTGTTTCGAGCAAGCACATGGGAGACCAAGACCCGTAGGAGCTAATATTGGCTATCTGGGGAGGAGCTGGGTATGTAATCTCTTATCTCAGGACATCCTTCTGCAGCAGTACTGGTGTGTATTGCTACAGGTTAGGTTGAATGGGTTGCTAATATACGGGAACTCATGATAACCATATGAAATGCGCTACTCAAATGCCTTTATTCTTTAATTAGTGCAATTACTTGTTTTAGGTGAATAATTGTGGCAAGACTATGTACAAACTGGCATACAATTTCAAACATGTACAGAATGAAGAACAGTGTGCTCAGTGTTTTTATGCCTCAGTACTATGCTGAATGTCCAGAAAACGTACTAATGGTTTGTTGGTGCTCATGCTAATGAATCAATTACTCTTCATGCAAGAATGTTGCTTCCTTTAAATGTTCAGAAATCATTTAAAAACATGACAAGAATAAAATTAATTTTGTTTGTTAAATTGGATTAAAGTAACTGTATTCCCATATGGACTGGGGCAATTGGATTTGATGTTACTTTGCATATTGTTTCAGTCTCATCTTGGTGGGGATAGCTGTCTGTTTTAGGAAATGCCTTGTTTGAAGGACAATAAAATCTTAATGATCACATTATCATGTTTCAATGTAAACTCTTTTATACATAATGTCATTCTGACCACATTGCTTACATTGTTACTATATGTAATGCAGGAAATGGCTTTGAGTATGGTGTATGAGCACACGCATGTATTTATGTTCATGTGTAACCCATGTGGTAGAGTAGGCTGTTGCTTGATTCATGATTTGGTCAGGGCTATTAGATTTCCTTCCCTGAGGCATTTTATAATCTGTTTAACATAACACAGTCATTTGTCTTGTTTGCTGACTACTTAACAGATGGATTTGTGTTTTTTGTAATTACTATATGAACGTTAATAAGGCACAATAACGTGATATCTTTTATTAATTAACTATTTTCCAGGTTTGTTTTATCAAATGACATGAGGTAGATTAGATGTAAAAACTAGTGACATACAAATATTAGTTTTACAATGTTAGCATTTTGAGAAGTCGTACAAGACTTCTAAGGCTCCCCATGGTGTCTTTTTTTTGTGGTCTCAAGGTATTGCTTGTAATTATTCTCTAGTAGCACAATTTTTACTTTCTCTCGTTAAAAATTGGCCTCTCAGTGTAAGGAGAGAATAGACCTGGCCAATGTCCTAAAACATTCTCTATATTTATCCTCTCTGTGATGTTCTTCCAGGGCATTTATATCCTTATTTAATATTCACATCCTGTCTTTCCTTCTGGAGATTTCTAAAAGTAGAAATCCAGGTGTAACAGTACAAACACTGAGTACCATATGGGAAAGAAAACTTCTCATGCCAAGGAATGCAGGCATTTTGTAGAGCTATTGTGATACAACTGAAGGCAAGAACATAAACATAAGCAGTCTTGTCCTGTGAAATAGTGAGAGGGTGGCAGATCAGTGTGGAAAACTGCAAGGTTGAGTTTCACAGGTGAGACTTTAGTCACTTGCAAACCTCATGCTAGGACTCTGAAAAAGAGGGATTCACTTTTCCTTTATGAAAGAACAGTCCCTCCTGCTACCAGTGCTCATGGCTAACAAAGCTCTAAAGGATGTAAAATATGTGGGAACACTAATCAGTCTAAATGTCACATTTTCCCCAAACTGTTATCTTTATTGGAAGCACTTATTGGAGTCCTGTTGAGGAAGAGGTACAGCACCAAAAGCAGATAGTCAGGGGTGGATAATCGCAGAACTCAAATGTTTGATTTCATGCATTCCCAGAGAATGAATGAAGTGAAAATGTGGGAACAAATGATAGGGCTGTATCTGTGCCCACATGTGCCCATAGAAGCCATGGACGGCTGAATTTGCTGACTGTCACTTCTTGTTCCCTGTTTGCGGCTCTGAGTCACGGAGAAGGAGTACTACCATCTGAATTTAGGAGCATATGCATGTAAGTAATGTTGAACAGGAAAAGCATAGTGTTTCTTGACCTGCCACTAATGCTCAGGCACTTCAAACATGACCACAATTCAAGCTGAAAGGTTCTCTTCTGAAGGACTTAATTTTATAGGAGGTAACAATGATATGCAAATGTAGGTGTGATGTGAGCATTGTTTGGCTTCACCCCTGCCAGCATGCAGTGCCAAGGCATGGAGCTGCTTTCCTTTCAAGTGCATTCCTTTACTGGTTTCTTCACTCATCCATATTTTGGCAGGAAGTTCACATGCACACTAAATGCCACAGCTGTCATCTTCTGTGACAACTCAGCCATTCTCGTAGAACAACGTGGCCTTACAGTACCAAAGAGGCGGATGAATCAGAGTATGTTATGATGACTTGTTGTGATTTTTCCCATACCAAAATAGTTTTGTGCTTAAAATACATTCTGTGTTAAATGAAGCGTGAGTGGGGCTGTGTTAGCTTTCCAGCACTGAACTGAATTTCAAACTTTATTTTATTGTGGTACATTGCCAATAGACTTTTTATCCTTCTGTTGAGACAGCTGAGAGAAAAAAATGGCTATCAGCAGGCAGGAGCAAGGTGTATATTTGTTTTAACTTTTTAGAGTATTGCTAAGAATTTGTAAAGTCCTTTGAATTTTGAAATAATCAACAAGTAGATAACAACTTGCAGATAGGTACAACAGGCTATCTAGGTTGTCTGTCTTTCAGTATTGCAGCTAGCAGTTGGTTTATTTTTACCTTACCCAATGTTGTGTTTTCCACCAGAGTGGCTGGAGAACCATCCTTCTTATGCCTGCAGAACTTAAATTAATCCTTATACTGGTCAAAACTCTGCCTGACATGCAGTATAATTTTCTTTGGGGAATTAATCCTATCTGACTGATTAGCCTGTGTGCTCTCAATTTTATAAGGATGGCTAAGCCGTATCCAAGTGTACTACTCACTTCTGCTGCTAGATGACATTTAAGGACAAGAAGAATGATTTTTATAAAGTCATAGTCCTAGCGCTAGGTGTTGCAATGTTGTAAAGCTTGCTGTGCTTGTTAGAAGACGTGGGTAGCCAAGTTTAATTTATACCACAATTTCATTACTTTTTGATGTATTCCATGTTCAAATTAAATGAAGGCAGTGGAGTAATTGCAGTTCAGGATATATGATTCAAAATGACCTAGATGTGTTGGAGTCTCCTATTAGCATACATCCTTTCAAATAAAATCCACCTTTGGGGCTATATAAAGTCTTGCATATTTAAATGCTAAGTAGTCATTCTAACAAATAATATCTCATCCCAGGATACATGGGAAGCATCTGAGTGCTCTATATAAATACATTACATGACAAACTTTGCCTTTTTTCTGCATTCAGATGAATCCCAGTTTCTCCTTTTCTTGCTGCTTCTGATCACACAGCTGATGGCTAAGCAGTTTACAGACTACTGGCTATTTGGTAGATTTGGTAGCTTTCCTGTTTTCTTTATTATTAAAATGTGTGATTGTCATCTTCACACTGTGGAATTCTTTTTGGCCATTGGCTTTATGACTTTTTTTTTTTTTTTTAGGCTTTATGACTTTTTTTTTTTTTTTTTTTTTTTTTTTTTTAAGCAGGAGAATGATGAATGGTGAATGAGAAATGGGTTTTGGAAGCCAGTTGACACATGAGTACACACCTGCAGCATCCAGTCCTTAAAGTTCATGTGGAAAAACTCAGCCTGTATTCATTACATTTTGTGAGCAGTGGGTAAAGAAGGGTGCACACAGCTGAAGTGTGCAGCTATTTGAGGATCATCTGATTATCTTTCAATATAACTTTACATTATTTGTTCCACTCAAATGCACGTGCAGATGCTCCTGTATGATGACCAAACCTAAAGCATATTGGGAATTGTATCACTGTACAATACAGTGGAATTAAAATAGTGATTTGTCTCCACAAACTGGAAGTAAACTAATGGGGAAATCCAAGAAACAAAATATTGTCTTTATTTTTACATTTTGGGCTCACTAGATTTAATTATTCAGCCTTAGACCTCTTATAATCGTTATCTTATGAACAATGTTCCAGTATCATCTTGCATCCTTTTGATCCCTTGTGTCATGTTTCACTGAAGTAGACTGAAAGCACTTTGGGGCAAGGAGCCAGTATTTATGCATTACAAGGTACTGTGCATGTTGGTTGCACACGCGGTATATAGTGTTCCAAGTCCCAAAAGACCTTCAGTATTTGCATCCTGTAATGCTATTTCCAGACAAATCAGTTTTTGTTGTTCCACTATTATGTGCAGCAGGTTTTGTTATTGAAGTTTTTTAAAAACAATGACAAACAAACCAGCAACAAAAACATCATCCCAACCACAACAGAATGCCTAATTTGTAGTGCTGCTCAGAGTAACTGCTTTCAAGTACAAACTTATTCCTTAGATAAAACTAGGCTCAACTAGTTCTAGTGCACTGATGCTATAGCATGTGGCCTTAATCTTGAGAAATGGAAAATCCTATTTACTGTGTAAGTATTTAAGCTAATTATATCTCTGATGTGAGCAACATGTGATAGAGTTCACACTGTATCCTTTAAAGGACATTGAAGTCTTTGATTCTCATGAAATATTCTCATTCCATTTTGGGTCTACTGTATGTGTTCTTCAATAATATAATTTAATACTAATATAGAAAAAATGTGTGTTATGGCTAGATTATCCATAATTTAAAAGAAGAAATGATTCTTACGTTTGTCCTGGAAGTGCTTTGTCTGCATTTCAGTTTCACACTTAGGGATCTGTTGCATGATAAGGAGTGATTGGATAAATGAAGGTATTTTGGCTTTAAGAAAAGATGTGTTTGACATCAACCTCCCGTGTTGAAAACTTACCACCAGCATTGTCTCAGATGAGATGGCTGTACAAAGATCTAAACAGCTTTTGGGGGAAGGCTAGGGATGAAGAGCCATGTTTCTGCAAGGAGCTGTTTCCCTTGGTACTGCAGTGGATCAGCCCTGGTGAGGAGTGCAGTACTGGGGCTGTTCCCTTGGTGTGGGGAGAAGTGGGGGCAAGCAGCAGTGATGACCTCAAGCTGCCTCTGGTTACGTAGGTGCGATACAAGAGTCACTGAACTTCTGGCTTGGGTGCTGTGCTAACACAGGAAGTGGAAGCAAAAGCCAAACCCACTCTTCTCTAGGCATTACTGCATCCTTAAAAGTCTCCTGGTAACTGTGCAGTGCTTTGTGCAGTGGTAGGAGCTCAGCTTCCCTCATGAAAGTCTTTCCCCTTCTCCTTATTTTTCAGCTCTTTGTAGTATCTTTGTAATACTGCGGGAAAGGTTCCACAGTTAAAATATGACAGCCATCAGGTGTCCCACCCACTGCAGTCATACACCGACTTTGCTTCAGGAGCATTTCTGCAGACTTTCACTGACATGGCCAAGAGCCGGACCCATTACCTCCTTACTGGTTTTGGTCAGGATCAAGACACTGATAAGAGAAATGTTTCGTACAGGTAACTAAGTGACAATGGTCCAAGTGGCTGTAAAAATGGAGTGGCATCTGCCTAGATGGGCAATTGCACTGAAGAGTTCTCTTGGTGGTAGGATTTATCCCTATCTGTGGAAATCCAGAATGGTAGGAGCGAATGAGCACACGTGGCCAAGCAGGCTGATCACTAGCATCCAGTGCTGGGCTGCGCCACAGCCATGCAGCAGGCTGCTGCCATCTGAAACTTGTGTGAAATCCACCCAAACCTACGTGAGGCTGCTGTGCTGCTTATGGCATCACTGTGGCACCTAGTGGCATTGGACTGTTCTCAGGACCATAACAGGGATTTGAGCTGCAGAAAAATAAGTCACGTTGCTGTGGAATAATCAGTGGATAATCAAGGCCCCCTGTTTAAGAAACATCCACATAATACATTTGCATTGAAAAAAAGTGTCTCACTAGCTCAGTTGTAGTTATTTTTGTATGTACAAAGTAATTGTAAAAGCAATGTAATTATTATAATAGGCACTATTGTAATGCTGGTAACACAAAGGTGTTCCCCAAGGTTGCGTTTAAGATACCTACTGTATGTATGTGTTGTGAAAGGGGGAGATTATAGCGCCTGCACTGTGTGACATCGAAGAGAGGGAATCTCAATTAAGTAACAGCCCCCAAGAGTGAAAAGTAGCAGAAAGTGTTAAAGATGTGTAGAGTGCTATCGCATGTACATAACTGGAGCAACAGTTACAAAGCAGCTTGTGGGAAAGCATTTATACCATCCAACAATGCATCAGGTAGCTGAGCAGAGCTTTGGTCAAGAAAAAAAACACAAGTGAGAAGCACTGGTAATAGGCACTGGATGTGGCTGGTTGAAAACAGGGTAAAAGTAGTAAACTGGCCAAAAGGAGGCTCTCTTCAGACCCTGGCATAAAATACATGGTAGGGAAAGGGTAAAAACTAAGAAGGGCCTGCTAAAATGTCACAGCAACTGGTCAGTCTAATTCAAGATACGTGAGAAAACACTTCAAGAGCAGATAATCCCCGAGCCGTGGCTGGATGTGACAGTGCTCATTACTGGTGTGCTGTTAATCATGTACAATGAGTACCAGTAATAACACATAGCAAGGGTGAAAGCAAAGCAAATCAATTTATCTTATGACCTTTGGGAGGCAGAAGTCTCTACCTACTTTGCATTCAATGAACTGATTCTTTCCTTTTCTGCCCTGAGGTCCTGACCCTATGTCGCTTGGAAGGGAGATTTGAAACATACACTTTATGTGCAACTCGACTTCCCAAATTTCATTATCTTGGTCTAATTCAGTAAATTATTGCTCTTTTTGAAGTCATTCTAAATTAAGGTTCATAGGTGTGTTTTTTGGTGCACTGCCTGAGAACCGTGAAGGCATGGTTTCAGAGCACAAATAAGGGATCCACAAGAAGCTTCACAATCCTATTAACAGTAAAAGGATTAGCATGCTGTCCAGTAACTGTGTCATCATCCAGCACTGGGTCTGCGGATGAAAAGGGAAGGTCCAGCACGAGGTGTTCACCTGCACTGCATGTCCTTTGATGTACTGGGCAGGAATGGGTTTTGTAGAGCAGTGCATCTGGTGCCCTTGGTCTTCCCCAAGGTCCATGGGCCGTAAACAAGCGGTGTCAACTAGTCTAAGCACTCCTCTGTATGCTGGGAATAGTATTTATCCTTTTCTGTGAAGTGCTCAAGTGTCTGTGGTCCTCTGGAAGGAAAGGTCCTTGAGCTGCTCTCTGTGTCTCCAGTCCTGGGCTGATCCACCAAGGTGCTGGGCCTGGTGTTGCTTCAAGACTTTGGGAGCTTCAGGCAGCACAGCTCTCGGTGCAGCAGGGACAAGTGCAGGGGCTTCAGACAGGCTTGGAGCTGCGGTCAGAGGTGCTGAGCGAGTGGCGAAGCTGGCAGCGGCTGGCGGAGGAGGCTGTTTCTTTGGAGGTCATCCGATGCTCCTGGCTGTAGGGTGACCGCTGTGGCTGTCTGACCGCTGATGGTGATGGGCTCCCAGTGAAAGGCCCTTGTTCCTGATCAACTCCTGTTTTCCCACTGGTGCCTGAAATGAGGACTTGCACTATGGCTATCAAGATAGATTGAATGGAAACAATATATTTGTGGCACGAGCAAAGTTAATAGAAATCTTACAAGTTTAAAAGAAAATTTGTTAACTAATAACATATTAAACCGTTAAAAAATAATTAAAAAAAATGAAGCTAGCATTCTAACCTGGACTAGTAATTAGGAAAATGGATTTAGTGCTGATGGATGTGAAGGTAAAATAAATGAAGTGAAGTGAAGGAAGCTCTTCATGCAAGTTTCATGCTGAGAATAAAATCAGAGGTTTGATTCAATTATTATTAATACACTGCTTAGGTCCCACAGAAACCTGTGCACAGGGGCTTTTAAACCTATTCTAATTGAAGCAAAAGTCAGTGGAGTGGAAAGTGTCCTGGCTCTTCAAGAGATGTCTACCATGTTACATACTTTGACACCTGGGGGGTTGGAAAACAGTGGCAGCTACAAGCTGACCTTTGGTGAATTTAATCTGCAAATGGATTCCTGCTTAGGACAGCTAATGCTTTTAGTTATTGTGAAGGTTCATTCCTGGATTTTAAAAAGCTGAGAATAAATGGATTTCATGATCCAGCTCCTATGCACATTGCATAACAAACAGGTGGCTTGTGGATGTTTTTACATGTAAATGATATGGTGTATTGAAAAACTTTGCAGAACTTACAAATTCATAATTATAATGTATGCACAATGGTGAGAATGATCTTTCTAATAAAGGAGAACAGAGATGGCACATGTTAAAATAGAAATACATTGAAGAGAGCCTGCTGAAAAGAAAGGGAAGGAAGTTGCTGGTTTCTGTTTGTTTCATAATAATATTCATAAGCATTGCAGGAGTTTTTTATTCAACTGGGTATGGCCTTTTGACTGAGACATATTATCCTAAGACTTGAAGGGAGGATATAAAACACTAACATTTGGTTATTGAAAGACTATTTTTCTTTTCTGGAGTTGAGATTGTTTAAGCTAGATTGCTCCTGTATCTTACACAGAATGTGAGTAACCAAACAAGTCCACACCTGCAGGCAAATGCACATCATAGGAAGAGATAATCAGATTCCTCTGTGTGTGTGTGTGTAGGTGTGTATTCTGTCTTTGTTTTCCTTCTCTTTTTTACTGTGGGAGGCTAGTACCATTATCTTCCGTTTACAGGTAGGAGATGTATGTGTAGGGGAATACAGGCGCAGAAGTGTCAGTTGTCCTGCCCAGGATCAGCAGCAGTTCTGAGTCATGGTGTGCCGTGTTTGGGTCATGTGCCCTTCCCTTGCTGCAATGTGTACAACAGCACGAGGAGTTATCAGCAACATGGATTTTTTATTTTTTTTATTTATTTTTTTTAATGTATGATATGACTGCTTCCTGGCTTGTGAGAGAGTAAATACATTACTAGACTTTACTGTGAAACCATGGCCAGGTCTTGTGCCTTGTCACGGGTGAATTCACACTGACCTGTGTGTCCCACCCCATACAACCAAGAACAGCATCAGCCACAAATACACTGCGTTTGCCTAATTTGAAAATGTGCCTGGTGATTATACTAAGGAACTCATAATCGAAAAGAATTCAGTAAAGACTTTGGGCATGTGGACTTCAGACTCAGGCCTGTCTGAGAGGTGCTGGTGGCTTGTCACATAAGTATTAATGAAAGGCCTGTGGTGTGGTTGGCTGACAAATCCATGAAGTTATATATGTGTGTCAGTAAGTGCCAGGGCTCTCTGAGGGGCAGTTTTACAACACCTGGTATCAGCCTTCACATAAAAGCAAGTCAGAAATGGTCCTGGGGAGCCAGGCAGCTGAGGACCTGGGAATTCACCTTTCCTAACAAAGTCATGACATGGGGCAGAAAGAGCTTCTCCCCTGTCTTGCAGTAGCGCTCATGTGAGGATCCACGTGGTCCTTCAAAAGGCGTGCTGCAGTGGTGTGCATAGCCCTGCACACACAATGTATGCATCAGAGTCCTTGAGCCTTCTTGCTTGGAAGTGCTGTCTCCTGCACTTCCCCTGAATATAAGCAGCTTCCCAGGAGGCAGGGCCATCTCAGCAGAATAATGCAGGCTATAAAGCCATGCACCTTGCCAATGAGATTTTAATTATGATACTACGGTTAGGAAGGGATGTCGAATGGCAGCGCTGTATCTTACAGTGTAATCCAGTATCTTTGTCCATTCCTTCTGCATCCCTTATTTTCCCTCTGATCCCAGTAACAATGATGCTCCCTGTTGATGTGGCACTGAGCTGCCAAGGCAGCTCCTGTGCAGTGCTGGAGCCATGCTCTGCCGAGGCTTGCACTGAGCTCTGGGGTGGAGCTGTGGGGGGCTTGTGGCTTGTAGAGTGCTGGGGCCACTGCGCTGGCCCTGGGCATGCAGTGGAGAGGAGCACCAGGGCCTGCACTGGGGCCTGTCCCCATGCTCTTTGGCATCTAGCACAGGTGAATGACCTGGCTAGGGCCCGAGGGACTGCAGGAGGCTGTGTCTGTGCACCTGCATCCCATCAGCAGCAGTCTGGGTGGGAGAGAGCTGGGTGCAGAGGGGACACTGGGGGTTGGTGGTTGCTCTGGTGTGAGAGCATGGAGGCGTGTCTGTTCCCCCCACTGGTTCCTAGGGCACGCATCATTGCCTTGCTGGCAATATCTTGGGTCTTGTGTACCAACATGATGCGTGGGTTTTACCTCCAAGTTTGGTTGTGGCAGCTAACAGAGGTGGAGTCGGGGGAAATCGCCCCTGTGACTTTTTTTTTCCCTCTGCCAGTGGCTTGGTCAGTGGCAAGGCCTACACCCTTCAGGCCTACACCCAGACACAAAACCCTGCCAAAAAGCAATATTTCCCTTTGAGTGCACCAGCTGTCTTGTCCAGAATACAGCCTGTCCTTTCGAAGGTGTGTGCTGAAAATGAGGACCCTCGCTTCCCTGACGGCTCCTGTGCTCGTGCTCTTCTCCAGGCGTCGCCGGTGCCCCGACACGCGCTGACCTTCATGTCCCTGGCGGCCGAGCATCCCCACCGCCCTCCGTGGCAGCGCCCTGTGAGAGCTGAGCCCCGGGGCGGCTGTGGGACCGCCGGGGCGTTTGTGTTCGGGACGCGCGGGGCCGTCCTAGATGATGGTGGTGGTGTCTTCCAACCTAGATGATTGATTCTGTGATTCTCCGATTCCGCCCTCCTGGCTTCCCGGCCCCTGCGTCCCTTCAGGCAGCAGCTCCGCCGCGGCAGGAGCATCCTCGGGGCAGGGAACGGGGCCGGGGCCGGGGCCGCGCCGTGCCCGACGGGGCGGCCGGGGCGCGCCCTGCAGCGCGGCGGCGCCGCTCCGATCCGATCCGATCCGAGCCGTGCCGTGCCGAGCCGTGCCGTATGGGAGGAGCCAGCGGGCTCCACCGCCCCTGCGCCCCCCCCACGCCGCCGCATTTCGCGGCCGGCCGCCGCGGAGCAGGGTTCGGGGGGGGGGGGGGATGATGGATCCGCGGCTGCGGCTGCTGACGCCCCGCGCCCGCCAGCCCGCCGTCAATGGAGGAGGACGTTGAGACCCGCAAGATCAACAGCAGTTTCCTGCGAGACCACAGCTATGCGACGGAAGGTGAGTGCCGGGGGCGGCAGCAGCAGGTGGGGGCCGCCCCCCGGCAGCATCCCTGCCTTCCCCTGCCCCCTCCCGCGCCGCTCGCGTCGCCGGCATCACCCCCGGGCCTCCCCCGGCGGGGCTCGGGCTCGGGCTCGGGGCCGGGCACGGCTCCCTCCCCGCCGGAGGAGCGGGCGGGGGGCGCGGGGTCGATCCCTCCCGGGGGGCTGCGGGCCGGGCCGGGCCGGGCCGGGCCGTGCCTTCGGTTAACCCGTTCCGGTGACTCAGCAACGCCGGACCCGGTGGATTTCCACCACCTTCGCGGCGTGCCCTCCCGCTGGGGTCGCGATCCTCTCCGGATCCGGCGTTGCGGGTGAGGTCTGACATCTTGGATACGCGAGAGACCCCCAGGTTTCAGCCAGCTCTGCCCCTCGGTGGATGGATGCTACGAGACCCGAAGTCAAAATCTGGCTCGTTGCTCCTGCAGTTGTATGCGAGTCAGAGAATTGCGCGTTTGCAGCGAACGGTCTGGCCGTGCTGCATTGCTGATCGGTGCCGGTCCTTCTCCTCGCTGCGCTCCCGAGACACCCGAAGTCTCCGTGCTTCTCGGGAAGGGCAGCAGATGCTCCTCTACCAGGGAGCTGAAGTGGGGACAGTGGGGCTGGGGCCCCTGCCAGGAACAGCTCGGAGCTAAGCCTGTGAGTGTGAACCAGCCTCTCCCTGCAGCCTGCTCCTGCTCCTTTTCGGCGATCCCCAAGCGTGTTTGCTTATTGCTGGCTTGTGTCTGTTTCCTCGGGGCGCTGTCATGGCGGGGGCATGGCTGGTGCTGGGAGCCAGGTGAGCCCAGGGCTCCTCCTGCCTTGTCCTGCTGCCTCTGTTTTCCACGCTGAGAAATGAGAGCAGGGAAGAGCTCTTGCAGGGCCGGTACAGAGCAGAGGGGTCAGTGACTGCAACAAAGCACCCATGTTGCTGCTGCCATGCGAGGGTGAGTGCTTGTGACGGCTGCTGTGCTAAATGGAAGGGCTCGAGGGCTGCGAGGCGGGCACGGAGTCACAATTCAAAATATGCTTCATTATGACTGTATTAGTGACTTCTGCAAGTAGCCTGTGACTGTAGGTGTTGGAAGGTCAGAAAATATGATAAATACTAGTGTAATTGTTATTACTGAAATTAACTAGTTGTCTTAGGGCTGTTTTTCCTACAAGCCTTTGCATGAAGAAATGTGTATCCTGAGTTGTATATTGCAGAGGTGAGGAGATGCCAAAACTGTTAGACATGGAGAGTGTCACACCCCCAGCTGAGCACATAGGGCCTGGCCACTGGTGCATTGGAACATGAATTTCCTGTAATGGCTCGAGGAGTGGAGGAGCTGGTGTGGCCATGTTCAGCTCAGGAATTGAAAAGTGAGCTGTGAGCTGCACACGGCGCCACAGACTGCCACAAAGAGGCAGGCTGCACCATGCTGGCAGGGATGGAGGGACAGGGCAGTGTCTGCCTTCGCTGTCCTGACAGCTGGAGTGCTACTGGCTTCACAGCAGTTCTGTCACAGCCCCTTTTGCTTCCTTCCCTCAGGAGAAAAATGCGATTGCTGTAGAAGAAAACCAATGCCCCCCCATCCCTCCAGCATTATTTATTCTCCCAGTAGCATACATGAAACTCAGAAGGCAGCCTTCACACTAGAGAGGCTGGATAGGCTTAATTAGTAGCCGAATAGTCTTCCTCTTATTGTTTCGTTCTCCAAAGGCTGTAGAGAAAGCTAACATATGACCTGATCTTGGGATTTTTATGACTCCAGGACATCACTAAAGGGGACTTATCTAGCAGAAAGATCCTCAGCTTAATATAGTAATGGAAAACATTGGATGCCTGGTGAGCCACACAAGAAGACCACGCACAAGTTGGTGTTGCTTGTGTGTAGCTGAAGTGCAAGCGCTGAGAGGTGACGAGGAGCAGAGGCAGTGGCGGTGACACCCCAGTGCTGGTTGGTTTCTGGCACCCAGGCCCTGGTCTGGCCCTGCGTGCCTTGAGCTACAGGGCAGGGCCCCGGGCAGGCGAAGGGCAGCAGTGCTGGCCTGGCCAAGCCCAGCCAGTGCGGGTGAGGGACGTTTGTGCTGGGTGGGATGGCGCGAGCCGGGGCTTCCAGAGTGGTGGCACAGCCAGGACGGCGAGCATCCGCACTGCCAAGTCAGCTGGCACACAGCCTTGCTCCGTGCCCCGGGGCAGGATGAACTTGCATTGCTGTGTTATAACAGGGCAGCTGCAGCAGGCAGCAAATAACAAACGGGAATGTAGCTGACCTAAGGTTTTCCTGGTTGGGAAGGGTGAAGGGTTGAGTTGAGCCTGCAGTGAGTTCAGCCTCTGGCACTAGGAGGGGATTTTCCAGCCTGCCCTTTTGGATCTGGTCTGTCTGATAATCCATGTAAATTTCCCCAAGTCGTGCACTGGCACTTTCAGAAGAGCCTTGCTCATAGTCCTAAAAAATGACAGCAATCCTCTCCATAGAAATGAAATAGCCAGAAATGTTTGTAGGCAGCCTACTGAGTCAGAGCAATCCCTGTTCAGTTGCTTAACTGGAGGAGGTACATGAGAATATTTAATGGCTGAGTATTGGCCAGGAGTTTCATTTCACCTCATGCTCCACAGGACTTCTCATTCTCCATGTAGTTGTTATGCTAGAGACAGGCTCCATGTGCTTTGGAGCAGTAGAGCTTGTTAGTATGGTGTAGAGGAAAAATAATTAAGGAAGAAAATTTTGTTCCAGTTTTTTTTTCTAAATGTGAAAGCAGCGTATTCCTAAAATGATCTGGTTGGTAACCCGTGTTTTGTTAAAAATCCTTCCAAAGTCTGTTCAGAAGATAGAGTTGCTTTGGAAATGAAGGTGTCTGTGATGTGTCAACTGAGGAAGTAAATGGGGTTATGTAATTTGGTTTAGTGAAGTGTTGTCACTTAAATAGGTCTGGTATTTTTATGCAAATGTGGGGTGAGGATGGTATTTCAAAAGCACACACTTGAATGCCTTGTTCTTGTGTGACGCTCAGAAGTACAGCTAATGAAGGAAATGCATCCATTGTACAAATTCAACTTTAGTTGCCAGGGAATATTAAGTTGCTGAGATGCAGTGCACATATATCCCTGGTGGGTCGTGCTGCACAGTTCACCCCAGGGCAATGCCTTGGAGCTTGTTTGGTGGCCCAGGACCTCACAGCCTGTCCTCAGAATGGGCAGTCTCACAGGGGGGAACATTTTGGAAATGTGCTGGGTTTGTTCTGCTGCATAAATCCATCTTCATTTGCAATTTTGCTGAGCTCCCTGTTGGAAGTAGAGCAAGTCAAGGCTGTTTGAAGCTTGAGCAGCTTCCACTTCTAGACATGCTGAAGGGCTCTTCATGCTCCCACCCACCCCAAAGTTGGACTGTTTCCAGCAGCTTGGCCCAGAACATCAGTCTCCTGAAGTCTTCAAACTAGGGGGTTGACCCATTTTTATGTAGCCTTGATGTCCACCTGGTGGTCCTCTGAGCCCCTTCTATGGCTGAAAGTTGGTCAAATGCTTCCAAGCAGAGGAGGATCGGTGCTAATGCCCCTCTGTGCCCTAATGAGAATTATGCTGGCTATTCTTGTGCTCGGTGGGTCCAGGTGGGATGGGAGCAGCGGCTGTCACGGTTCAGCCCTGCAGCACGCCCACCGACCGGCAGTGTTTGTGTCCCGCTCTGCAAGATGTCCACGGTCCCCACCCCGTGGCAGGTCCCTCGTGGGAACAGGGCTGCTGGGCGCTGCGTGGCCCCAGGGACATGGGTCCCTGCCAGGGCAGGAGGGCTGTGGGTACCACAGGGCTGGTGCTGCCCCCCTGCTGCCTGCGGCTCAGCTGGTGGCGCGGCCGCGATGCACATCTCCCCTCGGACGTCTTGCTGGCGGAGATGGGTTCCTCCTCCCCAGCTCTGTCTGAACCCTTTCTGGTGCTGCAGGATGTCCTTCGGGGCTCCACCTGTGGAGAGCCTGTAGAGCTTGGCATTGCCGCAGCTGCATTTTTCCTTGGAGACGCTCCTTCCCACCGGTTTGGTACAATGTGCAGGAAACTTTTATGAAGCTTGAGAGGTGCCCTCATGTCCCAGATGTCCATTAGCCTGCTCCGGGCGAGGGTTCTCCCCCCATGCTGCAGGCACCAGGCAAACTGCAGAAGTGGTCTGCAGCATGCATTCCGTGGCATGCACTCCAGTTGTAAGCATTGTCGCAATGACCCCAGGTCCAGAGACACGGGCGCTGATGCCTCCCGGACACGCTCGCTGTCCAGCAGAGCTCTGAGGACAAGATGCGGCCTTGCCTGTGGCTGGTCCTGGGTGCGGCCTGTGGCCACGTGGTTGTGCTGCTGGGGGACTTGGGAGGGCCTCGTCCCATGGTGTGGGCTGCTCTGCGACCGGCCACGTCGCGGGGCTGTCGGGCCCCCCTCAGGGAGTTGCCATCTCCAGCGGGTGCCGATGGGGCACATGTCCCTGGGGCAGACCCCGCGGGGCGCTGCCAGGCCGGAGGGCCGTGGTACCTGTTGCCCGTGTGCCTTGCCCTTGTGTTGTCCTTAATTTTTCCGAACTGTGCTTACGAAACTGAATAGATTTGCCATTAAGAAATCTATCATTAAGCCTTCATTTCCTTTTCCTAGTTTAATCTCGTTACTCCCAGCCGTAACCCCTTTGCCACTCTGTCATCCCCATACTGCCTTCATCCCTGGCCTGCCGTCATGCGTGCTGTGAGTGTGCCCTCCTTGAGGAGGGAGCCGGGCGCCCACCTCTCTGCCCTCGAGGGGCAGCCTCGCAAAGACCTGTACATGACAGCCCCCAGCAGCACCCTGATGTGGCCTTTGGGGACCTAGGAGCCACCAGATGTGTAAGCAGCCTCCTCGGTATCGCACATCAGGCTCTTTTGTTCTGTTTTGGAGAGAGAAGCAATCCGTGCATTAAAACTTGACACTTTCAGCCTCTGAGGGCATCTCCCCCCACCCTCCAGTGGTGCAGGGGCAGCTGGGGGCTGCCAGGGGCGAGCTGATGCGTTTTCTTTGCACTGACAGAACTTCAGAAGCAGATTAGCCTGCCTGCTGGGGCTGGCTGGGGCTTGCTGAGCTAGATACCTAAAAGCTTTTTCACTTTCAGTGTCAATTTGCTAAGAGCTTTCTGTGGTGGTGACAGTGACTGTTTTTCCATCTATGGATAGTCCCCTTGAAAGCATGAAGTAAGGCATTTTTCCACCACGTGCCTGGTTCAAGCTGAGAGCTGCCAGGTATTTTAGTTGTAGCAAATGATGTTAATTGCCATTTGAGGATCATCTGGATTGGGATTTGATTAATCCAGGAACCTCCTTGAAGTGGTAGTTTTATCACATAAGTACTTTGATTATGAAACATGTCCCTGTTCCCTATGCTTTTTATTCATACAGATATTTTTTATTTAGACCTCCTCTTCCCCTCCCTGTGCCTGTGGTCCTGTTGGTCTGAAGGACCCGTGGATGTGTCTCCTTCTGTCTAATCCAGGGATCACTGCGGGGGGATGAATGTAACTCAGCCATTCGTAGTGTACTGCGTCAAAGCCTGCTTGGGATACTTTAATCCGTGGATTAGTGAGAGAATAGATGTGCTTGGAGACTCTGTAATCCCAGGATTACTGGGAGGACTGGGAGCAGGTAATGATGCAACTCAGACCCAGTGCAGATGGGCTGTGGGAGCTCCAGCCACTGGTGGTGGCATCTTCCAGGCTGGCACTATCTGCAGGGGACGTGGCTTGGCATCTCCCAGCCCCTTGTGTAGACACCAGGTCAGGAGCTGCTCCCTCCGACACTGGGAATGGCCGTGCTGCACCGACAGTGATGTGGAGCCGTGACCTTCAAGCCCAGCAGTTCCCCAGCCCCTGCGGCTCTCAAGGTCTGGCCACTTGGGGGCCCAGCACCGGGTGTCCAGGGCTCTCCGAGGTGCCCGGACGGCACATCTCGGGGTGCTGGCGTGGGACAGCCTGACCCTTGGGTTCCTGCTTGGGGCTGTAGGGCTCATGAAGTGGTGGTGGGGTGGGGGTGGCACAGTGGCTTTCCTCTGTCCCGGCTCTCTGTGCCTGCCCTTGTTCTGCGCCTTCCCTTTGGTATGCTCACTTCCTGGACAGCTTCTGCAGCGATCCCTTGTCTCTGCAGGTCTCTGATGTTCCATCAGGGCTTGTTGGGCTCTTCATGTGGTCTTTCCAGGTCTGAGAGACCTCGATGTGCTTGTATTGTCAGCTGCCAGGAGGCTGTCAGGTGATGCAAAGCATTTCGTACCCCCGGGCTCTGTCCTGCAGCTGTGTGCTTGGGGCTGTGTCAGGGCTGTGGTCTTCCCCAGAGGCACATGGAGCTCCGCTGGGGAAACTTCTGAACATCCCTGGAACAGCAGTGATGTAAAGGGGAGTGAACCTGGGAAGCTCTTTCCCATGGTTTACTCAACCTCTGTGGACAGTGGCTGCAAGAGGGGGCTGGGCAAGGTCATAAAAGCTGTTAACATTTGCTAAATACCCAGAGAGATTGCCTCTGGCTCAGGAAGGCCCTGAGCTGAGCTTTAGCAGAGGGTGGGAGAACAGCAGTGGAAGCGCACCTTGTGCATGCATCTCCTGGTGTCTGTTGGAGACGGGATGGTGCAGTAAATGTCTTTGATCTGTCCCAGAGTGGCCTTGCTCAGGTCCTCGTGTTCTTGCGCTCACTTGTGTGAACAGAAGGCTTGGCAGACCCATAAAGGCTTTAATGCCTCCTCCCCAAAGAGATAGGGAGGTTCAGGGCTGGGAAGGCCGGCAGGTGGCATGGGCTTGGTGCTGAGTGTTGTGGCAGACCAGGTAACCATCAGCTACCTCCTGGCCTAAAAGCTGGGGGTTGAAGCAGATGCATTGCCCTCTCAGGGGCATTTGTGGGAGAGATCCTTTCCAAACCTCAGTTCCAGCTGCTTGAGTTGCTGGAAACCGGCAGGTGTGGGCAGGCGACTCCTGCAGCCCCTGTGAGAGGCATGTGCTGTCTCGCATGGAGGTGAGACCCGTGGAGCAGCATGCGCAGCGGAGCTGAGGTTCCTGTTGACGTGGCAGGATGCTGATCAGGCAGGTTAAAAATAGCAGCTGCTTCCTCCCCGCTCCTCCCCATCTCGGCTGTGTGGCTGCAACGGGGAGCTGGAAGCGCTCATCCCGATGTGCTGAGCAGGCACAAAAATCCAGCTGCGGCTGGGGCGGGTGTGGGGCTGGGTACCACAGGGCATGTAGGGAGGTGCTGGGATGGGATGGGCCAGGGGTGCCGTGAGGGCCTGGAGCCGGGCATCAGGCACCCCAGCATCGGCCAGCTTCTCTGGGTGCCCCTGCGGAGCCCTGCTGTGCCTCCCGGCGTCCTCCTGCGTGCACGGGCGCTGCTGTGCGGCTGTACCTGAGCTGCTTCTGGCCCTCCCCATGTGTCAGGGAGCTGCTGGCATCCCTGCCCTGCTGCAGGGGCACCAAGACAGGAGCAAACCCACGGCTGTTGAGCCTGCTGTGCCTGGCCCCAGCCACTGTACATCTGCTAACCCGCTGGGTCGGAGCAGTGGGGTGCTGTGCTGCAGGTCCGCCTTCCGACTCCCCACCAGAACCCAGATGTGGGGACACGCTGCATTGTTCATACACTGTCAGAAATACTTTGCACAGTTTGCATCCATGCTGTCCTCCCCAGCAAAGGTGTAACAGAGCCATTAGTGTCAATGTCTGCATTCAGAGCAGTTGTTCCAAAGCTGGTTGTTATTTTTCTCCTGATGTATTGTGAGCCTGATTTCTTGAGAGGAAACATTTCAAGGGTCTTTGAAAGGTTTTGTTCTCCCATGGCAGCTGCAGCCATGGAAGGGATGCAGAATGGTACTGCTGCTCTTTGTGCTGTTTCCCTGGCCTCTGAACAGCTCTGCAAGCAAAGACAAATTGGTGGGACCTCTTTCAGTGTGCAGGTGACTGAAGCGAGTCCTGGGCGCTGTTGTCCTTGACATCCTTGTGTCATTCCTGGCCACGTTTTCAGTTGTATCCAGCAATTAACTGCTTCAGATGAATTCTTGCTTTGCCCCTGACAATCAGAGCAGCACAGCTGGGTCCTGACCTGAGCGAGCTGCAGCCCCTCCTGCTAGGTGCGATGTGGACGAGCAGGTGAAACAGGCTGGTGGCAGCAACATTCCTGATAGCTTTGCACGTTTGTTGAGGATGTTCCTATGAGCAATACAGATTTTACTCCTTCCCTCTGTCAAACTCAGGCTTCTCCCAAGCTCTCTGGTCCTCCTGACCTGGTCCCTGGCTCCGTGCTGCACAGGCAGGGTTGCTGTGCTCGTACACGGGTTCCTCGCACTGGCCGGAGGAGCGCGCTGCGTGGTGCCCAGTGCTGCTCAGTGCCTGCTGCTGCTTGCTCTGGAGGATGCCTGGGGAAGCCACCGGCTCTGTGCCGCGGGGTGGAGGGCCTGCTGGATCAGGGAGAGGGATGCTTGGCACCTTCATGGAGCACAGCAGGGTGCGACTGAGGAAACCACAGAGCCCCCCGCTCCCCCTCTGTGTTGCACCAATTCCAAGCAAAATGTCCTGAGGAGCCCCTGCTCTGGGAGGCTGGGGTGCAGTGTGCTGAGGGGTGGATTGAGGCCTTTTTGTTGCATTTCGGTGTGTAGCTAACTTGAGTGAGAATTGCTGGGGGATGGGGCTTTGACACCCCAGCTGATGCTTCAGGAGGCAATGCCTGGGCAGCAGGAATTATCCCAGGACTGGGGAGGTGTCTGTGATTTCTGTGTCTTTTTTGTGTTTTCGGTTTTCAGTCTTGTACTTTTTAAGGTTTCTGCATTCAAACCCTCACTGTAGCTGCAGCTCACTTTGTTTCAGGGTCAGCTTACAAAGGATGTTGTAGTACTTTGAGGTGCAGTACGTACCTTGGAAAGAGGAAAATGCCAAGTACATTAGAAGCTTCTTATTGCAACCTCCTGGGAGGTTAAAGGAACCACAGGGGTCCAGGCACCAGGGCTGTTGGAGAGGTCAGAGAGTTGTTTGCAGACAGCTGGTATGTCCAGAATGATCCCGCCTCCATTGCAACACTGTCTGCGTTGCACAGAACTGCTGTGCAGCCTTTTTGTTTCTTTTAAAAACTGTTTGCTCACTTGCTTATGTGCAGCAAGTCAGCTGTTCAGTAGTGTGTGATGGACCAGCTCTCCTAAATCCACGCTAAATCAGATCCTTTGAATGGAAAGGTAACCAAAATAGAAACCAGAAACCAAAATAGACAACTAATCTCCCATTTCGATCTCCTCTGTCCTGCATTTCAGTTGACTCCCTAGTGCAGTCATAAAACACAACCATTATCTCAGCTTCCCGAGTATGCAAACAAATTGCTGTGATTTTCCTACCCTTGGATCAGTCCGAATCCATATTCTCAGAATAACAATAAACGTTAATGGAGATAAAGACTGTTATCTCCCTCATGTCTATTTTGTCACTGGAATAACAACTTTAAATGTTAAGAGTGCTGAGATTTATAGATGCCAAGCCTGCTCAGCAAAAAATAAATCATGTTCCATAGTGCACATTACCATTTATTGCTGCTATATTATCTGAAGCCAGAGTGGGTGTTAACCCTGTGATAACATCCTCAAAGGGGATTTTAAATAATTCTGTAGTTTAATGTAAAAATTCTGTTGGCTGCCTGGTTTGATTTGCAACTCATTTTAGTGCAGGGGTATTGAAGTGGAAGCTGCCAAAAATACTGATAACAAGCTCCCCAAGAAATATGGAAACAGGAAAAGCGCCATACCCTGAAATAGGCGCTTTCGGCTGTAACTTCAGTGATTCCAGCCACATGCACATGGTTTCCCAAGTATAGTATTTTTCAAGGTCTTGTAGGCTTTTGAAGACTTCAGGATTGTCTGTTTTTTTGAGTTTCATCTCATTCATACTTAATAAAGAAGTCCACATTGACATACACATTGATAATAAAATAAATGTATTTCAGTTGTCATTTAATGCACGGCCTCAGACAGAGCAGTTCTGCAACCAGCACCGCTCTGAGCAACACCCTGGCCACGCTCTGTGGTGGTGCTTGGACCTCTCCAGGTGGTGCTGCTCCTTCCTGAGCCCCTGAGTGGCAGAGCGCTGGCAGCAAGCTTTGGAGGGGCCTATGGTGCACAGGTGCCGATGCTCTGGGTAGTGCTTTGACAGCCCCTGACTGCGCGGCCAGCTTAAAGCTCAGTGCAAGGGCTGCGTTCAGAATCCTGCCTGCTCATGGCTGTGTTACCGGGCTCCTGAAACGAGCAGTGCAGTCTTGGTGGTTAGTCATTAGGCGTTTCCTTGTGTTCCCTTTGTTGGGCTATGTGAGTGGAGGAAAAGCAATCTGACTGATGAAAAGCAACCTGACAAACGCAGGCATTTGACCAAACATTGAGTACCTGCTATTGACAATTCATTCCTGTGTGAGCCTTGTAGCAGTTAGCAGCTGATGAGCAATGTTGGCAAGCATGACAGATCGCTTCACTCACAGGCTTAGTAAATTTTACCAAGTGAGAAGGGGAGTGAGGTCAGGAGAGCGCAAAGGAGCCAGCCCTTCCGACTCGCTTTGTCTTCAGTGAACACTGATGAAATTGTATAACCGCAGAGCTCAGACTGATGGGAGCCAGATGCCAACCAGCACCTGGGGGAAGCTATAGCTTGTTTAACACCTGGCTCCTAGCCATTAAACTTGCTTGGATAGATGGTGCAGAACAGGGAGTGCTTGTACTCTGGTGCTCATGGTGCAGCTCCTGGAAAAACCGACTGTCAGGAAGAGTGTCCGTCCCTAAGAGTGGTGCTTCGGGGACACGGCAGCACTATGGAGCCTGGCCTCTTGCAGGAAAGTGTCCTGAGAGCAGCAGTGTGCAGGTGTGGGCTGTTCATCCCCCATGAAACTGCAAGAAAATGAGCGTTGTTTCCTTGGGACCCTCACTCTGTTGCTGCCTGACCTGGTGTCCATAACGTCAGGTGCTTGGTGGGCCAGTGGAGGCAGGGGAGGAACCCTGGTCACAGCTGCCCTGCTGGGCACTGCCTGCAGACGGGGCATGCGTGCACTGTGCTCAGGCTCACTGACAGCCTCTGAAGTGGCTGAGGTGAGGCCAGGCTGAGAGCCCAGCTCCCTCTGAACCAGGCTTTGTCACCATCCCGCTTCCTGGGTGCTCAGGAGGTGTCTTGGGGGAGTGGAATGGATCTTGTGGCAATGGTTGGTCTTTGTCCCACCAAGAGCACAGGGCTGTTCAGAGAATGGGATTGTTGTCCTCCAGCCACCTACAGCAGGAAATGTGTTTGTGCAGAATGTTTTCACGGGCTGCATGATTCACGTGAGATGTAACTGAGCCTAAAGGGAGCTAAGCATTTCTCACTGCGTCTGAATTTTCTGTGCACTTACAGGTGAATGAGTTTAAAATGAATTCTTTGAACCTGGGTGTATCAACCAACCTCCACCTGCCTGACACGTAGGAGAAGCCTTTTATGAGAGATTATTTCATGACTCCATACTGGAGGACTCTTGCTTTGCCAGAAGAGGAGATGTGATCTGGTATGGATGAGACCTTGGCAGCTGTGGACAGCTGCTCTGACCCCGTCTGGCAGGCTGTCAGCAGGAGCACACCCCTGAGTGGGACTGTGGGATGAGGTGGGGAGAATGAGAGAGGAGGTTTCTGAGAGCCCTCCCTCGCAGTCCCTAAATAAACTTGGCCTTGGTTGCAGCAGGCTGACAGACCCTTAATTATAATAACAGCATGAGCAGTGTTGCTTTGTAACTGGTTCCCCACTGAAAATTTCTGGCTAGCAGGAATGGTGTGCCAGATGTCTGCTTGTGATTGCCTCTGGTTGTGAAGATCAGTTCAGGGGAAATACTCTCAGCTGGAGGATACAAATAATGCAGGTATCCAGGGTTTCCATGGTTTGTTTGCTTGTTTTTTTGGCAGAAGCCAGGGTCCCATTGCATGGACCCATCAAAATCTTTGCGTGCATCTCCACAGCAATTATCTTCTGCAAAAAATCATTATTATTTTTTAGAAGAGACTGAAGTGAATTGGGACATGCATGTCTCCAAGCAATGATGTACTGCTGAATTGTGGCTAATCTCTGGAGGTGTCCCTCCACCCCCACATCTGCTACGATCTCTGGTCTGTGGGTTCCTGCAGTCGCTAGCCCCACAGTGTGATTTCATCCTGCTGAGACAGGACCACATGCAGAATGTAGCGGGAATCTCATAGCAATGGGGTCCTGGCTCCTGCAGCAGTGCCTGTGGGCCCAAGATGCGTTGCTGGACTGGGAAACTGCTTCGAGACTAGAACTGAAGCCTGCCACGTTACCTGGTCTGTACCTGGCTCTTTGGAGGAGACGGTGAAGTTCTGTAATCGTTGGACATTTGATGTAACATAAGAACTCCCTAATTAGGACGTTTATGAGTTAATCACATGGCACGTTGTTTGCTCCCTGCTGCAATACTGAGATGTGTTTGAGGACGTGGGGAAGCGGATCATCCTTTTTTTTGGCTTTGTGTCACCCTAATGCGTTACCTCCATCTGGTTGTCTGCTCCCCCCTCGCATCCCTCAGCTGGAAGTGTGTACCAGCGGCTATTAATAGCCGCATCCTGCAACAGTCTGCTCTTGCAGATGGGATTCTGAGCTTCTGAAGCCTAAAACTCATTACAAATGAAGCAATACGCTGTGTGGTACTTAATACAATTAGGCTTGCTAATTTAGGTTCTTGGGGCCAAATGTGGCCCCCAGTTTCTGCAGGAAGCTGCGGCCCAGCACATCCCATCGCCATGCGTTCAGCTGGTGTGATGGCCTCGGCTGCGGCGCCCTGTCCTCAGTGCAGTTTGTAAAATACCGATGGGAGGGCCTGGTCCCAACACCTTTGGCTTTGCATTCCCGATGTCGCTTGGGATCTGTGCAGCACCAGGATGGGAGAGCTGTTGGGCTACAGCCTGTCTGGGTTGTCCAAGGCTGTCGAGGGCTTGGACTCTCTCCTTGAACAGCTAAAACCAAATAAAGTACAACTTGCCCTCTCTGCACAAGGGTTTTCTGTATGAAAAGTAGAAGCCATCTCTCCCTTTCTGACAGGGATATTTTACCTGCAGGTGGAGGCAGAAAGGCAGAAGGTGATACACAAGCATTTCTGGAGCCTTCCTTTTTCAGGGGATAAGCAGCTGCGAATCCAGCAGCCCTTACAGTCAAAAACAGTTGTTGGTCACTTCACTTAACATCTCACGTACCCACACATTTCACTGCATGCATGTACCTCTGTAATTACCATTAGTAAGTGTTCTCCTGCTTGCCGGATTTGGCACTGGCTAGTAGGAAAAAGGGAGAGAAGGAATATACTGCCTCAACGTGGAAATGCTCGGAAGGGTTAGTAGGACGAATCTGCTGTGTTAATGATGAATTCAGACAAGCTCAGGTGAGGCAGGTGAAATTCTTGTGATGCATGCACAGGTGGGAACACTGGCCCCGAGGGTGTGTGCAGCCCCAGGCAGTGCTGACTGACCGGTCATGCGTAGGGAACAGCAGCACCCTGGTCCTTTTCAGTGCTGGTGGCTGCAAATATGACAAATGCTGAGGCTGAAGGGGCGTGTGTGTGTTGCTCAGAGGCTTGCTGGAGCGTGTCACTGCTGCACCTGCTGCTGGCCCCGTGGCCTGGGCACTGAGCACGACAGCCTCGCTGGGGATTCGGGTGCTGGATGTGGGTGCCAGCACCTGCAGTGAGGAGGGGTGGCGGAGGACTGGTGGCTGCTGCAGGAGCTGCAGACCCCACAGGCAGGTGGGAGCAGGGCTGCGGGGCCGTGCACAGGCGACGGTGCCAGGGAGGGGCTGCAGAGGGGCCGCGGCGCTGCGAGAAGCAGCAGATGGGAGCTGGGGTTACGTAGGCAGATGAAGTGAGAGGTGTGATCGCGCCTCGCTGTTGGAGCACACTGCACACCAGAATTGTTGGAGTCTCCATTTTGCATATGCATTTTTTTCAGAGAGCCTGTGGTCCCGCAGCCGTGCTGGTCAGGCACTGGTCCCTTGGGAGATGCAGCGCTTGCTGCGCCCCGCATGGCCTCTGCGGCCGGAGCCATGTTCAAGGCACGCCCCCAAGGCTTTCTGAACCCACCATCATCCTCATGGCTCACACACGTCTTAGGTTCTCCGACGGGTCAAATCCCAACCCTGGAAGAAACATGGGGGCAGCTTTTCATAGAACCATTAAGGTCGGAAAAGGCCTCCAAGGCCATCTGGTCCAACCATCCCCCTACTACCAATATCACCCACTAAACCATGCCCCTAAGCTCCACGTCCAACCTTTCCTTAAACTCTCCATCCCTTCACAAGGCAAGTGCACCCACTGCAGAGTTGCTGATGGCTGAAGCAGCAGCACAGCAGTGCATGGTGAAATGGAAAACTCCCTCAGCGATGAGAGAAGAGACTCTGCATAGAGCCGTATTTAGAGAGAGAAACTGCCAGAAATTGCTCCAAACTGTGCTCACGTCTGGTGTTTCCACTTGCCAAGGACCCACGCAGCCTTGGAAACCAGCAGGGATTTGGAGTTTTATTCTTGAAGACTTTGTGTCCTTAATTAAGAGAGAGCTCTGCTTTCTTTTGAGAAGCCTGCGGTTAAAACCGCCAGGTTGTTTTTAGATCCATTACACCTTTCCTCACACTGTCTGGGGGTGCAGTGGGATGCTCGTGTCCCTCTGGCCAGGAGGCGTGCAGACCTGCACCGTCTGTACTTGCTGGGCTGGGCTCAGCATCCCATTCTGGGTACAGAGGTCCGACTGCACTGCTATGTGATACTTGATGGTGCCAGCTGAATTTATGGGCACAAGTGTGCTCATGTACCCATGCGCACAGCATGTTTGTGTAAATGTGGAGCTGGCGGCGAGGTCTCTGCAGCTCTGCTGAAGCAGTGCCTGAGCACTGGGGCTGGGCTCAGGACTCTCCTGCTCCGTGCTGCCAGCCACTGTGTGGGGGCAGTGCCTGCGCTGTCATCCTCCTGAAAGTGTCATTGTGCAGAACAGCACAGATCCCTCCCAGTACATGGAGGCTGGGTTGTTACGGGTGCTCCCACTACCACAGTGATTTGTGATCTTGCCCAAAGTGTTCACTATGCTTATTTACTGTGGCCTGGCAACAGGGAGTATTTATCGCAGCAAATATGGCCAGCACCTGTGTTCCTCTGCAAGGGGGGGGCACCACAGCTGCCTTTTCTGCTTCATGACTTTTATGTTTGCAAAGTAATAATACAACTAGTCTGATGAATATGCAGCTGTTCACTTAACTGGCTATAAATGTTCATCATGAATCCAGACAAGAAACTTGGCCTGGTTTAAAGCACCACTGCAGAGCTGAATTCCTGACTTACTGCAGCACTTTGTTCTCTTGATTCTTCCCTGTCTTCGGAAAGTGACTGCCTCACCAAACCTCTTTCTTTCCTTGCAATCTGTTTCTGACAACGTGCGAAATTATTGACAAGGTGATGAAATCTGGTGGACTAGAATTTGCCAAAAAAAAAAGGATTTATTTTTTTCCCCCTGCATATGCAGTCTCAGGCCCTCAAAGGAAACCATCGCACTTCTAGACCCCCACATGCCACTGCACAGTTACGGGTGCAGAGCTGTGTCTGCAGGCAGTGACCGCTGAGCCATGGTCCAGCAACAACTTTTCAGCACACGTGCTGGCCTTGGAATAATGCAGGCGATACTTAGCACAAGAAGAACACGCTGTGTTATTGTCCTTGCTAGCTCTTCTCCATCAGGTGTTGGATACTGTTCAACAAACCCTGTCCCTTTTGTCTCGTTTGGATGAATATGCAGCAGTTTTATCCCCTGCAAAGACGAGAGATTTTAAGTTCCATTTTTAAAAGTTTGTCTCAGGATTCATTTGTTTCATATCTTTCCAGGAGCTTTGCTTCATGCCAGGTGGTACAGGCGGAGGTCACTGCAGGTTTATGATCACACAGGGCACACCTTTGGCAGACAAGCCACAAGCTGCCTGCTGGGAGTTGGGGCTCACATGAATTCTGCAAATGCTTTGTCACTCATCCATTGACTGTGACCGGCTTCTTCAGCAAAGTTAGCATGACAGAATAAGATTCATTAAATGGGAAAAAAATCCCAATGGACGATAATAGCTCATCTAGATTAAGCTTTTGGGAATGGTTTGTTGGGAAATATCCTGTCTTGGCAGGGTGCTTGGAAAAACTAATTCCATGAAGTTGGTACAGGTACCACATGGCATTGATTCTGGCATGTGCAGTTACCTGCAGCTGTACTTGCAGAGTTGCCTTTCAGACAGCCATGTCTGAACGCTGAGCTTGATCTGCTGGAGCTGGGACGTTTTGTTTTGCTGCACATAATGCTGCCAAGGTGGCTCCTTCCTGGCCCCTCTTAAGAGGAGCACGGGCTGCTTTTCCCCCCTGAAGAAAAGCAGCTTGTTTTAGACATTGCATTCAGTTACCTCTGGTGTGAGAATACAGAGGCTTGGTTAGACTTAGATTTACCTTTTGTTATGCTGTTGACAATGCAGTTTGGAGACTGGATGGCTGTGTTAGATGTATTTAATTACAGGTTTTCCTTCCTTATTGAATATCTGCTGGTACAATTACTAACCTGTAGTGAAAAGTGATAAAGCACATCGGAAACATCCAGGCCATTCTCTTGTCCCATCCCCCTCCAAAAAAAATGGGAAAACAATATGTATGTTTATCGTCAAGCATTGCTTTCTGGCTAGCAGGGTTTACAAGCAGTTCACCGTGTGCATTTCTTTTACTCTCCAAAAGTCATTGATTTTTGCAGTGTTGCAATTAGAAAACAAGAACCCTGTAAAATGGCGTTATTCCTGTATTTTAAAATGGAGTTTCAGTCTCCTGCGGTCTTTTTATTGGTTTCCCCCCTCTCCATCCCTGCTGAATGTTGCTTGAGTCAGCGTGTTGTAATTGGCCTGCAGAGATCCAGGTCTTGCTGGTATCACTTAAGCCCAAATGGCTTTGCTACAATTTCACCATTCTTTGGCTTCCCATGTAATAGAAAACACACGCTTCTGAGTGGTTTGTACCGCTGTTGTATTGACTGGGAGCACTTGGCTAATCACTTCCTGTAATTAAATTCTTCACTAGGAATAAAGTTAATCTTCTCAGAGCACGTAAAACCTGACCCGCAGCCTGAACCAGCAGAAACACTGTTGTTTATAGGCACCTTCGTCCAAGTGTAAAGGCTCCCTTCCCAAATCAGAAGCAATTAGTATAATTAGATATTCTTGTTCCTGAGCCAAGGATATATAATAATAAACTGTAACCGATACAGCAGCTTTCCTCTAAAGATTTTGTAGGCTTTCAAAATCACAAGGGACCATTTTGCCTGTTCACTTTGACCCCTGCTGAAACACAGCTCTGATCAAGCCCCGTCAGTCTGATGGCGTTGTCTTGCTCTCCTAAAGACATACAGGGGGGTTGCTGTGCTCCTCTTTAATGTTCACATGTGAATGTTAACACGTTCTCAGTTGATCATGGGATCAGCCTCTAAATTGCTGAGATCTTCACATGAGCAGGCAGAGCCCAGCAAGCTCAGGGTTTGCTCATGGACAGAAGCTCTGTGGTTGGGTGTGGAGCTGGAGGTAAAAGGTGGGGCTGGGGACATACCACCATGTCCTGGCACTTTGGTTAGTGAAAGCTTGGGAAATGACAGCTGAGCCTGATGGGCAAGAGGCATGCCGTGTGCTGGTTTCATGTTTCTTCGTTAGTCTTTTCCTGGGCGTCATGCAGCACTGTCTGTGAATATAGTTTTAGCTGCCCAGTTTCCTTTAAATTCATTCTGGACTAATTCTGGACATTTTCTCAGCACTGTGGTGCTCAGTAAGTTAGACAGAGAAAAATCAAGGAGACTTTCCCCAACTCCTTTCCTCTGTGTTTGCATAAACACATTAATAAACTAATTGACCAAATCCTTGCTGGCTGGCTGAAGCATTAAGCTTGCTATGGGTGGCTGACTTGAACCATATGTTTTGGTCCCAAGGCTTCTTTGGGTTTTTAGAAGAGGTTCAGAAAGTGCCTATTTGCATCATCTTGAAACATTCACATTCCGAGCACAAATAGTTTTGCATAATTTATTACCCTCACTGTAGCTTTGCTCATACTCCTAAGTTCAACTTCAAAGTACTGCATTCTCTCTCGTGATTATTTATGTGCGGAAAAACAAAACAACATTAAACACCATCCAAATATTACTGTGTTTTCATCTGATGGAGAAACTCAGTAGTTCTTTCATAGCCATAACATTTCTTATTAAGAGAAAAAGTCAGAAAAAAAATAACCTTCAAGCAACCATTAACATTTACCTTTCCTGGAACTTAGACCAATCAAAATCTAGTGCTTATAGCAAGCACATATGTGTACCTGGATGCTGCCAGGTACTTGCCATCAGCTGTTTAATTTGGGCAATTAAGGTGTATTTGTAAATTCTACTTTTATTTAGAGTGAGATTCCCGTTCTGGTTATCAGACAGACCGCTCTGGAGAGGGTTGAAGAACAGGTATAATAAACTGGGTCTCGGCTTTTAAGCCACAAAAAGGAAAATAAAATGCTTGTGGGTAGCGGGAGGGCTTCCTCGCCCCTTTCTCCCGGTCGGTGCTCCTGCTCCCAGCAACGCTGTGGCCTGGGGGCTGCTCACAGCCACGGAGGTGGCCAGGTGAGCCAGAGCATGTCTGAAATAGAGCTGGCATGGGTGGTGTCCCTGTTAATTGGAGCTCTTCAGGCACCTAATGCGAGGTGATGTTTTGGAGTCCCTGCATCATTTGACTTCAGCTGAGCGTTTTGCCATGGCTGGAAGCGGGGATGCTCTGCAGCATGGGGCTGCCGGCAGCAGCAGGGTTAACTCCAGCCTTCCAAAACACTTCCCATGTTTCAGGTTTTTGTAGACCAGCTTCCAGGTCTGAGGCCTAAGGCATCAGATGGATTTTCTCTCTTCCCATGATTATGGCTGCAGTGCTCCTGGGGACTGACAGGCCAAAGAAAACTCATTAATTACTGCAGCAATTAAGCCGTGGAAGTAAGCCTGCATAGCCAGTGGTGCAGTTGGCCCCTGGTGCACATGGTGCTGAGCTGCGTCTGGAGATGTGTCTGTGGCTCACCAGGACTGGAGATGTGGGAGCAGCGCAGCAAGCAGGGCTGCAGCAACAGCAAAGCTGGCATCGAAATCTGAAAGGTTTCTACTTTGCAACAGGACATAACTCCTCCTGCAGCTGGGCATGTTTCAAAGGTGAGCCTGAATTTGGCAGTTCTAGGGTGAAATCCTGATGAGAAATTTTGTTGTTAATTAAAAAAAAAATTACATGCAAAACGTTGTCATGAAAAAAAAAATCATTTCCTTCATCCCACAGTTAAAGGCTTGGAGATTATTACAAGTGCTGGTTTGCTATTGCAAAAGTAAGAGCTATACATTGGAGCAATGAGACCCACTAACACAGGCTGTTCACTTGGCACAGTCCTTAAATACTAACTTCCTCATTAATTGTCAGAACACATACATTTTTTTGGGTAGAATCTCACAAATTAACTGTGTGGCTTTCACCTACATTTATCTAATTCTCTTTAAGCTGCTTCGAAGTAGCTCAGAGCCATCTAAAACCGGATGTTTTATGCTACATTACAACCTTGCTCCAAAGGTGAGTAGTCCATCTTTCGCTTGGCAGCTTTTTATCTGGTCCTTGGTAGATGAAGATCAGTTGCTTCTGCTGAAGGCCTGCAATTGATGTCTGTTGCTTTTCCACCATTACTTTAAAAAAAAAAAAAATCTAACCACGGCCACCCCAATTTACAGTTCGTGTTTTGAGAAAGGGGCTCTTATGTCTTGCCAGCCCTCAGCATGTTCACTTGTTAAATTATGCATATGCTAATGAAGTGTGAAAATCAGCCAAATAACAACTCTCTGTAATCACTTAATGTCCCCAGAGTATTGTGGCTTTTTTATTATTATTATTTTATGATTTGTGACCCATTCTGAGTCACGTTTCTGCAGGGTGTTCTTCCAACAACTGAGGTTAATTAGCATTTTCACTTTTTCCCCTTCTGAAAGAAGCCCAAACATGTGTTCACAACCCACAGCGCAGTTTGTGTTTGCTGTCTGTTTTGTATTCAGTAATCCCCAGATTTTCATTATAGTGAGCAGCGGTTTCCCAGCACAATTGCTAAAATCCACATCACTGCCCTCAGCTTGCGTCTGTGCATGTTGGAACGTGAGGTGTCCTGCAGCCGCCTGGGATGGCCGTGGGTGAATTTTGCATTGTACTGCTCTTTGTCCCACCCTTGGCACTGCCCCCAGGATGAAGTGCTGTCTCACCATGCGTGTGCACAGACAGACTCGGAGACCGCCTGCTGACCTCCTTCCAAGAGAATTTCATCAGAATGTTAAAATATTTTGTTGGTTCATGAGCTCTCCTGTCACTGCCACTGCAGAAGTCTACACAAAGTGTTACAGTTTGATTCAGCCTGTACCAGGCAGGCAAAACCCATCAGTGTACATGTATGATGGGTTGTTGCTTGTGGTTCATCAGTGGCCCACTAGAAACGTGCTGTTCCTTGTTCCTGACCTCAGGTGATGCTGTGTGCCACGCTGCGTCGTTGTACCTGAGGCATGAGGTTTTGGTGCTAATCCTTCTCTGTAGGAGAGACTGTCTGATATTCATCAGTATTATGGGACATTGCCAGACTTGGAAGTCTGGGTGAGGCTTGTAGGGAAGGTTGGAGTTATTGAAGGTAGGTGATGCTGCAAATGTTTGGGTGACGAGCTCCAAACCAAAGCTGTCTGATACTCAGAGTTACAGCACCATTTAAGTCTGTTTGCCATGGGTTTTGGTACGTGGCCTTGGTCAAAAGTCCTAATTCCCTTTCTGACAATTTCCCCTGGCAGTTGTATTAGTGTGAGGGGAGGGAAGCCCAGCGTCTTGCCTTGCCATGCGCATCAGGCAGGCCCTGGATGGCGTACAAGGCAGCATTGCCTAACATCTGGTAACATTTGAACATCTGCTTTCTCACCGACAGCACAAGGGAGAGTAGAGACGGGTGCCTGGCTCTTGTTGCACAGTGGTGATGCGATGATAATTTGCAAGAGCTCTACATGTAAGTCATTTCTAGAAAAGTGGCCTATGAGACAGTTTGTCATTGTGCGTTCTCAGTCAAAATTACTGGATATTGCATAAATCCATGCCTGTGCGATGCTGACCAAGTGTGCTTGAGCCCGTTGTCACTCTGTGGCCCAGCTCTTGCTGGATAAGGGTCACATTTCACGCTTGCACTGCTCCTGCCCTGTCTGTAGCTGGTCAATGTCACTCCATTCTCCTATGATGTATGTGCTGTAGAGTCATGCTCTTCGCCACTAACAAAAGGTTTGTTGAACCAAAGCATGGGCAATAGAAGAGAAATAGTTCTCTGCCTTTGCTTGTGATGAGGCCCTAACTCTTAGGAAATTACCTTTTATATTGTCTGTCAGTGCACAGTTTAAAAAACAAGACATGTAAAAAACAAGTGTTTTCAGTGGTGATGCTGTGGGAGCCTTGTAGTCTGTGCTATAAATCAGATGGGTATGGGCCCGTGGCTGGTCAAGGCCTGAAACATTTATAAGCCAAAGATCACTGTGGAAAATGGCAAGGGAAATACTTGCCATAGGCCTGGTCTCCACAGAAATTACTAATTAAATTTCATCTCCCACACACCTGAACGCCACCGTGAGTCTTTAAACCTGAGCAGTGCAAACAGCAGTGATAATGACGTGCTGATCACGGGATGAGCAGCTGCTGCAGCTGCTCCTTTGTCTGACACAGGTCCTAAGTCAGTGGTGTGAGATGCCCAGGCTCGTAGCGCCATGGGGGCTCCAGCCCAACATGGTGGTGGGATGTGGGCCAGGGGTCAGCCACAGGTGGAGGAGTGGGTGTTCTCCTGCTTTTCTGTGGAGCAGGGTCCCAAGGGAGAAGCAGCAAAGGGTGGGATGTGCCCCCCCCTCCTTGGGTGGACTGAGGGCTGGAGTTTTGGAGGAGTCCACCCATCGTCTGTGCCTGCCCAAGCCATGCTGGAAGGGATGGGGCACCCTGCTTCTCCACGGGGCCCTCGGGAGTGCAGTGGCTTCTGCAGGTGCTGAGGGCAGTGGTGGTGGCGAGCTGCAGCAGGAGAGGTCAGCTCAGGAGGGGTGAGCGCTTCCATGGCCGTTTCTGAACTGTTTCCAAAAGGAGCAAACCAGAAGTGTTTTCTGATGGACTCCCAGATTCCCGAGGGAAGAAATTATTTGAAGCTTTCTCAGTGCTGCTTTTGGTTTATTTATTGTGTTTGAATGAATCTGTCTGAGACAGCAGGAGGCAATGTAGCCAGGTTTCAGACAGCTGTGTGTGTGCAGGCAGCACCTTGCTTGGTGAACAGAAACTGCCAACACAAAGCAGAAATCCTTGGGAAACCTTTCTGCAATGCGAACCAAGACTGTGAGTCACCATGGAAGATTATAAGCATTCTGGTAGCTGCAAGAGGTTAAATTTTTTGTTATCTGCAATAGGAGGAGGTAAATGAAGTGACTTTGATAGGCGGGACGTGGTGTACAGGAGAGGTTTAGAGTCAGCTTTCTGTAGGAAATTTTCAAAGTGTGAGGTGGAGAAAAGCTCCAGTGCAGGAGAGGCCAAATTTGCAAGAGCTTTCTTCCTTTTGCTCCCTCCTTTACTTTTGTTGGAGGGAGTAGTGTAATGGGGGAAAGGAGATGGGGACTTCTGCTTGAGTAGAGTTATGAATAGCAAATATGTGATTTCCAATAGCAAGTAAAATGACAACTGGATATTTTGCTAAAAGTGAGTTGACAAGTTTGATTGCATGCAGATCTGAAATAGGGGTCACCATGTATATGAGCAATGACTTTCTGCCGCTGCTTAACTTCACACAGCAGGAACATTTTCAGTATTTCTTTCTGTATTTGTCACTTGTTTTGGCATGAACAAGTCAATTTTCTGTGTACTTCAATTAACTTTTTGTGTTACTGGTAAGACTTCACCAGGAACAACCAGGTTAAGCTGCTGCTTTGATTCTTGCACTGTGGCAGAGGAACAACATCAAAATTATTTTGGTCTAACAATTTTGTCCAAAATACTTTGTACTAATACCGCCTCAGGAAGCATTGTGTGTAGCTTCAGTGATACAGCCCTCGACACCAGAAACAGCTCCCAGCAAAGATCTTTAATTCCCTGTCAGAATCAACTTAATTAAATCCCATCTGACTGAGAGCGCATTTTCATTTGATCTAACGAATGTCCATACTTCCATGTGGAAGCTTATTACATCCTGGAGTTTATTCCCTGATAACAAGCAAAGTTTGTCTGCCCTGTTTCCACTAAAGATAGATTAAAATGAAAACCAAATGAAATTTTCCTTCGGAGAGGACAGAGTCCGCGGTGCAGTGATTAATTAAAACGGAAAGCACGGGGCCTGGAAGCAAATTTGTTGTCTTGCAAGGTGCGGTTGTGCTGGTACCCGCTGGAGCGGCACACCGGTGGGACGTGGCGGCCGCTGGCTCCTGCGGAGGAGTCTGAGCTGCCCCCGGGGATGGACACGTGCCTGCTGTGTGGGGTGGCCCATGGGGCAGGGTGCTCTGGGGAGAGCCTCGTGGCGTGGGTCGGCCGCTGAGCACGCTGCGGGCCTGGCTCTGCCTCCAGGCTGGAGGCACCCACAGAAGCTGTCCCCGTAACTCACCTCACGGTGCACAGCAGCAGAGGAGCCGGGGAATATTCTGAGCTCTCCAGGCTTGTCCAGAGGATATTTCTGCTTTCAGCTCTCTGAAATCCGGATTGTTTGCACTCTCAACTCACGGTAAAATTAACAGGCTGGTTTTGTGCTAATGAAAGGGCTTTACCAGAGAGCGACCAGTGGGTACCCCTTTGCTGTGTATTATCAAAGGTTTTGTCAGAGGTCTGCTATACGTATCTCTTTTGGATGATGATAATGATTAGCAGCCTAGCTGGGCTGCCAACCATGGGCATCTTTAAGCTGAAAGATACTGGTTCTCTCATGTCAAAGATGAATTCCTATTTTCACAACCTATCAGATCCCAAAAATAGCATGACCATGACCTCTCTATTTCAGATACAGATTGAATAGTGATTTATCATGCAGGGAAATAAGTTTGAAAAAAGGTATGGTTGTACCTTTTTCTGGGCAAACATGAGGATGTATTTAAGCTGTGTACTGGATCCTTATCTAAGTTGGGAAAAGAGAGTACAAACAGGTGTGTATTTTTTGAAATGGAAAGTCATGATCAGTTTCAAAAAATAATGTATGTTTTATAAATTGCACGTATAATAACATTGTTGGGTTTATTTGTTTTTTACTCCCTGCTACTTACTAGCAAGAGACACGATACTTTCTTACTCAGACAGATAGTAGGAGATTTCCAGGGTGAAAGCAGCACACACAACAAACACATGAATGCCTTTTGACCTCCTCAGGCTGCATTGCTTCTGATTTTGCTGTATGGTGTTGTGGCTGGCAGGCACCACGTAGGCATGTTGTTAATTTGGTTAGCTGCTGTCTGCTTTGTGTTTGAATTGGACAGGCCTTTGCAGGGGCTGTGCCTGGTACATGTTCTGAATCATGACATCAAATGATGCTGAGTGTTATGAGGTACAGAAACGTACGTGCACACACACTGTGAACCAATACAAGCAAAAAATGCAAAGTTCCACAGATTAACTCATTTGTAGTTATAATCTCCTTCAGCTGCTTCACGAATTACTTTTAATCAATTCATTTTAGTGGCTCAGAACATCATTTAATGAGCCTAACTCTGAGCTGAGAAAAGGAAGGTTTAATTAAAATACTGCATGGAAAATGTCCTGAGACGAGCTCTTCCAGAGGCTGACTGAAGGTGATGGCTCAGACACTCAGCTTCCATTGAGAGAAATGTTAAAGTCGGCAGAAAATCCAGTTCATTACGAGTTCCAATCCAAGTCCTGGGGAGTGGCCAGCTGCGGGGGCTCTGTCAGGTTTTTCCTGGGCAAACGTGGGTTTTCCTCTGCTTCAGGAGGGGTTTGTGCCCCCTCGAGGGGACACAGCAGCAGGCTGGAGATGTGTTCAGGGAGCTGCGGGCAGCAGGATGCCTGTGGGCAGATGCCAGTGCTATTGGGGGAGCATTGTGGCCCTGGCTGAGCTTTTGCTCAGGCCTGGGCTGTTTCAGACCAAGTACCTGCAGCACTGTGCTTCAAGTAGCACTGCCTGGCACCCCAGGGATACAGCAGCTTGAGCCCCATGGGAGGGAAACCCTTGTAGGTGCTCCTCTGCTTGATACAGCTCCAGATGTTGAATTAAGCCTTCCTTAGCTGATTAAATTCAATTCTAGGGACAGTCCGTATGTAGCTTTAGTGTGTTTGCTTCCTCCTAAGCACAGAATTGGGATATTAAGCATATTCATTCAAAAACTAGTGCTCTCTAAAGTCTGTGGCTGCCACACAGTCTTTCTTGAAAGGCAGAGAAGCAGAGGGTTGCTCCGTGCAGAAGGTGTTTGTCATACACTGGATATGTTCCTTGTTGGGCTTTCCCCATTCCCCTGGGGATGCTGGGACCCCTGTGTTTCACTGGCTGTTCTCGCTCCACACTGCATCCCCACGTCCCTCGCACACAGACAAGCAGATGCTCGCCTTTCCTCACCTCCTTATCAGAATGCTGCAGTTGGTCCATGCTGTCTGAAGAGGTCTCCACTTCCAATAGGCCATCCATCCTTTTTCAGCTTTGTTCTTTGCTGTAGTTAGTCTATAGAGATAGGCTGTGTCACTTCTTTATGGCTTGTCAATTTGGGGGACGGAGCATCTTGGCCAACACCTGGTGGGAGCCAGAGCCTCCAGTTTGTAACTGGAGCACCCCTGAAAAGCAAACGTGCACGTTTGGCCAGCAGTGGCATTTTGGTGATGAGATGTCTGATCCCAGAAGCTTCAGAGGAGATGAAAGCAAAGCAGTCTTGCTTCCAGAACTGGTGAGAAAGTGAACAGTTGTGATATCCATCATCTAAGTGCCCAGCCTGGAGGCCTTGAGATCTGAAATGTGCCTGTTCACGCACTCAGGTCGCGCCGTTTTCAGCACCACACTGCCTTATTCCTGTGAACCATCTGTTATCCTCGCAGCTGTTACGGAAACCATCTGCAGAGCATGAAACAGGAGGGAAGTTGATTGTGAGGTGTCATGGGGAACCCCATGATGGCAGACCTCAAGGGGAGCTGTGGACAGGCAGAGGAGCTGTGCGGGCAAGGGAGGACCCTGTGAGAAATCTGACATGAGGTACCTGCTGCTCATGACATTGTTTAGATGTGAGAAAAATGGGAAGGAGGTGAAAAACAGAAAAAATCTCTGATGGGGGAAATTCTGAGCTAAGTAACCCACGTGGTGGATATTCGTTATGGGATCCCTAGCAGCTTGTTTAACCATCCCATGCCTGGACTTATCCACTGGTAAAATTGTTAATATCAGTCCCTGTGTTTGTATTTTCTGATCTTTAATGTAGCAAATCTCTGTTAGTGCTGCTGGGTACTGAATGTTCAATGTCAGTGCCCTATTAGAAACGTCACTTGAGAGAGGAAATCTCTGTAAAAGTTATCGCATGTTCTACTGTCTGCATTCATCCAGGATGAGGGCTCCATACGCTTCAAACTGGAGTAATGAAAGAGGAACAGAGAATGACATCAGTGCAAAATGATAAATTTCAGTCATAAGCTGAAAACAGCTGCTGTGCATGAGAGGAAAGCTTGCAGCTTCCAAATTTAACTCACTTAGATGACATTTGGGTACTTCTAATTAAAATTTTAAAAAATCAATAGGTTTTACTGATAAGCTAACAGATGGCTTTAGCAAGATGACCAGAAAGACAGAACGCGTGGCACACTGAGCGCTTTGGCAAAACGTTGATCCCGGTATCTATGCACCGACTGTTTTGCTGCAATAGTATTTTAACAACATTTTTAACATGTATTAGGGTTTCCTAGTTCTGCGAGGCAATATCTGGAGTATACATGTATGTAATGATAACCAGAGTCGTTTGCAGTAGTGGTCAGCGTGACATTGCTCTTGCTAGAAAAGCAGTTTGTGTTCCTCCTGAGGACAAGGAGCTTTCACACACAACGTGCTAGGTAAGGTAACATCCAGGTTAACATCCATGAATTTGTTTCCTGCATCAGCTGCTCAGAGTTCAGCAGCCAGCAATGTCTCTGGGTACTACAAGCTTTCAGAAAGTCTTTGGAGATCAGACCACCTCCTTGTCTTCTCATTCCTTCCTACCCATGACCAAGAAGTGTCCAGACGCTCCCGTGGCAGGCCTGGGTGGGGAGCCGGGTGCTCTGATCCCGTGCTCTCGCCATGGAGAGGGAGCTGTCTGGAAGTCTTAGAATTCTTTCTTTTAGGCACTTTGAAATTGGCACTGTGGTGAAAAAAGCTACAGAGAGGCACTGGAGGAGCTACCAGATGGAAAATTCTTTATTCTAGGTCGGTAGCACTAAATTATTCTCTGCTGTAACAAGGGCAGAGAAATTTTGAATGTGACAGTATTTTTAGCATTTAAATCTAGGAGATTTATTCCATTTTGGGGAAGATTAACAGCTGCTGCTAGCTCTGTAGCATTCCAACATCGTGACAGGAAATCGTACCCAGACTGCAGAGCTCAGCATCCCGCCCGGCCCTCCCTGAAGCTGCTGGGAGATCAGGACTTGCTACGAGGAAAGAAATGGGTCAGAATTTTCCCCGGGATTTGGAGGCGCTCTTGCACTGTGCCGAGCTGCGGAGCCTTGCTGTGCCGCCTTCACCGCAGCCTGGCTCGGTGCGAGGTCAGGCAGGTGCAGACGCTGTGCGCCAAGTGCTGCGCTCTGGTTTGCTTTCTCGGCGTGTAATAATGTTTCGGGGCATTTCGCTGATGATACCAGATTCTTACTGGGCTTAATGCAGTGGAATTGATTTCTGTTTGCCAGGCTATCATTCCCCTCAGCAGGGAAAAATCAATGCAGATCAATCACATGTGATTTTGCATGCCATTAGATCCCAGTTTAACCTCTGCCGTCCTGCTCCCTTTCTCCCCCTTGCCCCCTGTGGGAGAGCACACAGTTTGGAGGAGAACTGATAGCACGGCCTGGCCGTGTGTGACCCTGCCAGCTGCACTCTGTGCCATGTGGGTGGCACCAGGGGGCATGTCCCTGTCTGCCTTCCATGTAGCTTTGCCTGTGTTTTTCTTTTTAGCCCATCTTTTGTGTAGCCAAGAGGCCTTGAAGTCCTCCTTCCTTTGGTTCCTCCTTAGCATTTTTGACAGGCTGTTAAGAAAGCTTCAGAGGATTTGTAGCAGAGGATTTGGGTCTTGGAAAGGGCTTTTCCCTCTGCATTCCTGGAGCCGATGGAGCTCTTGTGCAGGGCAGGGCTCTCAGAGCTGCCCAGTGCCCTGCTTTATTTCACGGGAAGTGATTCCGAGAAGCCCTGGCCATCCCCAGAAGAGGTGAATGGGATCTGTGAAACCTCAAAGTCCATGAAGTGACCGGGAGTACCCACAATTTCCTTACACAGAAGTCCTTGTTGTAAGGACTCGTGGAGGCTCTGCTCCCAAAACATTCTCAGTTTGTCAGCCAGTTGATGCTGTGACAGAAAGGCGTGCTTTGCCTCTTTGCATTTGGGGCTTGAGTTTTGTTTGTTTTGAGTGTTGTTTTCTTTCCCTTCCCTTTTGTAAATCATACAAAACTGGAAGAATGTTGTTGCTCCTTTGGAAAAGCCTTTCAGTGTTCAAGCCTGCACACTGGTATTTTCACAATTCTCCTTCAAAACTCATGGTTTGTTTAAAGCTCTGATGTGCAGCGTGAAGGTCTCATTGCTAACATCCTGCGTATTTCAGGGTTGTTAAAATACCCTGTTATCTCTGTTATCTACCCATTAACAGAGGGGCTGCCTTGGGATGGGCAGGATGTGCTTGCAGTGAGCTGTTATCCCACTCTTACCAGCGTTAAACTGGATTTGACAACTCAGCTTGGGATTTGAATGATCTAAATCCTTCTTCATTTGGCAACCCATTTTGCTGTTATTTATGGTGCTTCTGAATTTATTGCCATCCACAGATTTGGAGGCTTTGCATGCAGTGCCATCAGTGAAGTGATTTATACAAATAACAAAAAGAAAGGGTCTTCCAGTGCCACGCTGAGGTCACAAATCCCCTTTGTGGCCTCACTTTTCTGCTCCAGCTCAGCGCTCTGGCTCCCGGTCAGTGCCCAGCCTGCAGCGCTGCGCCCAGGAGCCTCCTGGTGGATGGGGCACGGGCCGGGCGCTGAGGTACGGGACATGGGGCTGCCCAGGGCACCCATCCCAAAAGGGACTCGTCCCTCTGGGGGAGCAGCCACAGGGGAAGGAGGTGCAGAGGTGAGTGGTGAGGCTCAGGGCCTTGCTGCTTGTCCTGCCTGAGCATTGGGCAAGCGTTGCGCTTCCAGTAGGTGCATGAAAAAGTAGAGGGAGAAAGGAACGAGAGCAAAGCTCTGTATATCTGGCAGGAGCTGTATAGCCAGTGTTGGTTTATATCCAGGGGGATTTTTTGTTCAGGTTTTGTTTCTGCATTTTTATCTGCTGATTATTACTGTATGGTGCATCTCTCAGATCTTCCATGACTGCAGGTCGACACATCCTTTTGGCTTCAGCAGAGCTCTGCCAGCTTGTCGTCTGTCCAACAAAGTAACAGAAAAAGCACCTATTTGTCACTTACATTTGGGAAAGGAAAATCTAGCGCCATTTTATGCAAAGACATCTCCATTACAGTTTGAACAATCTGCTAAGAGTACTACCACTTCTAGCTTTTTGGGCAGTACACACAGTCTGATGCAGAGGCTGGGCACATCTGCCCTTAAACAGCATGGTGAGGAATCAGGGGGTGCCTTCAGCTGCCGCACTTGTCCCCCCCAGCCAAGTGACGGTGACCGAGCACCAGGACTCGGAGGCCTGGGGCAGATAAGCAGCCTGTGTGAGGTGTTTGTGAGAATGGGTGAGCTTCAGGGGAAACCATGCATGGCAACATGGAGATGTCAGCTCTGGGTCTTGCTGGATTAGAAATAGCTGATTTTGCAGTTTTGTGACTTACTCTTTTGTGGATCTCAGACGCAAGCTCTGCTATTCACAATCTTGCTGCTCTGGCCAATTTATCATAATGATGCTTACAGTGATGCTCTTCCTGCCTCTAAGGCATTTTCTCTGCAGTTCATGAGAATGAAACTTTGCAAAAATACCTGTGTCTGTCATCGTCCTGCCATGCAGACGGAGAAGAGCAGTGCACAGGAAGGCTGTGTGACTCCCGAGGATGCAGAAGAAACGGGAGCGGAGGTAATGAAGGAAGACACGATCGTGTGTTGACTCATGCATCCTCTGTCTCACGCTGACAGCGCCCTGACACACCTTTGGCAGCGAGCACGAGGCTGGTGACAGCACCGCTGCGAGCCCTTGCAGTGAGACTCCCCGCGTGTCTCTGGGCTGCTCTCGCACTGCCGCGCTGGGAGCGTGCGTGGCTGCTGCCGCTGGTAGGGCTTCTCAGCCAGCGCCTGCCAGCCTACCTGCCAGGGCATCCAAAAGCAGGCGCTAAGTGTAGTAAGCACAAGACAAGTGTGTTTCTAACAAGGTAATAAAAAATTTTGGATCATCCAGTAAAGCTCTTGCTGCTAAGGGTTGCTGTAACATGCGTACCTCAGCTGGAAAGGGTGTTCTTACCATGCAGGCAGATTTTTCCCTGTCTTAACTGGCTTTGAACCTCTTGGCTTACTGTGCCACACAGAGCACCTCTTTACAACCTGGCAGCCCGTTGGATCAGCCCTGTGGTGCGACTAGAAGCTGCATGCGCAGCTGGTGATGTGCAGTGGGCCGCACCATCCTGCCCTAGCAGAAATCATTCTGCCCCTTGGGAAGGGGTAGACTTTGAAAGAAGTGGTGAAAACTCAGCGATTCTGTGCAAGAGAGGCCCTAGAGAATGATGCCAGGCAGAGGGGAGGCACAGGTGGTCCTCACCTCCCAGGGCAGGTGGGACAGCACGGACAGGGCACCAGAAGTGGGTGCCTGGACCCCGCACACACGAGAGAGGTGGGCGGCTGTGGGGATCCAGCTTTTGGCACTGACTTCAACCCTCTGGTTTTGCCCTCTTTCTGTGTAATAACTGGCTCGTTTCCTCTTTACCTGGAGAATGAGCCTTCACTCGACAAAAGAATAGGGGGAGGGGGAAACCTGCTGTTGATCGTGTGTGTACCCGTGTGTGTGTATTATAAATTTCCTATTTTTCTGATAAAGCTGCACCACTACAGTGAAAATCAAATCCAGTCTTTGATATTTTTAGCATGAAAGCGTGAAGGAACATTAATGCTCTCAGAAAGGGAGAGCTGCGGGCTGGTGCTGCTCGGAGGGGAGGGTCTCCATGGAAACAGTTTTCTTTAAATTCCTCGCATTCGGGGCACTGAGCATGTAGCGGACGATGAAGGAAATGAAAAAGCAGAAAAAGAGAAGCTTTTTTCCTTTTTGTTGTCACAAAACTACTGTAGGAACCTTAGGAGAAATGGACATAAATTATTGATCATTTCAATACACATAAATGCGAATTTTAATAAATAATTGCCTGGTCTTGTCTCGAGCGCCGCGGGAGGAGATTGGCAGGCGGCAGCCTGTAACCTGCCAGCCTGCGCCGGGGCCACAACTTTGCCGCGAGACATCTTTGATGAGGGTCTGGTGCTACACCCTGCTGATGCATTTTAATCTTTTTAAAGCTCCTTCCTTTTTCCCGTGGGAGGTGTTTTCCCATGTAATGCTGGGCTGCAGTTATTGCCCAGGGGTGTTTAGGAAGAGCAGGAGTGAGCCCACCTGTGTCCGTGGAGAGGTCCCAGTGCTGTGGGTGGGCGTTGGATGGGGCTGGTGCTGGGCGGTGAGCAGAGCCCTTCAGTGTCCTCCAGCAGCCTGCCCACGGCTTGTGCAGTGTGAGGCATGCCAGGTGCAGAACTGTTTGCATAGCCAAATTTACACCCGTCTCCCATAAAGAGGGAGAGTGCAGGTTTGGGGTTAATTTTCCTAAGGGATGACATGGTGCTGTTAGCCAGGTTCTGCTGCTGAGCTGCAGGAAGGCCTGGCTGCGGGCAGGAGCGAGCTGCCTGGCGCAGGGAGCCTGCTCCTGGCCCCCCATCAGGTAGCTGCTGTGGTCTGAAGAACGTCTCACTGCAGCCAGCAAAGTTACTTTAACTCCTTGAAAAACCAAGTGACCTAAAACCAGTGGCTGGTGATGGAGGAGATCAAATAGCACAAAGCAAGTACGTTTTCAGTGGTGTAATTTTAGAAGGAAAAAAATACCTCCTAGTGTGAGGTGCACATTCACACTGCTCTTTGTGACTTTTACAGGTCCCGGGCTGCTGCGGCAGCGTCTGCTCTAAATCTGTCCCCAGCACTCTCCGGGTGACACCCCTGCTGACGCGGGGCTTGGTGAGGACGCTGTGGTGCCACGCACCACCCCGGGGGCCAACCCACCTGCACCGCTCGTGCCAGCTGGCCTCAGGTGCTCTCTGTTCACTATTGCTCGGGGTGTGTTCCTGATGTTCAGGTGTCCTCGGGCACCCGCGGGCAGCTCCACAGGGATCCCGGGAGCTCCTTCCCTGTCCTCCCTGCAGCAGGCCCAGTGCACCCCCAGGGCACAGGGAGCAGTGCTGGGGCCAGCTGCTGGGCTGCCCTTGGGCCTGCGGGCTGCCCGAGCACACGGCAGCGGGTTTGGATGCTGGCCCCGAAAGAGAAAGGGGTGGCTGGGGAGGGGGGGAGCTAAGTACTTAGCAGAGGACAGGTAGTTGGAAACCAGTGTTACAGGTATAAAACGTTGCCTCAAGTGTGCCTGTTACATACATTGCTGACTGGAAACTGTCATGAATGAAAACTTCTGTCTGAATTAGGGTTTACCTCAAGCTGCTGAACTGGATTTGGCTCCAAACACAAAATCTCTCAGTGCTTAAGCATTTAATTTTAGCTGCAAGACCTGTCTGCAGCTAGGGATGCAATTGCATGTGAGAATGGGAGACATCTTTTGGGATATGTTTTTCTTACATTTGTTGTATTCAGCATCCTTTCTCTGAAATTGCAGATTGGTTTCTGATTCTGCAGGATCCTCAAATTTTGTAGCAAGTCCATCCGATTTTATAGCAGCATGGGTGAGATGTGCCCTGTCTAGGTAATCACTGTCAATGCTTAACATGTTGAAAATGCACTCCCCTCCTGTCCTTTGGGAGGCATTCACTGGGCGGGGTGCCTGTATGAAAGAGATTACATCAGATGGATGTTTTGTTTGCTGAAGTTTTACTGATTTCCTTTGTAAGCTCCTTGCTTCAACACAGCTTCTTTGCAGAGGCTTCCCTCATCCAAAGAACTTCATGGATCCTTGCAGCTCCGGCCTATCAGTCAGGCAAATCTGAGATGACAGAAGTGGGTGGGTGGTACCAGGGAGATTTGTTTTCCTAGTAGAAGGGGTGCAGGAAGCTGCAGGCTCCAGCACCACGCTCTGTGGATGTGGGGGCACTTGGCCACACCCTTTGCTTTGCTTTCCATAACCCTTCTGGATTCTCTCTCAGGGCCCAACTTGGATGCTTGGCACTTTTTCCTTGCATTGTTACATCTCTGGCTAACTCCTGTCCGAGTCATCATGCAGGAGGGTAACTCGAGGCTGGAAAAAGCTGTTGCATCTAGCTCAGTTTTGCAGTGTAGAGGGTGTCAGATAACCCAGCTATTTTTGCAAGTATTGTTCCTACCTACCCCCACCCAAGTCTCCAATAAATCTTTGAAAGATCAGAGGTTTTTCTGTTGTTGTTTTTTTTTTTTTTTTTTTTCACCTTGGGTCTCTTAGTTGCTTCTGATCAGTGTTGGGTGGAAATGGGCTGTGCATCACCTTAGCTGGTACACTGATGCATTGTAAACCTGTTGGCAGTGATGTGATCTGTTACCAGAGGTTTTACGTATGTGTAGATTGTATTGCCTAAGGAAAACCAGAAAAGGAAGAAAACAAACAAAAACCTTCCACGACCCGTTTTTCTAGTTGGAAGATGAGAATGATATTTAACCGGTAATTCAAACCCAGTCAAGAGAGGAATAACAGGTGCATCTGGAGAAGCTCAGGAGCCATTCAGTAGCTTGACACTAACCACAAAAACACTGAAATTCTTAACAGATATTATCATTCCTTGGTGGTGCAGCCAACTCTACTGCTGTTAGCCTGGCTTTTCACCAGTGCTAGCAAGAATAGAGTCTGGCCCTTCTGCAATGCTTTTCATCACTTTCATTAATGTTATTAACAGATGGTTAAAACCTTCCTGGCAGATTTTGCTACCCGCACGTGCAGGCTGAGGCAGAATGGCTCCAAGCAAGAGGACAAAGTGCTTCACCTAGAGCTGTCCAGCGCAGACAGCTCAGCCCCGATGCACTCCCTGGTTCTGTTTGCTCAGGGGGGAATGTTCACCACTAGCCCCCTTGGGTTTTGTCTCCACAGTGACACCTCTGTCTGCAGGGAAAGAGTCTCCTTAATCTATTCACAGCAGCCAAATGTTGTAAATGAATTAAGACAAACTTCAGAATGCATTCGCGTGTCATTAGAAATATGCTTAATGCTGGAGAGATGGGATAATACGGGGAAGAGGAACGAAAATTAATAGCAGCAGCATGGCTATTAAATATTATTATTATGGCTAAAATTAATAGCAGCAGCATCACCTGCCTGCTGCCATCTGGACTTCCACAGCTCAGCAGATGTGGTGGGCTCTGTGCACATCATCAGGGCAGAGTGGATCTAGGGAGTGAGTGAGATGTTCCCTTGAAGACATAAAGTGGTGGGCAGCGTGAATGAATGGAAGATGGTCTCTGCCCCAAATTTCCCACCCACTGGTCCTCACATGCATCTCTGGCACCATCCTGGGACGGACACAGTGCGGCGTGGGGCGTGTAGCTGTGGGGCTGCACAGGGGGCTGGGGCATGTGGCTGTGGTGCTTTCTTACTGCCAGCACCAGAAATTATTTGCTCACTCTGAAGGGTTTGTGAAGATCCCAGGTATCTCTGTTACCCTGGAGCTGTGGCAGGGTGGCTGAGGGTTGCAGTTATGGATGGAGCCATCCACGAGAGGAGATCGGCCATCCAAAGGAGCCTGAAGACTCACGGTTTTGTACAACTGCATTGTTAAAGTGCGGCTGAGTGATTTCTCATCACTGTTGTTCAGGCTGATGCAAGCTTTGAAAGGACTTTGGGATATAAAGCCCGGAGGAATTAGGCCTGCAACTTGGCAGAAGTAACGTACGTGGGTATGATGATGTTGTCAGGCTGCTCCGGTCCAAGACAAGGGGCAAAGCAGCTGGAGCACTCGCTGTGCTGGCAGGCAGCCCTGGGCTGTGTGGTTGCTGGTGGGAGCTCAGAGCTCTGAGACCCCCACGGGGCTGCCACAGCCGCAGCATCGTTTGGCGGTGGGTGGCGCGGAAGGCGCGGGCCATACTGAGCACTGGCAGCAGCTGCAGGAGTCTGTGCCAGTCTCTGAGGCTGCGGTTTTGTCCTTTTCTCCTTGTCTTTTCTGATCTGCTATAGTGACTTTCTAATGGGCGCTCAAGAAGGATAAAGATCACAGGAGGGAGAAGGAACAGCTCAGGCTGTGTGTTTTGGGTATTTCTCACACTGGCACATGGCATAGCTAAAAAGTGAGAGAGCCGTTACGGTGCCGGAGTGCTCTGGAGGGTGCAGAAGGGGCAGTCCAGGCAGCACCAGTGGCCTGGCTGAGTGGCCGTGTTTGCACACACAGGCGTTTGCACACGCAGGCTCATTTGCCCACACCGCCAGCACACGGGGTCTGCCTGAATCTGAGGGGTGCAGGAGGCTTCGTCTGCAGGCTGTACAAACCCATGGGTATGGGCAAAGGAGAAGGGAATAGAAATGCAAATTCTGTCAGCCTTCCTTGCAGAAATGAGCTGGCTGTTATAATAACTAAGTGCCTTTCATTGCAAAATCAATCTTGCACCAAGTACTGGGTCCCTGAGGCTGCCTTCGTTTTTCCCTACCCCTGCTTTGTGTTTGCTGACTGCTGCGCTTGAAGGCAGTCAGTGACACCAGTTGGGCAATAATTGCCACAGAATTAACCTCTGACATCCTTCTAAAAATAGCCCTAATAAATCCAATCATTAGCAGTTCTCCTGCCTGCTTTGCCTCAAGGGTAAATGCTGCAGATTAAAGCGTTTACAAGCCACAGGTCTGTGAGCGGTTCCTCGCCTCTGCCCTTGCAGTAACCTCGCACCTGCCCCTGGGGGGGAGTTTCGTGTGCTGGTGGTGGCAGCGGGCACCAGCCCTGCTCCAGGGGAAGGTGAATGGCGAGAGCACGGTGGCTGCTGGGGGAAGGAGGAATGAAAGGCATCGCTTCCCTCGGTCCTGATGGACCCAGGGAGATTCAGCAGTGCGCAGAGGAAACTGGCACCGTCAATGTGGTCCCTCAGGCTGCTCTGCCCAGGGGGTTAGGGTGGCAGAGGTGAGGGGTCCTCACCTGCTGCAGTCCCCCTCTCTCTGCAGGTGAAGCCCCGCAGCCCGAGGGCACACAGCATGCACAGGCGAGGACAGCGAGGAGCCGGCCGGGCACTGCTCGCTGCCATGTCCCCCGGGGCCTGGTCCCCTCGCGCTGCGGCAGCTCTCCTGATTGTGCCACGGGGGTCCCAGCTCCGCACCCCCCCAGCCTCCAGCACAGCAGGGGTGAGAAGCAGCCCCGAGTCAGGTCAGGCCTGGGGTCATGCCCCTCCAGACAGTGAAGTTCCAAAATTCTGTGACCATTGCTGTATACAACAGAAAACCTGAGGCTTAAGGAAATTTCACAGGGGAGGCAGAGAGCTGACACCACACGTTGCCTTTAGCTGCATGGGGAATGGCGCCTTTTAGACGACTGTGAAAAGCCAGGCTACAGTTACTTAAATTGTCTTTGTCTTTTTCTTTTCAGCTGACATTATCTCTACAGTTGAATTCAACCACACAGGAGAATTACTAGCAACAGGGGACAAGGGGGGTCGGGTTGTAATATTTCAGCGTGAGCAGGAGGTAAGTGCGAGTGAATGCAAAATGCCCATTTTATTCTTTTAAAAGAAGCTTCCTGCTGTTTCCTAATCCGTATGTGTCACTCTTAACTTCAGTTCTCTCCTGGCAGACTCAAAACCAAAAAGTGACTATTATCAGAAGCAGGATCTTGTAAAACACCCTAAAAAAACATATGGCATTTCCTGCATCCTTTTTTGTTCCTGCTGGTGTTCTACCTGTCTGTGCTTTGGGGTATTGGTTGAGTTTGTCATGGGGGCCCTGCACTGGAGCACAAATCCCTCCAGCAACACCCTTTACACTGCCCGAACCTGAGGAAAGCATAGTTGGATCAGTGATCACTTTTTCCTTCCAAAACACATCCCTGGAGGAAATTTTGAGCTCTTTGATAAAAGTTTTAGGTCACAGTCTGTCCAAATTCCTGCAGAAGTCACATTTGCACTTGATGCTCAGTGTGATACTGAACGGCTGCTGCATGTACTGGTGGCCCAGCTGTGCACAAAACGTGGCTGGCGAAGGGGAGCTGTCACGGGCCCTGGCAGCCTGGAAGGTCCCCCTGCATCTCCACGGCTGTCCAGGGTAGTGGGTCTGGCGTGGCTCACACGGTGCTTCACAGCCTGACCTGGACAGAAGCAAAGCTCCCTTTGTGGGTGGTTTCTGAAGGTGGAAAGCGATGAGTGAGGCCTGGACATTAAAAATGTCGTCCGATGATGGTTTAAATTTTTCTCAAAGTTGTAATGTCCACACTGTTTCTGTATATGCTGGATGAACGGATAGGTTAAGAGTTACATGCATAGACACTTCATCTGCCTTTCCGTTAGTATTTCTTATTTATCTCTCATTTTATTATTCTACCGCTTTTGTTGAACTTTCCACTTCCTAACATCATGCAGGGTATATTCCATTCACCTCCTGCCCTGAAACACCACTCTGCTCCAGGAGACAAATGGGACTTTACTAACCCAAACGCATCATTTGCGTGCGGGAAGTTAATCTGCACAATAGCTGTCATTTAATTACCTCAGCCCCATTCAGAGCCTGATGCTGTAAGGTTCACTGCATGGGATTTGGAGATACACAATACCTTGTGAGACTGAGCACTGAGCCATGTTATACAGAATTAATTCTTGCAGAGATTGTCTCCTTTCCATGGTTGTTTTATTCTTGCTTTATATTTGTGCATCTGTGGGGTGGATTCTCCTTATCCTGTGCAAGTGGAGCAATTCCGTTGGTGTCTCTGGCGCTGGTTTCAGCATGCCAGTTGGGGCTGGCTTGCTGTCAGCCCTCGTTGTTCCATACAAGTTTCTCCTGGAGGTGACCAGCCTGGGCGCTCTGCTCGCTGTGGGCGCAGCAGGAGAGCAGTGCCCCAGCCTGGCATTGCCGGCGTGCTGGAGCTGGCACAGGAGGAGGGTGCTGTGCAGGTCGCAGCTTGGCTTTCTCACTGAGCTGCTGCCTGTCACTGCGGTGAGGTGCTCACTGTGCAACAACCTTGGAGGACAAGAGAGTCAACAGAATATTTTCTCCTCTCCGTGTCTTAAATTTCTCTTTATCCCCCTTCCTGCAGAGCAAAAACCAACCCCACCGCAGGGGAGAATACAATGTTTACAGCACTTTCCAGAGCCACGAGCCAGAGTTCGATTACCTGAAGAGTTTGGAGATAGAAGAGAAGATCAATAAAATACGATGGCTCCCACAGCAAAATGCAGCCTATTTCCTGCTCTCCACCAACGGTACGTGACCATGGCCATGGCTCCCCAGCCCTGGAGAGGCAGAGGGAGCTTCTCTGTAAGGCTTCTGCTGGAAAAATATATATATTTTTAAAATGTTGACTCACTTCACAGCAAACACCAATATAAAAAGGGTAACAGGAACCTGGCCAAAGTGTTCTGGCAGAGCCTGATTCTCGTGCACCAGCTTTTGTCTTAATTTCACAACTTTCACTCACTGCAAGGAGTGAATCTTTTCCCACTGCTGACATTTTTTTTTTTTTTTTTTTTTTGTTTTTGGAACCTGGGAACTCTTTGTGTTTTTGGTGGTGGTGGTGGTTTCTAAAGAAAAAAAACACAGATGATTTGTTTGAATTTGCGTTCTGCTCAGCAGTTTCGTGTTACGTTCAGATAAATATCAGGAGGATCCAGGAATATTACTTGGGATGAATGGGACCTTAAGATGGATGTGACTTAATTACTTCAGGGGAAAAGGAGGGGTCTAATTATCTTCCATAACCAACTTACTTTGTATTGTAGAATTGACTCTATTGATCATTATAATAAAATTCAAAGACTTACTAAACTCATTTGGGGGGAGAATCATCGAAATGCAATGAAGATTAATTATAGAGCATAATGTTCTGTTAATTGAGTTTTTAAATAGTTTTTTGATTAACAGGGATATTATCTTTGCATTTGGGATGGTGTTTCATATACTAGCAGGTTATCAAAACAGCTCTTTGTAAAATATTCCCATGTTATGCTGTTTCTTTTTGTTCTTACTCTTAAACTAACATTATATGTAGAAGCACCCTGAAGTAAAGCGGGTTAATAAAAACAAAATTAATGGCAGTCAGTTGCAATTGCTGTGTAAAGGGGAAAATTAAGATGAATGATGTAGTTGTGTGTAAAACCTGGTGGAAGTGATGATAAACTATTGATGGAGTCTGCCAAGAGAGAGGAAAGCAAGCACCATCATTCAGTGTAAAGACCGCCTGGAGGGCTTTGTGGTGCAGGATCAATGGGATGCCCGAAGGGACAGCGTGGGGCACTGGTGGTGAGGGAAATCAGGGCTGCTTTCAGAGTCAGTAATAGGTGCTGGAGTTTGTTCAGTTTCTGGATGGGCAAAGTCACAAGTGACTTCTGAGTAAATTATATCGTGACTTCACCTTGCTCTGGGAGTTTCCAGGAGAGAGAGCTTACATTCCCAAGGACTTGCTCCTTCAGAATTCTGCTGTATCGGCCAGCTTGCCTCTAGCCTTGAGTCATCTATTGCTCTGTTCCGCTCTTCCCATGCTGTATTTCTTGCTTAAACTACATTAGAAGCAAAATTACGTACGTTGAAGCATTCTGTGCCTAATGAGTTTTGTCAGCTCCCCAGCACTCACCCTATAGCAGCAACAGCACTGCTGTGCCTGGTGGCCCCCATACCCGATGGGGCTAACCTAAACCAGGGTAGCCCTGGGGATGCTCCCACCCCTCCTTGTGTGTTTTGTCAGGGCCGGGCTGGGCGTGCAGGCGAGTGGAGATGGGCGCGTGCAGGCACACACAGCTCGGCAGCAGAGCAGAGCTGGGCAGGCGTGCACGGCACTGCCGGCCACAGGGACACGCAGCCTGGCTTCCCCGCGCCGCTCAGGGCCTGCTGTCATAGCCAGTGCCTCGTCACCTCCTCATGCAGGGCTCAGCGAGACCCCATCACTTGATATGTCGAACACCAGCATTCAAGGCATAATTGCTGAGGCTGCCTGCCTTGGGAAATCGCTTTTTGAAGTATTTGTACGTACATCTGATGGTTCTATTTTTTTGTTCAATAATTTTCTTACGTATGTAGTAAGTGCACAAGCTGTTGTCCAGCAGGAGTATGAAAACAAAAGTTCCCAGGGCAAGGTGGCATGGTGACAGTTGCATTTTCTGGGAGGGTTTCTTTCCATGTAACTGCATTGCTTCCAGTACGTTAAAGATGAGGATGTAGCAGACTTTCAACTTGGAAGCCAACTGACGTGGCCTTGCCGTTCCTGTCAGGTGTTCCTCCAGGAGCAGCCAGGCGTAACTCTGTCTTCTCTCCCAGATAAAACTGTGAAGCTGTGGAAAGTCAGTGAGCGAGACAAGAGGCCGGAGGGATACAACCTCAAGGATGAAGATGGACGCCTCCGAGACCCCTCCATGATTACCACACTGCGGGTGAGTGAAGTCAGACCAGGATCGCCAGGAAATCTTTCCTTTATGGGCTTGGAAAAACATCACTGCCAATGCCACAGTGTACAGCGGTACCAGTCACACCACGCTGCCTTGGTGGGACTGGCCTCTGAGGGCAGGGGTGCTGGCTGCTGTTTCAGTCGCTGGTGCTCTTGCAGGTGCTGTGCAGGTGAGGATGGAGTGGGCGCGAGGTGCCGGGGTGATGTGGGCAGGGCAGGCACACCGCGAGGCACGCTGTCTCGCTGGGCACCCTGGTGCTGCGGTCACTGCCACCATGCTGCCGTGCCTGTCTAGCCAGGGGACGGCTCCCAAATGTCTCCTCCTCCAGGGCATTTGCTAGCACAACCTTGGCTTCTGAGGCTTAAGTACCTTCTCTAAATGAGTTTTCCTGCCAACCTATGTAGATTAAAACTGGCCTCCTAAACACCCAAGGCTACGTTTTCCATTTACTGCAAGGGAGATGCATGCACAAAACCCATTAAACCAGCCATCCCTGCACCCTGGGAGTGCTCCCATGTTTGGGAGCTCTGGAGAGGGAAGGCACAGCAATGCTGCAGTGCTCATCTTCTGGGCTTGCTGTGCACTCTGGGCCTTGGGAGATGATTGCACCTGGAGAGAAGCATGCCAGTAAATTTGCTCTTCCTCCCAGTGCTGCCGTGCTGTGTCTGCTTCTGATCTTTAATTTGCATATAAAGAGCTAACTCTGGCCAGAGGCAATGCGTGGCCCGTTAATTCAATCAGAGCTTGCCCGTGCTCCGGGAGCTCCGGCTGCTCAGGTCCAGGCAGCACAGAGACCCCGTAGCCCCGTGCCCTGCAGGAGCAGCCCTGTCATGAGCAGGTGCCCCTCTGACGGCTGGGAGAAGCCTCGCCCCCCTCTGCTTGATATTCAGGGCAGAAACAGAAAATTGCTCCTTTAACCTGTAGGTGTAGAAATTCCAAATATTCAGTATTTTTGTCACGGCATTAATCAGGCCATGCTAGCTTGTCATTTATTAATATCCTGTCAGAATTTGCATTTTAAGTACTCAGGTTTTGTATTTATATATATATAAAATTGTTGGTATGATTACCCTTGGCTCACTTTTATAGCTTTCAGTTTCATTGCAGATTAAGCCTTTGAGAACCCCAGACAGCTAGTTAATTCTCACCTCCGTACTGAGTTGCTCCTGGGGCCAGCAGGCATTTTTCCTTACAGAGCAGGAAAACCTTATATTTCATGTATATATGTATCTGCTGTCATGCTTCAGGCAGCATTTCCAGATTAATACACTGTCACCCAGACAGCCTGCTGGACAACTTCACTTGGGATCTGGATGCTGGTGCTGTAGTTACCAACACTGAGTGGGATGGGAGGTGGATTGTAAAAAGACATCAAGTGTTAAGGGGTTTTACTGTGGTTACTGCTTTTTTCCTCTGTCTACACGCATTGAAAAGCCCCGCGTTTACAGAGAAAGTGCAGGTCCTACTTCCTCCTGGGTCTGTGGTCTTGGCGCCTATGCTGAGCTCTGCAGTGGGCACTGGTGGGTGCTGGTATCGGTGCTGGTGCCTCCCCTTGTCCCCATGCCCAGGGTTTCCTGAGCATCCAAAACAGTCCATTGGAAACAATGCAAAATGAAAAATGACAGGCCAACATTCTCACAAGCTACGTTTTTTTTAATATTGATTTATTTTTATTTCTAATGTATTCTTTAAGAACACTGAATTTCTGGGGGAAGCAGAGCAGCCCGAGTTCAGGGTAAAGGTGATGCTTGTTTCTTTTCTCTCCTGCACAAACTGCTTTAAAATTGACACAACATCAATGTAACATCTTAAGTGAAATATTTCATTATAGAAACATTGAGTTTTGACATTTTGAAATGAAACCTCTAAACCTTTTGAAAAAACATTATGAAAGTTTCCTTGACTTTTCTTAAAGGCTGAATATCCAGAACGCTTACTGGCCTGAATAGCAAACAGACGTATTTCAGTGTAGATCAAGGATTTACATTTTGGGCTGGCCTGCACCGTCATCTTCGTAGTGCACCGTGCACCCCAGATGTTTGCCTCGCCTCCTGTGCCCGTGGCCCACCACGTGCCAGGGGCCGGGGCTCTGTCTCTGCCGGCCGCTGCTGGGCTCCCTTCCAGCTGGCCGCAGAGTGCGGGGAGCACAGGCTGCAGAGCACAGCCTGCGGAGCACAGCCCGCAGCCGGCACAGGGCCCTCGTCTGCATGCAGCCGCTCTTCTGCCTGCACGAGGCAGCTGTTGATGCTCTGGTGTCGCTCGGAGGGTCTTGAAGCTGTCCTGCTGCTGCTTCTGCCGCCTTTCTGGCAGGGGTTAGTGGCATAACGGGAGCAGCCAGCCCCGAGCAGGGCTGTGTCAGGGCGGGTGCAGGTGCATGGGGCTGGCCCCGTGTCAGGGCCATCACTGCTGGAGCCGCTCCTGGCGCCTCTGCACTCCTGCCCCACAGGCTGGGAGCCGCTCAATCAGCCAGGTGAGGGTAATGACATCTTGGCAGGTGACAGTTATGAAAATCAATAATTGTCGTGCTCATCTGTGCTATTGATTGTTGGCGTTAGCTGATTGCATTTGACCACATCCTGGCATTTGATTTGGCGACCACAGGGCTGCGAGGGAACCAGAGATCAGTCTGGGCATCCTTTGCAGGCCTTCGACCTTAAATCACAGCTCCAGCCGCCTGCCACTGCCTGCACGTGGAGCGGTGTCCCCGAGGAGGAGCAGGAGTGCTGGGGTGTGGCTGGTGCCAGGTCCAGCCCCGGGCAGCGTGGTACGGGGCTTTGTGGCCAAGGCACCCTCCTCCCAGCCCTGCTGCAGCCTTCCTGACCCCACACCAGACTCCTGGGTGGGAAAGGTCTCTCAGTGGCTTTTTCTATTCTCACTTATGCTTGTTTTCTGGCTTTTTTTTTTTTTCCCCAATTGTGAATCGTTTGCACTGTATGTGAGAGAAAGGTGAGGCTTTAGATAAATCATTAAATAATTTCGTGCCGTGTGCTGGTGCCATTGCAGGCCCTGTGCTGGTTCTGGCGTGTGTGGAGCAGCAGCTCTGCAGCTCCTGGCCCCCAAAGCTCCTGCTTTGCAGCAATAGGAAGAGGTAAAACAGGATGGAAGTGCGTGGTATTACGGGTATTAGCATCAGCATCTGTAATGTCTTCTGTCCCTAAGGATGGAAAATAGAGGAGCCTTCAGCCAACTCTGGTTCGAGCTAATGTTTTGATGATTTTACTTAGACAGATATTTACATATTTAACGGTTTTGCTGCAGCTTGGCGCATGTTGGACCTTTAATTGTCCTGTGATGACTCGCATTTTTGGAGTAAAGCCGCATCCATCCACAGTTTAATTTTCAACCACAGACAAGCAAAAAAGGGTTTTAAAGCCACCTTGCTGCAATCATCTCTCACCCATTCATCGTAATGGTTTAAATTTACTTGATGAGCATTGTTCTCTGAGGAATTTCTAACCCACATAATGCAAAAGGAATATTTAACTCTGCTCAGACTGTGAAGTAAGGCTTTTGCAGTCATTAAAAGAGCTCTGCTTATTTGGATAGGCCCCCAGTCTAATAGCTGTAGCCCTTCAGCCACTGAGCTGTGTAGAAGCCTAAATTAACAGCTTCAGAGAGCTCTCCAAGTGCTTCTCTGCATACAGTTGTACCTGCGCTGTGGGATGTTTGCAGGAAATAATTAACACAAATAATATCCAAGGCTTAAATCTTTTTTAAATAGGGAGTGTGTTTGCTTTGATCCCCGCACGGTACAAGGCAGAGTGAAGAGGAGCAGGGGTGTGCATGCCCTCCCTGTGGGGCGCGGCTGTGCACATCCTGGCTGCGGTGCTCAGCAGGGGGCTTGCTGGGGCTTTGATGAACAGAACTGGGGGAACCGTCTGGGGTGAAACAGCTGCTGGGCCTCATTCCATAATAAAGAGTGTCTGATTTTCACATTGCTTGTGTAAATAAATAAATAAAAAGCAGCAGGCTGTGCTGCTAGTGCTGCCTTCATATTTAATAGCTGAACTCCGAACACTGCAGGGACGTCTTCCCCACCTGCCCCTGGCTCCCTGGCACTACTGCTCAGGAGGACGGTGGGTGTCTGTGCAGCATGTGCCCACCTCCTCAGTAATGGGCAATTGCTGTTCTGAGTGCCCCTGGTCATGCCACCAGCACAGGTCCTGCCTCCAGCCCCTGCAGAGTAGAGGGAGCAGCCTGGCTGTCGCTGCCCATCTCACTCTTCCTTCTTCCTAGGTCATTAGGTGCTTTCTTTCTTCTGGTGTAATCTCATTATTCATCCGTTTAATACTAGTAAACTTGCTTCAAAATGCTGATGACCAGGACTGACCTTTCAGATTCTTTTTTCATCTCTTTTTCCACAGCAATTGTCCTGTTGGTGTCTATGTTTAGACGTACTGTAGAAACAATGTGCTGGGCAGAATTATCAAGCGGGTTTAGATTACTCTGAATTTGTGTTTGTTAACAGAACTGTGCTTTTACATAATTCTCCCTGGAAAAGTAGGAAAATTGTAAACTGCCAGATGAGATTTGACTGATACAGGCCCTTCTTGAGTGGGAGAAATGAGTTAAAAAATACTACTGTAAACAGTCACATCTTTAAGGGGAATGTAACTCTTGAGGAGTCTGAATAAGAGCTGAGGATTTTTAACTTCAGAAAAAAAAAATGTTCTGTTTGTTCTTTGAATTCTTATTTCAGAATTTAGGTACAGATGGTGAAAGTCATCCTGACATGTAATATCGGAACTGGGACAGACTCTCAGTTACAAACAAGAAAAGAATCCTATGACACTATAAAAATAAACAAAGAAGGGGAAATCTGGGATGCACGAGAAGTGACGTTTGCTATGAATGCTGTCAGACTTGCACAAAATATCCCTCCTGAACTGGTCCCCTTTTGGGGCAGGTGGTGTTGGGCTGGATTGACCACGCAGCGGGGTTGTGTGAGTGACGGTGGGTGGATGATGGAGAGGAGCGGCTGGGTGCTGCTCCCACCAGGGGCACGTGGGATCTGCAGGGCACTCGGCTCCTCCTGGCCTGGCATGAGGACATCTCCCATCACAGCTGGTGCCTCTGCCCACAAGCCACTGTCCTGCTGCCTTCTGTGCTGGGCCTCAAGGTGGGGACTGATGGGCAGTGACCTTCGGGAGTGCCTTGGTGGCTGACGGCTCAGCGTGGGGCTGTGAGCCCAGCCTGTGAGCAGAGCTCAGCAAGCAGCCAGATCCAGTCCCACACCGTGTCCCCATCCAGCACCGGTGCTGCAGCCCTCGGCGTGCCCGCAGCCTCCCTGGCGCAGCAGTAGCTGAGCAGAACAAGGCTCCTTCCAGCAGGCTGGCCGGGCTGCGCCGAGCACACTCATGAATGCAAACCTCGCTGTGTGAGCTGCAGGCATGGCCACGCTGGTGGAGAGCAGAGTCCGAGGACTCATCTCACCTCATCTGGGCAGCTGGAGAAGGAAAGGGGGTGAGGCACGCACACATTACCAGGAACTCGAAAGTGGAAATTTTGCATGGCTCCTGCGCTTTACCTGACGGGGGACATGCTGCAGCTCTGAGGTTGGTGGCATCACTGAACCCACCTTGTCCCAAGGGGAAATACAAGAAAAGAGATTAAAAAGTTGCACCCAGTATCTCCAGTTTGTTTCAGACATCAAATTTAAGGCTAAATGTAGGGAAATAAAATTTTTGCTACTTTGGACTGCAGTAATGTCAGAGAACATGCCCCGAGCTGCAGACCCTAGTGACTCCAGTCCTCCCCCTTCTGCCCCTGAGCTGGGACCAGGGTCCCTTTGGGGCAGCCCGTACTGCTGGGACCCACGCACAGGAAGGGGATCTTTGGCTGGTGGGAAGCCTGTGCTGGCATTTTGGTGCATGGAAAGCACCCTGTAACAGGCGACAGAAGAAACAGTGCTAGGGTAAAGCTTAGCAGGGATGGAAATGTCTAGGGAAAACAGATGAAACCAGGAGCTCTATCAGCTACATGGGCTAGTAATTAGATAGCAGGTTTATCTTCACACAGGAAGGAATCTTCTCACGTGTCATGGGGAGAGTCCAACAAGACAAAGTCCTGAAGATCATGAAATTGTCAGTCTGCCATGAAGATGGTGTTTGATGTATATTTTGTCTGCAAAACATTAATTTGCAAATAGTGTTGGCCAGTTATTCCTGGTGCTGACAGCACAGAATATGAGCATTTGGGAGGTAAAAAATAAACATCAGGGAGCATATTCTGAGAGGGGCTTAGCTGTGACAGGAGGCTAAGTACCTGGCAGGATTTACCCCCAAGCAGCCAGCACTGCAGCGATTTGCCAGTAACGGGATTACATTTTCCTTCTTATAAACCTAAGGCTGGGGTTAATCTGGGCTTCAGCTGTGACTAATCTTGCTTGGCCAAATCCTGCCGGCTGGCGCAGTGCGCAGGGTGGCAGAGCAAAGCGCCGGGGGAGTGGAGCTGACGCTGGCTGCCCTCACTGCAACAGGCAGAGGCTGTCCTGTGCGCATGAGGAACGCCAGCGGCACCTGCCCTGCCGGCAGCTCGGCCAGCACCACACTCGGCAGTGGCACTGTCGTGCTCACGGAGAGGATCAGGGTGGGAATCGCAATAAAATCAGCACTGTAGCCACGGCGCGGCCAGGCCAGCGTGCTGCGGGTCCTGTGCACTCAGCAGGGAGTTCTCTGGGTCAAATCTGGATCTCGGCATCTGATGAGAAGACATTCCCACCAAGGAGACAGTGCTTTGGTGGAGATCGTGGAGCCCCTTGGCTAGGGCAGCAGCTTTCACCCTCTTTGAATTTGTGGACCTCTAAATATTCTCCATCTGAGGTGTGGAGACTTGTATAGTGAGAACACACCTCTGCAGAGGGTTTCCTGCCTCAGTTTTCTTCTGGTGTCCCTTTAGGAGCAGCCACGAGCCTCAGTGTAGGGCTTTGCTGGGGCTGCCGTGGGCCTGCCCCAAACAGTGGGGACAGTCGGGACCTGGCACGAGGGGGGCTGCTGTCTGGGAGAGGCAGCGTGACCTCAGGACACCGGGAGCTGCGAGTCGGGCCTTTTTCCCTGTCTATTGACTCGTGTTTTGAAAAGACTGAGCACTGTCTGCCAGCTCTGGCAGAGGATGAGGTTTTCCTCAGAAGCACCGAATCTCTGCATGGTTTCAGACCACATCTGTCACAGCACCATGAATGACAAGGAAGAGCTCTGCCACACGGCTTTTCCCCCGGGAGCAGGCGGTATTTGGTGCCAGCCGACAGAACATGCAACAGAAGCAGGAAACACGATGAGACCAGGGGACAAAGCAGAATGACAACAATTGCACACACTTCATTAACTGCGCCGTGATCTCTGACCAGGGGCTGCATGGGGTGGGGGGAAACGCAGCGGTGGCAGGTGGGAAGGGGCCGGGGCACTCAGGCCCCTTTGGCATGTGCTGCACCTCCAGCACCAAGCCACAAAGAAAATGAGTTTTACAGCTCAAGGGAGGATTAGTGCCTCATTAACTGTGGAAAGGGGAAGCCTCCATCAGACAAGAGAGAGGAATGTAGTGGCTCGTGTGTTGGCTGGGTGGGACCTGCTCTTTTTGCAGGGGGTGCCTGTTCAAAGGCAGAAAAAGAAAAATTAAGACATATATTTTTAAAATGAAAAATGACTGGCATTCGCCCCCTTCCAGAAAAGAGAAAGTAATTTAATTTATTAGTGGTTTATTTTATTTGACAGCCTTTCAATGTACTTGATGCGGTTTGTTACACTGAATTACCCTTTAATAATGGGTATATATAATACCAGATACTGCCCTGCAGGTTGGTTCTATAATTGAGGATGGGATGCGTTTAGGAGTTCTCTCTGTTGTTCAGGATTGCCATGACAATGCCAGTGGTTTAGATAGATACAAGCTTGGGTTCTGCATGCTTAAAAAAAAAAAAAAAAAAAAAAACCACCCCCAAACCCCACGATTCAGTTGCTACCACATTGGCACTGTTGTGTTAGGCACTTTCCCTTTCCCTTAACAGCCACCGGACGCTGCAGTCCCAGGCCATGCACTGCCTTCTACTTTTCTGTGGTGTAGGCCCAGGACAGTGTCACACAGTAGCATGTGCAGCAATCCACAGAGATCTTCCCTTAGACCACTGTCTCCTTTCCTGTGCTGTAAGTGAAGCAGAAATGTAATGGGGGTGTCTGCCAGCCTGTGGGAAGGGGTCCCGGGGTAGGTAGGAGACAGATTTCTGGAGACCCTTGAATTCTGACCAGACAGCGCATTAGGGAGGATGCAGCTGAGAATAATCCCATGGTGGCGAATGAGAGGACAGAAGATGGGTGAGACAGAAGATTTTTCTCTACCTGTGATTCTTCTGCTAGCAGCTTCCCGTTACAATTTTTGTGGATTTAACTCTTCCTGAAGGAAAGAGCAGAAGCTGTTTTCACTTTCATGTTGAACAAAATTAGAGGGTTGGATTTCCTGCTCCTGAGTTTTCTTGGAAAACCCTCGTGCTGTGCTTTTCTGTCTGTAACCATCCAGAGAGCTGCTGGGTTTCCTTCTGCTGCAAGATGTCTGCTGTCATGGGATGAAAGCCCTGAACCGGTGTGTGCTCCCAGCTGCTCCTGCCTTGAAATTTCAGTGTTTTCAGGTTTAAATGCTTATTGCAGGTTTAAATAGTCATTGTTGGTACAGTTAAGCAAAAGCTTACTGCACATGTTGAAAAGAGGCATGGACACTTGCTGTTTTCCATATTTAAGTGCAGGTTCTCACAACTGTAGCAGGTAAGAAATCCTGACATAATGAAATACTCACAGATGGCCAGGTTTGTTCATTTTGGGGGGTTTTACTCAGTGAAAACAACTTCCAGGCATGTGTTTCTGAAGTAATGTGGGAAGAATTTTGTTGCCTGAAGAGCTTACCTTAGCTTCCTATCTCAAGAAAAATGTGTTTGCAGGTAGCTAGCCGCATAAAAACCAGGCAGATAATTACGTCGGTTCAGTGGAAGTTGCAGATCACCACCAGCACCCTTGCTCAGCCCCGGTTTGTGTTGTTCCTTTGGATCGCAGCCCTGGCTGCAGTGTTACTCTGGGGATGGGCATTGTCAGGGGTCTGACCACAAGACATGGTTGGTCTGCACATTGTGGTCATGCTGAGTGAAATCTTACACCAAAGCTTTTGCCATATTTGTTTTTGCATCCAGAGTGGCCCAGTGTAACAGTTGAGCCCTTTCCCTTTGCAAAACCATAGTGTTTCCGACGGTCTTAATGAGAGCTCATTTCCTGTAGTCTCTGAGCAAAATGTGAACCTGTGTCCCCAGATGGCTGAGCAGAGTCCTTCAACAGCAAACGGTGCATCATTGAATATGTCAGGCTGAATTAGAAAGCAGGCTCATCACATTAAGCTCAGGCTCTGAGCTGGCAGTTCCTATGTTCTAGTGTCACTTGATCTGGCTGTCACACTCCTGTCCCCACCTCTGCAGCCATGGGAAATGTCTTTGGGCAGCACACAGATAATACACACCGTAATGAAGTAGCTTGAGGGAATAGCTTACTGGCAAAGAGGAGCACAGACTGACACCTTTATAGTGCATTAAGTTGCCTTAAGAACATTATGTCTGAAGTTGTTACTTACACTGTTCCTTGCATATGCTGTTTCTGACTGCATCTCTCCATCCCCTGATGTTTACATAAGTTGTGCTTATTAATCTAAAAGCTCTGCTTCTTCATTTCTCTATGTCTCTGACCTGTGCATTCACTTTCTCCATCTCTTCTCACATCTTACCTCTGTCATTTCACTGTGAAGCAAATCCAGAAAAGTTGAAAGAAAAATCTGTGCTGACCTGGCTCTTAAAAACTACTCTTCTCTTAGAAACATGCCAGGAATTTCAAATTCCACTTAAGAGTGACAAAACAAAGAAGACGTTGTTGTTCTTTGGCCACAGAAGGAATTGTTGCTGCAGAACAGATCTGGTTTACTTGGCTCTCGCTGCCTCACCAAAATGTAGCCACACCACCAGCAGCTTTCCAGAAATAAAAGGCTTTTGTGTTGGCTTTCCCTTCTGTTCATGTTCTTACAAAGTCACTGTTTTTCTTGGGTGAGAGTGCTATGAGGAGGGTGCCAGCCGCAGCTCCGTGCCCCGTGCTGATGCTCTGCTTCCCACCCCGCAGGTGCCCGTGCTCAGGCCCATGGACCTGATGGTGGAGGCCACTCCCAGGAGGGTGTTCGCCAACGCTCACACATACCACATCAACTCCATATCCGTCAACAGCGACTACGAGACCTACATGTCGGCAGACGACTTGAGGATAAACCTGTGGAACTTTGAAATCACGAATCAGAGTTTCAGTATCCTTTGGTGCCCCCTCCATGTGGGATGGACCCAGCGGGCAGACCCCTGGGTGACAACCAGGGCTGCCTGTGGTGGCCCTGGGCTCCTCCTCTGCCAGCTTCTCGGCTTGTAATCATGGGGCCGGTGCTGAGGGCATGATGTGGAGCTGATTTCTTACTGAGGAAAGGGAGAATCGAGGTAAAGGTTTAACCCATTACGATTTTCTTTACGAAAGACTGCTAATAACAAACCCTGTTCGTTACCATTTTATTACTGCTGACTACCTGGTTTCTTGCCAGGAAGAGCATGCAGGTGGGATGGAAACCTAAGAGCAGGAGCAGAATGGAGCACCGGCGTGGGGCTGGGTGGAGAGACAGGTGCCGGTGAAGGTGAGCAGTGGAGCAGGGACCCGTGAGGATCCAGCTCCTGCCACATCTGCCCTGACAGTGACCGTGCAGGTGGCACAGCCTGGCTCATGCCCATCCCCAGCTGGAACTGGAGCTGCACCGCCTGGGATGGGCTCACGGGGCTCAGGCGCTCGGTGCTCTGCCACACCAAGCGGTGTCCTGCTGCACAGCTCTGGCAAGCCCAGTCCCCAGGAGTGACTTTTAGGGCACATCCCTCATTTCTGCCAGGGCTCAGCCTTGCTGCCAACAGGATGCCAGGCTGTGTTTGGGGTGCTCACCCATCCCGCCAGCCCTCCCTGCACTGTGCAGCGCCGCAGGCAGCGCCCCTGCCATCTCCCAGGCTGTGTGACACCGTGTCGAATTCTGCCTGCAGGGCCTGAGTCGGGGGTGGGAGGGAGAGAGGGGAGACCTCAGGTGATTTAGAAGACAGATGCCTTGGGGGAGACGAGGAGTGGAAATATTAATAGCACTGTTTCCATTATATACTGCAGCAGGGTGACAGGCCGCCACTCACAGTCACACAAATGAGATCGTGCCAGTCACCCTTGTAACAGCTGCATTAGAAATAATAACAATGGGACACTAATCATCAGTGATATTTATGTAGTGTTTTCTGCTGAGAAATCCCCAGGGCATGTGGCAAATTTAGGCAGCTGGAAAGGATTTCAGCAGTCACAGGCATGTGGCTGGTGGAGGCTCAAAGTGCGTATGTTTGAGCAGTGCTGCAGTGTGTGCTGGTTTTTGGAGAATAAGGTGAGGATTTGGGTAAAGCTTCGGGAAGTCTAGATGGCCCGAGGGATTTTGAGCAAGGTGGAAGTGCAGCACCCAAAATGCTTGCTAAGAATTGATGGAGGAAAGTCATCGCCAGAGCAGTGTCCACTCAGATGCCCTGTCCCGCTGGCACGCTGCCCCCCTGCCCGGCACAGCAGCACTGTCCTGGGGGTCCCCGGTGTGGCTGTACCCAGCCCTGCCAGGCTGCATCGGCTGCGGGCACTGTGGTGGGCTCTGGGGTAGAAGAACCACAGCAGCACCGTGTGCCTGAGGAGGGGAAGGGCACATCGCTGGTTTGGGGTTTTGCTGGTCAGGACCAAATCCAGCCCCTGAGAGCCGAGAAGACATAGTCCTGTGGGTTGGATTTTTGTAACTTTGTGCACATCACACAGCTGCTGCACAATTCGATGTGATTTGAAACCTTTGCTTAGCAAAGCATCGGGGCTGTTGTAAAAGGGTTATTGCAGATCAGAGTGCAGGACAGCTACAAAACTGCGTGGGAGCGCAGGGGCACTGTGACACAATGCGGTCCTGCACTGCCTGCCATGCCAGCGACAGCCGGCTTTACCGGTGCTTATAGAGCTGGACCTGAAGCAGTTTGAGTGTCAGTGTTTACTGCCCTGTAATGCCACGCACTGGGCTCAGGTCTGGTCTGAGCTGTAATCCAGGCTGTGCTGTCGACCTGCGGCGTGGGCTGGGAGGAAGGCACAGCGTCTGCTTGTGCTTCACCTGCCTCGCGCTGCAGCGAGCACCAGGCTCACCTGCCCCTCCCGTAGCAGGCAGGAAGCCCCCCTCTTGCTGACACGTCCTTGCCCTCTCCTCCACAGGAGATGGAGATTTTCCTCTAGTCACTTTGCTACATCACCCCTGCACAACTGAGAAATTCACGTCTTCATCTTGCCAGGAACAGCACGGCCTTAATTTGCTTTCCAGGGGGCGATGAAAGGTGCCATTTCTTTTCTCTCGCTCTCTGCACAGTGGGTAAATTGCCCCTTGCTGGGTGTTTGGATTGGGCTGTGAAGGGCTACAAAGATGATCAGAGGACTGGAGCACCTGTCATATGAGGACAGGCTGACAGAACTGGGGCTGTTCAGCCTGGGAAAGAGAAGACTGAGGGGAGACCTCATTAATGTACATAGATTTCTGAGGGGAGGGTGTCAAGAGGATGGAGCTGGACTCTTTCCAGGTGTGTCCAAGGACAGGATGAGAGGCAACAGGCACAAACTGAAGCACAGGAGGTTTCGGCTCAATATGAGGGGGCACTTATTTACTGTGAGGGTGTCAGAGCACTGGGACAGGTTGCCCAGAGAGTATGTGTAGCCTCCTCCAGAGATATCCAAAATCCGCCTGGATGCCATCCTGCGCAAGGTGCTGTAGGTGAGGGGGTTGCACTGGATGGTCTTCAGAGGTCCCTTCCAGCCTTGGCCATTCTGTCGTTCTGTGATCTGAATCCTCTGCAGGACCTGCTGCTCCCGTCCTGGCCAGCTGCAGGACCCGGGCATGGGGTCTGTGGCTCAGCTTTCAGCCATTATCTTACTGAGCCAAGAAACTGTGCAGCCCCAGCCAGGCACCCCGGTCTGTTGTTTTGCTTGTCGATGTCATCTGGGTTTTATTTTCCTTCCCTCAGTTGCTTTCAGTGGGGTTTTTCTCTTTGCCCAGACACTGCAATACAAGCTGTTTATTCTGGCTGGGGTGAATTCATCGGGGTCCAGCCTGTCCACACAGAGAGGACAGTCCGCACTTCCCGGCCGGGCAGGGCAAGAGCCGCAGTCTCCATGCAGGCAGATAACGGGAACGAACAGGATTTTCCATGCGCCCAGTGCTCCGATTGGGGCTGGGGGCAGAGGGATGGCGCCCTCAGCACGGGCTCGGGGCTGGGAGTGGACACAAGCTGAGGTGTGGGCAGGCAGCATCCCCACGGGGTGAGGCCTGCGGGGACATCAGCATGCAGTGGGTGGATGCCAGGAGGCAGGAGCGGCTGCAGTGCGTGTTTGGCTGCATCGGCTCCGTGGAGCCGTGGTGCTGACACACTGCAGAGCAGCGCTGCTCTGTGGGGATTGCAGGGTTTGTGCAGGGGGATGGAAAAAGCTGGCGTGGAGAGGTCAGCGGCAGGTGCCAGGAGCCTTGACTCGTCCTGCCAGACATTGTGGACATCAAGCCGGCCAACATGGAGGAGCTGACAGAGGTGATCACTGCCGCTGAGTTCCACCCGCACCACTGCAACACCTTTGTGTACAGCAGCAGCAAAGGCACCATCCGGCTGTGCGACATGCGCACCTCCGCGCTCTGTGACCGCCACGCCAAGTGTGAGTACGGCCGGGCCGGGGCCCAAAAAGGGAGTGCGGAGATCAGCAGGGTCGGTCACCGTGTGCTCGGGGCACGCGGGGCTGTGCTCCCCCTGTCCCAGCGTTGCTGAGGCAGCCTGCGTCAGTGCAAAAAAGCCCCCAAAATCCGCAGGAAGCAGGGCAGCCAGGGAGTGCGTTCCTTGTCCTCCCCCCTGGCAGACATGACAAGTGAAGCAGCGAATGCGTTTTGGTTCCTGCTAAAACTAGTTTTTCTTCAGAAAATGGCCAATGTCTTGGGGGAAATTAATGAGATTTGAAGCATCTAAAACACGGTGATGTTACAGGAATGACACACACAAACCAGGTGCAACTAACAGAAGCCTAGTGCCAGAAATATACATCCAGAGAGCACCTGGCTGCATTTCAGATTCAGGCCTCTGGCAGAGGCGGTAGGGAATGACACACCAGCTACTGCTGTTCGGCTTTTGAGCTGTGGTTACAGTCTGATACCTGTTTTTAAACTGAAGTAAAGAAAGAGAGGAAAGCTTACATTATTGTCTGGAGATCTGAAAATACGGAATGGTTGTTTTCCCAAATACTGAGCATAACACACCCTTCTGTTCTTGGGTTTCGTGACTGTGTCTCGCAGTCCTACAGTGACAGCTCCTAGCCAGGAATCGGAGTACAATTAAGGGGCAAAGGAAATGCCTTTTCCTGACACATCAGTGGCAGAAGCCCTCACATGGTATTTCCCTTTGTTTGGGTGCTTTTAGTCCTCAGTGAGCACACCAACCAACAATGAATACAAGTTTGGTTTGACCTCTCCCTTGACATTTTCATATTGATTTCCCTCTATCCCTCTGAAGCATCAGCCTCAGTCAATTGCAGTTCAGCAGATGTGTGAGTTGAAATTGAGACAGTTCATCACAGTTCAAAATGAAAAGCAACATTGGCTTTTTGAAGCAAATTCTCCAATGGAAATATTTAATAACTGTCAATATTTAATAAAAATGCAAAAGATAGCACTGCACATCTCAGTCATGTTTATGTAGGTAGATGCACTTTGCAGCCTGGGGCCAGCTTTTACTTATGTGCTTCTCTTACTAAATTTTGGTTGCCCATTTTATTTGAGGCTCCTGCTAGCCGTGACATTTTATATGTTACCTCCAGCCATGTAGCTGTCTTATGGGAGAATATCCTTTTCTACATATAAATGTCTGCTCCTCGGGGACTTAAAGAGTGGTGGGCTACAATATTAGGAAGGTCTGGTGCAAGGGTAACTCCATGGGCAGTTTGTGCACAAAGAAACCTCTCAAGTTGTCCGAAGTGCCACAGGAAGCCAAAAGGGAGGTTGGAATTCATGGGCAGCTGGAGATCCCAGCAAAAGTCTTTCTGTTCTGAAGAGCCATGTGAAAAAGGGAGGAAAAAACCCATTAGGCGTCACACACAGGATAGAGCATCTGTGCTTGGGATCAGCCTTGGCCCGGGCACGGCTCCCTGCACAGTCAGCAGGAGGTGGCAGCTGGGGCACTGCGAGGGGTGAGGGACAGCAGCAACCCAGCTGAGCACCAGGCTGATGGCTGAAAACACGCTGCCAGCGCCGCTTATCGGAGCTCTGGCTTTCCTTTGCTGCAGCTTGACCACAGAACTAGTGCCTCAGAAACCCTCCCTGTGAGCTCAGCAGCCTGAATTTGCCTTGGCAGAAGAAGCAAAGCCACACAAAACCCTTCGGAGGGGCATCAAAATACTGCTCCCCCAGCCCTGCCTGTCCTGGTGGCTGCCAGCCTTTGCCTGGCCCCTCGGTGCTCCGCAGATGGGGACCCTGGGTCTGATCCTGCCTGCGCCTGTCCACGTGGGCACTCAGGGCACCTGGACAGGAGCGCTTCATTCATCTGCACCTTGTCTGTGAGGGACAGAAATGAGTGCTGCTGCCTCGCTGCAGGCAGGAGGAATGAGGCAGAAAAGTGAATTACTCGGGAGAGACTGGCACCAGACGTGCGATTTCTGGCCTTAGGCCATGGTTGCAGTGTTCCTGTGCCCCTGGGCTGAGGCTGGACTGCAAAGTTGATTTTTCTGGTAGAAAGCAAAACTGGCTTCTCTGCTTGCACCAGCATAGCTTTTCCTCAGTTATGCTTGTGATGAATTTTGTGCCTAGGTGAACTATCAGTGGGCTTTTGGCTTTTAATTTGAAGCAAGAGAAGCAGGAAAGTACTGGGTTTTCCTGTGAAAGCTCTGCTCCACTGTACTGTCAGGTTTCCACCTCAGGCTGCAGCAAAGAAAAAACATTCACTTCCACTTTCCTATTAGCAGTGAGTTCTATTTACCTCGTTTTTCATCTAAGCATGTTATAGAGGAAAAAAGTTGCATAAATAGAGCACAGAGCTCTGATCTCATGTGAGACACCTCACTTCTCTCTGCGTAGGTGAAGCTAATCCTGTGCAGGACTGAGGCTCTGGGAGTGGAAACGAGCTCCCCTTGTCTGCTGGGTTTGACTGAAGCAGCAGGCACATAGCTGGTGCAGAACCGAGCTGATGGTGTCACCCCCCAGAAACGAATCATCTCTTTCCCCCAGCCCCACACAGCAGCTAATGATGTCCTGCTGCACAGAATAATAAGCCTGGCAAGACCTTGAGCTAAAAATTAACTAGCCGATTGTGCAAAATCTCCAGGGGGATGAAGAGCAAGCCTCGTGTGCCACCCTGAGCTCATTTAGCAAGCCAGGAAACCTCTTTGCCTTTGCAATATTCTCTTGTCTTCATTTTAAATTGAAACCTCCACCTGGCTGCTCATTGCCCCTAGCAGAGGGGTGCTTAGGGCCAGAGCCATGTCCACTGGGTGCTGTGGCCCCGTGGGGACACCCGGCCCGCGGCCGGGACTGGGGCTGCACGCGGTGCCAGTGCCCTGTGTGGCCTTGCTGTGCTTTCAATTTTCCAGTATGCATGGTTAATTGCCATGATTAGGGTTTAAATGAAGAAGTGAGAAAGAAAAGACAGTACTCAAATTGGTGTTAAATTTAATGATGAGCGGTTAAATTAGTTGCTGAGTGAAAAGAAACCATTTGCTTTGAGGCTGCCCCAGCAGAGTGCCGAGGGCTGCTCCCGGGCAGGTGCTTGGGCATCGACAGCCGGGGGTGCCTTGGGACCTCTCCTGGGCTCCGGTAGCTCAGTGCTGCAGGTGTCATGGCCTCACACTGCAGACGAGCAGTGAGGCCTGTGGAAAATACAGCCAGGAGAAGTGTGCTGGGCTGCCTGGAGCCAGAAATCAGCTCCTGTCCCTGTTCTGGCTCTGCCCTCTCGTTCTTGCTCATTTGTCTTGGTGTTGCCACCAGCTCTTGGGCTCATTATCTGAGGCCTTTATTGTTTGTTCATAAATCTGCAATTTAACTTTTTTACTTCTACAATATCAGCAATAATTTCCTCTTGCCCATGGACTATAAATTTAACACCTCTAGCCTTGATGACAGCTCACATACAGCTGTGACAAAAATGATGCAGCTGTTAGAAAAGCCTCATGAAGCAACTGGCCTGGTATGAGAAAACCTGTGATGGTTACAGTGAAGACAAGTCATGGAATTCGGATGCTCTCCATAGACTGCCTCAGATCTTTATTTTCTCTTGTTGTTACTTTTCTTATTAAAAACAAACAAACTATCAAGCAAAAACCTGACGTATCAGCAGATTTCCTGCTGGTGATTAAAAGAGCCAAATCTGGGGACTGCCATTTCTGATTTGTAGGCAGATCATTTATACTGGCACTTCAGGCACTCTTTCCACCATATTTAAGAATTGAGGCATCTGTAGCACAGGGCTCAGCTAGGGGACAATAAAACCAAGGAAACGTTTGTGCTCAGTGTGGCATGCAAGGTGAGCCCATCCCTGGCTCACGGAGCAGCCAGGCTGGCTCCTCACAAACTCTCCTTTTCTAGGTACGAGTGGGTCAGAACAAAAAGGTGATGCAGCAGAGGCTGTTGTAGCAGTGTCAGTGCCGGGGCAAAAGTCGGATTAACATGGCTGGGAACTGCTTTGTTTTCCCAGTACAGAAATGAAGCAGGAAGAGCTTCTCCTTCTTACTGGCAAAGTTCTTTAATGCTGAGGTAGTAAGGGGGTCTGTAGAGATGGAAAGAGAAGAGTAGGCAGAGCTCCCCCAAGTGCATAAGTTCAGTGCTGATGCATCTCTGATTTATTTTTTTTTAAAGCCATACATGTTACTTTGAAATTGAATTTGTAAATGCATTTAATTCGGAACTTCAGTGATATCCTTCGGACTGTTAAAACTATGATTTATTCAAGACTGATCAGATGAAATCTGTAGGTTGCAGAGGCTATAAAATATTTACATTGACTTTTGGTTATGCTACACATTAATTTCTAGAGAGAATAGGCATGCAAAGCTCTACATCTTTTGGGCTTCTACTGTGTTGTTGATAGATGGGTCTCTGATGATCCTTCCTGCTTATTGCACTCATTAAAAAACAAAGGAGCTTCAATTGCACCATGCGAAGTCTGTGAAATGTGGATGTTTGCCTGTTTTATGCCATGCCCAGCGCTGGGAGCCCACGGGCACACTGTGTCCCCGTGCTGCAGGCGCTGCTCTCCCACCCGCCATCCCGGGCAGGGCAGCAGTCTCGCAGGCACCGCTGGTGACCGCTGTCCCTTCCTCTCCTGCAGTTTTTGAGGAGCCCGAAGACCCAAGTAACCGGTCGTTCTTTTCTGAGATCATCTCCTCGATCTCCGATGTCAAATTCAGCCACAGCGGGAGGTACATCATGACCAGGGACTACCTAACCGTCAAAGTGTGGGACCTGAACATGGAGAACCGGCCCATCGAGACGTACCAGGTGAGTGAGGAGCACTGCCTCTGGCACAGCCGGGGCTGGCAGCAAGGGGACCGCACGCCGTGACGGGTGGGAGCGTCCGGGAGCGTCCTGCCGTCCGCACTGCCGAGGCGGCTCCGCTGCTTCGGGCGACAGGCACAGCCCCGGCCTCACACCACCCATCCCCTGCCACCAGGTCCACGACTACCTGCGAAGCAAGCTGTGCTCACTGTACGAGAACGACTGCATCTTCGACAAGTTCGAGTGCGTGTGGAACGGCACCGACAGGTGAGGGGCGGCGGGGCTGCGCGGGACCCCCCCCAGCGGCTCCTCCCCGCTCCCGGGCGCTGGCACTGGCGGCCCCAGCGCTGCGTCGCCATTGCCGACATGGAGGCGGTCAGACACAGGGCCTGCGCCCAGCCTGCTGTTGGGAGTGGGGTGCAAGGGGATGTGGCGAGGTATTTGGCTCCAGATATCAGCAGTCTGGGGCTGAGAGCTACCCGTGCAGAAATCACACTATCCAAGGCAGCAGAAAATGTCCAAGAGCAGCTGACCTTGCAGGAGCGCTGTGATATTTTCTCTGTAACATCAAAGCAAATAGCAAGACACAACTGGCCTGAAGCCCAAATTCAAAATCTAATCTAAACCTCATTACATCTCTGCATATTCAATATGCCTGTAGTCACAAGGCGGTTTGCCTCTAAAAAACTGTGAAAATCATTTGGTTCAGGCCAGCTAAATATCCTCATATGGAGGGATCCCAATATGAGTTATTATCCTTTGGTATTAATATTCCTTCAGATGAGGAGGGGAAAGACTTGAGGAGATGCAAGTAAACGCTTGGTTCCTCTGGCCAAACCAAAACCGGTTGGCATGGCTCGCGGCACGAGGTGCCGGCACGTCCTGGGGGCAGGCGCTGACCACGGGGTGCGGTGTCCACGGCCGGGCGCTCAGCGGTGCCCGGCATGGCTGGAGCAGAGCCCAGGGGTGCGTGGGGACAGGGATGGAGCCGCGCTCGCTGACTCGTCCTTCCTCCTCTTCCCAGCGTCATCATGACCGGCTCCTACAACAACTTCTTCCGCATGTTCGACCGCAACACCAAGCGCGACGTGACGCTGGAGGCCTCGCGGGAGAACAGCAAGCCCCGGGCCATCCTCAAGCCCCGCAAGGTCTGCGTGGGCGGCAAGCGGAGAAAAGACGAAATTAGTGTGGACAGTCTGGACTTCAGCAAAAAGATCTTGCATACAGCTTGGCACCCTTCAGAAAATATCATTGCCGTGGCAGCAACAAATAACCTGTATATATTCCAGGACAAGGTTAACTAGGAGGATAAGTTATTCTTTAGGAATCTCATGTACTGAATACTAGTAAACACAAGATTTCAAATGTTTCTTTTCTTTTTTTTTCTTCTTTTTTTTTATTTTTTTTTCTTTCCCTTTTCCTTCCTATTCATTTGTTTAATTACTGCTCTGCATATAGGAGTTGTGCAGGGGCAAGCAAACCAGCTTCACTATCCGCCACTCACTGACACCTAGGGCAGTGGGTGGGCGCACCGAGTAGATACCAGGTTTTCCTTTACTTGTGAATCGCGAGCTAAGACATAACGTGGAGCAGGCTGGGAATGTTTAGGCTTTCATTACCCCAGTGTCCTCTGGTGGCATTGCTATGGTTGTAGTTGTCTGCTGATTCAAGCGTGGTAACACAGTAGTGTGGGGTATCGCGTCAGCTGCAGCGGGAAAAGAAGGGGAGGTTGTGCGTGTGTGTGTGTAGGACTGTGTGGTTGGGGTTTTAACTACAGCAGCCCGTTTGGATTTTTTAAAACTTTATCCTAGAAATGTTCCACTTGTTATTTTGCAAGAGCAGAATGTTGTCCCCTTTGCTATTTTTCACATTTGTCTTTTTCTTACTTCATATTTTTACCAACAGCAACAGCAAAACCAAACATAACATGGAAAAGCTCAGATTTGCAATAGACAGGCTCAAAGGAGGAGGGATGGCACTGCACACGAGATGTGTGCGCTAACCAGGCTGCTGCCTTCCGCCTTCACCCCACAGAAACTCTCCTAAGGATTTGGCTTTGTAGATACTGTGGTGCCTTTTTTTGCTATACGAAATACCTTTATAAATGATGCTTCCAAAATGCATTGATTGCAAACCAAATTGAACCTGGGCGCTTTTCTTCTGTGTTTCTTGTATTTTGCTTTGGTCATTTTTAATTGTTCTATTTTAAGTTCTTGCATGTTGTGACTCTCTCTCTTTTTCTTTTTTAATTTATTTATTTATTTATTCCATTTTTGTTTTGTTTTGTTTTTAAGATAAAGTGTATGTTGCTAATTTATGACATTCTAAAACAGAATACAACCATATATTGCTGTTAGCAGCTGACTGCTTCAGAGAGAGGCTGTCTATGGTCCTACCATATAATAATAATTATTATTACAATAATAATAAAAACATCACTCTTCCTCTTTGCATGGCAAGGCTGCCCTTTCTACTGTAAAGAGTGTTCAGATCCTTCATTTACTTGAGCAACTGTTCAATTAAAAAAAAAAAAAAGAATTAAAGAATTTTCAATCTGAAACCTGCTCCTGCAACAAAAAACAAAAGGATAAATAAAGTCAATTAAAAAATAAATCAACACTGTCACTTGAGAAATGGATCCATAAGGGTAGCCCTGCTGTGCATCTGTTCTGCTATGGGCAGTGGGCATCCCACCAGTGCCTGCATCCTTGCAAGGAAGTTTACACAAATTTTTAAGGACAAAATGCACTCTTTAGAGAGTCTCTTTCATAGACAGTCTCTTTCATAAGGCACGATTGGGATTTCAAGCAGTTTCTGCAAGGACCTACCAACTCTTACACCTTACAAGTGAGACTAACTGCCACTTACTCAAGGAACATAGGTACCACAAGGAAAAACGTAAACTGCATAGAGGCTGGGACTGGCATTTATCTCTCTCTGGGGGGAGAGGAAGATGTGGTTCAAGTCCCTGGGCTGGTGCTGTTTGACACTCTGCCCCCACCCAGCCAGCCTGCACAGGGCAGGAGCAGGGAGCATTTGCCTTCTTTAAAGAGCTAAGTACAAGGTGGGGAAAAATAATATGCACTGGCTTATAAATTTACTACAAAGGATGGCTTTCAGGAGTAACTTTTTTTTTTTTTTTTAATGAAATGGTTAAAAAAAAAAGTCAGGAGTAAATGGACCATTAAAGAAAAAAAAGTTCTTTTTTTTTTTTTTTGTTCCTGTAAAGAAAACCTGCACTGGTATCAAAAGTAAAGTTGTCCCAAACACGTCTGTGTGGAGTCGCTGATTGTTGTGCTTTTCAAGTGCTGTGTAACATCAGCTCCGTGGCACCAGAGTGTATCTGGAGATCGGGGCTGGGGCTGTCTGCCCAGCTGTGCTGATGAGGCACTGCTGGCGGCTGGCAGAGAACCCTGAGATTTTGCATCCCAGTACGAGACGTCGTTTTGGAGACCGCTACGTGGAGACAGAGCCTCCCACCTTCAGCTGGGGGCACCCTGGCAAGGGCACGACCCTCAGGTGTACAGGGGCCATGGACGTGCCTGTAAGGCGTTAATTCACTTTTCAGCTCTTAGTCAAGTGCAACAGGTGTCTGCAGAGCGGATTGCGTGCGGCTGGACGGGGACCTTCCTGTGAATAAAGGTAAGTTGGTTAGCCCTCCCCCTCAGTAGACTAATCAAACACCTGATTTCATGGGAACCAAATACTGCTTTAACTGCACAAAGGCTTGGCAACACAAACATGTATTTACTGAGACAAAGCGCTCCTGGCTTTGAGCAGCTGGGGCTGGTGGCAGCGAGGCAGGGCCGGGGAAAGGCCCCGGCTTCAGCGCCCATCAGCTCCCAGGGAGCCGGGCAGCGCTGCCGCCTCTGACCCTGCTGGGCGCCGGGGGACGAGAGGACTGGGAACGTGCTCAGAGCACCCCTCTGGCCAGGAGGTCGTTCTCGTCATTCTCCTTCTCCTCACTGGAAACGCATTGTCTAGGCGAGAGCCCCTGGCCTCCTGTTTGCAGTCCAAATTAAAGCTCCGATCTGAAACATCAAAAAATGCAAAGCAGGAACGTGTCCACGCAGCACCTTGGTGGTGAGACGCATCGGGTGGCTTTGTGGCAGCACAGCGGCTGCAGAGCTCTCTGCCTCTCGGCGCAGACACTGGCAGACAGGTCACGATGGTGAAGATGGGCAACTTCAGTGAATTCTTCCATGTTTGCACTCAGGGAATGCTGAGGACGTAATGGGGAGGACAATGGCACTGCAGCCTCCTCTTGCTCTCTCTTGCTTGTGTGCAGTTTGGGTGCTGCTGTCACGGGGAGAGGTGCTCGGACGCCCTCTCGGTGCCCAGCCCCTGTCACAGAGACCAAGCACAGGGCTCAGCACCTGCTGCCTGTCACTGGAAACATCAGATTTTGGGTGTTCATCAGGAATTACCTTGCTTTTTTTTTTTTTTCTTCATTAGCATTTTCTATCTGTAGCTGAACTGGCTTTAAAATAAAACTAAAGCAACCTGCCAGGGTGACCAGGGTGAGAGGTGATCACAGCTCCCAGCTGGCCCCACCCGGTAAGGGTGTGCTGGGCGGCTCTGCGCAGGGCAGGGCGCGAGCCTGGCCGTGGCACACACAGCCCCCAGGGCACACACACAGCCCTGATGGCACACACACAGCCCTGTGGCACACACACAGCCCCCGGGGCACACACACAGCCCTGTGGCACACACACAGCCCCTGTGGCACACACACAGCCCCCGGGGCACACACACAGCCCTGTGGCACACACACAGCCCTGTGGCACACACACAGCCCCCGGGGCACACTCACAGCCCCCGGGGCGTGCCAGAGGGAAGGGGGCTGGGGACTGCGGGTGCAGAGCCTTGGCAGCGCCGTGCAGGCCACCCCCTTCGGCAGGACGAATCCCATTATTTGATAACGCACTAAAGCAAGCTGTCAATTCCCCCGTAGTCCACGTGCTAATTCTCTGTGCATCTTGGTGATGAATTTAAGCAGAGGCACCTAATTAGAGGCTTCAGGGCATGGTTTATACTGTCAAGGAAATGTTATACAAACAGACGCTCATTTACCTTCATATTAACTGCATGACCTTAATCTACTAAAACGTGCATGAATTCAACCCCGGCATCTTTCCCCAGTGTGCAAGGCACTTTCCAAGCAGAGCAGCTGGATGCTGCTGTGTGCATCACAGTGAGAATTTTCTTCCAAAGGGAGCTGCTTTGTATAGTCCTGGATATCCCAAGAGCTCTTCAAAATGTCCAGCAAGGATTTTGACATTTGAAATAGCCACATTTGTCTTTACCTCTGTAAAAACTGAATTATGTGAAGCACCTAAAATCTTTTGGGGACGTGCTGAGAAGGTCCTTTATCATATGCCCACTGAATGCATCTTCCCTCCCGTCACAGCTCTTCTCCCACATTGCTATAAAGTCAGCAAGCTGCAGAAATAGCACTGAGGTGGTGTGGGGTGCTCACAACGTGCAGCCCACACAGATGACTGTATTGGGAAAGAAAAATCCCAGAGCAGCACTGAGCTGCAGCCTGCCTCTGTGCCTGCAACCCAGCTCCACGGTGCCCCACGCTCCCTGGGGCAGCAGCATGGGGAGAAGGCACGGGACATGCCCGAGAACCCGGAGGAGCCCGGGCACAGAACCACCCGAGGTGTCCAGGTCCTCCACGAGGCAACACGCGGCGTGCCACAGCCCAGCGATGCCAACTGCATTTTGGGGTCCCGGGCCTTGGCAATGCCTTCCCGTTGGGTTAGCACCTCTGCACAAAGGAACCAGTGTCAGGGGAGTGGAATACGAACAGGAAATCAGCACATCTCAAACTTTAGTTTTGGACAGGTTATTTGGGACTGGAAGTTCCCATTCAGTCCTGAGCCTGAGATTTGACACAATCAGACTGCTGTGACCACCATATGCCGCTGGCTGTAAGGAGGGGCAGGGCAATGGAGCTGATGGCTCAGCAGGGCCACCCCACGCCGCATCCCCGAGGCAGGGGCAGGAGCAGCTGAGAAACGCCCGTCCCGGGGACCCTGGTGGGCCTGGCCCTGTGCCCAGCCAACAGAGCGCCGGGCAGCGCTGCCCCCGGGCAGTGCTGGCAGGTCCTGTAGGGGCTGATGTCCAAGCGAGCTACAGTCCCACTTGACACAATGCCTTGGCCCTCAGCTGGCCGCCCAGGGGCTTGGCTGCCCCATGGCAGCGGTCAGCCAGCAGGAGGCAGGTAGGACGGATGCTTTTCCTGAACCGAGCGCGTTCCCAGTACAGCCGCCTGCACTGCTGGCATCTGAAACACAATCCCTCCCCAGCTGCCTACATCACTGCAAATGGCCTTCAGCTCCTGTCTTGGTCCTCAGAGTAGAAGTCCCAGGGGCTGGTTAACATAATTAACTGCTGGGGGAAAAACAAGAAGTTTCTCCTGAAGAATCCTTCCTTCCCCACCCAACGCAGAGGAACATGTCAATGTAGAACATAGAAGAAATTGAAGGAAACACTTTGACACCACCATTCCCACCATCTCATCGTTAACCATAGAAGTGAAGAACTACACTAGAAAATGATGTTGTTTGGCACCCAATTGCACAGATGGGATCTGAATGTTAACGAAATTTAATTTGATGCTGCACAGTATCACACACTATTTTGCCAAGCACGGCCAACATTTTATGTACGATGAGTGCGGTTCTTTGCTTTACTCTTAAATCCACAACTCCACCAAAGTCCAACAGAAACTGTTATCAGGCCTGTACAATCCATATATAAAAAGGGTTGGTTTATTGTAGTTCAAATACATAAACTGAACAATCCCAACATTTCAAAATTAAACTTTAGAAACACAAGTTTAACATTCAAAACAGGAGTATAGTTTACAAGAATTACCCAGAAGGGAAATCCACAGTCTAATCCAGATGTAAAGATCACTTTATCGCAAATAAAAACGTGTTTATTCAACCGTCCTGTTCTGTTCTGGTAACCACTGTAATTTACCAAGTGTTTCCAACTTTGAGTAAAAATTGTTAGACAAATCTTCACTTGGGCAGAGCAACCTGATTTTGTTTCTAATCCATGGATAGGGTAAGGAACAAAGCAGACCTGTGAGCAAATTTAATTTGGTCTCTGTAGTCCTAATTCTCCTCTCTCAGCTTTAACTGACTTTAATGGATTTAGTTCCATTTAGAAGGGTGAAAGCAAGCACAGGATCAGGACTTGTGTTTCCAGAACGCAGTCTTCAGTAATCGGTAATTTCAGTTATGAGACAGCATTTCATCTCCTCAGACAGGTGACCATGGGTGAACCATTAGGAAGCCAGTGGCACACGCGTATTACAAGTTCAAACCACAAGCACAATCATCTAAGACTTGCATACGTAACACTGCTGAGAAGAACGCCCCCAGATATCAGACATCCGTACCTCATACAGACACACTATTGCTCTGAGATCTGAAGTTACCAAACACAGCCCACATTTGATTTTTGTCAGTCATGCCCAAAAAAATCATAAATAACTTTAATGTTCTCTCTCCCCATCTTCTTTTTTTTTTAATTTTTATACAGAGACCATTTTATGTTCACAAATGCTGCTTCTTCCTCTGCTCCCAAGATGGTTTTGCAATATATTCACGGTAATGTATATGTATAAACCTGACAGATGGCTCATGCAAGCTTTTTTAACAGATACCCTGTTATGAGAGTATTCATAATTATTTTGTTGTTCGTCTTGTAGGCTCTGAAGCTGTGGGTGGTGGAGGTGGACCTCGACGGTCCAGGTCATCTACATAGGACACGATGAGTTTGCGTCTCTCTTCTGGTACACAGTCAAGTACCAGGTATCTCTTGTCATTTTGTAATATCTTCTCTACATCTTTCAGGTGCTGATCCGACTCCTGGATCAACTTTTTGGATCTGAAAGCAAGTGTAAGAATTACCACCTGACAGGCATCAAAATAAAGCCAAAAGCGGCCTCCTTCTGATGCAGATGTTTTTGTCAGATAAAGTTGGAAGATGAAAACTTGTAAGAATTAAGACATCAAATTACTTTAAGACAAAAAACAGTCATCAGTTTGTTGCCACGTACAGAGAAAAGCATAGTAAAAAGATTAGTTCTTTGGTGACATGCTACACACCTGTACGTTATAAATTTGGTCTCTTTCAATAGGGTTCGGAAGTCAGCTTTGGCAGTAATGTATTTGTCTCTAATGTACTCCTCGAACTCCCTTTGTTTTTTCTGAAAGGGAAAAGATAAGCTTAAAGCACAGAATGCAGAGTACTTCATGCAACTCAGCATGCTGAACATAACTAACAATTACACGTTGAATGTATTTTTATCTTTTGCATTTTTAATTAAAAAAATATTTCTGTTCATATAAAACAGAAATCATTTCAGCAGTCACTAGCTTTCTCTGTATCCTGCATTATACTGGAAGTTAACAACACCGATGCAAACCTCTTACCCGGTCACTTGAAGAAAATTTAATGCACCTTGGATCTTCTTTAATTATTTTTTTCACTTCTTTCCACGTTGATGTTAAAGTTATCTTTCAGAAGAAAGAAAAATAGTTAAAATTGCAAGAAGATTAGATTCTAAGAATATGGAATGTTAAATATCTCCCAGGTACACTAACACAGCTGTTACTGTATATCGAAATGTTGGTTTTGATTATTTATACTACTATATTTGTATTTTTAATTTTATAGATTTACTTTTCTTCATTAAGATAGTACTCTCAAGGCAAAGTCCTCATGAACATCATTTACTTTCCAACACATTTAACATTCATATATACATAAACGTACTAGAAAAATATTTTTAGAAGTTTTACTTATTAAAAATTAAAAAAACAACCGCTTCGAAGTAACATGTCTGTCACTTTGTTCCATCACACTAAGATCCACCTAGTATTCTGAGAATTTTTATCTAATGCATTAAAAATAAGTTAAAAACTGCAGGATTAAAGAAAGTTGACTGAAGTTTGCATGAGGTTAAAAAAGAGCAAGACTCCCTAGAACCCCACAGTACACCAAACAGGTGATGGATTCCCATTACATTGCACAGAGCAGTGCAATGGCTCAGATTCAGTAGCTCAATATAAAACAGGAGAATGTCAAGACTGATAAACGTGGTAAGATTATTTACTGATACTAACACAAACATTGGATATTTGAAAGACCACGATGCCATATAGTAAAAACTACCAAATAGCTTAACACTGGAGAAATGTGACATCCTGCAGGAGATAAAAAGATCACTGATTATAAGCTTAAATGAAAATGAACCATATGTTAAACTGAAATAACACTCAAGATAAACAGCTACGGAAACATAATGTACACATTTTCTTAAGAAGAAAAGACAGTGGTGAAACAAAAGGACTCAGGAAATAGAAACAACCAAAAATCAGCTTTTGTGATAGAAAAACAGAAAAAGATAAATTATATACTGGCAAATACTACACAATATACTGGCAAAGGTCTGAAGTTTGAGCATATACAGCTCTTACCGCTGAAGTTTCATCCAGAAGTTGCCTAAAGTGTTCCCTCTTCTTTTTGGTAAGTGCTTCAATGTGTTCATTAAAGAGTTTCTCTTTCTCTTCTCTTTCTAGCAAGGAGCCAGATTCCCATCGATGATCTTTGCGTAGAGTCCTTCTGGTGTCAGACCAAGACACATCTGAAGAACGCACCTGAGTCAAAGGACGATTATTATTTAAAAGCATTTTTTCTACAGCTCACTGATAATTGTTAGACATTATTAAGCTTTCTTTTTCTCTCTTATTTTAAATTAAGGTTCAATCTAAAGATAAAAGCTATTTAAAAAACATTATGAGACAATGGCAGCTTTCATTATAAATACTAAGCAAGCAGTGGCAGAGGGAATTACTTTGCCTAAGTTCAAATGTAGATAGAGATACCATATACTATATTAGCTGTAAGTGGTCTGGAGAAGTAGCCTCAAATATAATTATTTGCAAAGAGATACCAGGAGCTTTGCAGTGCCTTGGCTCTAGTCTGGAGAGACTGTGTTTGGAGCATGAAGAAGAGACAACACAAGAATAAGGAGAATATTCCTAATTTTCTAGTTTTCTAGACACAGAAATTTACAGCAGCATGTCTAAAGATCTGCCATCACCAGTGAGGTGCTGGAGAAGCACGGCAGGAATAATACTGTCAACTAACCCTTTGGGCAAATTGTCAGAACACCAACCCTAAAAGCAAAGCCTCCTCTTACAAACAATGCAAAACTCCCAACAGGAAAAAGGGAGGGCAGTGGAACAGAAAATATAATTCTATTTCTATATATATATTCAGCTACAATTGACAAAGAGCTTTTTTGTAGTGCAACAATCAGCAAAATGCACTGACCAGCTCCTGCAACGAATAGATCAGGAGAGAACCTGTTCATATCTTACCATGTCAGACAGAAGCGCTTTGAAGTTCTGTATTGCTTCTTCACGTTTGTGCTGCTCACGTTCTCTGTCAATTTCCTTGGTTTGCTCTGAGCGAGCTTTCTGGACTTCCCTCTCTCGTTCACGCAAACTTGCCTCAATGCGAGCTTGTCTTTCCAGCTCCTTTTCTTTTTCAGAATCTAAGTTCTGAAACATAAGAAAAGCAGAAACTTTTCTCAATAATAATGTGACACCTTTCATATTTTCACTAGGCAGGTAAGCAAACTAAAGGATTGTCCAACTGAAGGCATCTTGGAACAAAACAAAGTGATTTAAGATGTAAAAGACTACGAAACTTTGCTTCAAGAACTGTATGCTACAGAGGCATTGCAGGGTTATATGCTAAAAGAAGTTTGGTCACAACACTGGTGCCAGAACAACTATTCTTAGGAGCATGTTCCTCATATACACTGACAAACTGAGTAAAGGGCTGGGGAAAACAGTATAAACCAGCTGTTAACCAAGCTATACGGACTCAACCATTAATTCCCTGGAAGAGAAAAGTAGGAATACTGGACAGAGAGAATAACCCATGAAGGAACTGCGTATGAACCACCTGTAACTCTGCGTGAAACAACTGATACAAAAATTGCAGCAAAGGAAACCGCCCATCCTGGCTGGGACTAGTCCATGTAGCATCTGTATTTTCTCAAGTTTTAAAGCCCCTGACTTTACGTGAGTCTCTGTTTCTCTTGTTCTGCTGGAGAAATTCTCCCATACATCTTGTGTGTTCATGTACGCGTGCAGGCATACACATCCCACGAACACTTGCACCAGCAGTACCATGGATGGTACTTCTAAGAGTCAAGCTGTCCTGCAGGGTGCTTCAAACTAGCAATGGTACAGAAATCTCTGAAGTACGGAACGAAGGCACCCGAGTCCGTCTTCGATACATCCCACATTAACAGCAACATAACCAGCAGAACATCCAAAGAGACACTTCCGAATGTCACACACACCTTTGCTATTTTTTCTATGTACTGCTTGAAAAGGTCCTCCCTCTGTGAAGAGCTATCCACTGCTTTGTAACGAGGGTCAGTCTCTACTTTGTCCTTCACTTTGCTCCAGCGAGACTGACTGTCCAGGTGGTGATTAGCCAGTAATTCAAAGAAGTCCATCTTGATCTATTTCACAGACAATAACAGAAAGACAACACTTGAGAAAGAGGCTGATACGTAACAGTTTGCTCTTATGAAAAAAGGAATCAACTTACCTCCAACAGAGGGAAGTATACTAATTACATACCATTACAATTACAACTAATTACATAACATGTCTAAAATTCACTTCCCCTTTGGGACAATTTTGCTAAAGCAAGTAGATTTAGTGGATCTTCCTAATCTAAGATGAACTATATTCATTAAAGAATGATTCAGCAATATGATTTTTATTGTTTTACTTCAGCTTATTTTTTAAGCTTTTATGTATCACAGTAACACGCTACTCATTCCACGTTGTAGCTTTTTGCTATCAATACTTCAGCAGCTATCCAGTTTTAAAACGGGCACTAAACAAATCAAGTATTTATGGATTCATCTTCCAAGTGCACAATGAACAGAGGTAAACACTTGGATCTGCTGATAAATAGCAAAATGGATGTAACCAATGAAGAATTAAGTGCTTACAGCGATCAAGTAAGCTACAGTTGAGATGGATATGAAAATATATATTAAACTTTAAGAAAACGTTTTAGTCTACATTTTCTATTAGAAATGGGACATCAACACTGTCCATAATGCTAGCAGCATGAAAGGCTGGCAGAGGATCATCCTTTTTTTTTTTTTTTTTTTTTTTTTTTTAAATCTTGAGACAAAACTAGCAACATGTTTTTACCCGAACTCCCAGAATCAGCAGATGCATGAGCAACTACTGTGCCTTTATTACCTATCTCATTTTCTGGGGCAGGCAGTTTCCCTTGTTGCTGTCGCATTGAGGTCCTAGGTTTTTTTTCCACGTTATTTCCACCTCTTTATGCCATAGAAGTCCAGATCGGCATTTAAGCCTCCACCTCTGAGCAGCAAGGGGCAGATTGGCCTCCTTGCACCTCAGGGGTGCACACGAGGTCAAACACGCTGCCTTCACAGCGCCCCGACCCCTGGCTGCCCACAAAGCAAGGTCTTTTGTCCTGGCACACTACTTAAAAAAATCAGTTGAGAAGGGCTGGCCATTCAGTTTTTACTACTTAACTCCTCTCCTCATCCCTTTAAATAAGGGGGCCACCAAAAGCTGTTTAGCTCCAAAGCACAGCTTCACAAAGGAAGAAGGCAGACGGACAGGTGAGCAACCTGTGTGCCAGAGAAGCGCCATCCTGATGCTCTGAAACGTGTTTGGTTACAGCACGTGCGAATGAGATCAGAACCCACATTCTGCAGGCTCACCCAGGGATAATTTTAGCTCTTCACAACATCAATACATAAACATAAAAGGCTTTACAGACATTTTTTTCTTTACTATATCTGGGAGATTAAGATGGTGAGCACAGATTAGAACAAACTGGTTAGAGCCAGTGGAGAAGTTACTCTGGATCTGCAGCACTACCACTCTTACACCAGCTGCACAAAATCCTAAGCAAACCATCTATTCATTTTAAGATTAAGAATGTTGTTTCATAACATCTTAAAACATGCATGCAGAATAAAAAAATGAAGCTTTCTAAGCCATAGCATTAGATATCATCAGAAATATCTGTCAGAACACCAAACAACGCCCAGCTGTTACTACAGAAGTCCATAAAGTAAGGGTATCGCAAAGTTAAACCAAAGTACCTGGCACGAGTCACGTACGACAGATATATCCCATGGGACAAACAGGATAAAAACTACACTCACAACACTGCTGAAGTACGTTGGCACCAGCTGCAATACAAAATCAAACCTAACAAAAAAATACACTGTGTAGGAGGATGTTTTTACAGGAACTGCCAGCAGCATTCCCCTGCCCTCTCTCAGACGCTGTGCAGGCACCACCCTGACCACCTGCTGCTCCACAAGCCATTGACTTTGAAAAAAAACAGGATGATGGAGCCAATTCCCTCCTGAGAAAAGCCAACGGCCCTTTCAGACTTCTCATACTCCCAGGGCACGGCTTTAACTGCAGTCAGAACCACCTTTCATCTGCCACATACACAGCACAAGTATTGCCATTTGTTTGCCAATTAAGACAAAGGGGAAAACTTAAAAAAAAAAAAAAAAATTAAGACAAAAAACATCTCACTGAGGAATTTTTAGGATCACAGCTCTTCCATATATGGGTTTGATATATCTATAAGCACAGTAACCAGCTGGACTAACTAATGTTACAGAAGAAAACTGTTGAGATCTCTGTGCCAGATGCCGACGCTGACCGGCAACGTGGCAGCAGTGCATTGCCAACTGAGCTTTGGGAAGTCAACGTAAGGAGGGCTTAAGGCTTGTCTGCTGGCACTGCTCATCCTGAGGACGTGCAACAACGTCCCCGTGTCCTGGACAATACAGCAGGAACTTGGCCAAAGCCATCAGCTCGCAGGTCACTCCCAGGTGTCCTCCCCTGCCTCTGACCAGGCGTACCTGCTCACCTCCGTCCCTGAAGTGTTTCGATCCTGTTTCCTCACTGACGTTAGCCACGTGAATAAAAACAACTACCTGAAAACTCAGCTGGGCCCTACCACCAGCCAGCAAGTCATAAATCAGTGAAGTAAAAATCAAATATTGGGTAACTTTAAACCCTTACGTTAAAGATTTCTGTAAAGTTGATCCTCCATAAATAAAGATTTTGGACTTTTAAAACAGACTGAGAAAGCTTCAGGCTAAATGCATTAAATTTTGTTTTCTTTTAAACACTTTCAAAATCAAAGGAAAACAAGACTGAAAATATTTCAGGTGTATTTAGAAGTCTTTTTTTTTTTTTTGGCAGTTAACACATTGCAGGTACAACTCTCATCACTTCACAAGGTAAAAAACTAAAAAAATGTAAAGTACCGGAACTGCGGGAGGCTAAAGTCACCACACAGAGATACCAATTCTTTCCTCACTAGGGAATCCCATAATATTTGCGTGTCAGTGATTGACAGCTGTCAGACTGAACTGATTGACAGGCCGCACAGCACATAACTGTAAAGTCTATCCACTTGTTATAAAACAGAATACATAAAATGGTTACAAAACGCTTTTGGAGAAAAAAAAACATTATTTCAAAAGCAAACACACAGTCTCTTGTAACTTTTTAACTTAGAACAATCATGCAACAAAACATTTACTTTTTTTTAAGCTTTCAACTTCACTAAGCTGCAAGAATGCTTTAAAATTCCATTCATAACTGAAATGCAATATGTAGAAGTCTAGTTTTGAACTACATCAGTTCTCCTCTGAAAGCACAATCATTTATTGAAAATATCAGCAATAAGACAGTTCGCAAAAAATGGAGAACACAAAATCAAATTAGACCAGAGTGCCTCAATTAAGGAAAAAATATGCAAGACTTATTCAACAAGTAAACTGTCTGCAAATCTAACGTTATTCAGCATTTCTCTCTTCAGCAAGTATTTAGTAAGCGAAATTTTCATTAACTTTGTGCTACAAAAGAAATATTGCAGACTTTAAAATGTCAAAAATGATTAGGCTTTAGAGGTTATTTTCTCCATTCGCACAACACACAGGGACATTTAGGTAAGAGGCTGCATATTCTGTTGGTAATAGTTGATGCCACCTCCACAGAAGCCTGCTCCCTACTATTGACAATAAGGTCAAATGACATTTGGAATTCATCAATCTTTAATAGCCGACCTTTAATTCTAATAAGCAGCAGTTTATACATAAGATATATTTACTGAAAGATTAAAGTCACTAAAAGTGCTAGCTTTTAGATGGAAAGAGAAGACATGGAAGCTGTTTGAAATTTAAATAGAGCAGCCTACAGAGAATTTTGAGATCTTACTGCCTTCACTGAGAGAACAGGGAAGTAACGGCCAGTTCTGGATCCTCAAGCCAAACAAAGCAAGAATTTCCTTTCAGCACTTCAGGACTATATATTTTTTGTTTTAAATAGGGAAAAAAATTAGGCCTCATTCCAGTTAAGAATATGTTACATGCTTAGGAAAACAAAAAAAAAGTTAACTCAGTTTCATAAAATTAGGTTCTAAGTCGGTATAGTATACCTGCAAACTTAAAAACAGTTAGTTCATAAAGACCAAAGTAACATCTGTAAAATGCTTACACTGTAAAGCCTCTATGGAAAGAGAAGGACTGAGTCTCAGAGAAGGCACGCTGGAAACCAAGCACTGGCTTTGTCCCATCTCACTCAGGCTCACACCATTCACACTGCTGGAACTAAAAAAAATCACCTTACCTTCTCACCTCTGGTCTTCGAGTCTTCTTTTTCCTTCTTTCTTGCCGCTGTGATAAACTCATTAAACAAGGCCTCTCGATCTTTCATCTTTTCAATTGCCTTGAATCTCGAGTCTTTAGCATGCTTGGCTGCAAATTCACTAAAAGTAGTTCTGCAACAAAATGGCAAGTGAACTAATTTGGCAGAGCCGTCTTTGCTGGGAAGCAGGTGCAGCAGAGAAATTTCTTCTGCTAGAATACATGCCAGACCACAAAGAACAAAAAAACACCCATCCTATGTTCTCACTATAGAGATGTCTGATCAGTGAACTACAGAAAGGAGTCAGGTTTAGGCACACACATGAAAGGTATTGTTAAGAGGCTTCTACGGTGCAGTATTTTTGTTGTTTTGGTTTTAATAGCACTATCTGCAGAATGTGCAGGTGTAGGAACAAAGATTATAATACAACCAAGAAATTAAAAAAAACCCTCAGCTGACTACAAGTCTTCTTTTTTTGTGGTTAAGCAGTTCAGCCACCAGTCTGTCCAGGTATTTCACAGCTGTGAAACTAAAAGATTTACATGCATTCACTTGCAGCCAAACCATGCTAAGAGTTCACCGAGGAAATCATCGCTTGGTGTTAGTCATGATAGAACCCTGGCTGAATGAGATCTTCCCCTACCTGGAACATGGTGTAGCTCTATCTTAAAACACAGAGGGTCGAAAATAGATTAAATGCTATGGGCAGATGCAGCACTATTGGGCTTTCAACCCATTATTCCCACAGCATTTTCCTGACAGTTCTCTCACCTCCAGGGCCAGATTCCAATCTGTGCAGTAAATGTAGTACTGCCACTTACCTCAAAAAAAACCACTACTGTGCTTTTTCCAAGCTCTGATGCAAATCTGGCCCCAAGAATACGTGAGACACTTATAATCATACGAATGTTTCATCACAGCATGGAAATAATTAGACTTGGAAAATCCAGCCTACTGTTGCTGTAGGGTAAATTGAAACAAGAAGAGAATTTGGTAGCTTATTCAAAAAGATCAGAAAGTGAATGTATAGCTATATTGAAGAACAAGAGCTCCTTAAGTGGAACACAAACTCTTGAGCGTGTTGGACTGAGATAGATGATTAAAAATAGTCTGACACTCACAGAGGTACAGCAATATCTTTAGACAAACACTGAAACCAGAAGACAAAGGATAAGATTAAACAAGACAGTCATTCAGTTGCAATTCTCTTTCCCACCCCAGCCCATAATTAGCTAAGAATTAGTCCCAATATGATGGGCTGGAGATATCTTGGAAGTTGAGAATACTAAAGCTAACAAGAACAGTCCATGTTAGTCTCTGAATGCTATACTGAACTCACTTTTTTTTTTTAATTTATTTCAAATATTCCCATGTCTCCATTCTTCCCAGACCATCAAAATTATTGCCATTATTAAATGAACAGACAGATGTTTCAAATAAGAAATATTAATCAGATTTAAAGTAATTTAAAAGTTTACATAACACTGGATTCCACGAATTTCCAACATGGATCACTGAAAAAAAAATTAAGCTGAAGTGAACCCGATGAGATGTTATTTCACTGTAAAGGAACTGGTGCCAGGTAATCCAAGAGACGCTGAAAGAGAATGTTTTAGAGCTCATCTGTTGACATAAGCACATACTTCATGAATTATACACAAGAAAGCTGTGGAACAAACCATTGGAGCAATAAAATCTTGAATGTTAGCATGTTTACTGTTATCACTGCATTTAGGCCTGGACGTGAAGGGTAAGGAGTAATTTTCTTATTACAGCAACCAAAATATTGTTATATTAATATATTTTGTGACCAGAAAAAGGTCCCTTCAAATCCTCAAACTGACAAAACCTCCTTAATACTTCTCAAGGAATACTAATATTCTCAAGAAGAAAGAGTTATGAAAGAAAACTCTGATCTGGTAGCGGATCTTGAGGTCTTTCTCACATTCCAAAAAGCATGCTGGGGATTTCTTCAAAATGCATTAAAAAATCATGAAAATACATAAAACATCATAAATGTCAAGTTCTATTATTTTATGGATTGTGTGAGTGCAAGCAGGCAAACGAAGATTTCAACAATACCTGATTTTTCTGCTCTTTGTCTCTAATTTTGAAAGAGGTTAATCAAGTTAACCTACCCAATACCACCCAACGTACTTTGTTCTAAGAGCGTTCATGCACATGAACGAGAAAGAAGCTCCTACCGTGGATTAATCTTTGCTTCTTCCATCATTTTCTTGAAATCCTCCTTCGCCTGCATTATTTTGTTTTTCTTCTCCTTGCGCTCTTCTTCAGCTCGCGTTTTCACATACTGATCAAATACCTACAGAAACACCAGTTGCTGACAAACCATAGAAACCTGAAGCCACATAAGCTCCAGGCAAGATGGGAGAAAAATTCCATTTTTTCCTTTTGTCTTACTTCCTTTCCTCCCACCATAGAACCAACATAGACAGGGCAGAAAGAAGGGTTAAGGATGTTTTGTACTTCGATATGCAAATTATTCCAATCTACTGAACATGCAGTGTACAACACATGAACACATAATCTGAGACCACCAAACAGTTTCTTACATGTTCATTTTATGTTAACATTTTCTGGGGCCATGTGCTTAAGAAAGCAGATCCTTCTTGTATTCTTGAAATTTTCTATTTCCATACATCCATTTGAAGAAAAGCTTCTGGAGCAAGATTTTTTTTTTTTTTTTAAACAATGAAGATGTGCTTTAGGTTTTTCACACTTATTATTTTTCATGAATATCTGGGTTAATCATTGCCCCAGGAGTTTGACAAGATACTGAAGATTCTCAACATTTTGTTCAGGTTTTGAGAGCTTTCTGTATACATGTAACTTTCACTGTCCTAGAGCACATATCTTGCCACAACAGGAAAAATAAAAAGTGTCAACTCGCTCCTCCTCTTTTTGGCTTTTCCCTTTTCCAGACAAACCCTAATCACAACAAAAATCTCTTGCAATACTGATTACGGAAGAAGGCTAAACAGGAAAAAAAATAGACTGAGGACTTAGATAACACCTGTACTAGATGTGTCTGGAAGGGGAGTGAATTCTTTACCTGTTTTCTTTCTTTAGGGTTGAGAAGTAAGTAACGAGGATCAAAAACTATCTTGTGTAGTTCTTTCTCCCATGTTGAAAAAGCAGAGACCTTTAATCAAAAAAAAGTCAGATTTTAACTGTTAGGTTTCCTTGAACATGCAGATGCTGTAGAGTTTTGCTTGAAAACTATACGACATCTGATGAAAAGAGGGAGACAAAAATCATGCTGAAGTTTTCATCACTAATAGATGATGAGCTGTAGGGGTCTGCCATAGCAAGTTTCAACACTAATTGGCTCTGAGAACTTTAAATAATAACACACACTTAATTACTCATTAAAATAACTACTACGGTGTGACATTTTAAACTACATCAGAAGAAAGCTTTGAGATTCTATGTTCTCATATCCCATGCCTGCACTATGCCTTTTCTAAATATTATGAGTTTAAACAGTATTTCTGCTACAACAAACTTAAAGAGGTTCAAGCTCATTTTAATTACTTTTTATTAAAATTATCCCATAAGAACTAGTTAACAAAGCTAAATTAAAGCTCATAGGTAGCTGGAAACACTTCATTTTTTTAATAAAGTTACTACATGAATTCATACTCTGATAGGTAAGTTAGGCTATTAAGAACTGATTGTATAAAGCAAATTTCAAATTTCGGTAACTAAAAGCAAGAAGTCTCCCATTTAAGGATAAGGATGTACAGACTATAGTGGAACTTACTGTTTTTACTGTGTAGGAACATTTCCAAAAACATTAATTGTGTCCAGTTCTTATTTATTTTCACTGGCAGCTTTCAACTGTGTACTTACTTAACTTGGGGAAAAAAAGTAAAAAACAGTCTTGATACTATTTAATTTCACTTCAAAATTCAGCTAATTTTAACGTTCATTGAAATATAGGCTCTTGAACAAAACATATCCATGAATCAGAAGAACAATGAAATTGTTTTCCTTGCATAAGGCACTGCAGGTTCTGAATTAACTAAGAATTAAGACTTCTGCCTGAACTTCCTTTTCTCACACCCCTTCACTCACTCACTCTCTCACACACACTTATTTCTCTAACCCCTCTTTCTAGAAGCATGTCCTTGAATTGTTTCATCCGAGCCTCCAGAGGGACAATGGCTCTCTCTCGAGCAGCTTTAATTTCAGCTTCCATAGCAGCCTCCTTCTCTGAATCAATATCTTTGTTATCATCTTTCCTGGAAAAAAAATTAAATATACAGTACAACTTGATAAGTTCTTTGTTGGCTCTGTACGTTAGATTGAACTGCATCAATACAGAACAGATAACAGATTAATTCAGAATTACTGGCTTATAAAACATGGAAACCGTTCTTTGAGATTTGGATAGGAATGCTTTTCATACTGGAAGAGTTCAAGTAACCAAAGTATTTTCAACGACTTCAGTGTCACCAAGTGGGGCCAAGAAGTTAATACATTCTGGTTTTGTTCATTGGTCTCACCAGATGTGCAACAGATTTTGTTAGCTGTACTAACTTTCCTCTTCTCCCGTTCTAGACCATGAGGCCCTGTGAAAGGCTACAGGAGTTAGTTCAAACTGAGAATACCTTACAATCATTACGGCAGAAATGCTGTACCACGAGTGATACATTCATCCAAAGCATTTCTGAAAAGAAATGTGTGGCTTGTTGATTAACTGTGAACATTATAATCATCCCTAAGAGTACACAATAACAAACAAAATGGTAAAACTACTTTTAAAATAGTGTGTACAAGTAACTCAGAGTAAAGTGACGTGTATCACTTCCAATAGGCAAAACAGACAGACACAAAGAACTAAATAAAACACTTAAACCTGTGTAACAGTGTGAAAACAAATCTTAACAGGACTAATCACTATGAAAATCTAGATGGCTGGACTTTTTGGAAACGAAACCTTGTGTGCAGAAATTAACAAGAAAAACAAGCAACTTAAGCAAACTATTTAAGATAATAAATTATTGCACCTGATCAGGGCAATGCCAGACATGAGTACAGACTGGGAGAACTCCTTGAGAGCATCCCTGCGGAGAAGGACTTAGTGGTTCTGTTGGACAAAAAGTTCAACATGAGCCATCAGTGCATGCTTGCAGCCCAGAAGGCCAAGTGCATCAACGTAGGTGGGAGCAGCAGGCCGAGGGAGGTGACCGTCCCCCTCTGCTCTGCCCCACTTGGAGTGGTGCATCCGGGTCTGAGGCTCCCAGCACAAGGACGTGGACCTGTTAGAGCAGGTTCATAGGAGGGCCACGAAGATGAGAGGGCTGGAGCACCTCTCCTATGAAGGAAGGACAGAGCTGGAGATGTTCAGCCTGGAGAAGAGAAGGCTCGGGGGAGACCTCCTTGCAGCATTTCAGTACTTAATGGAGGGGGGGTTAAAAAAAAAAAAAAAAAGATGGAAAGTGACTTTTTACACAGATAGATACGATAATGATAGCGGGAATGTTTGTAAACCAGGAGAGGGGACATTTAAGATTAGATGTTAAGAGGAAATTTTTCACTCAAAGGGTGGTATGGTACTGCAACAGGTTCCCAAAGAAGCTGTGGATGCCCCATCCCAGGAGGTGTTCAAGGCCAAGCTGGATGGAGCCCTGGACAACTTGATTTAGCAGGTGGTATCACTGCCCATCGCAGGGGCAGAACTAGGTGATCTTCAAGATCTCTTCTAAGCCAAGCCAGTCTACAATTCTACGGTAAACCATGCTCAAAAGTATTTCCTGGATTCATCAAATAACTTATACCACTTACTTTCAATCCTAATGATTTCTTAAGACAATGCTATTTCCTCCTTACCATCTCAGAAATATCAAGCACTTGAGCTGCTAATGTAAAACAGCAGGAAGGTGATGAATCCTCTTAGTTACTGTTACCACTTTACTACATACAAGAGCATAGGAATTGCTTACATGAAGCTTCAGTTATTTTATTTACACAGGCTTAGTACTTAAAAACAAACTTACTTGCGCTTTTTAATTTTAATAGGCTCATCTTCATTTGCATCTTCTGTAGATTCATGCTCTTCTCTAACTGTAGAAGAGATTTCAATAATACTTTAGAGTTTTATCTTTACAGTGAGGCTGTCCTTGAGCAAAAAACAGAGGACAATGTGTGCAGTACTGCATTCTGACAAAGGAAGACTGTCTTGGTTGCTTTCAGATAAATACCATCAGGATTCAGGGGCAGGACTAAAGGACTTGTGGCAATCTTTGCATTTAGAAGTATAAATACTGACCTCTTACTTCCATGGAAAAAAAAAAAAAAATCAGGCTAAGCAGCCTAACGAAGAACATTTGGATCTCCTGGTTATTACTTGCACTTTGCTCTCCTCCAATACCAAGCCCACATGTCATCCTAGGATCATTTGCTAGAACTTGTACCAGAAAGAAATCTAAACTCAGCAGTCTCACGTGTTCTGTGTTCTTGGCAGCTGTTTTCAAACTGTATTGCAGTTGATGTTCTTGCATTCCCACTGTCTTTCTTAAAGACATTCCAAAGCTATATGCATTCTTCAGTATCTGCTTACATCTCTCTCGCTTATTTAAATGTTACTAATTTTGGAAATGAACACAAAATAAATGATCAAGTATGTTTAGAGTTCTAAAGCAAGCAATAAGATTGCTCTTACTGAGTTTTTTTCCTTCTTCCATTCCTTTTTTGTGAGGAGGCTCTTGAATAATTTTGTCCACATCAGCTCTTCCAATGAGGTCATCTGGTCTGTCCCACATTGAAAGCCGGGTGGTAGGGTTATAGAAGAAAACACGCTCATCGCCAGTCCACACCACACACCTAGAAGTTTAACAGAAAACAAAGTCTTATTTTGTTTTACCATATTTATGTTACCATATTCAAAGACCAAGAAAGAACAAGACAAATTTTAATACTGGGAAGCTCTTTCTTCTTTCACTAACTCAGTAAGTCACTACATATTTGTCTATAGAAAGAAGAAACATAAATAGATGTTATAGGAAGACTATTACAACTTGGCAGAACTGAAATCCCATGAAATAATGTATGGTTCAAACCTTCAATTGAATCCTGAAATTAGTTTTTACAGCACTCATCGAAACAAGAAGGTTCCAAGCTGTTGAATTACCAAAGCTTTTAGGTTGAGCTTTTCTTTTGTTTTGCATTTCTTAAAAATACTGCATGCAGCATGCCTTCCTTTTCACAGTATTCCCACCTTTCCTGTCTAAAATATCCTAGTTTTCCTTTTTATATCCATGAATCTTGGTCTGGAGGCATAGCAACAGCAGCACAACTGAGTCTGAAGAATATGTTATGAATAGCTGCCAGGAACAGGTTGTCTGGTCAATCAGCACCAATGCAAATACTGTAGTATAGACGTCTTCACCCACATGGTGTTGGGAACAGCACGGAAACAAGTGGAGGAGGGAGGAGTGGATTCTAGCTTGTATACTTTTTTAGTCAGTGACAACTTGCACACTACTTGTCAATACACACCTTCTCTTCACGTTTGATTAAATTCACAGTTACCAGGAAGGAGGGCTGACAAAAGACTCTTCCCAAAATTGCTAGTGTTAAATGATGGAAAGTAATGTTCTGCATATGCAATGGCAGAGTATCAGTTTACTCAAACTAATAAATAACTGTTCCCCAGTTTTAACATTTCTGATGTTATTCACATTGTTCCTAAAGAGTAAAAATAATAACACCTTAAAATATCCCCATGTAAAGAAAGACCAATTATCACAAGCCCATTGGTCAAGAGAAAACTTCACATAGACAATTACATTTTGTTTCTGCAACTGTTATTTCACAGGATACTAAACGGCATCAGGGAGAAACACAGGAAATACTAGCAAAGAAAATCCTATGAAAGCAGAAGGTTAGGAGTCAGTCTAGTGCCACAGGATAAATGTAGAGAAAAACAGGCTATACTTAAGTTGTGTTTGGACTGAGCATAGCTTGTAGTTTTTGAAGATGTAAAGAATATACCACAATTCCATTTGAGAAAGCAATTGACTCTCTTTTTGAAAATCATCTACTACAGAATAAAAGTATAATGGTCACAGCACGGGTAAAGTCTTCATGATACTATACATACAGGCTGCTATTGAGCATCTATCCTACATTAAAGAACATTGGATTATTTTGGTCATTAGCTGCACCTAGTCCTTCCGCAATACATAAGGGCGAAAGTAGTACACATGCTCTCTTTTTGGCCAGTGTTTCATGCCAGATCAGAAGGAATCAGCAGCAGATGAAGCTGGCTGGGATATGAAATCTATGCTGGTAACATCTCATAGGACTGCAGACTGCAGTTAGTGAGTGGTACAAAGACTATGTGCACACACCACTAAACATCAGAAGTACTGAGACAGTGTGAATTGTGTTGCCTGAAGGAAACAAATGCTATTTGAGTCAGAAGAGTACCAAGGAAAAAGGTTCTTCATACGTTATTACTTGTTCTACCTCTCCAGCAACCTTCCTCGTGTCTACAGGAAATTATGTTTCTGATGTTTCAGTCACCCCAGTTGCAGGCCATAGGGAAAATCGTTACCTACCATGGGGTTCCTGGAATAGGAGTGGTTGCAACTGGCTTGGCTTTCTGAGCTGCTTTTTCTTCTTCAGTCATTTCTTCCTCTTTTGGCTCCTCAAGATAAAAAAAAAAGTTACAGGACGCAGACAATAATAGCTATTTATTTATTTTAAAGCAACTCGCTTTAAACAAGCAAAAGTATTTTAAAAACAATGCTAATAAGCAGCTCACAAATATACTTCATCAACAGTACACTTCAAACAACAGTATTGTAATTTCATCACATAGACAGTAACTTCTATTCCAAAATCTCAAACCGGAGTGTTTACTTAACTTAGACTTCAGTGAAACTTTACTTAAATGCTTTCCTAGTTCTGCATGAACCCTTGACTCAAGGCCTAAACATAGGGACAATGGTCGAAATACTCAAAGAAATTTGTTTTTATTTTTAAAATACATTTACTTGAAACTGAGACATGGAGTATGAAACAGTCAAAAGTCTACAGTGACCTTTGTATCATTATGATTCTATGATTAAAACAAACAAACAAACAAAAACCAACTAGCAACTACCTCAAAAGTAAATGGGGCAAATGGGTAGCAAAACCAGCCAGTGAATTATGTGGTTTTGCTTAGAAATCTACATTGAAGTTCATAGGAATCAATATAAAAATATTTATTTTCATTCAAGCATCTTGGTATCTTTAAGACCTACGTTTTTTCAGCATGACAAGAAGCATTACAAAAAAAAAAAAAGTTGCAGTGTTAGCACTACACATTTTCTAGGATATGCATTCCTAGAAAGCTAAACTTACTGGTTATAGCACATGGAAAGAAAGTTTTGTTTCAAAACTGCTCAAAAACTAAGTAGTAAAGAAGTAGGAAAATGGCTATTTAAAGATTCCATATATTCAGCAAATTTCATTTTTCTGAACATCTTCAGATGAGAAATCATCACACCAATGTAATTACCTTTTTTTTTTTGTCTATGTTCACATTAATTTATTATTATTATTTTTTTAACTTAATTCATATACTATCATTCCTGTAAAGTTTTTTTCCCCCTTAAAGAAAAAAAAAAAAAAAAAGCTGTGAGGCCAAAAAGGAAGGCTTTCAAAATCACCCCAGGAATTCAAGAACTCAAACTACTAACCATGTCTCCTGTCAATATGCCTGGTCTACAGATGCATCCACACCTGTAGGATGTAGGATTCAAAATGGCGATACTGACTATTTGGTTGCAAGGTCTTTTACCTCCTTTATAAGTTCTTTTATAGGTTCTTCTTTTGGCTCTTCTTCCTCTGTCTCCATTGGTAAAGGCTCCTCCATAGGTTCTTTAATCGGCTCTTTAATCTTCTCTTCCATTTTTTCTGCATAAAGATAAAAATTTCTTTAGTATTATTAATAAACAATTACAGAACCAAAAGAGACGTGGTTTTATCAGTAAGTTTTGCTTTTGCTGTTGTAAATTGGAAAATTTTATTTTTAACGTGTTTTCACCCCATTCCATCCTCCTTGTGCTTTACAATGTGTGCTTATAAAAATAATCTCATCTCCTGTAGCATGATCTACTTGAGACTGGACAAGGAAATACTGCAGGACAACTTTAGCTAGCTGTTAAAAAGCTAGCTAAAGCATATCGATAGAAATAGCCAAAACACTAATAAAAAATATCATCCATATTCAAATAAGTATTCAACTTTTAAAACAAAAAGTCTTAGGTTTCAACATGAGATACTGGGACATTGGCAAGGAAGTCTTTTTTTTTGGTAAGTACATCATGCAAAAACTACAGAAAAAAGCTGATTGGAAAAACATTAAATTTATAAAGAAAAGCAAGAAGAGAAGCCTTGAGGTCTTCAACTTAATTGCTAGCCACTTTGTGATTACGTGTAGTTGAGAGTATTTCTTTCCCATCACAATGGCAAAGACTTCCTTTGACTTCAAATTCTCTTACGAACAGTATTTATTAGCAGTTACGGTCAGATAGGCTGACATTCCTTTTGCAAGTAAGGATCCAATTACAAAAAAAAAGTCTACACCATGATGAGAAGTGGGTTTTTTTGAATTGTTCTAAATTAAGGCATAGGTTTGCAAATGAAGCATCAAAAGATAAATCCAGAGAGGGAAAAATTAAATTTACTCAAGTAATTCAATACAGAGTTAATAATAAATGAAGTAGATACAGGGCTAGGATTACATAAGGATTCCAGAACTTCCAGGAAATATTTTCTAGATTGCATGCAACATTGAAGGCCACCTTCAGATTAGAAATGCTGTGACAAAAAAACACATCTGAAAATTCACGGAGACTCATCTGAAAATTGCACTGTACCCATTTAAAAAAACAACGTATAATCTTCAGTCAGCAAAACTGATATTTGCTTAAGTGACTTCACATCACTAAATTGCAGAGCTATTATTTATACCCGAGTTATTAGAAAGATGGGTATCAATTAAACTAGCTCACTGCACAAGTGTTTGGAACGTGTCTAAACAGAGACTTCTTGTAACTAAAAATTCATGAGGGAATAAGAGCAAGAACTATGTGCTCTGACTGTATTTTATTCCCCCCCCAAAAATACTTCAAATTGAAAAAAAAAAGCCACAAGATTTTTGCCCTTTCTTCCTTATTTGTGATACAAGAATTTGCCTCCAAAGGAAAACACCCATTGATATAATGTGGATAAAAATAAAGACAAGAATATGACCTGAATACAACTTGGGAACTGGGGGGCAGGAGGCAATTTCTTCCTATTTCAAATCTTATCATACACTTAGCTTTTCACAAACAACATACTTTCCTGGTTTACACTCTTTAAAATAAATGATCCCCCCACCTACACCTTTCTGTCTTTCTTTCAGATCTCGTCAAACAGATGAGTAGGTACAGTATTTACACTCTACTGGAGTGGAAAGACTCATTTATTTGTGTGTTACAGGATATCAAAGCAACTCTAGAACGAAATACTCTTTCAGTGCAGTGGGAAACAAAGAAGCTACGACTTCCAGGCTCAAACAGCTTAAGTGTCTTTAGTTCGGCACTGGAATGGGTAGCCCAGGGAGGCAGCAGAATCACTGTCCCTGCAGGCGTTTAAGGAAAGGTTGGACCTGGCACTTAGGGACATGATTTAGTGGGTGATACTGATAGTGGGGGATGGTTGGACCAGATGATCTTGGAGGTCTTTTCCAACCTGAATGATTCTATGATTCTAAGTGGATCCTTATAATCAGGATTTCAAAATATGCGTAAGGCAGATACTGGATTAGAAAAATTCTTGTTCATATTTTTAAACACAACCATTAACGGTCTATGGAATTTTGCCTGGTATAAAGCTGTATTAAAGTACCTTTTTCTTTCAGTTCTTGGGGTTTTTCCCACGTTGACTCCAAAGTCCTGTTGTTGTAATAGTAAGTCTTTCCATCTGCTGTTTTATACTCTGTCCACTCAGAGACTGCTGTTGCTCCAGCCAATGTAGCAGGTGAAGCGGCAATAGCAACCTGAGGATGGATCATAGGTACAATGGGAGGTGCCATTCCTGGCAAGACACCTATATAAAGAACAAACAGAAAAAGAGAAGAGAAAAAAGGGAAAGGAAACAGAACAGTAAATGACAATGAAATACCCAAGAACAAAAACCTAGCACTTTACTGACTTACTTTACAAAGTACATAAAAATTATTTTGAAAATGAAATTCGAAAGCAAGGCATAGTTACTGAATTCCTTCCTACATTTTCTGATCAGTAATGCCTGTGCTACCAAGAAAAACAGATAAATAAAATTTTAATTAATTTCCAATTCTACACAGAAGAAAGCCTGTTTGTTTTTAGACATTTCCTTTAACACTTCAAAATGAAGCATTACGCTAAGAAACACATCTTTCTAATTTCTCTGTAGCAAGTTATAATTAAACAGTAGAATAATTCTGTCATTTTAACATACTCCTAATGCTTTTGTGTAATAACAAAACAAAACAACAATGTTGGTTTGAATTTCAGCCATACAATACAATATGGATCAGAACTCTGGTACATCTTAAACCCTGACTTAAAAATTAACATAAATTTAGAGCCTTGGATGAAAAAGAAATAAGAATTAAATTATTTCAGATTGTGATGGTTTTGTTTAGTATTGAAGATTGGAAAAAACATTTTATTCACATCCTAAAGCAAAATGCCAAGCAAATATTGAAAGGTAAAAAAGTCAAAATGCTACGTTATTCTGTTAATTCTCTGTTTATCCCAACAAAATGGATATACTGAAAGTATTTTGAATGACTTCTATAGAAGTGAATTGGATACGACTAGCATCACAAGATCATAGTTTTGAGCTTTCACCATTTGCATGAAAAAGTTTCATTTTAAATAAGGGGAAAAAGTACACATTACACATTGCCATAAACTAACTTCAGTAAATGGCATTTCTTAAATGCATAATATGAAAAATGAAAATTTATACTAAGACACGTACACACACACCAACATGCAAGCACAATCATGTCACTATACATGTGGAAGTCAGAAAAACAAAAATCCACACACAAGAAACTAATAACTAAGAGGTATGGGCATGAAGAGGTTCACAATTATTACAGAACTCAGTGATTACAGAAAAATGTACTGGATTTTTTTTTTTTTTGTATAAAAATAAGCTACCACTAACAGTTAATTGGGAAAGTTGTTTCCTGACCAAATACGATATTTGCATTTATACTGGTCTTGAAAATAAAGTATAGATATTCAATTAATTGGGGGAAGCAAATAAATAAATAAAAAATAAACAACAACATTCACTACCATGCCAACTTACAGACAAAACGAACTAAGATGGTTTTGAAAATTACCGGTCTTGGTGGTAGCGACTGTCTTTACATACGGGCAGCTGACTATTTGCATCATTGCTACACCTGTAAAATGGATAAGCAAGCATGTTGGAAAGCTGCCATTGTACGTCAGCTACCACTGGGAGTCTGGGTGCTACAGATTTCCTGCTACAATTTGGAATGCCATTTTCAGCTGGCAAAAAAGAAAGCCTCTTAGACAAGAAAATGTAAATTATTTGTGCTCCAGAATTTTATGCCAGATCAAATTTAAAACTGATTTTAAGCTGCAGCAACAGTTTCTGCCTACATTAAGCCATCTGTTTAGCAATTACTGGGATGCTGCTTAAAAAAAAAAAAAAACAACAAAAACAACAAAAACCCACCACGATGTTTGAATGACGACTCAGGGGTTTAAGTTCATCCTAGGCAAGGTAGCACCATGGAAGATTATGCTAATGGAGATGTTCTCCACTGACAGCATCTGCTCAGACAGATCCATCAGAGCAGCAGCAAAGTGAAACCGACTGTCTTTGCTTCTTTCAGTCTGCTGCTGCATTTAGGAAGTAGTAGCCAGAGGAGGACAGATTTAAACTAGTCGGACTAGCAAGGAGTGGTGGGATGAAATTCAAGTCCAACCCAGAGGAAAAGGTGAGGTGATGAAGGTCATTAAGGAAAGGCTGGAGGTAGAAGAAGGGGAGGGGAGAGTAATAAAAGCCATGAAGCCACGTACAGAGGTACACAAAGCTGCACTAGGTCAGTGGCAGCAAATATTTCCTTCATTTTTTGTTACCTAGAATGTCATAAGCTGAAAATGCTCTGAAAACAGCATTAGTTCTCCAAAGCCATCATGCACTGTTCTGCTCTCCAGCTGTGACACAGGCCACAAAGGGGAAAGCATCTAATCCTCTTCAATTAGATGAAAAATTCATTAGGAAATTAGACAGGTGTAAGGGGAATGCATTTCCAAAAACCTTCATGTTAGGGTACAGAAGGAAGCTGCACAAGTTTTCTCTACATCGGTCCAGTTTTGACACTTGGAAACTGAAACACGTCAGAAGCTTCTCCCTAAACTATTTCAATTCCATCACATGAGGGCGGAAATCCTCCAGCACAAAGTGAAATTAAACCCCTGTGTTTATAACAAATGCAACTTCTATTTTTCTTCATTAGAGATGTAGTATAAAAAGTGTACTAAAAATATTGCCAATTTATTTCAAAAATATTTGCGAAAAGATAGAATTGTAATGTTAATTGTAATGTTCTTTACTAATTACTTCAATGAAAGAATCCAAAACAAGTTTTATAAAAAAAGTATGACTTGAGACACAAAAACAATGACTTAAACAGCACTGAATGAAGCATTTCTCTAAGTTTGGGAGGAGAGTCACGTTATGTACTCAGAAATTCGTTTTGTTACGGAAGTTACAGCATGTCTTAAAGTGGGTCAGTATAAATAGTGCCATCTGCGGGACTGCTGAGATTCCAGGTACCACAGCGCAGATACGACTTGCAAATACCCAAGCTGTTTCCTCTGCCAAGTTCATTTTCAAACACACAGCTAACTTTTAACATATGAATTAAGAGAAAGCAGACTTACTTTTTAAGATCTGAGATTACGAGATATCACTAATCAACTCTTCCATTGCTCCGTCTTACTACAGCATAATACAGAGATTAACTTTGCAATCACACAACAATGGCATTCATCAACTGTCCCTGTAACTTGAAAGCAATCCAGCTGATTTGATATGAACTGCTGAAAGTCCCAAACATCTATACATTAAAATCTTTGTAAGCCTTTTTGAATTCACCTCTCACTGCCTTGAACTCATTTTGACTTCTCTTTAAACATGTTTTTTTGTTTGTTTGTTTTTATGGGGGTTGTAAACCATTACAATCAACTCAGGCTAGAGCTAGCTGAAAGGAGTAAAATTATTTTATTCTGTAGTCAGGCAAAATAACAAATTAGACTCATCAGCAGAAACATGCTCTTTTCTGCTGGGTATCCCTCCCGTGTGTTAGGGGTTCAACCCCAAAGGCTCATCTCACCACGAGAACAGGAGAGGCCACATCTGCACTTACTACCCCTGAAATTCTGAAAGACTCGTTTTCCAGTAAGAGTCTAAGGAGGAGATGACTGACACTCTTCCTCTGTCTTTCCTTCAGCACTCAATAAATTCTTTGACTGAGAACTTACAAAAAAAAATATCAACCAACCACACAGCCCAGGGTGTCCATTTGCAGTGGTGCTCACCTCTGCCAGTTTAACCATTCGCATTTTACCAGACAGTTCACAGCTAAGTAGGTGGTTGTATCTTTGCAAGATGCATAAGAACCCTCTGCACTACCCTGATTCTTTGCTGACAACGTCAGAAACTGCAGGTAAGAGCAGTCAGATGGCCACTTCTAAGGCTTAGCCATTTCTCTTGTTCTCCCAGACCTCACAAATACATAGAGAGCAGAATTCTCCCCACATTCTTTACTCATTTTTCACCCCACCTTGAATATGACGTTCAGAACGTTTATCTGTGCTTAAACAAGGAGCACTGCGCTGTGATTGCCTTTTCAAGCGTACTACAGCTGCAAAAGCTTTGCCTAGTTATTTGAAAATGTAATATGCTTCTAGAAGAACCAACTAGAAGTTGGTTCTCTCTTCTAGTCTCTCTTAAAATAAATGCTTTTTATTCCACATATTTTCTACCTGATGGGTAAAACGAATACCCCTTTGAACTATTTTGGTGCTTTTATCTTTTTATCAAAGAGGATATAAGGAGTGTTCTAAAGCATTTTTTTCATCTAATTAATTAAATGGGAGGTTAAAGCCACCCATCGTACGTACTGCATCTAGGCATCGAGTGGACAGCGGGAAAGAAGTCACCTCCCTCAGCCTGCACAGAGCAAAAGATGCCAGGAGGCAGCTCAGAGCTGCTTCTTTGTAATTCTTCTTCAGAAACTAACTTGTATCCAACACAACTGCAGTCTCAAGGCTTTCCTTGCAAGGGAAGACCACCAGCTCTCAAGCATTTCATTATACTACTACACACTCAAACAGAAACAACAGGAACTGCATCCATGAGAACTGGATTGTTTAAGCAATGAGCGGTTTGCAGGACCAACTAAGACCTGTTCAGTGGTTACAAAGAGCAGGCTGAGTCCAAAATTCTGCCAGCCTAAAACATCTCCTTCAGTATCTAACCAAATGTCTTTATCAAAACTTGATAAAATATAACTAAGCCAGGCGCCAGAGGGCTCCCATCTATGATTCTGTCACAATGGTCTTTACATCTGAAGCTTACGGATAGCACCCTGGCATCCTGAATGCCTAAATTAACTGCCCTCTGGTTAAAGCTCAACATCTTGCTTAGACATTCAGCACCACGCTTAATAGTTGCAGAACAAAGGAACTGCAAACACCCAACATCACTCCAGGGCAACGCATTTGAATGGTAATTTTTCCTGCTCGTAAATTATTTTCATCTGACTTTCTTTGGCTATAATCCGTGTCCTAATCTAGAATAAGCCCAAGACTCAAGGTCTATACCAAACAAATTGAAAAAAGTTGAAGTGATATTGCAACTGGTAAAATACAGAGCTACAGTTTTCTCAGTCACTTATAGATTCTGGCCAAAGCTCACTTTTTTTTTTTTAATAGGATGACGAGATAGACACATGCCGTAAGACTAGGAAGTGTTTAGTGCAATTGTTGTATTTCCAATCATATAAAAGATAAAGGGTTACATGTTTAAATGTAGCTATTTTCTGATACAGATATCAAAGAATTCAAGTCAAAAATTTCATTTTCATTGGTAATTAAAAAGTCTGTCTGCTAACCCTGAATTCTTTCAAAAACATTCTAAGTGGAGAGGATTCAGGCAAGTTCCATACACAGTGGACACATGAGTGCAAACAAATTGACAACATGGACATGTAGCGGACAAGACAATTACAGTTCGCCAATTTACCTGGAAGTGGAATAGGCATGCCAGGAAGGGGGACACGAAATGGAGGTACCATTACTGGTGGAAAAGCAGGAATTGCTGCAGTTGGTTGAGGTACTGCATGAGGAACTGCAGGAGGCAATGTCTGTGGGACTGGCTGGGGTACAGTCTGCACAGGTGTAGCAGAAGGAGCAGAGGTTGAAACACTGACTGATGGTGTGGCAACTGAAACACCCGAACTCGGGGTCTGGTCTTGTGTGGTAGGTGCTGATAAAAAAAAAAAAAAAACAACAAAGAACACCTTGTATCTTAGGTACTACAATATATTGGCTGCAAACATACTGGCTCTCTGTTTCCCAATAGATGTCACATAAGCAGATACGCTTAGATAAAATCAACAGGAAGACACTCTTGGAGAGAAAAAAGCCTTTGCCTTCTCTGTAACACTAGGTATTTACAAAGAAAGTCAATTTCAAGTTTTACTTTGTAAACACTCTTAATTCCTAACAGGTCTCCATAGTAGTGCCAAAAGTATAGCAAAGGACAAACAGAGCTTGCTTAGTAAATAAATTAAATTCTTCTCTGTATCCCTGTTCAGAAGAATAAAAGGGAACATTACAGAGTTTGGAAAACGTGTTCATTCTTACACTGAACGAACAAAGGTGGTTTGTTTTTAAACAAGCATAACGACTGCAGCATGTGCATGACAGTCTAAAACTGTGCTTATGAATGCGTGATCCAAGAATGGAAAAGTATCCATTTAAAACGTGTAATTAAACATGGAAAAGCAAAGCACTTTTTTGTTCAGAAGCTGCAAGAATTTTCTTGGTCTCCAGTGCCTCCCAGTGGAAAAACACAATATCACAATTCAATTCCGCAATCCCAGTGGCAGGGCTGAAATCAGCATTTAACCAGGACCAGTGCTACGCATCAAAGCGCTGGCAAAACGGAAACTAGAGATCCAAGTGACTGATCTTACAAATCTGTACTCCAAAGGTTTGGTGGAGAAGAGGAGCTGTTGAAAAAATGAGTTAACCAAAAAAAACCAACCACCAAACCCACCAGCTGACGAACACCTCACATACAGGCACACTGTCTCTGTCTCCGTTATCTAACGACGACCAGAAACATTCCCAGTAAGACACCAGTATTAAGGTATTTAGATAAAGATTTTGGGCCTGTTGTTAAGTGTTTAAGGACAGGTGAAAGTTCTTAGCACTGCCTACAATTTAGGGAAACAGAGTCAACAGTCAGTATGTCATTTCTTCTAAGTCCTGTGTCAAACCAGTACCAGACAACAACAAAACTTAGCTAGAAGCTCCAGCCTTTTACAAGCCGGGCCTGAGAGTTGTAAAATTATTTTAAATCATAAAATTTTATCACCTAGGTATAGACACCAACAGTAACAGTTCTGGAAAGCAAAGACAAAGTTTAGCAGGTAGCACAGGCAGAAGTAGAGAAGACTCAGCATTTCACATTAGGAAATTTTGTTTCAGAGAACGTACATAAATAAAGTGCTATTGCAAAAGCAGGAGTAGTTCTCAGAAACCTAGGCTAGCACCTTCCACCTGCTTCTTGTTACCCATCAGAATGGTTAGAGTTGGTGACACGAGACCATATTGCAACAAAGCAACTGAACATGGTATTAAGTTCTCCTTCTCTCCTGGTTTCAGTTAGGACAGAGTTAATTTTCCTCCTAGCAGCTGGTAGGGTGCTATGTTTTGGCTTAGGACAAGAAGAGTGCTGATAACACCCTGATGTTTTAATTATTGCAGAGCAGCGCTTACACCAAGCCAAGGGCGTCTCAGCTTCTCGCTCTGTCCTGCCAGCAGGCAGGCTGGGGGTGCAGCAGGAGCTGGGAGGGAACAGACCCAGGACAGGTGACCCAAACTGGCCAAAGGGGTATTCCATCCCATCTGGGGTCATGCTGAACAATATACAGGGGTGGCTAGCCGGGACGGGGGGGCAGCTGCTTGGGGTTAGGCTGGGCATCGGTCAGCGGGTGGTGAGCAATTGCATTGTGCATCACTTGTTTGTAGACATTATTAGTAGTACTATTAGCATCATTATTATTATTATTGTTATTATTATTTTTCTGTCTTAATAAACTGTCTTTATTTCAACCCACAGGCTTCACTTTCCCGTTTTTCTCCCCCATCCCAGAGAGGGAGGGGGGAGGGTGAGCGAACGGCTGCGTGGTGTGTAGCTGCTGGCCGGGTTAAACCACAACACCTTCACATTAAAGCCATTGAATGCTTTGAGCCATTCAAAGTATTTGCTGCTCTAAGGATCTGTCTGCCCTCCAGTGCTAACTGGAAGCACAATTTACAGGTTACCTGAATTTGACTCCCTTTCATTTGGGAGGAACTGTAAATTAAGCTTGGCTTGGCTCACCTGCTACAGAAAAATGGTGAAGTAACTGGAGGGGAGGAACATACCCACTACAGCTGGAGATCAAACAGGTCAGCAACTGCTTGTCTCCTGCACACTCTTTGGCCTGCCCACTGTACACATTTCTGCCAGCACAGCTATGATCACCAAGACTCTCAAACAACAGCACGCCAGACCAACGTACATGCTGTGCTTTCAGAAGCCCGGCCCAGGCAGTAACCCTGCCCAAACCTTTGGGTGGTAGGCACGCCTTGCTTTGTCCATGCTAGGTGATTTTTATTTATTTTTTTACTGAATTGTTTGCTTGTGACACACTCCAGCAAATAGATTTCTACTACATAAAATACAGCTCTGCGTAGATGCTCTGCACTACAGGCACTTGTTAGCACACAGATGCCAATCAACCTACGTAACAAATCAACTGTTTGCACGTAGATGCATTATGTCCACGCTGCATAAATTCAGTCCCCATTCTCTTGAGGTTCCCTCAGTTGGAAAATCTTTGGAAGCAAAGACTCAGCCCATGTAAACAGCAGTAATTTTCAGATTATTCAGAAGTAATCAGTGAATAATTATGGGTCTAAGGACTTTCTTTTTCCTATTTTTATGCAACTCTAAAAAATGGGAACTTATGAGGTTTACTCTGAAAACTTCTAGCAACAAAAATAAGACATCAGAAGCAGCTCAGTTCTGCAATCAACCAATTCTATGCAGTCCAGAAGCAGCGCTGGAAGATTTCCTCTAAAAGCAACAAATGCAATTTTGGAAACAGAGGAAATTGGTGCAAGTGCAATTCCTACCTCAAATTAACTTTTGTGAGATACTTTTAAGATCGGTTTAGCTTTAACTAAAGTCAAAAGGAAATGGACGTATAACAGCTTGGAGATGATAACAGCAGGAAAAAACACAAAAGACCTAAAGGAAAAGGGCTGCATACTGACTGGCGATTTAGCTACCTGAATACAGTACTGGTCCCAGGAAGAAAAAAGTTCACATGCAAGGGTCTTCCGGATTAAATGCTGTACTTTAAAAACATATTCTACTTTACGGAGCAATTACTTCCTTCTGGATATTAAGTTTTTGCTGCAGTGACTCCCCAGAGCAGCATCCCCAGTGCTGCAAAGCTTGAGAACCCCTGAGGTACTCACTGGAAATCGTCTGTGAAACTGATGTGGCTGTGGTTGTGGTGGAGGTTGTGGAGGACTGAGTACTCGAGGATGTTGACGGCGATGCTGCAGACGCGGGACTGCTGGTGGTTGGCGTGGAGGCACCTACTGCTTGGGCCTGAGCCTGGGCCTGGGCCGCCAACATCGGCGTCAGCTCTGACTGCTGAATAACTTTGACCCCATCTGGCTTAGTCCACGCAGACTCACGTGTACGTGCATTATAGAAATAGACCTGCAATTCAAGAGCACCGCCATCAAACAACCGTTTTTCTGGAGGGGAAGCACTCAAACTGGTGTAACTGCTCCCACTCTAAGCACAGGTAAGTACTACTACTAAGAGGATCAATGAGAGTACAGGACAATCGCACAATCGTTTTTGAAAGGTCCGGAGCCTCCGCATGCAGGGCCATCTGACAACATCTTTACAGCAGCAGCAGACACACATCGCTCTGTTGTTTCTGGTATTCATCTTACCTTGCCATCTGGAGTTTTGTTTTCTACCCAAATCTCTTCCGCTGGGGGCATTGCTGGTGTTCCAGGGGCAGTGACAGGCGGCATCCCCGGAGGGAACATCATTCCAGGAGGTGGTGGCATGCTACCCATGGGAGGAGGCATGAACGGTGGTCTCTGAAGGCATATAAGAAATAATAATAGTGCAATATGATATATGATTTTCAGGCAGGGTTTTCCCTTATCAAAGCACCAACACACATTACAGCTGTGGTAAGGCCACCTCCACCAGCCTGGAGAGCTCCTCTGCCCGCTGATGCTATCGCTTCAGAGCACGCGCTCCCTGACAAACCACCACCTACGGCAGCTGTGGGAAGCGCTTCACACCTGAGATGTTAACATGAATGCAAAGCAACAGAAAAGAGTGGCAGGAAAAAAAGTGGGGGGAAAGAAAACTCTCACAAAAAGGAGAAAATATCCTAATGCATGAAAGGAAGAATGGGAACTGTCCCTGGGAACTGCTGCTCAGATGTCCCCAGCAGTTTTCCTGCAAGGATTTCCTGCAATACCCCAAGCAGTCACAGTGACTCTCCAGTGAAGAGACACAGAGAGATTAAATCACACACAAGCACCCTATGTATTAGCAGAGCAGAGCAGCAGATTTCATCCAATCCATTCTACTTCTCAGTTATCCTTTAAGTAAAATACTGACTAGTGCTAATTCAAAAAAAAAAAAAAAAATCAAATTACATCTTCACTAATGCATCACCAGAAGAAGTTCAGAAGCGCCCCACGCATCACTGTTGCACATGAACCTGTTTTGTGCCTGTTTTCCAGGTAAAGGTACGTTGAGTTCGTTTATTTCACCTGTTTATTTAGACTGTTCTGAAATTTCCTGTGCACATTTCTCCTTGGGGAATCACTCCAGTTTTAACTGGATTTATGATTCAAAAGATTTCCTCTTGATAAAGGCAATACCAGGACAGCCCACTGTAAAAAGCTTCTAGCTCTACACTCATAACTGACTCCGTGACACGCCGCAGGCACTGACTCTGAGCTGCACCTGTGCACTGAGAATCTGAGTCCTGCCCTTCGTGGTTTTCAGCATGTGCCGTGTCCTTGGATTCTGTTTGTGCTTGGTTTCTTTTGGAAGTTCCCCTGAGATCAGCGTTTCTGCTGGAAGACTGATATTTTGAATTGCTTTTTAAATTCACACGCTGACTCTGAGTCTTACTGAGCACTGTCCTGCCGGTTATAAAGGAAGTCAAGAACACGTGGACAACTAAAAACAAACAAAAAAAGCCGTTTAGGTAACAACAGCCTTTCACTCCTTCCTTCCTTGACTACTTCTCCTCTACAGCTCCTCCACCTGGCCGTCGGGTGCTCTTTCTCTTTGCTGCTCTACAATCCCCACAAAGAACCCACTTCTTGCCTGCTGTTGCCACTTCCTGGAGAACAGAAGTTAGACCAGCCCAGGGCAGTCCAAGAGCAAGGGAAGGGATCCCAGGCGTACGGTCAGGAATCTGGAACACCCCCTCAGCTCCACACCCAGCACACCTTCTCCCCCCTTTTCACACCACCACCTTCAGCTCCATGTGCACGGCAGGGCGTGAGAACAGGGACACGCTTGGTGCGGGGATTCCCTGCGTGGTAACGAGCTGCAGAGGATGCTGGCTGCACGGCAGTGAAACAGTGACCATGTAACAGCTGAGAGCTGAAACACATTCGGAAAATAAATCAAACACATAAGGAGCTGTCAGCAGCTAAGGCTTTGGGCTTCACATGAGCTTTGACTGATTCGTGACACTGCGCAGCATCAGGAAGCAAGGCCCAGCACTTCCCCCTGTTCTGCTGCACGCTCCGATACCTTCATTTGCTCCAGCAGCTCTCAAGGCAGTGAATGGGCACAGCAGCAGGAGGTAAAACGGGATCGCAGAGCACCAGGAGAAAGGTGCAACGGGTGGAAAGAGTCTTACATAAACTTAGGCTGAGCATGAAATCCTACCACAGAACAGGGCCCCTGGTGCTAAATGAAAGGAACAGAAAAGACAACACCCAACAAGATAATGGGGCTGTTCACATCCCTCCAACTTACTGTTCCCATCCTCGGTCCCACAGGACTTTTGTTTACCTGAGAAGGTTTCAATGAAACTAAAGCTATCTCGCACCTCCCTGAGCAGCCCACGTTCCAGCCACACGCTACGTGCCCAAGGGAAGAGAACAAACTGCTATGGAAAACACAGGCTATTTTCTTCCAGAAATGTTGTGCTCACGATGATATCCCCACGCTAAATTAGGCTGCAGTCTGCTGTTGTTTTATTTCAGGTGAAATGCAGCTTAGGGCCTTGTTCCTGCTCTACTGACTTTTTTGCTTCCTTCCCTCCAGCCCCGCCGTTTGCCATACGGTTTGCAGAGTTCCACAGAGAACCCACCTGCACGCAGAGGAATGAGGATAAATGTTCCCGTGGCTCTGCTGCCAGAAACACAGGTGAAGCAGGACCCAACATACCATGAAATAACCCACAACACTATTTTCTTTCCATCTTGCCCACATCCATACTTTTCAAAGTAAATTTCACAGCACTAGCATTTACTGCTCAGCTATAAAGAGTGGATTTGAACCATTTGTTATAAACCACGCAGTATTTTTACCACCTACAGTCCCGCACCGTGATTACACTGCCGTTAAAACTTTTCATGGGTCACTGACCACATACCTGTTCTCAGAGTTACTGCTCCTCTACCTAACCAGTCCCTCGGTAACCAAAAACACCCACAAACTTCCACAGTGACTACAGGTGTGGTTCAAGCAGGAACTTCAGTGGGATTCAGCTTGATGTAATGGGGTAGCTCCTCTGTCAGTCTCTGTGATGAGCCGTCCCCACTCTGAGCGGCTGTGGCACGATTCAGGTCACCCTACAGGACCGCCGTGTCCTTCACACGCCTGCTCTCTTGAGCTCAGAAGCCTGAGCACAACTGAATCTGCATTGCGTGTGGCCACAAGGCACCAACACGAAGCCAGCTTTTAGTAAACGTTCTGGTGGTGAGTTCATCCCAACTGCGTGATTAACTTAGGGTTGCCTTAAGGAACTGAATGCAAATTGCTTTTCTATTGCCCTGCGTGTGTGTGTGAGTGTCATAACACGGCACGAGAGCCTGACGCTTTTGCCATGCCTTGTTTTTAACCCATCTCCATAGCTCTCCTCTTTTTATTGCCATTGATGAAAACAAACACAAAAACTCCCAAGTCCCAGCTCACTGAACCACAGGGCCGCCTGCCCCTTCGTTACCTGTAGGTGCGGAGGTCCCATCGGTGGCGGAATCCCTCCTGGAGGAGGCATCGGAGGCATGCTGGGGTCGAAGGGAGGCCGCCCAAACGGGGGCCGCGGTGGCGGCGGGGGCCCTCGCATCATCCCGAAGGGCGGCGGGGGCCGCATGAGGGGCGGCGGGCCCCTCATCACCGCGTTGGGCGGGGGAGCCGGGCCACGGAACCTCAGCGCCTGCTGCTGGGCCATCCTGCGGGCAGGACACGGACACGGACACGGACACGGACACGGACACAGACACACACAGACAGACACAGCTCGCGCCTGCCCGGGGCACGGGGCCGGGCCCGCCGGGCTCCGACCCGCCAAGCACGCGCCCGGCCCCAGCCCCGGCTCCCTCCCCTCGCCGCTCCCGGCCCCGCCCGGCGCTGAGGGGCCCCGCACCCGCCCCCCCCCCAACCCCTCCCCGGCTGTGGGCGCCCGGCCCCGGGCCCTGCCCCCCCCCCCCAGGCCCCGTCCCCTGAGCGCGGCCCGCAGAGGCCGGCGGGGCCCGTGTGCAGCGGCTGGCGGGGCCGGGCCGGGCCGTGCGTCAGAGCGGCCCCGCCCCGCACCTGATGTCCCCCCCGAAGCGCTCCGCCGCCGCCTCGCCCTCGCCGCCGCCTCCCCCCGCGCCGCCGCCGCCGCCCCGCTCCGCCATGGCCGCCTCGCAGCGCCGCCGAGCCGCCGCCGCCCCGGCCAGGCCCCGCCGCGCCCCATTGGCCGCGCCGCGCGTCCGTCACGGGGCGAGGGGGCGGGCCCGGCCCGCGATTGGCCGCGGCGCCCGCCGACTTTGAATGGGGGCAGCCAGGCGCGTCCCCATTGGCTGCCGGGGCCGCCCCGCCCCGCCCACCGAGCGGGGTCGCGCCTCACGTGACCCGAGAGCGGGCCGGAACTGACGTCACGGCAGGCGGAACCAGGCGGAAAAAAAAAAGAACGGAAGCCGCGCCCAATCAGCGCGCAGAGCGGGGGATCCCCGCGAACCAATCAGACCGCGCGGGCCGCTGCGCACGGCCAATCACAAAGGTCACATCGGGAGCGGCCCGCCCCGTGACGTGCAAGAGGGCGGTGCTCGGGCGGCAGCCAATGAGCGGGCGCGGCCCAGGGCCGGCCAATGGGGAGGCAGCGCGGGCTCCGCGCGGCCGCCGGGGGGCGCTGACGGGGCCGGGACGCGGGGGGGGGAACGGGGAGGGGGCTCGGGGAGGGGGCTCCTGAGGGGCTGCGGGGAGCGGGGAGCGGGGAGGCTGAGGGAATACAGGTTAAATACACAAATACATACAGGTTAAATACATAAATAAATAAATACAGGCTAAATAAATAAATAAATAAATAAATAAATAAATAAGCGTTAGATAAATAAATAAATAATTACAGTCTAAATAAATAAATAAAAAAATAGCGGTTAAATAAATAAGTAAATAAATAACCCAACCCAGCAGGGCCCCAGCCATCCACGCTCCCTCCCTTCCCACCTCTCTTTCTGCCAACAATAACAGACTAAAAGCCCAAGGAGCTTTTTTCCCTGAAGTGCTGCCAGCACCAGCACCGCTGCGGGACCTGTCGGTAGCGCTGTGCTGAGGCTCCCGGTGCTGCTGCTGCCCGGCTCCTTCATGGCCCCGTTGGTCCCAGCAGGGCTGCCAGCCCCGGGCCCGCTGCCCGCACCCCCAGGAGCCGCAGGACGGGGCCGAGGTGCGTCAGAAGGGCTCGGCTTGGTGACGGCAGGAGATCAGAACGATTTCTGGACGTGACGGCTCAGATCCTCCCCAAACAGCGGGGCTGTCTGTCTGCCGCTACTGCCTTTCATCCCCCTTTTCATCCGCTTGTTTCAGGATTGTCTCAATAATTTATTAATTACGGGCTGGCAGATCGGAGCATCTGCGAGGCCCTCTTCCGTGTTCAGCGGAGAGCTGGCCCCGTTCCATGCGGAGCCCCGCTGCACCGCAGCCCCCGCCCTTACTGCTCAGATTTCTTTTCTAAAAAACAAAACAAACAAAAAAAAACAGCCAGTAATTCTTGGGCTGCAGCTCTTTCACGAGCAATTAGTTCTGAGGTGCACAGTGCAAGTCGCTGTGATGAGCTTGCGTTTAAAATACATTTAAACCTCACCTAGATTTTAGTCCACATCTGGATTCTGAATGCAGAAGTTGCTGTTGACAGCAATAGCCTCACTAATTAACCAGCAGGGAACACTCCAAGAATGCAGATACGAAAGAGGACCAACAGGACACAGACACCAGCCTGGCTCCCGCTGCTCACTCACGTTGTAGGCAGCAAAACCTCGGAGCTGCTGTCTGGGCTGGAAACACACCGCTGGGTTTGCCCCTTGGGAGAACAAGGCCTTGGCAGTGCTGGGTCTCAGGGATGGAGCCCTTCAGGGGCAAACCCAACACCAGAGCAGCTTTGGTGACTGGGGCTCTGCAGGGCAGTAAGGGATGTTGTGACAGTATGAGTGCAATGTCTTCTGGGCAGGCTGGGTATCTGTCCAGACAGGTTTTTATAAAAGCCTGCACCCAGGGAGCCAGCAGCAGCCTGGTTTCAATCCCTTCTCTGACGGCAGCACCCACGGTCTCATTGCTTCAGGGCATCTCGGGAGCAGTTGGCTCTGCTCTGGGGTGTCACAGCGTGGGGCTGCTGCTGTGGGTGCTGGTTGAGAGGGAGCATTTTCCACAGAGATTTTTAAACCTTCAGCCTTTTCAAATGTTCAGGTTGTTGTGATTTTTTAAGATGTATTTCTTAAGTGATCCAACTTCCCTGCCAGGCATGCAGGAACGATGCTTGAAATTTTATGTTTTGGGTAGCCCCTCTCAAAGCTGCCCAAGTTCCTTATGTCGCATCAGGTGGCCTTTGTCTTCCTCTTTGCAGCTGTGTGACAGGAGCTGATACCCAGCCCCGTCCTTGGGTTTCCCCTGCCAGGGAGTGTCACAGCCCTCGCGATGGTGACGGCTCCTGCGGGCAGGTGCCACCCCACAGCCCCCGTGCCACGTAGCTGTGCTCCGCAGCTCAGCCGCACGGGCCCAGAGATGCTGACATCCTGTCATTCTTTTTCCATTTTTTCAGATTTCAGGTTGAAGTCTGATGCTGAATTAAAATTTTTGCCCTGGGCTGTCTGCAGGGCCTGCAGGCTACCGCGGTGCCAGCATCTGCCAGGGAGACCCGGGGGTGCTGTGTCGGAGGGCGGCAGCCCCGAGCTGGCACCGGGTGGCCGCGGGGGGGGTCCCCGCTGCCAGGGGGCTGGCAGTGCCCCCGGCGTTCCCACTCCCTGCAGTCCCACTCCCTGCCCTGCCTCGCCCCTCGCTGCTGCACGGTGCCTGGGGTCTGCACGGGGACCTGCCTGGGCCAGCCCGGCCACAGCCCCCCAGCTGCAGCGATCCCTGACAAACGCACAATCGCTGGCTGACGTGGCAAACAGCACCGCTGTGCAGCGGGGCTGTGCGTCCCCTGATGATGTGCAGCCCCAGAGCAGCGGCTGTCGCAGATCTGCAGGCACTTGGCTGGAAGCAACGAGCTGCCTTTACCTCCAGCGTCACTTGTACCGGTGGGGCTGTAGCAAGGGGCACAGCACAGCACAGCACCACGCTGCACAGCACCACCCCGCCCCACACCGCACTGCATCGCGGTGCCCAGCACCTGTCCCTCTGCCCCTCAGTGTGGATAATGTTATTTAAACCCTTCACCAACCCTGTGGCCTCATTCTTCCCCTACATTTATATGAAAAAATCCAGATTTTTCTGTACTTGGGGAGTCTGTGGATCCTAGGTGGGCCAGGGAGCTCAGCTGTGGTGCGGCTAGAGATGGAGGAGGATGTGCCCACAAGCAGCGAAGCAGAAGGTTTCCCAAACTCGGGCTTGTTCAGAGGTTGTAGGGTGAACCCAGCCAATGATGCTGGAGCTGAGCCTTTCTGCTGAGTGTTCACACCACAATTATGCTCCTGCTGCACCTCCACAAGGGGTACCATCTGCAGCCCGTGCCATGCCATGCTGTAAACCCCCCTGAAAATGCGCGATAGCCCTGAGTAATGTCAGCCCCATCTTGCTGGCTGCACTTGGGGCCTGGGACCTGATGCCCTGGCCGGGAGGGACGGTGTGACGGGGACACCGAAGTGTGTGGTAGTCCAGGGGAACTTCCCCTGCTTGAAAAACAGCCACATATCTGACACTAATGGAAAAAGACCATTAAAAAGCTTTATGATATTCTGTTCTGCTACTTCTGGTCCCTCTTTCCCTTCATTGCTGCTGGCATTTTATGAATTATTGATGTGCCTAGGTGCTCTGCTCCCCCGGTTCCTGCGCCACAGCTCCCGGTGCCTCTGCTGCTCCTTCCCCGCAACCGCTCCCCTGGCCGGGGCCGGACACTGCGGAGCCGCCCGGCCACCAGCAGCCAGGAGCCCACCAGAGGTGCCCGGCAGAGGCCCCGTCAGGGCCGGTTCCCTGGGGCAGGGCTGAGCACGGTGCTCCCCGGAGGCAGTGGGGGCCTCAGGCCTAGCTCGGGGTGCCGTGGCACGGCCCCACACACCAGCACTCCTGGGGCGCCTGTGGCACCAGGCCCCTGGCAGGCCCCGGGGGGTGGCAGGGACATGGGGTGCTCCTCGCCCTCCTGCCAGCTCCTGCCCACAGCTCTGCTTCTGCCCGGGCGCCTCCTGAAGCACTGTCAGGGATTCACATCCCCGCTGCCATGTGCAGGCAGTGTCCCCGGCCCGGGCTGGAGGGCCGCCGGGCAGCGTAGAGCCAGACGGTGCAGCAGGGCACCCCAAAAGCAGGCCTTGCACGGGGCACTGAGATGTGCTCCTCCCGGAGGCACCGTGAGAGCTGGCTGGGGGCTGACACTGAGCTGGGCACGCTGAGGCGAGCCCTCCCGGCCTGTTGTGCATTCGGCTGCCGGGGAGTGCAGTAAATTGGAGCATTTCAGGCTCTGCTTCAGGTCTGCCATGAGTCCTGGGGAACGGCATCAGTGTTAAATCCCAGGACATCCAGTCCCATGACCAATTTGCTCGTGTTTCAGCGGCGGGGACTAATGTGTTTTCCATGTTAATGTGCACGCACGTGGCACCCAGCCCGTCTCAATGTGGAGCTGCTGATACAACCTGACTAACTCACGCGCCCTGTTTGTGCGGGACCCCGGGCAGCTTTCCTACACCCTCTGGCTGCCCAGGCCTTGTCGGCGTGGGGCTGGAAGGGGCCCCCCTCCGCGGCCCCCCAGGACCGTGCTGCAGCTGGAGGTGGCCACACAGCCCAGTGCAGGGCACCAGGTCGCCACCTCCAGCCGGAGCTGCCCTGGGTGGGAAGCCCTGCGGGCTGCTTCACCGCATGGGAAGCGAGCGGCTCCTCCTTCCCTGGCATCTCTGACACAGAAAATGCTTCGCTCTGTTCGAAATGCTGCCGGTGCTTTCACTGCTCCCTTCCTTTTAGAAAGCTACTGGGAAAAAAATCACCTTTCTCACCCTTGTAAATGCCCAGCAATACAGGTATTTCTGAGTATTTCCTTCCCTCTTTACACTGAGATTGCTGGCCGCATTCTGAGCCGTGAGGCATTGCCGTGCCGTTGGCAGCCCTAGCACCGGGGCTGACCCCCTGGAGCTGGTCCCAGCTCCCCCTCGCCTCTCTTGACCCGTCTGCAGCCGCCCGTCCCGTTCCTCATCCAGCACGGGGCTGGGGGGGGCAGCACAGCCCTTCTGCCCGTCAGCTGCCCCGTGCCATCGCCCGGCCCTGAGGCCAGGGCCATCAGCTGCTGGGGGATCTGCAGAGCATAAAAACCAACCAGGAAACAAGCAGGAGCTTGGATGTTTTCTCAGATGCTTTTACAAGTTCTCACTGCATTACCTAAAGAAGGACGGTGGAGTTTTGTATTCTTTTTTTTTTTTTTTTTGTTTGTTTGTTTGTTTGTTTGTTTTTTAAAGGCAGAGAGCTGCGCTCAGGCCATGCTGTGGCAATGTTTGTAGACTAATCTGTTTTGGCATTTGGGGAAAAACAAACGTATTCAGAATCAACCAAGGTCTCAAACTTTAAATGCTGTCTCTGACTCAGACCCCAGCCACATCTTATTCCTGTTCCCTGAGCAAGGAGCGCTCACGGTGGGGCTGTGCCAGGAGCTCCGTGCAGGTTGCTGTCCCCGGCCGATGGCCAGCCCCCGGCTCTGGGCACGCAGCCCCACCGGCACCCAGGCAGGGTCGGGGCTGTTCGGGGCCCGCTGCACGGGGCAGAGCTGCCGGGGGCCTGCAGGAGGGCCCTGGGCTCTGGCAAGTGGCCGTGAGTTCTGACACCCCGCTGGAGCATCTGTGCACATCCCACGCAGGCCCTGAAAATTCAGTCCTCGTGCCTAAAGCGTTCCTGATTTTTCAGGGGTTTGTCCTCCAGGCCTGATGTTCTTTTATGTGGTTTTTGTTGTGCGAATTACACTGTGTGTTTGGGCAAGCTGCGTGCAGCACTGTCCCACAGGTGGCTCTGAAGGAAGATTTCAAACACTGAAGATGAAAGGGATGTTCTTTGTGTGCCATAAATACTTCAGCTTCTGCGTGTGGCTCTGCTCGCTGGGTGTCTGAAAGCACAAACAGCTCCAACCCATTTGGCTTCTCTTTCAGAACAAGTAGCTCAGCCGAGCCCAAGCGCGCTGCTGTCCCTGCACTTCGCGTTGCCTCTGGCAGTGTGAGCGGCCGGTGAGCTCTGCGCAGCCAGTGTCTGGCGGAGAGCGCTGACCTTGGCCCCGGGCTCCGGTGCCAGCGTACTGCCTTCTGCCCGCAGCAGCACGAGTGGCTCCGGCTGCTGCTTGGGAGCAACCTCAGGATGCAGCCACAAGGCGCTGGGACGCCTGCGGTGAGGTGGGGGGGCTCTGCAGGGGCGGGCACTGGAGTGAGCCCCCAGCTGCAGCACCGGCACCTGCTGCCCACCGCCTGCGGTCCCGCAGGGATCAGAGGAGCTGGAGCCCAGGCGTATTGGCAGCACACGGATCCTGTCCTCCCGGGTGGAGATGCATTTTCTGTGCACACAATGAAGCAGAAATCCATTAAATCACACTCACTCTCATTTGCAAAGGCACAGGCAGCTCTGCCAGGGTAACTCAGGGCCTGTTTCTGCAGAGACCGTCTGTTGCTCAGAAGCGGGCCAGCAGCGCAGTCCCCAGCAGACAACTTCATCCCGGGGCGATGTCCCCAGCGTGGTGTCCTTGGTGGGGCCCCTCCCAGCCACCCATGGGTGCAGACACGTCCCCTGCACCCCGGTCCTCCCTGGGTGCCTTCCCGGTGCTTCCAGGTCCTGGAGGCAGGGCTTATGCCGTGTAAACAAGGACCTGGTAAACTCACAGGACGCATGCATTAGACACACCAGCCTCAGGAGGAGAAAAATCAAAGGTTTCCCTGCAAATCCATCTGCCCTACATCTCTTCTCCATTTTGATCTCCAAACTCATGCAAGTTTAAAAAGCAAGTAAATGCTGACAGTGTGATTAACCTCCCCACCTGCTCCCTGCCTCTTTCTCTCCTGAACAGAGGAGCTCACCTGCCTGCTGGGAGCATCTCCTTCCACGCCGAAGATGTGGGGAGTCAAACCGGGGCGGTTCCACTGAAATTACAAAACGCTGTGCTTTTAAATAGGTGCTGAATTATTTAGTGCCTTTGCACTATCCGAATGCTTTGCTCTTTTGGTGGGTGATGGCTTGGTTTCTGTCCCAGCTTTTCCATTGGGAAAGTGAGTGGATGGAGGGGTCCGGCACGCCTCGGGCACCCACAGCCACCCACCCGCAGGGCGGCACCCAGGGGTGCTGCGGGGGCTGCCGGGGCCAGGCGGTGCCGGGGGGCAGGGAGCTGATCCCTGAACCCTGTGCCTGGGGACAGGGTGGCGCTGGGCGCTCCTGTGGCAGGGACTGAAGGTGCGGGGGGGAAGTTAACCCGGCTGGGGCTGTCGGGGGTCCCCCCGCACGCCCACGCTCTGCAGCCCCGGCCCAGTCCCTGCAGGCTCTGCGTCCAGCCACCTGGTGCTCTCCTTCAGCACACACTGGCTGTGGGACCCCGTCCTTGGGATGAAGCAGCAGGGCGCTGAACTGTAAAACGTTCCTGAATGTGTTCCTGTTACCACCACATCCCAGAACCATTTCATTAGTCTGCAACAAGCCCCTGGCAGAGAGGGCAGATCTGCAGATGAGAAGTCCGTTTCCACGTAGCCTGTTCCGTTCTGATCTCACACCAATGCCAGCGCTGCCTGATCCCTGCCACCAGCTCCCTGCGTCCACGCACACCAGAAATAAATGTCTGGCACCTGGCTGACCCTGAGCACCCGCAGCCTCTGCGGCGTGAGAGGAGGGTGCGGGCGCTCCTAACGTGCTGCATTCAGGGCTTCATTTTCACCAGGCGGGTTGGCAACGTTTAGCTGGTGTCAGTACTATTTTACAACAGTTGATCTAGATTTATATAGCATTATTGCACATTTTTAATTCTCTTTGGATTTTAAAACAAAGCATTTCGTTTTCATCTGCACATTGTTTCATTCCTCCACAAAACGCTGTGACACGGATCTCCATCTGTAGCTCTAAATTTACTTTAGAAACAAAGCTTAAGTCATGTCTTGATGGCGGAATAAAACTAACTAACATTTCCAGGCAAAACGCAGAGCACAACTACTGGCATTAAAGACAAATTCACTTAATTGCTTTACAACGCTCTGTTCTGAAAAGAACTGGAAAACCTGCAGGACTGCAGCCGATTCCTGCTGCTCCGTATCGGTGTAAAGCGTCAGGGTTTGCGGCAGTGCATTTCCACAGAGCTCTGTGTTTGCTCTGAATGCCCACATGAAGCCTGTGGCAACGAGTACTCGGTGTCCCCAGACTGACTGGAGTTGCAAGAAGGGGAGGAAGGAGAGGGAAGCCCCATTGCTGCTGAGCTGAGCACGGCGTTTGTTCAGGCAGGGATGGGCCAACACCAACTTGTGCTGCCTGGGGCCCACCGGGCTCTGCAGCAAAACCCCCAGTGTCTGAGGTCGTCTGTGGGGAAGAGATGGACCGGGTGCGGGGCTGAAACACCCCCACACGGGGGTTGGGGCGGCTGGGCTGGGATTGGGATGGGGACGGGGACGGTGATGGGATGGGACAGGATGGGATGGGGTGGGATGGGATAGGGATAGGATGGGCAATGTTAGGACAAGTTCAAGGCTAAGCAGGATGTGCTAGGGCTAAAGTTTCTGCAACCCCCCAAGCCCAGCTGTCACCGAACAGCTCCGTGATGCCTGTGTAACCCGCAGGTCCCACACCTGCCAGGTGCAGGCGGTGCTCCTCACCTTAACAAACCCACCAGAGCAGGGGCCAAAGCCTGGGCCACCCCCCCCCAGCGGCACAGGGCAGGGGCTGGGGGTCCCCGATCCCATTGCCCCCTGCTCCTCCTGCCCCTGCCGTTGTGCATCTGGGGCCTCCTCGCACATCTCCCTGTGATATCAGATGTGCTTCTATTGATTTCCTCCCTGCATTTGTTTTTGTTATTCATTATTAATGGGATCATTTTTCTATCCTTCATGCATGAAGGCAAATTTTGTGTAAAAATCAATTGAGTGAGCACCGCCAATGGCTTGTTTGGTTTTCTTTGCTTTCATCTCTCGTGTGCAGTCCCCGGGAGACAGAAAGCAGGATATTAAGGAACAAGCACGGAATGGGGAAAAAAAATAATAAATCAATTGTTAGTGGTTCAGAAACCATATAAAGGGATTTGCCTGCTGGATCTTTGTCTCAAACGCATGTGCTTTACTGAGCATTTTTCTCCGCTGCCCATCTTCCAGCTCAGGCCAGGTTTCACTTTCTGCTTTCTGCCCCGGCTGCCGTTTGAAGGCAGCTCCCCTGCTCGCCAGGACAGCAGACTGGCCTGGATGGTTTTGTTTTAACAGGGCTGGGGGGAGCTTTTGCCTGTGTGTTTGGGGGGTGTTAAGGAATTAACTATCACAGGGTGGTTGCCACAAGACCCACTGGGCAGCAGCAAGAGCCCAAGCCCTCTGTGGAAGCAGGAATCTTGCATCCTCACACAGCTGGAGGGGAACAGGGGTACGAGGGGCCGCATTTTGGCAGCAGCTCCTCCTGAACTGGCATCCGCACAGAGTGAGGTGCCCCCCACCTGCCCGCCCCAGGAGGGGCTGGGCCAAAAAAGCCGGGGTGGAGCCGGTGCCCGGGGGCTCCCCAGGGGAAGGATGGAGCCAGGCACAGCCATGACCCTTCCCTGATCACCCCTTGGCTTTGTTTCCCAGCTTCAGGGCACTGTCCCCTACACCAGGAAGAAAATATGTGCTGTTACTTCGTGCCTCCTCAGCAACAAATACCAGTTCCAAACTATTCCCGCTGCAGTCAAAAGAACTTATTCCTCAGCTCCAGGAGGATCAGATGAGTTTTGTATTCAGTGTATGCACCTGGAGCTGGAGCTTTGACAGCCAAACCCAGTGAAAGACTTAGGCATCAACGGTGGTTAAAACAAAACGTACCTGAGCTCCAAGGAAAAACCCCAAGTGAAGCACTCAGGTCCTGTGTGTCACATCTGGGCAGAGCAAGGCACAGAACAGCACGTGGAGAGGAGAAAGAAACCTGGAATTCACAGAGAGTGAAATCTGGGCAAGGGGAATCATCTCAGCCTGAGCCACGGGGAGCTCCTCTTGGGGCAGCTCTGTCTCCGTGCGGAGAGGAACTGGGAGCAGAGGAGGACAAGCAAGAAGGATCAGGTGCCTCAGACCTCACTGGCCAGCATATGTGAAGGAGAGAAGGAGCACACGGGAGCTCTTGTTTCAGGGAGAGTAATTGTAGATTTTGAGGTCTAAAGTTCATTTAGGAGTTGTTTTACATCTTTAAGCCATTTTTGGGACCTGGCCAAAAAGGACAAATGCAAAATTGTCACACAAACATGGGCAAAATAAGAACAGTCGCAAAAAATAAAACCTCGTGGACACCTTTGCCGCTGTAAGAACAAGCAGGGTCCTATTTCCCTCCCAGAAGTGAACAGGTGAGAAGGGCACCATAGCTGCAGCGTAGGCTTAATAAATACCAGTGAGCGGAAACACAGGCTACGTGAGCTAAACCTGGCTGAGCTGGGTTTAACACAAGCTGGAGAGAATCGTACACCCGTCTGAGGGCAGCGCCAGGAGGCTTGAAGTTATTCCTGAGCCTTGCTGGAACCAAGCGGCGTGAGGCTGCACCGTGCCGCCGGCAGCAGCACCGGCCGGGTGCGCTGTGGGGGTGGGTGTGGGGGTGTGGGGGTGTGAGGGTGGGTGTGGGGGTGGGTGTGGGGGTGTGGGGGTGTGGGTGGGGGTGGGGGTGTTCCTCTCCGCGGAGCCCGGGCACCTCCTGTCCGGGGAGCTGCTGGCACCGGCCGCGGGCTGCGGGACGGGGGGCGGCGAGCTCAGCCCCGCAGCCCCCGCCAGCGCCCCGCGGGCTGCTCCCGGCCCGGCCCCGGCGGGCGGCCCCGGCCCCCTCCCGGCGGCTCGCAGGGCACCGCTGGGCCGGGCGGAGGCGCCGCAGCCCCGGGGGGCGTCGGGCCCGGGGAGCCGCAGCCCCGACGGGAGGGCGGCGGGAGGCGCCGGCAGCCGTGAGCGGGAATGGGGCGAGGTGGAAACGGCTCTTACCTGGCCTTCCTACAGCAAAGTGCCCGCTCGGAGCCCCGAGCTCCGCCTCGGAGAGGCGCCTCGGAGAGGATTTGCTGAAGTCCTAGTGGACGGCGGGGAAAAGATGCCGTCTGAATCGCCTTCTGCCCTTTTTATACTCCGGCAGGCAATTAATATTGCATCACCCTTATTTTAAATTTTCAGAACCCGCAATATAATGTAATGGCATGAGGGCATTTATTATTAAAGGACGTTTGATTGGGGGAAAATCATTGGGGCCGATCGGAAGCACCCGGAGCCAGGGAGCGTTCAGGCTCCCCGCGCCCCGCAATTAAAAGGCTGAGTTTGTCAGGGCGCTGCCTAATGGGGGAGGAGGGCGAGGCCCGGCTCCGCGGCTCGGTGTTTGTCACTCCGTGAAACGCCGAAGTGAAATATTCAGAAGCGCGCTTCCACCATTAATTTTTAATCGTTAAGGTGCTTCTGGGAATCATAAATAAAAGCCTTTTCCCCTCTTAAACAGCATCAGAAATGAACCCGCGGTAGGTGCTCTTTGGGTGAGTTTTTGTTCGAACCCCGGCGGAGGGGCTGCGGCCCCGCGCATCGCCGCGGCGGGCACCGGGCACCGGGCACCGGCACCGGGCACCGGCACCGGGCACCGGGCACAGGTCGCCCGTGCCCGGGGTGGCGGCGCCCACAGCACAACGGGGGCCCGGCGGGGCGAAGCCTCGTCCCGCTTCCCGGGGGAATCGCACCGCCGGCGGCTTTTCGTTGTTCTCGCACTCGCGCACGTTTCCTTCGCTCCTCCCGGCGCCGTCCGCCCAGCTCGGGACACGAGAGGGAGCCAGAAAAGACACGGCCCCTTCGGGTTGAAAAATAAAGCCTTTATTCCAGAGTCGAGGTGGGGAAGAGCGCTCGGGCCGGAGCTCTGCGCGGAGGGTCGGGACGGGACGGGACGGGACGGGGCGGGCGGGACGCACGGACCGGGAGGGGCGCGGAGCGCGGCCGCGGGGCTCGGCTCCGGTGCGGGCGAGCCTCCGAAAGCGGCTCCTCGCTCCGCCACGCCGGGTCCGGGCACCGCGGAACGGCCCCGCTCGGCGGCCCGGCCCCGGCAGCCGTCGGTGCCGCGGGGCGGCGGAGCGGGGGGCCCGGGGCCGGGCCCGGGGCGCCTCGGCCGTGCCGGGGGGCTCGGGGGGGCTGGTGGCGGCCCGGCCCGCCCCGTCCGGGCGCTCGGCGGGGCCGCGCGGCCTCGCCCCGTCCCGCAGCAGCCGCGGCGCGGTGCGGAGCCGTCGGGGCGGCGGGGCCGGGGCCGCCGTCAGTGCACGGCCGAGTACTTCATGCGCTTCTGCTTCTGGCGCTGGTTGCAGAACCAGACGCGCACCACGTTCTTCTTGAGGTCCAGCTTCTCGGCGATGGCGGCGATCTTCTCGGAGGACGGCCGCGGCTGCAGCGCGAAGTAGGCCTCCAGCGAGCGCTTCTCGGGCGCGGCGATCGAGGTCCGCTTGCGCTTGCGCTCGGCGCCCGCGAAGAGCTCGGGCTTGGCGGCGCGGTCGCGGTGCGCGGCCTCGGCCTCCTCCAGCCAGGCCTGCAGCACCGGCCGCAGCGCCGTCATGTTGTTGTGCGACAGCGTCAGCGACTCGAAGCGGCAGATGGTGCTCTGGCTGAGCGAGCCCACGCCCGGGATCTTCAGGTTGGCCAGGGCCGCCCCCACGTCGGCCTGGGTCACCCCCAGCTTGATGCGGCGCTGCTTGAAGCGCTCGGCGAAGGCCTCGAGCTCCCGCGGGTCGGACTCCACGTCGGGCAGGCAGGGGGGCGCGGCGGGCAGCGGCGGCGCGGGGCCCCCCGGCGGGCCCATGCCCATGGCCAGGTGGCCCATGGCGCCCAGCGGGTGCGGCGGCAGCGGCGCCGGCACGGCCGGGGGCTCGGGCAGGCCGCCGACGGCCAGCGAGGGCGAGAGGTGCTCCAGGAGGTCGCCGTCCAGCGCCGGGTGCGCGGCGTGGTGCGGGTGCGAGGTGAGCGCCGCGGGGTGCGGCAGCGCGGCGGGGGCGGCCGAGGTGCAGGGGACGCTGCTCATGGTGTGGTAGGTGGCGTCCGGCTTGAAGGGGTGGCTCTTGCCGTGGGAGACGATATCGACGGCCGCCAGAGCCTCCGCGCGGGCCAGCAGGCTCTCATCAAAGCTTCCAAATATATTGCCCTGGAGCTGCGAGCAAGAATGCGCATAGTGGAGTCAGTGGGGAATACTGTCATCTCCGGATTAAAAACCTTGCCGAGCACAGAGATTCCTCCTCAAAGCTCAGGTCATAAAAATTAATATGAAGGCAGAAGCTTTGCTCGAAGAGACGTGTGGATCAGAGACGAGAGCGAGAGGGAGAGGGGAGAGGGGGGGAGAGAGAGGCTCGGAGATACGCGATTGTTCTGGTGACATGAAAAAAACATTAAGCGAGTGCCTGTCAAAAATTGTGCCTTAAAGCGGTAATTATGCTTAATCTACATACCTGCGGGGCTGGGAGGCAAACTCTGCGCATAGCCTCCGAGCTGGAGTGCAGGCTGGAGTACTTGGGCTCCTGGAGGGCAGCGTGCATGGTGAAGGGCTGCTTGGCGTTCATGGCCATCATCTTTGCACACCTCGCAGGTAGGCAGCCCGTGACATCGACTCAGGGTTGTCTCTCTGCCTCGCCACTGTCAAAGTGAGCTATTTTCAATGACAGAGCTTCCCTCTCCGCGCCCGCTCGCGCCCCCCCCACCCGCTCCTTCACTCATCTTACACGCTGCCTGCCAGCCCCGGGCCCCGCGCAGGCGTGCTGCGGGGCGGCACCGGAGGGCACCGGCACCGGGGCAGCGCCGAGCCCCGCGCCCCGCAGCCCAGCCCCCGCGGCCGGACGGACGCGCCGTCGGGGCCGGGCCGCTCACCGGCGCGGGGCGGAGGGGAGGGGGTCGGCGGGCAGCCCCCGGCCGGGCAGGGCCAGGCAGTGCCGGGCAGGCCCAGCGGGGAGCGGAGGGGCCGCGCCCGCCGCCCCCGAAGCCCGGGAGCTGCCGGCGGCGGCGGCCGTCGGGGGGAGCGCCGGGCCCTGCCCGCCCGGCGAGAGGCCGGGGCAGCCCGCCAGGAGCCGCCGGGGGGCGCGGGGCAGCCGGTGCCGAGGGGAGGGGGCGGCGGGGGCAAGTTTCTCCCCGACAGCGCGGAACCCGGGCGAGGCCCGGCCAGGCCCCGGCGGCTCCTTGGACTCGGCCAGGAGGAGAGCAGAGCCCGCACCCCGGGCCCGGGCACGGGAGGGCTCCCGCAGGGCCGCCGGTGCCGAGGTCCCTCCCCGAGGGCCCGCAGCGAGGGGGCGGCCGAGCTGCCCCGTCCTGCAGCCGGGGCCCTGCCCCGTCCTGCGGGCCCGGCCGCGAGAGCCCCCGGGGAGCCGCCGGGGTGTCCGCTCGCCGGGGGGATAAACCCCGCAAGCAGAAGCACAAGAAGGCGAAGCGCCTGGTGCGGTTCCCGCAGGGCTCGCAGAGCCCCTGCAGCCCCGGCTGAGCACCGCACGAGCTGCTCGGCAAACTGCAAAGGCGGCGGCGCCCCCAGCTCCCCCCGGGCGCCGCCACAGCAAACGCCCCGCGCCGCCCAGGGAGCCGGGCTCGGGCTGCGCCCCCCGGGCAGCCCCGGTGCCCCCCCCGCTGCCGGGCCCGTCCCGCGCCCCTCACTCGGGCAAATCTCCCCTGACACCGGGGCCGCGGGGTCAGGCCCCGGGGCCGCAGTACGGCCGCGTTACACGAGAGGAGGGAGCCGGGGAGTAAAATTCCGCTGATTTCAGCGTTTGTCGGCGTTACGAGGGTAAAACATTACGAGGGGGCAACATTTCCGTTGAAGTCAAGATAACGCAAGGAAATATTTCCCTCGAGGAATTTGTTTTCATAGGAAACCGCGCGTGGGCAGACCGTGGGGCTTCCTAAACGTCGTGGGCGCAGCCTCAGGTCCCGGCGAGGCTCCGAGGCGCCCCGCGGCGGGGTCGGGAGGCTGCTGGGCGAGGTGAGCCCCTTGCAGGCTGCCCCGGGAATGCGAGTGGAGCCGTGCTCAGAGCAACTCCACTCCCAAGCGCCCCAAATAGGCTGGCATAATTCTCCTTCGGAGCAGTTGCTTTATTTTCGATTTCTCATAATCGTCACACATGGTCAGACGTGGCACCTACCAGACTTGATGGTCCGTGAACTTAAGCATTTTGCAAGCGTGAAATGTCCCGTTCTTAAGCAAAAATAAAATCTACGCCCAGCTTTAGAGTTTCCAAGAGCTTTATGAGCCCCAATGCACACCGAACAAGAGCCAAAGGACGCGCTGGCTTGGTTTCCTGACAAGCTTGGATGCGGCCAGAGGAAAACAGAGGCACAGCTCCTGTGGGGAGATGCCCTTCGTTCAGGAGACACCCACATACACCGAGTACACTCACAAAGTCCTGCCTCCACACCGCACAGCAAGGGACAATAAGGGCTAAGGGGGCAGCAGGCTGCTCGGTGACCCCCTCCAAGGAGAAAGCTGCACAGCCCCAGGCCGTACCCGGTGCTCTCCTCCCCGCGCCGACCGGCCGGGGCGCAGGAAAAAACCTTCCTCGCCGAACAGGCGGCCGGGGCGAGCCCCCGCGGGGCCGGGAACGGGCACGGGCACAGGAACGGGCACAGGAACGGGCCGGGCCGGGCTGGGCCGGCAGCACCGCGGACAGCGGCCGGGCGCGGCGCTGCGCGGGTCGGGGCTGCAGGCACGGGGCTCGGCGGAGCAGCCTCCTGCCGTCGAGGGGGAGGCGGCGTGCTGCCGCACGGCTCCCTGCCCTGATTTATGATAAAAAATTTAAAGGAAATCATTTATATTTCAAAGGGCCTAAATAGCTGCATGAAAGTTTTATCTAAAGTGGCACCATATTTATAGGCAGCCCCGCTTTGGTGGAAGTAATTAATAGAGGGATAAATTTCAGACCGTTGTTTTGTTTGGAATCCTCCCTTTATTTAGGCCTGGCTGGTTAGCGTAAATAAATAAGAGGATACAGGCAGAGTGCTGGACATGAGGCTGGAGGTACTGCCTGCTCGCCAGAGCACGTCTCCCCCCCCAGCTCCGAGAGCGTTTGCAGGGGGCCGATGCTCTCCTCTTCCGTCCCTCGGCTGCTGCCAGCCTTCCCTCTCGAGCAAGGAGCTGCCGGAGCCCTCAGCGAGCTCCTTTTCCTGTCCCGCGTGGAAGGGCAGGCGCTGCTCAGACGCTGCGCTGCAGCCAAGCGCCACATGCTTGGGTGGAGAGCTCGGGCTGGGGGGGTGCCGCAGCAGCACACCCCGAGAACGCAGCTTGCCGACTGCCCCTGGTAAGGACAGCTTTCCCCTTCCCCTTCCCCTTCCCCTTCCCTCCCGAAGGCAGCTGTTCTGAAAGAAACCGGACTGGGTAACCTAGCTGCCGAGCTCCCTTTAATTAAAGCTGTAAAATATTGATGCTCCTGGCCCCGTCTACTGACGTTACACCTTACAAACAGAGGAGAGAAGTCCAAAGGATAAACAATAACAAGTTAAAAGAGCCCAGATGGTTTGCCATCAGAAACTATCTGCAGACTCAAAGGTGTCACTGCAATAGATTTCAGAGATCATTCACCTACTGGTAAATAATTAATGGTATTTCTGGAAGGAAAAAAAAACACCAGACCCATACCCTGATGAAACATCACTGGTGAGTCATTGAAAATCTGAAGGTAGAAGTCAGATTAAAAGCGTGCATTTTACCCGCCGTGCGGTCTTGTTCAGTGTCACAATTCAAAGATCATTACCCATTTTCCTAATACATCAAAATATTCTGTTCTCATTTAGAATTTAATTCAAAGCCCATCACAGTCAGCGAATTGTCAATAGGCTCAGTTTCATTATATAATTGAGTTTAGGAATTATGTAGTAAACGCTTAGACAGGACTGAGGAAAGCTTTGAAATATAGCAGTGTGTTATTTAACCACAATTCGTTCTCATATATTCTCTGCAATGGGCTGTAAATAGCACTTCTTAACACAATCACAAAGCCAAAATGACCCATGAAAATTTCCTCAATTGCGATTTACAACAACCACATAATTTCTTGCAAACCCAAAAGCATACTGCTGTGATAGTTTACATTTCAAGACGCACGAGCGAGCTGAAGCACGCATACCAAACACAAAGATATGTTCCTTGTCCTCACTGGGTGAACACAATACTTTATACCTGCCTTCTGCTTCCTGCCATGGAAAACTAGATCCCCTGCCCTGGCCACGAAGAACCCTGAAAGGGGAGGATTTCTTTGTTAGTCCCTAGTATTTTTCTTTACTGTGCATCTGAAAATTACGTCTTTTTAGAAATAATATTTTTCATTTTTCATTCAAGATTCAAGTCATAAGTTCTTTATGCTGAGATGCAGTGTCTTATCACAAATTGTCTGCTTGGAGGAAGAGTGAAGAGTGCTGACTTGTGCAGGTTCCTGCAGAACCTGGGTTTACAAAGCACATTTCCAGCCCCACGAATGAGCAAGCAACGCTGCACACAGCATGATATGGCTGTTCCACTGCACAATCTGATCGAGGAAATATCTAGGATTACCCAGACAGTCAATTATTCATCAGCTAAACGGCCAAGCATCAATTACCTGGCTTGATTCTCTTATTCATTAAGGAGATTGAAGAGCCCAACTTAACAAAGCAAAAAGAAAGTTGCTAAGTTACAGGAGCTGCCCGGCTCAGTAGCGAGGCCGCACAGTGTCAGACTTCCAAAGGAAACCGGCCTAACGAGAGGAAGTCTCTTAGGCTATAGGGTAACACTCCCAGCGCTCGGGTGTAGGAAGCCCATACCTCCACAGGTTGAAAGCAACAGCGGGTTCTGCAGAGACAGGGCTTTGCTGGAGGCTTACCTCCACCTCTGCACAGCGAGACGTCACCCGGGGCCTCGACTCAGGAGAGCTTGAGAAAACAAGAGGTGGTGTGAGGGTATTTTAGAGAGGAGCTTGAGGGGTTAGGGAAGGACCAGCCTCATCCTGGGAAGCTTTTAATTGAGGTGTGGGTGGGATGGAAACTGGTCCCGTGTCGGCACAGAAAGCTGGGAGTGGTGTCACCACGAAGCTGCCACTCGGCAGAGAGCCTCGGCAAGGTCCTACACCAGGGACACCTCACACCAGCTTCCAAGACAAAACACATCCCTCCTTTCAGCTGGGCTTCCCAGCTCTCCTGCTCCCCACTGTGCCCGGGTCCCCGCGTCCCGCTGCCGAGGCAGGGAGAGCCGGGGGGTGAGAGCCAGGGGGCTGCAGGGCCGGGGGGCTGCAGGGCTCCTGCAGGGGCAGCCAAGGCGCGCAGGGAGGGGTGGCTGCACAGCCAAAGGCACAGCCTGCTGCCGGTCAGCAGCACATCCCTCACCCCTCTGGTGAAACCCCGCAGGGCCAAATTGCTTAACGATGCCCAACACTAAAAACAAACGAACATTTCCAGTGTGTGTTTGATGCGCAGCCCCGCTGCACCTGGGGCCTGTCTGAGCAGCCTGGGGCACGGTGCAGGAGGGTAAAGATCCCGGCGGTGCTGGTTTGTGGAGAAGCAGGAGGAGAACCTGGGCCTTACCTCATCGCTGTGCTTGACAGGAGGGACAAGAACCGCACCTGTACGGTAAGGACCCGCAGCAGGACACACAGCTCCAGCTGACAGACAGCCTACCCTGAAGCTTGCTGGAGCTGGGGAGAGAGTAATTACAATAAATTAACAGTCAGGAAACTGTAAGCACGTACAGTAACGCAGCCGATGACACTTTCTCAACCGTCCTGTGACTGCCAGACCACTCTTTCTTTAAGGGGATTTGAGAGAATGAAAAAGGGCACAGCATCTTGATGAGACGAGCAAGGTTCTTCCTAAACGGGTTTCCAGTAAGTACTTGTCTCATCATCATTATCGATCTTCTCTGGTAGGGAGCCTTCCCGGGCCATACAATTCAGCTGACATCACCGAAGCGGATCAATGCCGTGTGCTCCGAGCAAGGGCCTTCCTTGTGCAGCTGGGTGGCTCCCTGTTCTGACGCTGCCCCACGTCCCCTGGATGTCACTCACGTCCCTGTGAGAGCTGCCTGGGCGCTGGTGGCAGTGCAGGAGCCGCAGCGTGCGGTGCTGCAGTGGGGGGCTCCCCTGGGGCACGCTGCCGAGCGAGGAGCAGAACAGGAGGGCCCTGGCAGCAAAAATCTAAATTAAAATTGGATGTGAAATTGGATTTTAATTGGTCACTTTATCTCACTAGATATGAAACAGACATACAATAACAATAAATAGATTAATTGATAGGTCTATTAATATTATTAAAAGTTTCCTTTAGACACCATCAGGTGAGATTTTTTTGTTTGTTTGTTTTTAATGTAAAAATCAGGGGGCTCACATTTGCTAGAACATGGAATATTCAAATGGTAACCCATAGGAATGTGCTCTTCAGAAATAATAATAGAACTTCTTTCCAAAAAGAGAAATGAGGAAATACTTGTGATGTCCATGCTGTTTAAATTAAATTATTAAGGCTCTCTCTCACCTTCTGTAGTTTAAAACAAAACAAACAAAAAGTTTTGCCTTTTTTATTTTCCTTCCTTTTAGATACATGCAGGGGAGCCATCAGAAATCAAAGTTCTGGCTACATTAGTGATTACGACAGGGGGCATCGACAGTCCTAGAAGGCTAGGTAGGGTGTTTGCAGGTATTCCTAGAAAAAAATATTATGGCCATGTTAGAAAATTAAAAGGGCCAAAGTTACACTGCAGCACTGAAATGCTTGGGTGATGGGAGGTAAGCAGCGTAAACATCCTGTCTTCCAACTGCACGACTTGGGAAACTGACGCAATCTTATTTCTGAATTTTTCAGTAAACAAGGTTTTGATTTGAGGTAACAGGGATGCAGGATGCCAGACAGTTCATGCTAGCTGGGAGGTCTTCCTTGTACTCATTTGTAATGTGCATGAATTATAGAACTTGTTTCTTGTATCTTTCCCTGAAATTAAAATTGTAACAAAGCAGACTTCGGTGCTTGTTAAAAATAAAACCCATCTATTTCTGATGAAGATAATATGAGCAACACAACAATATTTTCCAGGGCGGGAGGAGAGCAGAGTGCTTATCTGTCAGGCATCTCTTTCTTCTTATATTTGCTCCTAATTTGAGAAATACATCTAAATGTAGTCTAACAAGACTCTGTTCCACAAGAAATTAATGAGGAACAAACATTAATTATTCATGCCCTGAAACAGTAGGTCTGCTAATGTTTCTGCTAATCAACAAGTCAAACAGCTGTATCTTTGCAAGGGCAATCCTGGGGAGTATGAAGAAAGAGCAACATTGATCCTCTTTACTGGACTGCCCCCAAAGTTTTCTTCTAAGCTCTTGCATTTCCCTAGCACAAACCCAAGATTCCTGCTGCTTTCTAATGACGTGCATTGTAATGGGACTGAATGGAAATATATTCCAGCAAAACATCACCTCAGACCTGACATGACTCTGCTGGGGAGGCTACTGGGAACTCCTGTGCTGACTTCACTGACCTGGATTCAGCCCTACATAGGGAAAATGAAGGGAATGAGCCAAGGAAAACAAACCAACCAACCAAACAGAAAAAGGAACAACAGGTTCAGCTGCATGGGTCTGAAGCAGAGACTGAACAATGGAACAAAAGCTTCATTTCTGGTCTTCTGAATCCCAGCTCCAGGTCAGAAGGCTCTTTGCATTACCTAAAATACAGCAACACACAGGGAACATCCGACAACATGAAAAATGAAAAATGTAAACAGGTTTTAAGGTCCCTTCCAACCTAAGCCATTCTATGGATCTGTGTTTTTTAGGGCTTACTTTTCCTGCAGTCACCTTTATTTAGGTGAATGTAGTGAAATGAACCTAGGCAAATGTCTAAACAGCGGCATTTTGTAACAGAACACACTTAAAAATTAATAGCTTGGTTTGGAAAGCAATAAAATAAATGGAAGCATAGTTAGAAAACAAGCTGCCTTCAGAAATTTAAAAATGTATTTCCTTCAAAGGAGTAAAGATTACGTAGCCAGGAAAGGACTTAGAATCCTCCCGCTTTGCCCAAATTCACTGGCCTGAAGCGGTGCTTTTGGTTGCTGTGAGATTGTTTATTGCTTGAACAAAAGCAGCGTGGGGACTGCTCAACGTGTGTTTAAGCAGACACTCCTAGGCAGCCTCTGCCTGATTCCGCAAGCAGTGTTTGCCTCCACATCCAGCTAAAGGAGCCACAGAAAGCATACGGTGGAAAAACTCATGAAATTACACTACCCAGCAAAATTCAACAACAAGCAAGTTCAAGCAAACAGTGCCAGAGAAAGCAGTTTAGCATCCTCAGGCATTCCCTCCAACATTACCCATTTGCCTCATATTTACCACATTTTGGCCATCACCCACAAGCTAGAAAGAGCAAATATTTCCACTTCATTAATAAGCAATCCATGATAATTAGCATAAAGATGAGAAAAACTATGTGTTTCTGTAGGAGAAAAAAAATCAAAATCTTTTGAATGCTGGGAGGCAGCTTTGCACTCCCCCCTTTAAATGGCTTCTGAAACATTGCAAATCGTGTTGAAGCACCGTGAGTTCAGGACTCAGCCTCACACACATCCTCAGTGCCAATGAGTTTCCACAAACCAAAGGGATTTTATGACTTGTCCATACTATAAAACCTCTCATCTATGTGTCCAACACAGCTGGACATTCCATCAGCATTGCTGCATCTTAAAACTAGCCCAAGGAGCAGGTCAAGCTGCTTAAATCCTGCCTCCACATCACAGGCTCCATATCATAGCTGGCGCTGCAGCAAGCAACGCGCTTTCCTCCCAGGATCCCCAGACGAGCTGGTTATCAGTTTAACGACCAAACCCAAAGCACATTCCTGCTCCTATGCTCCAGCAAACAATTTTCCATCACATGTGCCTTGGGAATCGTTCTGAATTTGTTCCAGTTGTACAAAGCACTGTGGGACCCCACACCGAGGGTTACGTGTTGTGTCCAGGAGGGAATGTTTGTCAAAATCTGCACCCCTGAAAGCTACTGATAGCCCACAGGCTGAAAATTATAGGGAGCATGGATGTTTGGGAGGTGGTGGATGCTTGTGTGCCCTGTAGCTCTATAAAATTATTCAGCTTTGTGCTGCCTTCACATTCCTTTTACATTAATGCTCTCTGAAATCTTCATTAAAATTTGAAATTAAAATGTAACAATCAGAGGGGGATGGGGAGAAATCCTGTCACCTGACATTAAACTCATCCCTTCATACATTTACATTTCCTGGATTTTTAATTAAAGAAGTCACACCGACCGCTATAGCAGAGTTTGGGGAAAACAAATTGTCACTGGCCAAAACGTGCATGTGTTAGCTACACTCCCTCAGCAAGCCCCACGTACGGTGTCGGTGTTGACAAGCCAAAGTTTCCTCTGCCACTCAGCTATGTTTTATTGAAGAGGCAGCTCTGCAGGGCCACGTCGCTGGCAGCGCCTGCTGTACACACACCAGCTGAATTCCCTCTGCCACCGCAGATGCTCCACGGCTGCGTGCATTACGCTGTATTTTTAGAAGCTCTGCATGTCGTCTTCCGTGTGACATCTCTTTGCTTCTTGCATAGTTTTTCACCTATCAAACCTACCAAGAAGCCTTGTTGTGATCAGGCAAAGAGAAAACTTAAGTTCCTAAGTAACTTTACAGTTAGAGGAAAACACCCCACCTAGAAAGCCCTGTGGGCAAGAAATATTTCCAAAGCAGCAAAAAGTTTATGTATAAAAACCTCCCCTTTGATGCGAGGTCTATCACACCGCCTGATTTCCCAAGCTCTTCTGCTGAATTGTGTACCGGGATGAAAATATTGTCTTTCCCATACGTGAACACCACACCTCTGCACTGTCCTTCCCCGCAGCCACTGCTGCCTGCGGCCAGGCTCCAGGGGCTGGAGGGGCTGCGGGGCCAGGCTGGCCACCGGGACATGCCGCCCGTGCTCCTGCAGGTCAGGCCCCACTCCACCTAAGATAACTTACACAAATATGCAAATGCACGTGTACTCGTGTGTGCAAATATGTGCGTGTTTCTATGCACATGTAAACGTATGGAGTGCTGAAATCTCAGAGGCGTTAGTGTAGCACTGATGTGATTTTGCTCCCACCCTTCTTTTGTTGCTGCTCCCACTTCGCTGCTGTCCCCGCTTGTTGGTTTAATACCATGTCCATACCAGCCAGCACTGCTCGCTCAGAGGGGCTGCAGTGGTGCTGGGGCAGCAGTGCCAGGCCTGTGGTGAAAGGAAACTGTGGGGCTGGTACCAGCTCCTGATAATCTGCATGTAACTAGAAAAATAAAAGAACAACCTGACTGCAAAGCGGACCTGGCGCTCCACATTACATAACACACAGTGGCCACATTACAGTTAAAGTCTCTCAGCAGAACTTCCCGTGGTGACCTTTCCACACGAGCAGCACCAGGCTGAAGTTTTCAAGCCTGTGAGCACACACCTCTGCTGCTTGAGCAAACGGACTGAGGAAGAAGAAATTCACACCGAGCAAGCAGGAATCAGAAACAGACCAGGAGCCCCTTCCCTTTAGGAGGAATTTAGTTCAAGGAAGCCCAAGCCACGTATAAGAACTCCTCAGGCTGACAGGTGACAGGCTGAGCTCGGAGAATTCGGCTCATGACAGACTTTTCTACCCAGCAGCCCAGGACACCCGCAGAGCACAAAACGTCTCTGCTCGGGGAGAGCCCCACGCTGCGCCCGTCCCCACGCTCTGCCTGGAAGCTGACCCCGCTGTCCCGCACCTTCAGCAGCGCCCGGCTCAGCGGTGCTGCCGTGCCACCTCCTGTGGAAAACGTTATGCTTCCTGCACAGAAAGCTGAGGTTTCCAGGGAACACTTACATGTGGGGGCTGCCAGAAACGTGCTCCCAGGGAGCTGCGAAGTTGCAGAGGAGGTGTTGGCTCCTCTCAAAGCCAGTCAGGGCTCAGACAACTGAGAGAAGTGTTTAACGGCAGCTCACTGAAGCGTAGCAGCGTAAGAAGCATGCCTAGGGCAACACGCAGGCATCTTGAGGCATAACCATGGGCAGGAGCTTGTTTCCTGTGTGGAAGCAGGTTCAGCAGCACCGACCAAGGCAGCACCGAGACTCGCAGGGTCTGCTTTCCCCACTGGGCTGCCTCCACGGGTGCCCGTCCCTCCTCCCAGCTCCTGCAACAGCCCCAGATGTGGCTACACCAACTGCTGTGCTAGGAGACAAGGGCAGCGGTGCTGGGGCTTCGCTGCAGCAGCAGTGCCTGGCACAGGGAGAGGGGAACCTTTGCTCTCCGTAAGGTCTGTGCCCCTGCTTGTGGGGTAAGCAAGGAGGCTCTGGCCCAAACCGTGCAAAGGCTTGCATTGCTAATTGTAAGAATACTTTCTTATAGGCCTAAATACGTTTAAAGTTACACATACGTCTATCACAATTTATACTTTTCTAATATGGGTATCAGAAGTTGGAAATTTGCTTGTTAGAGAACTCCTCATCACTTTTCTTTGACCTACAGATAACCCAAAGTCACATTAAAAAGCGAAAACGAAAGGTGGATGAAATTGTTTGACATATCTTTAGCCACCAGAGACCACGCAGAGGTACATTATATTGAGTTGACTCCAAATAATTTTCACATGAATTACTAAAGTGCCAGAAATGTATAATTTATTACCATTTAAATAAATCACGGAGCAGAAGTGCTTTAAGGCTACCAGTATAACATGTGCAGACCAGATAGACTACTTTACCTCAGAAGTACCGTGGAGCTTTACCACACTCACACGACCAAGGCAAAGAGCAGAGGAGGTTTGGCTCCCAAACAAATCAAACCAACGATACCAGCAACCCAGCCACTGAGCAGCAGAGGAAAGCTGCTGCGCTCCGCTCGTCTTTTGAGAGGTGGCCAGAGTGAAAATTATCATTTCTTGTAGTGTGAAAAGGGTCCTGCCTTATGTGTGCAATATTCAGTATTTGTGCAATCACAAGTTTAAAAACCACAACATCAGCTTTTTCTATTAATATGATTTTTTGGGTCATATGAAAGCTGCAAGATCACAGCTGAATATGTTTATAAACTTTCAATTTATGCCAGGGTTAAAAACAAGACATCAAGGAGGAAAATATTGAAAAAACACAGCAGCATATAAAAATCTGTATCATCATAACTGAGTTTCCTATTGTGAAAGCGCATGTAAGATCAAATTGAAAACAAAGCAAGCAGACAAATCACAATAAAATGCATTAGATTTGGATGAACATTGCTAGGGTCACAGAAGATATTGCTTTAAAATATATTTATCCTGGGATTAACATAAACCCTGTGTCACATGGTTTCCAATAAATTTTCTGCATCTCCCTTCTTCCCCAGAGACGCAATCCACCGTGCATGGACGGATGAAGCTAGGGATGAGACTCGAGGCGCCAGCCAAGCAGCCCGCTGGCAGCGCTGCTGCGCTCACCTCTCTGCGGGCCTGCACGAACCTGGACGGGCAGGGAATAGGCACAGGCGTCCCTCTGGAAACCTCTCCCCCCAGTCATTGCTGCTCAAGGTCCAAATGACACAAAAAAACACCAGCCAGCAGAGGGGAGGGCACGGCCCAACAGGCTCACCCCACCCCTGCCGTCGTGGCCACAGCCTGGCAGCGGCGGGCCTGCGTCGGGCGTGCTCGGGGCACCAAACGAGGCGCCCCTGCCTGACAGGGGTGTGAGAACACGGGCTGCACTCACCTGTCCTCAGGTGGCGTTGGACACTGGCCCAGCCCTTCATCCTTATTGCAGAAGTCCCAACTAACCCCCAAAAGCCTCAGCAGGGAGGAGCAGAGGGCAGTGAAAATGCTGTGGGGTGGGCATGGGATGGGAGGAGGGCACGGAGGGGCGCAGGCACCGGACACCCGTAACTGCAGGAGGTGGAGGACACTGCTGGCCCCCGACTTGTACGTGGAAAAACTGTAAGCTGATGAGCTCCAGCAGCTGAACACCAATGTAATATGCTCAGTTTTATAAAAAAATAAACCTTGGGCTGCACCCTGTTCAGAGCAACCCCCACCGCTCCAGACGAAGCAGCGATCGCGGCGCTGTGGGGCACAGCTCCGTGTGCAGGCCTGGGACAAGCTGCTGAGGGTTCGTGCGGCTGTCTGACTTTTAACCGAGTGATGCGAACTCAGCCCCGATATTCACAACGTGCAGATACCTAACGATGCAGATTTCTAACAGCAGCAACAAGTTCAGATAAACACTAGGTTCTGGTGCTTCTAACTGCCCCTTGCATCCGTCTCCAACGGGGGGAACACCCGAGGGATGCTGAAGCACCTCGGGTGCCGCGGAGCAGCTCCCAGCCTTCTCCTGCCCTCTGCAGGGGAGCTTCACCAGCACCAGGTGAGGTTCTCCAGCCCACACGGCTCACCCGCTTACACCTGGCTGCTACAGCTGAACAGAAGGCCCCCGGATGGGGGTCAAAGCCCTTTGAACACTTCCCTGGCACAGGCACTTTCTGTCGCCTGCACCCCCCACCCGTACCTCAGGGCACTTCTGTACCTCGGGGCACTTCTGTACCTCAGGGCATTTTTCTGGGAGCTGCCGAACCTCACGGGGCGAGCGCCCGACGCCAAGCACCGTGCTGTTGCTGTTGTCCCTCACTGGCTTCCCCCATCTGGCTCCCACTTGCAGAGCCACAAGCCCAGGGTCTAGCACAGATCAATCTACCCTAAAATTAACCAGCATCAGCCGGAAACACTCTGGGGGCAATTCTGAGGAAAAAAGAGAAAAACTTCTAGTGAAACCAATGGTGGTTACTGCTACTGTGGATCCATCATAGAAGTAAACAAATAAACAAACAGGAAACCAGCAGCGCAAGTGCACCTCGGTGTTCTTTAGAGGAACTGGAACAGTAAGCACTGGCATAGCTCACTCGTTTAACTGCCTACAGAGTCCTTACATCTAGGAAAGGCTTCAGGTTCTCATCACTTTCTCCTCAAGGACAGACCCCAAGCCCAGCACTGCACCGTGCTGCTCGGCCAGCTGGAGCCAGGACGCCGGGAAGGCTGCTGGCACCGGCCAACCCCAGGCAAAACATTTCCCCATTTTCAGCCTCATGCTTGTGTCAGCGCTCCTGACAAGGAGGAAGCAGAAAGGTGTTACACTACCAACGGATACACAAGACAGAACCGGATCCCACAATTCAAGAAAAATTAAAATTATATTACCATATTTGAGAAACCTCTCTATATACAATTACTATTGAATTTCATACAGGCAGAAGTGTAACTAATATATTAGGCCAGGAACCTCTTCTTAGAGCAACAATTTACCTTTATGTATTCGTTCAGCTAAAGCAGTTACTTGGCGTACCTTTCTTTAAAATGGCTGAAATTCCTTTCCGTTGCTTTAGTCACATCCTACTAAAACATAGTTCTTTCCTTAACAGGGAAAATTTAAATATTTGAAAAAGGCAGGGAAAAAATAATCCAAAGCCACATATGTACACAAATAGAAAATGCTATCCCCCTTTCTTGATTTTTTTATTCCTTTTTTTTTTTTTTTTTTTTTGCTATTAAGATTAATTTTGATCATACAGAAAAATGCTTTTTTTCTTTTTTATTTTTTTTTTATTTTTTTTATTTTTTTAAAAAGGAACAAAATATTTCCCATTCAATGTCTAGACTCCATTTCTTCAAGGGATTTTATTGCATCTTGCAAAATAATGAGGATAAGTTGGTGATTGATTATTTATACACAGGAAAGCGGACTGTGGAAGGATTCCTAAATTCAATTATTGACAATGAAAATAGGGCAAAAGGCATAGGTTTATCACGAGAACTCTGTTCTACGATAACAAAAAGCCAGTTCACGTTCTAAAACATTTATATTGCAGACCAGAGACGAGAGAGAGAGAGAGAGAGAGAGAGAGAGAGAGAGAGAGAGAGAGAGAGAAAGAGAGAGAGAGAAAGAGAGAGAGAGAAAGAGAGAGAGAGAAAGAGAGAGAGAGAAAGAGAGAGAGAGAAAGAGAGAGAGAGAAAGAGAGAATAATCACAACAATTAAATGTACTAGCAGGTTCTTTGCACTCCTCCCCCTATCCCTCAGAATGAACGCAGTGAAGAAAGGAGGGAGGAAAAAAAAAAAAATCACATCCCTGTAAAACGTCTCTTCCCAAAAGTCTTATTGCAGCACACCAACAATCCAGGTTAAAAAAAAAAAAAAAAAAAAAAAAAAAAAAAAAAAGGAATGTGAGAAAAGTGTAAGAAAAGATCACAAATGGTTACATTCATGAAAACAAGATTGAAAGGGAAGGGAATAAGAGAAACTAGAATAAGAGAAAAAAAAAGAAGGAAAGACCGAAGATAAAGTTAATGATAAATAGAGTAAAAGAATAAATTAGTTTTCAGACCAAAATGCTGAGGGGTTAAAGATTGCATTTATACAATTTTTGGTTTTGCACTCGCTATTTTCAATAACCCAGCAACACCGGAAATCTGTAAAAGAGACCATGGAATCCACTGTAATCTATAAAACAGTTCTCTTTTTATATTAGAATTTTGAACTGTCCCCAGAGTGTAACATTGTCTTTACTGGAACTCTGCTCCCACTTAAATATGACTGGGGCTTATCACCTGTGTCTTCTCCCAACAAGTTGGCTATCTTAATTTGCACAATTTCAGAGCACTGAAGCACTTGATTTTTCTCCTACCTGATTCAGCAATTACTAATGAACATTCACTATTAAGCAAAATAAACTTGCTTGCATTCTCCACAAATAAATACCCTTCATACATACTTCCAGAAAAAAGAAGTGATAACGCTCTTTTTGTGATAATTGTATTTTTTTTGAATGGTTCTGCTGTCCAATTTATTTAAGTTAGTTTTCATTTTTTCTAAATCTTGAACCATTCCATAGTATATCTTTATTGCAAAAATTCAACATGCATCTTAGAAATTCAGATTGTAATCAATAAAACAAACATTACATATATGAATTTAAATGTATAAACAGTTAGAAATTCAACAATATCTCCTATTATACTATTACACAAGTTCACAATTTTGTAAAAACTATAGTACAAGTTTACTATACACCAAGAGGAACTTTATTCCTTTTCACATGATTTTGCTAAGAAAAAAAAAGTGTTGGATTTTCCACAATAAGCAGGCAACTGTTTTCATATTTATCCTTTTAGCTGTTGGGGTTTTGTTCCTTCTGCTTAGCTTAATTAGATAATGAAAGGGAGGTAAGTATGATTCTATGTAACAGATAATTTCTTTTCCTATCACATACACTTTCAATGTTCATACACTATGCTTAGACTGGTAACATCTTATTATAGATGTCCTGTAAATATACTTGCTGGTGTACAGAAGTCCCAGTGTTGATTATAAGTTCTATCTAATGTACTCTCTGAAGTTCATTAATTTCACAATAAAATGTTACCATAAAGCAAGCTGTACCATCATGTTACCTATTAAAATAAACAAAAAACACACGGAAAAAAAAAGAACAGTTTAATATTGCCTAGTACATACATCCTAAGGTACAGGGAGATAAGCTTTGGCAAAATGAAGGTCACTTTCAAGCATCTTTTCTACTCCTTAAACACCACAAGTCAGATACTGCTATGCTGCCCATCACTTAAATCCCCAATAATATAATAATAGCATGCTTTCAATACACAAGCTGAGTTCAGAGGCACAACTCATTTTTGTGCCTCAGCATTTACAAATCATGTTTGGGATGTCACTTGAGGATTTATGTAAGCCTGCCAATGTGTACTCTAAAGGCAAAAAAAAAAAAGTAATCATGTGAAGCTCTCCAAAAATCATTAAATAAAGCTACCACAGTCGCTTACTTCCTGTCTTGCCCAACTTGAAAAGCCAGCACGTGTGGGAAAGGGCGAGTGTCCCTGAATATAGTGTGCCAATCAGGTGTCATTTTAGAGCTAAAACCATATGAAAAGGAATCCCATTCTACGCGTGTCAAAGGCTACTGCAATTTTTCTTACAGCTTCATTCATTCACTGTAATTTTCATTTTCCAAATACAAAAATACAACAGTTCTTATTGAAATCTATACGCTGGTAGTTTTAGTACACAAAAAGCAAAATATTTACAAAATTATACAGTTTAAGAAAAAACTCTGTACAAAAAAATATATAAATCCTTTGTTCCCTCTATCATTTTTAAACTGTCAGGACTCAAATATGGTTGCTGCAATGGATTTTTCAAAATATACACTGACTGAGCCACAGACATTAAAAAAAACATTAGAGATGATGGGAGAAAAATCAAGACGTTCTAAGTATGTAGAATTGGTTTTCCCTTGTTTCTTTATGTATGCAATTTAGCCTCAGTATTAGCAGGAAAGCCCTAATTATAAAAAGAGGTTTTAACATGAAGAAGAATACTGAAAGGCATATTATCTTCAACTGACAAGGAAACAAAAAAAATATACTATTTTGATTTTTATATTCCACCACAGCAAAAAGGTAACAGGGGAACAGTAAACTCAAAGGCTTGCTCAACTCCATGTCATTAGCTAAGTTCAGAGCCACTGAAATTTAGAGGTCTTGATGCAATTTTTTTTTTAGTTGGGAATTTGCTGACAAATAATTCTGGTAAACTATTCAAAAGAGGAGCACGGTTTTGCACCGACATTGTTTATTTTGTATAGAAAAGTACATAAAAATGTACTGAAAAGTGTACGGTACAAATACAGAGAGTTAAGGAAAACGCTTCCTAGATAACACATGTTCATGAACTGCAAAAGCCACATAACAGTTAAGATACATGGCTTAAGCATCTAAACTTGTTATACTAATTTCTATTATTATACACCATTTTTGGTGTGTGTTTGCTTTTTCTTTTTCTTTTTTTTTTTTTTTTTAATATGGTAAAGTGACGAGGCAACTAAGAATGTAATGGTATTCACCTTAAATGTGTCTGAACAAAACTATACTTGAAGATAAATGGTTAACGTTCCCAAACCAGGTCTGAACACTACTCTGAAGGCTCGCTGACCAGCAGACTGACATTTTTTGGATAAAAATATTTTGCTCTGAACACTTTATAGATTTGGCTTGAACATAAATAAAACAGGGATAGAAGAAGAGTTTCTAATGGCTGGTGAGCAGTTCCCAATTTCATTCTTTTTGGGGAAAGCATAAAACATCATATTCACAAATACTGAGATGCAATAGATGAACAGTATAATTTAAATTTGAACACTACTGAAACTACAGAAGGAAATCTCAAACACTCACTCAAATCGTGTGTCGTTGCTGATGTTTTTGTGAAGCAGGATTTGAAGAAACAGAGTGAACTGGACAATATTATAGTAATAACCTGTTGAATTACTTTTTCCATCTCCTCTGACAAAAAGCAGAATATAGAAACTGTGTGGCCTTCAAACATCCTTAAATAAGTGAAGGATGAACTTAGCCACAAATAATTTCTACAGTGAGTGATTGCATATGAAATAAAATGCTACCTTTTTTCAATTAGTAAATGAGGCATTTTTTCTTTCATAACATTTAATGAAAGTTTGTGTCTTTCCCCCAAGCCTGTAATATTGCTAAATAAAACCTGTAACATCTTTTCAATTATAAGCTAACAAATCAATCACATTATAAAAAACAAAACAAGGTAATACAGGTGACACGAAAATAGGACAGGAAAATACTAATATTCACTTTCTTTCTCTCTTTTTAACCTTCTTAAATAGAAAAGAATCACCACCCCGGTGAGCTTGATAATTCTGTAAAAAGTTACTGGGCCTTTGGCTAGCTTGGCATCACAGCCCTTATCTGAAATGTTTTTATAACAAACTTTGCTCACTTTAAATCTTGTGGTTTGAAAAGAAAGTAAAGCTTTTTTTGGCTCATCAACTTTCTTAAATAAAAGTTTAAAAGATATAGCTTGAACTATATTCCTAAAATTATACATTTCCAACATCAAGTTTCATCTTCTCCAAGAACGGGATTCATCCTCATCTTCATCATCATCATCATCATCTTCATGCAAAAATAAATCTGAGGTTTCAGTCTCCTAGATAAAGAAAAAAAATGTTTTTAAACAAAGAAGTTCCATGCTGTATCCTAGGAAACTTGTATGACAACACAGCCTCCCCATTGCTCTTTACATCAGATTCTTGTTACTGTAAATCTCACTGAAATGCACACAACTATTTTCCACAAGCTTTAGGGAAAGAACAGTAGCCTCACACATAAGAAAGGGAAAGAAAGCCAAACTTCAAAGAAAGCAGGAATAAACAACCACCCACCCTCTCTGAAACAAGTTTCTGTCAAATGCCTAGGCAGAAAAGCATTTAAAAGCCTTAAAGTGCTCATAATTACAATCTAAGAATATACATGTACAGAACTTATCCCTCAGTAGAGAATTAATAAAGTGAAAAACGATTAGCAGCATGTACATATGTGAGGATGCGATGTTTATCATTTCAATTTAAAAATCTAAGATTTTGGAGTGGATTTATTTATTTCTTTCCTTTTTTAAAACATGGAAGTTGTACCTGACTATTGAAAAACAGTTCAGCTTCTGGCTTGCAGAAACATTTAATGGAATTTCTCAGTAAACAAAAAACCTATCTGAAAAGAGCTCATAGCTTTTAGACTGTTAAAAGAGTGATAACTTTATCAACATATTTTCATACCTCTTCCTTAGGCTCCTCTTCCTCAATTTCTGTTGACACAGAAGGTACCTTAGGTTTGTGCCATGATATCTGTAGTCTTCGGTCTTTGAACCGGGATCCCTGGTTAGCAGCCTACATTGTGTTTAAAATGAACATATTTTCAAAAAGAGAATCAAGTAAAGGATTAAGATCATCAATAATGAGCTAGACCCAGTGAACACCTATCACTGCAGAGGTGTATCAAAATATCTCAAACACACAATAATCATCTGCTTCAGTCTCCAAGAGCAACTTCATTTAAACCTGAACCTATAATCAATGCTCATCTACTATCAATCTGAAAAGACTAACAGAGTTCTACACTGATGGGAACATTGAACCTACATCAGAAAAGACCTTTACTAACTCATGTTATTAAACACAAGTTATTTCACCTTTTAGCAAACTATATGTGAAAGCAGCAAGTATTTGCACTATCTAGCTTGAAATAGCAGGATCAAAGCTAGCTCAATTTTAAAACACAAGAAGGCAGACATGAGTAGTTTGGAACCAGGAAAAAAATAATCCATTATTTCACTTACATTCTCAGCTTCAGAGCGAGATTTAAAAGTTAGAACAACACTTAGTGGGGAATCCTCTTCTTGAAGGTCTTCAATATCTCCAAATTTCTGTAAGAGGAAAAACTGATTAGGAAAAATAGTAATATTCTCCTCCAGAAACATGATCATCATGTACTACAAATACATTGTTCTGTATCACAGCACTACTGAAACCTTGCTATTTTTTGGGTAGAAAAGAGAGACAAATCTCAGCTGCATCATCTGGCAACGCTGTAGCATTTGTACTTGTATTTTTGGGCAACAGCTCAGACTTATTAACATTCTAATAAGTGGGGATTTATTTTGCAGGAGAAAAGGCACTATATAGCTGACAAGTGAACCCAGAGAATTCACCACTTTATATCTTCTGCCTTTCAATGTTGTACTACTACAGAGCTGTTAAGTCCTTTAGAGCTTATTTACTTGCAAAAGAAGAGATTTGATCAATAGGAATCAAACTTTGCTATATAGCTCCTGAATATGCTAAATACAGAACATTTTTTTCATGGAACAGGAAAAAAAAAGTCTAGTATGGCTAGATTAACAGAACATTGCATCTTTAGAAATGGTATAGTGCATAATGTTAAAAATTTGAATGTACACAGCAATGATAGATGTAAAAAAAAACAAAACAGGACAAAGCATCAAACTAACAAACACAAACACAATTTTATCTATTTACGAAGTATTAGATTATCTCCCTTACAAATTTACTAGGTTTGCAAAAGGAAACATTTTATTCTGGGTAGTGTTAACTGAAGGAAATGTCCAATGTGTTTATCCTTTATTGTGTTAACTCAGGTCTGATACTAACATACCGATTAACTCAGCTTGCAAACTACCAGCTATTTTCTGTACAAGTTTGTAAATAAGTTTAACTTACAGAATTAATAAGATGAAGCCATTTGGCTTTTCCTATTAAAGGAATGCATTGGGCAGCTACTGTAAATCACCTATAAAAGACATTATATTTACATCCTTGATAACTCTTGAAACTGGTTATCCATAGCCTGTTCCATGAATTCAGGATAAATTTGTTTGTATTACAGAAATAAAGACTTGCATCTCCAACTCTCCTCTCCAGTTTCTCTATTTAACATAACCTAATACTTACAGAGAAGTGCTGTAACAATTCATCTTTTTCTTCTTCAACAAATCCTCCAACTGTTAGTGCTTTGGGACGATGGTCTACCACCATGTGATTCAACATGCCCCTTCCTCTCCCACCACGACCCCGCCCTCTTCCTCTTCCTTGAGCTGGCATTGTCTTTCCTCGACCAACAGGCAAGATACCTAAACGGGCAGCCTGTTTAAAAAAAAAAAAAGGCAAATAATATATAAAGCTTATCCGCAGCTTGAAAGGATTTAAAACATTTATATATCTAATACATTAGAAACATAAATGCAGACACGCTTACTTCTACTTGTAACTGATTTAGCTTTTTTCGCAGTTCAGTTGTGTCTTCTCCAGAAGAAAGTCTTTTATGGAAGTCCAGTTCTGCATCTAGAAGTTCCTTTTGTGCCTTTAAGAAAAATGTATAGAAAGAGAAAGTGCATGGGAAAAGCAGAACACAAATGTCTGCTTTTAATATTTAATTCCACTTTAGCAATAAATTTATATAAAAGATAAAGGTGAACCAGCACACAACTTCCATATTTTCCTCTAAATTCAGTTGTTTGTTTTACTTGCCTCCATGTGCTTCTCCCCACCTTTTGGAGGGACCCAGAATTCTATACTTCAGAACAGGAACAAGCTCGAGTAGGTTATATGCAAACTGGGTCACCCAAGGTACTTAAAACTACTGCTTGGTTCTCCAAGCAGTAGTTTTGAGCTATCGCTCAAATTCAAAATACTGGTGGGAAGTACACTGATCTAACAGCATTGTGTTTTTAGGACACATCATTAGAAACAGTTATAGGAGATTGATGACCAAGTGTCTTGTACAATAAATACCTCTGTCTTGGACTTTAATTTTGATGGTGTAGAGGTTGCAGATGAAGTTTTTAACTCATCCTTTAATTGAGATATTTTTCCTGCTAGCTCTTTTAAGGTCTTCATTATTTCTGCTCTCTCTTCTGGTTTCATAGCCTTATTTTTCTCCAGCTTGGATATCAACATCTATGTATTAATAAAAGAGCAGGAATATAAAACTTCAGCAAGAACAGCACTGAACAGATGCCTAAAAAATCAAAACACATGTACTGGAAGCCATTCCAAACTTACCTTCTGACATTCTATTTGTTTTTCTAACATCTCTTGCTTCTTTTTCCTCATGTCTTGTTGGAGTTTCATTGCCTCCTGTGAGAAGAAAACTCTTTGAATCAGAAAAAGCAGTCTAGCATTGTACGTACTTGTATGTCATATTTTCTTCTTCAAGATATGTAAGCAAGAGCCATAATAAAAACTACTAGTCTGTGAACTACACTAGTATTAAATGTATCTGATCTGGAAAGTAACAATTAAAACTTGCCCACTTCCTGCTCTGAGGTAATTTATTATTTTTTTCTTTTCCTTCCAACACCCCTTGAATATCCTGTGCTGTTGTTTAAGTTTTCACATCTACAGAGATTAAAACCAGAGAAATATCAACAACCCCTTATCGCTCGCTCTTTAAAAACAAAAACGCCAATCCTCAACCTGCATCTGCAAAAGTGAATCATAAAAGCTACACTGATCATGTGTAGAAAGCTACATAGCAGTATTTGAGGTTTCATGTGTCTTTCAGTCCTTTCTTTTTAAAGTACTTTGACCACTACACTGTCGTCAACATATAGCAGAGCACCTGTTTTTTTTTAAGAGCTTCTTGCACATCATGAGGTTTAGACCCTGCACCAGGCTTCATAGGTGTCTTTAAATTTGAAGTACTGTAAACCGTTTTTGAGTGGCTTGTAGAAGTAGGAAACGTCTGAAATTGTAAAAATACACACACACAAACAGAAATATGTAATAGGTTAAAATGAATGTGATATACCACCATCATATAGTTTAAAGGGAGATATTCTATAAAACAAACCCAAGCTTCCAGATTTATGCAACGATTCATAAATTAAAATATACGCATAACGTCATTAATCTAATGGTCAACTTGCTTGGAAGCAATCATGTTACACACTTTTGCAGAAAATGTTTTAACAAGATAATTTATTTCAGTCATTATCCAAAATTGCCTTTGTATCCCAATATCCACTAGGAACACTGCTGAAGCCGATCTTTTGTAACTGCACTATATTCAGCTTGGTAACACAAACTAACATCACGCTTACAGATCAAACACTTAAAAGAAATAAGGCAGTAACAGTCACCATACCTCACTGGGAAAAGCAATCAGATTTATCAACAAAAAGCTGACGTCCCATGTAGGCTGTCAAATTTGTTTAATAGGAAACACTGCCAAAAATATTTGATGATACTTAAAATAGTGGTACTTTGTTTCTGAAATAATTCTCCCTAGTATATATAAGCAGCTAATGAAACTAAGAAGTGACTGACCACATTGTATAGAACTTCAGTGATAAAGAAATCTACTAGGAACAGAATTTTCAAGTTCTATTTGCTAGGTCCCTTTTTCAGCTAATGGGTAAAAGCTTTAAGCGAGTATGAAGATGGTCAGCTTTCAGAAACATACCTGAGAATCCTCTCCTACAGCCCCAGCCTGACTTATATCAGACTGACTTCCACCTGCTGCTCCAAGGCGACGTTTAACTGGGACTTTATTAAGGACATAGGCACCAGAGGCCAGAGGTTTACTCATTGCCTGTGTATCAACAGATATTAAAAAAATTAAATGAGAAAGCTTTAAAAATGCAGAGTACAGAGCCTAACAGCTGTCACTTAAGAACACTGATAACCTTCAGCATATCGAAGGTGTGTTTATGAAAGCATACCTTTGACATATTGCTATGCATCGTTACGGCTGGAGGCGTGGTCAGGGCTTGCTGCTGAAGGTGAAGCTGGTGATGAAGAGACTGTGAGGGTGACTGCTGCTGTGCTTGCTGCAGCAATGGGGGATTCTGTTCACTTTCTCTGTGCCACAACACCCTTATAAACCGATTGTTTAAAACTGCCTCTGTGCTTGAAATTGCCTTCCTGGCCTCATCATTAGTTACGTACTGAATTAGTGCAGCTTCAGGATCATTCTGAAAAGCAACCTAAAACAAAAGGTCATAAAAATACATTAATTCTCAAGAAAGAAAACATCTCAACCAGTAGCAAACCAACCTATAAATAATCTGCAGGAACAAGTGGAATATCTAAGGATATTAATAGCTCAAAAATGAAGGTAACTATTTTATATAATTAAAGCCAAGTACATTTTGGAAAACACACATAATTACAGCAAAGACTATATGCCGTAAAATAAAATCAAATAAATAATAAAAGAGACTTCTCCACCAAATATCACTGGATAATCAAAGCACAGTAAAACACTATTGGGATATGACTGATGAGGCTGATACAAAGCCCAAAGCTTTTTATTCTACTCTTCTGAAATAAAAACATTGTCCAAGGATACGTAGTGCAAAGATTCACCATATTTCCAAAGAAACATTATCCAGCAATCATGAAAAAGACAAATTTTCCCTAAAAATTAATCATCACAGAAATACAAACATACTTCGTAGTACGATATGGTTGAGGTAATGTGTTTTAAATGCATCATTTAATTACCATCTTCTGGGCTAGTCTAAAACCGTCAACTCAAGAAATAGGGAGGCCTCCCAGGTATGTCTTTATTCAGACCTCTAAGCAAGGACTCTGGAGGCCATTGTTTTGCGTAAACAAAACAAAAGGAAATTAAGTAGTACTTTAACAATGCAACTACCTGCATATTGCTTATACAGTGCTTTTCCACTTCTTATAATGCAAGAAACACCACTGAATTTGAGCCAATTCTAGGATGCAAAATGATAATAAACTGATGCATAAAGACTCTCCTGTAGCATCATTGCCCAAATCCTAAGAAATAATGCAGGACTTCTATACAAAACAGAATTTGCTGGCAGATCTCTCTCAAAATTTATGCTCAAGTTGCTCAAAAGCCTGATAGATACTGTTAAATTTGCAAGACTTTCAAATGTTATAAGACCTCATGAAGGCAGAGGACCAAGAAAAGGCTTTTTTGAATTTGATTACTTACTTTTGTTAGTCTCCACTAAGATTTCTCAGAAACAAAGTATGGCTACTGTATTCAAGAAGGCTCCAGGTGAAATAAAATACCCACATGCAGAAATAAAATCGTACTTTGTTTTTTACCTGAATGTTTACAATAGTTCCAAATTTACTGAAGTGTTCGTTGAGCTGTGTAATATTGTTCATTTCTGGTGGAATTTTTCGAACTTCTAATTTTGTATTAGTATACTGATTCTTTTTCAAAAATCCTGGCTTATTCTGGTTGTTATTTGCTTGCCTAGAGAAAACGAGAACAAGATATTTGTTCAGAAAGACATAAATGCACCGAAGTAGGGCAGCCATTGTTAATACACATTTAACTTTTATTTTCTCATTAGAAGTAGACTAGAGAGTAACAACAACCGAACTACCCTACCCCCTAGTAGTTAGTCTCCGATTATTATTTGGACATAGATTTTCTGACTCAGCCCACTCAAGTTACAGGGACTAACGAATCGCTCTATTTACAGCACCGATAACATTAAAGTGCATTCCAGTTAGTCAACTGCAGTCATTAATTCTTACTTTCCCAACCATGGTTTCTTCAGCGGTGGACATTCCATGCTACTTGGAGATCGTTTTCTGCTGTCTGGTTCAAGCACAACTCTAGTTACATTGCTGCTATTATTCGTAATGGGAATGGGAGGTTCAGTCTGGATGATAATATTGGCAGCTGGAGGAAAGGAAAGGAATGGAAAAGATGTATTGTTTATCATACATGTATGGAAACATTGACAGAGCTTGCATTTAAACAACAAGATTGAGATGATTTTAAAAACCTAAGAAATAAGACTACGTTCTGTTTATAAAGTTACTTCAGAGATTGCTTGCTAGCCTAACAAATCAATCTGAGTAAAACAAGCATTTAGTCCTGCAAGCAGAGATGGGATTTTTGACCTTCAAGATTAATATCAGTTGGAAGAAACAAAAACAAAACTTAATTTTGCAGGTACTGAAGCTTTAGGTTCTGCAGACCACCAGCACCACAAAACAAAACAACCCACTACATTCTGAGATTTTGGGTTAGAGTTCTGGAATGTGGCATGGGCTTAATAAACAACCAACTTTCCCTGAATTAACCTTTGATAGTGAAAGGCAACCAAGAACCCATTCCTCCCACTGCTATCCCCTCGCCACCCCTCCATCCAGTTTTCAGCAACAGCAACTGTCAATTGAGCACAGCTACAGCATGAAATTATACTCTCAGAAATGTTAAATTTATTATTTGAAGCAAATTCTACAAACACAAATCCAAAGCACTAGATCATAATTTGCCAAGTATTTATTACATCCATTTGAAAATTACGCTATTGCTGTTGGCTTCTTATGTATGCCAAATATTCAACTCCTAAAAAGAAGTCTGAGTTGTAAATCAATTTTCTGTGGTTTTTATATATGCCAGAGCTCTGCTGATTACACTCGTAAGAAAAAACAAGACTAGGCTTTTTCAGGCATACAGTTTCAGTCTTACATTGGAGGATGATTTTAGAGTAAACCTTTCAGGTACTTGACAAAGGCAGCAAAACAAGCGGCCTGAGGCACCATAACCAAACACAGACCCATTCCTTACAACTGGAATGGGTTCTTAGAGAGACCAGCAATAAAGCCCCAACCCTGCCTTTATGACATTTATTAAGATGAAAACAGCAACAACAATTTCTACAATAACATTTAAAAATATTCTTTATAGGATGAGTCATGGGAAAGGAATACTGGGAAAAACCCCTTTCTAATCCACTAAGAAGCACTGAAGTGTAACAATAAACACTGGAATTTACCAACTTTTCCCTTACAGATCATGGGGGGAAAGCAGGAAGGAGAAAGAAAGCTATGCTAGCAGAACAAAAATTTCTTTGAAGAGCCTGGACTTCTTCTCTATCCTAAAAGAGACTTTGTACACGCCACGCTACATCCACATTCATCCAACTTATGATTCAGAATTACTTAAATGTAGACTGGGATTTCTACAGGCTGGGAGAATTAGAATTCTACCTGCAACAATTATTTTAATATAGCATCTGGCTGACAAAGTCAGACCATCAAGTACAAAAACATGATAGCTCCCCTCGCAACTACTATTGAACCAGACGAGACAAGTATTGTGGATCATCACATCTGTGCCCCAGCTCTTAAACATGCCCTTGGCAAATCTGAAGTTTCTTCAAAACATACTGTTTAAAGTCATCTTGCTGTATCATTGTTCCTTCTAGAAGCAACAGCACTCAAAAAGTACCTTTGTAGGCTAAAGACAAATAAAAACCCAACCAACCAAAAAACACCAAAACAAACCAACCTTGTAACATTTCCAAGCCAGTGGTTATTTTTAATCAGTAAGTCTGCTGTTACTTCAATATGGTCGTATTAGCATTTTTAAAAAAAGTTGAGATGTCTGAAAATTGCTCTGAAATACTAGATCAGTGAGAAAAAAAATATGCTGCTTTTAGCCTGAAAAAGGGGAAAATAAGTGTTGACGTTCTCGGACAAAAATAGCAACAGCAATGACTAGAAACCCTTCCTACCTCTTGGATTTGTATCCATCTCCCCAGATGTTAGGCCAATTAGATTTGGACGCTGCGTTTGTGCTCTTGTAAAGAACTGTCGATATTGAGATCTACCAGCACTGGTAATACTAGGAGCTTCAGGGTTATAGCCATCTGGCTCATATGTATCTATAAAAAAAGGAGAGAAATGAAAGAATTTTTCAAATGCGTTTAAGACTCAGGGTTAATTTTCCTTTAAGGAAACGCATGGATGTCCAAGAATCAGAAGTTGTTTTGGACGAAGAGAAGAGAGAACAGAGGTTGTAGAGCCAATGTGTGTAGCTATTTAAAGCCCTCATCTCAACTTACGCCTAAGTTTATTTGGGCATATTCCCCTTCAACGACTGCTACTGTTTGTACGAAGTGCATAGATCACAACTATCGAGTACTGATGATGAAGTGCCTGAAAAAGAAGTGAGGTTCCTGTATCATATCCTTCACAGTCTGACAGTGTTTCACGGGGAGCAACAAAATATTTAGTTTGAGCATTTATTCTTACATCTTATCCTGAGATGTAAAGAGATTTTGAGTCTTTGTTGCACTAACAGATTATGTTACTTCAGGGAAGGATTTTTGGAGAAGAATGGGCTTAAACGATTCCAATCAAAGCAAGCTGAGAAATCAGGAGATTTGACTAATACTTACCTATTAAATTATCTTAATTTATGTGAGATTAGCTGCCTACCTTCATTAAAGTATTAACGATTACTTAACTACAAGAGACAACTGTGAGAACACAAGATGACAGAATTGACTCATGTTGTTCCTCTAGTCCAAGGTACATCAAAGATGATGTATTTTTCCAACAATAAAATGGAAAAGCTATACAAGACCTTGAATGAATAAAACCCATGAAAAGCCTCCATAGGAGCACAGCACATCCTGAAACAGAAACAGGTGCCAATACAGGGGGATCCAAAAGACCTGAAGCACTCTACATGTCAGCTCCTTGTTCTAAAATGACAACGAAGACTTGACAATTTAAAACAGATGCCTCAAAACTTCAACGCTGATGTTTTGTCATGCAGTGCTGAATCTGCACTCAGGAGTTTCAGACTCTGCCAAGAACTTTCATTAAACTTGTGTGAGCTGAACTACAAGTTTCTCTTCCAAGATTCTTCGTGCAATTGCAAGAGCAGTTCATCAGCAGTTTAACCATAACAGTCCAAGAACAGGACGTGAGAATCAATGTCCACACAGGTTTTGGAGAAGAGAATTACAGAATTACATAGTGCAATTGAAGTCAAAGATGCCCCATGAGTTACAACACATAGAATCACTCCTTAGAAGAAGCTCTGAAGCTGAAAGAATCTGATGGTAGCATGGCCTGACAGCACTTGGAGACAACTGAACAGAGATCCTAACAAGATATTTGAGTGACTGATGTTCTAAAAAGCATGGAAGTCATGAGGGAAATGACATGGACCATAAACTGGAGCTCTCATTTGAATAAAATCTAGAATATTTATGTTAAAAAGAACAATAAACATTATAATTACTTATTATTATTCATTGTATTATTTATAATATTCCAGAAAGCTATATTAGAAAACACAGATTTTAATCACCTTATTTTGCTCACATAAAACATGAAAATGTCATTACCATTTTCATTATCAAAGAAATATACATTTTATTTGATTTAAACTGAATGATTTGGGGTTCTCCAGTTATTTTGTTATTCCTTTCATGAAAAAAATAAAAAAGTGCTCTGTAAGGAAGATGTCATGTCCATTGAAAGCAGTCTTTTTTTTTATTTCTTAAGTTAGAAGGCCAGGATTAAGTCAATTTTGAAACAAAAACAACAACAGAAATAAAATACTAATGCATATGAAGAACCTAAAGAAAATTTTGGTACACAGATGAGAGAAAAAAGTCTCTCATATGAAGTAGTAGCCAAAATTGGGTAGGAATAAAGACCAAGTTAAACAGTAATTACAGGTTTGCAGATGCATCTTTTCTCTACTGATGTTCTACTAAACAGCTAGAAGATGAACACATTTTTTTCTTATCCTACTGTTTTATTATTTTGAAAATATGAAACCGAAAAGAAGCCCCTGACAAATGATCTTTTCTCAGACAGTGACAGAACACTACTGCTATCTCACACAGTAACAGCAGATGATGCACTGACCACAAGGAAAGCCATCAGACTTCTTTTTAGATTTGTATTCACTGGAGGAAGATAAAGGTAATCACTTCTAATTACACAAGCAGAGGAACTTTTAAATTTACATGCCAAGCAGATTTTAAAAAAGAAATTTGCTTACGTTCTGATACTGTGTACAGTAGGTTCTGGGGTAACGGAGGAGGTAGCCTTGCTCCTACAGAGGCAAGACTGGGCACGGCACTTGTCCCAGGCTGGTCACGATTATTTATCAAACTTGACTGTGTTAAAGGTGGTCCTACAACGACATCATAGAATCACTAAGACTCCACAGATAAAATGTACAAACAATTCTGTGCGATTTGTTTATTCCTTGTAAATAATCACAATGCGTGAGAAGTCCCACTCTGTTAAGTTACTCTGATTCCAACACTTTCTCTTTCCCAGAAAGAAGAGTAAGGAGGGGAAGGGGAAAAAAAAAAAAAAAAAAAAAAGACTTTTCTTCCCCAGAGCTTTATTACTGTTAGAGCTTGCATTAACAAAAGCAGCTCCTCCCTCAGCTCTGCCATGGAGAATCAAGGCTTGATGCAGAGCAAGACATACCAGCAACATTTAGATTACAGTTCTAGAACAAAAAACTACAGTGTGAAAGGAATTAACAGGCAAGGAATCTGACTAATTTTTGCTTTGTTTGTACCATATACAATACACATACTTCAATTTACTATGTAGCCAAAGAGGGGCAGTGAATTAATCCTATGCAAAGTACTAAAACACAACTACAATCAGAGAACTCTGAACAGAAGCAAGCCAACTCAGTACCCTCTAAAAGGCTCAGGCAAAGTTTTGAGTAAATTATCCTGGTAAGTAGAAAAGCTTGCCTTAGATAAGGTAAATATGGTATTTCCTACCTTTGCCATTTTAAGCTTTTGCTCCTAGGGTTTGTGAAAATAAGTAATCCAAGGAAACAAAGGCAGGAATAAGACTAAGTGTGTATGAACAGATATAATCTACAGGTGCCTTTCATGTAATTGTAGCCAGGCACAGTTTCACCAGGAGCACCACTGTTTTGGAAATAAAACTAGCACAAACAACAACTATATTCCCTAAGATTAATTTCATAAATGATCCTTCTACTACCACTGTAAAATGTTTTCTAGTTTTTCACCAATTGCCTCGTGTTAACCCTATATGGAAACTATTTCTTATCCCATAACTGCTGCTACTTGTTACAACTATGACAGCACGTACTGTGTAACTGGAGTCAAGAGTACTGAAACAGAGTAATCATATATCCAATATACTAAGATTTTTCTTCACAGAATTTACAATATGCAACGAGGTAAGAAAAAAGGTTGAACAGACTCAGATCGCTGTTGAGCTAAAACAGATCTCAGCTGCTAAGAACAACACATAGTATAGTACAAACACAGATGTATTAGAACTTTCAATAGATTAGACCTCAAATTTTTTTCATTAGGAAAAAAATTCCTTTCCAGAAAGAGCCATCATTTTAACTTTGTGACATACAGTAAAACAGAAAAATGTTTAACTTACTTGGTACAGGAAGCACAACAGGAGGTGGTGCCTGCGGATGAGCTTGTGGTACTGGCATCCTCATATTGCGAGCTGGACCTGGCATTGGAGGCAAAAGCATACCAGGAGGAGGAGGAAGTCCAGGAGGTGGTGGAGGAAAAGGAATCATACTTGGCAAGGAAACTTCATCTACTACTAAAGGATCGTTTCCATGATCAAACTGGCAAAGATCACCAAGTACACAAAATCCTCTCTCTGCAAAACAAGAAAATTAATTATCTTCTTAAAGGAAAAAAAAAATAGTTGTCAACAATTAACGTCATCTCAGTTTTTGCTGGAATTTCTTACTAAAGAAAACATACAATCAATGACTTAACATTATCAGATGAGGTTTCAGAATAATTCAAATTATAGTAATCTTCCATAAAAGCATACAGACATATGTATGTATGCACAATAAAAGCCGTGGAAAAACAAAGCACGAATACGTACGTTTTACATTAAACACATGTAGTGAAATCTTTTTCAGAACTGCCAGTCATTAAGTTATTTGCCAAGGCAAATCTGTAGCATTGTGAACAAAATCCTTATGTTCTGTCCAGCAGCTGTCACATTACAAATGAACTGCTTTCAGCAAGATAAGTTCCTTTCCCGGTAAAATATTGGGCATTCATGCATTTTTACATATAAAGGTACACCACAATCTACTGCATTTTGACTTGCTACACTTAACTTGAATACCTAAAATAAGTTACAGAATTATTGAAACGAGGTAGGAAACCGAAGACTAGAAAACAGTTTACCATCATAATCTCGACATCTTCTTTTAGGTGGAGGGTTTCTGCCAAATGAACTGGGATTGCTATGATTGTTATAATAATTTGACCAGCTCTCTGTTGTGTTTTCCAGATGGTGCGCAGGTGCAATTACAGTAACAGCACTGGGAATAGATTGTGCAGAAGAATACTGTTCAGTAGAGTTACTTTGAGACACAGAAACTGGATTATATGAGCCTTCAACATCATTTCTTTCACTCTTGAATTTTGATCTCTCACGGTGCTCTGCTTAGAAAACAAAACAAAAACAACAACAAAAACACAAATTAGGTACATCTTCATACTTTGTTCTGTGCATCAGATACCTGAAAAAAGATACTACACAACAGCATAGACATTTACTTAAATATTCAGTGTTCTGCACATGAAATTGTTCTTAAAGCAGATTAGTCTTACCAATGGAAGACAAACTAAATATAATGCAAACAGGGTTTTAACTTCAGAAATTAGATATTTTCTTTGCAAAATGAACATTCTTTCATCTACTCCTTATCCCTTCTTGGATTACAGCTTTCTTTTGAAGTAAAAAGGGGGAGAAAAGCAACAAACCAATAACTAAAGTGGTCTCAACACACACTGAAGCGTGTGGTAATCTGTGCCTCTTAGTTTTCCAACAGTTCTGAATTAGCCCTAAAAGTACAACGTGTGGTAACCACCTTGAATTAGAAAGAAAACTTCTCTAAAATATACAATAACAAAGTGAAAGAGATTTATACTACTTAGCAAAAACATAGCACGTCTTTGAAAAATCAACAGCTTTGTTAACACATACAGCACATAAATATCAACTACTGATATACACCTGTGGATAAATTAAGAGGTTAGTGAGTAACACAATTCCCTTAATTATTCTACTCTGAAGAACAGCATCTTAATGATTCCAGCAACACGAATTTCTCAAAATTTGCTCAGACTGCTCAAGGACATCTACAGCCTGCTAGACTGTACAGTATGTAGGAGTCACCACACGTCACTGACATTAGATCTTCTCCTAAAGCAACACCTTGAGTACTCACCAACATTTCTGCTTGAATCGCGGTCTTTGCTTCTACCCCTACTGCGGCTACGACTTCGGCTTAACCCTCTGCTTTTACTACGACTTTTACTCCTGCCTCGTCGCCAGCTGGACTTGTCTCTGTACAAGTCACTCCTGTCGTAGTATCTGTCATAGTCCCTCCATTTTCCATCATCTCTCTTTTTCTCTCTGGTTCTAGAAAAACACATATGTAGACCATATTTATGAAAAGAGAAACCCCATTCAAAAACAAGTTTGCAAATTAACATACCGTTTTTCCATCCTGTCCAGTTTAGACAGCAAAAAAAAAAAATATTTGAATCAGAATTTCTCCAATTACACAGAAAAATTCAGAAGCACTCATTCATAGAAACTCGCTACAGGAGGATGAATAAAAGTAGGAAAGGTGGAGAAGTTATAGATGAACAGAACAAGTTCTAAAAACAATGTTGACAGTGTGTGTTGGGGGGGAAGTATAGGGGAGGGGCAGTAAGAACACTGCCACACCCCAATAATGCTTTTCATTTATATAACAAGGGAAAGAATGGAACTGAGAGCATCCCTAGGTATTAACATTTGAAAAGTACTGTCACCTTTCCCAAAGAGACTAACATCTAGTGAAGGGTTCTCATGTATGAGATCAGCACTGAAACACATTGCAGACAGAGAAAAGTGGGAAGGAAATCATTGCTTTTGTGAAAATCCTAAGAAAGAGGTAAAAATCCTCAGTTAAAGACTGCCAGCAAATACAGAAGGAGATATCAGCATTTTGGTTCAACTACTAGCCTTTGTTCACTGGAATCTCCCCGGCTTCTCTGTGGACTAGAATGCTTCTTTTTCCTGCCATCCCGCTCTTCTTCAACTGATTCTTGAAAATTCTGCTTAAGAGACAGCCACTAATTAAGCATGAGCATAGCTTCTTTTTTTTGTTTTTTTTAATGAAAAGAAAAAGACCAAGATTAATTTCATAACAGAGTTAGTATCTTGTATAAAACAACATTTTAAGTATTACTTGCACAGAATACCTAAGCACGTCAAGTAATCACACTGCAGAGGTTGATGGGCTCTGTGCTTTAAATCTTTCAGGATTTTCTCTAGAGGAGAGGCTCCAAAGTAAAGCTACTTTGAAATTTTGTTTTTAAACAGGATTCACAAAAGACAAATGTTATATCCACTTTCTATCCCATTAGAATTAGCAGTTATACAAACCAGGCATTTTCTGAATCTCATAGTAAGAACACAACAAAGGAGAACTACTTCTCTCAACATAGACAGGCCGGTAATTCACATTTTGAAATAAATGCTTTAAAGCCAGAAAAAAAAAAGACAAAAAAAAGACAAAAACCCAAACCTGTTCACATAGTTGAAGTAATCACATTTCTCGCTGGCCTCAACAAACGCAGTATTACAAGTCTGAGTTTCCCCAGTACTGTAAATCTGTTTGAACGCATTTTGTACATTTTCATGCATTTGCTACCATTTTGCTTTGCTTAGAAGTTACTGTAAAGTTGGGTGGCAAAAGTTTTCCTGCAGTAATATTTAAGAGTTTTTGAAGTCAAAACAATACTAAAAGGCAGGCTTATTAAAAAAAAACTCATCCGTGTTTAAGATTATATATAAAGAATTGGTAGAAACACTCAAGAATTGTCTTGACAAGGCTCTGGATAGCCCAGTTTAAGGTCCTGCTTTCAAAACAAGATTCGATGATATACAGAATATACAAAATTGAAACAGGAAACGATTTGGGATGTTTTTCCTTCTTTCTCATCTCTTAAATCCTTTCAAATCACTGTCAGCTCTTATTGCCAGGGACATCTGAATAGGATTTCTGAATGATATTAACCTAGATAAAAGTAAAATGTTCTTTCGGAATGATCACCTTCCATTTCCATTCAGATGCACAGAGACAAAAAAAAGATTACTAGTCACAACAAAACAGATTTTGCTTTTGCATTTTGCCTCACAGATGTTACAGCAGGGATAATTTGAAAATTAGAAACAGGCAGAGGAAAAAAAAAAGGTTACCTCCTCCTTGACGACTTCTTTTTCCTGACTTGCAGGCTTTGCTTCTACTTTCGTGGGTTCAAGAGAAGGAAGGTAACTCTTTGTGTACAGACTTTCAAAAAGTTTATCTACAAAACCTGAAGTTTCTGAGGATAGAGAAGACAAGAAAAGATTATATACCAATTTAAGTTCGTTGTTTGGAATGGCTTTACCAGAAGAGCCATTTACTTTCAATCACATTTACAACTGTGCAATGTTCTAAGGGCCAAGCGTGACTGAAACTTGTATCAAATCCACAGTTAGTCCGCTAGCTACAGAGTTAGCAATTTCTTTTAACACTTTGAATTTAAACCAAATTGCCCTGAGAAGCTTGTCAGAAGCCTGAGAGATCAACGTGGGTCAGGTTTTCAGAAGTTATCAAATATCTGATATGGAAGCTTCTGGCAGCACGACATATGTTTTAAAACCAAATCAAGTGGTAGCTTTTATTTTGGAGGATTTCCTCCCACCCACTGTGAACACGACAGGCTACAAAACCATCTTGTGAAAAAAAAAAAACAAAAACACACACACAAGATGTTTGTTCCTTCACACTCTGTAAGAAATAATCAGTTTATGGATAACAAGAAATATTTTGAAGGAAACAATAGCGTATCACTCTCCCCCCACACACACTCTGAAATGGAAACCAGGGAACAGGAGATACAGAAGCACAGCCCACAGTACCTTTTTGCAGAAAGACGTCCAGCTGATCAGCACAGAAAGCTTTCAGCTCTTTCTCTGGTTTGTCTTTCTTAACTAACGCCACAACATAGTTGGCTAAAGCCGACGGGTCTGCGTCACATCTACGGAGAGAAAGAACCATTCCTCATTCTGCTGAACGCCCAAACCACCGCATGTCAGACGGGCGCTGGTGCGGGAGGGCCGCTGCAGAAAGCCCAGCAACAGCCACGGGATGCTGCTCTGACACCCGGCATGGACACAGCTGCTCTGGGATGTCTGCGATGGCAATTTTTTTTTCCCCAATTACAGCCAGGCACTTTAATCACCTTGTGACCACCTCCCGTGCCCTGCTGCAGCTGGCAGCCTTCCCAGTCCTTCGCCCCTTCCTCAGGCGTGCTTTGGCGGAGCTACCTTGCTGCCTTGTTTAACAAGGATCCAACTCTAGGGCAACTGAGCAGCCGTCAGTGTTTTGCAGCTTCCTCAGCGCATCGCAGCCACTGCCAAGCGTGGCCGGCCCAGAGCAGCCCAGCAACTTCCCGGAAAGTCACCGCGTGTCTGCTCTGCAGCACTGGGGCAGTGTCACAGCTCCTCGCTCTGCCTCTCTTCAAAAACACGCGAATGCGAGCTACCAGAGGGTAGGAAGGACCCAAAAGAGTCGGGTGATTTATTTTTAAATTAACATTTAAAGAGAGGAGCGTTTTTTTTTTAATAACATTAACCATGAAAATGCAAGGAAATAGCACGGAGCGAGTAGACCCCAAATTATCTCAAATAATAAAAAACAAAACCAACAAACGCAAAGAGAAATGCAGATGGCAACTGGTGCAAGGATTCCCAGCGAGCTGTCAGTCAGGCAGCTCCGCTCCGGATTAATCTGCTCCTTTCCGAGAGCTGCTGAGAGCCGCGCCAGACGCAGCAATTCCCAACACAGAGCGCACAGCTCACAGCCCCCGCACCCGCTCAGCCCCTGCGCGCAGGGCCCCGCCGGCTGCCTCTGCCCCTCCCTGACCTTGCCCGGCCCCTGCTCCACGCGGGAGCGGCTCCCGGGCTCCTGCCCCGCAGCGCGGCGGGGCGCGGGCACGGCCGGGCAGGGCCAAGCGGGGCCGCCTCGCCTGAAGCGCGGGGCGCTCACCGGGCCCGGCGGGGCCGCTCCGCACCGGGGAGCCGCGGGGCCGGGAGCTGCTCCCTGCGGCCGGGCCCAGCCCCAGCCCCGCTGTGTCCCGCTGCCGCTGCCGCTGCGGCCCCGCCGCGCTCCGGGCCCGGCCCTCCCCGAGCGCCGCCCGCGCCCCGCGCCCGGCCCCAACGGCCCCGGCCCGGCCGTGAGGCGGCCCCGGCCCCGCGCGCCACTCACATGGGCTCGAGCAGCCGGGCCAGCCAGGACTTGAGCGCGTCCACGTTCTCTATGATCATGGCGCCGCCGCCACCATCGCCCCCGGCCCGCGGCGGTTGCTGCCCCGGCCCCTCCCCCGCCGAGGCTCCAGGAACCAGCGCCCGGCCCCGCCGCGGAGCCTGCCGGGCGCGGGCGGGGCGGGGCCGGGCGGCCGCCGGCCAATCAGGCGGCGGCGCCGCCGCGCGACGAGCCAATGGCGGCCGGCCGGGAGCGCGACCCGGAGGTCGCGGCGCGAGGTCGCGCGAGCGCGTGAGCCCCGCGGCGGCGTCCTGGGGGGGGCCTTAAAGGCGCAGCGCCCCGACACCGCGCGGCCGGAAGGGGCGAGGAGGCCGCACCCCCCCCCCGGCCCCACCGCGCTTGGTACGGCCCCGGCGCGTCACGGGGCCGCGCTGCCCCCCCCCGGCCCCTCCTCCTTCCGGCGCCATGGCGGTGAGCGGGACGCGCGCGGGGCCGGGGCTGGGGCCGGGGCGGGCACTGCCGGGGCCGGGCGGGGGGGGGGTGCGGGTACCGGGGGGATACCGGGGGGGGGCCGGGGGTTGCCGGGGCCGGGGCCGGGCTCGTGACCGCGCCCCGCGGTCCGGGCAGGCAGCGGCTGGGAGCGGCCCCGTGCGGCTCCGTGCGGCTCCGCTCCCGGTGCCCGCTCAGGCTCCGCTCCCCGCTTCCCAGGAGCGCAAGGGCACGGCCAAGGTTGATTTCCTGAAGAGCATCGAGCGGGAGGTGCAGCGGCGCTGGGACGCGGAGCGGGTCTTCGAGAGCGACGCCTCGGATGCGCGGAGCCGCAGCAGGTACGGGCCGTGTGCCCGGAGCCGTGTGCCCGGAGCCGTGTGCCCGGAGCCGTGTGCCCGGTTTTGTTCCCTCAGCAGCCGGGGGGCGCAGAAGCGGCCTCCCATGAGCGGGCCGCGCGCCCCGGCCACCCGGGGTTGTCCCGCACTGGGTCAGCATCCCCCTGCCTGGGGGCGTGAGGCGGTGCCGGGCGCCTGTTGGCCAAGGCCCAGCCGCCCTCAGCACGGTCCGGGAGCTGACAGACACGGTTCTGTTTGGGATGTTCGCCTCCTGGCGCTGGGAGCCTCTCTCGGTATGGTAGAGGAGTGGCAGGGCCTGGCAGCCCCCAGCCAGGAAGGAGCTCGCCTTTACCTGCGGCGTGGCCCCGCTCTGCTGCTGAGAACAGAAAATCCTGTACCAAACACCTCGGGTCCTGGCGTAGGCCAGCCTGGTGTGCTTTGTGTATAAACGGGCAAAGGCCGCGTGTGTGCTCATTGCACAGATGAGGAGCTGTGATCTGTTTTGGTGTACGAGCTGTGTTGACGCTGTGTGACCTGTTCGTTAGTCACAGGGCTTTGCTTGGGACTCCTCTTGTTGTGAGCTGCGGCTTCAGCAGTGTTGGTGTCGGGACTGCGCAAATTGTGACTGACACATCTGCCCCTAAACGGGTCGGAGGAGTTGAATCCTAAATCTAGGAGGCGTAATAAAAGTGGTTGTGTGGGTACGCTTGTTGTTAGCGTTGTGGAGTCTTTTGTGGCTTAAGAGTAACGCAGTCTGAAATGCAGGGTTGTAATTGGTACCGAGTTTCTGACGCAAATGAACACAGTAGGGCAGTTTGCAATACTGAGCAACTGTGAAACTTCAGCGTTCGCTGTGACTACGTATGCACACCCTATAAATCAAGAAAAGCTGCTTCGCTGACTTGATTTTGTTATATTCCAGGTAAAACTGTGTGTGTTTACTTCAGGGCTTTGTCAGAAACTTCTGTTTTCAGAAAAGAGCTGATACTACTGCAAGCTACCCTAGAAGAGAGAGAGAGAGAGAGAGAGAGAGGTGCTGCCATGTACATTGCCGCAGTCGTTGCTCATGTAGTCACGGCAGGACCTGATGCTGTGCAGGAAAAAGCTTTACTTGCGATGCTTTTTGTTAAGTTGAGCTCTTGAAGCTCCGTGGTAGTGTGATAGAACTGCTGTAAGAGATTTGGTGCCATTTGTGCAATATTCAGTCCTAGGAAGTGCTGGCAGAAACGTCCGCATCAATATTAAATAGCAGTTATTCAGAGAAAACCAGCCAGGAGAGATGACTTATAATGTGCTTGATCGCTTCCAAAATTCAGGCTTAATAAATTCTTTGATATAATCTCTGCTTATGCTTAAGGGGATTCCCGAGGAAAAAAGATGCCCCTTCCTTAACGGGATGGTGTTCCACCACAGCTCTTCTTTGGGTGCTTTACCAGCTGATGATGGTTTTGTTTTATTTCAGTTACCTGACCTCAGGTCCAATCACTGCATTTCGTTGCATTTCTGCTTCCTTGCTTAAAGCTTCCTCTGCGAATGTAACTTCTGTGTGTTTCTAGAGGTGCTGTGCCTCAACCACTTCTTGTTTTTTGCAGTTTCCATTTCATAATGCCCTTGTTAGGATTAATTATGTTCTTTCATTTTTTTAAAACAAAATTCCTTTTGTTGGCATTATCTGCATGTGAATCTGTACTGAGTTATCTAGGCATTTTCCAGTCCTTGTTGGTGTTTGTCACTTCAAATTCATTTGAACTACTATGAATTTCACTGTGTTTTTCTTATTAGTTTTTTTTTTTTTTTTTAATGGAGCATTCTACTTTTAATCTGTGCTGATTTCAGTTAACGTAACACTTTCCTTTGATAACTGCCATCTGGTCTTGTGGTGGAATATTCCCAAGCTGCTATCTGCCTGTTATAGAAGGTGCTTCTTTTGTTGTTTAATTTCCTCCCGCTTGATTGGTTTCATTACTAACCCAAGATAATAACTAACGTGCTATAACAGGTGGCAGCTTCTTAAGCTATAATATTTTGCAAGTAAAGTAAGTGCAAAGGCGGAGGCAGAAATTTCAAATGGCCCAGATATCTAGAAATTATCTTAGATGTTTTCAGGGGTCAGATTACGGCAATATGTATTCAAAATGCTGTGCAATAATACTACTGTTGGATATTAAGTGATTATTTACAGCATACCACTAGTAAAGCTGAACTCAGGCAGTGGGAGATTAAATAAATTATTTCTGTAAGCCTTTGCAGTAGTTGTTTAGAGAATCAGGATTAGAAGTTCCTGACTTTGGAAGATGCGTCAGAGTTTCTTTGAACTTTTGTCAGAGTTTCTTTGGGATGTCAGTCTGAGATTTTTTTTTTTTTACATATGATAAAACTTGTTAGTATAGCAGTGGTTTACAATCAAAGACTCATGATATTGCAAGAAAAAAAAGTATTTTAATGTCGTTGTGAGCTGATGATATGGGAACATACCTAGATGTTAACTGTATTATTCATGCTTTTCCTGGTGCTCACTTTTGAAGGATGTTTCTATGTTTGTATGTTTCAATTCTTTGATTTTCTTTTCAGCAAAGGAAAGTACTTTGTTACTTTTCCTTACCCCTACATGAATGGACGACTTCACCTGGGACACACATTTTCTTTATCCAAATGTGAGGTAAAGTTTTCCATCGCTAATACCTTTAAAGGCTACTTTTAAAGGAGCTAATGCTACTTTTGTAGTTACGTGCTAATTTTATAGTTAAATGTCAAGCTAATGGAATGCCTTGCTAATTACTTCGTAGATTCAATCATGATGTATTCAAGTTTCCTTTTTTCATATTTCCGGAAGCAATATTGGTGGTTGAAAAGAAAGACTACATATCACTTTTTTTTTCAATTTATTCTGGGAAACTAGAATACAGGTGTTTCCTCTGGTTCTTCCTTCATGTTTGCAGGTGTTTTTAGGAGGTGCTGCTTCCTATTGTTTGTTTAGCTGCTAATTAGCACAAACTTCACAAAGAACCTTATTGTCTTTTTTGTTTGTGAATACTGTGCTCTGTTACCTGTATGTTAACAGGTTTTAGATACTAATGGATAGGATTCCACAAAATTCATTTCTTCTTTCCGTTCTTCACTAGTCAAAAACAGTGAAGTGAAAATTAGAAGGCTTTGTACTCTAGGCAGCCAGTCAGTGGCAGACCTGGTAACAAAATGTGTTTTTACCTTTTCCTACAATGGGCTTCTTAGATGCTGTTGGCTGCATTCGTTTCTCTTAGTAGCTTCATGTGGAAAAGGAATTACATCTACGTTTTAGGAAGGGTGTTGATTTAGCCCTCTACCATTCTTATTTCATGTGTTTCGTTTTTCCACTTTTTATAGTTCGCAACTGGGTATCAGCGGCTAAAGGGAAAGAGTTGTTTGTTCCCATTTGGCCTACACTGCACGGGGATGCCTATCAAGGTAAGAGTTACTGAGGGCTTTTTCTCATGCTTTCTATGTGTAAAGGTGCTTGGAGCATTGACTGCTGTCTGTCTGGAACATTATGGTAATTTATTCAAAAAAATGATTAAGACAGTGTGATTTGGAACCTGAATTTGTAGTAAAGATGTGTTTTGTGCTTGAACTATGCAGTGTGACGTTCTAGAAAATAAAATGCTTCAAAATTAAGTCCAAGTAGTTTTCTTTCATTTGCAAGTAAATCCTCACTGTAAGCATCATCCTGCCCCGGCAGGCTTTCTTTAAGTTGCAAGGTGTCCCAGAAGGTCATGCAACTTCCAGTAAAAGTTGAAATGTTGTAGTAGAACACAGTGTTATCAGTAGAAACTGATCCTTGTCAGGTGCTTCAATCATAGCTATGGAAAAGTACTGATAGTCTACCAATAACTCTATTTAGGCTTGTGCAGATAAGCTAAAAAGAGAAATGGAATTATATGGCTGCCCCCCTGAATTTCCTGATGAGGAGGAAGAGGAAGAAGATAATTCTGGTAAAAAAGAAGAAGAGGTTATCATCAAAGACAAAGCAAAAGGGAAAAAGGTAAAGTTGATTAAACAAGGACTCAGGATTGGCAGCTGTGCTCACAAAGCTTCAAAGTATGCATTGTAGTTTGGTGTTCCTCCTACACACACTTCAGAGAAGCCTGTGATAAAAAATGTTTTGATTGTTTTTTCAAGATAACTTTGTCCTTTTAAGGTTAACTTGAAAAAAAATGCATTTACTGCATGGTTCCAGAGATACCACTTTAATACATGAAAACTTAATGATAAGCTGGTGCACTGTTTGATAGCCTCCTAAGAGAAATCAGATCATCCGGAGTAATATAATACCTGAATGCTTTGCTGCACAGAGCATTCACAAACTATGAAATAACCCTGCTTTCTTAGTGGTAGGGGTTAGATGTGCTATTCTGAGTACTCTATTGTAAATGCCCTAAGGAAAATAATTCAAAATACTGTGATTTATCCAATTTTTAAGAGATGTATGATTTTGTGAGTATCACAAGGCAAGGAAAGAATCAAGTCCAGGAAAACTTTAGAGGTGTTCTAATCTGTACTATTTATTCCAAATAGATTGTTGCAGTATAAGTATTAGATTGAGGATTCTGCCTGTTATGCATCAACAGTAGGTAGGATCTTGATTGCTCTTGCAGATAGTTCCAGTTGGGTGGAGATGTAAGATAGACAAAGGACAATAGCTGGAAAAAGTAGTATGACCAAAGTACCAGCAGAAAAGGCTTTTATTACAAGGATTTGGTATAGGACTGCTCCACCTTTTCATGGTAAAAATACACATTTGTTTGACCAGCACATCAATTAGCTGGTCATTTCTTGCCAGTGTCTCATGGCACATGTTTTCTGCAGATGTATCCTGATATCAAAGCATGTATCGAAGCATGTATCAGTTGAAAAGAAGGGGAGGGTACAAAATTGTGTATACTTGAACATGAGCTAGGAAACGAAATACTGTAGATCAAACTGTAATTGTCTTCACTGCTTGTGAAAGGCAACTAGAATATTCACATTAACTTCTATATCTGGAAATAGAAACCACAATGTAAGTGGAGGGGAAAATGCACTAGAGCATATGAAGGTATTGTCAATGTGAGAACATGCATTTTTTTTTTTTTTTCTAATCACAATTCTTCTGTTAGAGTAAGGCTGCTGCCAAGACTGGGTCTTCCAAATACCAGTGGGGAATTATGAAGTCTTTGGGTCTATCTGATGAAGAAGTCATTGGTTTTTCTGAAGCTGAGCATTGGCTGGATTATTTCCCTCCCCTTGCTGTCCAGGATCTGAAGAGCATGGGATTGAAGGTAACTGTATGAAATCTAAAATTCAATTATGGAAGCAGCCATACTTGACTTGTTACTACATTTGTGGATATGCTTTTGTCTTAACACATCAGCTCTGAAAGACCAAACACATGCACATTGCTCCCTTAGTATGATATGTACTTGCAATATGTTTTTGGAGAAAAGTGTCTTTTTTAGTTTTAAATTTATGGTTTTACCGTAATTCAAATTTCCTTCAATTTCTTTATTTACTTACAAATACTCTTTATTTAGAGTATTTTTTATTTATTTTACTCTTTTTTTACTTACAAAAACTCTTACAAATTTCCAGGTGGATTGGAGGCGTTCTTTCATTACCACAGATGTTAACCCTTACTATGATTCCTTTGTACGATGGCAATTCCTTACCTTAAGAGAAAGAAATAAGATTAAGTTTGGGAAACGGTAAGTCTGCCATGAGTTTGTGAGTTTGGATGAACTCAGCTTTATAAAACATGGAGACCTGTGAAATGTTTCTAGAACTTGCCTATGACTCGAATTAAACTAAAATCCTTTTATTTCAAATGCCCTATATACATTGTAACATAGTGTCTTTATTGTGCTAGCTGCCTTTGTGAAATAGCGTCCCTGTGTTTTAGTTTGACAACAGATGCCAACTCAAAGTAAGGTCAATACTAAAAGCTCTGGCAAAATCTTACTGACGGCAGTGGAAACAGAGGCAAAATTTGAAAATACCATTTAGGGAATTTCCTTTTAGGAAAATCCCTAAAAATTAGGAAATATATAGGGAATCTCCCTTTGGATACGAAGCTTTTTTTCCTTCTCTTCATCTATAGATTATAGTACTTACTACTAAGTGAACATACACCTTTTTTTTTAGATACACAATTTATTCTCCAAAAGATGGACAGCCTTGCATGGATCATGACAGGCAAACAGGAGAGGTAATATTTTTAGTTGACATTTTTATGCGTTGCTTATGGTTCTTAAATACTGAATGGAAAAAATGTATCTTGGTCAAATGTATTTTGTACATACTGTACTATCTGTTCTCAGTTGTCAGTACCTGTGAAAACTGAATGAACTCCACTGTTGAGAATACTTATCCTGAACTATGGATAGTATTTTTCACTGTAGCTATTTTCTGTGATTATCTGGCAATTTGTGCCACCAACATCACTACAGTGTATCATTATCTATTTGTTGAAACAAAACAAAAAGCTTTTGTTATGTTGCTGAGATAGTTGCTGTCATGAATAAATTTTCAGACGGAGGAATAAAATAGAACCTCTCTTTTCAGACTGCGTTTTATTAAGCAGCCATTTCTATCAATAGAAATATGATTTTCTTTGAAGAAACAACTGGTGCTTTCAACAGCGTTTGTGTTAGGTGACTACAGAATAGAATTTATTTTCTTTATTGCTTGAGTCAACTTCGTATATTGATCGGTGCATTGTTTATGTGAACTGTAGGGTGTCGGACCTCAAGAATATACTCTAATAAAAATGAAGGTGTTAGAACCTTACCCAGCAAAATTAAGGTAGGTCTTGAATTCATAATGGCAATTAACTTCCATCTTATGGCCAGAAGTAACCATTAAATTAGTTTGTTCTACCTAATGCAGAATTTAATTTCGTAGTGTTATTTCTGTCATGCAACGACTTGGTCTCTGTTTTGAGCTGCCATATTCACTAATCTGTGTGGAACACAAATTGGGAGTTCAAAAACAAAGTTAAATTAAAAGCCCCACAAAGAAGCTAATGAGCCACTTTCATCCCTTAGGAAATGTTACTTACAGTGCATATTAGCTTAAGAGCATGTTTTATATTACCCTGAATGTTTTTATTTTGGTGACTTATAAAATACTTTTTCCCCCCCCCAGTGGCCTAAGAGGAAAAAATATCTTCTTGGTGGCTGCTACGCTCAGACCAGAGACCATGTTTGGACAGACTAACTGCTGGGTTCGCCCAGATATGAAGTACATCGGCTTTGAAACTGCGAATGGGGATATTTTTATCTGTACACAAAGAGCTGCCAGGAACATGTCCTACCAGGGCTTTACAAAAGACAATGGAGTCGTACCTGTTGTCAAGGAACTGATGGGAGAAGTAAGCATCTTGCAGCTTGTGGGCCAGGTTTATCTACTCCTGTGAAGCTTATACTTAGAAAGGTGGTTGTAGAATTCTGCTTATAAAGAAAATAGAGGAACTACAAAAAAAAAATCTGAGTGTCAAGTAACTTGAAAACAAAAATTAAAAATGCAAAAGAGCTTCTTTGGCAGCTACTACTACATTTGGGAGATTAACCAGATGCACTGTCTCATTGACAAATGCATTACTGTTGCCTTAGCAGTACTGATAAATGAATGATTTAAGTAGCGTTTTTGTGTGTGCTGCAAAGAGTGATGACTTCTCTGTACTAGGAGTGGAAAAAGAAAAGTAACAGCTGTAAGGTATTATGTGAGAAAGACTGGTGCTGAAGCTTCCATCTTTCTGAATACAGCTTTCTTAGTTTTGTAGTTGAATGTTAATTTTTGGTATTTATGGAGAACAGAAATTAAAGGGTAGTAAAAGCATGGTTAGAGGCATTTGTTCATCCTAACCCAGAGTACCTTCATGCTGTTTACCTCATTTGATCTTTGTTCACTAAAATCTTTCCATCCTTCTTGATCCTGCTTTGCATTAAGTAGAAAGCACACTTTTTTTTTCTTCATTAGTAGAGATGATATGGATCCAAGCAAATTAGAGAGGGAGAAGACAACTGCAGCACCTAGACTACCTCTTGTCAGTGCATAAGTCTCGACTATATGCTTTTACTGCCTTTTAGTTTAATCTAGCTTTCAAAAGTGGTTAGCTAATTCTTATAAAACACAACATAGAATAGATTCAGTTGGAAAGGACCTACAAAGGTCATTGAGTCCAACTGTCAGACTACTTTGGGGCTTACCCAAAGTTAAAGCATATCATTAAAAGCACTATCCAAATACCTCTTGACTGATGCCTCGTGCCTGTCCATGTCCACCTCTCTAGGAAGCCTGTTGCAGTGGCTGCCTACCCTCTTGATAGTGTCTTGATGCTGATGTGATCAAAATATTTGGACACAAACTGTTTTCCTGCTTCTTATCTTTTTTCCAGCTCTAGACTTTCTATTTCAGTAATTTTGCTTTGCTCTATATTATTTTGTGTATATTATCTGCCATTTGATTTTTTGACTAGTAAATAGTCCATGTATTATCTCAAATGGTACACAGATGCTTTTCTTCTCCTTGTCTAACAATACATGTAGTTAATTTGTTTATAATATGTGGGGAATGCCAGCAAGTTTAAAATACTATCAGCAAGCAGAGCTTACTCAGACTGAAAAAGTGCTCTTTATAGTAATTATATTCTTTTGCCCCATGTAGGAGATTCTTGGTGCTGCACTTTCTGCACCTCTCACCACCTACAAAGTTATATATACTCTTCCCATGCTCACAATCAAGGAAGATAAAGGTAACGTTGCAACAGCTTTGTGCCTAAGCCTGTTTGATGCACACCGTACATCATGTTGTCAGTATGTTAACTAATTTTTTAATCTGTTTTATCTTTTTCTTTGTCAAGGAACTGGAGTGGTAACAAGTGTCCCTTCTGATTCTCCAGATGATCTTGCCGCCCTGAGAGATTTGAAAAAAAAACAGGTCAGTCTCGTACCTGAATCACTTTTCTTTCTATTTCCTTTCCAGAGTGTGGAGCAACAGAAGTGGATATCCAGTGGGTAAAACGAAACTCCCTTTGGTGGTTGTTCTGCCATCTCTAACTTCAAATCGAAATAGTTAAACAATAAAATAAAACCAGCTGAGGTCAGCAAAGTTTTTATTCTCGGTCTTCAAGGAGGGTTATGAATGAGAATGATGTCACTTCTGTATCTTAACATACAGAGAAAAGTGTCAGTGAAATAGAAATGAATTCCTGTTGTGAAAATAACTTCCAGAGATGAGAACTCTGTATGAATTCAAAATTTCAAATGCATTTCAGGTGCGTAGAGTAGCTGTTGCTATCACAGCTTCAGAAGGGCATCACTGTCTAAACAGTTGTCCACTGGCTGTTGAAGTTCCGTTCTACACAGCTCTAGTGTGGCTTTTTCCATCTTAGAAATGTATACTTTCTGATAGAAAATCACGTGAAAATGAGACCAGAATTAATGTCAGGTGCGAGAAATGGTGAGCATGAAGAGAAGTATTTTTGTCTGTTTTATAATAAGATATTGTGTCCATGAAAGACACTAAAAACCTTCAAAGATAGAAAAGTTTACTTCTATTCATGTTGTGTTTTTTCTGACTTTCAAAGGCTTTCAGAATGAAGTATGGCATTAAAGATGAAATGGTCCTGCCATTTGAACCGGTGAGTACACCCAGCTGTGTGCATCTGCAGTGCACATGGCTTTGTATTCACTGATGAGAAATGTGCCAGAACTGCCTGCCTCTCTCAGAATTTCTATCTGATTTCTCCCGAACTTCTACTTTTCAGATGAAAGAGATTGAAAATCCAATGTTTTCGTGTTTTGTTACAGTAGTAATATTTGGTCTGTTAGGGTTTGCAGTCAAGATTTATTATTCTGTGCTATACCAGAGTTAAATAAAAGTACCAATTTTTGTGGAAATTACTGTTTTGGAGAAAGTGCATCATTATATTGATAACCTATTGGTTGGTTAAAACTTAAAATAACTATCTTGTTATCTGCATCTGTTCTGTGCAAAGGGCTGAAGTCCCTTCCTATTAACACAGACTCACGGCTGAATCAGTTTTCATTGGAAAACAGGTGATGGGTAAAGCTCCCCCAGCATTCCGTATTACCCTTGCTTCCACAGGCTAGCTTCAGTGCTGGTACAACTTGGTACTGGCATGATGTGAGGAGATAAAAGTGGGTTATTGTTGGTGGGAGAGCAGATCAGAAGTCCCAGCAGGGACTACCAAGAGTTCTTGAGCTGATCAGTGGAAGTGCACCGATACGCCTGTGTAATTTGATTACTAATAGATGCTGCAAATTTACACACAGAGTAGCGCAATGTGGTAGAAGTTGGCCCTTGTCTTAGCAGCTGCTTCTGTTGTCATTAAGGCCGTTTAATACTGCTTTTTGCCAAGATATCATTCAGCACAAACACTGTGCAAGTAATAACCGCCTCTTGTTTCCCTTCTTGATCTCTGGTTCAAACTCATGTTAGCCTAAGGCCTGCAAATCAAGCAAAATATTGTCTCTTGTTCAGTGCATCACTTCTTGTGAAGTACATCAAATCTAGAAGATGAATCCTTGTGTAGAAATTGCATTGAAATAACTTAAAGTCAATATGCGACACTGTTTTGTTAATTCTCAGGTGCCCATCATCGAAACGCCAGGATATGGCAACCTTTGTGCTTCATCAGTCTGTGATGAGCTCAAAATTCAGAGCCAGAACGACAGAGAGAAACTTGCTGAGGCCAAGCAGAGAGTATACCTGAAAGCATTTTATGAAGGAGTAAGTAATAAAAGATTTGGCTTAGTTTGATTGGGAGAAAAAAATATCATGGGGCAAGGTAAATAAATAATAATAATAAAAAAAGAGCAGGAAAGAGGGAGTTTTTTTTTTTTTCCAAGAGTCCATTTTACATTAAGAATTTTTCAGCAGTTGCATTCTACAGTTGGAGGAGTTGTGTAGAAATGAAGAAAGAACAGAGAAATGTATGAATACAAACCGAGGCTCATAATTTGGTTTCTTAGCAAGTGGTCACGTTAAAGAACTGATCAATTTTGTTAAAGTATTGATTTGGAAACTGATAGGGAAAGATGGCAATACATTTTTTTTTTTTTTTTTATCTACTTGTGTAGTGGGTTACTGTGATGTAATCCTCAGCCGTTTTTTTGTAAACTGGAAAGAATTTGCTGTTCCTACTAGCCATGTGGGGTTGTCTATATGCATGTATACAACTTTGTTTTAGGTAAAGAAGATTGTCTATTAAATAAAACCAACCAACCAACCAAAAAAACAACCAACAAACAACCTGGAAGCTTGATTCCTATTTGTGCACATCAAAAATCCAGTAATCACTATTTCTTTCTTAGATCCAAAGCCGTACTGCACCTATTCCTTCTTAATTTAAAAACAATCAACTCTCTTTACTCCTCTTTTACAGGTAATGTTGGTGGATGGATACAAAGGACAAAAAGTTCAAGATGTCAAGAAACTTATTCAGAAGATGATGGTGGATAACGTATGTCATAGAATGCACGCAGCTTCTCCTAAATCATCCATTTTGTCTTTTTTCACAGTAACAGTCTCTGAAGAAACCTCTCTTTTGTTCTGCAGTCCTCTCAGTGGTGCTTAGGGGTAGCTACAGAGTATATTGTACTGCTCAAATCGCTTGTGTTCTTTTGTTAAGTGGGATGAATAGCTTAAGTAGAGACATCTTATTCCCTGCTTCATCCCATCACCTTGTCTAGGAAATATTTTGGTCTGATTTTCATCTTTGATATAGCTGTGAAGATACTGAAAGTATAGGATCTGAACTTAAAGGCTCTTTCAAGTAGAAGTAAAGGGTAGTCATTACATGCAGACACCCCATGTCTGGGTGGGGATCATCAAGCAGAGGAGAAAGAGTAAATGAACAATGATTGTCATTTCTCTGGTAAGATTTTTCCTAGTGAGGACTGGAAGTGAGAGAGTAATCTGTTACTTTGTCACTATTAGCTTGTCATTTTGGCACTGTATGTTCAGCTTGTAACATAACACTTTATACTGTTTCATCCTGTATCAGAATGTATAGTCTGTGAAGGAAGAATTAAAGCTCACCATTCTATTTTTATTTGCCTTCCCAACCTTTTTTTTTTTTTTTTTTTTAATAGTAGCTGTGATTTGTTATATTTTTTAGATTCTGTTGTAAATAACTTTTTCCCAAGAATATTTTCAACTGCTAGGGGCATAACTAACGAGTAAGATTTTTTGCTTCTGTCCTCCTTTTTGTAATGAATGGAGACATTCTTCACAGAATTATGTGAACTGACACATCTAGGAGGTACATAGTCAAATGTTATCCTTATTTTACTGAAGCAAATACTGAGGTAGACAGCCAGTGCAGTTATGAAGACCATGCAATAAATGTTGTAAAACAAATTAGAATAAAGATGGTGGTTTTTAGATGTGAGGGTTTTCAAGGCTCTGATAAATTAGCTTTATTGCCCTTTATCTTGGCTGTATTGCCCTTTTAGGTGTATAATGATCTCTTCCCATAGGATGAAGCCATGATTTTTATGGAACCTGAGAAACAAGTTATATCAAGGTCCTCTGATGAATGTGTCGTGGCCCTTTGTGACCAATGGTAAGCAAAGTAAATCTGTAGTTAAAGCATTACTGTCAAGTTATATCCAACTTGCTGATTGCTGTGTTATGATAAACTTTTCATGGCTGTAGGTATTTAGATTATGGTGAAGTGGGCTGGAAGAAACAGACGTCAGAGTGCTTGAAACATCTAGAGACGTAAGTTATCAAAGCAGATGTAAAGAGGAGTGATTGTGTGGTGGTGGTGGTGGTCTAAGAATACTGAGAGGAGTGATTAGTAATAGCTCATTGCTTACAGGTTTTGTGAAGAGACTAGAAGAAATTTTGAAGCTACTTTAGGATGGCTACAAGAGCATGCGTGCTCAAGGACGTATGGGTTAGGTAAGCAAAAAACTTATTTGCTCACTCATTGCTTCATGAGCATGGTACTCATTACTTCATTTGGAAGGCTGAAGCATACCTTGGATCCAAAATGGTACAGTTAAGTCTGTTCTATGCTTATCCAATTTAAATCTTGACACAATATCCCAGAGAAGGCACCCGTTAACTCGTAAACTCGTGGGGCTATGGATAATCTCTGGCATTTTGTTTTTTGACTGGGCAGTTGATTTGGAATGGATCTTAGCAGAAGGGACTAATTCCATTTCTTGGGTGTTCTCCTCAAATGATGACTAGCCTTTGGCATGTGTAGCCTGCAAGGTATGTAAGCAGGTGCAGCTTGACATGGGACAGCTGTTATAACTGCATTATAACCTGCAACAAATAATCATGAATTAACATTTGTTTGTCAGTTAGTTAAGATGCTGGCTACAAAAATAGCAAGTATTTTCTATTGAATAAAACTTTCAAATGCACAGATTTCTTTTAAAGGATTTTTAAATGTGTAAGCATGAGTACTTGCAGAAGGAGAGAGATTCCACTAAAAGTCACGAACTGCTTATGTATGCTTGAATGTCTTGCTTGTTAGACCTGCAAGTAGGGATGATGCTGGCTGTGTCTGATACCAGGCTTCCATCTTTTCCAGGTACCCGTTTGCCTTGGGATGAGCAGTGGCTGATAGAGTCTCTCTCTGACTCAACTATCTACATGGCCTATTACACAGTTGCTCATCTGTTACAAGGAGGGAACCTGAGCGGCCAGGGAGAATCTCCTCTAGGCATTAGGTAAGGAGAGTGAATCACTGAATTTGCTTGTTTAATTTTGTGTCCTCTTCTGAATTGTTCTTGACAAAGACTTGTCAAGCAGGCTGATTTGCTTTTGTGTTTAAAAAGCATTACTGTCAAAACTTAACTTACTTGTTAGATAAGTTGTAGCAATGCTATAGAGAAATACAAAGGAAAAAGGGAAGTAGTACTGTGGCCGGAGAGTGGGAAGGAATGTCCTTGAGAGCAGAACCTCTCCTGTGTTCAAACCTCTCAAATTACAGAGAGGTTACCTACATCCTAGTAGTGTCTGGGAACAAACTTTGGAGTGAGCATCCTTAGCACTGAATTATAGATTTGATGTATGTAATTAAGTACCTAAAGTTGCATTGTGCTATTACATGAGTTGATAACTCAAGTTGTTTTTAGTATTAGCAAATACTTTTTTTTTTTTTTTTTTTTGACTAAGACTAACACTGTGGGGTACAGTAAATAAGGGATTCATGGCACATCATGTCATTTATCATTCAGATACACCAATCTTTAGCACCAAACATAGAAACGAAGTCACAGCACCCAATAGTAAGTTAAAGCATAGAGCAGTAACCACCTGCTAAAGCAGAAAACTGGTGCATATATGGCTATTCTGAACTGGTGGTGTTGTCTGTCATTTGAACTGTGTTTAACATGTGCAAAAGTAGTTTGAATTCAGAAGGGTTTTTTTTCCTCTCTGTGTAATACAGGGCCAAAGCACCTTAGTAGATATTAAAAGATGGTAAATGTGGATTTGACATTTAGTTTGAAATGTTTTCAGGTAGTATATGGTAGACTCCAGTGAAATTCTAAGAAGCTAGGAATAAAAAACTATGTAAAACAATTTCCTTTAACTTGTGGATCCTACTTCCAGTAATTGTTGGAATGTGTCTTATTTGGTAGTAATTTTGAATGGATTTGGTATCCCAGCTCTGTGTTGGTAATGAGGGGTGGGGGGCACACAGGAAGCGGGACACATTTTTCCATGTAGGAGGGTGATTTTGAATTGTACGGAAATCTTCTTGTATTCCTGCTATTCTACTTTCATAGAAACCAGAAGGAATGACAATATGACCCAGTGCAAGCAATGCAGAGAAACTTATGTACTAGTAGGTTTTCATTACAGAATTAAGGTCACAAGTGGTGCCTAGAGGGGAGGGCATTTGTAAAATAAATGGGTTTTCAGGACGTTCAAGATTATACTTTAATTATTAATTGCTTTTTCTTTACGGAAGTCCTTATGGTTATTAGGAAATATCAAAGGGCATTTTAAGCAGGGCATGGCCTGAGCTGGTACATCTGAGCTCTGATTTTGTATTTGATGTTTGACTCCTTCAATTTTGAGCAAAATACCTATATTTTTTTTTTTTCGTGTTTGCTTTTCAAATGTGGAGTATGTTGTGAGAATGAATCAACAGATTTAAGAAGTTTTATTCAAAATGCTGTGGCTTGCAAGAGGAGTTTTTAATCTCAGATTGAGATGTCAGTGATTTTGTGCAGGGCACATCAAATGAGCAAAGAAGTTTGGGATTACATCTTCTTCAAGGCAGCTCCATTTCCTAAAACAGATATTCCAAAAGAAAAGTTGGACAAGCTGAAGGAGGAGTTTGAATTTTGGTATCCTGTGGATCTCAGAGTCTCTGGCAAAGATCTTGTTCCAAATCATCTCTCATACTACCTCTATAATCATGTGGCTATGTGGTCAGATCAAAGGTAAGTTTGGAACCAATGTAAAACAAAGGTGTGCAGGAGATAAAGCTGGAGTGTTTTTATTTTTGATGTCTTTGCTAATTTTTTCGATGACCTAACATTCAGGATTAGCTTAAAATCTTATTCTTTATATTGCAGTATTTTTTCTACTTTCTATACTAGAAGTTATTGAAATTGAAGGCTTTTTACCCTTGTTTTTCCTTTTTTTTTTTTCCCCTAGAATTCTTTAAAGATTTTAAGATACAAGTCTTTTTTTTTTTTTTACATACGGATTCTAAAACACTGGCTACAACAAAACTGAAATTTAACTGCGTAATACGACTCTCAGTCAGCTTGTTGAAACCCTGTTCTAAACGCTGGAACGCTTTCATGGAGCAATCAATTTGGCAGTTTAAATCATAGCTCTAGATCAAGCCGAAGGATTTGCATGTTCTGACTAAGCAGTACCTTTTCTTGGTACCTCTTTAGAGGGTACATGTTAAAAACATGTTAAACCAGCATTGCTGTATCTTTAAGACTTTTTCTATCTTTGAGAACTGGAGAATATACAGTAGCAACATCTAGAACTATATTCATATGCAGCTGTTGAAGGAAGCTCTGGTGTTTGCCACTATTTTTCGTTTGTTTTGGCTATCTGTTGAGGCACGAAAAGCTCACAGTTAAACAGCCACATTAGAAAGAAAACATATAAAAGTAAAGAATCTTTGCTGTAGCCTTCATTCACCTTTCTAAAAGTCAAATGTATTCTGTATTCTATGGATTTTCTGGTGTTGAATCATATTCTTGTACTGAGATTTAAGTGAATTTATTATCGTTGTTTTCTTAATTACTTCTCATGAACTGTTGAAACTGTGTGTGTATATATATATAAAATATATATGTGTGTGTGCGCGTGTGTATATATATATATAGCGGTGTACTGTATAGTACAGACTGAGAATTTTTGCCAATCACACAGGGCTTTTAGAACGATGTAGTTCCTAAGCATGAATATACTGTTTGTACTGCCTTGAACCACTAGTTAAAAGTTGCCTAAAATTGTATGTAGGAAAAGGTGTTTTCTCATATGCAGTAACAATGATCATGGAGAAGGAATCTGCTTCCTCCACTGGTTGAGATATGTGGGTTTGCCCTACAGAAGACTGTGTAGCTCTATCCAGTGCTGTTGAGCAATGCTAATCACAGTCTTTTAAACTAAATATAGCTGAAGGGAGGGAGGTGAGGTAAGTGAAGTGTAATTGTCAGTGCAATGCTCCCTGCTTTGCATGTCAGCAATGGTAAGCCCTAGCCCTTATATTATATTTCTTTTCATCTTCAAAGGCACTCCTTGATTTTTTTTTAAAGCCACCTCTCCAGATACTTTTTGAAGATTCCATTTAAATTATTCATCCCAAACAGGAACATAAAATGTTTATTTTATCTTTTAAAAGGAATATTTTTACTAAATTATATGCTTTGCATCTTGTCTTCAAACAGAGAAAAATGGCCAGTAGCTGTGAGAGCAAATGGACATCTCCTTCTCAATTCTGAAAAGGTACAGTAAGGTTCTATGTATCTAGCTGTCAAAATAGGCACTTGCCAGCCAGATCGAAAAAAAATCTATCTAGGAACTTAAGAGGAAGAAATTGTGAAAACTTCAGTTCCTTCTTTGGTGCCTTTGAGTTTTTCATTCACTGGAGGCAAAGACATGCCTTTCCTCCCATACTGTCTTAACTCTTTTTCCTGTTGGCTCTTGTATTGCTTCATCAGTTTAGTGACGATTTCAGTGGATTTTTATTAAGTTTTAGGATAATTCAGAATGTAGAATGCTTTTTTTTTTTTTTGACTGCATTTTTGCTTTGTTAAGGCTTAGAGTAGGTATAAGCAGAAGAAAAAGTTTTTGTGACTAACTTTGTAATTCCAACAAGTTCTGAAATTGAACTTTATTGAATTTAAAAGTGCCTGAACCTTGGAATTTGACCTTGGAGACTGTCTAATTGAAACAAAAACAAATAATAAAAAAAAAGCAAACAAGCATAAAAACAACAACAAAAACACAAACAAGACTCTACCTCAAAAATTGATGTGGGATAAGTTGAAAATGCCAATTACAGAGTATTATTTTGATTTCAGAAATTTAGTTCAGGTAACTTTTGGGATTGAATTTTGGTATCATTTGTCCTGTTTTTCAAAGTCTGATGAATTCTAGTTCGGAACCCAAATGAGACAGAAAGCAGCTACTATTCCCATGCAGTTGTGGTGTATGCAGACCTTAGTAGTAACAATTTGTTCAGTCTCAAGAAAGTTCAGGAACTGGATCAGTACCTGCGAAATTTCGTCTCTTTGCTATGAAACATAGTTCAGTTTTACCAAACTGCTTTTGCTGTGATTCATGAGAAAATACTTTCTCAGACAATCAACACTTTCTCAGACAACAATTCTTGTTTGTCTTGCTTATCCAACAGCAAAATGAATGTAGGAGAAAAACAAGGTTTTTCTATTTCTTTCAGATGTCTAAATCTACAGGCAACTTTCTTACACTAGCTCAAACTGTTGACAAGTTTTCTGCAGATGGTAAGTATGTTTTGACCTGTTTCTGTTTTTCAATTTTAGTCATTTTGGCATCATTAATGTTTTGCTCCAGAAGGAGCAGTGGATATATTGGAGTATTTAACTGCAATAAGTCTACCACTTACCAGCTGGTTTTGTTTGAAAAGTTGAACTTCATGTAGAAAACTGGGATGTGTGTTAAGACAACACTTGTTTAAATCCAATACTTCCAATGCTGAGGCTTTCTAGAAGGTGCCTGGATGAAAACCCATTCTCGCTGGAGGTCAAAACATCAGACAAATGCTGTTGTGTGTGCATAAATGTGTGCCATGCTCTTTCTTGAATCCTCATGTTTTTTGAACAGTGATGGTACTACGCTCTTGTTGTCTGTCTGATCTTCTTCCTTTTTATAAGAAGGGCAGTGTATGCATCATGGGTAAAGGGCATCTTTTGAGATACCTCTGGTAATTGAGCTTGAGTCCCTTGCCTCCTACATCCATATCTACTGGCTAATTGCATGCCTGCCATGTTAGCTGATGTGGTTTCCTTCAGGCATGCGTTTAGCTTTGGCTGATGCTGGAGACACTGTTGAAGATGCCAACTTTGTGGAAGCCATGGCTGATGCTGGTATTCTTCGTCTCTACACGTGGGTGGAGTGGGTAAAGGAGATGATTGCAAACAGAGACAGTCTAAGAAGCGGTCCTGCTAACACCTTCAATGACAGAGTCTTTGCCAGGTACTGTACAAAGGCTAGTGTGGTTTAGTCTTTTTTTTAGTCTTGCTAGGATCATCTTTGTAGGTTTTTTTTTTTCTTTCTACAAGTTAACTAATTCCATAAAACAAAACACATTTTTGCCTCACTTCCAGAATAGTGATTGTGTCACACTACTGACATTGTTAGTGTTGCTTTACAGTGTTGCTGTTAAGTGAAGTGGACAATATTGATGATCTCACTTTCCTCCCTAGTGAAATGAATGCAGGCGTAATGAAGACGGATCAAAATTATGAGAAGATGATGTTTAAGGAAGCACTAAAAACTGGCTTCTTTGAGTTTCAGGTAGGTGATCTCTCTTCAGGTGTAGAAAACTAATACTTGCCATTTATTACTTTTGTGTGGATTTCTTTTGATCCTAACGTCTTTGATCGTTAATTGTACTGCTGAATTGGAATCCAAATTATATCAGGAAAAAAAGACCTCTTCAGTAGTCTTAAATTATAAAGGTCTTTTGGTGGCATTTTGCAAAAGTCCAGAGGTGAGCACCTGTGATGCTGCAAATAGTTCTGATATCTAATATGAGCAAAAAGCTGTTTAAAAAAAGATGCTATTGAGAAGGGTGTTTCCTTTTTGCTCCTTTGGAATAAGGAACTCTGCATAAGAAATACAGATGATAATCAACAGAATTGTTTGGAAGTAGAATGCTTTTTTGATATACTCTATAAACTGTGTCTCCAGAGTGTCTGCTGAACCATGCCACTTCATATAATTACAGAGACTCCTCTATGTGGTTCCTTTGTGTTGCAGGAGTGTGATTAAGTAGGCTGTATTGTATGCATAAGGATAGATCATATTCATTACCTTTTTTTTTTTTTTTTTACTACTTTTTAGTATTAGTAGTAATATAACTTACGATTTAGCAAGTTATTGAAAGTGCTAGTACCCGATACACAGTTGTGGATATTTTTGTATGTTACGTCTGCTCAAAAAAACACCTCTTCTTTTGAAGTACCATGCTATTGTACAATGGTCAACTGACAGCTTTACACTTGCATGCTTAAGAATGTAATTCTTTTAATAATACGTTATTGAGTTCTAAACTTGTTACATTCTAAAGGAATGTCAGAGCAAAGAATTGTTTTTCTTTAAGTGTTTCTCCATGTCAATTAATGTGTTCACAATGGTTGTTTTAACACATATAACATTATTTTAACATTAACAGTGGTTAAACTGGCTTTATTTCAGGCAGCAAAAGATAAATATCGTGAGCTGGCAATAGAGGGAATGCACAGAGAGCTGGTGTTTCAGTTTATTGAAGTTCAGACTCTGATCTTGGCTCCCATTTGTCCCCACTTATGTGAACACATCTGGTCACTGCTGGGAAAGGTACTAGTAGTATATGTTTCAGTATTGTTATTTCATTCAGAGCTAAGCTTTTGCTGATTTTTAGTAAGGCCAGTATCAGACTTGAGGATGTCATTCAAATGCAGCTAAAAGCAACATCTGTCCTATATCAGTGTATGAATTGCCTTGATAAGTCATCACCCGTATCACAGCAAGCATATTGAATTAATCTGTATATTCATGGTTACTGTAATGATATATGTAACTTTCATACAAGTCACTTTGACTATCTTCTCACTGAGAGGTGATCTAAAATTAATCCAAGCAATGAAACATTTCTACATTTATGCATGAAACTTAGCTTTTGAACTTGTGTTGGCAGGTAAAGTGGAGAAATAAGTACTTGTAAGTGAAGTTACGTGGCTATATGGCAGGTGTGCTTGTATATGTAGTCTTTAACATACTTGCAAACTGGTGCTTGTTGGCTGTACGCTTGTTCCTTTATAACTGAGTTATGGGTGGGTGCTCATTGAGATTCAAATTGTGTAAGCCAGTTTCCACTCAAGCTATAATGGTTTGAAAAACCACCAGACACTAATGTATTTTTATCTCACTGCAAGTAATTTCTTCCTTTCTTCAAAGCCTGATTCCATCATGAAAGCCTCCTGGCCAATAGCAGGTCCTGTGGATGAGATACTAATTCGCTCTTCTCAGTACCTCATGGAAGCAGCTCATGAGCTCAGACTTCGTCTCAAGAGCTTCATGGCACCTGTGAAAGGAAAGGTGAAGTGTACTAAGTCAGCCTTAAGTCTTCATACTCAGTAATTTTGGATTGCCTCAGAACTCCCTCCTGATGTTACTTTTTTTTTTTCCTATTGTTCCCTTAGAAAAGTACTAAAGAATCTCCCCAGAAGCCTTCTCACTGTACCATCTATGTGGCAAAGAACTACCCGCCTTGGCAGCACACCACCTTATCAGTTCTGCGCAAGCACTATCAGGTGACTGCTCTTGTTTCTTTGGGCTGCTTACCTGCTTTTTTGTACTCTTATTTTCTGTCTCTAAAGAAACTTATAATCTGTAACTTGCTACCTAATTACTTAAATATGAGGCAGTTTTGATTTCCTTTATGCTTTTATATCTGTCTAGTAGTTTTCAATGCTTAATGAAGATGTTTGGAGGAACACCACTGATTGAACAGTATGACCTTGTTCCTTTTGACAATTTGAGTGAAAACTGGCCCATGTTATGTTATTTTTCATTTTTAAATTGATAGACTTTTAAAATATTCTCTTCCCCAGGAGTATTTTTGAGGCAGTGTTGTTGACTAAGAGATTAATGTTACTATGCAAGTGGGCTTAGAAGCATTTTGTGATCTCTAAGTAGGTGTATACCATTCAGTGATGTTGCAAGAAGCATGTTGAAATGCAATATATCTGTTATAAGCAGAAGAAATTAACTTCTGTGAAAGCAGAAGAGTCTGCTTCTGATGTGCAAACTGGTGAGAATGGCTTTTGGCATGCTGATGAACCATCATCTTTTTCAGCTTAAACAATTGGTGTTGTAGCTGATAGATGAGAGTTACTACTCTCAACGTGCAATATTGAGTTAAAGCAATGCTCTTCAAGTAAAACTTTTCTTTAGAGTATTAAGTTTGGGGAATTGTATAGCCTTTCTTGTATCACTATTGAATTCTGCTGTTCAGTCTGATGCACTGACTTGGAGTGTTGGCAAATATCTGAACTGTGAATGCAAAATATAAACAATTTGGGAAAACCACTGCATGAAAATCTGCTTGAGGCAAGACTTAAATGTGGATTTAAAATGCATCTTAGATAATTCGGGTACCTTAATATATAGTCAAAGGTAAAAGAAGAAAACATAGAATAATACTGAGTTGCTTGAACGGCAGTAGGTAAGTGGTTTTGGTCAAGATTTTACAGTCTTACTTATAACATTTTTTAAAAGGATGAGAAAATGATTGTGTGGAAATCAATGATAATAGTGTTTGCTGGTATTTTGGGAAAACATGAAGGGTATATGATATTAAAGGGCAAATATTTATTTTTTAAATGATGCCTGTTCTTTTAAATGTATATTCATTAATATCCAGGACAGTGGAGGTCAACTGCCAGATAATAAAGTAATTGCCAGTGAGCTTAGCAACATGCCAGAGCTGAAGAAGTATATGAAGAAGGTTATGCCTTTTGTTGCCATGATTAAGGTAAGTGATAGAGGGACACTTCTTGTATAGAACAAAATTAGTGATGTCCTGGGCTGCAGCAGGCAAAGTATTGCCAGCAGGTTGTGGGATGTGATCCTTACCTTCTGCTCAGCACTGGTGACGATGAACCTCTAATACTGTGTCCAGTTTTAAAATCTCTTGCCTTCTAAGGTCATTCTAAATTATTCTGTTTTCTGATAGCTCAAACTTTTAGAGGAATAGGAAGTACAAAGCAGCTATGAAGCTGTCTGTATAAGTGAAGTTCTTAAAACGAGGTAGTATTTATTAGATCAGCTAGTGCAGTTTAAACAGATCAGACAAACTTTCAATCAGATGAGTAAGTTTAGGTCTGAAAAATACCTGGTTTTTGATAGTGTTCATCTGGCAATAGTTAATGATTCTGTTGCATGCAGGGAATGGGTTGGCGTGCTGAGGCTTACCCAATAATTGATCCTTGCCCTTTCTAAGATGATTGGTAAGTGATTACATATAAATACATAGAGACTTCTGAACTCAAATTCCTTCGACCAGTATATTGTTTTGTGAAACTGATTATTCAGCAGTTCCAATGTACAAGAAGCATTTTTGCGTTTGCTTCCTATTTCTTCAAAAGAAGGCTTAAATCCCAAAGCTGTTTCTGTGTTTACAAAGAGGAGAAACTCATTGTTAATTTAGGGAATCTCGTACATTAAACTGACGAGGAAACTACTGCCAGGATAAGTCTGGAGCAGGGCTTCTAAAGAGACATCTGGCTCAGCATATGCAAGTGAGAAAGGGACAGGTTAAATTCCAAAGACAAAGTTCAGTTTTTTTAAGATGTTTTTTATATTGCTGTTAATACTTCAGATCTTGTGATTTGCTTTTGGTTTTCTGTACTAATGAAGTTACCTTTATGTTAACATATACAGTGATTGTTATTTCCCTGCAGAGAACTTGTTTTACAACTGTTGTGAACATGTCCAGTTGTTGTATGCTCATTCTTTGTTTTAAACTAGGTCATAAGACTAAATTTCCTGCTGTGAAATAGCACTGAAATGCTGACTTACTTGGAGAATTCTCAACCTGCACATTAAATAGAGATTATAAGTAACTTAATATAAAACACCTTTTGAATTCTGTATTAAAGATGCGTTATAATTGCTCTTACTCCTCCCATCAGTGTCACTAACGCCCTAAGGAAGAAACCCTATTACGAGAGAATTGTTGCTCCTGTGCTAGCATATTGTGCCAGCAGAGAGCTCTTATATTTAAAAGCCTGTTCTTTTCATGACTGATGTGTGTTGCTTGCCACTTTGAAGCATTATTTTACTTGCCATATTCAGAGGGTTTTAATCAATTTTTTTTTCCTCTGACAGGAAAATCTGGAGAAGAAAGGTTCACGTGTTCTTGATCTGGAACTGGAATTTGATGAACAGGCAGTGCTCATGGAGAATATTGTCTATTTGACAAATTCCCTAGAGGTTAGTATGTATTGGCATCTTTGTTGCTTGATTCTTACTGGGATAGCTGGAGGACTGGCCTGTCCAGTGACACTTTCGAAGAGACATTTTTCTCAGACCTAACCAATATCTTAAATTTTTCAACTGAAGAAGTGAGAAGGAGATATTCATAGGCATCACTAGTAAGAATGATCACAGCCTTGTATCTTCAGACTCTTACAGTGGCACATGTTAACTGCAGCAGATTACTTCACCCTCTTCAAGGAGTGGATTCTAGGCAGGGTTTTTAAAACTGTTATATTGTGAAAGGCCAGTCTAGAAGCATTTATGCCAGTTTTGTATGATAACCAAAATACTTGAATGAGGGACCAGCTCAGGCAGGTTTATAAGAAATAGCTTGTTTAAAGAATTAGAAGTTTCAAAAATATAAACTACAAAAACTTCATTTTTTTCACCTGTGCAATATAATAAATGTGGAGCTCCTATATAATATATAATAAATATTTGCTCCTATATCAGAGCAAAGTCAAAAATGAGCAATAACTTTTGTTGTAAAATGTGTAAATTTGAAAACAAACAAACAAACAAAAAAACAAACCACTAACTGGTAGAAGAAGCAGTTCTCCTGCATGGAAGTTCCACCTTTTAGCAGGACAATATACAGAAGCATAAGAATTAGACTACCAAATCATACAAAGTTTAACAGGAGTTGTCACGTTCTGTACCAGGGCATAATAACTCCGTATTTCCAGATAAGCTGGGAACTGGCTGGCTGTCTATCAAGTTTGCTACAGAAGACACTGTGGTTACTATGGGGCTGTCAGGTTTAATGCAAGTTTAATGTGAGTGTGCTGTCACTGCAAATGAGCCATGCTGTTTGTTGACCTACATTAGAAAGAGTTATCTGTATAGAACGTGATTTGGGAAGTCATCCCTCTCAGCTTTGCTGAGCCCAAATCTGGAGAATGTGTCATTGTTTTGCCCCTGTCTCATCCTCCATTCTCTACCCCTATTGTTAAAGGGATGATGAGAAATTGCTGCTTGTTGAACAGAGGACCACCAAGAATGTTAGGGGCGGGGACCTGGAGTGCATGGAGGTCTGATAATTCCTGTTGCTCCCTCCAAAATGATTGAACTCCTATTTACACGCACACATATCCTTTCTTACAGCTGGATCACATTGAAGTGAAGTTTGCTTCTGAAGCAGAAGATAAAATAAAAGAAGAATGCTGTCCTGGAAAACCGTTTTCTGTATTCCGAACTGAGGTAAAATCAGAAATTTAGATACTGGAAATCTGAAAACTTAAGTTAAAACAATCTCACAAGCATGCCATTTAAAAGTTATTTAGATATACAGAGGAATTTTTGCCCTTAACCCAACACCTCATCAAGACAGGAAACACTTCCTGAAGTAGTTGTAGCTGTGTATAGGGGGCAGGGGAAATAGTAAACGTGGCTGTAACTGTACCTTAGCCTCAAGGCTCTTTAGGTCAAATCTTTAAATTGTGCTGACTGGGACTGTTAAAAATGAGTGACTTGAGCATCAGCATATTATATTTGTTTCTTTGAGCCACACGCCTCGATTACCACTCTTTAGATAATTAGATGGTATTCTAGTTAAAACACAGGTCAGAAATAGAGAATTGAGTAGTCTTGATTCTACTGGTCTTGTGTGAGTGTGACTGAATCTCACTTTACCATGGTTGTTTAGAAATTCTGGCAGTTACGCTTTTTTTTTTTTTTTTTTTTTTTTAAGTTTCTTTAAACTTCCATATGAAACTTAGCTTGCTGAATCCTAGGGTGTTTTTTAATATTTTCAATGATTCTCTGTTAGTTTAAAATTGGCTAATAAACCGCATTCAGTTGCATAAAAATAAAGCCTTTTGAAATTATTCCTACAGCACAGTGTAATGTAGTCCTGAAAGATTTAGTGAGTAATGTGTAAAATTAGTGAAACTCTCTGGCAGTAGTATCATATATGAATATTTCTAGCTGTAATACTTTTCAACAGTAAAAATTTCATTGATTTCCCTAAATATGTCCTAAAAAATTATGCATACTGTGGCTTATATTTTAAAGATTCCTGTGAGTGCTTGCATTCTGCCAGTGTCAGTCAGTGTTTCTAAATGAAGGTTATCCATCCAGATTATTTGTTGATAGATTATATTTATTTGTTTTATTTGCATGTTTCCCTGAGGCTTTGATCACAAACACAGATTTTGCCTTTACCGTTATTACCAACTCTCTTATAGCCTGGTGTGTCTGTATTTTTGGTGAACCCTCAACCATCAAATGGCCACTTCTCTACAAAAATTGACATCAGACAAGGAGATAATAGAGAGACAGTGATCAGGCGCTTAATGAAAATGGACAGAGGAATCAAAGGTAAGGTACTAACACAGAAGCACAGCTATCACATGCTGATGAGATTCACATTTCAAGGAGCCAAGTGGAAAACAAACATGAAGTTTCTGGCCAGTGTAATGAAAGAAAATAGCTTTCTTAAAGGAATAGCAGCTGTGTTTGTGTTGAAGAATACAGAAATTAAGATTCAAACAAATCTGAATCACTGTAGAGCTGGGCATTAAAGGAAAGATGGACTTGATCCAACAGCTTGTGACAGCAGAGACATCTTTTCTTTCCTTATTTTTCAACAGCTTGTGTTTATATAAACGTTTATCTGTCTAACAAAGACAACTGCCCATTGATGGTGCACACAGAGGGAGGAATATATGATAATGTGCAGCAATATGCACTTGGGGAAATGTGCTGTGTGCGTAGTAGATGTGTATGCATATCTACTACCCTACTGCTGAGTGAACATTTTGAAATGATGGAAAAAAAGTGACTCTTCATAGCTTTCCATCTTTTCCAGAAGGTGTCACTGTTCTGTTGGTGCACAAGGGATAGGAGGTGGTACTGGAGGAAGGCTTGACTAAAAGATCTGAGGCTTCACAGTGATTTTCCTGGTCTGCTTAGCAATCTCTTATTTTGGTGTGAATTCAAAAATGGAATTGTGTTTACAAAAATCCTCACCTTCCTCTTTCTCACAATTCCTGAATTATTTCCTCAGAAAATGAAGACAGTAACTGCACAGTTACTCATCGCTGTCACAGAAACAAATAAGGGAAATTTAATGCTTAGAACATGGTATTGGGACCTGGGGATAAAACAGACAAATACTGTTTCTGCTAGTAATGTGCTCTGTAACCACTGAATGACATCTTCGGAGTGGGTTTAAAACTTAATGTGAATAGTATCCTTGAGAGAATATGTTCTTGGGGACGATATTTTATGAGTACTAAGTCTTAAGTGTTGTTTTGGTCAACTTATTTGGTACTATAGCTTGTGGGTAGATCCTGTAACCCAATTAATGAGTCTTTTTATTGCAGATCTCTCTAAAGTGAAACTGATGAGGTTTGATGATCCCGTACTTGGACCCCGTCGTGTTCCAGTCCTTGGCAAAGAAGAAGTGGAGAAAACACCTATTCTAGAGCAAGCCATCTTCCATATTGACCTGGATGAGAAACGTGTTCACATCACTGAGAATGGCCTCACAAAGGACATCGGTGACACAATTGTTTATTTAGTTCATTAAACTGGCACGCACACGGCTCGATTCCTGACAGTGAGAAGGTTCATAGAGTGACTTTGAAAGCATTTGTAACGAACAAAGATGCTTATCTGTTCTTAAAGAAAAAAACACCCCAAACAACCTAATTAGGCATACAAGTTTGTCCCTACTCTTTTAAATGTGGATATAATAAAATTTAATAAAATTATTTTCCTCTGGCCATTTGGCTTTGCTTCCTTTTTTTTAAAAAAAAAAAAAATCCCAAATGCTAACATGACAAATTTTCTTTTTCAGCTTTTCAACTGTGGCCTATTTTCAGTATCACTTTTGAGTACCATATGGAGAGAAGTTGGCTGTAAATATCCAACAATAGAGGGAAAAACATTGCTTGTATGCTTACGTGTTTTACTTTTTCAATGACCTTAGTGACTGACCACCGTTATGGTATTTTTACATGGACTTACCAATTCAGAAATAACTTGATACTGGGGAACTCTGGGTGCATTGCCTGGACCTGAATATTGTTGCATATTTGGCTTCCTTGGTGCAAATTTGTCTCCAAGGCTGAGAACAGAAATTTCTTACAAAAGATATGAACAAGGGCTTTCCAAATAGCTTGAATTAGACGCTAGATTTGCTCTCTGAGCTCCACGCGAGAAGACCACCGTTTTGGATAACTGCTAGCAAAAGCAGTACGTGGTAAAACAAAGCCTTGTACTGCCCTGGATAGCAAGGTGGGACTTACAAACAACTCCCACATACATGTGTTTTGGTCACCACGACTACAAAAAAAGTTACCAGGTGAAGTGAACTGATCATTTCCTTGTACAAAAGCACCTTTATCAGTTCCAAGAAGCAGGGAATACAGCAAGAAAACGTTAATTTATCTGGCTGCTGCTTTGTCAATAATCCGAGCAGAGAAAAGTTACTTCAGAGGTTTAGAGCAAAAGTTGCTTTGTTGCTCTTACGATACGGGCTTGTTTCAGCCACCGCCTGGAGAACAGCCTCACGTGCACACTGCACAGAGCTGGTTGGGAAGCCTGGGGGGTGTGTGTGCAGTTGGTTTTTTCTCTCATAACAGGGAAGTTAACCAATGGTGGTGTTCCTTACGTTCTCAGTGTTTGAGTGAATCAGACAAATTGATTCTTAATCAGCAAGGCAGAGCTAATAAGCTGCATTTTTTCCTGCAATTGTCTGTTGGCTTCCAGGAGATGTCACTGCTGTGCTCCTTCGGGTGCTTTTTTTCTCTAGTAAAAGCTAGTAACAGGATAAAGAGTTTTTGTGTGTGTGTGTTGGATTTCACATGTTATTAAGAAAATTCTGGTCTTTCCTAATATTCTCCGTGGTATGATTTAAAATAAAAAAAATAAAACAATCTGGAGAGAGAACTTTTTTTTAAACCCGAGTGTGTTTTTGAAGGATATAATTTCACAGGTACAAGAACAGGCCTCTTTCTTTTATTTCCTAACTTCCAAATTTCTGCTGTCATGCAGTGGGGTATTTCCTTTACTTTCATTGTCCTTGGGTTTTCCTCTATTCAGAGGAAAGTACAGATACTTTTCGCAGAAACGCTCTGAGCTATAAATAACATCAGGGAAGGAAGTTAACGTTTTGGCAAAAGTTCAGTGGGACAGCAGGGGACTTCAGCCACGTCCCTTGACTCCAAGACTGGATGGAATCTGAAGCTGCACAGCAGCTTCGGAAATGCGAAACTAAGCGCAAAACAGCGTGGAGATGTTTTGATGTCTGGATGTTTCCAAAGCAGAGTATGGTACGTGTCTGTGGTAGTGCCCTGCTGCCCGCCTCGTGATGTGCAGGAGGTGGCAGGTTTGCTTCAGGTTGTCTCCTGCATGCATCCTGCCCAGAGCGAGCTCATAGCGAGACGAACGTGGGCACCAAGGCAATGGGGAACTCTTTTCCCACCCATGTGCCTGTTATGCAGGTACTTGATGAATTTGCCTCATTTAAAAAAAAAAAAAAAAAAAAAAAGCAGTGTTAAATTTCCCCTGATATTAGTAAAGCGTTTTGCTGACTGACAGGATTCAGGTTCAGTATGTGTTTGCAAGGAGGAATATATTCTGGCTGCCCACAGAAGCGCTGAAGCTGCACCTAACTTCTTGGAGGGATTTACCTCCGTCCTGGGCCGATTCAGCCGAGCACTGAGCCTGATGAACCTGAGGAGCTTCAGCCACCCCGGCCCTGCAGCGCGCTGCTCGCCTGTGCTCTTGCGTCCCTCTGGCTGAGTTGCTGCCCGTCTGCTCGGAGTAGTGCAGAACAGCCAGCTTCAAATTCCGCCCGGTAATTGCCACGAGTTTAAGGGCTGAAGGATGTGCTAGCGCTCGTGTCTTTGTGGAGCAGCACCAGAAGTAACAAAGAGCTCGCCCAGCACCAACCCCTCGCCTGGGGCCGCGGGCAGCAGAGTGTCCGTGGGGCAGGGCAGGGCGGCAGCGGTGCCCTCACCCCTCGGGTTGCTCAGGTTCCTCCAGCAAGCGGAGCCATCCATTTCCACCCCCCGTGAGGTTGTTGCTCCGTGGTGACTGCTGCTGGGATCCTGTATCTATTTATTCCTTCCTGGCTGACCCCTGGGGATGGGACCTTTTTTTCTTTCTGGCCTCAAAAGAGGAGTAAGGTCAGGAGGCTGATCTGTGGCTGATGTTATAAATAATCTGGTACAGCATAAAAATCTATGTAGGAAAATCTATATAGGAACCATATAGATGAGGAGAAATGAAAGCTCCCTGTTGCATATTTCACTAAAATATCTTGTTCCTGACACAAGACTTAAGTAGGGCTGCCTCTGACTCAGGAATTCAGTTCAGAGAAGTTTATTAATCCCTGTGGGTTTTGCTGGCAGAAGAGAGAATTATTGACTCTGTGGCACCAGCAAAGTATCCCGGATCTATATTTTGTTTAAAGCAGTAACAGTTATTCTTCAGTGCTGTCTGGCTGTGTTAGAAGGATTGCTTGACCTTCGGTGAATTATTTTCCGCTGAAGGGGGGAGCAGCTGAAGCCACGGATTGAGCTGGAGGTGCCATCGGCTGCTGAGCAGCAGGGTGGCTGCCAGGGAGCAGCTACCAGCGAGGTTCTCTTAGAACGGTCGTTTTAATGTTTGTGCAGCGCTTCCAAGGGGTCGCCATTAACACTGACGGGTTCTGGAGCTGCCTGTGTATGGAGAGGAGCCCCCTCGGCACGCACCCCTCTGGCAGCGGTCTCTGTCTTGCTCCTTCCCCAGCTTTGAGGCCCTCCAGCAGGAAAGGAACCGCAGGCTTCTGCTGGCTGGTTTTGGTTGAAGGGCTTTTTTGTTCCTGGTTTTGGCTGGGTCAGTTTGATCGTGCAATTGTGCTGCAAGGTCTGGCTGCTTAACCTTGAAATCCCCTCCCTGATCTGAAGGTCCCTGCTCCGTGTGGCCTCCAGCGGCTGCCTTCAGAGCTTTGGCTGGTGCAGGACGCAGCCGATGTCCAGGTACAACTCCAGCCGCCACCCAAACCAGGGATTAGGCAGAAGGGCTGAGGCCGTGTTGTTTCCTTGCTTTTGGTATTTTTAAAGAAATCTCTTAAACCCTGCATGGATTTCATAAAGAGGGACTTACACGTGAGTTTAACAGAACGGGAAACGCTATATTTTTATAACAGCCTAGTGTTTAAAGTACTGTCATTATTCTGCTAAACCAGATTTAAACAATGCGATTCCATAGCAAAGGTCCTAGAGCATCAGTTTTGCTGAAGATGTTGTGCTTTGCTAGATGTATTTACTTCTGAATTGCAAACAAAAGGCAATTTAAATGAATTGCGAGCCTGTGATAGCAAAACATTATTGAATTTACTTCGGGCAATAACAGTGAGAGAAAACCAACACATCCAAATGGAGTCAGTACTGAGCAGGTGCTCTGAGGCTGGTGCAGTTTATGCTCAATTCTTTTGTTCCTCCTGGAACAATGTTTCACGGATTTTGAAGTCTCTTCACTACTGTTGGGGCCACAGCTAGAAAAGGGTTTCCTTTCATCCAGCTAGCAGCACCGTGTCAGCAGGCAGAGGAGATGACGCCTGGAACCCAAAATGTGTCAGGACTAAATTCAGTGTGGGGTGTAGCATTTGCCATAAATACAGGAAATTTGTTGGAATTCAAGCAAGGTTTTAAATACACACGCACATTAGGAAAGAACCCCTTTTCCTGTGGCTTAAATCTGTTCCTGTAGTATAAATATGTTGGTGATCTGGGACCTTCAGCTGAGATTTTTCTTGTCTAGCAGCCTTGAAAAATTTTGGCCCCACAGCTGTGCAGGTTTATTTCCCAGTGCATTTGGGAAAGATGAAGACAGGCTGAGGGAGTTGGGGATGTTCAGCCTGGAGAAGGCTCCAGGGAGACCTTACAGCAGCCTTCCAGTACCTAAAGGGGGCTGCAGGACATCTGGGGAGACGGACTGTTCATCAGGGATTGTAGCGATAGGACAAAGGTAACAGCTTTAAACTAAAAGAGGGGAGATTTACGTGAGATATACGGGGAAAATCATTCACTCAGAGGGTGGTGAGGCACTGAGCAGACTGCCCAGAGACGCTGTGGATGCCCCATCCCTGGAGGTGCTTGAGGCCACGCTGGACGGGGCCCTGGGCAGCCTGGGCTGGTGGGATGTGTCCGTGCCCGTGGCAGGGGGCTGGAATTAATGATCTTTAAGGCCCCTTCCAACCCAAACCCTTCTGTGACTCCGTGATGTGCCCACTGCTACAGCTGGCACCGCGGTGTTCGGTCGCTCCTTCAGCCTGCGCGGCCGGGCGCTGCTGGGGCAGGGAGCCCGGTGCCTGCCCCTGGGGCCGGACCCACGCTGCCAGCGGTGGGGCGCGAGGAGCCCCGTCCTGGGCTGCGCTGCTGCAGCCCCGCATCTGCAGGCGGGACCCGTGTCCCGCAGCGCGGCGCCGAAAGCGGTGACGTTGGAGTGACGCAAAGTGAACAGCCCGATTGGGACTCAGTCCCGGAGAAGATGGATTCCACCCACCAGCCCCCACGCTGTTCGCACCGGCTTTTGCAGGATCCTACAGCCAAATTCCTTTTTGATCTGAAAATCTGTTCTGTTACCTTGATGCATTTTTAAAGCTGAACTAATGCATTAAATCTCAAGAATTGCCCTGTCTCCTGCACTGAGGCAAAAGCGGTATTTGTTTCATAATAGAACGGCAACTCCAAGCAACTACTCATGTTTTTAAAGTACTTTGTTAGAGCGCGGCTGTATGTGGCTGTGTAGCTGCTGTAGAATTACATAGCCCAGAGCTGGTGCTGTAAAATATACATTACTGCGTAATCAGGGTGGCAGGGAACAAAGAGCCCTTTGAAGCTGTGCTGGAGCCTCCATTAAGGCTGAGGCAGGGGTGTCCTCAGAGCTTTCCGCAGTGAAACCTGCGGCTGGCCAGCTGCACACCCCTCCGGACCTGAGCTCCCTGCAGCCAGCGGGTGGGAGCGGGGCCCGGCCTGGGATGGGCATCGGGGTAACCCTTGGGCTGGGTCTGGGCCTGGCCTGTGAATTCCTTCTGCTTGACCTCGGTGTGCAGGGTGAGGCGGTGAGCTGGCCCCTGCTCACACGGAGCCGTCCTTCTCTTCCAGGGGCTCCTGTCCGCAGCCCGCCCGCTGCTGGCCTGCTGCCGCCTCGGGGCCGAGCACTGGGGAGGAGCGGAGTGACCCCGCACCAAGTCCCTGCTGCTGCTTCGGCTGGGGGCGGCCTGCTGAAAAAAGTCCCCGGCAAGGGAGCCTGAGTCATGATGCTCTCTATCCATCCACCACTTCTCCCTCACCACCCACTGTGCAAAATGCCTTGCTTTTAAAAATAAAATGTATGAGTATTTTATAGCCATCTCTCTCAGCTGCTTCGCGTCGCATGATGTTAAGCGTGGATATGATGCCCAATAACCCGCTCTTCACGCTAGACAGTCATATTGAAGCAGTTACCGATCCAGCCGTGGCTTGAAAGTATGAACCTGATTTGTCATCTTGGGCTTGGACAAGTGAGCTGAAAACCATGCAGATTTACTCACTTTTCTGAGAGAGAACAGCAGCGACCCAGTCCTGCGGCAAAGGGGGCAGTAACAGCGCAACAGCGAGAGATGGGACAGAGCGGGGCAGGAGTTCCCCTCCCTGCACTGTCAGTGCCTCCTGCAGCTTGCCTTTAACCAAGCCAGAGCGGAATGAGCTGACTTGCTGCTCTCTTAGCCAGAGGTTTCAAAGCAGTCAAAAAAATTTTTTTTTCTTTTTTTTTTTAAAGTCAAGCATTGCTTAGTGCTTAATGTGATTGTTGTATTTGCTTGTAGGGAGGCAAAGAAGGTCACCAGCACAGACCGGTGGCTGCCGCTCAGCCCGGCCGTGGTGCCAGCTGCAGCCGCGGCCCCGGGGCACCCAGAGCCCCGCGGGTGAGGTGGGGGCGAGCGCAGCTCCGGCTCCTGCCCCCGCGGAACTGAGACGAGATCAGAAATAACCATTCCTGCTTTTTCATGCAAAAACTTTAATGGTAGCACAACAGCTTCTACAGGATGGAATAATGCACGTCTGGCTCTGAAAATGTCATCAAGACCCGTATTTTCCACCCATTGACCTCCACCAGGCTAGCGAGCGAGTTTTATAGAGCGCTCATGCCGCAACTCGGCTCTGCCGCTTACACTTCCAGGTACAAGGTGCAGTAATCCACTTGTCTCCAGTTAACTTCTTAATTAATCTACAGGTTACAGACCTAAACTGCAGTTTTATAAACTTAGATAAGTAAACTTTTGAGAACTTAAAATATTTTTAAACCATTGTTTTTCAGTTACAGAAATACAAAATAAATATTTTGAAGATTATTACAAACCAGAAAATTAATATCTTTGTTTATTGACTTTTTTCTTCTCCTTAGTAGTACGATAAATTGAAAAAGCCTTTTTAAAAAATGAACTTCACATCATGGAAAAAATATTAAGCATCACTGAATTTGTACAAGTATCTCCAAACAATAAAGTAAATATATGTATTCTATTTTTTTTCCTACCCATCACCAAATAAGAAACGATTATATATCTTACTGTTTCTAAACATGTGCATGTAAAAATAGTCATTTCTCTTTTCTTATTTATAGTAACATGGCAGTAACATTTCACTGTAATGTTTCCTGGGCTCAATGCAGAAAGTAGGCAACAAAATTCACTGGTCTGTTACGCAGGTGACCCCGGTAAATCACTATCCATTGATCCTTACTGTCTCCAAAATGTATTCAGGCTGGAAGTTTGGTATTAACAGATCTTTTGTCTGCTTTTATTAAGTGTATAGTCTTCATCAGTGCGACCGCTGTTCGGTGCCCTGTGTGCCAGACCAAGCGGAGGCCTCTGGTTTCTCCGCAGCTTTCTGTTTGGAGCAGGCGCAGTCGGAGCCATCGCCCGTGAAGCTTCTGCCGACGCGTCCTGCAAGTCCCGGTCACTTCACCGGGGGTGCTGGGTTCTGAGCGCTGGTTTGCCGAGCGTTTGGAAATGTTACCTTTTAAACGGGACGTACTGAGACTTGGGGACGGGACGGGACACATGACTTAAAGTCTATACAGCTATTATTACATTGAATATATGTAGTGGCACAAATGAACCTCAAATATTTGGCAACAAATAAACCTTCCAAAATACTGATAAATGTGCATAGGAACTTGCTCATTCCTGGGCTGCTCTGCTGTTTCCAACCTAAATGTTTTGAGGTCAGATTTGTCCCTTTCACTTTCCTGGAGCTGGGGTGAGGGGGCTCTGCCCCAGGCTGTTTGGGGGAAGGAGATCCCCCTGAGAGGGGGCTTGCCGGGACGGACTGCTTGTGCTCCTGGGCTTTTCTCTCCAGCTATTTTTTTTTTCCTTTTTTTTTTTTTTTCTGAATCTAGCTGAGGTGCTTGGTGCTTTAACTGTTGTGGTTTTGGGTTGGTGGCTTATGAAAAACTAAACAAGATCAAGTCAGGAAATGAAACACGTGGAAATAAGTGTTCATTAGAGCACCTGGTGACTGAGAATATATCACGGCTTGGATGTCTCAATGAGCTACAGCCTTAATGTTTGTTTGTTTGTTTTCTAATGTTTTAGGAAATGACCCATTACTAAAGGGAGAGCAGGGTGGTTGGGAGAGTGAAAGAAGTAAATACTGGTGTTGCACAACGTGGTCTTTCACTAACTTAGTGGTATTGCGATACCTTTTTAAAAGTCCCATGTTCTTGCAATCGTGATCATCTAAGAAAGAAAAAACAAACCCTTGACTTGCATTTATAAAAGAGGAAGAAACTCTTGAGAATGACTGTCAAAGGCTCAGCAACTGGAAGACATAGAAATCACAGCCCAGCAGGGTTTCGTAATTATTGAGCTACCGGTGGCACTTGGGTTTGTCAGACCAATGTGGTTCCAGCCTGCAAAGCCTCGAGCCTGCCCTTGCCCTCTTGAAGTCAACGCTGTTTCCAGTAGCACCTTTCTGTAATTTTTCAGCACGTGACAAGATGTGATCATAAAGGCATTGCATTGCTTTGGATGCAGCATCCTCTTACGTGACTCGTGTCCTCTGACCAAGGAATAACGAGATCCCCTTCACCACAGAGCAGGCGCTGGTCCCCAGGGACGTTTTATAGACCCCAGTCTGGCTACAGTTCTCAGGCTCCTAGGAGAGCAGCCTGCCAGCTTCCCCCTGAGATGGCCGTGCAGAATTCCCTCCTGAGGAGCGCTATCGCCGTTATTTTCCCCAGGGCAGCTGTGGGAGGGAGCCCTTTGGGTGCAGCTCCGGGAGGCTGGGGGGCTCCCCTCACCCCCGTGCCTGAGACGAGTGGTCCACTGTGTGAAGTGTGGGGAGGGAGTTAGTTAATGCTGTTTTGTTACCTCTGCTGCCTTTGTTCGTAATTCATCAGGAAACATGACTGCAGTTCAAGCTCAGGGGGGTAGGTTACTTACTGAAGTGCTCCAAGGTTTCTGCCAGGCTAGGCAGGCAATTAAAGCAGAGCTGATGAATGGTCTGATTCAGCTCCAATTCATTAACTAATCATAAGAAATGAGCAGATAGAAAATAAGCCCAACTCAGGGACTTGAGAGAGGTTCGTTAAGGGTCCCTCTGTCCCCGTGTGCTACCCTGTGTGCTTTTCCAGAGCCCTTTCCCTGCGCTCCCTGACAATGCGATGCTGCAGACGGTCGGAGCCCCAGCAACCGAGTGCCTTTGCATTCAGCCGGGGAGGCAGAGAACAATGTGTTTTCATTACAGAAATGCATTGTGCTGCAGTACAGTTGCAGTTGTATTTTTCCTTTCCCGATGTTGTTTCCTTTGAGCTGGGTCACGGTGAGGCAGGGCTGAACCTGGGCAGTTCAGTGAGCGGGGCCGGGGCCGCTGCAGGGAGCAGCACAGGGGGGGTCCGGCCCTTCCCGGCCTGCTGGAGGAGATGCAGCAGCAGGGGCACGGTGCTGGTGTCCAACCTCTCTTCACCGGGGAAACTGGGCTGAAGAGAGTCTGGAAGAGGGCAAGAGAGGAGGGAAGATAAATATATACGTATGAAAACGAACACACACCCTTAAAGAGCTCACCCACCTCCATGCAGAGCTACCACCCTCCTGCCAACATGTGATGCTCCCTTTACATTGCTAACGATAAAAAAAAAAATAAAAAAAAAAAATAAATTGAGAGCAGCCAGAGGACAGACAGGGGTTTGGAGCAGATCTTCATGAGAGATGGAGTGCGCTTCTGGTCCCCAGCCCAGAGCTGAACCAAGAAAATGCTGTTTGTCTGTGCTCCAGGCTCTCCCTGTGTGGCTGTTCTGCTCACAGAACAGAGGTGATTAGAGTAATTGTTCCAGAAGAGACATTTCTGGTCTGCTGCACTCAGAGAATTGCTCCTGGCAGACCCCGTGGATGTTTCCCCTGCTGTGATCAGCCTTCCCGTGTGGATGAGGACTGCCTGTGGGGCACTGCCTTGCTCAGCGCGTGTGACACAGCTGCAGGTTAGCTCCCATTGGGGGTTCCCCTTTAGGCTGGGTTTTGGGGAGAGAGCTCTTGAGCCCTCCCTCCTTTTGCCTGCAGTGTTCCTCAGTGAAAAACTCCAGTCCAGATGCTGCACCCCACCATTTTGCACTGGGCTGCAGGATTAAACCAGTGGGAGGTAGGTGTGTGGCTGGGAGTGCTGGGTGCTGCCAGTAAGATGCTTATTGGAGCTGCTGCTTTAAAATGTGTCCTGTTTTCAGCTCTTTCTTCCTGCACATTGTGGATACATTTAGGGAACTTATCACCATAGCATCAAAGCACTGAAATACCCTGTGCAACAAACTCTGAAATCTGTCCCAAAATAGATTCCTGCTTTTTTTACCAAGGCACCAATTTCATTGTCAGTGCTTCCTTTCCCTCTTGGTGCCTGTGACTCTGTGCGTGTGTGCACACACGGGCACAAGTGCCAGAGCTTTTTCTCTCCCCATCAGCCCAACGCTGTCACGTGTTGCCATAACGCAGTGGGTCAGCTCTGGGGGAGATCTGTGGTGCTTTTGGTGTTTTTGTGTTAAGTCTCCAGTGCCGTGTAATGGGCTGAGCAGTTTTACAAGCTTCCCTGTGTGCATGGGTCTGTGAAACCTCACTGCTGTTTATCTTGGTGGAAGAGGGTGGCTTTGCTCCATGAAAGGCAATGTTCTGAGCTGACAACGTTATGAGCAGCATCCAGCTGTTGTGAGCGCGGATGTTCAGACTTTATGGCTTATTAAGTCTTAAGGCATGCTGAGCACCTTTGGATTTTCCTGATGCTCACGGTGTCTGCTGAGGCTTGGCTTAGTGCACCTGACAAATCGGCTGATGCTGTGCTTCCTCCCCCCTGGGCTTTGGTGGCAGGACTGAGGCATGAGGAAGGGGCCCACAGGCAGCTCTGCAGGTGTCCTTCTCTTTTTCTCTTTTTGCAGCCCCAAACAACTTCAGATTCTTCCTTGTTGCCCGCCTCTTGTGGGAGCCCTCCCCACGTGCAGATTAAATTTACAAGGTGACTTCAGCGTACATCTCTGCCTGAGGCCCCAGGGAGCTCCCGTTCGCTGTTTTCTCCTTGTCGCTCGCGTTCAAACACCTCTCTGCATGCAGGTTGTGCTGAGCCCCCGGGCGTCTGCAGTCACTGGTGCGCTCCCTGCTCTCGAGGAAGGCTCCTTTTGAGGTCCTGATGGAACGGGCTCTGGGGTCTCGCAGGGCAGAGCTAATTGCTGGCAACAGGCGAGGATCTCAGATCAGAGCTGCTGCAGGCTCCCCAGGCACTGCCTCGCTGCTGGCTCTCGAGGGACCCCGTGCTCTGCTGGTCCTGGCGGGCTCGAGGCTGCCTCTTGCTGCCGGGTGTAGAAGCCCACCCAGGAGGGGCAGCAGGCACCAGCAGGCGCCCCCGCTCTGTGAGCAGCACCAACAGGGCCCCTGTGTTAGGCTGGGCTCTGCTGTGCTAGCAGGAGGTGAGGATGCTCCTTTTTGGGGGCAGTAAAATGCAGCTGTTCCTCTTGCTTCCCTACGTGTGCTGTCCCTTCTCAGCACTGAGCTGAGCTTCACATTTCCTTCCCATTTCTCCTCTTTGGCAGTATTTCTACCTGCATAATTAACTCTCACGTGTAGCTCCAGCCACCCATGCCACTGTCTTGAACGAGTCTCAGGGAGGTCAGCTGGCGAAACGCATTGGATGCTTCATCAGCATGTTACAGTGAGGTCACACCAAGCCACCAGGCCTTTCAGCAGCATGCACCAAGTGATGGTTGGAGCCAGGCGTGAGCCGGCAGCCCCTCCTTCCCCTCCACACTAACTATAAATTACCGACTGGGACGATCCTGGACATACTTAATGCAATTCTGTTTATTTCTGACCGTGGCTGGGAGAAGCGCAGTTGTTCTTGGTTATAGAGACAATGTATGAGGCTTTCTGGTTTAGTTTTAAAGGGTTGAGAGGAAACTCCAGCGAAGAGCTGCCATTTTCTCTGCGCTGTTCAGTTCTCACTGAAATGGCATTGCTAAGAGCTGTCTTCACCCTCTTACTGCCACTTGCACCACCTTTTATACCTGGGAAAAGTGCACATTTTCAGTTTGTCAGGATTTTTCTGCAGGACCTTAAATGGTGACAGACAGCAGCAGGCAAAGAACTTATCAGTACCACTGGTTATTTCTGTGCTACTGAAAATCCCTTCTTGGGGAGAAGCCAGCTTCCTGCTTCACAAACAGAAAAGGCCTGAAAGAGCAAAAAACAGGGTCTGTGGGCTAGTAGAGGCTTTTATCCATTTCCTTTCCTTAATTCCAGAAGAAAACCTCCTCCAAGGCACAGCCTCAGAGAGTTTCGATCCACCAGCAGAGTTAATTCTGTAGGTTCTGTATGCGATTAACCAAGGGTGTGATTTTACAGCGGTTTTGGAAGAAGCACAGCTGCTGCTGTTAGGAGCTGCTAGGAGATCTAATGTCTGTTTGTTGTGGCTCAGGTGGGAATCGGTGGTCTCTAAACCAGCAATGAAAGCAAGGTGTGAGAGCCAAAACCTGCTGTGCAGCAGCCTGCCGGGCGCTGCTGGCTTGCCTGTGCGCTCCCAGGGGGGTAGCTGCAGGGCTGGGCTGGGGCTGGGGCTGCCCCGGCAGAGGGGTGCTCTGTACTGGGGGAGCGCCGAGTCCTGCTCTCTGCTCCTTGGACGATGTTTCAGGCATCCTAATGTAGGCTCAAACCCAAGAATCCCATTTAGGGTGTTTACAAAAGCAATATCCAAATGGGTGGGTGGTGAAATTGGAGTAAGCTCGTGGCCAGCTGGGAAGAGGCTGTCAGGTAGCTAGAGGAAACCAAGGGATGAGGAGAAGCAAGATTCAGTACCCTCGTCTGCACAGCCTAAGTGGATGTCGTGAGGCCATGTCCCTTTCTATTGTCCCTTTCCTCAGCAAATCACCTTTTAAACTATTTTCTGAGTTACAGCTCCTGGGCTAAGACCAGAGAGAAAAGCAAGCAACCGACCTAACAAAAAACCCGAGTGAAAGCCCCTCAGAAGGGAACGCGAGCATCCAGCTAGAAGCTGACTGATTTTGATTTATGGTTTCTTTATCCTGCAGAAGTAGGAAGGTAATGAACCACTGTTTTGATCTCTGTGGGTTTTCCTGTGGCAGTGAGGAGATCAAAACAAGTTTAACTGTTTCTGATACCTGTGTGCTTTCTTCCCTCTCCTGCTCCTTCCCCGACTCTCCTACAGGCAGCCCTATGCCGTGCCGAGGAACGCTGGCTTCGTGTTGCCCTAAGCCCAGCTCCCCGCTGCTCTGCGCAGGTCCCCATGGGGGTCCCGCAGCCCAGCCCGGGGCCGTGATGCCCAGCCGGCTGGGGCAGGGACAGCCGCTGCCCTGTGGGGCTCCTGAGCTCTCAGCTGGGCCCAGGTGCTGGCAGCACGGCCCATGGGGAAAATTCCCTGGCAAGGAGGGGTGTGAGCGGGTGGGACGGGGAGGCACATCGCGGGGGGACACAGCGCGCTGCGGGGCTTACCGTCAGTTTGCAGAGACGCTGCTGTAGCTCTTCCTGATGGGGAAGGTCAGCTGGCCTGAGAGGTCCAGCGATGCCGCCTTTGGGTGCAGCACCCTGCGTGGGTGCAGGGGGCTGGTGCCGAGCCGGGGTGAGGGCAGCGCTGGCAGCTCGGGGCCTGGTGGGCTCCCCTCGGGCAGCGGGGGCTCCACCACGGGTGCCGGCTCCGTCCTGCTGCGGGGCAGGCGCGGGGAGGGCTGCAGGCTGTGCCGCTTGGGCGGCGGGGGGCTGTGGTTCTGGAACCTCACCGTCTTCACCTGCTGCAGTGAGAAGGGAAACACGTCACCACGGGGAAGCGGGAGGCTTGCTGGGGACGCTGTGGTCCCCCCTGAGCTCCCAGGGCTGCCCCCTCGGGGTCTGTGCAGTGACTTGCCCTTTGGGTGCCCCGGGAGGGGAGAGCTGTCAGCAGGGTGATGATGGGGTGTCTGCCTTTTTACCCAGGCAATGTCGCTCCGGCTGACAATGGGGAGAGAAATCTCCATTCCAGGTGGCTCAGCCAGTGATGTGAGGAAGATTTGGGGGCACACCAGAGTGCTGCACAGCCCGGCCCAGTGAAGGTCTGACATCCAGGTCTGGCATCTGCTCATTTGATACCAGACTCCTGGTGACCTCTGTGGGATTTGTGCCTCATTTAAGACCTCAGAAACTCTCAAAATTTGATCACGACCAATGTTCATTCATTCACTCCGAAGGAGACCCTGCAGCCCCCGGCCTTTCCAAAGGGCTTAATTTGAACAGCAGAGTCAGCAACACCACTACCTGATCACTTAATGCAGGTATGGATCCTGCTGATTTCTATCAGGAAGAAAACTGGTGAGAAGGGAGCGAAGCCCGTCAGGGACTGGGGCCATGGCCAGTGCTGGGCTGACACCAGCTGTGGGTCCCTAGGGGGCTGTGAGGTCCCCCCCGCTGTACCTTTTCGGTGCTGTTCCGGGAGGTGTCTGGTTTCACCAGGATGGACGGTGGAGCTGATGCAGGCGGCTTTGGGGCTGGCTCACTCTTTGCTGGAGGGTCTTTGGCATCCAGGATCACTGAGCTGCAGACAGAAGGCGTTCTGCTTTCCCCTCCTCTGACCACAAGCAGTGGTGAAGCATCGTGGGAGAAGTTTGGCCTCATTCCTGCCTCAGCCACGCCAGCTCCAGGAGGGATGCTGTGCGGCTGGGCGCTGATGTGCTGATAGAGCTGAAACTGCAGCGGGCGCACCGCGGCCGTGGGAGGACGCCGCAGGGAGCCGGCAGCCTGCACGGGGCCCCCTGGCTGCCCCGGCCTCTGCAGGGACCCATCTGGGGAGCAAGAGCCACGGGAGGGGGTGAGTTAACAGGAATGCGGTGGGTCCCGAGAGGAAGACAACAGCAAAGCAAAGAGCAGAAGTGAGCAGTGGTTCTGTATCAGCAGCCCTGTTCACAGGCTGGTCCTTGCCTCCCCAAGCCCTGTGCTGGGCAGAGACCCTCATTGGGAAGTACCTGCGGTGGGGAGGCAGCACGTCCCTGTGGGTCTGGGCACCTTCTGCCGTTTTTTTTTTTTTTTTTTTTTTTTTTTTCTGAACAAGCAAGAACTGTAAGCACAAGCCCTTACGCCTGAGCCGTCCTCACAGTGCTCGTGGTTTGGTGCTGTTTGTTGTTCCCACTTTGGCTGCTCCGTCTGATACCTGCTTTCCAGGCTGCAGTGCTGGAAGTCGCACACTTTATTTCTTCTGCAGCGTCTTGCTGTTTGCAAGATTGATTTTTTAAACAGAGCCACCACAGGGGAAGGACTCCTTTGCAGTAAAATAACTTTTAAGATAAATCCAATTTTGAGTCTAAAACCACTGACAATAGTTCTTGCAAATGAGCCTCACCCCTGCCAGTGACACTGCCTATCTCTAGCCGGCAGCTCCGCCTGGAAGTATCGGGGAGTACGCCAGAGTTGCTCAAATAGACTTGGAAATATATTCCAGAGCAGCATGTATGGTCTGAAGATAAACCCCACCAGTCTCATGGGAAAGCGTTTAACCAACTGAGCTCTGAATAAGCTTTCAAAAAGAGTTTTTCTTTGCCAACTCAAAAAAAAGGAATCACCAGAATGACCACAGCTGGGGAAAGCCCGCAGTGCTTTCATGGGGCGCTGCCAGCCTGGCAGGAGCATTTGCTCGGGCATCCCCTGCAGCCCGGGCACGTGGGACCAGTGGCTGCAGGGCTGCGTTGGCTGGCAGCAGGGCTGACCACGGAGTGACCCCTGCTCCTTATCTTTGTGAAGTATCCTTTCTCACCTTCAGCCTAGTCATGATTTTATGCACCCTGGATATTTCCAAGCTGAAAAATTTTGACTCCTACAATGACACAGCTGAGTTTTACTCTCTTGTTCTGAGTTCCTTTCTTAATAATTCCTGCTTCAAATAACATTTCAAATTAACCTTTTTAAATTGCTTCTGAGCATGGAGTTGGAGCTCTCAGAGTCATCTGTGACAACTCCAAAATCCCTCTCTAGAGGGACGCAAGTAATTTAGGGCCCAGTGCTGTGTGTGCATAATTAGGGCTTATTCTTCTCCACATCCCTGTATGGATGTTTCAGCCACCGCTCTAGCTCCCCGTGATGCTTGGTGTTGTGAAATTATCTCGTGGATCTTTGCAGCCCACCTCAGACACGACCGTGCTGAAAGCCCCAACAGCAGTGGCAAACTTCGCATCCCCGTCCCCGTGCCTGATGCCAGCCGCGCTCCGTGTGGGCGCTGCTCACGGCTGTCCCCAGGGGCCCGCGAGCGAGCTGCTCTGCGCAGCGCTGGTGGAAGCTTTTTGGCCGTCCACTGTGCTCAGCAGCCACCTGTTTAGGCACTCCAGCTCCTTCAGGGAGCTCAGGCTTGTTGAAAAGACTGCTCTGATTCCCCTTTCCCCTGCCATGTGCAAGGTTTCCCTGCCTATCCACTGATTCCACTTAGGGACCGATCATATTATCTCAGTACAGTTCACCTTTAGCTCGCTGGCACTTGTTTCACTTACTTTGACGGCCAGCCCTTTGCTTGGCACCCCGTAATGCTCAGGGCCCCTCCCAGCCCCCTGGCAGCACCCCCGGCCCCGCACTTACTCTTCCTGGTGCTGCCGCGGCCGCGCCGCAGCGACGCCTGCCCCGTGCCCCCCAGCCCCGCGCTCCTGCCGGGCGAGGGCACGGGCACGGGCAGCGCAGCCACCTTCAGCGGCCGGCTCTGCCGCTGGCCGCTCTCCGAGATGCTCCCCTGGGAAGAGAGCGAGGAGGTCGACAGCGTCCACGAGGCGTACAGGGAAGGCAGCTTCGAGTCGGAGAGGCTGGGCTTCCTGCTGGCAAGGGAGAAGGAAGGTGTGAGCTGGCGTTCAGAGGCTTTCCATAAGGAAAGGAGCAGTTGGTCTCAAACGTGAACTCGGTGGGTTTAAGTGCTCCTGCACTGCTCCTGTGCCAGGGTTTTGGTGGAAAACACTACAGATGGCACAGGTGGTTCAGGAGGGTGGAATATAGTGCCCGGATCAGTGGTTGAAGCACATTTGAGGCTCGTTGGGGTGTCTGAGCTGTGCTCTCCACTGCTTGTTCTGCTCCGTTTATCAGTGAGGTGGGGCCGTGGTGTTATCGGAGCTACGCTGTGAGCTGTGACATGAGCTGGGGGGGTGCAGGTGAGCCACCAGTGTGGGTGCACGGAGGGCAGCGCAAGGACCCGAGCAGCACTGGGACTTCTGGTTCTAACTGGGAGATTGGGCAGAACAGAACATAAACAGGGAGCGAGGAGCTGAGAGGAAGATGAACCAAAAGTGAACCAAGGAGCACCAAGGAGCACCTTGGAGATCAAGTAAGTTTTGGATTGACATCAGGATGCTCTGGAGAGGCAGAGGCTGAGATCCCCTTGGTCTTCTGATAGCAGTTACTCAGAACAAGGCAAAGTTGCTCACGAGGGAAGGAGGGGATCTGTTTTGTCCACCTCACAAGGAAAATGGGGAGAGGGAATGCTGGCTCTGGGCTGGGGACAAGCAAGGCACTGGGCGCTACTTTTCTAAATAACAATGTGGTAATCTGCAAAGAGGCTTCTTGGCTCATCCCCATGCTTTCTGTTTCAGACCCAGCACTGCATTTCTAAGCTCTTTGTCATGTCTTTGCCGAACCTGAGCAAATATCAGGGGAACTGAGGGCACAGGCAATTTTTTCCCTCACCGATATTGCATATTTTAATTATTGCTCTTTCTAATGCATGTTTGTTTAGTTAGATCAGCGGCTTCTAGCATTTAAATGCCTGCTCTAAAGACAGTATTTTGATGCTGAGAGCCTTCAGCTTATAGTTTCCCTTCTGGCAGAAAAAAGAAGAGTGGTGTCATCCAAAATGAACAAAGGCGAGTCTGAGACCAGACCAGCTGCTGCTCAGCCTGGCTCCCAGACTCATCACCGTGTGGTGGCACCTGCAGGTCTCTGCCCAAGCTCCTGGCCTGAATTAATCAGCCGTGTGAGAAGATAGAGATGTCCCTGCCAATATCCCAGATTTAAAACCAGCAGACGAAGGCTGAGCGCACCATTGGTGTCTTTAGGCTGTGTGCCACCCCGGGGCAGTGCTGCTGAACCCATCAGCTGCCTGACTTCTCCCTGCACCAGCCCCTGGGTGTCGGGGGGAGATGTGATTCCCACATAGCGCACGCAGCCAGGCAGGTGTGCAGAGAAATAAAGAGCAGTGGGAGGTGTCCCTCCCATGGCAGGGGGTTGGAGTTAGATGATCTTTAAGGTCCCTTCCAACCCAAACCGCCCTACAATTCTGTCATCACAGCCCCGCGAGCGGTCACAGGCTGTTATCAGTGCTGCAGGAATCCCGTGCCGTGATTCCACCGTGGGGGGACGAGAAGGCACAGCATCCTACACGTGACCCGCCCCTCTCCACGTGTCTCTGTTCCATATAAGAGAAATCAGACCTGAAAAGAGGAGCGACGTAGTTGCTGGGGAAGATGCCCACTCTCCCCGTGACCAGCGACATGCCCCGCAGCCAGCCGTCGTGGTACTTCCCAAAGATGCGGACCCCTTCTCCTTTCTGCAGCTCCAGCTCGTCCGGCCCGTGAGCCATGTAGGAGTGCAGAGCCACGCACCTGGGGAGGCAAACGGGGGGTGAAGGGAGGGAAGGCAGCCTGCAGAGAAGCCACTGCCTGCATGCGAAGTGCCTGGAGCACGTCCCGAAGTGCCTGGTTTTAGCCGTGCTGAAGAGGTGATGCTGCGGGGTCTGGGTGAGAGGCTGTCTGCCTGAAGCCTCCTCAGCCAGCGCTTGCACCAAGTCTTTGGGTGTTGCTGGTACTGTGGAGAGAACGCGCAGGGAAGAAACAGCCTGTAACTTTAGGCCAAAGGGGATATGAATAAAAGAAAAGCCAGCAGGAATGAAGAACAAAGCAGATCTCATCAATGGCTTCTGTCCCAGAAGAGCCAGCCAAGCCAGCCACGGGCGACAAGCAGGCATCGGGGAGGAGAAGGCTGCTGTCCTGACACAGCAGCTGCTCCATTGAAACAACTGGTTAGGGACCAACGGGGGCCTGTCCTGAGGCAAGGCACCCTGGAAGAGTGCAGCATGGTGCCCTGCCCAGGCGATAGCGTCAGGAATGTGTTCTGCCTTTGAAGCACCCGGTGAGCAAGAGGCCCTGCGACTGCTTGCCCTGAGCATCCTCTGGAGGCGCGGGAGGCAGCCACCCCGCGGAGGCAGCGCCAGTGCTTGAAGCCCGTCCTCCTCGCTCCCCTTGTCCTGCCACGACTGTGCAGAAACATGCTGGGACCCCAGTCACTGACACTGGGGGGGGGGGGAGGTTAAGAGAGAAGCAGACGAATGAGGAGGGAGATGGATCTCCTCAGGACTAGTGAGGAAACTGGTCTAGAAATTCATTTGAAATTTCATTTTTCCATGGAGAGGGAGATGTGATCTGCTCCCACTATTACGGACTGTGTGGCAATTAGCAGTTATTTAAAAAAAAAACAAAAACAGGGGACTGTCCAAGACTATCCCATAACTTTTAAAATGGTTTGTTCTCTCTCGCTGTTGTTCAGAACAATCAGCTGACAGTTTGTCTAAAAAAGTCTCAGATAACTTCTGCTGCTGCTACTTGCACAGACCAGACAAAGTTCAGCATAAGGGTGTTCTGACTCTGCAGCGGCTTATTTTATACAGGATTTGTCTTCAGGGGCAGGACAGGCACAGACTGGTTTCATATTGTAGGGTTGAAAAAGGAGCTGTGCAGAACAGGCAGCTGATAAAACGCTAAAATACAATCCTCATTCTGAGAATTATTTGAAGGCTTCAGGAGTGTTCTTATAGTTAGGAATCACTGCGTTTGTGTGCAGCAGTCTTGGATGACCTATGCTAATGCAAGAAAATAGCAAATACCATGAACAGAGAACAGATTTCTAGATATTGCTGATGTGTACAACTGTACCCAAAGGTCTGGCTCAATACTGGGAAGGTGCTAATTACCATGTAGACAGCTTGTTGCTATTTGGTTGTTGTTGTGTAGCTTACCACAGTGCCAGGCTGCTGAACCTTATTCAGAGGAAAACAAATAATCACAACATACTTACCTACTAATTTTAACTCTGGGAAACTTTTAAAAGATTGGATCATTCAAAACATTAGTGATCTTCACTGCCTTAGAGTAAATACATAGGCTCACTTAAGGTGTGATTAGTTTCTTAATATTTAAAATTTTTAAATGTACCATTGATAAGTGGGTGAAACTATATATATATATAAATACGTAAGTGAGGTAGTAAGGTGCAAAGATAGTTCACCTGTGGGGGATATAATAATTCAAAAAGATGAGCACAGTAATTTGGAATCTGTCTCAAATCTTTCCAGCAGTATATCTGATTTCTTCCATATCCCCTGATCTCCCTAAAATTAATCTTCAGCTGCCCCAGTATGTCTCTGTGACCTCCTGCTCAGAACTGCCATGGATACTCATGCCTGGATGGGCGCTCAGATTCGGACACACGGCACCCGCGCTCTGCTCTGCCTGCATCTCCTGGCACATGACAGCCTCAGGCAGGGCTGGCTCAGCTCAGGTGAAGGTACAGGACATAGCACAACACCCCGGTGTTCGTTTCCTTACGTACATGTTGGCTGACAGGTGGTGCTGCAGGTGGGGGAGAGTGACAATGGCTGCTGAGTGCCCCAGCGATCCTGAAGCGGGATAGTAAGATGCACTGACCTGCAGGGAGAAAGAAAACCACTGTTAGTCTGCGTATAGGCTTATTTTAGCCACTGGGAGAGCGACTGAAAGCATTTAATAGGCCTCACCCATGCTTCCAAAAAAACGAAGAAAAAAAGACACAGTCTTAAAGAGAGGATTTCTGTTGGCCTGTGGCTCTGAGGAGCACCGTGTAATGGTGGATCTAGAGGGGACAACTGATTCAAGCGTAACCCTGCCTAGCAGCAATTACTTGCTCCTCTTGATATCTCCAGAAGATTGCAGGGAATGGAATGAGTATCTCAGTGTATTACATAGGAGACAATTGCCTGGCTCCATGCCCTGGTCTACATGGCAAGTAATGCTGGCTGTTGGTCTCAGTCTCAGCAGTGGAGCTGCAGGTGCACAAGAAGAGGGTTGGTGTGCACCATCCATCTGCCATGCAGCCACGGACCCGCTGCTGGAGGGGTCTTCTGGCTCAGCTGGTCCCTTCCCTGCCCGAAGCTGCACTGGCTTCGGTACAGGGTCAACTAGGGTACATGCCTTTGACTTTTTTACAAAGACATTTCAGGTGTGAGAGGAGTTGAAAAAAAGTCCAAAATGTAGTAGGAGGACTTGTGGTCCTTCTGATTTAACACTGACACACTTTCCAGGGTGCAGCTCGGTGGGGCTGGTGGAGCTTCTCCCACTCTGTAAGCAAGGAGCTCAGCTTTCCCTCTCCCCGTGAGGTTGTCTACCTGTGTCCAATGCACTTACACCCCCTGTGTGCATTGTTAAAATGAGGACGAGTTCCCTGAAGCAAATAAAGAAACAAGGCATTGAGCAGACAAATATCATGTCTATGTGTAAGTGGGATATGTCTAGATTTGCTGTTGCAGCTCTTGGTGCAGGTTCATCTTTGATTCAGGAAGAAAAAGGAGCTTGGAAAAAAAGCATTTCTGACCCAAACTTTGCTAACCAGGAGGAGACTCACGTCTGCCAGGTGAGGGACTGTATAATCCTTATTCTTTTACTTGTTTACCTCCAGCTGGGACATTGGCATTATCTAAAACCTCAAAAAATACAGCCTTCACCCCAGTGATCCTTTAATAATTGTTATTAAAGCTGTTTACCATGTCCGTGGCTGAGGAGCTCCACAAGCACTTGCACGTGCATAGCACAGCCCCCTTGGGCGGAGGAGGGAAGCAGCGAGGAGAGCCCCGCGCAGACGGGCGCTTGGCTGGAGCTGCCCCTTCCCCACCGCCCAGCGTGTCCTCCCCTCGCAGGACTCTTCTGTGCTTAAACAAAGAACCTCAGCCCCCTTCTGCTGTTGGAGTTCTGGGTTTAAAACTTTCTTGGGTAACAGCACTGAAGTCCTGCTGCATAACTGCTGCAGGCTTTAGATGTTGAGGACAGATGGACAGATACTGGTTCCCTTTTTCTTTCTACTGTTCTGAAAGAAATCTCTTTCAGATACTTCAGTCTTTGTTCTTGTGCACAAACACAAAAACACAAAATGTGGGATGAGGCCAAGTTATGGGAGAGAAAACATGCTTCAGATGGGGTTCATCAGCTTGAGAGGCTGTGACAGCACTTCCATACTCGGGGCAGTCTGGGTGCTGGTGTGCCCTGCAATGCCAGCCCGTGCTCATTAGCTACCAGCAGCTAACAGATGGCATCTGCTTGCCTTGGGAGAAAACATTTGCTCAGCATGGTGGCTGATTTATCTAGGCCAGTAAAGGAGGACAGGCACAGGTGGGTCAGAGGCTCTCACATACATCCTTCCTCTAGGAAAGGGAACCAGAGAGGTGGTGTGGGAAAAGGCAAAGAGGAAACTAAACATGGATAATGTGAGGGCTGTGATTACCATTTCATTAGTTCAGCAGTTAATTTCAAGGGTTTAGGATAAATAGGATGACCTCTCTGAGGCTAGTAAACTGCTCTTCCATCTCCAGTGTACTCCGCAGGCTGAAGGAAGCTTCCAGATGCAGGGAGCATGACATGGAGATGTTTCGCTCAGCTGCCAGTGCAACGCGGGTTAGCGTTCAGAGCTGCTTGATGGAATGAGCAGTAGAAACGGGTACTGGAGCTACTAGATATGGGAAATGCTAATCCTTTTCCACAAGCATATACAAAAATGCAGATAAAAAAACTCCAATAAACTATATTAGCCAACTATACCGACTAGACAGCATTATTCAGTTAAGGAATTCTGCTGAAGGGCTCAAAGGACGTCACAGGTCTGTGAGCTGCCTCCTGCTCCCTCTCCCCTCTCCTCGGGCTGTGTCCCCTGGCACACGCAGCAGCACCTGCCCCTAGCCAGCAGGCTGGTGGTGGTCCCTGCCGTACCAGGAAGGAAAGGCATTGGCCTGTATCCTGTTGGGAGCTGCAGGACAGCATGCTTTAATGGAAACAGATGTATTTCCTTGCTGCTGCAAACTGATTCAGCAATCAAGGTGTAAGGCCTTTCAAAGAAAACAGAATTTTTCTTGGGAAGGCGGACTCTTCCCTCGCACTTGAAAGTCCAATTATCTTTCAAATGGCAAATGCCAAACAATTTAATCTGAACTTTTTTGATTGGTTTTAGCTGGCTGCCTTGTTTACACGCTCGGCAGGGAGGCAGAGGATTAACTGGAACAAGGACAACGCAATCCCTCTCCTCCCGAGGAGTGGTGCCAGGCAGGGGGCAGCACGTGGCCGTAACACCCTGCACTGCTGCAACGCCTTGCTTGGAGGATCTCCAAGTGCTTTACAAACATTAGGAGATTAGCCAGGTCTCTCAGCCCACAGAGGCGGGGAGGTTTCGTTATCTCTGTCTCACAGACGGAGGCCGAGGCCTATGGCGTGAGGCACAGGCAGCAGTGCTGCCGCCTGGCCCTTGCCGGTGCTGGGCCCTTGCTGGTGCTGGGCCCGTGGGCTCGTCCCTTGGCCACTGGCAAAGCGCGTTGAGGGTGAGGAGTAGCGGTGGCCGGTGCTGGTGCAGGAAGGCCCAGGCTACTGAGCTCACTGCTCTGTGCCACCGTTGCACTCCTCCAGTTTGTGCCCAGTGCCTCTCGTCCTGGTGCCGTGCACAACTGAGCAGAGCCAGGCTCTGTCCTCCCTGCACGTATTTATAGGCACTGATAAGACCCCCCGAGTCTTCTCCAGGCGGAACGGTCCCAGGTCCCTCAGCCTTTCTGCACAGGAAAGGAGGGATAAACCGCGGCCTACTTTGTTCTCGAAACTTGCTCAGCCGGTGATTTCCCTTTCCTTCCCAGTGATGCTCTGTTTGTGAAAGGAATTGTCATGGAACCACCGCCCTGTCAGACATGCACAAGCCACACGAGGCTTTTCCAAAGCCCCAGCACTTACTACCAAGGCTAAACCTCCACAGGAGGCTGCCGCCTGGGCAGACTAGGCCTTGGGACAGCATCAGCTCTCGCCTTTCCCCTTGCTCCTCAGTCCTGCAGCTTCTGTTCTAATCAGGAGGGTTCCCTTATCAGCAACTTCAGCACCGTGGCTGTTCAAGCTGATTACTGTCAGGGAGCTGTATGCGTCCTCAGTGGGATACGACCAGCAGTATCTGGCTGGCAGTTCGTATCGAGGCTTGCACTAGAGTCTCAGATTTCCACCTCAGTCAAATACCGTAACCCAGAGATGGAGATGGAAAGAGGAAAAGATGCAACCTCCATGGCCACGTGCACAGCACATAGATCCCCCCCTAAGTCTGCAGGAGAAAAATTACTGTTTATAAGAAAGGAAATTCAAACCGTTCTAAGGCAACAAGTTAACACATTCACTCTATTGCTTATGCTGTTGACAATAGCTCACGCTGAGACACTTTTGGTAAAATTATATTGGGTTCATGAGACATGATACCATTTCAATTGAATTATAGTTCTATTGTAAGGCTTCATTTCCTCTCACATAAACCAGGATCTAACATCCAAGGCTCTTCACAGGCTATTGCTAAGTACAAAATGCCTGCTGGGTTTTATTGCATAGACACTGAACTACCAGGGGCTGGCTTATTGCTTTATAAAATGTTAGAGCAACCTTGAGTATGAAAGATGCCATATAAATCTAAACAAAACCTTTTTCCTCCCATTTCAGATGATCTGTGAAGATCCTGTATTGAGATCCTTAGTCAGAGTGTGAAGAAGGAATGAAACTCTTTCGCCTCCTAAAATAAGGAGAGGATATAGTCCAAAAGGTCAGTCTACTTTTATTAGCTCAGCCCCTAGTTCAGCTTCTCTCAGCACAGGCTTGGGTTTAGCCTGCCGGCAGGCAGGGGCTCCCTGCTAATTGCCCTCCCGTGGCAGGAGCCATTCATCTGAGAGAGGCAGGCAGCAGGCTGATTGAGGACAGGGCAGCAACCCTGACTGCTTTTCGGGAGGCTTGATATCCCTGCTTAGGAGCAACAGGAGGCTAGACCGCTATTGCAGCAGGTGTCCTAATGCTGCTTTTTGTGAGGAAGGCTGTCCTGCCGACAGCTTGTCTCTGAGGGTTAGAGCAGCACGCTGCCAGCTGCTTACGGGGCTGTGCCTTGGTGCCGGGACCTGGTGGGCTCTGGGCGTGCGGCCCCATTTGCTGCGGGCTGCGCCACATGCGTGGTGCCAGCAGAAACTCTCCGCAGGTGTCCAGCGTCCCCGGATCCACCTGGACCAAACCCCCAGGCAGAGGAAAGGCTGTTACCAGCCGCTGCCTCCCCTGCACAAGGGGGGAGTGAGGCCTGGTGAGTGCCCCTGGGGATTTGTGTTCCACACTGACCCTTTTAAAATTAAAAATACTGGATTTTGCAAGTGAATGTCTATGTTTTCTCTGGGAGCTCACCACAGTAGTGTAGGAATTGGAACAGGAGAACACTTTATCTAAGTTTAGTTACTCTGATAACTTCACTTCTCTTTCTGTGAATTCCCCGGAGTCCCTGGACCTATGGACAGACCTTTCAATTCGGAAGGAGGGGAAAACATCCCAGGCAGCCTGATGCTGCGGATGACAGTATCTCACTGATGCTGTCAGCCTGGGTATTGTGTCTCTGTACGTGTGTGCTTCAGCTATCTGGGCACCCGCCTACACACCCAGTGTTTCTGTCCAGAGCCCGGACCCCACACCGCGCCGCTCCCTCACCTGGGCAGGGGGACCCTGGGGGGCGTCCGCCTGCTCGCTGCTGGGGGTGGCCACGCTGGGGTTGCTGGAGCTGATGAGCACCGGGGAGCTGATCTCCAGCACCGGCCGGTCGGCGGGTGAGTGCACCATGCGGTTCAGGGTGTTGAGGGCGGTGGTGATGGAGAACGGCCGCAGGCTCTTCCGCCGGGAGTCGGGCGCCTTGTGGAGCGCGGGCGGCTCCCTGCCCTTTGCTTTGGGAGAGGCCGTTCGCAGCGACGCGCACTTAAACGGGGGCGGCCAGTGGCTCTTGCTGGTCTGCAGGAGCTGCCTGGCTGTCGTGTTGGGCTGGAAGAGGCAGAAGAAGAGGCTGGTGATGCCGCTGCAGCGGTTCCCCTTCCCGCTGGCTCAGCCCAGGGGCTGCTCAGGAGCTTTAAGCTGCCCAGAGCACAGCAGCGGGCAGGTTGCAGGTTTACAGGTTATCTGTACAAGTTGTGGCTCAGTTATGTCCTTGATATGTTTTCAGTGACAAATTCTGAATGCAAAACTACCAATGCAGAGCTCACAGTGAAATTTTAATTGGTTTGAAACATTTGTTGCTTCGACAGAACATCAGTGAGGCCAAATGCCCCCTCCCCCCCGATACTCTGCGGAAACTTCATCCCTTGCCTAAGCCCTTGACTTGCAGAGGTGCACAAAGATGGCAGGCTCCCTAGCAGCATTGCAATAAAGCCAGCTGTAAATCAGAGGGGACATTTGGGCACACCTTCCTGTTCTGCATCATGCTGGCAAGCTCAGGTGTACCTGGCAATGGGATGCTGCATCTCTACTGCCGAATTTAGGAACAGACTTGGAGAAGCTCTCACTGATAGCAGCTTCCCAAGCAAAGCTGGAGGCCCCCATTACATCTCCATAGCCCAGGACATTCATGGCTCATTGCTGTTGCCCCTGAAAAGAGCCCAGCTTGGTAACCATCGGTTTTAATGAGAGAAGAGCCAGGCCCTGAGTTTACACAGAGGCAACAATCAAGCAGTATTTCTTGGAAACTGCTGATCACTACAGTATTAATAGCAAAGGGCATGTGGTGACAATGTTTTTCACCATGATGACTGCCAAAGGAATTAATCATGATTTACTGCTGACATTAACGAATTGCAAAACTTTGAGATTCTCACCCACTCATGTGAGGCAATATGCCTGGCTCCGCGGATGAAGAATTAGGCTAACACAGAACAGGTAGTTGTCTCTCAAGCGTTATCATTTTAAAGCATGGATTGTTTTCACATTTCCCTCCTCCTCACTTCTTAAAGCAAGTTTTAAAAAGCATTGTGTATGCATACGTACACATATAAGGTGGTAATATTGTCATTTATATATGTAATCAAACTTTAGCCAGAACCAAAACCAAAAAAAATTTTCTGCCTTTTCTAACACCAGGGGACTTGATAAAGAGGGACACAAACTGGAACATCAAAGCCAAAAAAAGCCTCACGTTCCCCAAAGTAGATCTACCTTTGCTTTCTCCATAACTAAGAACTTTCTCCATAACGAATTCCCTGGTGTCTTTACATGGCCCTAGCTAACTTATTTCTGTTAACGCCAGAGTTAAATAAGTCATTTCTGAAGCTAAAATGATTTCATTAAATGAAAAGACGTTCTACAAAATGTATTAGAGCTTCAAATTAGATGTTTTACTGATGTCCTTTTATAAAATAGCCACAAAGAGGTGCTTGCTGTAATTATGATGATTATAAGTATTAATTTTATTTCTAGGAATTCTTGTTGGTGCCATGTACACCCTGCATCCCCAGCTGAGCCGTAGGAACACAATTAATGTCTAGACCGGTGCTCACAAAGGGCTGGCCGGGAGCGGGCGGCTGCAGGGGCTCTGGGGGAGGATGCTGCGGCCAGGGAGCGCCGGGACAGGCGCCTGCGAGGAGTGGCTCCAGTGCTTGGCCTGGGTTTGGAGCTTTGCCCCCCCGTTTCTCCGTGCTGAGGAGGCTTTGCTGCGGTGGGACGGGGTGCAGGGGCTCGCTCTGCCCGGGATGTGGCAGCGGCCAGCGCGCGGCGCGGTGGAAGCGCAGGTGCGAGCGGCTGTACCTACCTCCACGAACAGGACAGGGAAGATCCCTACTTTGTCGCCTAACTTGCCCTCTGCCCAGTTTCCATCAACTCTGCTGATGACGGTGATGATATCACCCTGAAAGGCAGGAGCACATTGTTACCAGCCGTCTCTTGTGGGAGAGGTGGATGGTGGGTGTGAAGATGGGCTCGCCCTGTAATTTCACAAAGCAGCCTTGTTAGGCAGCCTTGCCGGTGTCCCCTACAAAGTCCTCTGTTCGGCAAAGCTTTTGGTATGTATTTATTCTGAAACACAAGCTCCTCTGTCCTTATTCAGCACAATGCTCAAACATGTTTTTAATTTAAAGGTGCAAGCGTGGCTGAATCGGGACCATGGACACGCGTCTGACAGAGGAGACATGAAAAGCAGAGGAGCTTTCCACTTGTTTGAAGGTTTCCACCGCGTGGAAATGCTTTTGTAATCACCATGCCCAGAACTAATAATGAAAATGGTGTTTTAGCTACGAATGAAGCAAAAAATCCCTGTGTAAGTGTCCAGGTAATTGGTGTCATGATGCCAAGAAACTCCGATCATTACTTCGGGAGCTGAAATAACCTGATGTTGCTGGAGTGTAGGTATTGAAATGCTCTGGAGGAAAAGAAGCTAGTTTGTGTTGACGAATAGCTAGATCTCTTTAGAAAGACTCACGTTTCTGAGCAATCCAGCCAAATTAAATCTTGTCAATTTTTAATATGCGTTGATTTCATCATTTTAATGAAATCTGCTGTAGGTTTATGGGGGGCAAGTAAAGAGAACTCTACAAGATTTTTTTTTCTCTCTTTTGAACTAATGAACAAAGTTTGGGTTTAAACTTTTATCTGCTCTGAGGTTCAAGGGGTCAGAGAAGGCTGGGTCCTGCCGGCCAAAATATTTGCGCCTGTGCAGGGTACAAGCATGAACCTTCTACCCGAATTGGTGGAAATTTTGTGTTTCTCTTGCAGCAGGTGAATGACTCTTCAGGCTCAGACAGGCAAATGGGAGCTGGCTGCTGGCTACTTCCATGAACAAGAGCAAGAGATTGCTCTTCAGTGCCGCACACAGTTTGGTCCAGGCTTGTGGCCAGCTCTCTGCAGCTTCTCCTGAGAAGCCAGATGGACCTCAGACATTCTGTGACTTGGTGGTTCTGTGAACTCTGGCATCACCCATCCAAGGCTCCGCTGTGCCTCTGCTGGGGTTCCCCTGCCTGCTGCGGCTCCTGGAGGGAATCATTTACAGGGCTTGCAGTGAGAGGGCTCCCCAGGCTGCTCTGCATCACTGAGCATCGCATCACCTGGAGGCTTCTGCAGAGGGGAGCTGCTGAAGTTCCTGTGCCAATCTTCCCAAACTCCATGCAGAAACACCTGACGGGTGTTGCAGAGCTCGGGGAGAGGAGGATGTTTGTGCCTCTTTGAAGAAGCATCTGTTTGTTTTAGATGTGTGCTCACTCCCCGTGTGTGAACTCTGCTGTGGGAGAGGAGAGGAGCACAGCCTCCCAAAAGCAAATAAACAGAGTGAGTAAGCCCTGAAACAAAGGCAAATAAAGTGGAAGAGAAAAAAGACACACAGACAGCAGGAAGCTGAGGAAGGCGCCTCCTGCTAATAAGTAAATCCTAATGACAAAGGAAGGACTGCTGGCTGCCCAGGCTCTCTGCATTGGTGCTAGCAAGCTGAAAACCCCCACTTCACAGGGCTGCTGCTGATGTGCAGCGCTGTTCCAAACCGTTTTTTTCTTTTGTTTCCTCCCCTTCTTAGTCAGAAACCACATCTGGCTCCTGGCTGTTTGATTTCCCATCCCCTGGCCTCCCCACATCCGGCTCTGACTCCTCAGACACCTGGCCTGGACCACAGCCTCCCTCCCCTGCCTCTCCTTACTGCTGGGGAGAGCTCAGAGAGCCTCGGCCTGTGCTGCCAGCAGGAGAGAACAGAGGTGGCTTCCCTGCTAGGACACTGATGCCTCCAGGCACTGCTTTCTCTGCTGTGCTTTGTGATGCCTCACCTCCTTTTGACAGTATAGGGACAATTGACTTTGCTGGGAGGTGCAGTTACTCAGAAAAGTGTGTCCTCTAACCGAGAGCAAATGCAAGCTCTGCAGCCTTTGGGGAATAAAAGCAAAGGCAGTAAAAGTTCAGGTCCTACCCTGCCAGTGTGTGCATTGGCTGAATATGTTCGGGCTGCAGAAGTGAGGTATTACCAGACTGGAAGCAATTTTCTGTAAGGTGTCAGTGGGTATCTTTTTGGTGCGTTGTGGTGCTGAGAGCAGCCCACCACCAGCAGCTGCTCCTCGTCAGCTAAAGCAGCTGAACCCAGGGGCTGAAATTGCTGCTGAAGATGACCTTGTCCTGACTGTGTCTGTGCGTGCCCTCGGGGAGCCATGGGGCTTTAGCCACTGCTGCCAGTGTCTGAAACCTTCCTGACTTTCAGAAGAGCTGCTGTAGCGCTGTGAAGCAGCAGAACGCGATACAACCCACAGAAGAAAGCCAGCCCAGCCCGTGTCACCCAGCCTTTGGCTGCGCAGGGTGGTGTTACCTTGTGAAATGTCAGGCACTCTTTGTTTTCACTTTTGTCCCTGCTTCTCAGGTCAAAGTTGTAAAGTGCTCTGCAGAGGGGTGGTGGCAGGGGCAGGTGCTTGATGACTTGCACAGAGCTGGCTGGGAAGACACCGCTGATCCCGTTGGCCTCGCCCAGGTACCAGTTCTCATCCAGCTGCCGGAGCAGCATGATGATGTCCCCTTTGTTGAACCTCAGCTCGCCGGGATTGTGCCCTCGGTAGGTGTACAGTGCCTTGGCTCGTGGAACCTGTGGGATGAGAAACAACCCTTAGAGCTCAGCTGTGACAATGGTGTTTCACATAGAATTCCCCAAAAGTACTTGGTAATTACTGGGAAAAAGCTAGAGGTCTAAGGCTGAAGCATGCATTTACTGTGATTAACTACCCACATCCTTTCTTGATGTCTTTTTCTAATGAAGAAGCTCCAAAATACTTATTCCAAATTTGTATCTAGATGAAAAGCAGGCTGAACTTGTCTGAGAATATTAAGAAACAATTAATGCCTTAAACTAGTCTTCCCATGGGATTTTTCTGCCTGCTCTAAGCTCTCTTCTAATAAAATGCCTGTTGTAATGAACACGGTATTTCTGTTTCAGCATGTCCGGAGGTGACAGCAGCTGTGGAGCACCCGATGGCTGTCACCTGCAGGGCCCAACACAGCATCTTCGGGAGCAGCTACGGGAAGCAGGAGGGTGCAGGTGCCTTCCTGTGGGCATTGCCCCACTTCAACACTGCGCGACCGTGGTTTTATGTCAGCCTTTAATCTGAGTTACAGGAAGAGAGGTTTTCTTAATGTTATTGTTCTGCAGTATAATATGAGAAAGAAGAGAGATACTAAACCTAGCGGAAATGAGGGAACTTTACTATCCTGACTCTCACTGAAATGAAGCCACAAGGTTCACTTAAAATAACAGCTTTCCTGACCTTTATCTGTACTAGAAAACTCAATTTAATTTAATACACAATGCAACAGATCATTTAGATGGCTGAATAGATGCAGAGCCAGCCCTGGCCTTGCTGCTGTGAACCCAGGCTGTCCGCTCTGGGGCTGCCTGCGGCTGCTTTCCTGCAAGGAGCGCCGTTAGGACGGAGATTTCTGCTGAGGTCCTCTAGATGTGTGTTTTGAAACGGCAAAGCCGAAAGGCTTGCTCTTTATGTACTTGTGTGGAGATCCCTCGAGCACCGTGCTGTGTCCCACAGAGGCACATCCTGAAACAAGGATCCCTCCTGTGGGCCCCGCAGCCTTGGCACAGCCCCAGTGGGTGCAGAGCCCTGGCTCTGCAGGTGGCTGGTGGTGGAAGTTGTAGTCAGGGGAACAGATCTCCTCGTGCGTGCTTGTGAAGCATTAAGTGCGTACTGATGCTGTTTTAGCACAGGCTCGTGTTTGCACACCGCATTTCCACCATGTATCGGGTGAGCAGTCCTTGCCTCACATCCAGCTGGGAACAGCGGGCACAGCAAGATGCTGGGCAGTGGTGTGCTGATGGGAGAAATTGCTTCTTCACTCGAGGCAAATAGTGATTGGTTTTGGCGTGAAGTAAGGCAGCAGTACGAACTAAACGATAATCTGAACTATTCGAGGTGCAGGTATTGCTTTCTTTGAACTGTACCAGATTCCTGGCTTTGATAGTATCCTGTGTTGTGGGTTTGCTCTCCTTAATCCCTTCTGATTAACCGTAACGCTGTTTCTGACCGTGGGAGCTTTGCTGCCTTCGGTGTGAATCCTGAGTTACGGGACGGATCCATTTTCTGCCTTCTGACACGGCAACGTCTCCCTCAAAGGGCTCCTTGGACCAGAGGGGAGGCTTTGCACTGGGGCTGGGGAAGCAGCACTGGCAGAAGGGACCTGGCCCACAGCACGTCCCCTGCCTGCCGCGGGGCTGCATCTCCCGGCACTGCTCCTGAGCAGCAGGGCCCCAGCCCGCACCCTGGCTTTCTGTGGGGGCTGCGGCATGGACGGGTGGATAGCGAGGGGACCGCGGGGCCGGGGGCTTCACTTCCCCAGGTCGGTCCCCCTGGGAGGGCAGGAAGGGGAAGGGAGACGCAGCGCTGGGTCCTGGAGGGTGGAAAAGAGCACAGAAAATGGTTTGAGTCTGGGGAAAAGATCTTTCAGCACTCCCAAAAGCTGACATTTGGTAGGGAAAAGGAGCCAATAAGTGAAAAATTGTATGTACTGTGCTTCCTTCAAAGCTTTTGGAACAGGAAGCAATTAGTTTAATGTTTAGTTCTAATTGACTCGTCCGTTAATTTGCACTAATAGTAAATGCATGTGCTTGGCTTGTTAACACTGAAAGCACATTGCTGAAAAAAAGGGAAATCATGAAAATCAGAGTCAGGCAAGCTTTGTTCTGCCATCCATCCTCAGAGCACAGACTGGAAATACTGACTCGGGCAGCACTCGAGCAAAGAAACCATTGCAGATGCCTGCCTGGGCACGCACACCTCCAGCAGGGCCCAGGCTGCGGGTCTCTGGGGAAGAAAACCTGCAGGGTCACGGGAGGGCTCGGCCGCATCCGCGAGACTCGGAGACACTCCCAGTGTCAAACCAGGACGAGGAGCACGGCTGGAGAGCTTTAGGAGTGACCAGAAAACGTAAAGGACTCGTGCAGCCTGTGAGAGCAGGGCTCCTAGAAGGGAAACGCAAACGTCCGGGAAGATGAGAGAGTGGTTGCACAACGAAATAAGGCCAAACATAAAAGGCACCAAGAACGAGTTATGGAAATGTATTAAAAATAAGAGAAACTCTGAAATGACATGCAAACCTATTACTACTGGGAAATGGTGAACAAGCAATGGGGTAGTCTGGAATGTTCTTTCTCCAGCAAGAAAAGGGATGATCAGATACCCTGAGAAATTAATTTTAATGAGACAGGAGTGTGGGCCTGACTAGAGGACTGAAACCTGGCTGGAACAGAGGTGTTTGTGACATGAGGGCTTGCAGAAACTCACCCCTGAGTGCGTGAAGAAAGGGTCAGGTACCCTCTGAGCAATTAGTGCTTGTCCGCAAGAGCTCCTGGAAGGCAAAACTGCTCCCGCAGGATGGGAATAAAGTTTCTGAAGCTGTGTGTGGCCACGACCCCTGCCTCCAGACATGCCCATGCAGAGCTGAAGTTTTGTTATAGGAAAACTTCTCTCCCTGGGTGCAGCAGAGTATTTCTGGCATTGCTAGAAATACCAGCAGCAGTGCACCTGGTGGGCAGGGTTGGCGCTTTCGTGGCCCTGCCACAAGTGCCGATTTGTCTGGCAAATAGCGCACGGGGGTCTCCTGGCTGTGCAGGGCAGGCGGGATGCTGCGGCCAGCGCTGGGGCACGGGCTGCTGGCTCCCATGGTGGGGGGCCCAGCCACAGCTCCCGGCTGGGGAGGACGAGCAGGTCTGGTGCTCTCGGGCTGGGCAGACGCCAATGGAAACGGCCCTGGCTTGCGGCTCAGTGCCGGGAGGCTGCGGGGGAAGCGAGCGCAGCCGGCGGCAGGGCCCCTGGCAGCAGCAGTGGAGCCTCCCAAACCCGTCCCGGGAGAAGGGCCCGCGGCACTCCCAGCTCGCCACCACAGCCCCGAGGTTCCTCGTCCCCGCTGCTTCCCCCGGCTGGGAGCCTGTGGCCTGGGCACCCCGTGGCTGTGCCCTCTGGGACATTCCCAGGGTGGCGTGAGGGGTAACGGGCTGGGCCAGGCTGGACTGGGCTTTCTTCCTCTGGCCATGGTCACAGCCTTCCCTTCTTTACCTCTTCTTTCACCTTCCTCTCACTTCCATGCCCTTTCAAATCTCACTGCTCCTTCTGCTTTCCAGCATCCCTCTAAGTCTCATTTTTTCTCCCAGCTGTGTCCTGGAGCTTGTAATGATGAATTGGCAGAATCTCACCCGCCGCTTTGTAGAGCAGAGCATGTATTCGCTCACTGAAACTTGCTGCAAAACATGTGGATGCAAAATTTCACTAATATTAATGGTTATATGCTTCTTTAGCATCCAAAAAAATATTCAGAATCTTGGTCTTTTGGGACTTCTTAGTCGTTTTGCACACTCACAAGGTGAGGTTGGTGTGTCCATTCATGGCCACCTCGCCAGGAATCCTTACAAGGCTGGTAAGCCCACGGGGCGGGTGCACCCCGTGGCTGTTCCCCACCCAGTGAATTTGAGGCTGGTGGGGGAGAAAGGGTTTTCTGACCATTCTTGGTATTTGGCACTGGCTGTGCTAGGCAGCCATCCAATACATCTGAGTTTCCCTCCGTACAAAACAAAGACGCAAATTAAAAATATGCACATGTGTGTGTAAAGAAGCGATTCAAAGCATCTCTTCATAGCTGGGAGAAATGTGCACTATAATTATCTTAAATGAGCTAGTTACAACGTCCTCGTTATTGACAGAGGGTTAACGTGAGAGCACACCCTCACAGCACTGGTATTGAAAAAAGAGCAGTGTACGGGGCTGCGGGGTGGGGGTCACCGGGGACTGGCAACTCACGGTGCTAGGGGTGAGGAAGGGGAGCTCCCAGCACAGCGCTCTCCCCGTGCACCCCGTTGGTGGTGCCAGGCAATGAGGCTGTGCCGGTGGCAGTGCCTGTGTCCGAGCAGGACAGCGGTGCTGGGCAGCAGGCTCACCCTGAGCGGCCACCGCGCTGAGCTCAGCGCTTCCCGGCAGCTCTGCCTGCTGCAGGAGGGTTGGCATCCGTGCCGTGCAGAGGCAGCGACATTCCCACGGCCCCACCATTCCCTAACACCTTACAGACTCCTTGAGAGGAGAGATTTATTCTAGGATAGTGCTAATCATTGCCAGGAAGAGAAGAAATCCACTCCTGGATGTTTTCCAGTTTGGTTTCTCTCCCAGTAGACACTTCGGATTCTGTGTGGAAGTGTTTTGGGGTTGTTTTTCATTTGAGGCTCTAACGCCTCGGGGCTGTTGGAGTGTTTGGTGCTGTGTGGGGCGGGGGGCACACAAGGAGCTGCATCCCTGGGGCTCACCCCGTGGGGCGATGCGAGGCAGCGCCCTGCCTGCCCCTGACGCCCTCGTGCTGGCTCCGTGCCTGCATGCCGGGAGCCCGAGTCTGAGCCGGGACTGGGACCCGTGGTGCTGCTGCATGCCGAGCTGCAGGCACCCACCACCCACAGCAGGCTCCAAAGGGCATGGCGGCCTTTGGTAACGAAAAATAGTCATTAAAAGCTGCATCCATTTGATGGCTAGATTTCTGCAAGCCTCCTTTAACGTCCTGCCAGGGACTGCCAGCCTTTCAGCTGGGATGAATGAGCCCTGCCTCGTTTCCTTTGTGCGATCAGTGCAGTTTTTAGGGCTCTTTAGGATCCAGTTGGATGAAAAGAGCTATTTGAATGTAAATTAATTGCCATTACAATTCTGTTTTTCTGCTTTTCAGCAGAGGAGATAACTCCAGCCTTGTCACATAGAACAAAACCATCAAAAGCGAACTTGTCATTTCAATCTCCTCATGTAATTATGTTCTGAGGCTTCAGACAGTTGGGTAGTTTCGGCATTCCTTCTCCCCGAGGAGGATGGCTCGCATCTTCCAGGCGCCAGCAGGCTGCTCGTGCAGGCGGAGCAGCTGGGGGGGTGCGGGACGGGCTGCGGCCAGGGGCTGGGGGCAAGCACACGGACACGGCCGGGTATGGAAAGCATTGTCTGCAGCTGCGGGTGCTGCTGGGTGTGTTCACTGGCTGGGGAGATGAACCCTGACGAGGCGGCAGGCACTGGGCACTGGTGCAGCCCCGTGGGGCGATGGCAGCGGGGGGAGCGCTCGCGGCCTGCTCACCACTGGGCTCAGCATGGGAGCTGTGCTGAGACCTCCTGAGGCCGCTTCTGAACTTTGCCTGTTGTTATTCTGGCCGTGTAACGCAGGAGGGGGGGAGTGGGAAACGGGGAAAATGGTTAAAGAAAGTGCAGAGCAGCTTTTACCACAAGAAGCTGAGAGGATTCTGCACCCAGCAGCTGCCTGACTCAGTGCCGACGCGCACCCACCCCTGAGGTGGAGCTCAGCGGCTGCTTGCAGGAGCTTCCCAGCGGCTGAGAGGAGCACAGTGCCATATTAGGCCTCACCTGGCCCGCGTGAAACCGCAGGAGAGACTCTAGGCAGGCAGAACGAGTGCCAAGATGCAAGCAGTGCAGGCGTTACGCCAGGGCTTGGCTTCGTTTCGGGGATGTGCTCTGCTGGGCGCAGGTGGAGCTGCACAGGGGAGGACAGGGGGATCAGGCGGGGGGACAGGGCAGTGCTGGGGACATGAGGGGGGCACGGCGTGAGCACGGCCGGGCACCCAGTGTGGGGCCGTGGCTGCAGCACCCGCACCGAGCCCCCCGCCTCCTCCCCGCCGGCGGCTGCTATCAGATGGCCGTGTCTCTGCTGCAGTCAGCACTCTGGGATAGTGGCTACCTTGTGTGTCACGGCTTTAAGCCGCATGGAAAACAAAATGTGTCAGCCCTCAGCATGCCTGGTCATGATTCTACGGGACCTTGCTTCTCAGCCGTGGCCGTGTGCCACGAGGGAGGAAACCCGGGCACTGCTCCTCTCCGCTTTCTGCCCTCGCGTGTTCCTGCTGGCTGTGCCGCCTCCCTTTGCCGGGAAGGGGAAATCGTGCTGCCGCCCCAGCTCCCAGTGCCACCGCTCTGGGGCAGCGCCGGGGGGCAGCGGGGAGGCCGGAGGGGGCTGCCCCCTGCTCTCTGCCCCCTGCTCTGCTCAGCAGGGCTGCTGAAGGCCAACAGCTCTGTGCCAAATCCTCGCTGTTGATGAAGCCTGCCAGGGCCCTGCACTTTCTTTTTGCCCTCGCTACGTTGCATAGTAGGCATTTTGATGGTAAATTAACGACCACCATCAGCTCCACGATGTGCTGGGCCTTGCCTGACCCAGGGGCCAGGACTGGAGAGGTCACTGTCCTCACGGCTTTGGCTGTGCTCACTCTCACCCAGAGCTGGACCTGGAAGCAGGAGCCCTTCTGCCCTTTCTGCACTTACATCTCCTGAAGGAGGCTGACTGACTCTGGAACCGAGTTATGCAAGAACCAAGCAGATGTGGTTTCCCAGCAGGCAAGGCTTGCTCTCCCTTCTCTGCAAAGCCAGCAGGAACTTCTGGGCCCATCAGTTGTTCAGGACCCAAAGGAAACCCTTGCAAAGGGATCCAATTTCCAAAGGATAGGTGTTTGTCTCTTAAAAACAGTGCCTAAACTGCATTGCCCATCCTGGCACCCAAACAAGAGGGAGATTCCCTGAGCTAAGAGTAAAAGGCTAGGCTCAAATATCCACTCACAGGGTCCTAAGGAAAAAGTTTTAAGAACAAAGACTATGATTCTTTATTCAGCTGCACAGCGGAATTCCGATGCTCAGTGGAGTTTGAGTACCTGGCAATTAGTAACAGCACAGCAAGGGCCTGCGTTTAAGGGCAAGCGCTGCAGCTTCCCCTCTGAGAAGGGCAGAGGAGATGTAAGGGAGAGGAGGGGAGGCTCCGACTGCAGCAGGGCATCGGCGTCCTCCCTGCTGGCAGTGAGCCCCCGGGGCTGCCTCCGAGCTTTGCCCCGGCAGAGCCACGCAAGAGCTTTCCTGTCCCTGCACCCCCAGCCATGGCGGGGAGCAGCACCAGGCAGGTGCAGTGCAGCAGGGCCCGGGGATGTGCCGGCCACGGGTGGGGAAGCTCGGCGAGAAGAAGGGGAGCCTCAGACTTTCAGCCTCCTCGCTGACCACGGCGCTTAATAGGTGAATGCGCTACCCTGCAGAAATCCTGTTATTCTATTCCTGACTTGCCAGCTGAGGCTGACTCATTGCCTTGGTAACAAATTAAAACACTTTCATGTGTTAGCTCAGCGCCCAGTTTTGTGGAACCAGGGAAACTTGCTCCTGCTGCGGGCCCCAGCGCCCTGCGCGGAGCAGCCCGCGAGCACCCCGGCCCCGCTGCGGCCTCAGGCCCCGGTGGGAGCTGCGTGGAGCCGCCCGCATGGGCTGAGCCGCCTGCCCCTTCCCATCCCCTGGCCCTGGGGCTGGCGTCCTGCACGGGGACCCCTGGCCAGGAGGACGAGTGGCTCCGCACCACCCTGTGTAACAGCGGCTCTGCTCATAGCCACCTGCTTCTGGGCGGCCAAATGCACCTCTGTGGAACGCGCCTCTGTGGGGTGTGAGTTGTCAGGCGATCGATACTGAGGCGGCTTTACTCTCTTTGACAGATACGGGATGTTGAAACTGCATGCAAAGGAGGGAGAAGCCATACGACAGGGTGTGCGTACGAGGCCAAGCACGGGACAGTCCCTCAGGTTGCCCTGATGGAGGCAGCTGGAGGAGAACTGGGGCAAATCCATCTTCCCAGAGGGTGGCAGGACCCCACAGTGTGCAGCAAAATGCAGCGCCTTGATTTCCAGGGGAAGAGGCAGCCAGGGCAGGTGGCTGCCAGGCACAGGGATGTCCTGCAGCCGGAGGGCAGCCTGCACCACCCCGAGGTGGAGCCGATGGGATGTGCAGAGCTCCCCTGACTGCAAGGCCCGTCCGGCTCCTGCCCCGTGCCGCCCGACCCTGACACGTCTCAGTCCTGCGATGGCGCAGGAACCGGCTTTTGTTTTCCTTAGGGAAGTTGCTCAGTGATCGGGGTCAGAAAACGTTTGCTCCTGCTGGGTGCAAGCATGAAGGTTGCTTTGAATGAGGTTTTGAAAAGAGCCAGCAATCCAAATCCTGTCTGTCAAATTCAGAAAGGAGCTGGAGATGTTTCTGGAGGAGCAGAAAATACCAAGGCGCAGGCACTATATATAGACGCCCATGTGAAGGTGGCGATGTTGGAGTGTGGTGTATTTTTATCCCGATAGAGGTGTTATCTGTCTATCTCCATGAAGTGCTGGAGGGGGCTGTTGCAGCACTCGGTTCATGCAAAGAGAGAACAGCCAAAGTCACAGGTAAAGAGGCACGGTCTGTTTCCATGGGCAAGCCGTCCCTCTCGCAACCTTTCTCCTCCGTCTCATGTGGCCTCGTGTTTGCTGCAGGACAGAGCCCACTGCCCCTGCAGCTGCCGGGTGCCTGCCCTAGCTCTGTGCACTGCAGCACAGTGTCCTCATCCCTGGCAGCGCCAGGGCCGTGCTGGGCTGCAGCCCGCTGGGACGGACGCTTCGGCAGAGCAGGAACCGCATCTCGCACACGCCAGGGGCGGCTCCTCAGAGTTCAAAGGATTCAGCGTAAATTATTTACGCATTCACCTCCCAGCAAATCCTTTCATTTCTGAGTTCCAGACAGTTTATTACGTGGAGATCCTGAAAATCCTAAGTCTTGGCCTCTTGGCATAGACGTTAAAGATCTTAAGCCTGGCCAGACGTCCCCGGAGCAGCTTCCCAGGCCATGCTCACCGGCCACATGCACAGAGCTGGAGCGCACCCAGCCTGCGTTGGGACTTGGGAGGCACGTTCAGAAGGGCTGTGAGTGACACCCAGAGAGAGAGAGTTTGGGGTGGGCTGCAACTGAAATATTCCCTGTCCTCTGAGGGCTTCGGCTCCTTGGGGCTCCCGCCTGCGGCCGGCATGGCGTGTTGATTGTGCGGCAGCTCTGCTGGGGACTGCTCGCACTTCATGCAGAATGTTGTGAATTCTTGGCTTGCTGTGTGACGAGGGGATTTATTTTGTTAATTATTTATTTTTGTGTTGGCTTCATGGACACTTGTGAAGCTGAAGAGCAACAAGCTGTCAAGAAAACACCTCTGAGAGGAGAAACTTCAGTCTAACTTGTGATTTCTCAGCTCCATGGAGTAATTCAGTTTATTTATAGAAGGTCTTTTTGTAAAAGCAAAGCATGTCCTGTATCCCGCTTTTGATGGCATATCTGGCTGCAGTGCGGCATGGCGCACATTAATTTTGCTTTGTAGCGTGAAGTGGTGTGCAGTATTGGCAGTAATTAGCAGTCTGTGCGGACTGGGGCAGTCTTTCTTTGGAGACCACACCACCTTCCAGTGCATTGCAGACGAACGCCGCATTTGGGGTCACCCAGCAAGCAGCTGCAGTGGGGCAGCTGTGCTGGAGCAGGGCTGCAGGAGCTCCGTGCCCCTTGGGGTGAAGCCGGTCTTGTCTGCTGACACGAAGGCCAGACCAGCGCCAGTGCCAACCAAAACCCAGCAACAACCTCAGTGCGCCCTGAAACGCTGCTTGGTTATGTGCATACAAGCAAAAAATAATGCCTTTTAGAGCCATGTGCACCCCTCAGCGCAATGGTGCCACCTCCCCCCGTGCCAGCCCAGGGACAGGACAGGGACGGGCACAGGACGGGCACGCGCTGCCTGTGGGGTGGTGGGGACAGGCAAGCACCGGTCATGTTCCTGGGGCTCTTAGCGTCTGGGTGCCAGTGAGGCTGCAATCAAGATGCTCACGAGCTATCTCTGCATCTGACCAGCTGGTTTTACTACTCATCGTTTTCCCCTGGTTTGGGCTTTTTGAACTCGCGTCATTTCAAGAGTACTATCAAATCCTTGAAGATGCAGAGATGAGAAAGTTAAAATCAGCTCAGAAGTTTGAACTTTTCCACAAAAGAGATCTAAAAATAATCTTAAAACCAGATTTCTGTTTTGGAAGATGTCTTTGTGCTTGCTAAATAATAATAATAATAATAATGATAGTAGGAGTAGTAATAATAATAACAGTAGTAGTAGTAGCAGCAGTACAATGGTCTTAAATGAGCCCATGGATAGAGATGCTGATCTTGGAGGGACCTCGTAAAGGGTCCTTTCCTGCTCACTAAAGTCTTCAAGTGTTTTGTGAGCATCCACTGGTGCCAGCTGGCCGCGGGGCTGGGCAGTGCTGGTGGCAGGAGCCAGCGCTGCTGCCGCTGTTCCTCCGACGGGAGGTGAGGCTCCAGTCCCGGTGCCCACGCTGCTCACGGGAGCCACGACCACAGACCGCCTCCCAGCCTCTTGTGCTGACAATCTGGCACTGTTTGGTTCTATAAAAGCCAACTGCCACAGAAGTGTCTGCTCTGAAGTTCAAGTTGCTGGAGGCCTCTGCGTATCCAAATTGCTTCAGCGATGTAACTCATCACTTGTTCCTGGAGTTTGTGCACTCAGTGCTGCAAGCAGACCAGCTGTCCTTACTGCGCCTGGCCTCCTTGCAGCACAGGCACTTGCAGCGGTCCCTGCTGCTGCAGGGGAAGAGCTGCTGGTGCCGGGTGTCAGCCCCACAAATGCTGTGCATGCACTCCTGCCCCCTCGGGCAGCTGTAGTGGCACAGCCCTGGCAGTGTGTGTTTGGAATCACCAGAATCCAAACGTGACTAATGGTCGCGTTCTTCACCTCACAGTTGAGGTTTTCAAAGTATTTTCTAATTAATTAACTCATTAAGTCCAAGAGCATTCCAGTGTGCTGTGTTTTATACCCCTTCATCAGAGAGCACGGGGAGCCAAGGCCACCCGGTGCCTTTTGGCAGCGCCGCGCGGTGCCAGCCCTGCTGAGCACCATGGCCGGGCTCAGCTTCGGCGGAAACACTTTGGGAGCTGCCAGTGGGAGAGCTGCCACGGTGCAGCACCAGCAGCAAGTTTCTACCTGTCCTGAGAGCTAGTATGGAAACGCAAAAGGGGCGAGAGAGAAGAAATATAAATATGAGCGTGTTTGCTGGGGAGCGCCGCTCACTGCCTGGGATCAGGCTGCCTCTCTGAGCTGAGGCACAAATTCTCGGTACGGAGGAGCAGGGGACAGAAGTGGGGGACACCTGTGGGGCCGGCCTGCCCACCGGTGGGCACACACAGACACGTGGAGGCAGCAACCGTGGTGCTCCTGCATGCCAGAGCCGCTGCTCCTCGCCCGACTGCTGTGACGTGCCCCAGGGTAGGGCACTGGGCACCGCGGCACAGGAATCGTGTCTGCTGCCCGTGGTAAAGGGACTCATTGCACGTCTCAGGGCCACACCGCCACGTTTTCCAGTGGGAAAACCTGGGCACGAGCTCCAGAGATGGGTCTGGCTGCTGTGTGTGCCACGTTCAGGATGAGCTATCAGTGCTCCAGAGCTTCCCTGCGGTGCACGCAGCAGCTCGGGCCCACACGACGCGCGGTGCCCTCTGCAGCCATCCAGCCTCACGCACGAGGATACACCTTTACAACACGCCGGGCAGAAAACCTGCTACGGGTCTGCCCCTGAGTTTGTGTCTGCAGTTCTGAGGAGCGCCCTCAGGTTTATCAGCCAATCGAGTCAAGCTTGTGAACATTACAGAAAGCTTCCAGAGGTATTGTACAGAACAGTGCAGGTGAAAGAAATGGAAATCCAGGAATATAGCACAGGAACGGTGAGGCCACGAGTCAGTCTGCTCTCAAAATGCAAGCTGAGCCAGGCTCCTTACCAGGTCTCATACCACATCCTAATTATTTCAGGAAAGCTTTTGTACTGTTAGAGAAAATTACAGAAACAACTTACAATTTTAAAATTAGCCTAGGAAATCATCACTAGATGAAGCTGAGTTTAATTTTTTTCCTTAGTGAACCTCAAAGTGTTTTACCAGGGATATAAACATCATTATGCCCACTCCTTCCTTTTTAAAGCCTGGGGAAACTGAGGCGCAGATGAGAAACACCTTTCTCCACCTCTAATAGCCTTGCAACAGCTGATTTAATTGCTATCACTCAAAAATCAGTGAATTGCCTGAAAGTCAAAGCATCTGAAATGCCCTCCAAATGTCAGAAGCACCTGAAAACTCCAGAGAAAAAAGCTGCTGTGAAGTTTTTGTAAGGAGACAGGCAAGCTGTCTTTATCTAAGCCTGGGATTCGGTGCAATTACTGTTGTGATGAGCTCCAAATAGTCAAATATCACAAGGAAACAGCAGCCAGATTTGCAAACAAAAGGACAATCTCTCTTACTTCAAACATCAGCATGTATGCATAGCAGCAGTGCTAGCATGGAAGTTTCATAGCTCTTGGCACAGAGGAACAGATCTGTATGCCCACGGCAAAGTGGAGAATGTGGCTGGTGCTTACCCCATCCATGTGGATCCTGGGGCTGGTCGCCAGCCGGTGCTGGTGGAGCTGCAGACCCCGCGGCAGCCTCCGGATGGAGGCGGGGGAGGACAGGAGCCCCGACCTCTGCATTGAGCCGAACCGGGGAACATTCTGTCCGTATCTGACTCCGTCCAGCAGGCGAATGAGCAGCAGGTTGGACGGGAGCTGCTCGATGCCACAGAGGACGAGCGTCCTGCACTCGGGGCACCGGAGCTCCTTCTGGGATTTCAGGATCCTCTGCAGACAGGGCTTGCAGAAAGTGTGCTGGCACGGCAGCACCTTTGCTGTGGCGTCGAGCTTTTCAAAGCACACCGGGCACTCCAACAGGTCGAGCAGAGCCAAATCATCCATCTTCAGCACGGGGCTCCCGTCACGGGCTGCGCCGGGGACATCCACATGACACGGGCAGCCGACACGACGCCTTTGCGCACCCGCGAGACCGGCACCGAAACCCTGGGCTCAGGCAGCTACCCTGCACGGAGAGGAGGGGAGGAGGAAAAAAGAGCAGAGCTCGACTGCCGGAGTATGTAATACATCCCACCTACATCGCAAGGCAGTGCCTCACGAGCCAATTTGCAAATGCATGCTTTGCGCTCCCTTCCAAGCCCCAAGTGAGTCATCCGTGATTCAGGAGCGCGAGGGGGCCGTGCCCAGGCGGGTGCCAGCGGCCGGGGAGCCCCACGGGGGGCCAGGGGCTGCGGCGAGGCCGAAGGCTCCGTGCCGGGCAGGGCGGCTGGGGCAGGCCGGGCGCCATCCTTCCCGCTCACACTCCAGCAAAGTTTTCTCAAACGCTGCCTGCTCTGTGGGTCATAACTGGCAGCACCGCACGGGTGCCACCAGCCCAGCGATGCGAGCCCCATTAAACATCGCCTTGAACCTGCTTTCTCTCGGCTCTGGCTCAAAGCAGCCGCCGGCTGCCCGCAGCCCCTCACACACCTACACACTGCCTTGTTTGCAAGATCAGTCCTAATTAAGCTTTCTATCTACCGGTTTTGACAGCAGTTCTATAAAAAGCCCTCCAAACGCAAATATAATCCTGCTTTACCTTGGAGAGACGCGGGGAGCTGCAGTGACACCCGCGCCCAGCCGGGCTGCCTGGGCTCTCCCTGCAGCCCGGGACGATTACTGCTCCCAATTCCGCCCCCAGCCTGAAGTCACTCAACCCGTTCGGCTCCTTCGGGGCTGCGCCGATCTTCACTCAAGCAGGCGGCTGCGGGTTCAAGTCACGGCTTGTGGGAGCAGCGCATCTCCCGAGCACCCCTGGGCTGGAGCAGACGCTGCAGCCAGCAGCGCCGTGACACTCGTGCGCCCCTCGGCCTGCCCTGGGTGCGTGCTGCGGGACGGCTCCGGCTCCTCGCTCTGCTGCCCTACAACAGCGAGCGGCGGGTGGAGCAAAGATCCGAGAGATTCGCCTTTACCATCTCTTCCATACCTCAGCTGTGTGTTTGCAAACTATGAATTAGAGGAAAGGATTGTAAATCTAGAGTTACTTCAGCCTGGTCCTTCTGCAGACAATGCACAGGACACCCTTCATGAAGGACTGCTTCAGCAGGTGCTGTTAACATGATTCTTTTAAAAGTTTTCCCTGCTGATCATGATTTTGTCAAAGCAAAGTTTTCCCTCTCCTGCTCTCTCTCTCTCTCTCTCCTTTTTTTTTTTTTTTTTTTTTTTTTAATGGTGGCCATTTGGCTAAATTAAAACGTTGATGAACATCTTCAGGATAATGCAAAAAAAACACAATTACTTCACTCTGTTTCATCTCAGGTTTCCATCTACTTTGGTATTTCTTTGTAGCCTGTCATGTGTTGATTCATGCTTGGCTGACTGAGTGCACCATTTTTAATGAATGACGTTGAAAACATCTAATCGACTGGCGTTATAAAATGCAGCGTGTGACATCAACTACATTGAAAACAGTTTTTGAAGTTCTTTCCTTTTTTACATATTCTTCCCTATTTCTGTTCTGTGGTTAATACCTACACGGTGCATTTTCATCTGCTTAGAAATGGAAGAGAATTGTGAAATACCTTGCAGCTAGGAAATGGTGGGAGATGAAGCTGCCCAGCTGATTTTGTGCATGCTAGGTAATGATTCTTCCACGGAATTTGTTTGTGAGTCCTTTTTCAATTCTTCTTAAACTTTTGGTAAGGCCCAAACTAGTCTGGTTGTGCTGTCCAAACAATGGGTGGGGTTGAAAATCTGCCTGAGAGGACACTGCTTCATGGGGCAGTTCTCTAGAACGGCAGATTTCCGTGGAAATCCCTGGTGCTGTGCAGCGGGGGCAGGCGCGCTGCTGCCCCGTGTCCCAGCCGGTCCCAGCTGTGCTCCTGCCACCTCCCAGCCGTGCTGAGCACTCGTGGCCAGGGCAGGAGCCAGGTGCTCGGTGTCTGTGAGCCTGCGGCAGCACAGCAGCAGTCTTGGGGCTCTCCAAGGGCTGCATCTTCATTTTCTCTGCTGAAACGTGTCGCTGTTGGCAGCAGGCAGTGTTTTTTTCTCCCAAGAATGCCACGATATGCTAGAACTTTGGGCAGCTCTTTGTCCGTGAATTCAATCGTGATCACAGCCCAGCTCCAGCCTGCCCGGAGCGTGTGCACGGGGAATCTGTCGGGCAGGGAGCGGGGACCTCTCCTACTGGGAGCTTCCAAATTGCCCCGTGCAGTGAGGCCCTGATCCTGATTGCAGTCTCTGGGTTCTGCTGCAATATAAAAAAATGATGATGCCAACTCTTAACATTTATATAACTCCTTCAGTCTTCAAAGCACTTTCCAAACACTAATTAACCTGTGGAACGTCCCTTGGGCTGTCACCCCCACCTCGTATGGAACTGTTCAGGGGATGAGGCCACTCTGCAAATCAGTGCCCGAGCGGGACCAGGCTGTGAGGCTGGTTCTGCACCCGGAGCTCAGACCGTCCCACCGAGCTCCGCTGCCTGCCGCTGCCTCTCCCTGGCGGTGCGTCTCGTAACTGGGGCTGAAACACAAAGGCAGAGCTAGAAAGCTGCCAGGGCTTCCCTTTCATTTCAGCCGTCTGCGCTTGATGCTGATGCTGTAATTAGCTCAGGGCTGGATGCTGCGGGCGCTGCTCCCCCGTGGTGACACTGAGACGTCCCAGCGTGGTCGCCCCCAGCCCCAGCCCCCATGGGGTGCCCTTGGCCCCAGGCTGCCCGTGGGCAGGGCAGGGCACGCTGCCCTGGCTGAGGCGGTGGATGGTGCCGCTGGGAGCTGGGAAGCAGCATTCCGGGCAGAAACAGCCGCTCCGCTCTGGTTCAGCGCCCGTGCCTGTGCCTGCAGGGAGCAGCGTCCTCTGGCCTGGCCCCATCTCCAAAGCTGTCTCAGGAAGCGGCTCGGAGGAATCCCGGACAGCAAGCACGCCTTGTCACCTCAGCTGGTGGCAGCCCCATGCCCAGAGAGGGGTTCTGTCCACCCAGGTCAGCTGCCGCAAGGAGAAGCTCTCGGTGTTTTCTCAGGGCTGCCCAGGCGGAGCCCCGCGTCCCGGCGCATCGCTCCTGACCTCCCCGTGCAGGGTCCCCGGAGCCCACCCGGCGCTCACCTGCCTGCAGCTCCACCCCGCTGCTAAAACATTCTGCCTGCCAGCTTCCAGCGCACGATCGCAGCACTGCAAATAGTATTTCCTTTTACCAGTTTTGAATTTCACACATTTTAACATCGCTATTTCCAGTTCTTGTGATTATGAGACACTAAGGTATAAATAAGCTTTGCATTTAATGCCTTTAGATCACAAAGAACTCCATGCAGCTAGAGGTAATTCCTGCCTTTTATGGAGGGGGGAAACCAGAGGTGCGGTGGCTTCGCAAGGTCATAAAAGTGACCAGCGGCAGCCAAGAAGGGGCCCGACATCAAATAACTGCTGTGATCAGCCTTGCCTCACGCACGACCTGGCATATTGTGAGGCATCCTTATAACATTGAAATGAATTTCCTCTTCCTACGGCTGCCTGGGCAGGGTTAACAGAAGACCAGGCACTGCTGTAGGAAATGGGAACCTCCCTGCCTCTCACCTCGTGCCTATCCTACAGTTCCTGTGTTGAAGGGTGAGGAACCTGTGGAAATCCAATACCATGGCAAAGTGAACATACAACTGGTTCACACAGCCCCGCTAACTTTTAAGCTGATTGCTGCGCCAAACAAGAGCTTCCTTCGGACCTCGCCGTGCCCTGCTGCCTTCCCGTGCTCCGGCTGACCCCGTGGGGACACGGGCACGTCCCTGCGTGGCTCCTCATGCAGGGCTGCCCGCGGGGGCTCCGGGGCGCATGGAGCAGCTCTGCTTCCCGCATCCCTCATGCTCACTGCTTGAAATAACAACGCTGAACGGTGTGAGCGGGTGGAAGGAGCTTCCTCCAGCAGCCCTTACAGCCTGTGTTTCGGGGTCCTCCTCCTCGCCTGTATGCTGTCCCTCCAGGCGACCTGCTGGGTGGCTGGGGACCAGCCCCGCACCCGGGGACCCCAGGACGGGCACGGGGCTGTTACGTGGCTGCTGCAGCCACAGCCTGCATGCGAGGAGCCGGAGCTGACAGAGGGCAAGGGCTCGGCAGCACCTCACCAGGAGCCTATAAAAAGCCTTCTGTCACACTGCTTATCGCGAGTGGGTGCCACACGCCTCCTCCTCCGGGGAAATAAGGGACCTCTCGTGCTTTTTTTAGATCCTGGAGGGCAGGGAGAGGGGGTGCCACTCACACGCTGCTACAAATTATAGATCTGATGCTAACAGCTTGTCCTCCTACCACCCACCACCCAGGCACGCTGAGCGGCTGTGGTGGCTGCGAGGGGAGGCGAGCGGAGCCCCCGCTGCCCCCTGCCCAGGGCAGGGATGGGGGTGCCTGCCCCAGGCACTGCCCTGCTCGTGTGGCTGCGCCCCGTCCATGGGCAGCGGCACTGGGGCTGCGGTGTGGCTGCCGCACGGGCAGTCCTGTGCTGATGGAGAGAAGCTGCTGCACATTTAGCAATTAGACATAACGAGGCAGCGTGGATCTGCAGGATCTGTGCAGCGTGGGGCCCTGCAGCGAGCAGAGCAGAGGCCACCCCGAGGCTTTCCATGCCCCGTGCCATCCGCCTGTGCTGCAGTGCCACCGAGGCAGCGCGGGGACACGGGGTGCTGCTGCCCACACGGCGACATGGGAAGTGCTCAGCCAGGTGTGCCACAGCGGATGGAGGGGCACCAAGCACCGAGGAGCCGCCTGCACCGGACAAGAAGAGTGTTTTGGAGCGCTGGTCATTGATCTTAGGGCAAGTCAAACGATGCCGTTTGTACCTAGTGGCCTTTAACAGGCTTGCTGCTGGGTAACATGAAGCCTTCAGCCCATCCAAAAGGAGCTGGAGCAGAGTGGTGCCTATCTAGAAAGAGAGAAGTATTTTTTAAATGAAGCTCAGATGCTGATTTTCCTCAGGATAGCCTGCTACACACCCGCTGAACTGGTGTTAGCAGCAGCAGATGGTGCAGGGGCACCGTCCCACGCCCCTAGCCCCCCGCAGCCAGTTCCCCACACGGGGCCGAGGGCAGGGCTGGGCTGGCTCAGGGCTGTGGTCCTTTCCCTGCAGTGCACTGAAGGACCACAAAATGTGCAGCACTAAATCCTCCTTCACTGGGATTTGCCCAATAAGGGCTAAATCTGCAGGGATGCAATTTCCATTTTTTAAGACAAGAAGAAATAAATGTTCTCGAGTAGCAATAGACCCGAGCACCAGCCTAGCAGGCCTTTGAACATTGCTGTGAGTACTTCTCAGCTGCTCTTCACACAGGTCTGACCACAGAAAATGTCAGGCTTCAGTTACCTAATTAAACACAGATGCAAATAGCAACGCTACTTGCAAGGATACATCTCCCTTTAGTGTTCCCAGGTGCTCCTGGCCAGCAGGAAGGCAGCGACTGCCGCAGCCCAGCCAGGGAGGCAAGCTGGGTTATAAATGCACAGCGAGCACCAGTGCTGGGTGTGGAGTGTGGGGGTGAGGCTTTAGCAGCCTGTGCAGAAATAAATCTGCAGAAAATGTGTTTGTGCCTTGCTGAGTTAAGGAGCAACCAGTCCAGCTATTTGCTGCCTCTTCGCTGGGTCTGTGGCTGGGGGCTGGCAGCAGGGCTCTGCTTTCCTAACAGCCCCTTCCTGAGCAGTGCTGCCTGGGGGAGGTTTGGGGAGCGGGAGCTGAGTGTGGCGGGGTCTGGGGAGCAGGGCTGCTCTGGGGGGTGCTCTGGTGTCTGTGCTGGGAGCGCCCAGGGCTGTGCCGCAGTCCTGCTGCAGGCTGGTGGTGGCTGTGTGCTCGCCTCCCATGCGAGGTGGTGATAGCGCAGGAGCTGTGGCTCCGTGTCACCACCTTTCTGGGAATGCTCACTGGGAGGTAACATGTTCTGTTGGTCGTTGGGTGCACTTTATTTTTTTCCTCCTGGGCTCTGGTTTCATGCAGATCAGTTCACGCTGCTCCCAGGAGGCAGCCGAGGGAGGTTTGCTTCTCAAGGTAGAACTCAAGCCCTGGGAATTTCCCTCTTTGAAGCACTTTTTTTCCTGGTTTTTGTTTCCTTGTGACTTCAGGGTTTTTATGCTTACTCAGGACTCTTCCCTCACCTGCCCATGCAGTCTCTCGGGCTGAGGTGGGTGCTCAGCGAGCTGACTTTCATCCGGAGCCTGCACCGCTCCTGGAGGTGCCAGGCATCCTCCGCTCCCGTTGACTTCAGCCCGCAGGAATGCGTGGCAGGCCCTGCCTTGCACGTCAGCCAGGAAGCGGCCAGCCAAATGAGACGTTCCTGGCTTGTTTTCCTAGAAAAATGGAGCCTTGTGGATTGGCGGTGGATGAGAATATGGGTATGTGTGGCTGTGCCTGTCTGTGCACCCCCGCACCTTGTGAAGCCAGTTTGGTGGGGAGGAAAAGCACCCAGAATTTTAAATATCCAGTAACTTTTATGAAAATGGGAGGCTAGCCCCGAAAAGGAGACCCTGCTAGCCCCTTCCTGGTAGGAATGATGCAACGTGCCTTCGTGAATCTACTTTGACTGGAAAAGCAGGCGCCAGCCTCAGCGATGCCTTCCTCAGGCTGGTGGTGTGATGGTCTCAGCCACCTCCACCACGCTCCTGCTGCGGCACTGCAGGCACTGTGAGACCCCCATGAGCACCACCGCCCCCGAAGCGGTCCCACAGCAGCGTCCTGTCCCCAGGGCCTCTCCCCCTGCCTGGCCCCTCACACCTCGTCCTCGGGGTGGTCCCCAGTCTGTGCTGGCAGCCGGTGCCTTTAAAAGGGAAGCAACTCGTCGTCTTTAGCTTATGAGATCAGAAACAGGAGGATGCTTTTCCCCTGGGGTGAGGACAGCGATGGAGGCAGGCTGCCGGGCAGTCTCGTGTGGCAGGGAGCTGTGGCAGCCGCTCTGCGTGGTGCTGGGTCCCTGTGGCTGGCAGCTCAGCGCAGCCAGGCCGGTACTGCTGATGCTGCTGTGGGGAAGCTGTGCTCCGTCTGCTTGGCAGGGGATGGAAAAAAACACATTTTGCAATGAGTGACGGAATTAAGCCCTGTCTGTCAGGACAGGTGCAGCGGTTGCAGTGCTGCTTGCCGTGCCCTGCTGGGAGTGCCAAGCCCCGCTGTGCCCGGCTGCCACGCGGCGCTGGGAGAAGTCCCTGCTCACTGCTGCTGTGCCACCAACCATGGTGCTGCTGCCGGTCCCTCTGCAGCCTGGGGACAGCGGGGAGCAGCTAAAGGGAGCCCGGGGGCTGGAATGAGCTGCGAGCACGTGAATTCATGGTTCTCAGGCCAAGAGCTGAGAACCAGCCTTGGCTGGGTAGCCCACGCTGCTGTGCAGGGCTCTGGCTCTGCTGCTTGGCATCTGCATTTCTGCTTTCACAGGGGCTTATCTCAAAGCCTGAGCTGCTGGCTAACAGGCATTCTGCACCCACCAGCTGAAGGAGGAGAGAGGCTGTGGCTGCTCTCTGTAAGGATGTCAGGAGGTAAATCTTCCAAAGGAGGAGTGCTGTTACACTGGAGGACTGTGTGCAAGCACAAATGTGCACCAATTGGCTGCGAATAGACCTAGTCAAGAAACCAGAATATTCCTAACCATGCAGTGAGCGAGGGGCTGAAACAGCCTCTGACAGAGCTGCAGGGCCAGAGCCTGCAGGTGCTCCTCCTGGTGCTGCTCAGCTCCCCGCAGCGCGGTGCTGCGGTACGGGGGCAGCGCAGGCACCACGGGGTCCGGAGCCCCCCCAGGAGCGAGGTCTGGGGCCAGCCCTGGCCGTGCAGGCTGCCTGCTCTGTGCTGCCCGCGGGGTGCCTTGGGACGGGCTGCCCCTGCTGCGGGGAGACACAGGGCAGCAGAAAGGAGGAAAGCTTCCTTCTGCTAACACACAATTATGGTTAATGTGGCATGCTGATATTTCCTCGTATTCACCACCACTTTTACTGTGGTAATGCCACTATCTCCTCACCATTAGGTCTCACAACTGCTTTGTGATTCCTTCCCTTTCTCTTTGTGCATCCAGGAGGTGTCTGAGTGCCGGTGAGTTTTCCCCATTATTATTAATAAAAAATGTATTTTCCATAGGCTAGCAGCAAGTAGCTCTGTCTGTGGCTTCGTGCAGTATCTTTTCTCTCCTGCTTTTACTTCATCTCTTCACCACACACACACAGGGCCCTCTTCAACTCCATTAAATTATTGGCTAAAATTATCTTCTTGACCTGCTGATCTGAACCTTTCTGCTTGCTACTCCCACACTGAAACAAGTTTAATGCTTGTGTCCTTCCAAGCTTCTACCTTGCTCCTTTGCTTCCTTCATATCTGCCCTGCCCTCTGCTCCATGCCTGCCTGCTCCATGGCCCTCTGGCCTCTCTTTGTGTCTGCCAAAGCTGGCTCAGGCCCTTTCGTGTCCCCTCTCTGCCTTACCGTAAGGACCCGATGTTGTGCTCAGAGTAATGCAACCAGTGGGGCAGGGCTGCGGCGTTCCAGCGCTGCAGCAGCTGAAGCCGTGAGGCCTTTCCACATCCCTGCATGTTGCCTGCCTGGTGCTTGCACAAGGACGGGCACTGCAGTGCTTGCTGTAAGGAAGTAAAAATGGGCAAAGCACAACGAAACATTTTTCAGCGAAATGTGCAGGTGGAAACATGTCCTCGCATTGTTACAGGGCAGTTCGCTCTTGCTTTTCTATCTGTCCTAGTTTGTACATACCCGGCCTTGTTGCAATAGATCTAAACCAGCATGTTACACTCCTTAGGGCAAGGGCTGTCCATCTCTTTGTTCTGCAAAGCCAGCACGCTTCCAACAATCAGTTAATGTTTCTTGACGTGGAGAGGAGGATGAAGACAGGGTGCATGCTTGAAAGACAGATGTCATTAGAATTCATTGGAAAAAAGGCTGAAGTAAAGCACAGTGCGGTGATAACCCAGATCACGAAACAATGATTTCACTGCTGTATGCAAAATCGCTGTTACATCTTTGGTGAGGACTGACTGGCTGCGGGAGACAAGCCCGGGCTGATGCAGGAGAGCAGAGCGAGCGCTGCTGAGCGAGTCCCGCTGTGCTCCGTCCCGTCCCATCCCTGCCCTGCTCCCGGCTCCATGCCGAGCGCTGCCTCCCTCAGCACGCTGCGGTGCTCCCCTGCAGGAGCGAGGCTGATGCGGCCTCAAAACCCCTGCCTGGAAAGCCCCAGCCAGGCACACGCGGGGTGGGAAGGTTGGGGAGCGTGGCCCAGGCAGCCGCAGGCGGCTTGGAGCCGGAGGAAAGCTGTGTGATACTGCTCCAAGGATGGGATTGTTCTAACACGAAAATTACAGGGCCGTGGCAGGTTTGCTGTGTTGTGACAGCACCTGTAAGTAACTGTGTGTCCTGGAAGCCACTTTGCTCGTCTAGCAAACGTAGCTTGTGACTGTGGTGCTCTCATTGCTGCTTTCAACTTCTTTTCCTGTTTGATTGTTCCCTTAATCAAAAGAAAATGAACACCAATTAAGCTATCTTACAAAGTGTGATTTGTGTCAATTAAGACTGCTGGTGTGCCTTTGAAAAGCAGTGATGCCGAGGCCTGGTTCACGCAGGACATGTAAGAGAAAGGGGTGGATCAAGCTTCTCGAGTAAATGCAGAAAGAGCTGAGCTTGATTAATGCAAATCAAGGTGTTCTTATAAAGTGAGATCCTCCCGTTTGAGATAGGACGGCAGCCTGACGTGAACATTACAGAAATGTTTTGGAAATGCACAGGGTGTGTCCGGGGCTGTGTGTTTATGGGCATGTTCGTGCAGGTTCCCTCTGCAGAGCGCAGCCCTCGCACAGCCCCAGGCACCGCGGGGCAGCGCCTGCCCCAGCACGGCCCGGCCGGCACAGCAGGGCTGCTGCAGGAGGCTTCTGCCAAGGGCCGAGCGTGTGCTCCGTGTTTAACAACAAACACGCTGCTGAACGGCCTGCCTAGTGGGTCATGAACAGGAATTAAATGAAGTGTTGGCATTTGAAAGAAGAGAGATTTGAAGTATTGCTGTGTGTACCTGATCAACCAGGTATTAGAAGATCTTTAAAAGCCGGCCAGCAGTTGCTTTATGGGTGCATGTTGCACGAAGCACTCTTCGTTTTTCCCCTCAGAAGGAGAGGGGCACGGTGACCGAGCACCTCCTTCAGCAGCAGGGTGTCAGCCGCGGGCGGGGGGCTCCTGTGCGCTCAGAGGGGAGCTGAGTGTGGGGCACGCGGCTGCACCAGGGAAATGCGGCCCCGCGGGGTGCTGGAGGCGGCCGGGGAGCTGTGAACCCCGTGGGGTGCGGGAGGAGGCCGTGTGCCCGCAGCACGGCTCAGAGCTTCCTGCCCAGCAGCTGGGCCCCCGCAGCCCCGTGCTGCTTGTCCCTGGGCAGAGCAGTGACCCAGCGGGGTGGCCACGGGGGTGCTCCTGGTGCACGGGGCTGTGAGGAGCAGGGGCTGTGCCGCTGGCCTCTCTCAGGAGGCAGCTGGCTTTCAGAAATTAAAAGCGAACCAGAACGGTCAAAAGGCCTGAAAAGCCAGCAAGAATTACAAATAGGGATTGAAAGCTAAAGAGAGAGAAAATCTTAATTAGATCTCCACCAACCTGTAGAGAAACACATTTGGATTAAAATGAAATGGAGCTTTGTACTCTCTGGGTTTCCGAGCAAGAATGGAAGAGGAATTATTCACAATTGCTATTTGTGAAGCTGGATTGCTTTTTCTGTGAACTTGTCTTTTTAAATTTTCACCTTGTCAGAAAACGGTGAAAAGCTGCTGGGATGGTGTATTTGGGATAGTTCTTATCGCAGGACACGGCAGAAACATTTCCATGGCTGCAGAACACAGGCAGGGTTTCCCATTTAATCCTCTCCTCCCCACGGTAACTCCATTTCTCATTTCGTAGGCCAGCCTGTCCACCATTCAGTAGAGTTCAGCAAAACTTGCCTTCTATTTCAGCACCACAGATATTTTCTCTTTGTGAATATCTATCAATATTTAATACAGTGGTGTCGGTTTTGCCGTAAGATGAGAGGAACTACTCGCAACCTTGAATTATACATGGTGTGTCTGGGGGAAGCTGCGGAGGGTTTTCTTTTGGGCCCAAAGCTCTTCCAGTTGATCTCCAGGACCTGCGACTTGAAATCGTAATCATGGATGAGCACCAGAAGAAGCTCAACCAAAGACACGAGGGAAGGCCCCGCAAAGTGAGGTTCAAAATATCATCATCCTACAGCGGTCGAGTGCTGAAACAAGTCTACGAGGACGGGCAGGAGCTGGAGCCCCCGGCCAAAGAGCAGTCCCGGCGTTTCCTCCGGCACAGCTTCGAGCCGGGGAACCGCCCGTGCGCAGGGGACGCGGCAGAAGGCAGGCTGTGCCCGCCAGCCAAGCTGAGTGCCCAGCGGATCAGCATATTCAAAGAGGATCAGAAATACAGCCTCGCCAGCACCTCGCCTCTCTTCAGCAACTGCCCCCCCAGTGCCGGCCACTGCAGGGTGAGTAACGCCCAGCCCCGGCTTCTGCCTGTTCTGTAGTGAGATGCAGCATTTCCGTGTGTTTCTATGCTGAGCAATCCTAATGCATCGAGAGCAGTCAAAAGTAAGGTGGATATTATCTTAATTGGTTATATTTTAAACATAAAAGTTGCATGATTTGAGCTGGCAAAAAGGTTGGTGCCCCTGGCAGCCTACCTGTGAGCCTCAGAGTGAGTCATGTGCATCCTCTGGAAACTCAGAATTGCCCTACACCTGCTCTGAAAATCCCACCCTAGTTTCACTGGGTACGTTATTAACATCTAATTAACACCACTGATATAGAAGTGTCCTTTTGGCCATAATAAAAAGCAAGTACACATGTAATATGTTAAATTGATTCATATGCGGGGATTATGTTCATTTTCTTGCTCTGTCAAATTAAACTTCTGTTATTTTTTCCTGCCATTTGTTTTTATCAAACCTCTCTGTGCCAGCCAAACAACCCATGTAACAGTGTGGTGCATCGGTGCTGCTGCTAACAACCACGTTACCCTGAAATGCAAACTCCAAATGAAGTGTGTTATTGATATATTGATGTAATCAGCAGATTTGTGAAATTCAAGGTGGGTCTGCTCAGAAAAAAATGATAAAAAGGAAGACAGCAAAAGGTAGCTAGCTTGTTCAATCAATATAGCAGGCCTTTCCCTGGCAGACACCTCATCTCAAATCCAGTTCAGACTGAATGATGAGCAGTTGTTATTCAGAGACTGGTCTGTTCTTTGCCCAGGACACCCCTTGCAGACACCATCCCAGTCCTACACTGGCTGCTTGGTGGTACTGCCCCAGTTGCTAGCAGAAAGGTCAAGAATTAAGAATGTCTCCAGGGAGAAATTTGAGTACGCCAACAGCTGAAACACACAGAAAGTTGTGCCGTCATCTGCTGTGGTCTCTTGAATAGACACTTTGACCACAACTAAAGGGACTTGGGAGTGCTTTAGAAAGTGTTTTATGTCTTAGTTTAAACACATTAAAAGTCTATTGGTGCTAATCAAAGTTTCAGAGTTGCATGTAGGAACACCAGACTGCTGATACTTGAAGTATGTTTAGTTGATACGCTGGGCATCTAGTTTAACCAAAAATATCAAACCACTACGAATGCCTTTTGCCCAAAGACAGAGCACTTATGTGATCCTATCTATACCATTAATTTGTTCTGCATTCTTGGGTAATACTCATCTCTATTCCCTAGTCTTCCTAACCATAAGTACTTTGAGTAATCATGCTATCCAATATCTGTTTTGTTTCGTATCAACATGCACTCAGTATTTGGAGACACCACGTCTGCATAAGAAATACGAGGTGTTTAAAGCCCTCTGCCAACGGGCAGGGTTTGAGCTCGCTGTCCCTCCATGCCTCTGCTGGTGCAAGCAGCAGGTGCCCGGTTGCCAGCAGAGCCATCAGCCAACCTGCGTTGGATGGTGGGAGTCTGTCACGGCATTTTCTTAGGAGAGCATCTCCTTTTGCATCACTTCTTGACAGACGCTTATACAGAGTGAAATATGAAGAGTGTGTAAAGCAATAGGCTATGGCAACTGCCATATGATACCTGGTAAAATGCTAAGGGAAAGAGGGACCAGGTAAGCAAAATGCTGCTTTCAAAATGTGTTTGACCAGATCAAGGTTAGTTTAAAAATAATTAGAAAAGAATGCAAATTCGAGTTTCCCCATGGATGGGTATTTAGACTGGCTGCTAGGATTAAAATTTGACATTAGAACATTAGAAAATGAGCTTTTTTTTTTTTTTTTTTTTTAAATCATCTGACCACTTTGCCAGCATTAATGGCCTGTCTTTGCATCTCTCCTCCCCTGTGCCCCTGTGTGCACCGTGCTCTGGAGGGCCGTGGGAAGCTGGCCTGTGGGGCAGAGCCAGCCTAGGGGTGGCCAGGCAGGAGGGAAATTCTTCTGGGAACCCAGGGGTCGGCAGTGCTTGCAGTGGATTCATACGGGTGGGGTGTTGATTAAGATCCTTCTACAGGCTTCCCCAGTCATAGATTTTGGTAAGATCATCATCTACACAAATAACCTGAAAATCATCCGTGCACCGATGGACCAGAAAGAGCTCATGAGAAGAATCATCCAGACTGAGGGAATAAATGACTGGGCCTTCATATACCACGAAAGGAAAGACAGAATTGGCACTGGACATAAAAAAGAGGTGGAGAAAAAGGTTGCCTGCAACCAGTATATGCAGGTAAGTGCATATATAAACAAAATTGCTTTTGTTCCCCAAGGCTTTTGGGTCTTGCAGCCCCAGTCAAACAGCTCAATATTCCCATCCAAGCCCCATCCATGTCTGTAGCTGACACTTCAACTACATTTGGATTAAAAGCATCACTTTGTTCCTCTTCCAACGTGGAGATAACTAATCAGTGCTGCAGCACGGTTTGCACTCTGGGGACAGCTGCTCTGTTTCCAGCGTCCTCATGTCTCCCACTTGATGTTTCCCTCGGAGATCGCTGACATTTATGTCGTTTGGCTTAGGTCCATCTTTCTTCACTCTCTCCCAGCGGAATAAGAGCAGGCCTGAGTTTCTCCAGCCTGACAAGGCTAAACACAGCTGCCGTGTGGCTGAGACTGCCCGAGGCTAAAATTTTAATATCAGCTGAAATAGGATTGTGTCTTCCCCTTATTTTCTCACGGGTTAGTCTTTGTTGGTCAGAATCCCAATTAGTCTGACCATAATTTGATCCCACAAAACAATGTTGTCATGCAGGGTAAATACCAAGCATTACAAATTTGCCAACCTGAAACCAACCTCCTGTGCATAATGCAGGTTGCCTTGGATGCTCTGCAGCCATGAGCCTTGCTTGGGGCTCACTGACGTAAAGTCCCCGTGAAAAGTGAGAACAACCCTGAGAAGCTAAGCAGCCTTTTTGTCCTTTGTCAGTATTGAAATAAACATAATTTTCAGAAAGAGGGCTTTGACATCAAAGCCAAGATTCATCCCATCTACTGAGAGAATTGCTTGTCTGAGATATTTGGGAACAAAGAGTAAAATCTCAAAGAACCAAGACTGTGGATGTTTTTTTCCAGAATAGTTTTGGATTCTTTATGCACTGGTAATACAAATATTCAATGAGATGACCAAACCACAGGAAGGTTATTCTCCTGAGAAGTCAACTAATTTGGCCTGTCAGATTACCATGTAGGCACGATGTAAAGCATACCCAGCACCAACTCCCGTATCTTAGTTAAGCCTCATTCTGTTCTGCTGGGTAAGGCAGCACCGCGGCACAGGAATGATGCAGGCCACTGAACTGACACCAAAATGGTGATCCTGTGCCCGGGTATGTGCTTCCTGCTGCAGATATTCAATCACTCCTGGGCTCTGTGGAAGTAGTGAATTTTAAGCTGAGAGCAGAAAGAGGCTGGCAGCCCTGGGGCACGTTGCAGGCACAAGCGGAAACCTGAGAGAAGCTGTGCGTGTGTCAGTGCTGGGGGACTGGCGAGGGCAGAGGGTGAGGAGCAGTGCACAAGGAAAGGAAGCGTGGCTTAACGCAGAGCTGGTAAAACGGCCACATTAAGAAACGACAGGAAGATGGGGAGCTATGCAGACCCTTGCAAGAGGAGAAAAGCTGAATTTCAAAGTATTGTGTTTCAAACCCAGCCACATTAACTTTTCATTTTGCAGAAGTATCCACAAATTGTCCCCAGACACACAGGAGCCTTTACCTTGGAGATCTTGCTATAGAGAGACAAATGCTATTGGCAGAGTGGTGTGTCAGGAACCACGATTGCTTTAAAGACCAGAGGAGAGAATTTCCTGCTTTCAGCTCTTACTGTGTGATGTCTGATACTGAGTACAGATTTTGTTTGTGATCTTTCTGTTGCAGGAAGGAGATGCTGAACACGCTTGTTCCCAGTGTAAAGGATCAGGCTCTGCTCCTTGCTCGCTGTGCCATGGAAGCAAGTTTTCAATGCTAGCAAACAGATTCAGAGAGTCCTACAGGGCTCTCCGATGCCCAGCTTGCAATGAAAGCGGCGTGCAGCCCTGCCAGATCTGTGCTGCATGACCAGAGCTGCAGCAGTCCACAAGCACTGCACCGATACTTTGTGGAGAACTTTGAATTATTTCATCTTCAAGCAGCCTTGCTCTAACAGAAAGTTTTTTAAAGATGAGAAAGGCGCCTTACACACGTCTCACCGTAATGCGAACACAGCACCTCTGCTACCAGCTGTTCCTCTTGTTTGTTACACACATCTGTCCAGCTTTTTAATCAGCCCAGACCCTGCTTTGCAAACATGCTGCTTGTAGCCCTGTGGGGTGAACGTATCCAGGCTGCTACATGACAAGATCTGCGTAAATGTCTCCTGCATCAGCAGCTCGGCCTGGGTCTGCTGGCACTGCCCGTCAGCGCTGCTGGGAGCCGGATCCCCCCAGCAGGCACCGTGGTAGCGCAACAAAAAGCAGCAGAAATAGGCGCAGGTTGGGCACGTCGTTAACAGTCAGGGTGTGAAGTGTGTTTGTATGACAGCAGGGCAGAACCAGAGTGGTGCCTCCGCTGGGTTTTAATGTGCTGAACATTTTAACATTACACCATCTTTTGCGATTAACTCTGAACTTGCCTTGCAGTGTCACAAGTGCTTCCCGAAGATTTTGCTGATTCTTACATCTGCTTTTATGGACACAGTGATTCCTGTGGGGTCTGATTTATGGGGGAAAACTGAAAACTCTTCCCAAATCTGGAGCTATTAAAATGCACAGTAATTTATTATTATAAATAGAAGGTAATGAGTTTTTGGCCTACTTATGAGGAAGTGCTGAACTAAAATTCCCCTCTCCGATGCTCAGCACTTTTCAGGATCAGGCTGGTGGTGAGCAGGATTTTTGTTGCTTAATATTAATCCCATGTTGTAATCTGCAAGAGGTAAACTCTAATTAGTTGAGGTGAAGCAATGATGCTGAATACTTTGCAGGCTGCCACTGGTGGTGCAGAACACAAGGGCTTCAAAAGGTGGAGGCAAACGGGGGAAACGTCTTTTTTTTTTTTTTTTCTTTCCTCCCTCCCCATAGCCTTAAATCATTACATTTCATATTCATGAGTAATGGTAATGCAGCCTTAACTTGCTTATTACCGCTGAGACTGAGGAGTTACGAGGCTGCTCGCCCGTTCTCGGTGCTGAGGCTGCACGCCGTGGCAGGGCGTTTATGGCCAGGTTTCTGCTTCTCTATGGGAGGCTATAAAACCTCTCCCCAGTACTGGAATCACTAGAAATAACGCCCTTTTAGCTCTTAGACTTCCACGTGTCTCCTACTGAAATTTTTCAGTGGGTACCAGGGGTTTAATTACAAATAAACACAAACGTAACCGATGCCGGATTCGCTTCATTTATCGCCAGGCTCTGTGTGTACCCAGCCAGCAGCCCCCCCCCGGGCGGCTCCCCCCCGGCGGGCCCGTCTGATCGCTGCCGCTCCCGTTTAGAACTTGGGCAGCCTCAGATAAGGAGGAGGCGAGCAGGCAGTGCTGCTGCCCGGTACTTCCATGTTTACAGCAAAACCAGGCGCACACACGCGTTTAGGCAGCGTGTTCATTGTCCTCCAGCCACCACCGTCGGGGCAGCGCCTTCCCGGCCGCAGGGGGCCCGGGGCAGGTGCCGGTGTCTCCAACAAGCGCTGCGGTTCCCCACGGGCAGCTCCATCCCCCCCGGGGCTGCCCCGGGGCCGGCCCCGCAAGATGGTGGCGGTGCGGGGCGGGCCCGCGGGCGGGGCAGGAAGGGGCGGCCGGGCCGTGCCGGGCCGGGCCCCGCCATGGGGGTGACGGTGGAGGTGCACCGCGTGTACCGCTACCCCTTCGAGCAGGTGGTGGCCAGCTACCTCCGCAAGGTAACCGCGGCCGCCGCGGGGCTGCAGCGCCTCGCAGCGGGCAGTGCCCGGTCCCCATCGAGGCTCGGGGCTCGGGTGGGCGTGCGGGGAGCGCTGTGCGGGGCGGGGGCGGCGGGGCGGGGGGCAGCGGGGCGGGGGGCAGGGGGCAGAGCTCCGTGAGGGGCTGCTCCGTGAGGGGCTGCCCCCTGCAGCTCCCCCTGCACGCCCCCTGTGCACGCTGCTCTCAGCCCCGGCCCCCGAGCTGTGCATCAGGGCTGCCCTTCCTGCTGGTGCTTTCCCTGAGCAGTAGCACAGAAGTAGGGGTGAGGTGTGATCCTCATGAAAAAATGGTGCTGGGCGTTTGCCCTCCCGCTGTGACCAGCTTTTGGGAACACTGAAGTGAAAAACAGGAGCGGGCCCCATGGCGGTTGGTCCGGCCACAGGTGTTTAAACATTAACCACAGGAGTGAATGGGATGGTGTGGGGATAGCGCAGGGTGTTTCCTTGGCACAGAGCCCCGGGGGTTTGTGACCGTTCTCGTCAGGACAAGAAGTCTGCACAGATGTTGGCTTTGGGCTGAATTTGCCCTTGCTGCAACCAGCGTGCAGGTGAGGAAGGCCATGCCCGTGCTGTGGGCAGGTGCCGGCTCCCAGGTGCCTGCTAGCAGTGGCCGGGCTGTGGTGGAGCCGATGCTGAGGGGAGCCGGGAGCGCGTCCACTCCCAGCAGAGCAGAGCCCGAGCCCCGGGGGAGCAGCCCCGGCCCAGCAGCGCTGGGTGCCGGCCGGCAGCGAGCTCCTCACGGCCTGCCTGCCGCGGGCACAGCCGCCTCCTGGCAAGGAGCTCTGCGCTCAAACTGTCAGGCCATTAACAATGGGATCGGTTTTATGGCTTGTGGTAGGAGCACAAGGCTTTAATCCAAGAAATAACAAGCTATTTTTTTGCTGAAAGCTTCTGAAGACTGCGTTGAAACTTGCTGAGGTCACCAGGCTTTTGCGGGTGGTCTCAGTGGGGTCAGTTTCCTGCCTGCGCTGTCAGTTTCACGGGATAATGACTGAGCAGGTACATACATCTCTAAAAGATGTGGCGTGGTTTTTTTAATTGACTGCCTCATTTTTTCTGGTGTTCGGCTCATTATAAAGGGGAACCGAATCCCTGTGGTGGTGCCTTGGCCTGTAATGAGGACCAAATATGTTTTGTGTGGAACTCTTACAAAGGAAAAATTCAAAATTTCTTCGCAGAATTTTGCGTAAAAATGCTTTGTCTGGAATCCTTCTATTTCTCTTCTGTTAATCATCTACAGATGTTCTTTTCTTGTCCTAGCACAGGACTTTAGAAAGATGCATTTAAGGTTTCCTTTAAAAACAGAAAAAAAAATGGCAAAAGAAAATCTTTTTTGCCCTGCTGCAGAAAGCCTGAGCTGTATAGTTGCAAAGCTTGGGTAGTCAAATCTACTCACCATGTAGTTTAGACTGCCACACTATGGCTGACTAATGGATGTGCTTTGAAATATTAATTTGAACGCTTTGAATGAACTTGGAGAAGAACAGGCAGGAGGCATCTTTTGCTGGTTTTTGTGAGTGTTTGGGAGCTAGCCTCAGAAGAGAAGCAGGGTTAGTGCTTTTCATTGTGAAAGATACGAACCAGAGTAGAAATACACACAGAAATTGTGGTCTGTAGTATACATCTATGTGAGTTAAGAAGGGCAGCTGGAGGTGAACAGTGAGGCTGATTATGGCAGCCAGAGGCACAGAGCAGAGAGGTTAAAATAATCCTTGTTTGTATGTGCCAGCAAAGCGCATCGCTTGCTTTTAACCGGGAATTCTGTATGAGTGAAGGATTGGTGTAGTTACTCATAAATCCCGTAGTTAAAGTTGATTTTCAGTGCTCCTGATCCTGTTCTTTCTGTCAGGGTTCTGCGAGTTGAACCACTGAGTGCTGTTAAATTGCGGTAGGGTGGGAAGGTGCAACGGGGCTTGCTCTGAGAGGAGACCACAGTCAGGGTTCCTCAAGGGCATGTTTGTGACAAGTCATCTCCTGGCTCGCAGAAGTCCCACATATTGCCTGTACTGGGGCGTTTTCTGTATTGACTGCATCTTACGACCTCTCTCGATTGATCACAGAAGTCAAGAGGATCACTCTGACTCTGGACGGCGTTGGTGTGTTTTGTTCCTCACCCCCTGCAATCCTCGTCCCCCTTACACACCTCTCAGGTTCGGTTTGAAGCACTGCTGCCCTCCGCAGCAAAGTTTTCACCCAGCCTCTCTAAAAATGTGCCCTGACCGCAGAGTGCTTCCTCCACTTTGATAAATCAGTGGTCATCAGACGGACAGCCTTCTGCCTCAGATACTGAGGTGTATACTTGTACGTCAGTTCACAAATACCCTGGAAAACATTCTGCCTGTGTCCTGCATTTCTCGAGACACAGGATCCAAGTCCTGCAGCACATGGCAGCCGTGAAGCCCTGCAGATGCTGCCTACATGTCTAAGCCCTGCCATAGCTCCTGGTGGCGAAGGGCAGGGGCAGGTAGTGGCCCAGCTCCATCCCTCCTCAGGGACGAGGTGGACACGTGGTGGTCTGCAACGACAGCCTTCTGTTGTGTTACACTTCTTGGACAACTACAGCGCAGGGGAGGAAAAATCCCCCGGGCAAGGTGTGAAAGGAGCTGAAGCACTTCCCATGTCCCTGGGTCCTCACACCCAGCCTCCAAGGCAGGAGCTGCGCTCCTGGGCTGGCAGGGGAGGGCTCGCTGTGCCCCGGCACGGTGCGGGGCCAGGAGCTCTGCTCGGCTCTGCCCTGCCCTGCTCTGCTCTGCTGCAGGGGCCGCTCGGGTGGGGAGACCTCACCTCGGGCTGAGCCCACCAGCAGTAACTCAGGCTCAGTTCAAGTGTGACAGATTGATTTGTATTTGAAATAAATGTATCCGGGTGTGAGAGGCCTATGCATGTATTGATTTTTATCGCAGTAAGTAATCTACACAGTGGGTTTGCTAGAATTTTTTTTTTTAATTCACGTTTATTCACAACCACCACCTTTCCAACCCAGTAATAAAGTGAAGGAATGTGGAAAGGTTTAGCTGATTTCGCAGTGTCACCGCTTCATTTCCTTGGTGTTGGAAAAGAAAGAATCAGAATATATATGAATTTAAATATTATTATTTTTCGCAAGTCTTTGAAGCTGTCATTTTGATTTATGTGGGCTCCATTTGATCTTGCATGTAAAACCAGCCCTTCATTGCTTTGAAATACTTCATTTTTGTACAAATCATTATGTGTAACTGCAGTGATTTCTCTCTGCTGCTAAACACAGTGCTGCTTTTAAAGGTCTGCTATTTCCCTCAAATAACTTCGAAGAAACATCACTGTGGTTAGAAACTGCTGCTTTTGATAAATGATCTGATGCATTCCAGTTAGGAAGGGTATGTAGGGTCTCAATTCCCTGGATTCAGAGTAATGACTGATGGAATCAATTCTGTGTTGGTACTTGTAGAAACAATCGATACATTTGCAGGAAGACCGAGTAGGGGCACAGGAATTACTCCCTTTTTAATTGTCACATTTTTGCAAATGGGGAATGGAAAGCTTCAATTTCAGTAAGCAGCGAAATGTGGCAGTAAGTGTGGTGACTGCTCAGACACTCCCTGTGCTGGAAATGCAGAGGGATTTTCTGGCTGTGGGACTCAGCTTTGGAAATGCTGTTTGCGGGTGCCACGTTTGTGCACTAAGTCTCTAAAACGGACTCAGCGTCTTTGAGAAACACACACGGCTGGCAGTCACAGAAAAAAAAAAAAAAGTATTTTAAGGACAGTCAGCTTCACAGCTTCTGCTGTTGATGATTTGTTTGGGGTCTTTTTAGAGTGACGGAGGGACAGACGGCTCTAAAATGAGCACATCGGGAGTCTGCCTCCTCGGAGGTGTTCGGGACCTGTCTGGATGTGGTCCTGGGTGGCCCTGCCTGAGACGCCCCAGGGTCCCTGCCAACCTCAACCCTCAAGGCACTGGGGAAGCACGGGAAGGCAATTTACTGAGGGAACTCGTTGGAACTGCATGAATGTCCGCCGTGGATGAGCAGCGGGGGTTCCGAAGCCCTCAGCGGGGCTGGGCACGGTGCCCGGGGTGTGGGGGCAGCCCTGTGAGGAGCGGGTACGGCAGGGCTGGGGCTCGCTGTGCCCTGCCCGCAGCTTTAGGTCCGCGGGGAGTGGGGCCGTGCAGGGAGGCTGCGGCTGGCGGGGCTGCTCCTGTGCCTGGCAGGCTCCCCAAGCCGCTACATCTGCCCGTGGGCCTCTCGTGTTATTTCTTTTTCTGAGCCGTGTAGGAGATTGAGTCTATGTCTGTTTAAGGACTCGGGTAATAGAGCCTGCTATTTAGTGACAGATTTATGGAAATGGTTCCGTGTTTCACACGGTTGGGCCTTACAGCGGGAGTTAGGTTGATAATGCCATGACGCCAGTGCTGCCACTTCACAGCAGCGAGTTGTGGGGAAGGCTCCAGCTGCTGTGCAGAACAGGACTTGAAAACCTTGCGCTTTTAGAGTCAACTTCTGTTCTGCAGCGAGAAGCAGGAGAGCTGGGTTGTAGAGCAGCCTGCTCTGAGTTGTCGACCTTTTTGGCCCAGAACTGAAGATTTCATCAGGATTTTGGAGCACCCGTTGTTACACATCGTAGTTGCGTTACCCAAACTGATCTGGTCTTAAAATGCAATTTCTCCACCTTTTCTGAAGCTCCCTGTTGTGTTCAATGCTGATTTTAATTTGGTGTTCAGCATTTCTCCAGCCTGGCATTTTTTTTACCATGGATGTTACGGTAACTTTTCAGCATTATTTGAGTTCAATAAATTTTCTTGTGCTTTACATTTTAGATTTTGTTATTGACCTGAGTGTTGATTGCTTTGTGCAGTGGAAGTGAGGTCCTTGTAGCCCTGTCCCTCTCATTTCTGTTCTAATCTTACTAAGCTGGTCTTACCGAATTCTTCCTGATCCGAATGGAGTCTGCAGGCTGTTGATGCGGAGCAGCCTGTACCTGTTGAGAGAAGCGATGTGACTGCGTTGGGCTCTCCGCGTGGCAGGCAGCCCTGCGCTGTTACCCACGTGGCGAGCAGTGATGTTTACTCTGTGCATTTTTATCCCAGTACCCCAGTCCCATGGACAAACACGTCACGGCTGTAGAAACAGTGGAAGAGAAAACAGGTAAGCTGCCTGACTTTTCTTAAAAAGCTACCTAACGCTTCTCATAGCCTTCAGTGTTAACTATTGAACAGCTTTATTTCAGTAGCAGCTGGGCACTGCACACATCCAGCATGCAGGACTCCTAGGCTAAGTGAGACTGAGAAAATATTTAACCTGCCCCCACAAGCATGTGTTTTAGCTGGATTAAGCATTTGGATTTTCAGTGTATTCCGGGGCTGTCAGAGATGGCTGCCTACTTTTCCTGCAGCACGTTCTTCTGCTGTGCGTTTCCCTGGCACTTCTGTGACGATTTCCAGCCGTAGTGCTCTGCAGACCAGGGGTAAGGCAGCTGGAATTGAGCTCGGTGAGCGCTGGGGTCAGGCCTCAGGCGCTCCGCAGGCACTTCCCTGCCTCGCTGTGCAGGTCCCTGCCCGGGGGACGTGTCACTGTCCCACTGCATAGCGAGGTGGTTCCAGGGCCCAGCCACCTGCACGGTGGCCCTGTAGGGTGCTGGCAGTCAGCTGGTGAACCCGGACCCTCAGTCTGCCCCTTATCAGGGTTCCTGGAATACCAAGAGTTAGACATTACCAGTTCCCAGTCGTAGTGACGGGCAAATAAACGTGCTCAGGTCGGAGCATGGTTAGCAGATGAGGTGCGGTGGTCCTGCACAGGCTGTTTCCCATTGCTGAGGTTGCAAGATGCGTTTGCAGTCAGGCACTTCAAGTAACGTGCCTGTGAAGTATTAAACTATTGTTCCACCACGTGGGAATCAAATACCATAGGACTTTGCACAGTAATTATTCCCTTCTTCTAAATACTGGATTAGCGATTGAATTCTCATTTGGAATGGAGTAAGAACTTGTTGACTCTTAAGTCTTAGTCCCAAGTGCTTGTGGCTGCTCTTTGTCGTACTTTTGGAGATGTCTTCTGCCTTGCAGCTCAGGGTTAGCGGTGGCCCTTAGTGAGGTTGTTGAGATTAAAGCAAACAGAACATTAGTGCTGCCCTGGCATTTTTATCAAAGGGAGTAAACCACTCGTCTTGGAGATGCTTTTCTGCTCTCTCTTGCATGGAGATGCTTCTTATTATTTATGTGATGTGTTTGTTCCAGTCCTGAAAACCAAACCCCATGAAGTTTTCATTTCACGGACCCAACCAAATGCTGTTTGAGAACACACTCTTCCATCTCTGACAAGTCTGTAACCTGGGCTGCCTGCCAGTTGGGTTCTCGTGTGGTACTATCCCGAGGTTTCTGTTCTTGATCTGGGTCATTAAATATTAAAAGGCAAAGTGGTTCTAAAAGCCAGCCATTTTCTGAGATGGTAAATAACTGTAATTTGTTTCCTAATAGATAGTTTTGTCCTTGTCGCTGCTCCAATTCAATGCAGAAATAAATGCGTAAGGAGACACGGCGGCTCTGCAAATCATGTGTGCAGTACGTCTGCCCGGAGAACGAGCTCGAGAATATAAATCGGGGCGAGGGTAGAAATAAAGGGAAGCTTCAGGCTGCACATGGCCCGGCAGCTCAGGGGCCCGAGCGCTTCCCTCGCCCCAGCCAGCGGCGCGCTGCGGGACAGGGCAGGACCAGGACGGTCCCTGAAGGCTGGCACCGGCACCAGGACCAGCCTGGCACTGCCTGCTGCGGGGCTTGGCTGCCCAGGAGCACAGGAAGATGCTTGTGCCACGCTCTGTGAGGGTGCCTGGGTGCAGCGCTGGGTGCTGACCCCTCCTGAGGCAGTGCCCATAGCAGCCTTGCTTACAGCCCTGTCTGGCAAGCAGCAGGCGTACTCTGTTATACTTAGAAAAAAAAAAAAGTAAATAAATCAAAACCCTACTGCATTGCTAATTTGCCAACATTTCTGCTTGCACATTTGCTGTCTGTGAAGTCTTGCAACTACTTTTTTCTTTTTTTTTGAAAAAATGGTAATATCTGCTGCCGTAACTCTTCCCTTCTGCTTGGCTTTTACCAACAGATTTGTCTACAGGGATTGTTTACCGGAGGAGAATTGCAACGTGCAAGAATGTAATTCCTGAGATCCTGAGGAAGGTAACTGCTCGGGGACGTTCAGTCAGGTTGTGAAGTGCCTGCTTGTGGTTTATCTTGTTTAACGGGATCACGTTTCTTAATGATATTTTCTTTTTGTTAGAAAAGTTACTTTTAAAGAGAAGCTGAGAGAAAAATGTTCCCTAAGAACCGATGTAACTGGAATGGGCAAACCTGTAGCCTTGAGTAGAAGGAGATGTAAATGGTGCTGGTGGTTGCCTTGCAGGTGGCAGCAGGCTTTTACCTTTCCTACCTGGAAAAAGTAAACCCTCGTTAAGCTGTCACCTGGGCCTCAGTGAAAGGGCAGCTGTTCCCCCGCTCCCCCTGTAATAATCCTGTTGCTGCCAGCTGCCCCGATTCTCCTGTGGTAGGTGGTATTTTTGTAAAAGCCCAGTGTCCCAGGACTCAAGGGGGAGAAACTGCACCTGAAGACTCAGTGAGAAGGCAGCTGATAACAAACACCGGGCAATATTTCGGTGCCGAGCTCCTGTTGGATGTCTGATCCGTGACTTGGACCACGCTGGGCCGTTGTCTCCTACGAAAAGCCACTCTGTAAGGGAACTCAGAGGGAATTAAAATAATGCTCAGTGTGCCTCTACCATGTTGCAAGTTAAACGTGGCATCGCAGAGTCCCTGTAAGGAGGATAAGGTGTGAATCCTTAAAGGCTGTGGGAAATGCAAGGACCCGGGGTGTGCAGTCCCGTGCTGTTTCAGTCCCGTGCCTGGTGAGAGCAGTCCTTTCCTCACAGTTTGTGGGAGAGGACTAACCTCGATTTATTATTTGTTTGTTGCAGAGTATCTCGCAGCATACAGCCTGTATACACAAAAGTATGTTTATGTTCGTGCATGGGTAAATAACTGTTTTTCAAGGCCTGCATGCTTCAAAGTATACATAGCTCTTTTTCCTGGTACTCTGAAGACTCTGTGTGTTTTTGCCTCTAAACATGTGTTTGTCTCTTCCAAGCCTCATCCGCCAAGGAGAACATATCATTGCCCTATACATGCAGAATTAAAATAAGCCGATGGTGAGATTTCCATCCCTTCCGCAGCCCACGTTGCCAGATAAAAGCCTCGCAGGTTGAGTGGGCTCTAGAGGAGGCGGCTGGGGCAGGGCTGCCAGGGGCGTGCAGGGGGGCAGTGCCCGTGGCCCCCCCATCCCCGTGCCCCCCCCATCCCCGTGGCCCCAGGGGGTGGCTCGCAGGTAACCCCGCGGGAGTGGGCTCTGTCCCCCTGGCTGTGAGGGAGCTGTCGGCAGCAGGGCAGGGGACACAGACGGTCAGGTAACTTGGTGCCGAGCAGTCCTGCGAGTCCGGCTGGGGGCTGAGCAATCCCCAGGAATTTTGGAGCTTTTGCATGGCCTCCAGTGTGTGCTGAGGAGGTTGGCTCTGCTCGTCAGCGTGAGCCAGAGCTGATGTCCCCTCCTCAGTAGTCCTCAGTCTTACCCCCTGAGGCTACGAGTGTATGCCAGGTACTGAGAAGTGCTTCTACCCTCTCAAAATGCTTTTTTTTCTGTCTTTTTTTTCTTTTTTCAAAGCACTCCAATTCTTTTACTTGCAGGTCAGTGCCTTAAAAGTGCCCAACATCCACCTGGAAGAGGAATCATGGCTTAATATGCAGAAAAGAAATATGTCTATGAAAACTCACTGTCTCACATGGACACAGTATGCGTCCCTGAGTGAGGAGTCTGTCTTCAGGGAGAGCTTGGAAAACCCAAACTGGTGAGTGCCTGTGTGCCTGCTCCAGGCTGCTGTGGTCTCCTGGCCTGAAAAGTGTTTTCTGTTGCCTTTTGAATGCTTGGAAGGGTCTGAATAACAATTCTTTGCTGAGTCTTGACTGTGTTTAAAGCAGCTACTATAAATGTTCTGTGGCTTTCTGCTGGCTTCTTCAGATGCTGGGCTAGGTTCTCTGGCCAGAGCACAAATAATTGTTGGAAATTAATTTTCCATGTGCTCCTCTGCAGTCATAGAAGGCTGCCCCGCTGTTTCTGCACAGCAGGCACAGCCAGAGCATTCACTTTGCTCTCATGTCTACCAGCAGATGCTTGGCTAGCAGTTTAAAAATTATCAGCTACCTCCTGCTTGCCAGTCGTTGGCACGGAGCGCTCTTGCTCCCAAACAATTTTCTTTCTCTGGTGTTTGGCCCACCATGACCCAAAGGTGTAAGCTGGCATGGGACTTTGCCTGCGAGAAAGATAGACTTGTGTTTGTGCTGAGTGGAGCACAAAAATGTCTTAATGCATGTTTATGACAGGGTAGGAGTGGAATTTCTAACTCCTGCAGCAGTGAAACGAGCAGCTATGTAATACATGCAACTGTCTTTAAAAATAGATCTGTTTCTAGCTGATGTCAACCCCATTAGTTTTTACTGTGCTCTGGTGTCCGCTGTAATTAGTCATTACTTCTGCCGTGTGATGTTCCCTGGGAAGTGTGGCAGGGCTGTCCAGCAAGGTCTGCCTGGCTTCTGAGAGCTCTCAGGATGCTAAAGAAAAAAACCCACAACTTCAGACAAAATTCAGTTTTGGGGGTTCAAGCAGTTTTGAAAGCCCAGTGCTGGGACTTTGCTGTTTAGGGATATGTTCCTCTTGTTTTTTAAATCATGGTGTTTCAGAAGTTTGCTGAGCCCCCCTGTCCCTGCACTGCAGCCCTGCAGAGGGATGGGGCCTGTCCCACGGCTCCCAGTTTCCCTGCACCAGCACGGCCTTGCAGCTGTAGGTGTTGGTGCTGCTGGTGCAGACACTCGGGCTGCCTCGGCTGGTCGGAGCCCCCTGCCCTGTTTTGAGGCCTGCTCCAGGTTAGGAAGGATGCTGTCCTCGGCGTGTTTCTGCCTCCCCATGCAGGAGAGCTGCCCATGGAGGCAGGCACCGCTGCTTGCTCTGATCCTGAGGCAGACTGGCACTCGGGAAAGCAGAGAAGTCCAAACCCGGCTGTGTAGCTGGGCTGCCAGCAGCCCCTGGAGCAGGCTGTGCGCTGCTGCAGTGCCCCCCGTGCCCCTCCTCGGGCACCAGATGCAGTGAGCACTGCTGGCGAAACAGGCGCTGTGCAGTGAGGGTTACCTGGCGTGTGATGTGCGAGCAGTGCCCTGCCCCACAGAGCGGGGGTAAGGATCTCCCACACAAAAGCTTTCCCTTGTGAAGGGCCAGGCGCTGGATGTTTTGGAAGCCTTGCAGGCTTTGGGGACCCTCCCTGACACCACCTGAACAACATCGCTAGACTTTTTGTACTAAAGACGCTTTAATTAAACTCCCATCATGAAAACAATTAGACCAAATTTGTCGTACTTAACTAGTCAATAATTTAGTAGTTGGGTCTCATTAATAGACTTCACCCTGTGACTGTGCTGTAACGAAGCAGCGTTGCCAGCTGTGTGCTACAGAAATCAATCTCAGATCGATATTTTCCTTGAGCTGCCCTTTTTGGTCTCCAAGAATGGTGAAACAGCAAAATGAATGGATCAGTCCCAGCCAGCACAGCCAGGTCCAGGTCCATTCACTGCTGACGTCTGTCCTGTGCCTGGGGGAGGCTCCTCATCTGCACCAGCTCCTTCACTTGAGCTCTGTGTGTTTTTCTTCCTGATGGCTTGTGTGTATAAAAAGCGGCTGTGGCCTGCTGGGGGCATCGGTGGTGCTGGGCTCGGGCGAGTGCTTCTGAGGTGGGAGTGGGAAGGCGTCTGTGTCGGACCTCTTCCCCCCGCTGTCACTGCCTCTGTCTAGCTCGATGCCCGGGGACCCGCAGGATCGCACAGGCTTTGTTTGCTGTTTCTGTGGTAGAGAAGCCTCGGTCTGTTGCCCGTAGGGTACAGCACCTCGCTGGCCCAGTCCTGGCTGGCGCTGCTGCTCCCGGCACCTGCAGCAGCTCCCGTCTGAGCTGCTCCGAGAGCCGCGACTGGCACGCGCCTCGTGCTGCTCCGTGCCTGCACCTCCCAGAGCCAGTACACAGCGTGGGGGGACGGCGTGATGCCTTGCTTGGGAGTCAAGACAAAAACGTTGGAAGATTTATGTTTGATGTTTACGAAGTAGGCGGAGAAACAAGTTGGTGTTGTGTTCCTGTTTCCTAGGACAGACTTCACGCAGAAAGGCAGGATATCGGTTACGGGGGCCGGTTTGCTCAACCGTGTGTTGGAAGCTTTCGCTCAGTCATTCCTAAAGCAAGGCGTGAAGAAGGTAGGTTTATTTACTGCCTGAGCTTCTTCCTGGAGTTATGTTCAAAATGTTTCCAAATCACCGCATTGTCTGGGATTAAAGCTAAGTTGGTGTTTTAAGCCTGGATTCCTTACATCTTGTAATTGTTGAAAAAATATTTGACCTTTTCTTTTGCCTACAGAGAACAAGCAGAACAGAAATGGATTTAGTTTTATTATGGTAATAGTTTTATTTCAAATACATTTTAAAGCATGGTATATGTGTCTGTATCAATTTCTGTAATTCATTCTTATTCCTGATTTCCCTGAGGCATTGAAACAGTTTTTCTTCCTAATGTCTTATTGTACCAGCTAATACTGTAATAATAATTTTCAGTTCTATAGCACCTTCACACTGAAATAGTCAAAAATAGCCAACATGAATTTATATCATGTCACACATTTTTCTCCAGTAACATTAGATTTTTTTTTTGGCAGCTTGATGTATTTACAATAGCCACAGTCAATCTCCCTGTAGCAGTTCTGTATACTTCAATAGTTCTGTCTTTCAGCAAGAATTATGAAAGAGGATAAAAGCTATCCAGTAGTGCATCCCAGAGGAATTAGTGTTCAAAGGCCTCAGTTTCTGGGAGCCGTGTCATATTGATAAACTGGTTCTAACGGCAGTGTCTCCTGTAGCGCTCGCTGGGAAATGCAGTTACACAGCAAGCCTGGTTTGGGATATTTGTGACTTGGGTAGATTTGGGGGTTCAGGCTGTGGTGAATAAGATGTTTAAAATTTGTACCTGCTGAAAAAGGAGCAAGAGGAGTAGCTGAAAGGAGTATTTAGTTAAACCTTTTTGATGTAAATGAGATATTTTTTGCCTCCCACACAGTTTGTATATTGTTTCAGATGAGTGCAAGCATATGTTCGAGCCTGAAAACATGGCAGTTTCACAGCTGGGCTTACGAATCTCATGTGTGCGAGACTATAATGAACCTACACTTACCGTTATCCCATTATTTTTATTATTTTTAAGTTATCTATTGGAGAAATTTGTTGTTCAGGTATACTTAGAAGTCCAAAGCCAGATCACGCCTTATGCCATTCTTTAATTTTTCATACGGACCAAGCAGTTAGTAGTGTTAAAAGTTCTATTTTAAAAATTTATTTATTTTTATTTTTTATTTTACTGTGTCCGTACCAGTGTCCCGCATTTCCTCCCTTTGCTTCAGCGGGTGTGTGAGCACACAGTGTGGGCAGCAGCCTCAGCCCTTCCCTGAGCAGCGCTGGGGGAGTCCCCGCGGGCAGTGCGGGGTGCAGACAGCTCAGCCTCTCCCTCCTGATGTTGGAGTCTGTGCCCCAGGAGCCGTGGATGGAAATGTAGTTCAAACCACAGCATGACCATTTATTCCTTTGCTTATTCTTGATAACTGTAAGATCTTTGTTGCTTTTTAAAGTGGAGAAAAAAAAAAAGGAAAAGCAGACAACGGTGCTGGTGGAAGCAATGGAGCGATGGCTGCGTAATGAAACCCGTCCTGCAAGCTTAGGGCAGTGCAGAGCTCGCAGATGAGACAAACGAGCTCACAGCATATCTCAGTGCTGCGTTAGAAACCCTTTAACAATTTTGGCTATGTCTGCAGAGCTCTGAAAAACACAAACGGGTGTCTGGTACACATCTACAGACTTGCCTGGTATTTTTTTTTCCTCTACAACGTCAGTCTCCCTGTGGCAACAGCTGCGTGTATGCATTTCATTTCTTCTGAGCTGTTAGGTAGGATTTCTTTTGTGGCTTGGCTAGAGAGTAATTTTGAGACACATTTTACCCAAATGTAATAAACAGCAATGCAAAGGTATTATATCAAGGTATAAAAGAAATGTCGCGTGAGTGACACTGCCTGATAAACGTTCTCGGGGCTCCCATTGTGGCTGGTTTACTTCTTATCTTTGGAGCCTGATTTACATCCTTCCTAACAGTCTGATCAAACAGGTGCTTTTCTTGCCCCTGGTACACCTGGTTGGGAAAAGTAAGGATGTTGCTTCCAAAGACAAAGCATTATTCCTGCTTTATCTCCTCCATCCTGACAGCAGTGCGCTTCTCCAGCCCTGTGATGGAGCAAGGGGGTAAGAAAGCAGTGGGAGGCAGCAACCCGTGTTGAGAGAAAGAGTGAGCTACCTGGAGAGCAGGAGAAAATGCTGTAATGTTAAAATCTTAAACTTTGTGAATGAATACCAGAAAACTCATATATTCACACAATCAGTGTTAAATATCTCTGTGTCACAGAGTGAGAGGGAAAAGTTGTGATTAATAGAGCTATCCTTGGATGCGAAAGGCAGATTCTTTTAACCGCTGTTTGTTATTGACATGAGCCTATTCTGTAGTGTTTTTTTTAATGCATGACAGAACAACCGTGATGTTTTTATATTTCTCTTACTTTATTCCAACCATGAACAAAACAAAAAAGATAAAATTCCCCTTCCCTGCTCTTGTTTTAGAAGTCATGGTGTGTTTTGGTGGAAATTGCAGCATTTATGCTTTTTTTTATTTTCTTGACTGTTCAGAAAAGCAATACGCACCCAGATAATGGCCAATAAGACTTTCCTCCTGAACAATTTAAAAGTCTGAGCAGATACACCAGTAAACCCCAGCTGCCAGGACAGCCTGCTCTGGGCCTGCTGGCATGGGCTCTGGCTCCCTTTGGAAGGGGAATCGCTCTGCAGCGGGTGAGGAAAGGCTGCAGGAACCCACTGCCGGCGGGGGCTGGAGGCCAGCAGGCAGCTGGTGTGTGTGTGGTGGTCAGTGCGACCCGATCGTCCCATCCTTCTCCAAGTTACGGTGATCTCTGCTAGTGTTAAGCAGTACAAACAGCAACATTAGGAGCGATTTTAAGGCTGCATAATGAAGGAGCATGTCTAGCAATACATTTGTGTTGTATTGATACGTTTTATCCATTGCCTCTTAAACGTTGCAACATTTCTGTCATTTTCACTTCTTGATTTCTTTTTTAGATTCCTTTTCCAGTACTTGAATATGTAAGGAGTGGAAAGGAAAGAAAGGCTGTAACGTAGTCTGGTAAATGGAGCTGAGCTCAAATAACAATATTTAACTGAAACATTTTGTCATGGTTACAGCCAGAAGGCAAGGTTTGAGGTGCTCCTTTCAGAGGCAGCAGAACATTTTCTGTTAGTCCGTTAAAACGTCCCCTGCTTTTGTGCTGGGAATGGAAATGGGCCGTGTGCTGCAATGTGCATTGCCTTCAGATTAAAACAAGCCACTTACACCGTCCTGCATATCACTTAACCTCTTGCTTAAACCTGGGCGTTCGTGGAGGTGTGGAGCACATTGCAGACATAACGCCTGCTCGCTGTCCCACCCAGCTGCGCTTCCAGTTTGGCTCGTGGCATTTATCTGGATACAAACATCGGCTCTTCAACAGGTCCGTGGTGTGGGAAGCTCCTAGGACTGCCGTTCCATGTTTCCCTAGCTATGCTGTCGCCCAGCTGCTGTGTCCTGTGCCCTGTTTGCTGTGCTGTGTGCTGTCGGCAGCAGCAAACCGGCCCCGCTGGAGCAGGCACCTGGAGGCTGCAGCGCTCCGGCGGTGTGGGTGCTTCAGGCTGCTGCAGGGATCCTGGTAAAAGCATGGAGATGCTTGCAGCACGTTGGCTCCTCACAGCAGAGGAGTACCTCCACCTTTGAAAAGTGGAACTACTCTGTGGCTTGTCAATCAGAGAAGCTTTTAAGCTGTAGCTGTGGAGGTGCAGGGTTTAATGGGTAGGCAATGTTTGCTCTGCATTTGGAGTGCATCGTTGCACTCTAAGTAGTGTAAATTTAGCTCCTTTAAGCCTGATCTCCTGGGGCTGAGATTTAAGTGTTTGAACTTCAGTTGAAAGGAATATATTGATTAGGCTTTGATTTAGTCATTCCTTGCTGAAAAGATACTGGGTAATGAGTTGTACCTGCCCTTTCGTATTTTTATTCATTTAATGGATTCCCCTCTCATTCCCCTTTTCTTCCTCAACACTTTTCTGCCTAAAAGTCTGCAGTGCTACGAGGAGAAATAAAAGAAAAAGCAGTTGTCACACTGTGAACATAATTGATTCAATAAATAACATTTTTAAATTCCCTAGGCAAACCTCAGTCCTCACTTATGTCAATTAGTGCTTTATTCTGCAAACAGTGGCACGTCTGCTTTAGACTGATAGACTGAGGCAGTCAGCTCATGGCCTTCTATGAAGGGTAGCCATGGAAGAGGAGCTGCTTTTGTAGACAGATCTTGTCCATCTGTCATGGAGATGTGGAAAGAAGTTCTTCTGACCTATTTGTTAAAGTTGTCTTTCTTTTGTTGTTTTCTGTCATGATGGCTCCAACCGAGAACCCTCTTTTTCATTTATCTTGGTAAACAAAGAACATCCTAGGGTAAGCCTCAGTCCCACTCAGGTTATAAGTAAGCTCCAGGCTTGCTTGCTGTGTCTGCAAGATCTGACCAAACATGAGAAGCAGGGCCGGCAAATGGTCGTAACTGTCCTGCAAGGCATTTGGGAGGAAGGGATGTTCTGGATTTTCTTCACTACAGTGACTGGTTTTGCTTTTCCACCAGATGCGAAGCTGCTTCTTTCTCACTGTGTACTGAACCTTGAACTTGAGCTCATTTCAAAATAGGGAAGAACTTTGCTGTGGAGCAGTTTTTAGCCCTGATATGGGAAGAGCAGTTGGTACCATCAAAGCTTCCCCCAGATTTTTCGATGGCTGCTCTGTTGCCAGCAGTGCAGTGTGCCCGAACAGTTGTTGCTGGTTGGTAAGCACCTCGGGCTGACCTGCACTGCACCCCCCACTCCTACAAACAAACAAACAAAAATCCTACAGTCAACCTAAATTTTGCTTTAATAACAGCTTAATGCTTGACAATTCCCTTCACAAATCAGTCCTTTAGAAGAAAGATTCACTCCTGTGGTCCTCTGATGGTATTTTTGGCTGTGTTCAGTATTTCTTTCCTGCATTAGTAGAAATATTCATATGTAGAGCTTTGATTTGCACAGACCCAATCGCCTGTGAAGAAAACAAGTGACAGTATTTCCATTTTAGAGGAATTTCTCATTCCCGTTCCTAACTGAGTGCCCTGGCTTCATGCTGCCTTGCCTTGGAAAAATGTGGAAGCTGCAAAGAGTCCTTTGTCTTCTCCAGGTTCCTGTCAGAGAAGTCAGTGTTGTAAGTGCTGTTTGTGCCATCCAGGCAGCAGAGAGAACTACACTGAGCTAGTACAGGATCATAAAACACAGTTCTTTGTAGGGTTTTACTGGTATATTGTGGGGCTGTTCTTTTGAATGTGTGAAATAGTTATATTGTGTGTAAAGTTGGCATGTATTTGTGCTTTTTTTCAGGGTATTAAAATAATGGAGACTCTTCTTCAGGAGCAGTGTGGTTGATTGCACTCTTTATGAGCTATTGTAAGTGCAGCATCCATCTACAGATGAGGAAATTGTTCAAAGCTTGTGATAGCTATTGCACATTGTGGTCTTTGTAATTCTACAAATAAACTTTTTTTTTTTTTTGGTTCATTATAAATAGCAGGCAATTTTTATAGACTTTCCAAGAAAAACAGTGATCTACTATTGCGTTAGGCTTAACATAATTCAGAAACTTTAGAACAGTATTCAGTAAGATGACTCTTGTGTCCTCTCCTCTCTGTGAATATATGAGTGTGGAAGTCTTGGTAAAATAAGATGTTGTTTCTTTCTAAAGATTTCCTCCTGAAGAGTAGTATCTTCAAGGTTTATCCGTGGCGGGAATGTTTGGTCAACTCTTTAAGTAGCTTCAGGACAAGAGCAAATGGCTATTGATTACCTCCTAATAAATGTTCTAAAACCTATTTCTCTGCTTTTGCAGGAGAAAATGCATCTGTGTAGTTTCCTTGGAGCAGCCTATCTTCATTGCCGTCGGAACTCTGTGGCTGTTACCTGAACTTCGCTGGTGCCGTTTTATCGAGGAAAGAGAATTTAATGTGCATAGGAGAAAGTGACTCTAGACTGCAAACCTTTTACAGAAGACTAAGGAATCATGCTATGTAAGGGAATGTTGATCTTGAAAATCATGGAGAAACAAATGCAAGCTTGGAAGCAGAAGCATTTTGTGAATTTGTTCTACAATCTCTAGAGATTAAGCCTTTGATAAGGGAACGCAGAACAACAAAATAAAATAGCCCTCCGTGCTATGAAGAGACCCTTGTCTCGTTAACCAGTTGCTTTGCATCTTATCAAGGGAGGTGCAAGCACGCCCCGTGTGCTGTTTATTTCACAGCTTAATTCTGTGGGATAGAGGCTTCATTGTACAAAAATGAAGCTCAGCTTCAACAGCGGAGTAGGGTTGCTATTCCCTGCTTGAGTCAACATTGCTCATTATTTCAGCCCTGATTGCTGTGTTGGAAATGTTTGGTTATTATGCTCCTGCCAGTGTGATTATTTTCAGTTGTAAGACCTGCCTCAATACAAGTTTTAAATTACATCTGTCTGAATTCTTTCAGCAAAGTATTTTTCTCCTGTTGCGCCTGAACAGGGGAAGAAAGCCGTAGGAAAACTGGTGAAGTGCAAGCAAAGTTCCCTACAGTGTCTCATTTGCTTTTCTTCCTTTTGTTATGTGCACTGCAACAGGATAGTTTTATTTCTAAACTTCCATTGAAAAATCAGGTGAGCACAGAGCTTCGATACCTTCACTGAAGTTGGTTGACACCACACTTGAATTCAGATGCCTTGAATCCAGCATTTGTGGAGATTTGAGCCCATCAGCTGACTGCCATAAAGCAGAAGGGCCAGCTGCAGTTCTTGGGGGCAGGTTGGGTGTTTTCCAGATGCGATGTGAGCCCTGGGTGGGCTCTTCCCTTTGCTGCGCCCAGGTGCGGTGCTGCCAGGCGTGGTGTCACCAGGCCGGGGGGCTGCGGCTGCAGGGCGAGCTCTGGCCCCTGCCTTGGGACGAACGAGACGAGACCTGGGCCTCTGTGCTGGATGGGTTTTGTACTGGCACAGCAGAACAAGATACTTCCCTTCTTCCTTCTTATTTTCGTTGGTTACTGGCTCTTGTGAGTTTAGACTCTGCATGCCAAAAGGTACATATTTATGAAACATGAAGGCCAAGACTAAATATATTCATTAACGTATTTCTTCATTTTGGGTTACTGCTTTGTGTGCCTGAGGAAACTATCAGATTACTTCCTTTTTAGTTACAAAGTACAGTTTTAGGAGTAACATTTTTATTCTTGTAGTACTCTGGATTTTGGGATTAGAATAGTAAGCATAGGCATTCTCCCTCCACCCTGAAAGTAGGAGTAGTATGTGAATAGTAAAACCCCGGTGAAATCCAGTCCCTTCTTCAAAGACTGCAGTCATGGTTGTTTAAATAGTGCCATGAGTTATTCCTGGGGCCCAGATAGTGCCGGGGCCTTGAGCAGCTCTGGCCCTCAGAAATCAGTCCCAGCACTTCTACAGACCTCCTTTTCTAAATAACAGGATGGCAGCAGGAAAAGAAATTTTTTTTTTTTCAGATTGTTTTATCAGAGTAGTTAATACACACTTGCTTAACTCTAGGAATTTAATTAATTCTTGCTTAATGTGTGGACTAAAAACACACACAGGTAACTTTGGTCAAAGCCTTGAAGTAACAAATTTAAAAATGGAGAAAATTAGTATTTTATTCTCTTAATTATTGTACTAAGGCGACTCTGTGAACATTTCCATTAAAAAGTCATCTCCTTTGATCACCAGCTCTTGTCTCTGGCGGATGATGCCGGGTGTCAGCTGGAGTTCATCTCTCGGTTTGTGGTGTGTTTGTGAAGCCAGCTGCCGCGGCTGCCCCGCGTCTCGCTCGGGCTGTGTGCCGTCGTGCTGGGTTTCATTTCGCCTCAGTGCCTGAACCCCACGTGGCGCTCTTAGGAAAACCTTGGGGTGCTTTAACTTCACGGATGTAGCAGAGCATTTTCATAATGTGCTGCATTTATGAACGATTCAGACATCTCCTGCTGTGCTCAGCCTCTTGGGTGAAGTCTACGAAGCCCCCAGCCCTCGCTGCGTCAGGCTGGGCCGGGTGGGGATGTGGTGGGGACGTGTGAGCCCAGCGGGGACACGGGAACCTGCAGCTGGCTTTGGAAAGCAGCAGGATGGGTAAGGATGTAAAAGAAGTGCTGATGCTGCTGGCATGACACCACCCCTGCGGTCACCTAAAAGCCCCTCGGCTCCAGGTGCTGGATGAGCTCTTGGGGCTCGGCTTCACACGGCCGAAGCTGCCCCTGCGTCACTCCTTCCCTCCTCTCAGCTGCCTGCTTCCCCCCTCCAGTGGGCCAGATGATTCGTATTTTCTAGTCTATTTACTGTAAACGTGTGCAGGTGCCTTAAATATCACACCCCGGCTGCTGGCTGAGGTTTGGGAGAATCATCATAAATGCTGCAAAAAAGCCTGCAAGTTTCCAAACCCTTCCGTGCTGTGACATATGCACAGCTCTGTGTATCCAGAAAGATGACACATTTTATTACATGAGGAAATCGAACAGTTGGCGGAGGAAAATAATTTCACTAGGAACAGGTTTCTGCTCCAGACATTTAATTGCAACAGCAGCAGTGTCAGGATCCCATGGGCTGCTCTGGTGTGGGTTAAAAACAACCCCTTTGTGTGTTCAGGTGGGAGCTCCAGGGGGGCTGAGGGGGCACCCACAGAAGGTGCGAGAGGGGAACGTGGTGTGAGGGGAGCGCGAGGGAGGAGGCTGGGCCAGGAGGTGCGGGGCAGAGGCAGTGCCGGGGCCTGGAGGGATGTGGTGGGGGCCCAGCGGGGGCCCAGCGGGGGCCGGGTGCTGCAGCTGCTGCTCCTGGTGGGCACCTGTGAGGCTGGAGGGCAGCAGCCGAGCTTTGTCCTCCCCGAAGCAGCCGCTCGCCTCGTGCTGGGGGGCTGGCGGCTCTGAGGGACGCGGATTGATCAGCCCCCGTACTTTGAAAGGGCTCGTTCCCAGTTCCCAGGTATGTTTTTTTTTTTATTTTTATTTTTTTCCTGTTTGTTTCTTGTTTTGTGAATTCTGTTTCATGTTTGTCTGCCTAATGATACAAACACTTCTGTAGGAGTGGCAAGATTTAGAGCACTTATCTATTTTAATATTAATTAGCTGCCTTACTGGCACTAACGGGGCCCTGGGGAAAGCCAAGCTTGTAGCTCCCTTTGCTGTGGGAAGAGCTTTGCCCTCCGGGAAGGAGCTGAGCAGAAACCCTTCCCTCAGCAAGCCCCGGTGTGTGTCTGTCACCAAGTGAAGGACGTCAGGTGCTGGTCCCCCAGGGCACAGAGGGAGCAGGCAGAGCCCAGGCCAGCAGTTTGCATTTATTTCCCCGTTATTGTACCTTTATTTCCCCTATATTTTATATTATTAAAAGTCCCTACTGTTAAGGACAGGAGAGCCCCCGATGCGGTGAGCCTGGTAAATGCTCGCCGTGCCGGCGATGGAGCCTGCCTGTCCCTGGGGACGTACCAAGGCAAAGTGGGAGCCACGGTCCTGCGCTGCTCCCATGCAGCCAGGCAGTGCCTGAAGCCATGGGGACATTTAGGACACATCCAGCAATTAAAGCTGTGTCAGGGGAGCCTGCTTAGGAGAGGAAAAGTGGGCAAGGAGCTGGAGTGGACCTGGGGAAGGGGTGCGGGGGGGGGTTCATGGTGGAAGGGGCAGGGATGGGGACAAGACCCCATCCAGCGGGGTTCCTAGGACTGCCCGGGCATCTTCCTCCCCGGTGCCGTGGTCAATGCCCTGTGCAGAGCTGGATCGCAGCAGGGCGCGGGGCTCCCGGTGCCGCAGCGAGGAGCCTTCGGTGCCCGCTGCCCCGTGCCTGTGCAATGTCCTGCTTCCCACTGGTTTGATTCTTAAAACTTTTATGTCCATTGGAAATTTCGCTGTATCTTGCTTCATGGTTATCTATGCAGACAAAATCTTTTTGTTGAATTTGACTGGAACTTTTTTTTTTTTTAATTTAATTTTTATTTTTTTTTTCTTCCAGCCAATAAACTGCTCTCCTTCACTGCAGACCAGAAAACCTGGTTTGGCTGGGAGCCTAAAACAGCAGACATGGGCAAGCAACGAGCAGACAAGAGACGAATTAAAGGCAGAACACTCTAAATCCATCTAATGCCATTATGCTTTGTTTTGCATTAGCTGAAGAAACAAAGTGCCCAGATAAAAATGGACTCTGCAGACTGGCACTGATCTTTTGTGCTCCTTAGAAATCAAGTTTTTAAAGCGCTGAATGTGTGGTGAACAGTATTTTCCTTAAAAAAAAAAATCAACAAAAGTTCCATTATACTTTAGAAGGAAATAAAGAACATGCATGATTCAGTCCTTTCAAAGGGAAAATAATTTCATTTGCTCCCACAATCAATTAGGAACGCCTTGTGAAAAGGGACATTGCTATTGAGAGGCAGGATGTGTTTCAGAGCATGGCATTGAAAAAACTGTCACATTTGCTGCTGCCTTGTAAACAGAAAGTGTTTTAAATGTTTCTGACATTTGGAGGGACATCACTGTAATCTTAGGTCACTAACACTGTCTTTGTGGGGAAGAGACAGTAAATTTCCACTGATTTTTTTTTTAACTGCCAGACGCCAGGCACATGAGATATAAATTGTTCCAAATGTCAAGAATGGCTCTGCTTTGTGCAGAAATTGAATGATTTGGCCTTTAAAAGCACAGTTCACCCTCCCATGCACGTGGAGGGTCTGCCGCCCACCCGGGCTCTGCAGAGCCGGGACCTTTCCTGGTGCCCGAGCTGCGCACAGGGTGGCCGGCACGGAAACCTGGGAATTGCTGTGTGCCTTTGGTGTCGCTGGGGCTAACCACCAGCGGTCTTGAGAAAGTGTTTGTGTGCCTAAAGGCTGTGGAGGGGCTCCCAGGACCTTGGCTGGGGTCCTGCCACGGGGGTCCTGCTCTGGGTCCAGCCGCTGGGAGTGGTGGGGGCTCCCCGGAGCTGTGCTGGGGGCGTTGAAGGGCCTGGGGCACCTCCGCTTCAGGCTCCCGTCCCGGCAGGCACTTTTCAGCTCCTGTGTTGGCCCTTCCCTACCGCTTCTGTCCCATTCTCCCTCACAGATTTCTGGTTTAGTAACAGACAGCTGGGGATGTCCGACCCAGGCGCCGAGCACAAACTTTCCATTTCAGAGGTGTGTTCTCACATTTCTCTGTAGAGCTCCTTCAGACCCATTTTGCACTTCCTTTTGCTTTGATTCTCATTTGCTTTAAACACCAGAGAGTCTTCTGCCAGAGAAGCAGACTGGACTCTCTTTGGCAATCCTGGTCTCTTGCAAAGCGATGTGGAGAAGCTGTTTAAGTGCCAGGATTTTATATGCTTTTTCCATTCACACCGCTCAGAAAGACCTTGCAACGCGATTGCCCTGCCTTGATTGATTCATTCTTATTATCAGCCCTGAATTATTTGCAGAGGTAAATGACAAGTCTTTATTTTCTCATAGTGCTTTATCTTTTTACAAAATGCATCCAACAAAGTTGCTAATGGAAAAGCTTTTAACCTTCCTCGGCAGCGGGTGATCTTTGCCCATTTGTGTTAGCGTGTGACACGTGGAGCTGACTAAAGCTCCGTGCTGCAGAAAAACGCTGCTCCCCGCTCTGCAGCCAGCCCTGAGGTTATTGGCAAATTTAATAGGCAGCCCAAGGTGACTGGCACAGCAGCGGGGATAAATTGTTTGCTTCAAAAATTAAAGAGAATAGAAAGGACAAGTGTATTCCCTTGCTTCAGAGGCAAGGATGCTTAACTTGTGTTTCCCGACTGCACCGGTGGCTTTCCAGGAGCTGGGAGGCAGCAGAGGTGGTGCCAGAGCAGCGGGAGTGTGAGGCAGTGACAGATGTCAGGCCTGTGATACGGGTATCTGTGTACGTACAGAAATGAAAACAGAGAAAAGCCAAGGGCTTTGTTTTCAAGGTCTGAGGAATGCATCTCACCTGTCTCAGCTTTGAGACCTGCAGTTGCAGGGCTGAGCAGGGCTCCAGGCTCTGTCCCCCAGGACGCGGGCTGGGTGCCCGGACCAAAGGCCGTGTGGTGGGGTGCACCTGGTGAGGGGCAGCGCACCCCGCTCCCCCCGCTGCTCCCACACTCACCCCTCACTATTGCAGACGTTTTCTCTCCGTGCCCAGCCCCTGGCTGCTGTCAGGGCTCTGGCCAGGAGGCTGACGGGCCCCTCGGGTCTCTGCAGGTACCGCCTGGTGCCGGGGCAGCTGCCAGCAGCGGTGCAGGGCTGGTGCTGGTCTCTCCCTGGACTCAGCCATTTGTACGAGCGCATCATTTTCCTGGCCATTCCACGCAGTTGCTGCATTTAAACCAGATGAACTCTATGTAGAAATTATAATAATCCCTAGCTATGGCATTTCTCTCTGTCCTTCACTCGCAGGGTGACAATTTGTCCTGTAATGATGGAACAGATGGGGGGGAAATATTAGGAAAATTAGATCAAATCGTGGTATAATGCCATGAGATGACTCAGTTCTATTACGGTGTAGTCTTACAAAAACAGGATGTTGAACAAAATGTACTTTTATAGAAAAGGATTTTTAATGTTGTTATTTCTTCCTAAAAGCTGAACCAACACTCTGCTGATCTATACACGTGTATGATGTTGCATTTCTTTGTTTGGGCTCATGGTATCCTCAACGACTTGGTGGGAGGATACTGACAAAGGGATGATAGTGGAATGGCCCCACCAGTGCCAGCATTTGTGTGCTGGACACTGTCTGGGATGAAGGTCAGCGAGGACAGCCCAGAGCACCATACCCAGCTTCTCCCCCTGCTTCCCCAGGCCCCGTGCAGGAGCTGCTCACAGCCATGCTGCTGCCTGGTGCCGCGGGCTCCAGCCTGGCCCCTTATGAGCGGCAGCCACCTGGGGAGCCTTGTAAATTCGGGCAGTTTTGGGTACGAGGTTAACTAGGGCAGCAGCATGGCTGTGAGCAGCCGGACACCCCCATGTCGGTGTTGTGGCAGGGCAGGTTTCATGGCATGGCACCCAGCCTACGGTTTGTGCCACGGCCAAAGCCAAGCAGGCTGTCAGCTCCCTGCTGTCCTCGGCCATCGCAGGGAAAAGCCTTCGCAGGGGGGCACGGAGCTGTGCTGGGTCATCTGCCCGCTGCTGGAGCCCCGCGCCTGCTGCGAGCCCGAGCCCCGGCCCAGGCAGGCCCTGGCCGAGCGGGGCTGTGACGTGGCCGTGGTGCCTCCTGCGAAACGCTTCCCTCCCCGCCTGGAGTGAGCAGAGAGCCTGCAATGAGCCCTTGTCAGGTGTGCTGCTGTGCTAATAACGCTGCTCGCGTTGCTGCGCTTTGTTGCTTTGTGTTTTTGAAGCCTACAGCACTTTGTTCATGGCTAATATGAAAAGCAGGCAGCTTCCGCAGCACTCGGGGAGAGAGACGCAACTCTTCGGAAGAAGATAAAGAGCTTCTGCAAATATTTATGCACAGAAAATCGATCAAACTGTAATGCGTCTCGTTTAAAAAACAATTGTGTGTATTTGTGTGGTTGTAGCTCCTGCAGCTGGCGTGAGAAGGAAAAGCTGTTTATCTGTCGCAGGTGGATGGGTGGAGAAATTGCCCACCAAAACACTCACCCAGAGGCAGCGCCAGGGACAAGAAGGGACAGTTCCTGTGCCACGGGGCAGCGATGCCACCTGGTCCTCAGCCCACCAGGAAAGCACTCGGTGCTGCAGGAGCACAGGCTTCTGCTGGTGCCTGTGATGGAGACACCTGGGGGCGTTGGCAGGATTTTATTTAATGCTCTCAATCAGCTGCTGGGGCTGTTGAGAAACAGGTGCCTGCATCCTCTGGGGCCTGAGCCTGTCCTGGCAGCCGGGTGCTGCCGCAGGGGCTTGGAGTTTGCCTCGTCCTCCTGCTGGCTGCTGCTGCTCCCTGCCTGCCCCTGAGCACCTCAGGTAGGGGCCTCTGGCTCTGGGGTTTCTGTGCTGGAGGGGACGGCTGTGTCCTGCGGTTTTACCTGAGCACTGTGACTGCTGTCTGAAATCAAGATGGCTTAACTCTAGATTTTGTGTGAGGTTTATAAACAAGCTTCGCTTTCCTTCCCTGTGTTCAGCTTTTCCCTTTGTAACACCTCAGAAAAAAAGACTTTAAAGACTAAAAACTGGTCTGATAAGCTGTCATGTAATAGCTGTGTTGCTCCTGAGTTGGTGTGCTACAATAAAACAAAGGGCTAGAATAAATCTCATTAACAAGTAAGCATAATGTATGTTGTTCTGAAAGCCCCATAAAATCTCTGCTACCTGTCAGCAACGAGGCTGTAACTGCTTTTCTCCACAGGTACTGCGGAGACCCACAAGTTGCCCTTTACTGTGAGGAAATGTAAAGCAAAGGCAGTAATTAATAATAACCCAGCGTGATGGGAAGTGTTCTGCTAGGCAGGAAATTGTGTTTAAATACAGATGAGCTCTTTCTGTTGTAGCAGCTGAGCCTGAGCCTCCAGGAGAGTGCTGCAACTGTATTCAGAAGCACAACAGCAAATTGCTGACAACTTTATATATATACAGATATACACACACATATATGTATATATATAATCGTGGGTTTTATTTAGTTATCCAAATTTTTCTTTAGTCTTTGACCTGATCAAGTATGTCTATTGTTATTGCAAACAACCTGGCCACCAGCTTCTCTCCCTGTATAAGGAGAGGAAAGTGGGCTCGTGCCCGGGCTGGAGGAGCACCTTGGGGGTGCTGGGCGGGGGGCTCGGGCTGTCACCAGTGGGTGTCTGTGCCAGGTCCTGCTCCTGGGGGGCTTCACAAGTGTTTGGTGGCTGGGGTTTGCTCACTGCATTGCCATCGTCCTTCTGAGCAGACGTGCCCCAGTAGGAAGGAAAAAGCCACCGACACCAAACCAGCCGATGGCCGGCTGCTGCCAGCTCAGCCCTTTGGCTCTGCGCAGCGCCCTGCCCTGCCCACAGCCCGGTCCTTCGTGTCAGGGTCCCGTCACCCTTGCTGTGCCACTCGGGTTTGGTAGTGCTGCAGATGCTGCCTGCCACAAATCTGCCCCAAAGCTGTCCCCTGGCTCCTGGTGGTGCTGGAGCGGCCGTGGGGTGATGGGGTGGAGAGGGCAGAGCCGGGCGCTCCCCGTCCCGCTGCTCAGGGTGGCTCAGTCCATGGGGACGCTTGCTCTGGGGCAGAGCGAGCATCTCACCTCTCGTCTTCTTCCTGTCGGGTGAATAAATCACTCCATGGCAATTACTTCTGCCAGGAGCCTAACATCTCTTTAGAGAGAGGGAAGTAAAAATAGAAAGAGGAAGGAAATTAACGTTTGGGGAACGTGATGCAACATCTAGATTCTCAGTACTTTTCTTTGCTTCTAAATCCAAGGAAGGATAAAAAATGTAACTGTGCTTAAATATGAATTAAAGGCTGGTGCTGGAACTGCAGGCTTTGGACACGAGGGAGATCTCTCAGAAGCTGTGCTGCCAGTTCCCCTGCTGGTGCCGCTTCCTGCCTGCAGCATCCCTCCCCGGCTGCCTGCAGCCTCCCCGCAGCGAGGGAGCCGTCCTCTGCCTCTGTGCCAGAGGGGGGCTGAAGCAGGGTGCTGGGCTGCAGGGCTGGCAGAGGAGCCCAGGTGTAGGACGGGACGGTGCAACACGGGCATCCCTGCAGTTGTTTGTGTGATCAGCTTAACCTCTGATCCCCAAAGCTGCTTCCTACAGAGGCTGATGTGTTTTGTGTTGCAATACATGTTTAGATTTATGGCAGTAAGCACAATAACTTTACCCTTCATTATATGTCTTGGGAAAATGCTTTTACTCCGACATCTGGGCTCAGGACCAGCTGCTCCGTTCTGCTGCTCCCCTGCAGCGGGCTCCTGCTTGGTGCGAGCTCCTCGTGGCCGCTGTTTTCCTCGTGCTTGTAAGATCAACGCAGAAGCTTCCAGGGTGTTTATGCTTGAGTTAGGGTTGATGCAGAGCTCTCAGAGATAAATGCTCCCCTTGGTCTGCCTGACAGAGCTCGCATAACATCAAGTCATGCAGCCTGACTTTTAACATGAGAAACCAATGTTTTTTTCCTCAATCAACCTTGCCAGGTGTGTTATTTTTAAAATACATGAGCACATAAGAGCCAATGGTTATATCTAAAAATCCACATGCATCCAGTCTCAGTGACTTTCTGCAGCCATCAGGTCTCTTTTTTTAATGTGATAAATGAGATATCTGGTTGCTGTTCAGTCCCTGCAGTGCTCAGAGCCCCGCTGCCCCTCAGCAGGAGCTCCTGAGGAGGCTGGGGCTGACAGCGTGGCATTTCTGCAGTCGGACAGAGCTGGGGAAGGAGTGGGGGTGAGGGGTCTGGCAGGGCGTGCTCCTGGCCCGTCCCGCAGGAGCAGTGGGCTGGCTGCGTCTGCAGCTTTACTGGGCTCAGCCCCCTGGGTCTGGGACTGTGACATCTCGGCTGTGTTTGGCTGCTCCAGGAGCAGGCTTCCTGAGCACAGCACCAGCCCAAAGCCACCTTTCGTATTTTGAGATGTCCCCGAGCCTGTTTTTCACTCACAGTACAAGTCAGTCCTTCCCCTCTGGTGTTCACCTTTATATGGTGCAAATATCTGGGAAATTCCACGCTGTATGCTGACCTACTTTAAGCAGTTTTTTTTAAAGTACCGGGAAAAGAGCCAGAAAGTGAAGTCTTAATTTTTTTTTTTTTTTTTTGAGGTTGCTCATTAGCTTCTGCTGTTCCCTACAAGATGCAAAGCAGGCGTTAGGGTCGCAGCTGCAGCCTTGCTCCCCAGGTGAGCCCAGAGCGTGGTGCAGCTCCTGGGGGGGCTGTTGTATGCCCGGGGCTTTGAAATTGGCTCGTCCTTCCTCAGCTGGGGCAGCCTGTACCTACTGAGCTGCAGGACGCAGGAATAGTTGGTCAGTTTTTCTGAGAGGAGCTGAAATTACAAGGATGCAGTTTTTATACCTAGAGAATCCCAGGGCTAGCTGAGAAATATTCCTGAGCATATGTGGAATCCAAGATCAGCCCTGTGTGTTGCTGGGAGGGGGGTACATTTGTGTACCAGATCCCTGTACCTACAAGTCCATCACTTTATTAATAGGTCTGGTACAGAGTTTGAAGTGGGGAAAAAAAGCATGTTCCTGGCTTCTCAAAAGCAAAACTTTTTGGGAAAAAGCTTAAACCTTTTCTATCTGCAGTGGCCTCCTCTGTGAAGGTCATGGGAGAGCCTGGATGGGAAGGACCCGCTGGGGGGCTCAGGTCCCCAGGTCTTGGCAAATCCCTCAGTGAAGAGGAAGAGGTGTTTGGGTAATGCCCTTAACATGCCATAGCTGTTGGATAAACCTGGGAATGGTTTATTGTGGAATTTCTGTGTTTTCAGTCTCACCTTTGCTTTGCTTTGCTATGGAGAAATCACGTTCCAGCTCCTGCTGGAGGAGTTGCAATCTTCCCATCCTTTATGGTGGGCAAAGGACAGAGGTGCTCCAGCTTCTAACAGCGGGGAAGTGTTGACTCAAATCCTTTTCTTTCCACTTAAAGTTCCAGAGGGGACCGCACTTCCCCGTTCCTCCCCAGACTGCAGCAGCATCAGCTTCACGCAGCCCTACCAGGTCTTCCACCTGCTGATTTTAAAGCAGCCTCTGGTAACGAGTCCCAGCTCCTAATTAGTGCCTTACCAAAGGAACTGTCTGCGTGGTGGTGTTGGGGTGGTGCTGAGGGCTGTGCCGTGCGGGGATGCCTGGCCCAAGGCAGGCAGCAGGAGCCCGCTCGTGGCTGCTGTCCTCGCTGTTTGCTGAAGCCTCTCTGAGCACGCTTAAGGCACAGGCACGCCGGCTCATAGTCAAAATGATTTTTTCCTGGGTACACTTTGTTTTACTTTAAAAGGAAAGGCAAGAGTTGTGCTGAACTTTGCAACTAACCTGAGTTGTTTTCTGCAGCCATCTTTGAATAGCGCTGGGAACACAAATGAGCACTGGGTAGGAGGTTGCCGCGCTGTAGTTCCAATTAGAGTGCCTTCTGCTCAGGTTCACGGGCTGCAGGTAATTCGTACAAAGTGCTGGCAGTACTCTGGATGCTTGCGCTTGATGGGGAGAGAAAAGGAGGTCGGTGTTCACCTGAAATATGCCTGCTATTAGCTGCACTTCTTGGTGTTTCTGCAAGGCATAATTTAAAAACAATTTTTTTTCTGAATTGCACCATCTGGAGGAGGAAAAAAATCAATAACGTATTTACATGAGGCTCAGTGGCTCTGCCTACCGCTCTCACATCAGTGGGTGCACCTCCTATTGCTCTGCCACTCTCCGGTTATGGATCCGGGCACTGTGCTCTGCCGGGGCATGGGGCTTGCGGTCCCTGTCCCTGGGTGGGGGTGCGTGGGCACTAGGCTCTGCTGCACCGCCTGCCAGGGCTGGCGGTCACTATTTGGGCTTTCTTTTGTCTGGAGGAAAAAAAAAATAAATGATTGAGAACTTCTACTTCCAATTATGTTGGTAGAAGGAGCACCTCCTGCCTAATGAGATGAGACCCAGGCCCGATGACGTTAGCTGCTGGGGGAGAGGGCTAAATCCTGATCTGGTGGCAATGAAGTGCGCTTGTCCGTGGCTTTTTGTCACTCCAGAGATCAGGAGCACGGACAGCACACTTCTCTGATTTTATTGATGAGTTGATCCCCAACTGCTTGTTGTCTGCTGCCTTTGTTAGCTGGAGGAGGCTGCAGGATTTGCTGGATGATTTCAAATGCTCTTTTTTTAGGTGTCACCGAAATAACATGTTTGCTCTGTTGTTTGGATCTCGGTTTTACTGGAACTGTAGATAAACCAAAGGTGAACAAAGAAAGCTTTGCCTTTTGCTATGTCCCAGCGTGGTCTCTAACATGCAGCTGGCAAAACGTTAAGTGTGAAACCTACAGCCAGAATTATCTGCCTGGGAGCGAGTCTCCAAGCCGTAAAGTTGGTGGTGAATTGCATCTTAAAAGAAAGCTGGGCTCAACTACTGTTACAAGTGGCCAAAATAGCTTATTCTAGAAATAAATTGTTGATAAAAAATCTTCTACAGTGATTTTTTTTTTTGTGTGTGCATGGCACTCCATCTAAATACATTAGAAATTATTGGTGTTTTGTACTGCTAGTGAGGAGGAAAATGCAGCTGCTCCCTTTCCAAGTGGATTCCTTCCCTTGGCTCAAAGAGAACTTTGGGGTTAGCTCTCTGCTGCTGTACTTTGTGACCAGGATAAAATTTCAGCCTGCTGTTGGGGAACGGGGCTGTGCCCGCTGCTGAGAGGCTGCCCGCAGCTGGAGCTGCGCTGGGGTGGCAGCGAGCACTGGTCCCATCCCTTCTCTTGGCTGCCCGCAGAGACAAACGCAGGGGGCCAGTTAACAGGGGACAAACGGGCTCAGGGACAAGTAACAGGATAAGCCCCTGATGCTGGATCAACAATTAGGGGATTTTCTCCAGCGCGCTCTTGCTTGGAGCAGCACCTCGGTGCCGCTGCTGCTCTCTGCTCCCCTCCTTCCAGGCAGAGCCGGCTGCAGGTGAGGGCAGGACAGTGCTGGGCAGCTGGCTCCTGGTGGATTAGGCTGTAATTTGGGGGCTTTCATCTCTATAACCAGGGGAAAACAAAACTTTGTAATTTGGAGCAGACTTCTTTTCTTTTCTTTCCTTTTTTTTTTTCTTTCTTTTCTTGCTATTTCATCTTATGTTTCTTTTGCACTTGTTGCTGCTTTAGACTGTAATGAACTCTTTATTTCTTTTTCTTTTAAGAAAAATTCCCATCACTTTGAAATTATTATTTTTTTTTTTCTTTATTGGAAGATTTCTCTTCTTAATACCACTGACCGAGGGCCCAGAAGATCATGAATTAAATAGTAATTCTTCTGTCTTCGCTTCCCCATTTTCCTTCTATAAAATCCCTTCCTAATGACCAGTGATCGCAGCTTAGCCTGTAAGAACAGGCTCTGTAAAGGCGAGCCCGTGAGCTGGGGGTTACTTCCAGCAGTAGCAGGTGATCGTTCAAAATCCCATTAAGCATGCAATTTCAGAGTGAGCTCGAAATGTGTGAGCAAAGAGCGAGTATCGGGTAAATGCTCCTTTGTTTCACTTGCAGGGAAGTGTTCCCAAGAAAGAGCTACCTGCTCTGTTTGGTGTTACCTGTGATGATCAACTGATTGAATTTCATTGACCAGGTTAATATTGAGCCCTTGTGCAATTACTGGGAAAGAACAGAATGTGATTTCTTTTTGCCTTGCTTTTGTGATGTGGAAAGGAAGGTTTATATTTCAAATGGTCTTTTAATTTGTGCAAGCAGTCTCTTGAAAAAGACTTATTTAATTTAGGCCAGGTTAGGAAAGCAATTCTTGAGGTCATTCTTAAAGTAAGGCTTTGTTATACCCCTCCACCCCCCTCTTTAATGCAGAGCTGCAGGAGGCTGTTAATCTTCATTACAGAATAAGCCTGAATTAAGGCTGCATGGGCTCTGCAGCCGGAACGCTTTTACCTGTGTAGTGCACGGAGCAGCATCGGAACGGCTGCTGGCAACACGGGTTTTGTCCTTGTTCTTTGCTTCATGTCTGTTCAAAGTCTGATGGACCTCTTACAGGTCCAGGTCTGCGTTAAAAATCAGAATAATCCCTGCCTTTATGGCTCTCATGCTGCAAAATGGTTGATGGGAAGTCTGTAAACAGTTCGGGCTCCTCGTGGGGCAGGGATCTGCCGCGTGGGGCAGGGGGGACTAAGCAGCATGATGGGGAAGGAGTTCCTAAAAGTCCTGGTCCTGGTTACTTCTAGCTCATGTGCCTTTCTGAAAAGGGTCTCAAATGGGATCAGAAATCATGTATTTTGGCATTAAATTTAACTGTTGAGTTCACGTAAAATTTTGGAAGTCTAAGATCAATAAAAATGTCTTTCTGTGCTGAATCTGCCTCGTATTAAAAATAATAACAAGCTTGGCAATGGAAAACTAATATTAAAATGCCTTGTTTTGACACTTCTGACAGTATTTAATGAAATGTTGTCAATTGGTTATTTAAGAGCTTTTAATACAGTAACGTCTTCCAGCGGAAAGCAGGTTTGGTGTAAACTTTCTGTAAATGTTTTCAATTAGCAGGGCTGGCACAGAGGCAGAAAATGCCTTTTCATGCATGGGCATATGGAAGCTGGGGATGGTGCTAAATCCCAGCAGCCGTGTCAGCACCCGCTCCGTCTAACCAAGAGGAAAACCTTTTCGTTTCCTCTCCATAGGAAGCGAATAGTCAGTGGCTTTTTGCACCTATTAAGTGAACACAAAGCATTAATCGTAATACGTCCACACAAATAAAAGCTGTCCAGCTGCCTTTGTGACCTGTCCTGCACCTCGGTGGCTCTGGGATGGCTTCCTGCCCAGACAGCCTTGTCCCCAGCCCCTGCCCACACGGCCAGCAGAATGCCACGGTCCCTATCTGCTGCCGGAGGGGGGCCAAAGGCTGACTTTTAAAACCTTGCTGCTCTGCTCCACACCTTGTGCTTGTGGCACAGCTCTCAGTGCTGTGAGTGCCCTGCTGCTGCTTCAGGCCCTGCTGTGCGTGGGGGGACGTGTCCCAGAGGTGGCTGCAGCAGGGCGAGGGCAGGCTGCGGTGCTGCGTGGCCCCCATCAGCATGGGACATCCCTGCCGGGGCTGCAGGGCAGGAGCCTCTCTCTGCGTTGTGTCAGCCTTTGCCCATTATTTCCACAAACCCATCCTATCGCTTCTGTGCAGTTTATCTGTGTTTGGTGTTAAAAGGATCGCCATCTGTTAGTTTAACTTCTTGCTTGTCACTTCATTTCATGCCTCCTTATTCCTGCATTATGAGAAACAGCAATCAGCCAATTCCCTGGTTACGTCCTCTGACGCTCACGGTTTGATGTAGCTGCATCATAGCTGTCCTTCCGCAGTCCCTGTGGGCCAGGGGATCCTGGGCTTCGTTAAGCTGTCACTGGAGCTTTTCTGCTATTTGGTTCACTGTTGTCAGCAGTCTGCACCTCTCCTTCCTGCTGGAACTGTACTCAGAAGCAGCAGCCAGAAAAAAACAAAAACAAAAAAAGCCAGCAGTTAACAATATCAATTAATCTTTTTTTTAAGCTACTAGCATGTGCACAGGAACACACACGTGAGCTCAGGAGGTAGTTGTGGTGTATGGGTTTTTTCACTCTTAATTTCTTCCCTGTGACCTGTGCCTGATCCCTCAGAAGCAGGGTGTAAGATGTTTGGTTAGATGGTGGCATGACTTCTGACTCTGCACAGATCAGAGCATGTGGGCTCTGGCTGTGCTCATGAACTCCTGGTGTGGTTATGTCAAGCTGGCAATAAGGAGCTGGGGGCAGCAAGCCAGGTGTTGTCTTGTTGGGCAGTTAATACACATGTCATCATACTGACCAGGTAACACTTCCCCAGCCCCTGTCTGTGCGATGCTGTGCGGCTGCCTGCATGCAGCACGTCTCCAGCTGCATCGCTGCTGCTGCCGAGGGGCAGGGCTGCCCCTTGGGTGGCGGGGGAAGGAGGCTTCATTGGATCCATCTGGCAAGAAGGGATGCATCTTTGTTAGAAAATGATCCTAAATGCAGAAGAACTGCAGATGGTCAAATGCTACCCTTGGCCTTGTGTCCTGTGACTCTTATGGAGCTTCCCTATAATGGAGGTTGGGAAACAAAACTGTGCAGGGTGAGATGATCCTGCCCCAAAGCCCGTGGAGTCTGATCTCTTGGCAGCACGCTTCCAGGCCTGTGTATGGGGTTTAAAAACACCAGCGCCGGATAGTGGGTTAGCTGAACCCTGCTCTGATGGGCAGGGGATGTGGTGGGTGGTTGGGGGAGGCAGCACCCGCTGGGATGTGGGCTGGCTCCGTTCTCACCTCCCTGTGCTCAGCCTGGTGCTTGCTCCTCTTTTGGAATGTCAGGATCTGGTGCAGGGAATAAAACATGCCTCTTGTGTTACCGGGTGGAAACCTGCCGTAGTGATGAATATCTCTTCAATAAAAATAAATCAAGAAGCCAGAGCCTGCATTTTTCCGTATGGCGTAGAACGCAGCCTGTGTGTGTGGTGCACAGCAGGGTCTGTCTCCGGCATGCCATCGCTCCCCTTGCGGCACGAAGTATGAGCCGTGTTCTCCACAGAGTTCTCGTGTGGCATTTGGAGCTGTTTTACCTGCATTGAAACATCTCTCGGACAGGAGTCTACAGTCCAAGTGTGCCCTGAAGATGTGTAGGATTAGAGCGAGCCTCCTTCCCAAGCCGCTGGGTGCCTTCTGTGGAGCACCACCAAGGCAGCGGGTGGTTGAGGTGGTCGGCTGCTGCAGCTGGGCTCCTGCTGTGCTGCAGGCGTTGGTAACTGCGTGGTTGCTTTGTGCTGAATTTGAAACAAACCAGTCACGCTGCTGGGTGCGTGTTTCCTGCTACAGGATTTGCAGATGAACAAAATGGTGTTTTTGCAGTTACAGTTTGTGCTGCCAAGATAGCCAGCTCATAGGATGTTAGCCTTGCAAATTGTAGCTCACAGATCTGACGCATCAGCGTGCAGGCTGGGGACACAGAAAATGGTGAAAACTGCTGCCTTGCTGCTCGTGTCATGGTAAGGCCTGGGTCTGTTGTGTCCTGCTGCAAGGAGCCAGCTGTTCCCGAGCCTCAGGGCACTGCCTGGTAGTTCCTGGCTTTGGTGATTGGAGACCGAGTGTCTCTGAAAGTCTCCAACTTTGGTTGTTGCCAAAGTACCTCGGAAGTTCTTCAGAGCTCTGCTGCAGGTCACTAGAGATGAGACTTCCTCCAGGCACGAGATCACCTTGGTCCTGAAGTCAGAGGTGATGCAGACATCTCAGTTTTTGGGAGGGAACAAAGCCCAAGAAATACAATGCAATGTTGAAAACCAAGCTTTCTGAATGGTATATTTGGATTATAAAACTTAGGAACTGGTGAAGATTTTTCTGCCACTTCCAGCAAGTGCTCAGGTTTCCTGTTGCTCAGATTCCTGAACTGGCAAGAGCTGTCTGCAGCTGCTGGCACCGGGGGCTGCAGGCACCTCCAGCTCCTCCCTCATCCACCCGATTCCTGAGATCACTTGGGATGGGAAGGCAAAGCCTCTGTACCGCAGCTGCTTTCCTTTGCCCATGTACTGCTCAGAAGAGGCAGGTAGGGGGTTAATTCAATACCAAGTGAAAATTGTTTCCCCCCGTTTAGAATGCAAGTGCCTAATGAAAACGTATTAATCGTTCTGCCAGAGCGGAACGCAGTGTTTAGCGGAGTAAGCAGCAGTCGGGTCACTTCAGATCAATCTTCCCCTGATTTCTGTGTTAACCTGAAGCCGCAGGCAAGCCGGGCAGAGCTGTGCTGCCGGGGGGCTGCTGGCCCTGTGCTGTGCCTGGCTGTGGGGATGTGCCCCGGCAGGGCGAGCACGGGAGCGGGTGGTGAGAGCTGGCACAGGGACACGGGGCTGTGCCGGTGTCCTCGGAGCTGTGCAGAGAAAGGCCTGCTCTCTGGATGCCATCTGCACTGCACAAATTGATATGCCTCTGAGAATATGTCAGCAGCTTTCGAGAATGTGTTTTTGAGGCAAGATGCCAGTTGTTTAGATGGAGAAAATCAGGGGGGTATCTCTTCATTTCAATTAGGCAGCCTGCATATTAGCATTTTCCCAGTAGAAATTGGGCTCGTTTCCTCCTTGGAAGCCAATCTTGGTTCCTTCTGTTATTGTTTACTGTTTTAGATGTGCATTTCTTCCTGCCTGCAGAACCTGCTGCAGATACGGGTCTCCTCATCTCTCTCCTCCTGGGCACAGACAAGAGGAAGGCCTGGGGGCTGCATTCATCTGATTTCATCTGATAGCACATTTCCAGTAGGAGCTGGTCCACCTTCTATGGTTAAACAAGGACCGGCATGGTGATGGCACAAAGCCCCTCATGGTATTTAAACAAGCAATGGAAGGTTGCTTTAGCGTTTAGGAAAGGCCTTAAAGATATTACTTTTCTGAGGCTTTTTAAATTGCTTCTGCTCTGCACCTATGTTTCTCCTGTGTATAGAGCTGATTATGCTTTGTGGCTACCAGCTGATTATCCTATTGTGGACTGAACTCCTTTTAATATGCCAGAACACCGAAACTGTGCTCTTGAGCTCCTGGTGGCCACCCTAATCAGCTACTCCATTTCATAAAGGGCTGTTCACTTTGCTTGAGTGAGCTCAGGTATTTCTGAACTGACTTCTGTGATCTCTCTGCCACTTTGTTTGCAGCAGCTGAAGCTGAGCAATCAGTTGATCACATCTGAAATCAGGACGCACCAAGCAAGCTCGTGTTTTCCTCTGCTCAGTATTCTGCAAATGTTGTGATCCTGGGACAGTTCTGTGGGCTTTGTTCTGGAGTGAAAGAATGCAAAGAACAGAACTCTAAAAATGATTTTTCAAGTAGCTCCGCTTACAAAGTGTTTTGAGAAGCTGGTGGATGATGAGCTCCTATTAGTGTTTTTCCTGGCAGGTGCTGTGGGTTAGCCTGACAGGCAGCTCAGCACCACGCAGCCGTTCACTCGCCCTGCCCCTCAGTGGGATGGGCAGGATCGGGGCAGGAAAAAAGTAAAAACTCATGGCTTGAGTGAGAGACAGCTTAAGCAACAGCAGCTTCCCAGCCAACTCTGCTCGGTTTTATTTCTGAGCGTGATGCTATGTGGTGTGGAACGTCCCTCTGTCCAGGCTGGGTCCTGTCCTGCTCCTGTCCCCTCCCTGGCAGGGTGGTGTGAGGGGCTGAAAAGCGCTTGGCCTGGTGTAAGCACTGCTCTGCAGCAGCTGAATCACGGCTGTGTTATCGGTGTTATTTTCCTCCTGAATCCAAAGCACAGTGCTGTACCAGCCACTATAATGGAAATTAACTCTACCCTATTCAAAACTAGGACAGAAGCATTTCTCTTCCTTGTGAATTTAGACACTGATATCATTAAGCTAGCTCCTGGAGGATGGTTTTCCCATCTGGTTGTTTAGCTCAAAGTAAATGACACGTCTGAGCACATGTGAGATAATGTTTCCCCATGGATGGTCTTACGTGCTGGACAGAGGACCTGAGTATCTAGTAATGTGCTTGAAGGATTTCAGGCCTATTTTATGTTCTGAAATGCAATATCCAATTTAGGTGATTTTCAAATGGATGTGGCAGCATGGAAATTTCAAGAGCATCTTTTAGAGCTTTACTGATTTTAATAGTATTGGGCTTGACAGCTTTAATGTGCACCAATGATGATGAATATAAAATTTGTGATGCTTCCTGTAGTAGTGTGGTTGCTGCGTTTTCTGTGGGTAGCAGCATCCCATCGTAGCGTGATTGGCACCAGTGAAGTTCCTCTGATGTAGGTGCAATAAAACACCTTTAATTACTGACACAATTAGTTCTGCTGATGTTCGTGGTACATTGTACAATTCATTGAATGCTTCATGAATATTTACGCCATCATCCACAGATCAGAGGTTTAAACCAACTTCTGCTGGAGTCTGTTATTTCATCCACCATAGATGTCTGCTCCTCTTCGGAATATCCCGCTTATGACGTGAAGTGCTGCAGTTTCTGTTCTTTCATTCTGGGTGAATTTGTCTGGGTTTGTGAACGTTTTGATGTTTTTTCAGGCATTTTGAAATATCAGGATACGCTCTGCCTTCGAACAGAGCAATTGAATAAAATTATGATCGATGTTTCAGTTTAAGAACATGTTTTCTGCTTTTCATTATGATGGCCTTTTTTAGTACAACCTCTTCTCTGGCGGTGTAGCGTAGGCTACTTACTGTCTTCAGTAAACAGATGCAAAATCTGTCTGGAAAGTCTGGAACTAAATAACACGGCATTAATGAGGATCAGCTGGGACACTGAGGGTGCAGCTTGAAGCCCCAGGTGGCAGGATGAGGACTGCTTGCTGTCTAGCTTTGTCTGCAGAGCAGGTCAGGCAGTCCTGTCGGGATGTCTCGCCGCACAGTGTCACTGACAGAAGCGATCTAGAGATGGTGATGCAAAGGCTGTAAGAATGCCAACTGCCCCAGGTTTTAGGGAGTATTGGTACTTCTAGGCAGGACAGCTCTGCTGTGACTATACAGCAACGAGCAGCGCAGTGACTTCCAGAGAAGAAAGTCACTGTGGTGCTTACCGCAGGGTATGCCGGCTCTGGGATAAGGCTGCTGTTCCCTCTTACACAGACCCTTACGGCTTTTATTGTTATGAGTGGTGGTGGAGACCTGGTCACACTGGTGAGCTATGAGATGCACCTGGAGAAATGCCAGTGCCCCATGATGTGACGCTGAGTGCGCCCTGTACGGGGCAGCAGGACACAGCCCGTCCCTGTGGCTGCTGCATCTCCCGGGGACGGTCAGAGCCCCTTCAGTGCTGAATACAGTGAGCACGCGTTTGAAATGAATACCAGGCTGCATGGAGACGAGCTGAGGATGGCTGAGGTTTCTTCCCCTACACAGTAATGGACATGTAAGCTGAAAGCCGCTAGAGATGAAAACTTAGAAATAAATTAAACTCTGTGCCCAGAAGACTGAAAGCTCCCGAATTTATTAATGAATAGTGCTAGAGACTTCAAATCAGTCATTTGGAAGTGAAGACAAAATGAGTCCCAAGGTAGCACATCTGCTCACCCAGAGATTGCCATGATGGTGTCAGCTTGTCAAAAAACTCATGAACCCATCCACCTCCTGTACATGTGCTGCTTGTAATGTAGTTTCCATTCCAATGGTGGAAGGATTTGTAAAAATATGCTTTACACGCTGTGTGTGCTGCTGAGGGTTTGTGGGGTGATGCAGTGCCTTCACGGGCTTCTGCATGTTGTGCAATGAGGAAGCAAACGACCCTGGCAGCAACAAGCTCTGCACTTTGCACTTGTGTGCAGTGGTCTCACTGTAGTCCTCTGGAAGGAGGAAAGCTTGATATGGCTAATGAAATTGAAGCCCTTTCTTGGGATTGTCTATATTTCAACAGTGATGGGTGCACTAAGGCGGAAAACATATTAGTGTGATGTATGCACCTCTCTCCCAGGTTTGAAAAACAAAGAAGCAAGCCCATTCAGCTGTAGGAGTGCTCCCCCAATGGTCTGCAGAGCTTCCCTAGGGTAGAGTTCTTGGTATAATTAGTTCCTTGTTGCTGGCCATTCACTCTGTCTCCGTGCAGCCTCCCCTGTAAGGTCTGAAATGGCAAATTAACCAAGTTAAATAAGAGCCTCTGTGCACTTTGTGATATATAATCACACTTTGGAGACATAGCAAAAGCCCTGTGAATACCAAATGTTAGTTACTGGAGGGAAGGTAAAGCCCAGACAAACTTGAGACCCTGTAACAAAAAAGCATGCCACTCTGGCTGTAATGTCATTTTTGGCATCTTACTATTAATTTTGTAAGTATCTGTGCATTTCTCTTCTGGGTGAGTGGTTCGTGAAGTGGGTCATACCCCGTTCCCAAAGCCTTTGGATGTGTGTGGCCTGCTCGTCCTCATAGAGTAGATTTTAAACAAAATGACATCCAAACTGAACCTACGTGCTTCCAAAGAAGTCATTTCCTTTATTAACAAATTGCCTTGCCTGGTAGTTTTGCAGCCACCTCAGAGAGCTTCTCTTGCCTGCAGCTCGGGGCAGGGCTGCTGCTGGCTGCTCCTTCCCTCGCGCTGCGCCAGCCGGGTCGATGCTGCTTGGTGGCAGCACGGCTTCCCCGCGGCCCCGACACCGGGCTGTGCGCTCACGTGTGTGCAAGCACAAGTGCTGAAATGCTTCAATCCAAAGTGCTGAAGGGGTGCCAAGTGCTGTGCAGATTTCTGGTGGTGATGGTAGAAATGTGCCAGGGCTTCAGTAAGCACCAGATCCTGGCTGGTGCCATGCGTTGCCCTGCGCCTTCCCAGTGACCCTGGTGCCTCGTTGCAGCAGTAAGCTCCTTTTGGTGTGCACGCTGTGACTGGTGCCTGAACTGCTCAGAAATAAAACCAGCTGGCTGCAACAAAAGTTGTTATTCCCAAAGCTTCATAATTATTTATGAGTCAGACCACTGAGGCGAGCGCTGTAAAAGCACAGTGGTAGTAAACAGCATCTTAGTCTCTGAGAACTGCTGACTTACAAAATGCAACACCTCCATCTCCCTGAAACAGAATCACTAATATGTTTATTTTCACATTGTTGTATTTACGTGAATATAGATGATTAATTATGTCATAGTTCAGCCCATGCAAAATCCAATTTGAAATGTACTCAGGGTGATCTTGCAATTTAATTATCCAGTCTGCCTAAATTTGGCTTTTGGTGTTTTCACATTAACATGTGTTCATCTGAATGAGGTATCGGTAGCCCAATAATTAAGTAAATAGTTTTTTAATTCCATCACTGTTAGTGTTATTGGTACTAATACGTATGGTCAACAGCAGGCCTTACCTGGGGAGTGCTGCTGCTTCAAATTCTTGTTGTGTGGAAGACCTTTCTCTTCTTTTTGTGATGCATGTCTTACTTCTACTTCTGCAATATTTGTTTAACTTCAGCTGTCAGTAGTTATATAACACTTCACTTCTGTCTGCAGTTTTCAAGGTCAGGCTTGAGATTTACTTGAACAAACAGTAAGTGCCTGCACGGGGAATAGGAGAGCTGCAGACAGAATGTGTTCCCAATATCACGGGAATGCCTCAAAAACCTGCCTGCTAAAATGGGCTACTGTAGTTGTCTGCCTTACTTGCTTTGGAAGGACTACTTTAGAGGTGTTTATTTTTTTGTGTATGAAAGATAGGTTAAAATCTTAATTTGTTGAGTTGTCTCCTTTGGTTAGCGTGTCTCTTCATGTAAGCGCATCTTGTTTTATCTGCTCATTGTCCTCAGTTTTCTTTATGTTCAGAGAAGTTAAAGAAACCTGTGCTGTGGGTTTTTTCCTTTGTGAACACTTAAATTTGGAGTCAGATTATTATTATAATTATTTTAATTATTACACCCAATCATCTGCCTTGAGTTCTGTCTGAAATTCTGCACAACTTTGGGATAGGCTCTCTCACTCCTGCAAGGTCTGGAAGTTGTGGCACTGAAGACTTTGGGTGCCAGAGCTGATCCGACGCCAGTCCCCATATTTCTTGTTCCTCCCTTAGTGGTCCTGCCCCTCTTTGCTTCCTGCACAGGGTCTTCCCCAACATGAAGTCAAAGCTGGAGAAGGCCACGTTACTCAGAGACATTTCTGGGTGGTTTGCAGTCACCACAGGCATCACGCCAGATGTAAGAGATGAGAAGTACAAAACGGACAGGTTCGACAATGGCTCAGAAATCAGGGCAGGGGAAAAGGTCGGTTTGGGCAAGGTGAGCTGCTAGACTGGGTTCAAGACTGACTGCAAATGTAAGTGTGGAGGCACCCCTAAGCATAGTTCATCAACTGTTTCAAAATGTCCTGGCAGTAAGCAGAGGCCCTGTTACTGCTTTCTCCTGGCCTCATCCTGCACCAGAGGGGGCTCAGCGGTGAGCACTGGGAGAGGTCTCGTCCTGCAGTGCACTGAGGTTGCTGCACACAGAGGCACTCCTGGGACTAGGAAGAGGTTTTCATATAGTCATAATGGGCAGCAGCTATTTAAAAGGTGTCTGGGAGTTTGTATATCTGACAAAATCAGTCTATTTTTCCAGCTGTACAGCTCCTCGGCCAGCTTGCTGGAAGTTGATTGACTGCCTAGCTTGAGGGGAGAAGACGATTAGGTTCTCTCCCACCCATCAGCCCTAAAGGAAGAGTGTGATAGATGGAGCTTCAATTATTTTCAACAGTGAAGTCTTGATTTCTCTGTGTGGGGAGCTTGCAAAACATCTTTCCTTACTACGCGTGGTCGCTGTCACCAGACCTGCTCCTTACCTTTGGGAGCAGCAGGGTCCCCGTTCTGAGGTGACTGTGAGAGTCAGTCTGAGGCAGGATCAGGTCTCCATCTCCACATTCATGCAAGGAGAACAAATACTGCATAGTTTAAATCTCTGAAGCTCAAATATCTTGGAAATCTGACAAAACGTATTGCTGGCGCCTCTCCTTTCTGACAGATAATTTAGTTCTGTTATAGCTGACTGGATAGCTGTAAATACTTTGTGTAGTGTGGATTAATACTTCGAGTGTGCTGCCAGTCTAGGAGGAGAAGGAAGAGCATCAATATCGTCAGCTGTTGCTGATTGGCTTTTCATCTCCTGGATGAAAAGTTGTAAACCACTTTTAATCTAAGTAACATAGCAAGCGAAAGCTCTAGCATTTTGTGTTTAATTTACTGTTTCTGTAGCTTGTTACTTTGGCCTCAGTAGAGGCTCTCCCATCGTGCCCAAGGAGGGTGGATCCATTATCTCTGTCTTACAGGTAGAAAACTGAGGTGTGGAGAGGCAGCGACTTGCACAGGCCTAGGAAAGGTTTTAGTAGAGCTAAAACTTCAAGATGGATTTCTCAGATCCCAGGCTGACACCATAGCACAGTTTGTTTTGGACTTCGTGTTATAAAAACAAAGTTGTTTTTTTTTTTTTTTTTTTTTTTTTTTTTTTTTTTTTTTTTTACTACTAACTTACTAATTGAAATTAGTTGGAGGAACACAAATCCATGATGCATGTGTAAATTTAAACTCATTTCACTCGCATACTGTCTGCTGTAGCAGCTCAGGCTCTGACTAACCCTCGGGAGCAAGGCGAGGTTAGAGCTGGAGGTACATTAACATGGCATCAACAAACCGGGCATTTTCAGCTACAGATAAAGCTATTTATTGAGGCTTCGAATCTTGGATATAAGAAGAGAAGAATTTCTTAGGAAAACCAAATCCTTTAACTGCAGTGTTGGCTGTTAGCTATTCATGGTGTATGGCTGGGGAGCAGGCAGGGAACAGAGCTTCGAGGGCAGCAAGCAGAGGTGTGGCGGCACCTGTCAGGGGTTTGTGGCCGTGGTGTGTGAGGAACAAGCCAACCCCAGACGACTCAGAGCTCTGGAAATAGGGTATTGCTTTGATTTGGAAGAGTGAGCAGTCACTGCGGAGGGTGAGGCTCTGCACCATGAGTGCTGTGAGCACTCCAGGGACCTCCTGGTGCTGCTGTGCTCCCCCCATGGCGCAGGCTGTGCGCTCCTGTCCCTGTGAGCGGCGCCAGCTGGAGCTGGGGGAGGCTTCTGCTGCGTGTTGTTGTCTCAGCAAAGATCTGAGAGGCAAGATCCCTCTCATGTTGGGTTTGAACAGATGTGTGAGCTGAGATACTAAAGCTGCCAGCCCGTGCAGTGCTGGTGAGCTGAAATGGGAGCCTGACACTGGGCACCAAGTGTCCCTGGGTGAGATGGGGTTCATGTGAAATAATGTCACCCAGAGCCTACCCAGCATGGTGGACCTGTCCCAGTCCTTTGATAGCAGCCTGGATCACTGTCTTTTGACTTGTTACTGTCCTTCAGGATTTGTGTTTTTTATGAAACCATTTTTCCAAATACAGGATATTGAACCTCCTCACTTTGCCCTTGCACCTCTTCTCCCAGCAGGCATGAGCTGTGTAATCTGAAATAATCTGAAATCACACCAGGCTGTTTCTGTTGAGGGGTTGCTGAGGCATCTTGTCAAACATGATAACATCTGTAGGGCCTGATTTCCCCAAACTTTCATAGTCTCCCCTCAGCACGTTTGTTTTTGGAGGACATTAAGGTGAAAAGAAGTCCCGTGAGGTCAGTGCTGTTCAGGTGGGATGGCTGGCTGGACAGCCACTGCTGCAGGGATGGCTGTGTGCGCATTCATGTCAACATGGGCTGGAAGGACCTCCTGCATGAACACAAAAGGTTAAAAATGCATAATAAGTAATAGCAAAATAATGGGCTCTAATATATTCTGCCAAGATACTGCACTGTTTTCAGTACTGTGCAGCTGACAGTTTTCTGTTTTCAATAACTTAAAGTGGAGCCATAGAATTTCAATCACCTTCCATCTTACGAAGAGCCTAACTCCTCCAGAATAACTCAGAGGAATTGACTCAACCATATTTTTCATGTTTCCCAAATGAGCAGTGCTACGGCATGGAAATGAGGGTGGAACAGGAAATAGCTGCACTATCTCCATCCTTCTGAGGAGATGAAGGTCAAAGACACTTTCTTTCTTCTCAACGCTTTTCCTCCCAAGTGGGTTGTAAATAAGATCACAGCCCAGTGCAGTTAATTGTGAAGAGAACCAATTCCTCTTCCCTCTTAAAAATATTGAGTGTGAGGAGTTCTGATTACATTAGACACTGTATTTGGTAGTGTCCTCTTCCTACCATATCTTGGACCTTGAATTGATTTACATAAGTGATAGCAAAACTAAAAGTTTCTTGCATGTTTGACCCTAATTTACCTCCACTTTTTAATTTCCTCTGTTGTGTATTCTGCTACATGAACAAACCCTCAACATTTCTTAGGTAGTCAGTCTGGAAGAAACCCTTTGTTCCCATGGTATGCGGACCTGTCACTGACTTTCTGCCTTCAATTCCCAATGCTATATGACAAAGTTGCAGATAACCTCAGTGATCTGTCATCTTCCTGTTCCCTCCTAGATATAGCTACCTTTTATTCTTTTCTGTGTAGTTCAGGTGAGCAATCCTTACATTACACAAAACTCTTAAATTTGAGTATGGGCAACTAAAAATCGAATGCAGGTATCGTTGCATGTGTCAAACAGAAAACAACTCCGTCTTATAATGAGGGCAAGTGCAACAAAATCTTGGTCTTGTGTTTTGATAAATCACAGGCACGTTTTTTCTGAAACCTTCATCTTCTGCTGTTTTCTTATCTGATGCATTACTTTTGCTTGTGGTATCACTTTGCTTTCCACAGCCGCTAACTAGAGAGATTTCCACTTCTTCACATATAACACGTTTCATTTTATTTTTGTCTGAAATGGCACAAATGAATTTTCCAGGAAATAAAATTAAAGCTCACCTTCACCTGTCAGGTAACAAACATTCAGTTTAAATCTAAACCATGGCCAGTTTCTATACCTTTAGTCAATGTATTTTGTCTTGATTCTCACAGATAATTGAATGTGTTAAGTAATAGACACCTACATAAATACTCTATATTGATGTATTTAATGTACAATATTCTCCTGAATACCACTGAGGACATCACAGTGAATGTACCCATCATTAGCAATGAGAGGGTTAAGGTTGCTGAGCTCACTAAAACCTCTCTTAAGCCTGTGCTTGAAAAGTAAAGGAGGATTTCTAAGTAATATACTATTTTGGCTGAGGGCTAAAATGAGCTCTTCTTAAGGAAAAACCCATCAACTGCATTAGAAAGTATACATACTGGTCATTATTGAAGGATTTCAGGTTTCCCCACGGAGATGTTTAACTAATGAGAAGGTTAACTGTGCATATATACTTGTCAGTCAAGCGAACAGTACTCTACAAAATCCTCCCACAAAGGAGAACAAATAAAGAGAAAAAATAATGGAGGGAACATGCAATTGCCCACATCCATAAGGCACAATTTCTCCTCTCCCTGGATCATTCTGTTTTGTGTCAAAAATCCTATGAAAGAAACTGTTGCTATTAGTGTGACCTTAACTGCTTAATGCAGCATGGTGCCATCTGCATTATTTCTATGCTTTCTCTGCTATGTAATAATCATTCTCAGTTTAATTTAAGCAAATTCCTGTTTACATGTTATACAGAACTGGAAGATAGCAGTAGGCAAATGGTTGTTGTGTTTGTTAGCCTTTAAACATGCACAGTAGCATTTAATGATTTTTCTAAACCAAAGTTGTTGCATCTCCTTTAAGAACTGCAGCATACAGAAATTTAAGTAAAATCGGTTGCAATTAATTTAGTGACAGAAGGCTCTTGAACTTGCTTATACTGAAACTTGAAAACAGTCCAGATAAGGATTTTCAAAGCAGAACTTGTTTAAGAGGAAACATTGCAAGTAACTTTACACTGTGACATTAAATCTGCATTAATCTTTATGTATGGCAGTTTAATCAGCTTCCAAAATTCTTAATATGGGCCAAAAATGTGTGTGTAGAGCATACTACTGACTGCACAGTTTTTCATATCGTTATTAACGTGAACTGCTGGTGCTGTTTGGGAAGGCTCATGTTAGTAATGGCCTAAAGCACCAGTTCCGGGAGCAATAGCATTCTGGGGAAGCAATTCTTGTGTGGCAGAAAACACAAAATGGAAATACAAAAGGCCTACAGTGGGATCCTCCCTCAAAGTAAAATTAGAAAATCCCAAGGCTGCTTCTTCTGTTAGGTGTGTGATTGAGGAGGCAAAAACCCACCTGTAATGGCCAACGGAGCGCGTGCAATGGGACGCCAGGAGACTGTGGGGTGTTCTCATGCAAAGCTGTATGGGCAGGGCTTGTTACACAGCATTTCAGTTTAATGAAGCCATCAGGTGAATGGACATGCTTCTGGTTTCCTATTAGTGCATTCGTATTTGTATAAAAGTCGTACTGCTTCCTTTTGATTTAACAGCCTTAAGAAGATGCCCAAGAGCGCTCTTGTTGGTGCTTACTGCTGGCATGGTTCCCCACATGTTTGCAAAGCGAAGGGGCGAACCCTGCTGCGAAGCATTCCTCATCCCTGCTGCTTTGATGTATTGTCGGTGTAAAATCATCAATTACACAACGCATTTTCAGTCCCTGTAACATCATGTTGCCAAACTACTTAATAATGGCATTAGCAAACTAGGATTGAATTTCTTGTAGGTGGTTTGAGCCAAGTTTGTGACAGCTGATTTACATCTGATTCACTCTTATTCACCACTTCCTAGACCCTTGATAAATCAAACTCTTTAAAAACATCTAAATGTGTGTAATTTGCATCTATGTTATGAAAGTGGGAGGAATTCAGTTCCTCATAGGATGGCAGCACTTCCCAAGAGATTAAGTTTTGTGTATTTCGCAGAAATTCACACTCACGTTCTTAGTTCCAATCCTTTTCTTTTTTTCCAAATCTGACAGTGTGAGAAGCCCTATTGCCACCTGACCTGTGCCAGGGAGTTATTAGACTGGTGCCTTTTCAGAAATGTATTTTTTTGTAGCTTTTTCCTTAATGGCTCTGTTGGGTATTCCTTGAATTCTGCCCTCAGAAACCAGCTCAGATCCCTTTGCTCTTGACTTTGGTGCCCCTGCCTAACCTTTGCAGTGGCACGTTGGCATTAGCTTCCTCAGACAACTGACTGAGGTACATGGATGGCTTTGTGGAAGGTGAAAACTACTGGACTGTAGCTTAGCTTTTTGCTTCCAAAGCAAACAACTCATATCCGACCCCTATCTCATAATTCAACTGCAATTTCATGTGAGGGCAAGATCACAGATGTCCTTGGTGCCACGCTGCTGTCAAGGAGAGTGGCTGTGGAGGCAGGTGTGGGGAAGGGCCTGGTCAAGGGGCCATATGAACATGTTATTTTTGAGGAGGAAATGTGCACGAACAGGTAATGTTACAGGGTCTGGGGGCAGAACAGTGCCTTTTCCATAGCCCTCCACACTTGTTTTCTCCAGTTAGCGAGATGTGCATGTACAGTTACTGGACTTCTGCAGGAGGATCTGTATCTTAATGCATAAAGGAGTGCTGAAGTCCTCTAGAAAACCTGGATGCTTTCTTTGTATGAGCTTTTTCTTGATTATAATTACCAACTGCTGTTTTAAGGTGCTCGAGAAACAGAAACATATTGCATGCGTTGATATCTAAACATAAAGCAAAAAGTTACTGCTGGCTGGTAAATATGTCAGCCTTCAGAAGCATGAAACAGCCTGGCTTGCTACTGCATGTCGTGTAACTTCTCATATGGCTTTTTCTTCCCTGCTATCTACTGTGCTGAGGTTTGCTTTATTGTACAATAATGCCAAATTCAGCAATTTACATTTCTCTTAGCTTGAACAACTCTTTCCGCTGCTTATTACTTTGCAGATGCCATGAGGTATCACTACACAGGCAGCTTTCACGAAGGGAGCCTATTGTGTTGGTATTTCCTTGATTACACCATCCTCTGGATCCTCTCTGTGCTGCTTGTTAAAAGAAAAAAGCCCTCGGCGTGTCAAATGCAGCTGGATCGCCTCTTGCCTTTGATATGGAAAGTGCACTTAACATTTTGAAGAAGAAGCAGCAGCAAAAAGGTGCTGCAGGAGAGAAAAGGGTAGGTTGTTGTTTTCCTCAGCTGCAGGATGAATTTTCTGCTCTGGTGAGCAGGGATGTGGCTGGGCGAGGAGCCTCGGGTGCCCAGCAGCCAATGTGGGGTTTGCTCCGTGTTCATGCCTTCCCCATGCCATTTGTACATGGTGCCTCTGCATGTGCCATGCGAGAAGGGGGGAGCTTGGGGGAGAAATGTGAATTGCTCCTTCAACAAGAGCTGTAGCAGGTGTCAGCTGAGGAGGCAGAGCTGCCCAGCCTCTTCCTCACGGCCACGCTGCCACTGCCTAGGTTTCTGTGAGCGCTGGAGACAAAATGGGTGCGGGCACTCCTCTCAGCTTTGGGAGTCTTGAGTAGTGCTGTTGTGGTTGGATTCTAAAATGGCACGGCAGGAAATTAGGGCTCAAACTAGATGAATCAGGTTTGGAAGTGACCTTTGGTGAGCATGGAGGTGTAGTGAGTGGCAGATCCATTGGCCTGAGACACGTGTGAGGTGCCCACCCAAGGCCATGAGAAAATCAAAGTGGAATGGGATGTGAAAAATAACGACTTGGAGCACCTGTGGGGGAAGAAACCTGTCAGAGCATGGAGTTTTGGGAGCTGCCATGAGAGCGGGTGCAGCCCCAGCACTGTGGGAGGCAGCTGCCTGAAGACTGCCTTCTTGGAGCAAATGGGAAGTTCCTGAAGCCTGGCGGCCTCTGGACAACCTGTCCGTGTTGTAGGGCAATCAGGTTGCTCAAGCGTTTCCACTTTCAATTTCATCTTCTTGACCCTGGGTGAAAGAGCAGTAGCAGTCAGCCTCCACCACGTGTTGTTGTGCAGAGATGTATGAGCTCATTTCAGTGCTGGAAAGCTGCTGCCTTGACCAGTTGCCTCACTGGGGACACAGCTGACAGATCCTCCAGCCCCGTGCTTCTCAGGGATCCGCTCCCTGCAGGGCACCCTGCTCTCTGCCCATGCTGCAGCACCTGGGGACCTGCTGACAACTTCACTGAGATTCCTCTCGATGGAGACGTGCCTCCAGTTACAGGAGCCGTGTTTCATAAAGCAGCTGCTGTGTAAGGGCAGGTGCTGTTATGCCAGCATTTAACAGCGTGTCCTAGAACAAGTTAGTTAGTCTTCAGAGACGTACTTGAGAAGCTGCACAAAGTAACCAGCTCCTACGGTGGTCTTTGTTCTTCCTTTTGGCTTCTTGACGCATGAGGGGCACATCCTTTAATCTTGTTTTATGGTTTATTAGGTTCCATAACAATATTTCTGTAGCTTTTAACTTCAGAGAGACTAATTGCTTTATTGCATCTCTTTCACCGAGTGTTTTGATACCTACCTCTTGATTTCTTTTTTCTCTGCTCCTTTTTCTATGAGAGAATGCAGCAGTACTGGCATCTTTGCATTGATTAAAACATCCAGGCTCCACTTAAGCTGAGTGGCCCGGAATAATGTTCAGTGATGTTCTGGCACAACCAGAACTGCGCCTTATTTTCTGTAAATGGTGCTGTGAGCATGAAATGGCCTTTATGAAATGTTTTCTCTATCAGGAGCTTTGAAGAGGCTTTTTAGTTGAGGTTGCAAGTCAGATCTTCATATTTATTATCCTGAGAGGTTAAAAAATAGATGAATTGTAATATTCTTTCTTCTCAGGTCATTATATAGTACTCCCTCTACTTACTTAGGAGGGAGATGCTTTTTTCATCTTTTCTGAGACTGAAGCCAAAGGCTTTTTTGCAACAGAAACACAGTCAGAATGTCATGAGAGTGATTTTTAATAAAGCTATATACAGTAAATATATTCTACCCACTTCTTATGTTTTATGCTGAGCTCTTCTTATTAAAAATGGGCAGAAATGTCTACTGAATGATCTACTGAACTTCACAAAAAGCATCTTAAGATAATTTCATTTTTTTGACTGTAGTTAGTAAAAAATGAGTTTTGTCTAAAACTTTTAGACAGTGAATTCCAATTTCATATTTCATTCATGTGTAGGGAGTTAATTTGAAACCTGAGCAGTATGATCTGATTAGTGGGTCAAGTGGTCTTCCAGGTCTGCACTGGAGAAACTGAGCTCGGAGCTGGATTTCAGTACGCGTGAAGGCTCATGGTTAGGCATCTGGAATTGGATTCTACAGGTCATCTACAGAAAATATTTTCCTTTAACGTAAGCATTTCTGACAATGAATTGTTTACTGGAGTATTTATAGAAGTGAATGTACAAAGACACAAACTTCAGAAATGAAGTAGACTGATTTAAAGAGCATTAACCCCCCTCTTTTTGGTACTGTGTTGAACGTGGAGTACTGGGCACCAGCTGTGTGACAGCCAAGATAAGCAGCCGCAGTAACAACTCGCTGCATTCTGATGTCTTCAGGGCCTTGCAGAGCTGGTGCCTGGGATGTGCGAGTGGCAGCAGTCCAGCAGGGGAACGCTGACTTGCACGAGTCTGCTGCACTATGCAAACCTCGGTTCAGTTCCTGTGGATATTGAGTAAGATACCTTGAGTAAGGATGACTGAGGGGGTGAGATGACTTTTTTATCTGTGATGAGATGGGTACAAGTGCATTTCACGCCTCCAGCCTGGGCGCCAGCCCCCCCCAGCTGCCTGCTCTCCTGTCGTATTCAGATTGCAGAAATCACACCTTGATTTCAGGTTTTCTGCCAGGAGCACTCAATTCCAGTTTCTCTGCACCTAATACAAAATGGCTATTTGCATTTATTTCCCAGACCATTGCCTTAGCACTTCCAAGATTTTATCCAATATGACTTTTTCTAACCTTGTGGAAATTGCAATGATGGAGGATGCTTCAGCAATTTTCAGTCTTATTTCTTTTTTCGGCAGTGCCTATCAGCTTGCTTAGCAGCATAATGAATGAGTTCACAGGTGCTTTTCTTTTACTGTCTTTCAGTTGTTTGAAAGGAGCCATATTTTGGTCAATGAGATAGATGATAGAGAAGCAAGGTGAACTAAAGTTTACCTTTTTTAGTCTGTGTCTAGCAGAACATGATTAAACGTTAAAACTATGCAGTTAATTCTACTGTATTTACCAAAAGGAAATTTGCTGAGGAGTGGTTGTTATGGAAACAGTAGCCCTCTGTCCTTCCAAATGGAAAAGATTTATTTTAAGGGAGCTAAAAACCTTTAAATATTCAGCAAGTATAAAAAGGTGAGATCGTAACATTCCTCTTGCATATCCCCTACAAAGCTTCAAAAACGTTTGTGGAGATAAGAAGATAGTGCAGCGTAGCAAGTAGGAAAGGCTGGAGCCTGTGTTTTCATGTGGAAAAGTGAAGGGGCTCATAAATAAGGGGAAAAGGACATTTGTAAAGCGAAATGAGACTGCTCAAATACAGACAAATGATCATCTGCAAACCCTGCTTAGATGAATAATCCACCAGTCACAAAAACCAGCTAGCATGCTGGCATCAACCTCCTGAGTTTGATGGGGAAAAACCAGGGAGTTTGGGGGGGGGGGAGGGAAACACCACAAAACTACAAAAAACCAACCCCCACCATTCTCCTCTTTATCTTGCTTTCATCAGGGCACAGGCAGCTCAGAATGGCTTCTGTGCCTTGCTGCATGAGCAGGATCTGCTCACAGGGGCTCTGTGGGCCACAGGGCTGCGTGTGATTAAATCTGTGCTGTCCTGGCGGCGTTCTTCGCACATTGTGGGGGAGCTCCAGAACCGGGCTCTGGCATATGAAAGGGATTTTAGACACGTCATACCAGAACTCAGCACGCCAGCAGCTTCAGATGACAACTTAACATACTATAGTTTGCTGAGCCATGATGTGGAAAAGTTCAAATTAAAGAAACAACAACTCATAAATAATAACAAAATAACCAAAGTTCCAGTAGATAGCAGGAAAATTGTTCCATGAAGTACTTTCATGTGGAAAATTGAGCATCAGCTTCACTGCATTCCTGTTTCTTTTGTGCTCAATTCCCAAAACCCTTGAAAGCTCAAATACAGATTAAAGAATTATATTTTTTTCTGAAAATTATTTGTAAATGTGTTTTGAATTGGAATTTTTATTTTATTATTTATTTAGTTTAGTTTTGCTTCTGACCACATTTAGACTCACAAGTGCACATATCAGGTTGCAGCCCTGATATGGCAGAATTTAAGTATTATAACGAAGTATAAAAATTGATTTCTTCTTTATGCTGGAGCATATACATGATGATAAAACTGCAGTGATTAATAGTAGGGGCTGGCAGTGGGACCTCCCATGTCCCTGTTGTGAGGACCTGGTGTGACGTCCTCTCAGTTATTGAAACTGATGGAAAAGGTGAAAAATCTGGCAGCTCGGGGAAAAGGAGCTGCCTGGTCTTAAATGCAGCTGGTTAAATGCATAACATCTTACTTCTTGGGCTCTGCGTAGGCATGGCATTTCCATGGCAGTGTAGAAAGCACTGATGGATGAGTGGAGTGACAAACTCTGTCAAGATGGCCCGTTTTACTTCCATTTCCACAGACTCTTCAGTAATATTGAAATTATATGCCAACTTGAATAGTTTCCTATGTAAGTATTTTGATTTTAATTAAACAAGACACTGCTTGCAAACTCTCATCTGAATTTAACTCACAATATTTCATTGTATGCCAGAAGTAGATGTTTAAGCTTTCAGACCAAATAGAATTTAACGTAGGTAATAGAAAAACAATGCTGCTTTAATATATATATATATATAATACACATATATAACATGACTTTCAATGAGTTAAAAATGAAATTAACCATCTTCCAAACTCCTGTGAAAACACAGCGTTTGGTAGAAGTCCAAATATTGCAGGTGCAATGGAGAAAGAATGAATCATGGCACACCAATATCCAGGCTTTCAATGTCATGAACGTGTTTGCTCCCTGCAGAAATAAATACCAGTCACTACAGTCAGTGGATAATCACATGGAACCACTGTACCTACCCATGGCTGTATTTTGTTTGCTATTTCTTTTGTTTGAGTGAGAATTGGGGTCTGCAGAAATCATTAATACTGCTCCATGCCTCTTATGGTCTATTTTGCTGATCCTTTCCAGAGAGTGCACGTCACCTTTGTGCATAAACTTGCCAGCTGTCTGGGGAAGAAAGCGAATTTTAGTTCTACCTGAGGTGCATCACGTTCTTTTCCTTGGGAGGTTTTATAATGATGTGCTATTTTCCTGTTAGATTTTACACTACAGAAAACAACATTTGTGTAACTTTAAGGCTCTGTCCTTTCAAATCCACTCTAATTTGCAGCTGCCAAGCCTCTGTTAGACACGGCCTTTTGCTTTTTCAGCTGCATTTTCAGGGTTCAGGCCCAGGGGCGGCAGCTCAGGGCAGCCTCTGGCTACAGCTGGGAGCAGCTGGATCTGGAATGAGTGGTTGGTCTTGCCTGGGTCCAAATAGATCCATCCCAGAGGGGTGGTGTGCTGTGTTTGTGCATTGCAAGAGGGAAAAAATCACTTTTTTGCAGAACTTCTCATGAATTTCAGTGAGAATTAGGGAATAAATTGCCAAGGAGGCTGTAAGGAACACACAGAAGGTGCAGATAGGCTTTTTAGAAGAAGTGCATGACACCGAAACCCCGAATTTGCCATCACAGGCAAACCCAGAAACCCTTCTTTTGCTGGCAGGCCTTGAAGCAGCAAGAGGCCCGTTTCCATGTCTAGTTATATTCCTTTAATGGTGCTCCAGATCTACCTGTCTGATTATCTGTGCTCTCATCCTTCCTCCCCAGGTCCTGCTCTGGCAGCATTCTCCTCAAGTCTGCCTCTGACTTTGTGTTTTGTTAATGGCTGAGCCTTTTTCGTAATGGAGTAGCAATAATACTCAGAGGTCAGCTTCTGAACTTTTCCCAGTGCTCATGAGAAATGCAGAGCTACTTTGGAGATCCTTGCAAGCGAATGACAATTATATCCAGATCTTGATCTCTGAACCTTGCGCACTATAATGAGCATTTCTGGGGAATTGTGCCCTTAATGAAACAGCACTTTCCAAAGGGAAGCGGTCCTGAACACATCAATGGATGTGCGTGGGAGCCCTCTAGGAGAGTATCTGAGCAAAGTGCTGAAAGACTCTGTGCGCTTTTTTCTTTCTGAATCTGAAATGCCAGTGCAGACCTCTGAAGTGCCTGCCCGCACTCACGTTTGTTGCATTCTGTATAGCTGAACTGCATGCTTAAGTGCTGCATTTGTAAAGTCTTTGTAATGGTATTTTCTAAAATATTTAAAACATATGGAATCTCCTGAGTCCATAAAAGAACACTAATGCTCGGCAATGAAGTGCTTGTGTAAGGTGGGTATAGAGCTGAAAGCTGTGGGTATAGAAAGGGCGTTGTGATGGAATAAGAAGGTGAATTCATCGCCTAGATGTTACTGCCTGTTTTCTCTTCTGTGATGTGGTGATAAATCACTTGCTCTGTGAAGATAATGGCCTTGGCTTCTGTTGGGGCTCATTTCTCTACAGCAGGTTGATCTTCACAGGTGGCCAGCACTGCAAGAGCAAATTCTACCTCTGGACTCTGATTCTGCAGCATACTGTGAAAATTTTAAAGTCCTTTTGTTAAACTCTATTTTAGAATCTCTAAAACATGCACATTTTGGTTCTACATTTTGATTTATTTTACTGAACCACCGAAACAACACAACCCCACTCTACAACTTATTGTCCCTTCTTCACTCCTCCTCCTCCTCCTCAAAAAAAAAAAAAAAAAGATGGTTAGAGAAGACTTATTTTAACCAGATTAACCAGAAGATAATGCTCTAAAAATGAAATATGGGAAGAAAAGATTTTGTTTGTCCCCTGGTTGATAAGAGGGTACAGCCGGGCAGTACACTGAAGGCTGGCTATTACAAAGGAAACCAAACTCCTCCAGACTAGTGAAACTAAACTTTTAATTGCAGCTACCTACATCCTTTTCAAAACTATTTCATGTTAAATTCTGAGCTGTATATCATTGCTCTTGCCGTCACTATAAGTACTGGTAAATTGTAGAAGTCATTTTATTTTGTATGCCTACACAGTAATTTTGGTATTTGATATGTGTGGCCAGAGGTCATTCCAGTCCAGTTGTTTTTATGTATATTTAAGTATAAAATGAAATCATCAAGAAACGGTTCAGCACTTCCAATTAATTTTAATGGGATACTAGTTTCAACCTCATTGGATCAGACCCTGGGATTTGAAAAGTAGCTGAGCTTCTTAATATACCCTTACAAATCTTTTCCTAAATGTTGCACGTGACTTATCAGACTTGGGCTAAGGAAGAGCTTACTGTATCACTTTATCCTGACAGCATGTGTCTCTGATGTTTAATTTCATTAATAAAGGAACATTTGCACAGAGCATTCAGAATTGTGTGGGGCTGCTGCTGTGGCAGAGAGTTAATCATCTTGAAACAAATGACTGCTTCGGGGCAATTGAGAAGAGTGGCAGGAGGAGGATGAGGGCATTTGAATTTTAAGAACCTGTCTTCACGTTAGCTACGTGGTGCGAGTTCTGCTGGGGCTGTGGTGCAGCTCTTTGCGGGGAAGTGACAAGGTATCACAGGTTTGCTCTGAGCATACAAAAAAAAATAATGTAGCAGGACAAAGTTTGTCCATTTGTTAAATTTGGTTGCTTTTTTTTCTTCCCTTTTTTTTTTTTTTTTTTCCTTTCCTTTTATTTTTTCCCCTTTTCTCTCTACAAACTAGACAGAAATTCAACCAGCCCTGGTCATATGCTGGAGTCTGAGCTTGCTGTGGAGAGGCTGGTGCCCAGGCCTGGCAGCAGGGCAGGGTTAGCCGGGGTGGTGACATTCCCTGTGATATTCCCTCTGACATTCCCCGTGTTTCCACACATCAGTTTAGAGCAAGATGCTCTAAAGCATCACCTCCTTTTTGTGGGTGCTGCCTGGGGAGCCATGGCAGCAGCTGGGAGGTGTGTGTGCTGCTAGACCCGGAGCAGGCAGCCCACGCTATTGCAGGAGCTGCGCCCCAGGTGTTCTGCTGCAGCTGGGGGAAACAGGGCGGGGGGGCTGCTGGTGGGCCCTGGTTTGTGTGTGAGGTCCTCCTCAGCATCAGTCTGACTGGTGTCTGTATGCCATAGTTGTGAGCCATTGTTAAGGTACAAGGAGAGTCTCAGTCTTTTGTCTTAAGTCTTTTTTATTAATTCTCTCATCATCATACGTAAAGCACAGAAGGCTGCATCTGTTCCTGAAATGTGCCCGTTTCTGAATGAGAAGGTGTCCTAGGGAGGAACATAAGGAGGGTGAAACCAGCAGGGAACTGGATTTTGGGTAGAAAGCAACAATGAGCATCCAAACGAAGGAAAAAAAAAAACAATAACCAATCCCTGAGGATGAGTGGACAGTATCACAGGGAGACTCAGCTGAGAAGTAGCTGCTGTTCTGCCCATTGAGAAGGAAGAATTGGAACTGATTACATTATTTTAGCACCATGGTGTATCATAAGGGTGCTTTTCATCCAAGTATCTGATCCAGCCCTATTTGGTTTATGAGATCTGACAGGAGCCCTGCATAAAATCTGATGGCTTCAGGCAGGTGATTAGTGTAAGCACAGTTTATAATTAGTGAAGATGTTTATCGTGCAAATTAATGGAAATGAAAGCTTTACTCGCACCTATTAAATTGAAGTATGTGTGTGGGTATATATGTGCAATGAATTCCAGTATTTTATCACGCCTGGCCTTCAGCATGAATCGGCCTCCTTCCCGTGCTGACTTGGATTTGGGTCTGGTCGTTGCTGTGAGGAAATGGCATTAGATTTCCCAGCATCTGTTTTCTGGTGATATTGTTATTGCAGTCCTGCTTTGCATCCCGCAAGGCTCGTTCGCATCTCCCCCTGCTCCTCGCTGCTCCTGCCGTAAGCTTGCTTCACACCTGCAGCAGCAGGCTGCGGAGAGGCGCAGCCCAGCCCAGCAAAGGCTGCCCGGCGGCCAGGCAGGGGGGAGCCTCCTCTAATCCGGGCTGCAGCTGGGCAGGCTGCAAGGAGAGCGGCACTCTGCGGATCTGCTGCTGCTGGATGAACATTCCGAGTATGCTCAAAGCTGTTTTTGTATTTTATCTTATTTCGTGTTAAAAAGCGGGTGGAGTGAGGGAAGGGAATTTGGAGAAGCATGATGTATGGTGTGTGTTTGTAATCCGTTTGGGAGACCATTCTTATCTCGCACATGCTTCGCCTTGGGCAGTCTAGAATATTTTATCAGCTCTTAGGGTTTTATACCCTCCCAAATAAATTCCCTGTGCTGGAAAGCCATTGTCGAAGCACCCTGCTTATATCAGCTCTGTGAATGATAGCTCTGAAAAAAAGAATGTACTGGAAAAAAATGAGCTTCAGAATGAAATATAAAAGAAACAACAACAATACGCTCTCTGACCAGAAAATAAATTATTTTTAATTGTATCATTCCCTGGTAATAAAATTATATATAAGTAACTGCCTCAAATAGGAATTTTGACTGTGACTCAGAACTGGAGGGAACTCTGAAAAGTTGTAAGGACTTGGCTGTTTTTGTTGGTTTTATGGGGAGTCGGTTTGGAAGAAAACATGATGGCAGAGTTAGATAAATAACTTTTTAAAAATAATAAAAAAAACAACAACTTTGGGCGCTTAATCTTCATTTCATACATTGCATCTCCTGAAGAGGCTGTGGATGGATTACCGTGTGGTTTAGTGAATTAACTTACATGCTCTTACCACATACCTGAGGCTGGGGAATCTGAACTCATCCCACGGAAAACTGACTGAAAATCAATCAGCTTGGATAGATGTAAAGAGCTCGCTGGGGAAATGCAGTCAGGCAACTCCATCCCGCACTACTTGTGGTATGACAACAGCAGCCTGCATTTCCACTAATTCAGCTGTCTCCAGGGCACCCAGTGTACGTGGGTCCAGGAAACGTGTTTTTAATACTGCAGCTGCACAAACGGCTGTGGTAGGAGGCATGGCACGAGGTGACTGCTCGCAGTGTGCTGCAGGCGCGTTGATTCCCTGCTGTCCATCCACACGTGCCGACTTCCAAAAACAGTGAGGCTGTTGGTGCCTTGCGGGAATCCAGGAGTATTTATCAGTTCATCAGCATAAATTACTTCCTTGCATGATTCTGGAGAGAAGGAGCATTTTCTTTAAATATGTGTTTTAAAAAAGAACAAAGCAGCAGCTCCAGGTAGCTCCATCATTTACCTGCAGAAGGGCTGATTCCAGCAGTGGGCTATGGAGTTGCCCATGCTCCCTCCCTCACTTTGTTCTCAAAAACTATGAATGTGGTTTTCACGTCTGACACGAGATGGTTTGCAGTTATTTCTGCCTTACCCTCCTACCCCTCAGACCGCTGCTAACCAAAGCCCTGCTTTCATTCCCGTTTGTGCTGGGTAAACGCACCATTCGTGACTGAAATGTGTTTTCTATGTCATCCTCTGCCTTTTTTCACCAGAAGGACTTGCTGTTAAGAAATCAGTGACCTGATGTTGCGATTAGTGTGTGATGACACAGGAAGGATGCTGTGCTGTGAAGGCAGAACTGGGGTGCAGTCTTGGTTCCCTGAGTGCAGTTCTGAGGGTGCAATTTTCCCTACTTCTTCCTTCTTCCATCTCTCTCATAACCATCTGGCTTTGAAGGAAGCAAGAGATGATTAAAAAATACTCTGCAACTGGGTTTATTAATCAAGACTTTATGTTTCTGAGAAGTTGTGTCCTTCCAGTCTGACCCAAGCTGTGAATGCCTGGGTTAGCTGGGAGCGAGCCGTGCTGCTGGTGAGGGCTGGTGGCTCTGCGCCGGGTCCTCGGATGTGCCAGGAAGTGGTCTTGGGAGAGCCATGAAACTTCTCTTTATTCCTAGCACTCATAAAATAGGCTTGTTTCTGAAATAACCCAGAGGAGCAAAGTTAACGTTTATTCGGGCTGACTGATGCTTTGCAGCCCTTTGGTGAAGCCGTGTGCGAGTGGAAAGCTGCTGCCAGCGGCGGGATGCTGGGCTGCGGGGCCAGGGCTCGGGCGGCTCTGTGGGGAGCACCAGAGGGGGGGTGAGGAGCATCAGTGAGGGGACCCACTGCGGGGGTGGGGACAAACCTTGAGAATTCGGGTCTGGCCCCAGCTGGAGAGCTGGAGCTCCCAGAGCAGCCCTCGGTGGGGCGATGCCGGGCAGGACCCTGCCTCCCCCCAGCTCCTCTGCTTCCTCTCACTGAAGCTTCTGCCCGGGGGCAAAGAAACTGAAATGAGTTTTACCCTCCCTTTCCTTTGAACATTGGATTAGCTGATTTCTCTCTAGGCTGAAGATCAAAAATAGATCCCTAGTTCCTGGTAGCAAGGGTCAATAACGAAAGGGCTGAATTTATTTGAAGTTCAGTTAAGTAATATTTCCACACAATGCCATTTAAACTCCTGGTGATCAAAGCCTTAAAAATAAGGAGTCTGTGCTCATGCCAACACGTTCTTCTTGTATCCTAAATATTTATAGGTGCAGTGCTGGCTGCTGCAACCCAAAGGCAGCGTCCAGCACCCTGCTGTGGGCCTGGCAGGGTCCCGCTCCCTCACGGCTCTGCCCTTCCCTTCGCTGCCTCTCACAGGGGCTGCGGTGCCCACGTGTCACGGGGGGTCTGAGTTCAGGTCTGAGTTCAGGACGTGTGTTTGTATGGGGGCTCCTAAGGGTGGGCAGGAGGCCATCCTCCTGCTGCTGAGAAGCAAGCAGTGCTGCCTGAGGAGGGTGTCGTGTTCTGCTGGCTTGCCCCACAGACTTTTGTGCATTGATTTCTCAGTTAGCAGAGAGAAGAAAAGACAAAAACCAATAAGAAAACACTAAACCCCTACTGAAATTCAGGGAGTCTGCCCTTTCTGAGTATTTAATATTATTATTATTATTATTATTTTACTCCTAGGTGGAGGATTATGGTGATGACTGAAATCCCTCTCTGGAGGGCCCAGGTCCAAAGGGGAGCCCTCCCTTCCCTGGCTGCCAGGCACCCAGGCAGGCTCACTCACCTTGAGGCAGTCCTAAACTGACCCAGATTTCTCTCAAAAGATTAAAGATGTTGATGACCTGTGATCACCAACCGGATGATATGATGGTGTACTCCAGGGAAACTGCTTCTGTTTTGTTCCCCAATCCTTCCCAAATTATCCTTAAATTAATTTAGAGAGGAGAATGGTGTCAAGACTCCGGAGCTGCATTTTTTTCTCTGTAAATATGTGGGCATCTCTGTGCTTTCTCCCTTCTATGAGCTGTGCCTTCAGGAGGGTGAAAGGTTTAAGCTGATCCCATTAATGTAAAGGGTAAAGTAAACCCTTTCCATGCTGGGTGCTGAGTGATAAGGAAGAAAATATTATGGAAGGCCACTGGACTGCTAGGTAATACGGTCATGGGTCTTAGTGAAATAACACGGAGAAAACAGTTGCTCACTTTCATCTATGCATGACTGGGGAGTTTTATTCTGGAAGGGTTTGGGGGATGAGGCAGTCTGTAGCTGGTGGGGAGCTGCCTCTCCCTGTTAGGAAAACTGAGGACTCACCACGGTACTGCTGGTGCACACCAAATTTGCAGGACTGCAGGGAAAGCTAATCAAACCTGAGTGTTTGGATGTGAAAATATTTTTAAACAAGATATTTAAAACAAGAAAAAAAAAGTGTTCACTGAACAGCTTCCACCTAGGATGACGCAAAGCTTGTGCATCAAAGCCCTCTTTAAATGCTAAGGAAACCCTCCAACCAGTCCTGCCATCTCTCAGAAATTGCTCAGAAAGGCCATCAGAGTTCACAGCACTGGTATTTCACAGCTCGGTTGTGCTTTGCTCTTTGGTTTGCGCCACGCTCTTGCATCAGAGACTGTCCCAGTTAGAAGAGAGTGTTGCACTGTCTGTGCTGTAGAAATTTAAAGTACTTTACAGATTTGCTGTTCTTGATGACTATACTAATGAAGCATTATCACCTGAGTTTGTAAATGTCTTTGATAGTACTGGATTGGGGTAGACTGATTGGCATAGGCACTGCTACTAAAAGGGATTGTAGGAACCAAAAGTAGTACTGCCAGCAGTGCAGGCAGAAAAAGATGCTGCCTTCATATTTTGGGAGGGTGGGATGGGTGAGGACCCATCACCTCTCTGGGTAAAACTGGGGCAGGGAGGTGTGATGCTGTTGCAGGAGCATCTCTGTGTGCAAATACCGGGTGTCACGAAGAGGAAAATACCTGAGGAATAGACGAGGCAGAGGAGATTCGCCTCTGATTTCAATGCTGTTGACTGCAGTGTGGCAGCTTCTGGCTTGTGCTGGAATGCACAACAAAATCACCAGGCTGATTAGAAGTTAGCTGGTGTCATGAGGCATTCATAGACCTTGGAGACCATAGGCAGTATATGGAAAATAAGATATTTTTTCCTCGCTTTGTGCTTTTCAGAGGAATATTTATTAATAACTCCTTCTAGTTTTTCTTATTTGTCTTTGTGCTTGCTCATTTTTTTTTCCCTAATCTGCTATGAAATATGGAAGAAGGATGCTTTGGGGTGAGAGAGTCTAAAGGTGTCTTGTTGCAGACTTCAAACAAACTCTGCCGTGAGTACATCTATCTCAAATTCACATAAAATTGGGTTGGCTAGCATGCTTTTGATGTTCTTGAACTACTGCACAAAAATGTTCAGCAGAGATTATCTATTAAGATTTTCAGTTCATGCAGGCTTTTCCCTAAACAAACAAATAATACTTCATCTTCAGTGAGTGCTAGCTAATAGCAGGTCTCATCCTTCTGATACAAAATGAATCGATTGGTGCCTTTCCTGACGGTAACATCCAGATCACTTTCACGTTTCCAGTAAACCAGTTATCCTCGTGTGTTCCCACGCAGTGGTGGGGAAGGTGGGCACGGCTGAACTGCACGAGGTTCACCACCTCTCGTGGAGCGGAGGATGCAGCGATTTGGCAGGTGGGGTTGTGAAAGCTGCTGAATGAATTTTGACTTTCCAGCAGCCAAGCTTGGAGCTGCTGCTGAGGAGGACCTCTTCACACGGTGAATGAAGATGTTACGCAGGTATTCACATCCTGACTGCTTTTCCTTATTTTAGTGAAGTAAAGTAGAGTAACAGGGTGAGTTTGGTTTTCCATTTCTGCATTTAGAAGAGACAATTGAGGCAATGTAGTATTTTAATATTTTTTTCTGACGTTCTCTCTGCTTTGTTAATTCTAACAATTTCTAATTAACTTCATGTTACTGTGTGTGTGTGTGTGCATCTGGGAAGGCCTCACAGACATCTCCTCCCCCACAGAAGACAAGTGGGAGATCAGCTTAGTTCTGAGCAAACTCTGTAAAGGTGAACTGATGCCTCTAAACAAAAGCTGAGCTTCTGCACCAAACCGAGGCACCCAGCGGGGATTGCACCTCTGCTGGGCAGTGAACTGGAAGATGCAGCTGCACTTGGAATTTTCTCTCCTTTTTAGGGAGAAGCATAATTCAGCATCACTTGATGCTGGCTGTTTTGCTCTAACTTGGTGCGCAGCAGCACAAAGCTGTGCTGAGCACCGAGTGAGTGCCTCTGAGCATCTGGGAGCTTCAGCAGGGGCTCACGCCTTGAGGACGTGCAGCTGCAGAGAGGAGATGCTCTGCACTGCGAGTCACAGCTGAATTTGGCAGGGATTTGTTCCCAGGTCCTTAGTCTGGTTGGCCACCCACAGGCTTGCAGCAGTTGAAAACACAAGCTGCATGTGAACATAGTGGCTGGGAGCCCCTGAAATGTGGGTCTGTGGCTCCAGAGCCCAGGGGGCCAGCACCCCCCATGCAGCAGATCTCTGCGGGGTGCAGGGATGCCCCAGGAGCCTGGGCCAGACCCTGCCGGAGCCCCTGCTCCCGCCGTGCTCTGTGGCCACTTGTTTCCATCTGCCTGTGCTGCTCTTGCTCTGTGACATGGTGTCTTGCCTCGGAGCTTGAATTATTGCCTACATGCATGGGTAGAGCCTTTGGAAAACAACTAAGCATGTAATTAAGAGAGTCAGTGTGTTTTATGGGGATAGTGACGAAAGGAAACAGCTTTTCACTTTAGTAATTGTGAACGCCTGTCAAAAGAGATTTGTGGCAAAGAAAGGTCAGTTGGGTAGGGAGCTCCTGCTGCGGAAAGCAGGCTTCCTTCTCAAGTGGATATAATTGTGTTCACTAGAATTATCAGACGTTCACCTGAATTCATCAGACTTTTTACAGATGTAATGCATATGCATTGGCTCGGTGTTCTCAGGGCACACACAGCCCGCTCTGCAGTCTGAGATGAAAAATCTCCTGAAACCAAACCCCACGGACCTTTCTGAAGAGGGAGGAAGCGTCAGCAGCTCATGCAGGGCCAGAGGTTTCGGCGCCAGCTCACTTTGTGCAACAGAAATCTCCATCGCTGGGAGGCTTGGGCAGAGAAGCTGTGGTCTGAAGGAAATCTGGATGTGCTGTGGCATTAAGAGACTGAGGTTTTTTATTTTCAGCACCTTGCAGAACTTCCGCATATGTTAACAGCAGGTGCTTTATAGTCACAAGGCTTTTGTATTTACCTTTAAACATACAAACAAAAAATCCTAGCTAAATTAGGAATAAAAGAATCAAAAATGCTTTTAGATCTTCTTGTGAAGGCTACGAGTAAACAAAAAGCAGTAATTTGTTTAAAGTTGCAAAGTGTTTGTTTCTGAGCTGATTTGCTGCCATCTATATGCCATGGTGATGGTGGATACATGGATAAAGACAGGCAGAATAAAGGAGGTTTTTGCTGAGATATTCAGATTGTTGCGCTCTTCAAATACTTAATCAAGTGGCATATTAATGTATCTCCTTTGTTTTCCAGTAAGTCATTAGTCGCTTAAGTGAAGTTGCTCATGCCAGTTTTCCCTTTCATTAAATATTCATGTCTACTAATGGAAATTGTCTTGACAAATTGGTCAAACTGAGCAACTTATGAATTTATGCCATAGACTAAAAAAAGTTGTTTGGAACTCCCAGTGAGCTGAAGTAATGCTCGCAATCATTAACACTTCATTGATTTTATAATTAAAAATCTGTAGAGTAAACAGAGCATCCTTTTAAATGTGGCAGAGCTGTTTATCTCAATGGTTAGTGTCAATATTCAACTTTTTCCTGAGAATACCCACGATCTCCTGAGGTGCTCCCTGTTGCCCCACCTCAGGGCTCGCCCCCCGGAGCTCCAGCAGGTGGCAGTTGCAGTTTTCAGCTCCGAGGGCATTTCTGCTGGGCACTGGGCTGTCCCCGCTGGTCCCCGTGCCTGGTGCACGCGTGTTCCAAGAAGAAAATTGCATTGCAAAACCAAGAGGCTGAGCTAAGACAGAATTAACATTGCCTGAGGCCACTGTAATGAGTATTAATTAATGGATCTCTATCTTCTCTAAGCAGGCTTATGTGGCCGAAGGCTTATGATAAAGTCAAACGGGGGTAATTTTTCATGAAGACTAATTCAGCCCATTAGCCAATACTAATAGCCCATAACTAGTTTCATGGAGAATAATATTTTGATTGCTAGCCCCAAAGCATGGCTGCTAGAGTGTCTGAAGGAAAGATAAGATCTTTTATATATAAGATACATTTTTTTAAAAAGCTTGAACTGATTTTGGGAACAACCACGCTGTTGCTTAAAACCAAACCAAATACAAGGCAACGAAGTCTTACATACCGATTTCCATGCCTTGCATAGAAGGAGCTCCCGCTCGGGGCAGCAGGCGTTAGGGAGCTTTGCAGAGAAGCATTGTGGCGTGCTGGTGCATGTGCACCTGCAGAGGCCTGCCACCACCTGTATTTTTATTTTTGAAGTATTTTTGTTCCTCGATTAATACTTAATATAAATGATATATATTTAATGCATAAAATGTGCATACACAGTATATAATGTTTATTTTAATGCTTATATAATATTTAAACAAGGCTGCTCTCAGTCCTGTTGGTGTGCTAACAGGCTGGCAGTGTTACTGAGAGTGACATTTTGCACAATGTGTGTACAACGAGAGCCGAGCTCAAAGCAGGGCTGTGAGCACTGCAGGGCTCGTTGCTCTCAGCAGCAGGCCCTACGTGGGATCTGTTGAGAGCAGTGCTGAGGACAAAGGCGTCTGCCTGGGAGATCAGTGCCACGCCGAGCAATGCTCCAGAGCACACAGAGTGGGACAGCAGCGTCTCCTTTCTCCGCAGTCATTAATGTTTGATCTCCTTAAATGTAAAGGAGCACAAGTGCCTCTGGACAGGAGGGCAGTGGGGAGCACAGCACAAGGACTGCCGTCAGTGCCCCCGATGGCCTGGGAGCTGGGGGCTGATGGGCAGCGTCTGTGTGAGGCTCTTACAGCTGGTATGGCTGGGGAATAATTCACAGCAGGTGAGGCAGGGAGGCAACAGCAATTTGATTTATAATTTCTTTTATATTTTTAGGAGATAATTTCTGGATGCCATAGGGAATGTTAGTTTGCTAGTCTGGGTTGCAGAATTGAGTTAATATCCTCAATTAATAGATTTAATTTGAAGCTTTAATATTCTAAGATAATTGGGTACCTCTTGGTGCAAATGAGCAAAACTACACTTAAATGGTTATAGAACACATTGATTTGAAAATCTTTTGGGCTATGTTAAAGGCTTTTATTTTCATAATTCCCACCACCCACAGAAATGTTAGGCTTGGACTGGACTTGCAGAACTGCCCAACGCTGACCTTTAATGTCCTGTCATTTTCAGTAGGAGTCTGCCATTCCTTCAAGACAAAGGCATACTTGCCAAAACACCCAGATGCCGCCTGACTTCTTTCTAGGAGACAAAATAGGAGAGTTCCTTGTCTGTGCTGTGCTCTGAACTTGGCCATGAGCATGCAGAGAACAGGTGGGACTGTGCCCTTGCATGGACTGGGCGGCTGGCGGGCCAGTATGGGAGCAGACCGAATTAACACAGAGGACACGAGTGGCACATCCCAGAGCCCTGGCGGAGTCACCCTGAGCCGGTCGTGCTGCCGTCCCTGCCGCCGCCTCCCGCACGTGCTATTCAATGAGAAATGTGAGTTTTATGGGGAGGGTGGGTGGGGAAATCTTCAAATATTCATTTTATTGTGAAATGATTTTTTTTTTCCTTTACATGTGAGATTTCCAGAAACTTGCCAGCAGGGCGGTTCTCTAAGGATGAACATTTGCTGAAAGCCTGTTTTAAAGGATGTGTGCGTATTCATAGAAACAGACCTTCGCATTCTAACACACGACTGACTACAGTGGGAGTTGTCCTTCCCACAGCTACTGAGACGAAACTGGGCCTTGTTACTTATTTTATCAGTTGCAGATAAGCAAGGTAACGTGGAATTAACAATCTACAGTATGGGATAAAAAACTATTTAAAGAGGCTGCTTCTTGGTTAAAAATCATCAAAGAGATAACAACCCATCGTGTATCTGCAGAGAGAAAGATGAATCAGTTATCCTACTGTAGAGAAGTACTTAAAAATACCCTTAAACTTTTTTTTTTTTCATCTTCTCTAATGATTTGAGAGACTTCTCTGTCTAGATACGTTGATGAAAATCCGATGGAAATTCACAGCTTTTCTGACGCTGTTGGCTCTGGCTATGCAATGTGCTTAGGAATGTTTCCAAGATAAGGATGTCAAAATTAAGCCCAGTATTAAGCTTTCATTTCTGATACCTTATAACAGGATTCATCAGGATTTAGTCCTTTTGATCAAGCCAGGAGGTTTAAGAATCCCACAAGACTCGATACGATCTTACCAGCTGAATGCTTGTCAGTGTCTTATTTCTACACATCACGCATGATCCCGTGATTTGTCTTTGTTTCTGTCTTTTTACTGTGTTTTGTGGATCTTTAGAGGGAGTACAATGCTAAGCTTAGTTTAACTAGAACAATCTCTATTAAATAAAATTTGTTCTGGATAGATAAGTGTCCCTGTTCAAAATCCGAGAAGATATTTATTATGATTCTTATTTCAGGGTCTGATAACCAGTAGAAATGTAGACATGCTCTTGTGTATTTATCTGGATATTTTTGTTCTTGGCTGAGTTTTCACTCTCAAAGGGAAGAAAAATTCCCTGAGACTGGATAAATTAAAGCAGAGGTTCCACACCTTGGAGGATGCTGTTGTAGAAAGCTGATGAAGTTAAAGTAGATGGTTACCTAAACTGGGGGATGTGACCAGATTAAGATGCTAATTGTCTCGGCTGTCCTGTCAAGGTACTGTAACTTGGGGTGATTTAGATCAGCTAATTTAGGCATCTGGTCCCTCTTTACAGACCCCTTAGAGACCTTAGTGGTATCAACCTCCTATTTTAATGGTGAAATCCCGAATCTGATAATGTCATTTGTATTATTTAAAGCAAGGAGCTGGAGAGGTGAAAGGATAGGTAGTGAATAAATTAAAAGATTCAGTGATGTTTATGGGGTTTTTACCTACTCAAATCACATTGCCAAAGGCTTTATTTTCTCTTCATGAAGTCTCTCTCTGGTGGTCTTGCTGGGGGGGGCCGGTGTTTGGAGGCCAGCAACGAGGCTTCCAAGGAAATTGCACAGAGATTCATTTGTTTACACGTATGATCTTGAACACTGTCCCAAGAAACATCCTTTTTATTGCTTTGCCCTGAGCCTGAGATTGTTTACAAGTTCTTTTATAAAGTTTTGCCTCATAAAGGAAAATCGGTCGGAGCTCAGTGCCGCTGTGGCCGTGGTTTGGAAGTGGGCACAGTCTGCCTGCGCCTTCAGCTGCCCGTGTCTGAGTGAGCTCAGAACCAGAAGCTGCTCGGGGTCATCGTGCTACATCCAGTTTCATACTCTGACTCACAATAGACTTTTCTGTGAAATAACATTGTGTTATTTCATTCACTCTGTTGCCAGCTAATTAGTCTGATACGATTTCTGGACCACAGCGAGCACAAACAGCTGTTGTTTGCCTCTGGAGCATCATTGCTCTAGCTGCTTCTCAAGACTGTTTCCCACGTCCTTGCTTGCCTTGCCAACATCTCACTAACACTCACACCCTCCTCTGTTTTTCTGCCCTCGGTTCTCCTCCTGCCAGCTGTGTGAGTTCTGCTTCTCCCCGTCAGCCGTTCGCGTGGAGGATGCCTCGTGCGCAGCCCTGCGGGGACTCCTGCAGCAGAAGTGTTCTTACAGCCCGGCCCCCCTGGGCCCAGCCCTGCGTGACATCCCTACCACAGCTGGAAAATCTCCCAGATCTGGGAGATTCTGTAGAAAGCATCAGTCCGGGCAAAAGCTATGTGTATAGAATGAAATGGTTCACATTTGTCACTGGCATTAAACTGTGGGGCATCTAATGAGTGAACGTTGTATAAACATTGGGGGGAATAGCAAACTCCCTTGTCTGGATGATTTAGGAAGTAATTGGAGCAGGGAAGTAGACGATTTAAAGTGCAAATAGCCTGTGAAAGTCAAGACAGAGCAAGCAAAACCCCATAACCAATCCAAACTCAGAAGAAAACTACTGAGGGTACACTGTTAGTCCAAATCCTGGGTTTCCTAGGAGATGAAAGGCATTTCAGATATGGCTAACGACTTGGTTCGTATTGCTCAGTGAAAATAACTCTCTCTGCCAGTCCCCAGCTGCTCCAGGCTTTTCCTTGGCTCCGTGGTAATGAACACGCATTCAACCAGAAAAGCAGATAGCGTGGCTCTCACCCTGCCTTGCTCCTGGAGGTACTTTGCTGCTTCAGAACTGGGTTTGAACTGAAATATGATTATCTGACAGCTCACATTATGCTCCATTGATTGCTTTTCCCTGATGACTAGAAGAGTTAATTTATTTCAACAGTGACACGATCAACATTTAACTTTAAGTCTTAAAAAAAAGAGTGAGAAGGCAGGGAAAGGATTAGGAACATTCTCCTTAGGTTAAGCCACTAAATTTCAGAGTTATGTAAGGATGTGATCTGGAGTAAATCAAAATGAAATGATACGAAACTTCTCGTGTGCCATCTGCTTTAAATTTAGTCAGCGCTTGCTGTCATCTAAAGCACGTAATTCTGGGTAGCATGGGTACTCAGAACGTGTTGGTCTGACTGAGCACAGCTGGGTGTCACTCCGCAAGGACAGCCTGGAGTCGAGCGAGCCCTGCTGAGCCACTGGGCGCTGCGTACCATCAGCAGGATGTGGCACAGCCCACGATTTAGACATCTTTCGTACATCACAGCCTTAAGTGCAGGTATGAGATATAAATAATCTATTTAGCCTTAAAATTTTGGAAATTGTTGCTCAAATCTGGCTTTGCATTCATGCTTTTAGTGTCAAAAGAGTGGCGAGATGCTGTACCCAATTTTTGCTGCTATTCCCATAGCGATGTGCCCACCTCTGACCTGGCACAGGTTCACATGCATGTCCTTACATGTGTACCCAGCATTTATGCAACGTATTTAAATATTTGTCGTCTTTAAACAAAAGAAAGCAAATAAATGCCAATAAATAAAAATATCTGAATGCTGCTTTAGGCATGACTCACAAACCCACCACCTCTTACTGCAAGTTACCTGTTTCAGATTACTGTATATTGCCCAGACATTTGGTTTCAGAGTTATGCATAACTCTGTTGGCTGATTTCACAGGATTTGGCAATTTCCTGTAGCTCTGTTATTAGCTCTTAAGAGTCTTAATTTACCAGGGTTTTTTTGTGGTACACAGTACTTGATGTAGGTCCTTAAAAGTGCATCTATGCTGGGCAAAATGGTGCATTTACATGTTTTAAAACTGGAAGCGATGAGCTAGGAAATAAGGTCATGGCTCTGGCTGCAGAGGAGCCCAGGGCATGGCTGCCTGCGGCAGGGCTCAGCAGTTGGCACGGGTTTGGGATGTGCCTGTGGGATTCTCCAGGCTGCACCACGGAGCTGGCATCGATGGGGAGCCTGGCGGGATGGCGGGGCTTGCTGGGTGACTGCAGGAGGTGCCGGAGTGTGACAGCAGAGGTGAAAGCTGACTTTGTATCTTTAGTGGAGATTTAAAACAAAAATCCCAGAATTTTCATGTCTGGAAAACTTTTTGGAGGAAAAAAAATAAGAGTTTGCTGGATTTTGATCTGAGCCCAGCTCTATATTTCAAGTTTGTTGCAGATCCTTTTTGTTCTGTATTTTAACGTATATTCTGTGTCTCAGTACAGATTGAGCAGATGTCCTATATTCTGTATCGGCTGTGATTGTACAGCAAACATTCTGTATTCTTCCCAGATATGCATTTAGTGTTGTATTCCCTACACTTGATTCCCCTTGCTTTTGTTTTGTATTGTTTTACTTCTCTCTTTCCCTCCAATCTTTTCTTTCTTAACAGTAGTTGTATTTAAGGTAAACACAAATGCAATTGCCTGAAAACCCTTGGTGGTTGCTTAACTATGTACGTAGATGAACTGCGATAATAATGGACTAAAATGTTCCTTTTGTTGCCACTGTTGTAGGTCTTTGTGGTTTTAGCGTGGATCCTCAGCTCTGCAGGGCACTGCCAGCCCCTCGGCACAGCATCCTCCCGCTCCTCCTCCCGCTCCCCCCAGGCTGGGGCAGCTCCTTCTGCTCCACGCTCATGGCAGCACCTCCAGCTCCTGGGGACACAGGTTGGTGCTAGTGCCGGGTACCTGGGGTGACTGCACTGACGTGGCAGTGTGGTGGTGGATGGTTTACATACTTACAGCCTCTGCAAATTAAGTAGTGCTGTTCATCATCAAGCATTATCTAAATTTGTTACAGAAATGCTCCTAGCCACAGGGAATTTGCTTTATGACTTGAAAAGAGTGGCACGTCTTTCAGTGCCTATAGTAATGGCTGTCTGTTTCCTGAGCTTAAAGATCATTATCCAGCACTCTTTCATTCAGCATAACTTTTATGTCTAGCAAATTAAATTCCTGGACAAAATAATTACATGTAAATGCTGCTAGGCTATTATTCACAAGGGGCCAATTTTCTAGCCATTTGTTGGCATTTGAAATGTCAAATTTATGGCACTGTAATACTTACAATGTATAGTTCAAAAATAAAATGTGGTAGGCTCCAATCTAGTCTGCCGATGTAAATTTTTGAGATAGCTGGACATCAGAGAGGGAAAATAAATTATCTAAGTTAAGCCAAATGGCTGCTTTATTCCAAATGCCCTTTGGTGTCTGTTCCATGCCCCCAAAAGTTGCTGAGCTCCTGGCAGCCTGTGCTGCTGTTCCCGTGTCTCCACTCTAAGCTAGAGTTTTTCCAGATGTTTTTCCTACTTCTCAGCAGGAAACCTGACTTTGCATCCAGTTAAACAGCCCTGCTGTTTCCTTTTCCCACCCGAGGTGGAGGTGAAGCAGGGAACTTTTTATTGTTGGTAGTCTAGTGAACGATTTTATGTACAATTTTGCATTTACCACCTAGCATAAGGAACAAAATTTGAGCTAAGCTTATGCTATGTTAAGAGCAGCAGTGCCATTGTCTGGAGAACCATGCCATTGTCTCAGGACATGGCTGGCTGTGGCTGTAGCCAGCTCTCCTTAAGCTTTTGTTGCGTTTCCCAAGGAATCTCGGGGGTCTCTGCTCAGGTGGGGAGGACCGGCGTTGGTGCTGGCACAGGGGCAGCCTCCCAGCCTGGCTGTGCCCGATGGATCACAGCAGCTCTGCCATGGCACTGCTGCTGCCTCTGGCTCAGGAGCCTCCTGTAAATTAAGATTAAAGAGCTGTGTATGCATCTCACTTGATGCTATCTGCCGGTAAAGGTTTTGTTAACACAGACACCCGCGTGTTCTTGGTTTCTCTCACGGTGCTGTTGGAAAAACAATCAATGGAAAGCCCTGCCGTCTCCTCTAAGATGGATGACTAATGAGTTGTAATTGCTCCCCAACCCTATAGGAAACTAACTTCATGAGGAGTTACGGATTATCTAGCTGTATGTCCCTAGGAGGTTATTATTCTGGGAAATTAATTTAATTAGCTTAGACCTATTAGAAATATAGAGATAGCGCTGAAGATTGGCAGGGCAAAGGCAGAGCAACGCATTTTTTTTTTTTTTTAATTGTAAAGACTGTGAGTAAAAGGGCTAATTTTACGTTAACAAAACTGCTTCTGCCTCCTTTGGGGCTTTATTGTTCTGAAAATAAAATCCTGTGATGAACTTGAGGGCAAACAGCTTTATTCTCCTCCGTGCCTGCACGCTGTGCCTTCGGCGCGGGCCCTGCCTGCAGCCAGCCTCTGCCTCGCGACCCCGCAGCAGGCTGGGGGCCGGGGGTGCTCTGGGCTCCACCACGTCCTCTCCTGGGTGGCCGTGAGCAGATGCAAGAGGAGAGCAAGGCTCTGATTCTCCTCATTGATGCCCCCCCGGATACTCACCTGTCCCCGGCTGGTTTCAGCTCTCGAGACTCGCAGAGCAAGAGGGGTCTCTGCTACATGGTGACCCTCTGTGTCTCCTCCCTTGCACTTGTCCCTTCTTGTTTACTTATTAATAGTGTAAAATCTAACTACGCCTGTAGATAGCTATATTGGAATAAAGCAATTTGGTGCCGTGCTAGGTAATGAGCTTAGTGCCTAAATGAGCGCGGTGTCTCATCCAGACAGGAGCGGCACTGTTCCCCCAGGGTGTGCTCACAGAGCGAGCCCTGTCGATGACAGAGAAATTTAAAAATACTCTTTTGAGCTTGTTTCAGCCTCAAAGACTGCAGTATTGGCACGGCGTGGTGTGCTCAGCGGGGCCACGTGGATAACCTGCGGGTTACCGAGCGTGGGTGCGCTCCTGTCTGCTGAGGGAGCCGGCCCCATCCTGCCCCACTGGCACCACGGGTGTCCCGGGCACCTTCCCCAAGCAGCTGTCCCCCTGCTGCTGGCTTGTAAAACAGGGCGAGCTCTCTGCTTGTGCATGGGAAAGCGTTTGCTCCGCAAGATGCTTAGGTGTGCATGCTGACACTTTGGTGCTTGCTGCCCAGGGTGGCATCTGCCACAGCCAGGGCCGGGAGGTTTGGGGTGCCCGGAACCTTTCCCCTTACTAATGGGGGAGCACGGTACCTCTGCTCCTCCATGGGGAGTGTTGGGAAAATAGTGAAAAATATTATTCGTCATTATTTTAAAAACATATGTATCTGTGACATAACGTATGTTCCCAAGGAAAAACACCGAGAAACACTGCTGCTTGTGAATTTCCCACCAGCGCTGATCAAGGGAAATCTGCTCTTTGATGGAAGTCTCTCTGCTGGGTCTCGCTTCCCATGGGGAGCCCTTCTGCCAGAGGAACGCCCCTGGAAGGGGTGCATCTTTGCCAAAATATTGTGACTTGTGGCAGACCAGTTCCATTTGGGCTGAAGCTGAGGCCAACCTTGTAATGCGGGGTGAGAGGACCCGGCACAGCCCAGCTCTGCCCCGTGCACCAAGAGGAGTGGGAGGAAGGGGCCAGCCCCAGTGCTGGGGGTCCCGGCAAGCCCCTGTGCTCCTGCCATGCAGGGAGAACTTGTGCACGTGCGGGTTGTGAGGGCTGGCAGGGAAGGGCTGCTGGGACCCTGCATGTTGAGCACTAATTGTGCCAAGAAAATAACAAGTTTGGGAGTTGTTTGTGTTTCCGGTAAGAGATTTATGCAGCGCGCTCAGGACGGGTTTATCGCAGCGAGTGGGGAGATGGGCCCTGAAATGGATTTTCATGCTTAAAGCTTCCAAACACAAGCGCTGTGCAGCTTTCAGTTTGTTTTGCAAATCCTTATCATCCAACAGCTATTGCTTGTGAAGTGGAGCAAAAAATGAAACCCACCGAGGAGCGGGTGGCAGGACTCCTGCTGGTTCGCTTGGCCCTGCTCTTGTCCTGGGAGGGCACGTGTGCACGTCGTACAGAAGCCTCCAGAACAGGATCTGCATGCAGAAATTAGTTTCTGAGTTTAGCCTTCTAGGAGCTAAGTTTGTTGTGCTTCCACTCCTTGTGAGTTGTTAACAGACAGTTCGCTTCTTGGGTTCTTCAAAATTATTTCGTGTCTCAATATTTTATTTATTTGGTAAGCGAATTATGATTTATCAACGTAACGATTTATTTAAGACAGGAGACTGGAAATCCAGCAGCCCATCACTTTTTAAATGTTACCACAAACCTCACCTCTTAAAGCTGAGAAGGGTGGGAGGGTGTGTTGTGTTGAATATTTTGCAGGCAATTGAGTCAAAACTAAGACAATTTTGCAGGTAGTTTAAGTTTCATTGTACTGTCATTGTAGTCTGGAAAACTGCCTAAATGTTTTGTTAAAAGCTCTGCTTGTTGTGTCCTGCCCTGCCTGCTCAGAGGGTCTGTATCCTTCTTTCAGAAGCATGTTAACATCCTTATCCGTGGACACCAGGGCACATCCTTATCACACTAAATTATTCAAATCCTGTGTATCAGACTTTCAAAATTATGTACATAGTAATAGCAAATGATTAAGATCCTATGGAAGTACAAGATAATTTTTTTAAGTAAAACTTATGCAAAATTTCTCAATAGACGGGCTCTTTTCAGGAAAAGAGGGATTTTGGGTTCCACCAATAATGATTGCATTTGTTTAACACAGACAAAATGACTTTCAGTTTGTCAAGTGGCTTAAAGCTTCCATGGGGTCCATGTAAATGGTTGGAAAGTAGGTCAGTGTGGTTTGCACAGTGCACAATTATGATGCAGTTGTGTGTGAATTCAATTACAGAGCTGTAAAAGCTTATAGGGAAAGCCATGTGGTATGCAAGTTCTTTGGCGTGCTCTTTTGCTTTAATCTCTCCAAGCTGGTGAGTCTGGGGAGAGCTTAATTAAAGTCGGTGAAAGTAATTCTGAAAAACACAAGCCCGTGGAGTGCCTGGATCTGCTGCGCGTTCTGGCCTGCTAGCCGGTCTCCTCACCATATGCTTTCCTCTGCTTCCCCTGCCGGATTCCCAGGGAGGACGACAGGACCAAAATATTGGCTGACTCTTGGATACCTCTCCCTGTTGGGCAGGAGCTGAGCCCAGGCTGCCCGTCTGCGTGTGGCCGGGGGCTCAGGGCACGATGCCAGGGGCTGCCGAGCGCTCCTGCCCTGCAGGCAGCAGGGTGCCGGAGCTGTGCGCTGCTCTGCCCCTGGTCCCATCACCATGGCCTTGTGCTGGCAGCCCTGTGGGCAGAGCAGCACACGTGAGGACCTATTGGGAGGGCTCCATCCATCACAAACTGCTGGCTGCAGCTGGTCCTGTTCCTTCCTAAAATCCCGTGGGCTCCAGGCACGAGCTGGTGCTGTCAGTGATGGTGGAGCACACACCTCCAGCAGAGTCAGCTTCTGATCCCTAATAGTTTGTGTGTCTGGATTGCTGCTCCAAGTCCTTGAGCAAGACAAGTGCCGAAAGAGGGGTTTGAACTCGGGAGGAGAGAGCATTTAATGAGGGAAGGCAGAAGGGGCGGCAGCTCTGGTACTGAAGGCAGGGAGCTGCGGATGACAGCATGGTGGAGAGCAGGAGCTGGTATTCAGAAGGCTTTTCTTTCTCTTGGAAATGGAAAAGATTAGAGATGTGCTGTGATAAAAGAGGGAGAAGTGAGGCTTCTCCAGCGGCAGCACTGTTTCCAGCAAGCACCCTAGTCACAAAAGCAGCAGCATCTTTCCTCTCCCCCTACCAATTTTCCTGCTCCTCTGCCAACAGCTGCCACTAAATTCTCCTGTTCTCTCCTGTTACTGGTTATTGAGTGTTTGGATAAGATGGATTCAAATTATATGCATGTTCAAAGAGAGAAGATAAAACTAGACTGCAGCATACTTTATGGCTTTTATAAAATTTTGATGTATGTTGTTGAAATAGATGGAAAGCCACCACCACAGCTTGAGGGCAGAGCTCTTCTTTGAGAACCTTACTGCTGAATTAATGCAGTCAAATAGTTAGTATAGAGCAAGCATGTGCAGTTAAGATTGGAAAAATAAATGTTTTATTTTTATATATGGGCTGCCAAGTAAGAGAGATACCCGATTAAAAAGTTGTGATTTTGGTGCATCTCTAAGGTTGTGCCAGTAGTATGTATAACTCAGATCCGTACAGCTTCTTGTTGCAAACTGGGAAGGCAGAGTAGCAGAAAAATGGGAAGAGCAGGAAAGGGAAGCAAAGCAAACATAGCCCAGACTTTACCGCATTTTGAGTGTGTGTGTGGATTTGTAAGTGTAAGCCTAAAATGTGCTCTTCATAGTACCCAATTTTTCTGTGGGACTGACACCTCCTTAATTTTGTTGTCAGCTGTCAGGTGCAATTATTTTGTCTGTCCATCTGCCCAGAGATCTCTTGGTGCACCAGGTTGGAATGGCAGCTCCTGCACAGGAACAAGTTGCACTTCCATGCACAGCTATTTGAGACCTAGGATTTATCTGTGTGGAGAAGCCACTCAGAATCCCAGGTTTCTTCATATTAAGCACCCCAAATAAACTCCAGGTAAGGATTAAGGCTGCTTCTTGCTACCTGTAGCAAGGAGCGTGCACTTCTTGCTCACTCACTGACCAAGGCTGTGCTTATGGGACTCATCCTGCTGCCACCTCCAGCGAGTAGGAAGCTCTTTGCTGGGGGTAATGTACGTACTGAGCTTTGAAATGACACAGGGCAGCAGGGTCCTGCAAAGTCAGTCCTGCAACTCTTTGCAATATGTCTGTGCTGTGTTTTGGTGCAAAGGCAATGTACCAAATGTTTATCCACAGCCGCATAAGCTGAAGCTAAAAGCTTCTGAGTGAATGAGCCTGATTTCTTTTATGGATTCAGCATTAATCTGCCAATATTATTTACATACCTGTCTGATGTGACATGGCTTTGAGTCTAGCATGACTCCTTTCATTAAAGGCCTACAATTACCTCCAGATAACCTTCTTTTTTTTTCCTTGTTTTATTCATGACTTTGACATTTCTGGTTGATGTGCTTCAAGCTTCACTTGGGTTTTGAGGAAGCAAATTTTTGTGCCTTGGTATAATGATTGCATCGTATTAGTATTCAACATACATGCACGGGATTGCGGCTGTATAGTTAAAGTAATGTCAAATAAGAAGGTTGACACGTTGCCAACCTTGCAGGCATTTTGTTCTTCAGAGTTGATCTCCTGACTTTAACAGCTTCATTCCAGCAGTACTCTTCTCAGGGTTGTGTTCTGGAATATTTATTTGTGTTTTGACAGGCAGGTGCCAGATGGACTCTTGGGTCTAAGGGATCTCGTGGAGTCCTAAGTTCTCTAGACCTATAAACTTCCGTTCCCTGAATTGGTCCCTAATTACCCTCTCATAGTATCTCTTTCTCCAGCACATCACAGAGCATATTTTTTTGGGCCTAATAAGATATCTACATTCAATATTCAGTACATTTGAATATCATCATACTTAAGCCACTTTAGGCATCACGAAGACTAGAATCATATTTTTTGCAGTTTTACCAGGAATTGCTTGGATAATCACACCTACAAATAAACAGGCGTTAATTCACCTAATGTGAGTGTTTGCATGTTGTCATCATACAAGAACTTACATATACACAACGCATACATGTTCAGTTGTTTAGTTGTGTATAGAAATTGTGTGGTTATGTGTGCACATGGATTTGTGACAGCTGCTACATGCTTGTTTTAGGAAAAGAGCTGGAAATAAAATCCTTGCAAATGTATATAAACTCCTGAAAGGCAGGAAGAGCTCAAAATGCTTTTCAGTCTGAAGAGCAGAGGAGTGTGTGCGTGTTTTCTCTTACACAGACACGTACATGAGCCACTTAATCGGCTCTACAAGAATTATTAAGATAAATATCTCTTGGTAGTGTTTTCATCTCTAAACTAACAATCCAGCCATTTGCATAGTCTCCATCACTGTAGCAGAAATGTGACTGCCACCACGCAAGGTTAGCATGAATTGCTGAGGATTTGCCACACTACATTATGCAATTTTTGTTGTGGTTTTAATGAATAAATTCCAGAGAAGGCTGTTATTAATTAAGCTACAATATGGCATAGTCAGCTAGCAGGGAGAAGATGCTAACTTGATCTGAAGGACCCATCTGTGGAACTTTCTCTTTCAGAACCACAGCCCAGTTGTCACCATACAGCAGAGGGAATCTTTGGCAGCGTTTCAGTGTGTCACTATGCCAGAAAGGTGCCTTTGGAAGACAGAAATAAATTGGAAGCATGGGGATTCATTGTGAAATGCCTGCCAGAGGTAGGTAGCATGGGGACAAGGCACAGTCCAATATATTACAGTCTTGGGTGTGAATAGATGAAAAAAACTCCAAGCATATGCTAAGCTACTCTCCATATGAATAACAGTTTCTAATTTGCTCAACACATCTCTAATAGCCCTGGCAGTCTCTCTTTTCGTAATTAAGATCTTCATTTTGTTACTTTCTAAAGGTGCGATGTGTATCCAGGCTCAGAGGAGCTCAGCCCATTGACATGGGATGGGGGCCTCCTCCTGCACCCCGTGCAGCTGAGCCAGCAGTGGCACAGCTCCCCTGGGGCCCTCTGGCCCTGTGGCATCGCTGCAGCCTGCCACGTGCACTGAAGAAATTTAGAAAAAGTGTAGATGAATATAGACTTTGTATGTGTGTGATACTGGTTGGGTATATTTTAGCTCCTTGTTGGCATAGCTTATAAAACTGCCCTATTTCATCGCTGTGGTGACCAAAACAACCGCTAGCACAAAGAGCGTTACTTGGGCTGTTGTTGTTGGATCCTGCAAGGAGTGGAAGCGCGGTGCTTTAACACTCAGTGTCTTGTTGCTGTTAAAGTCACGGGCAGCAGCCCTGTGCAGCCTTGCTTCTGGAGAATTTTGAATCCCAGAATTGCCTCTTATTTTGTGTGTAAACAAAACCCAGAGGGGAATGCCACTGAAGCATGGGAGTTTCCTGATGCAGATTTGTGTACATGGTCCAAACCTAACCAAATGCATCCTTATTTAGTCAGGAGTTGGAACTAAGTTGTGAAGAGCCGGGATCTCTCTCTTGTCTCTTACCTGCTGTAGGATGTGTCTGGTTTGGCGGAATGAGGGCTGGTTTTTGTCACGTATTGTTGACACGTGTTTCATACCTTGATATATTTTGTGACAACACGTATTTGTCACGTGTTGTTGAGGGCTGACATTTGTCACATACAGATTGCCTGCACAAGGACAGCTCTGTTACATAGCATATGAACAAAAACACATTTTCTAAAATCAATTGTAAGCATATCACGATTATCCCCATAAACTATATTCAGAACATATTCAGAATCATTCCTGGGGAACGCATTTTAAATCTTATTTTCAGAAAATGAAACATTCCCAAGGTGTCTGTGGCCAGACACTGGCAGCAGGGCCCCAGGGTCCATGGCACCGCCAGGCACCATTTCACCCGCGCTCCTTTCACTGCCCTGGAGGCCATATAGCATGCAAATATTCAGCAGTTAGGAAAGCAACTTGGATTAAGCACTCAGTTACCCTTTTCTCCACTGGGTAGCAGAGCAACACACAATTTGTGCCATTTATCTGGGCTGCGGAGCACCTTGGAAGCCAGGGGCATGTGTGGCAGTGGTGCTGCATCCCCAGCGGCGTGGTTCTCCTGGTGGGACGGGGCCTGGCCCCCTTGCTGGAGACCCTGGCCAGCAGGGCAGGACGAGGTGGTGATGCCTGGGGCACTGGGGAGTGCGTTGGCCCTTCTGGGGGTGCTGCTGGCCAAGCCCCAGGCTGCGGAGCTGCCCCAGCACTGATCGTGCCCCAGCCCCGCGCTGCCTCGCAGCAGGGAAGCTGGCTGCGTGAATTATCCCCAGAACACAGAAGTTATTTCCCTCCCATAGCTTCTCCTATCTGTGTGACCTAGTTACTCAGAGCACATGCAGAAAGCCACAGGAGTAAAAAAAAAAAAAAAAAAAAAAAAAAAAAAAAAAAAAAAAAGGTAAAACAACAACAACAAAACCCACCACGTATCTATTGAAATAATGAAAGTTGATTACTATTTTAAGCCCTTTATCATGTAGAGGCATTTCAAGCTCAGACACCCTACTCATCTCTAGCAGTGAGAGAACTATAAAGGCTTTCCCTGCCTGCCCTGCAGTTTGACAGTACTGGAGTTTCAGGCAATTAAAATCACTTCACACGTCTCTAGTGTACCTGTTAGTCTCTGTATTCTCATGCCAACATGATTCAGACTTGAAACAGCAAATTACCTTGTTTGGAGGAGGTGTTTTATAGGTTCTTTTACTTAATTGCTGCAAGGTGAATATTTCAGTTGGATTAATTTAACTAAATGACACTTGAGTTACTATATTGCTTTGGGACAGAGACAAGGAAAAGCCCCTGTGCCAGTACCTGATGCAGATAAAATGCTTCCTTTTTTTTTTTTTTTTTTTTTTCTTCTTCTTCTTATTTATTTATTTATTTTTTTCCCTCTATCCTCTAAAATAAAGCTGCAGCCATTCCTGCGAGCACTTCCTGAGCAGCTTATGAATACCCTGGAGATGCATCTCCCAGACATCTGACGTTTAGGACCAGCATCCCTTGCACGTTTGGCTGTGTGCGTCTTAGGCAGGCACCGTGACCCTGAAAGAAGGGACTGTATTTATGCGGTCCCAAATAGCAATGCCATTATGCAATTACACCCACGCCTGAGCTAAACTCCAGCTCCAGAGGCCAGCCCCAGCTCTGGGGGCCGCCGTTCTTGCAGTACAAACGGGGCCATCGGCTGGTGGGACGCCAGGGGCAGTGCTGACACGGTTCAGGCTGGTCTCTGTGGTCTGGTGCTGGGTGTGAGAGGCCTATCAGCCCTACAGGTGAGAAGAGGGCACTTTGTTAAGTTAGATTCTTTCTCTTTTTCTTTTTTTTCTCTTCCTGAATATGTAATGAAAGCTCTGTGGAGGAGCTCCAGCTCTCCTTGGGAGATGGCTGCACTGTCCCGGCACAAACAGACCCCAGGGGCACGCAGCTCAAAGTCCTCCTGGCAGGCAGGCGGGAGTGTGCACACCCACGCGTTTCAGCCTGAATTTGGCATCCTGCAGACATCCAGCTCCTCCTGCAGCACTGCCAGCAGCACGTTCCTCATGGGAGGCAGCCTCACCCCCAGGGTGAGGGATCCAGCAGCAGCCGCCTGCCCCAGAGATGCTATCACAGAATGACAGACTCCGGCCTGTGACTGATCACACAGAAACCCCAAATGACAGGCTTGGTGAAGTCTGATAAAGAGAACTTGGGCAAAGAAAACAGGGGAGGAAGACCCTCGATCCCATAACACTACGCTTCTTCAGTTGCCTTCCATTTCTCTCACAGAAGTAAAGTGATTTTCAGTTGTCCTTACTTTCCCCTGAGTGTCACAGCAGATATTTATGGCTGAATAAATACATTCTCCCCTGCAACCTCTGTTTGTGTTTTGCTCTCTCCAGCAGCTGCACATCTGTTTCTGCTGAGCAGTCACCTGCGTGTGATGCAGAAAGCACCGGAGCGACTTCGCTGTGAGCAACCAGAGCAAGAACTTGGGAGAGCCGGACTCTGGGAGTCTGTGAAGATGGACTATATTTTTGGCATAACATCACTGACAGGAGTGTCTTGGGAGCTACAAAACAATTTACAAAATATATCAAGGTATGAAACATTAATTTTTCAGTTTTCCCCACCCCTATATTTTGGGTGAAATCTCTCTAAAACTCCCACCCAAGAAATGATAGAGAGAGAAACCCCTTCAGCTCGGCATTCCCAGGTGGGAAGAGCTGAAAGCCAAGGCTTGAACATTGCTCTGCCCCATCCCAGAGGCTTGCTGGGGGTGCCAACACCAGCCACGAACAGATCATCCTAGGTACAGAGCCACACGGCCAGGACCTTGTATCCACCATCCAACACGGGCAGGCATGGCATCGCTGCTGCTGGCATGCGAACGGCCCTTCGTCTGCCTGGGGTTTTCGTATTTAGTATTCTCTGTATTTAGTGTTTTCTTGAACTGAAGACCAAAATGCAGTTGCTGGATAATGGCGTTGGGAATATGTCCTGTCTTCCCTGGGGGATTTCCTCAGTAGGGAGGTGCTTGATGTGGTGTATCTGGGCACAAAAGGTTAAAGAGGGCCAGGGTGCTGCTTGTCCTTCCTCCTCTGCCTGGAGGATGATGGCAGGCCCTGCTGCTCTGACAGTGCTTGACACAGGTTTGGCAACAGATAGCAGCAAAGTTCAGAACACATTTGGTGTTTCTTTAGTTGGCTTTGAAAGCTGTACATTCAAAACAGTGAAAGCAATGGGCCCAGCTGCAAAATACTAATCCTGTGCTGCAACTTCATTTAGATAAATTACTTCTGTGAGTTACTAATAAAAACAAATGTTGGCTTGTGTCAGAATTAGTGAGCAATTCTGATGACAGGAGCATCTATTTTTAGTTTTCTATTAACCCAGTTCAGCCTAACATCAAGTTGTATTAAACTTAGAAGATACAAATAGGATCCATGCTGGTTGGTTATTTGCCTCGAAACATGCCAAAAGCATCTCTTCTGCTTCACGTAGCAGGTGGGATAAATGCGTAGCTGAAGGCAAGTTATCTGTCAAGGCTCAAGCAACTCTTATCATCCGGTGTGTTAGTAGTGCGTGTTGAAGCATTAAGTAGGGCAGCAGGCTCAAGCCAAGGAATGAGAATAGCAGAGGGCCACCAAAGATGTGGACCAAGGACCCTGCCCTACAAAGAACATTTTCCACAGCTGGAACAGCTGCGCTTGGCTGGCTGCACGGCACGGCTCATGGAAAAGCAGGCAGCCCGAGGCGCTTGTGCACGATGCTGGGAAGGTTTTGGCATGGCAGATGCTGCCTCTGCAGAAGGAGGCATGTTATTAGGGACGTGTTAGCATCTGCTTTTGAACATTTCTGCTACTGATGATCGAGGAGGAAATCGCACACGGGAAGCTGAACGCCTGGTCCTGTGTCAGCAGAGCTGAATGCCAGAGGCACGGCACTGTCAGTCGCATCCTTCCCAGGTGTGTTTGTCCTCCCAGTGCTGGGCTGTGGGGGTTAGGGAACGGCCGTGGGCTCTTCTGCTGGCTTCTTGAGAAACTGAGGCCCAAACAGCATGATTTGGTGTTTACCTAATGAAGTTTTTTGCTGTTTATTGGAAAATTTGTTTAATTATCTCAAAGGTTACTATTTAGAATTCATATCATATGAAGTTACATTTTCTTCCAGAGCAACGTAAGGAAGAAGAAACACAACGTAAATAGAAAAATCCAGACCTAGTTTAGTTTCACTTAGTTTAGAGCACAGAGAATATGCTTGATGATAATTCTTGAGAAGTTTTGCAAGTTTTCTTTCACTGATTCCCTTTTCCACCCTTTTCCAAATTTTTAGATTTTATCGTCTAATTTTATTTTATCAACTAATAGTAGCTTTGACATTAAGTGCATTGCTAAAACAATTAGCATGCACAATTAAATCTCTACTTATACTAATTTTTCTCTTCATGGGAAGAATTTTATTTCAGCTCCTCATCATTTTAAAGCAATCTGCAGAAAAAGTATCATTAGGAAAATTAGGCTGATGGCATTTGGCGTGAGCTAAACGCACTGTTAAGCAAATCAGAAATTAGTGTAAATTTCTTTCATTTGACTTCATTTGCTGTGGATCAAGTTTGATACTAATGATGAAAAACAGGTCAAGCTTTTAAAAATATTGATGTCTTTCCGCACAACAAAACTGAATAAAAGTGCAAAAGTAAAACCTAGATTATTTTTTTTTCCATGATCTAAACTGGAATATTTTTAATAATTCTTTTTTCTATTGAAACCAAAGTGCAGTCTGTCTTAGAGAACATCATGTGTACATGAAGAGCCTTTCAATGTATCGGAAACAGGGCACGGTATGCCTTGTGTGTGCCAGCAGAAGGCAGAGGGACCTTGGTGGAGCTGTGAATATCCACATCTGCCTGGTGCCAAGATCAGGTTCACTGTGCTGCTCCAGAAGTGCAGAAAAAGAAGTGGATGAGTTTAGTCCAGCATGATAACTGATAGTATTTGGGATCATTTGTACCTTATGACTTGTATTTTGCTGCTTCACACTGAGCTCAGATGTTGCTGCATTTTGGGATGCTCCCTGAGTGTTGTTTTGGTGCAAAACCACTTCCTCTGTGGCACGACTGGTCCTTGGCCTTTGCTAGTGCATGGCTTATGTGTATTGTGAAAAGGCTCAGTACCTGGACTATATCTTGTGATGGGACAAATATGTAAAGGGTAGGAGAGAAAAGAGAAGAAATTAAATGCCACAATTCTGCAGTTGCTTATATACCTGTCTAATAGCAGTTGGAGTATTCAGGGTAGAGGATTACATGTCATCAGTACGCTTGGGGTAGCATGGAAATGTATCCTGTGGGCAATAAAACACCAAGGCATACGGAGAAGCTGCTGCTGACTAGCAAAATAGCAATCAATAGATAATACAAAAGGAGAAGAGAACAAACATACAAGTAAACCAACCAACCAACCAAAACAAACAAACAAACAACAAAACAAAACAAACAAACAAACAGAAAAATACATTACCCCAAGAGTATTCCAGAAATTTTGCTATTTATTGAATCACTTAACATGGTGTTTGGTTGCATCAATGTCCTCTGTCAGAACATTTTTGCTTCAGAAACCAATGCATTATTTACAATGTAAATGATCATTTTGTATTTATTCAAAAGCCTTTTCAATTGTGCTTTGTTAAATCATGAGTAAAGCCCTGAAGACAGAAGTCTCTGGACAGTCTGTGCTGCATACTGCTGCAGCTCATGCCCTCTTCCTCTGAAGTCAGCAAAAGCCACAGCAGGAGAACACAAGAATACCTGGGCCCTTTTCTGTGCCTATCTGACAAGACCCTGAGTGTATCAGGTACTATGGCAAAATGTTGGAAGGTTCTGAAGAGCTGGTGGTTTCAGCAGGAGTGTGAGTACTCAGAAGATACACGGATTGGTGAGACTAAAAGCCCATCTCACTCCTATGAGCCCAACGTGAGAGAAGGTGATCCCATGCAGGAGGTGCGATTGAAGGTAAGATTGAGAAAGGGTTGAAGATGAAGCAGAAGATAAGTCCCATGCTCAGAATCTCCTGATCAAAGACAGCCAAATACTGAAAGTTTGCTTCACTGTATTTTCCTTCTCGCCTTTCACTGGATGTGAATGAACAGGGAAATCTTCCACATACTCCCTCAGTGTATAAAAAAAGATGTGCTTTGATTTGAGAATGGGATGCCGTTTTGACTGGAATGGTAGAAAGCATGTCAGTAGTTTAACAGTTGTAAAATTAGAAGGAAAGAAAACCCCAAAGAGATGAGAAAATAACTAGTATTAAAGCAATAGAATAGTTTTATGCTATAATAGCATTCTGTGCAGCTTAAAGCAGCTCAAAGCAATGCTTTTCACGCAGTATCTGCCAAATCCTATCAGGAGTGTAAGGTGACATTATGAAGTCTCCAGATGTATTTTCATGTCATTGGGCTGATTTGTGTCATTTGATGAATTGCATGTTTGTAAAATCAATGTTATTCACCCTGTGTATTTTGCTTTTGTCAAAGTTCTCTGCTACAGACAATAGCAATTCATATAAGAGTTATCACTTCATAAGATCTTACCATCACTTTATTAAAAAAATTAATTTTCCAGTAGTGTTGGTATAAAAGATAACGGGGTACAAGAAGAGACATTAGGTAAATTCTCTTTAATTTTGCCTAATCACATCTGCTATTTTTTTAACATGAGGCAAAAGGGAAAATTAAATCTGCATGAGAGGCGCAGGACAAACTCTTGTTCTCTTGCTCATGGCAGTTGAGCCCAGGACGGGTCCATTAACCCCTGATGTGGCTGGGGGATGGCTCAATCCCAGCCTGCCTGGGCTGGACATGTCACAGGCAATCAGCTCGATCCTGTGTTACCTCTCAGGGCTTCTCCAGCTCCTTTCAAGGAAGAGAACGGGCAGGTGTGCTGAACTCGAGGTTCTGAGGAGTACTCACCAGGGGTGAGATGAACCCACCTCTGCTGAGCACTAGGTAAGACGTGCACCTGGGCTGGCAGGAAGGGTCAGTGTTTGTGTAGGCACCCCAGTGAAGCGATAGGTGGGGTTTTGTCTTCAGCAGATGTGTGCAATAATTAATCCTGTGAAGGCTTAGAAACCAGAAAAATGTCTGCAGCAGGACGCTGAGTGGGAATGCTTTTAATATGCTCTTGATAGGTGCTGGTGATTTTTTAGCTGTATTGAATTATTTAGATGGAGCCTTTTGGTCCTTCAGGATCTGTGCTGAAAGTGCTGTGGTAGGCATTATTCCTCCGATTTGAGCAATGACCTTGCAAGTGAGGAACAACTGCCTGTTACAGCTTATTGCCATGGGTAAAATTGTTCTGGCAAGCACAAGATAAAAAGAAGAGCATCTTAGTAGTAATATCACTTGCGACAGCACGTTGTTTACAGGTTTAATGATCGCTTACAGATCAATGTACATTGCAGGAAGTCTCGTTCATTGCAGTTTTGACTTGATCATTACCCTGTGGCAAGTTCTCCACACCTTTCTGAAAACCATCTGCACCCCCCAGCAGTTTCCTTTGAGCAGTGCCTCCATGATGCGACCACCTCACACCTCCCTCTGGTTGGTACCCTCCTTGAAAGTGTTATTAAGCTCTTGACTTTTGAATATGCTGCAAAATCAGAAGTGGCCCTGCTGCTGTTGCTACATTTACGTTAATGTATTAACAGAAGTTTTAATAAGTACTGGACTACACGTGGCATGTCTGACTCACTGTAATTCATCAAGGTCTTGATTGCAAAAGACTGTCCTTCCTAATTTCCTGGTTTTAAAAACGGAGATAGTAATAAATAAATAAAATCCTGTTTCTTCTGATCATGTGTTCTTTTAGACAAATTATTTCCTGACCTTTTATTTTTTTTTTCTTGCAGCTTATCAGCTTTTGCATTTAATTTTCAAGTTTATTTATTTATTTATTTATTTGGCTTAGGTCTTGTCAGATAAGCTGACTTTGAGAGGAACATTTATCAGCTCTATTTTAGTTTCATATGCAAAGTTTAGTGGCTTTCCTGATGACTCAGCATAATATCTTCCTTATTTATTAAAAACAAAACAAACAAACGAACAAAAACAACAACAACAGAAAAAAGAAAACAAACATAAAATAGAGCTAAAAAGGACAATCATAAATTCTATTTTCTGTCTTTTCTGTCTTCTCCTTCTCCCCTCCCTTCCCGTCTCCTCTTTCTCTTTTCTTTTCCTTTCTTTTCCCACACCATACAATACTTCTATTAGATACTGTATTTGATCACACACAACAGTGAGCTTTATCAATAATATAAATTAAGTAATAACACTGAGCAGCTTTTTTGCTCCACTCTGGCTAATTTTTCATAGTGGTATAGGATTTTAATAGCCTCACTTGAGCTGTACTGCATAGTTAACAACACATCTGCTGAAGAATAAGTCATCCGTTTGAATAGTCTAAATAAATGGATTTGGTCCTGTATTGTAATTAACTCAAGTTTTCAAATTTGTATTTGTTATTCCAAAAGGGAGAACAGAATGAAAAATTCTGAAATGTGTCATAGTATAATTATACTTATGGCTGTATCTATCCACCTCTTTGTCTATCAAAACCTGCATCCTTTCCTTCCTCTAGAGCAGCATAAGACCTGTTAGTGCTTTCTACACCAGTGTTTTAAAACTTTGGCTGGGCCATTGCAATTGTTAGCTGGTAGATGTTAGGAAGGGGAAAAAAAAAACAAAACCAAACCCAAAAACTTGTACGGTGACTTTACTGTCAATGAGCTGCAGCAGATGAGGTCTGTCAGACCACTTTTTTTGTGTGTGTTTGTGTGTAGGGGGGAAGTAGTACCAAATTAAAGTGTATCCTCTTGACGTGACTCTCACAGGAAAGCCTTTGAAATACCTACAGACAAACGCAGATCAGTTACTTGTCCTTCAAGGTGCAAAGAGAGAGAGGTGCACCACTGCTGTTTCCTGAAGCTGAAGTGTTGAGGACATGCATCAAATCCATGTAGTGCAGGAGCATCACATGGGAAACACAGCCTTCAAGAGAGATTTTAATGGTAGGTTAAATTCTAGTTCTAAGAGTGATAGTTGAATGAAAGTACGACATAATTATGGATTACAGGTATTAAGTTGCAGAGCAATTGCAGTTGTCTCTCAATATACGTTTCTTGTCATCCTCTACTGGGGCTCTGCTCCTCCTGCCAGTTCTGGGAAGAAGGAGATGATTCAAAGAGCAGCTAAAATGATTAAAGCTAGGATGGGATTTATGAGGAAAGATTAAAGAATTAAATATGTATAGGCTGGCTAAATGATGACTTAAGGGGAAGTATAACTTTTTATGAGTGTTTGAAGGTTACAAATGTAAAGGATTGGAAGAACCATTCAGCATGGCACATGCAGAATTGCTTAGAGTAATGTGGTGATGCTAAGAAAAAGTAAATTTTCAAATGCCAGTGATACCATTTGATCACATTTACGTAAAGAAAAAAAAAAGCCAACCTAACTATGTGGAAATGACAGGAATTCAGGAATGACTTCAATTCTCAGGTTCTCAGGTTTTTAGTTGCTACACTTCTCACAGGAACACAGCCAGCTCACTGATGCACATTTTTCTAGGTAATTTGTTTTTAGATCTCACCCAGAACTCTGAAAATGCAGGGAGGCCTTCTTATTGTTATCCTTGAGCGATAGCCCTGAGTTAAACAGCATCAACTAAATATCTGCAAGGTGGCTGAGAACAAGTTTCTGAAGACTGTTCTGGGAAGCGATGGTGGGGTTGGCACGGCGGGAGCAGAGCTGGGGCACGTGTCCTGGCACAGCTCCTCCAGCCCCTTCTGACACAAAGCAGCTCGTTTACTTTGGACAGCACTGTGCCCCATGGCCCCAGGGGGGACAGAGTGCTAACATGTGTACACAGCATCACCTGGGACCTGACCCTCATTTTCCTAAGGATTTAAAGTAAAATGAGAGCCAGCTTTGCCAAATTGCCACCTTCAGATTAACTGTCCTGAGGCAGACAATATTTTGTTGCTCTGTAGGGGAATTAGATTCATGTATTAGACAAGAACAACCTGTAGCACCCTTTAGGAGCTTCTCTAGGTTTTATTTTGGGATCTATGTATGTGTGTGTATATACATGTGTGTGTATATACATGTGTGTGTATATATATACATATATATATATGTATATAAATAAAGAATATATGAAAACCAGAGGAAGTATTCTTATTAACTAGCTAGGTTGAAATACGGTTGTGTTGACAACACATAATAAGATACAGACATTTCAACTAAAAAAAAAAAACAACAAACAAAAACAAAACACATAGAAATCAAATTATTTCCCAAAGATAGGCGGCATCGTGGGTGAAATTGCCTCCATACGTCACACTAATTAAAGTCTATGAGATTTGCTGTGACTGTCAGCTGGTATTTACTTTTCTGCTTAACTGTCTGATAATGCTGCTGAATTAACCAAACGTGATCTTTATGACATTTTGATTTTTTTGCATGCCTGGATCATGTCTTACACTGACAGATAGCTTTTCTGACCATTTCATCAAAACACAAGCACTGAAAAGTTACAGTGGATTTAGTGTATTTTTGTTTTTGTTTTGAAGCCAACGGGATCAATGGGATGTTTCCACTGCATTCCAAGAGATCTACTCTATTAAACCTCCTCTGAAAGCCTCCTGTGACAAACCAGCAGCAGAATGCATTTTTCTCTTTCCTTAAAGCACTTTTCCGTCCGTCAAGGAGCCTTGTTGCCACTTTCACATGGAATTTCTTCCTGTCTGCAGGCCGTCAGTGGTGCAGAGACCATGCACCAAGCAATGCTCATTCTCCAGATGTGCTCAGAGGTGGCCGGGCAGCCAAGGAGCAAACATCCCTGCACTGACCCAGCACTGGCAGCATCCTGGTGGGCTGGATCGAGGGAAGTAAGCAGGCAATAAGAGCAGCCGGCACTTTGAAAAAGTGATGGTAGGCCAGGTGGGGTCAGCAGAAAAATATTTATAGTGGAAATGGTGGAGCTTCCTTTGCACAGCTGACTTTTGTTGTGATTCTGTTGTCTTTAGGAAGATGAAACTCCAGTAAGCGATCCTGCATCTTAACAGAGTTGTCAGCAAATGACTTCTGTCCCAATGTTTTGGTGCCATTTTTCCTGAGCTGCCTGTGTAATCGATGGTGAATCTTTACATGCCCAGAGTGAGTTACTCAAATCCAAAGCCGTTCTGGAAATGGTCTGTCTGACAGCCTTTTTATTGGCAAAGAAGCTATTTAAATGAGAAACCTGTGTGAGAGATGAACTGGCTGCCCCGTGCGATGGCAAGCGGAAGCTGATGAATTCTGCTCGGGCAACCAGGTGACCTTTCTGCTTTCCACTCTAATTACTTTCCTGTCAGATGTTCAATTAGAGTGACAGGGTCCCAAATTCCCAACGATCTCTGTTTTGTCTTAGAAGATTAAAGGGTGGCAACTATTTTCAATATGATTATCATCATTATCTCTGGGAGATTTTATACTTCTGAAGTCAAAGTCATAATAGCCCAGCTCACTGCAATTATTTGCAAATTGCCTTAATGTATTTTCCAGAAGCTTTTCCTGCACTTTGTAATTTATTTATTTGCTAAGCCAATAGCACATTAAAATGCTAAAATGTCTATGAACCTATATGAAGCCTGGCTGATGGTAACTTGCATGGACTTTGCCAGCATCCTATTTACCCACCAGTAATCTTTTGTTAAAAATACCTTTATGGATGTTCTTTTAAGTAAAATACCTTGAAGAATTCCTCTTTTTTTTTTTTTTTTTTTTTTTTTTTTTTACTGTTTGGAGATGTTGCAGTAGTTCTCTATTGTGGTAGAAATGTTTGTGAAATTATTTGTACAAAACAGTATAGGAAAATACGAACAGACAGAAAACATGGTCAGCTTCTCAAAATATGCCTTTTCTCTGGAAGCATGTTTCTGAAGTGTGAGACTGACCCACCAAGGAATGGAAACAGCAGTTTACTGGGAACCACACAGTAGGGCTCCATTTTCTGTTGCAGGAACAAGCAGGTCTAAGAGCTACTGGGGTGTTTTTGGGTGCGCTCACTGAATGCACTTTTTATTCTCAATGGGGAGTAGAGGATGGAGAGATGATGTGCCCTGTGTATTAAATTGAAACTAACCCAAATAGCTTATAAAACACGCTCAGCTAATTATTCAGGAGTAATTTACAGACCAAGAGTTACATTGCAATAATTGTGAATAATGACTAAACCACAAAAAAATGGTAGATGGCTTGCAGGCATTTTGTGAACAGAAAATGAGGCTAAATTCATTGAATAAATTAATTGCTATGGATTATTCTTTCAGCTTTAATCTGCCGCCTGCTGAAAGAAATCTGTGCAAATGGAAAAGCCGGTCCATAGCTTTCATTTTGAAATGTGGCTGCTTTGCACTGAATAGAAGAAAAGAGGCCTGAAAGGCTTTTTGCTGTGTTATAATAATGTATCATGCTTGTAACACAATTTTCACCTTCAAAGTTTTACCTGCCCTTTGGGATGGGGCAGTTTTATAATCCCATTTTATTAGCAAGAAGCAGATGGAGAGCCTGCAGGGAGGAGAGGTGATTTTTCCCAAGGCCACACATTGTCTCTTTGGCAGAATTTGAGTTGGAGCTTGGGATTTTACAGTCCCTGGCTGATGCTTATGATATTTTTCTGTTTGAAGACTTCCCTTTCCTGCAAAAACATGCATACGGGGAGATGAACAAAACAACCCTAAGCTGATTTGAGGCTTTGCCAATGAAAATGCAGAGAAAAAGAAGAAACGAGAAGACATGTCCTCCAGTCCATTTTAGAAGATCAATCCTGGCAAAGAGGAATTATATTTTAAGAACCAGACAGATTGTCTCAGATTTACTATCTTAGAGGACAGCAGTGAAGGCAAAGCATTTTTCTGGAAGGATTATGATTACCTGACAGGGTCTTATCATTACCAGGAGAAATGACCCTGGTTTAGAAATGATCCGTTCATTTGTAAGTAGTTGTTGCTTTTTAATAGTGCAGGTTTTTCTTACTGCTATTAATATTAATAAAAATAAAGTTAAGGCCCATGTCTTTACTTGGATGAAATTTGTGATTTAAAACATAATTTGAAGAGCCTTTTAGATCAATCCCTGGATTTTATAAGCTGCTGGCAGCAATTTATGTGGATGTTAGACCACAAAATCCTTTCAGGTACTGAGCACAAGCTGTCTGTAATGCCCTAGCTTGCGGCAGCCTTTTCTTTCCCGACTTGGTTTGGTGTGGCCAGGTGCCTTAACAGGGTGTCCTTGAGCTGGAAGTGTCTTGTGACAGCCCGACAGCTTAGGACAAGCTCTTTGCTATTAATGGGACTCAGAGTGGTATCACTTGGCTCAGATTTATATACTGTGCAAGTCATCCTTTTGAGAAAGCTTCAGCGTTCCTCCCTGTGCTGGAACTGACATCCCCTTGCTGCTGTTATTTATAGCAGGGCGCTTCTGCACCCTGCCCAACTTGCTGCACAGCGATAGTAAACAAATCTATAAGTACTCTCGCATTTAGCTTCCAGTCTGAAGTGATCTGCACGACACAGCAGCCAGCTTGGCCGTAAGGGCGTGCTGTTGCTGGAGAGTTTTGTTGAACAGAGTACAATTACCCCATCTGGCATGATCGTATCCACTCATTTTATCAAAATAGATTCTTCCCCTCCATTTGATAAAGTTTAACAGAGCAGAACAAGAACCCAAATGTTAACATGAGCCATAAGGTAACACGAGGGGAGGTGCAGTTCTGTCAGTCACAGGCAGCCATCGGAGGGGGCCAGGCTCTGCCCGCTCCCTGAGCAGAGGGATGCTGCTCCCACCGAGGGGTGCTGCAGTGGTGCTGCCCTGCCTGGGCTCCCAGTCTCCTTTACTGTAGATTTTAGTCTGGCGATCCTCACAGGAAAAAAAAAAAAGTCACCTTTCTCTTTGTGATCGCCACTGCTGGAATAGAGTTACAAAACGCTGACTGTTACATCATGTTTTTTTTTTTTTTTTTTTTTTTTTTTAAATCTGTTGTTGACTTCTTTGGTGCATACCTTTTTTGAGCATCCCTCAGTTCCTGTTCTTTCTGGACAGGAAAGCCCTTCCTCTTCTGAGGCTGCAGATCTGAGGGCCGTGTTTATCAGAAATGTCTAAGCCTGCTGCTTCCACGGGGCACTCCCAGCTTGCCTGGTGTGTGCGTGTTACGCTGGGTTCAGCGCAGTGATCTGTGTCCCTGTTGGCTTACTATTAAAAAAAGGTTCTTAGTTCTCTTGTGCAGATTCAAACATTAATTGAGAGTCAAACTTCCAGCATTCCCTTGAAATGACACCAACATAAAAAAAATAAAATGTCTTTTCCTGACATGACCAAAGCTGTAAAATGATTTGTATAAAAATGAAAATCAAAATAAATAAATCAAAATCTTTCCTGTGTGTTCAGGAAGGTTAAACCTCCAGTAGCAATAGTAAAAAAACATTGCACTGAGTTTTGCAGAATAATGTCACTCTTTTATTTTATTATACAATGCAGTTCACCCTAAATTACATTTCCTTCTTTTAATTTATTTGCATGAAAAAGATGGCATGGCATAAATCATCTTGTGTAGGTTGCTGGGTTATTTGCATTTCAGAGGTTGTTTTTAACTTTGGATTAGAAAGGAATTTGCAATTGAGAAGCTTTGAGAGGCATTAACTTTTAGTGACTGGTGATTCTCAAAAAGTGATGAACGATGTTCATTCCGCATAGGACAAACCTCCTGAAGTTTGTGTCTTGCTAAAAAAGCTTGTCTGAAGCAACGGCTTCGAGCCAGAGAGCTCGGCTGGCATTTCAGGAAGAAGCTCCCATGGGGCCCCAAGCTGCGACCCGCTGTGGTGCCCGGCCTGGCCTGCCTCGGTGCTCTTTGAGGATGAGAACAGGATTTTTAACACCTAAGTTGGTCAACCCCAACACTTCTCATTTTTGCTTCGAATAGGACAGTGGGAGGAAAAGTGCAGTGCCACGTCTGTGCTGTTGGAGCTGCTTTTTTGGGGAGAGAGGGAGGAGAGCTCGCTGGGCAGCCGGCGAGGAGGCCTGCGGGTAGCCGGAAAGGTTCCTCACGAGGAGGGAGGATTTGGAGAGCTGCTTAGAACAGAGGTTGGTCACACAGGTCTGTGCAGCATCTCCTGGTGCGTTTGGTTCTGCTCTTCCTTGCTGTCCTTGTGTAGCAGCATCTGGTGCAGGGCAGCTGGAGCTCTGGGAGGCTGTAAGGAGGCTGCACATGGCTATTTCCTGCTAAAAAAAAAAAAAAAAAAAGAAAGAAGTATGATGAAATGTTATAACTTGAATTCAATACAGCATGGAGCACACAGGGAACAAAACGGCAGAGTAAAATGTATTTTATTAGTGATGAGCTGAGGTTGCACATGAAAGAGCCTGTTAAACATCTGACATGTTAAATGCATTATATTTCCCTTCAGGAAAGAAGTAGTCAAAGGGACAAGGCTGATGAACTGAGCTTATTAACTTGACTTGGTGGTGATGAGAGTGGTATTGACAGAAAGGCTGCAGTAGACTTCAAACACACTTCCTGAAGTCGTGAGTTGAGAGCGCTGCTTTGGCAAAAAGTGGGACCTGCTTTACGCGGGGATGCAAAGTCTGCAGCGGGAGCCTCATCGTCAGGAGCTGAGCACAGGTCAGGAGTTGAAAGCAATGAAATATATCCATCTCCTGCAGTGGGTGGGAGCTGGAGACCATCAAAGCCAGCCCCACTGTGGGCATAATCGAGGTGAGTGCTGAATCACGGGATGAAAGGGACCTGCTGGAGGAACGAGTCCGCTTGCTTGCTACCAGGAGACTATTCACAGCTCTTTAAAAGTGTGGGGAAATTGACCATCACTTCACTATTCTCCTTGCTGATTCATCTGGCTATAAACTTTTGAACAGGTTGCTTACTGCTCCACTCAGCTTATTCTCTATTAGGGTAGGTCTACAGTCAAGTGGTCCTTAATGATACACAAACATCTTAATAACATTTGTAAATTGAATCCTGGAGCTGACTGGGACTATCTCTAAGTGTCCAATGTGGAAAATAATTTCTAAAGTCCAAGGTGCCACCAAAACACCTTTACCATGCTGAAATATGTAGTATAACAATTATTATTTTTTTCTTCTTACAAAGGACTGCTCCTTTGTAGTTTTCTTCCTGAGATGGCTTCCTTAGCCTGGGAGACTACACGCCACAGCTTTTGCTTAGTATGACTCTGACCTGCTTGTGCTTGAATAATGAGTTCTTGTTATTTGTTGTTTTCTCTATGCCTCTTTTACTTTCTGTGCGGGCAACAGCTATCTAACTTCCACTAGTAACATTTTCTGTATCTCTGCAGTATCTGCCCTCATGTCCTGGATGTATGTTGTGCGCTAGTACTAGTAGTGCTTGTCTTTCATGACATCCACTTGTTGCTGGTCCCCCAAGGACCAGCAGAGAAATGCAGAGGAAATTGACAGATCTAATTTGATCACTGCTTTGTCAAATTTATACTGAAACGTGTGAAGATTTGTCCAGAAGATTTCTGCCTCTTATTACATTTCTTCACGTTAAAAGGTACTTTTTGTTTGTTTGTTTGGTTTGTTGGTGGTGGGTTTGTTTGTTTTTAATGAAGGTGAAAGAACTAAGTGAGGCAACCTGATATCTTCTACTAAGCTGTCAGTTTAATATGTTCTGCCAATGTCAATACTGTCTAGTCAAAGCACCAAATCCTGGTCGTCTCCAGGTGAACATCCCTTTTTGTGTCTGTTTGCAAGCCAGGGGCTGTGCTTTCCAGTGTGTTTCCTAAGTGGTAGTCCAATGCATGTTGTTCTTGGCCAAGTTTTCTGTGCAGTGGGATAACGGAAAGGCGTAGATCGCGGTTGTCAACTCATTCTCAGTGGAGAAAACGAACAATTGTAGTTCCTTAAATGGTGAAGAGGAATTAGTATTGCTTGTTACAGCTCTCATAATAAGCAAGGGTTTCATGGTGGAGGAGTTGCACAAACCCACCATTTCCCCCAGTGTCCATATTGGACTCCTTCCCAGGCAGTCCCGCGTCACCACGGGGCTTTGTGGGCTGCGTGGGAGGGTTCTGCTGCAAAGCTCTTCTGCTCCGACCCACGGTGCCATCTCGGTTGTCACAGAGACAGAGAAATAGCTTATCTGGGAATGTATTTCTTGGTGTGGTTTACGAAGGAAGAACTGACTCTGTCAGTTTTATGAGAGTCGTCCTTGTAAGCCTTGCCTGTGTATTGGTTTGTATGAGTGGCTTGGACTTGAGGCTTTAGTCATTAGCTCTTAAAAAATTTGTTAGCATTTGAAACTATGGCCATCTCTTCTGCAACAGAAAGCATCTTTGTTCCAATGCCTTCCCCTTTTCCCTCCGTGTTATCCCTGCTATTTTTTTCATGTTACTGCTCCTGGAGAATATTGAGGCATTCTCTCAAAAGAGATTCTTGTATTTATTGCTGAACATTATGATTACTATTGTGTAAAGAATATGTGAAAATGTTTAAATCAGCTCTTTTGCATTCACTAACTTGTATAAAGCCTTTAGAAGCATGAGAATTAAAGGGAGTGTCATTGCCTGGTCTAAGCAATAGCAGATACACTACTTTGAGGGCTAAAGGAACTTATCAGTATCTGAATTATTCTACATATAAATCATTGCCAGGAGGTCTGGATCACATGCTGAGTTTTTTGGCCTCACCCATTTGTCCTCAGTGAAGTCTCCAGAAGCTCTCCATGAGGATATCACAAAGGAAAGGATATTGAAATTTCTGGGAGGTTAAACCATACATCTAATTGTGGAAAGCACAGGCATGGTGGTACTCCATGTTAAAAATATCCGTCTGTACACTTAGGGAGGTGAAGAATCCTGTAAATCAACACCCATGTCTATTCTGTCATAGCCATACAATTTAGGGGTTACCTTAGAATACTTATAGAGATGCAGGTGTTGTTTTCCGATTTTTTAACTTTTTTGTTTTGGTAGAATTAGTATTCGCTGAATTGATGTGTATAAATTTTTGTACTTTCTGTTGCCTATGGCTATTGCACTTCAGTCTTTGATCTTGCACACTAAGCTGGTTGGAGGTTGGCCAGTACTTGGATGAGAGATTTCATACGAATTTCATGATGCTGGGGGGAGTTGTTTTTGACTGGAGATGGCACTTTCTGCTGTGAGTCAATGCTGAACAAATACCCCTGGATGGCACCAGGGTGCCTGGAATGCCACAGGCTCCATCTGTAGAGGAGACATAAAATGTGGCTATGCAATCTGATTTCCTATGAATTACACATGTCCCGGCCAAAATAAGATCTATGTAATTAATCCTGCAGTCAAAAGTTTCAGATAATGTATTATCACTATCTGTCCTAACCTATTGCTGAGGTTTTCTGTGCACAGCTGCAGCATTTCTGAGAAGGATGAAGAAGGAGATCACGTCTGTAGTCATTATGACAGCATTTATTGTTGTGTATGTCTAGTGTGTGGTGAGGTGTGCAGGTACAAAACAGGTAACCGTATAAATGTTTAGCCAGTCAAGAAAGCCTGTTAACTCCCACTTGAATAGAGACGTGGTTGTTTTTGTACACACCATGGCCCATAGACCCCTTCCTTTCCCAAAGGGACATGTAATGAATCTTGGCACAGAGGTGCTTGGGGCTGGATCCACAAATCTCTGACAGACCTGGGAAGTGCACTTTGAAGGGCTCTCTGGTGCTGCATGGGGAATGTCCTGTGGTGGGAGATTTCCCTACATGAATGTGGAAAACAGTGGTGGAAAACTGGCCATAATTTTTAAAGCAGGGACTTTTATAGCAATATTCTGCAAACGGTGTCTCATTTGCTATTAGAGAGTGACCCCTTAATCACATTGACAAGTAATCACTCACATGAGTAATCCTATTGACATCAGTTGGACTGGAGCTGCATCATTATAATTTAGCAAATAACTACTCAGTTGTTTAGAATATAAATGCTTCTAATTTATGTGGAAATTGAAGGCATTTCTATCTCATTCATTAAAGAAAACATGTTGTGAATTATCACTTACTTAACATATCCAAGGAAAGGCAGTTTCAAAGCAGCATAATGCAATAAATAGAATGAATCTTCTTTTTATTTATTTATTTTTTCAACCAATGGCTATGTGAGATTCCCAGTTAATGTTTCCTGTGTTTTTCTATTACCCAAATGGTAAACTCAAGCTGAATTTAACGCTGGCTTCTTTCCAGATAAGTCATTGTCAGTGGTGAAGACCTTTTGTTTTGAATTTACTTAGTTTATTGGTTAGAGGTGGATGACTCCAGGGTGGTCCTGCAGAGCTGCAGGAATTTATAGAGTTAATATGAGTGAGGAGCAAAAATATTTTTCTGCTGGAGATTTGCTGATACAATGCTTGGGATATTCAAAGATTGTGGACAAGCTGTAATAACCTGTTGCATTTTTTGTGGACTGGAGTATGGCTCCACTTTTTTGGAAGCCATGAAAGCCATTGTTTTGCTAAATTCTAGTTTGGAAATTGGATCTCCTCTCCTTAAACTTCCCTGCAGTTCCATGCTAGTCAAACCTTGCCTTTAGCACCTTTTCCCAAGCAGTGATCAGCATTCAGCTGCTGCCACGTTGTGCTCAGAGGACAGTCAGACTTAGTCCATGTTTTGGGGTCCTCCAGGTGGAATACTGCAATAGCCAGCACCATCACTGCCCATGTTGACTGTCTTTGCACAAGCATAATAATTTTCCCTCATTTTCAGCCTGGTGAAATATTAGGGGTTTAAATTTTTGATTAGGCTTGAAGGTGGTAGGCGTTGCCCAGATAATAGTTTTTTATGGCTTTTAAGGCAATTTAAGACAAGTACTGTTTTCCTCTGATCTGTCCATCATGAGCTCAATCCAGCATTCAGTGAGGTGGTGGGGAAGCCTTTTCCCTTGGTGCCTCTGGGGTCCCATGCGTGTGAGGGGTGCCAGACCCTGGGGTCGTGGACAGTGACCCAGGCTGAGACTGCTTGGTGTCTGGCAGCTTCAGAGCTGAGGTGAGACAGGGAAGAGCTGAGAAGCTCTTTGGGTTTCCCTCTTTCTCAGTGGGATCTCATTTTGCCCTGTGTACACTAGATAGCACGTACTGCAAAGAGCAATACCTGGTGCTGCTACCAGCTCAACTACAAGGTGTGGAGTGGGCTGGGGAAACAACAAATGTCTTCTAGAATAAAGAGAGAATGCAATGAAGCATATGAACAACAAGAAAATCCAGACCCAAGTGTGTGTAAATACATATGGCACAGCTTTTCTCAAGCCACACTTTTATTTGTTTTGGTAGCAGAGTTGGAATGCTATTTTTGTCTCTTCTCCCTTTGTTCTTATTGTGAAACACATTGTCAGAGCATTCCTAATCAGGAAGAGAGGAGTTTCAAATAAGAGATTGTCTCTTTTTCAGGGCATTCTCCCACACCTGAGAAATGGATGCATTTTTGGTAAATACTATTTTTTTTTTTTTTTTTTTAGGAAAAATTGTGTGCCAGCTGAAATTCATGCATAATTTCCTGCATAGCCAGGATAGATAGCTTAAAAAGAAATCTCTGTAGTAACACAGGAAGAAAAACAAACTGATAACTCCTGCCAGATTGATGGCTTCTTCCTTCATCTAAATCTTTATAGATTAGCATGTCTATTTTCTTTTCATGGATATGTTTGTTTGCACTATATCATCTAACCTAATCTGTAAGGGAAGTATATTTATCCTCGAGCTGTGAGGCATTTATACTGTTCACTTGTCACCAAGAATAATGGAGAGGATAGGTAAGATAATTTCAACTGTATTAAGGGCTGAGAGATGACTATAGGTATTTTGATAATAGGACACTCAGAGTGAATAAACTGAAATGCTTTTGTTACATATTAGCTAAAAATACACCTTCTGTTATGGTCTTTTTCCTGTTTTTCTTCTGTCCCACTGCTGAGCGAGGGCACCTGGTGTTGCTCAAATCCAGGTAGACATCAGTAGCCACTGTGGGCTCAGCCAAGGGACCACCAGGGTGAAAGACGGGAGGGTGCGTGAGGAAGAGAACCTCCAGTTCACAGACAGTGGTTTAGTTACAGTGACCTCAGGTTGCAATTTCCCCACAGTTCCCCCCCTCTCTTGTAAATGGCAAATAGTTCTGAAGACGGGGGAAACACCTTTGGGCACAGTCAGTGCCAGGGGTGATACAAAATTCCTGGTCACAAAGGTACTTCTGGATGGCAGTCGGCTGGGGATTTATCTCCAGACCTAACAAAGCCGATGATGTCTGAAAGCCCTCTCCCAGTCTTTATTCAGTGGGCAGCCCACGTGCAGGTAAGACTATGTTAGCTATCTGCTATTTCGTATTCAGGTGTCAAAAGAGCTTTCCTGCAGCCCTGCTGCTTTGCCAGATGCTCTCCATTTTCTGTGCATTTGATCCTTCCTTTCTAAGCATAACTCTTTGTAACTGCCTTTGCTACCTTTCATCTTACTGATTTCACAGTACTTCCACAATCATCAAGAGTGTTTTGAATTCTGATCCTGTCCTCCAAAGTGCTTGCAACCACTCCCAGCTTGCTGTCATCCACAAATTACATTAGTATCTTCTCTACTCCAGCATCTGAGCCTGTTCAGGAGCCTCCACTTCGTCTGTCCTCTCAGCTTCACAGGGGACACTAATAACCACTCTTTGATTGGTGGTTTTCAATATATTTGTAGCTACTTTATGTTAGTCTTATTTAGACTATGCTTTTTTTAGCTTTATTTATAAAATTGTTTTATGGAATTGCATATAAAATCTTGCTCACTGAGATATGCCGTACCTCATATGTCTGCAGTGATGAGGTCACTTACTCCCTCCTGTGCTCTCCCTCCCCTTCTCTGCCCAAATCCTCCATAAGTTAGACTTTTTGTTATTTATTTATTCTTGAGAAATTTATAAACTTATATTGGCTATGTCTCTTGGGCCACTGTCTAATCTTCTAGGTGATGACAACTTGATTGATGAATAATAGATTTCAGTATCTTTGCAGCTGCCAAAGGGAGTTGTAATTTCTAAATGCATCCCTTAAGATAGAAGTAGTGTTTGTCCTTCTCCACGAGTTTGTGTTTAATCAGCTCAGTTGTCTTTCCAGTATTGAAAAGCTCTTTTCATTGTAATTTATAACAGAAATATTCAGAAATAAGCTATTTACATTGTATGACAGTGTAGATTATGGGTCTAATGTTTAGAGTGCTACAGAAATTCTGTAAGTGATATTCCTGGCTCTAGAAAATTTTATTATTTAGTAGGCATGGTAGACAACTGAAAGAACTGAGAACAAATACAAAGGAAAAATAATTAAAGTGCTGAGATTTAGCTTAGTGGCACAACAGAGGTTGAGTGTTTTGGAATTTTTTGATGGAGTATGAAAAATATGGAAAAAATTAAGCTGGTCACTTGAAGATACTCCAAATTGAAAAATAATATGAAATGTAATTTTATCCTTTCAAAGACGGGGATTTTTTTATAGTCACTAAAATCCTGCCCCCAAAATTCCAAAAAGAGATTTTGTTTTGTTTTGTTTTGTTTTGTTTCTGTTATTTTGTATTATATTTCCAATGTGAAAATTGATATACCTGACTCATAATGTTAGAAAAACAAACAAACAAACAACAACTTGGGGAAAGCCAAATTCCATCTTCTACTATTACTATGAATACAAACAAAAAGTGGTTATGAATTACTTTCCATCGATAGAAGGAATTTCTTTATCCATTTATTTTACTGGAGTGTCTATTGAAATTGAAGTTCTTGATTAATGATCTGCAGGAAGTAAAGCTGAAGAAATCTGCTTTTGTAACCACAAGGAAACTCTAAAAGGATGTGGTGGCTTATACACTTACCCTAACCAAGACTGGAGATATAAAGCATGCAAACACACCTGAGCAGAACGTCATATAGAGGTAAGGGTCACTCATAACAGTGCAAAATATTACTCCTGCAACATATTTATATGGAAATGTGGCAGGTAACTTGTTCAACAACCAGGTTGTCAGGTATAATCACTAAAGAAATTATAATTCACATATAAATAGATCCAGGGTACGTGTAGGACATTCAACTTTCCTGAGCATTCATTACTTTTCAGAAACCTCTTTCTAACAAAATCATGGAGCTAGAACAGTGCAAGTGCTCATACAGAGCCTGTTAACTCTATCGTTGCTTTAGACAGATCCTCTCTTCTATATTTTTATTTACTTTCTTCCTAGGTCATTTTTTCTTGTGCATCTTATACTTCACCATACAGGATATAAATTCTCCCTTGTGCTGTTTTCTGGCCTGCACCACTCTATTCCTTTTAGCTGCTTATACTTGCAGTTACAAAATGCAGATATGCCAGACAACCACTTTGCTGTTATCTGAGAGCTTTTCTGCCTATAGGCCCATTGTATTCCTGAAATAGCACAGCTTTCCCTGCTTCAGCAGGGAAATTAAAAGGCTTTTCAAGACTGCTGTAACGTCTTATAAATCATACATCATATGGACTGTTTATTGTACACAGATCTTAACAAACTCATTTTTCACCTTGCTGGTGGCTTTCCTAAAGCCTACACACGGCATGCCACAGATGAGGCCATGGGGCCGGCTCTCAGTTACTACCTCACTCTTTTTGTTTGGCTTTTTTCAACTATTTTAGGATTACCAGTTTTGCAAGGCCCTAACAAACCTAGCCTTAGTGGTGTGGAAGATTTCACTGTAAATGGTGAATATATTTCCATGCAAGAAAGGGAAAGGTATGCAAGCAGATGGACTGCATGCGTTCCCCTTGCAGAAGCGTAGCATCTAATGAACATCTGCCTTATAAATGCATGGCTTGATCTGAAAACTCCCTGTTACTCACACAGGTACTTGCTTAATGTGCCCTCATCAAGTTCAATTTAACCTACCTGCAAGAAAATGAAGCTCATCTCAGTGCTTGGCTTGTTGCTACACGCGTGATCCAGTCTGCAGCAGTCAACTACAGCCGTAGCTTTGTGCTGACCCACAAAGAGACACAGATACAGAAAATTTGCATAGTGTGCAAAAAGTCTATATAGTAAAATTTCTCCTCTACACCCTGAGCTACTCATTCAGCCTCCAGTTCAGACAGAAACCCTCAGCTTCAGGGTTCTTGTGGCCAGGCTGGGAGCGTGAGCTGCAGCCTGCCGGGAGCACTGCTGCTAACCTACAATAAAGAAAGCATTTTTCTGCAGAAGCTCCTTCTGTGGAAAAATAGTATTCACTTGAAAATCTAATTTGCCATTGAAGAAATCTTGACCTTAAAAAGTTAATTAGTCCTATTAAGAATTTAGCAGGAAATTGTTCGCTAAGTCCTGGGCTGTCTGAGTCCTTTGGGGGTCCTCCGTTTGACTTGAGTGGGAGTTCAAGCAAATCTTTTGTCACAAAAATAACTGGAATCAATACTTAGATTTCATCCTAAAGAATGAAAAGTGTGATAATGTGTTAACTGCTATTCTGGCTTCCGATATACTTTTTGCATTATGAGAACTGATGAAGCATTTTATGAGAGAAAAGTGAAAAAATAACAACTCGAGGAGTATTCCCCTAGGCTGATGAGTACATGTGATGTGATAAAATACCATTACTAATCTCAGCTGGTGGCAAATAATGGTTTCAGAGTAAAAAGAAAAAATGAAAAAAAAAAAAAAAAGCAGACTACAACCACTTGGAAAAACATGTTGAACATAAAAGCAAAAATTGCAGATGTTACATAACGCTTTGTGGCTAATGGTCCAAAATCCTGCCAAGTATTGAACAAAGTTTTGAATGCAATTACTTCTCTATTCTCAAAAGAAAACAAACAACAACAACGCCCACCACCAGCACCAAAAGCCATTACGATGAAGATATCCAGCATTTCTGAGTGCTTATTTACAAATACATGTCTGGTTTTCTTCCTTCTCAGAAGGTTCTCTCTTACACGAAGCATTGTCCATGCTGTGTCCCTGTGCCTGCTGTGCTGCTGCTCATCCCTGCAGCTCTGCAGCCCCTCTCCTGTGGCCTGGATTTATTGCTCAGGGGGATGTGGCTGCACCCGCTGCCTTCCTGCCTGGTGACAGCAGCCCCCAGCCCCTCCGTGCTACTCCTCTGCCAGCTCCTCGGGGCTGGGGGTGCTCGGCTGGGGCTGGGGCTGGGGCTCGGTGCTCGGTGGCTCTGATCGTCTCTGGGTGCAGCAGCCCAGGAATGCTGCCTAGAAGAGGTGCTTATGGGATGCTGCAATAGTTTTTGGCCGAGCATGTATAATTAATTTAATCTTAAATCAATTTACAGTATAAATAATGAAGCACCTCTTAATGGACTTTCAGCTGGGTGAGTGTCAAGGCAGATTGCGTGGCAGGGAGAGAATGGAGAGGAACAACTTCCCCTGTTGCGCAAGCTTGTTGCAGAGCATGAATAAATCATCCTGTCTTACTGGCAACTGTTTCATACTGCTGGAAGATTTCTGAAGTTAACTTCCTTCTAATTTAACATATGCCAGCATTTTAAAAGCAGCCTCGTTCTCATAAGAAAAAGCACCTAATTTATGCACTGCTTTTAACTTTTAATAAAAGAGCATGCTTATGAGCTCTGAAAAAGAGAAATAGCTGGGAATGAAAGTCATGCTTTCCACCAACTCTGAGATGAACAGCTACAAAGGGAAGCGATCGGGACTTAACTGCATCTCCAAAGTGCTGAGAGCCCTGCAGTGCTGCTTTGAGCTTTTTATTTAATTGTATGAACTGTTCTGTTTTAAAGGCACTGGGTAAGCTCTTCCTTCACTCCCATTCAAATATTACCTCATATTTTGGGGCTGACTTTCACATTCTGTCTTTTGGGAATTTTGATACTTTTCTGCTTGGGAATGATGTTGCTATGAAGATGCTGTGTGCTGCTGCTGCTGTTCCCCTGCACTGAATGCTGCACTTCTAAGACAGTATGGAGAGTTTTCACACAATTGCATCTATTAAAATCAACCACAGCTATAATAGCAAAGCTGTTCACAGTACTTCAAATCCGTAATTTGCTCATGAATCCCAGTAAGTTTTCCATAGCTCTTGAATGTGAATGAAACAAAGATAATTTGTTTAGCAAATTCATTTATAACCTTGATTTCTCCTCTGTGGGGCACTTATCACCATACTTCACTTTGGAAGGGTTCTAGGGACTTCTCTAGGAGAAAAAGCTGGTAAATTTAGGGAGGGTGACTTTTACAAGCCAAACAGTTGATTGTTGGTTGCTTGCACCTTGATGCATGCTTGGGTGTCTCCTCCACCCTAAAACAAGGTCAGTGTGATCCTGGCTTTGGCAGGTTGCTCAGGGTGTGCCTGAGCCAGCACAACCTCTTGGTTGGTGTTGTGTTTTCTGCAAAGCTCCACTGCCCTCCTGGCTCGCAGGGCTCCTGCAGCACCTCCCGGGCACTGGGCAGCCTTCGCTGGAGACCGGAGCTGGCTGCTGGGTGTGCGTCGGGAGCTAGTTCAGAGCTTCACCTTCCTGAAGGTTTCGGCTTGAGGGTTTGAAGGGTGCACGTGATGTCGGTGACCACGCAGTGAGGTGCTGGGTGATTCGGGTGAATGAGGCCGGTGAGGAGGGAGGGAGCTCACGCTGCTGCCCAGGCAGACACTGCTCGGCTTCGGTGCTGGCTGTGCTCTGTGCTGGCATTGCAGGGCACGGCAGCCGAGCCGAGGGCTGCAGAGCTCAGTGTCTGTCTGCCCACTGCCCACCGGGAAATTCAATCCTCTCTGCACCGTTGTCTGTAATGAAGGCTTCAGTCACCTTGGCTATTTAGAGTCGTCCCTAAATCTAAAAAGAAAGAGATTGGTTTAGATTCCTCCTCAGAAAATAGCTGCTTGCGGTAAGTGTCATGTTATAAATAAATAAGGAAATCCCCATGTTATTTCACAACAGGAAATATTGTGTTCTGAACAGCTAGAGTCCCAAAATCAGATTTTTTTTTTTTTTTTTTTTTAAACAAATATGGTATTTTTAATGGTCAAATTTACAAGATTGATCAAGGTTATCAGGAGAGTGAGTTTAGCTTTGTGTGTTGTAAACTCAGTTAGTGCTGCCCTGCTACTGACTTTTTGTCTTCTTGTTTCTTTGTCTTCTTGTTTTACTTAAATACAGGCAACCTCCCCACAATGAATGGCTCTGAGCCCAGGCATCCCTTTGTTGCGGTATCAGGAAAAAAACAGATAGATGTTGCCATTTGCCTAGGTAAGATAAATAATGATTAGGAGGTGGGTTTCTCATCTGAAGATGGATTGAGCAATAGAAGCCATTCTCTCTTGAATTTCTCTTTTCAGGTGACTGAGAAGCAATTTCAAGCAACAGGGAAGATCTGCCCTGGTACTGTTCATCACTTTGTTACTAGCAGAGAAATTAGTCACGATGTAAATAAATAATGGAGGGATTGTAAAAGGCGGAGTGATGCAGCACTTTTCTCCATCTTTTGATTGCTGCCTTGCAGAAGCCATTGCCATGGAGAAGTGCAATCTGCGGCGCGGTAGCTTTCCTCTGCAAAAAGATGGCAGCATGGTTAGGCACATCACCTTCTGTGAATGCCTCCCAGTTTTATAACCAGAATGCCCTTCTGATTTTAAAAACAAATCTTTTAGCAGCTTGTAAAGGGCTTCTCCCTCCGATCACCATATCCCCACACCTCTGCTGCAGGAGGCTTTCTTTTCAGCTTCCTTCTGGTTTCCTACGGACTGGAAAGTCCAGAGGTGCAAAACAGCTGTGAAAGTGGTAGCACATGCTGCATCTCCACAAGAGCATGGCTGGGAATTTGTAACTTTATTTTGAATCCAATTTTGCAGGTTAAAAGGATGAAAGTGCACTGTGTAAATATTCAAGGTCTGCATGCCTCTCTGGATCGAAATTGTTGCAAAATTAAATTTCATTTATTAAACCAGAGCATTACTTCTGTTGAGAGACCACCACCGCTTCTCCCCAGAAGTATGCTTAAAATTTTCCATGGTCTTTTGAGGTACCAATAAGTTATTCTTAATATTTGCTGCTTTGTACTTCCATATATACTGTTTGCTTATATTAACGGTAAGCATGTTCTCTGCTTTCTGTAACTGCTACCAGCAGAAACTTCATTTCTGAGAGCCAAACAACACAAGTCCTGGGGATTTCAGCTTGAGGAAAACAAATCTTATACACACAAGAGTGTTTTGTAGGCCTAGAGCACAGCTATCTGTCACTTAATAAAAGATATATCCTGCGATTTTTTGGTCTGCAGACAGACCCGAATAGAGGTTTGTGGTTGTGCCTGAGCTTGGTGCCATGCACACCTTTCCAGTTTAGCTTCCTTTCCATTTCAAGGTCATGGGAAAATTCCTTTTGCTGCTCCTTCCACTTCATATTCATTCATCATTTCATATGGTAACTACACAGAGTGGTGTCATGTGTTGTGCAGCTCAACCACACTGAAAGCTGCCAAAGTTAAAAATCAATTTTTTCTCTGAACCAGAAACAAGGAGCTGTTTCTTATCACACTTCAAGAAAGTGAAAAGTAGAACTAGTTCAAAAGCTGTGGGTTTTAGTTTTCCCATTCCTCATATGTCCTTGGGAATTCAGAAACTTTTTGTGATCATTTTAGACTGAAAGCATGAGCTTTTGATGATTTCCTTAGAAAAACAACCTTAAAATGCTGCTCAATATATAACCAATAGCATAATTTGAGAGGTCACTAAATCATGTTCCTGTACATCACTTCTTTTTGTTTCTACCACTACCCATCCTGAACAGGAGGAGCAGTTGTGTGACACTGGGGGCTGGATGATGGAAATTCAGCCCAGATTTGGCATTTGAATTTTCTTGTGTTCCAGAGTTAAGCAGAAATGAATGCTAAAAGTCACTTTAACTAATGTGTAGGATGCTTTTCCTCACTGTGATCTGTAGCTGGTGGCTTCACAGGTAATGCCAAAGGGCTTGATCCCAGAGTTAATAAAGATCCAGACATTTATTGATTTATCTCTGTTGTTCTCTCTGATAAACAGGTCCCTTTCTGAATGAAAAGCATTCTTCCTGCTGAGACAGAAAGTGATTGTGATTGAAAGCACTTGCGACCCTGAAACATGACAGTTTGGGAGGTGGTTTTTTTTTTTCAGTTAATGAGATTTTTTTTTTTCTCAGTCAACTGGCTGGATGCCAGTGAAGCTTGATCCTTGGTCCTCTATTCTCTGCAGGAGCTGGTAGCTGGTGCCTCCTCCAAAGAGGTGACACACAGAGTCAGAGGGGAGTTCAGATCCGTGTAGTGTGGCATTGCTGCAGCCCTTCTGCACATCTCCAGCTCCCCATCATGCTGTTTCAAGGAAGCACACGTGTCATTCTCCTAGGTACTAAGGTGCCTGGAGGAGAATGTTTCCATCCAGTCTCTTGCTTAAGTAGAAAAGTTTATTTAAATAGGTCTTGGATGTGACTTATCAGGTTTATGCTTTAGAGACCCTGCAATAATTTAAACTGTATTTTCTCAGAGCTGACACTAAATCTATGGAAATAAATTGTTTCAGTGTGAGCTCCACCACCCCAGCACTGGAGACATGGCCCAGCATGGGTCTGGGCCACCAGGAAAGGGTCCGAGACAATCCTGGGGACAGCTGCTAAGGGGACAAGCTGTGGTGGTGGTGGTCCCATCTTGAGCAGAGCCTGGAGGCTGTCTGGGAGATTTACAGGAAAAAAAGCTTTCTTCTTCAGAAGAGGTAACGTGAATGCAGGTGGGAGCAGTGACAACAAAATGTGGGTGGTTCGTGTTTCTCATCAGCTTCCACCAAGCCCAGCTTCTCTCTGCGTCGTCCCGCTCTGGGATTCCAGGTCTGTGTTTCACAGCTAAAATTGCCACTGAGGAAGAGGGGACTGTCTGACGCCAAGAACACGGGCTTGGCAGCACATAGGTTTTTCCTTTCCAAAACAGAAGATTTCTTACTCTGCCATGTGGGAATTCAGTTTTTCCCAAGCTCTTGTTCTGATGTCTGTTCCTTTCTGAGCGATCTGTTGGTTTTTGAGGCTGGCACCCCATGTGAAGCAGGAGGGATTATACTTACAGATTAGTGCTGCAGTGATAGCACAGCACAGTGACAAGATGCTCTACAAAACACAGAAAAGCAAAGACATAAGATACAGGGGAAAAAAAAAAAAAGACATTTAAATTTGTTACTAGGAGGAGTAAAATAAACATGGGAACATTTCCCGGGAGAAGAACTTGTTATGGTATATATGTAAAACTTGAGAGGGTCACATGTGTGGTATTTGCAGAAACATGTCGCTCTCAGTCGTGAGTTACTCTTCTGTGATACTGCTTCTCTTTGCCAACTGCATGAAGCATACCAGGTTATTTTGCCCCAAATTGGTAAAGTACTTGACCTTTTTGAACATGTTATGGTCAAGAAAGATCAAAACAGGGAAAAGTGCAGTTGTTTGATTTTTTTTTTTTTTTCTTCTGATATTTCAGCCACAAACAAAACATCTTTGAGGCTATTGAAAAAGTCAGTTATGATATAAAAAAATGTTTCTATTGAAAATTTTAAGCCAGTTTTTCTGAGCAGGAGTGGTTTGTGGTTTCCTTAAGGAGTCTGTGTCACTCGGGCAATGCAGCATGAATGGAGTAGAAATCTGGTCTGTATGTCCCAGGGTAACTCCTATACCATGACTCTGTGCTCAGATATTCCTTACCTTATTTTTCCCTTTTATTTTATTGCGGTTACAGCAATTAAGCACAGTTATTTAATAAAGGTAATTATGAGGATATTGAATTAGGAAAGGTTAAACTTGTTGAACTGTAAAATGTTTGCTACTTTTGGTATTAAACTGATTAGTTTGTTGCAGGCATTTATTGGTAAGAAACTTGAAGAATCAGCACATATTAATACAAGGCACATTTCTAATTCTTCACATCAGTTATTTGATTAGCATTACTTACAGTTCTTACAGAACATAAATAAGTGGAGTGCAATCAGTCGTTCAAGCACTGAGCCCAGTCAGTTGGTGCTGGATGAGCTCTGAGGGCAGAGGCAAGAGGGAGCAGCAGGACAGGTAAAGGAGTTTGGCAGCTGGAGCGTGGGTAATTCATGGCCATACAGGGCCGCTTTTCTGTCGCCTCATTTCCCAGGGAGTGAATGAGCTTTCATAACATGGAGATCTTTCTGCATAGGGCTAACAAGAAAGACAACAAAGATATTAGCAGGAACTTAATATGTCACTGCTGCCTCCTTGGTGTAGACTGAACTGCCGGGCATTCAGGTATTTCCACGTGGAAAATAAATCTGTGTGGATTCCTCTAACTAACTTCGGTTGGATACCCAGCAAATGTCCTTATGCTGCCTTCTGGTACTAATTTGTCTGAATTTGTCCAGGCTCTACTAAAGATATTTAAAAAAAAAAAGTATTTGAGACCTCAAATCAGCAGAAAAATGCCCTCTCGTAATCAGAATCTTCTCAGCATTTATACTGATAAATACCCACTTCTAAGCTGGTGATTACATATTGTTTTTCACACTGTGATCTCACACACTCAGGTGTCTTCATATAAAAATGTGGCTTATGTTCTGATTGTATTTCCATAAACATTCCCTCGGAGACCATCTAACAGATTATTTAGTGTTTTTCTTTTTCACATGTGGTGTTAAAAAATGAGGCCTTTTTAATTTTTTTATTATTATTATTATTTTTTTAACTCATGTTAGTGATCTGTTTTCATCTCCTGTGGAAGCTTGTGAAATACTTCAAAGCTGGGCACTGGCACAGATGGGGTGGCCACAGCCCTGCACCCGACACAAGGTGTGCTTCCTGTACCCTGCATCACTCATGGTTTATTCAGGAGCTCAAACTGCTGAAGTGATAAGGGTGGCGATATATCTGCTGCATTCTTCAAGGCACAAACCTAATAAATTTGTCAGCTTTGATATCCTCTGGTACCTGCATGCCTGATGGTATTAGAAGTGCTGGGACCAGCTCTCAGGAAACGCGGTGCTGTCACCTGGGAGTCGCAGCTGCCCAGAGCAGTGTGCTTCTCGACAAGGGGTCTGTCATCAACGCTGCTGGGAGGTGGAGGAAACACGACAGCCCTGTTATGGTCTGATTATCCCCCAAAGCAATAAAATATGTTTTAAAGTGGCTGAATGGGTAATGCTCCCTTGTACACACTCCTAATCTCTTTAATCAGGCAGACATCGTACACGCAAGAGTTACCAGGAATCGTATCCTTAGGCACATGGTGCTGAAGTAGAAATTTACTCTGCATCGTATACCGTTCATAGTAGCACTTTTTAATTCTGTGAAGCAGGGCTGTGCTAGAGAGATGCATGGCTAGATGATTTTATGCTTGTCCCCCAGGTGGGGCCTGGGCAGGGTGGGCAGGCGCCACCCTCCTGGCATCGGTGCACCCACCCTGGGTGCTTGCAGACTGCTGAGTAAGCTGTGGTAGTCACTGGGGAGAAGAGCAAAATATAACACCCAGCCCTGGGTAATTAAAGAGCATAAAAAGACCAAGTGTACTTTACTGTATTTACTTCAGATGTATCTGAAGTAGATGCTCTTTGTATCTGATGAAGACTGGTTCTCATTCAAGCTGCACCCTAAACTCTTAGAAATCAAGAGGAGCACGGTGAACAAAAGTTAAGATGTTCAGCCACAGAAAAAGCTCTGTGTTTAACACTTCAGAGAGTGAAAAGGATGAGAGAACTGCAGGAGGGAGGAGAAATACATCAAAGTACCTCTTCTGTGTTGGGGCGGGTTGCTCTTATTTCTTAAAACAATGCAGTAATCTCAGTGTTGCCATTTTGGTGCTGTTTCATGGCACGATTAGATAAATTTGAAAGGAGCCTTTGAACTAGAATCGTAGTGAGAACTTACAGCCATGGTTGGTTTGTGTGCCTCAACTTGTAGCACCTCGTCTCTGCTTCGTACTGAGGGAGCTACAGGCATGGACACGAAGCTCAGAACAAGTATGAAGACTTCTTATTGAGATGATTTATTTAATCCTCATGACAACTTATTGTTGGAAAGAACCAAAATACAATTTCTAAGAATTACTGGAGAAAAGAAGAATTTAAGTTAAACATAAAGTACCCACTTTCTGAGATGTGGTCTTAAACATTGTAAGATGAAAACAGTCCATATTGTAAGCTCCAGTGTCTAACGCGCAAAAATGGTGGAGTTAAGATTAACGTTGTTGAAAAAATATTACAGCAGATATCTTCATCCTCTTGCCCCCTCAAACATGCATAAGTTATTGATGGCACTCTTACTTCCTGTATTTTTATTTTGCTTAATAAAACACATAATTGAACCTTAAATATGATAAAGAATTGTTCAGCCAAATGACTTTCTTACAGACCAGCTTTTCACTCAAGTTCACTATGAAAACAAGCATCTGCCAGTAGGAGATGATTCTTATTCAAAAATCCAACCTGTAAGCATTAAAATTACTTACTTAGGTGAAGATATGGAGGAAAAAATACTGTAATTTCTATAAATTCATAGGGAATTGGTTGTAGGTATTTGCAGTACATTATCTGGGTATATGTTATTTTTTGAATATGTATTTATAGGCAGACATATTTACAGCAACTGAATAATAATAATAATAAAAGTACAATAGTATTTTCTTTTCTTGAAAACTTTATATGTTGTGCAATGTGACTTCCTCAGCTGACTGGTCCTACCAGCAGGACATGAGTACAAGTGAGTAGAGCATCATCTTCAATCACCAGAGAAACAGCTCCTGCTCCTGGGCGCGGAGAGTCCGGCGTCTCCAGTAATTGCAGTCAGTCCAAACCCATAGCCACAGAAGTGTTAGGTGACCAAGTCCCCTGCGAATTTATAGGACTGGAGAAAGTAAACAGGAATTAGGCATTTAAAAACACCTTCAGGCATCCTGGGGCTCAGGTCACACTGCAGGTCGTTTGGATTAGCAGGCGTTAGAGCAGCAGCAAGCCCTCAGTCAGGGATGTCTCAGGGACAAGTGTAGGTCTTCAAAGAGTAACGTATCTTTGCAGGTCAGTTGTTTTTATTTGTTGTCCTCATTTGAAAAGACCTGTCTTAATAATACTTATGTAATGCTTACCTCAAACATACTTTTGAGTTAAAAATTGGCTTTTGATCACTGCATTTAACTAATTTAGTGGAAAAGCTCAGTACTGGACAGATTATGGCTTTTGGGTAGTACAGCGATGCCTTTTAGAGTCTCCTCAGTGAAAATGGATCTGTTGTTCTGCTTTAAATACTACTGACAAGGTCAGTATAACCAAGTATGCTTTGACAGGGAACATTGTCTCATCTCATATATTAACCATCAATTGGAAGACGACAGAGTACAGCATTCTCTAAATACCACAATCAATAAGAGTTCAAGTGGCATAACATCCAGTGTCCAGTGAGAACGGGATGCCTTTAGCAAGCAGCCTTTCTGAAAGACATAAAAGGGGATGTAAGACAGTCTAGCTCATTCGAGAGATATGCCTATCACTTCATCTCAAGAGAAGTAAAATGTATGAAACAAAAAACACGATCTAGGAGAGACAAAGGACTCAACCCTGATTTCTTTACTCATCTTTTTACTTTGAGTGCAGTGGTACAATCTCAGCAACGAGGAGATGCAACATTATTATATTCACCTTGCAGAACAGAGGTGATCCAATACCTGGATGGAAGTAACTATTATATTGAAAAGTGACATTTGTGTGACATTTTCAGGACAGGAGAAGAATAATAATTAAGACATTTTTATGGAGTAGCACTGCTTATCTGCCCATCTCCATGTGCCTTTCAGAAGTGTAGAATATGTGTCATCACCTTCTGATAGAGAAATGGCCTAGCAGAGCCGGGAAGGACACTGGATGATACCTTCAACCTCTATCCCAAGTCTTATCTGGCCTGCCATGAAACAGCTGAGCAGCAAACTGTGGGGAATATGCTGCTGCCCAGACGTGTTTCGTGTTTTCTCCCAAGCACTGAGCAGGGCTGTGGTTGGGCAGGAGCAGCAGGGAGGCTGGTTTGGAGGCACAGACATGGGCCACAAACATAGTATAAGCAAAAGAGTGTTAAAGAGCCCCACAAGGTGCTAGATTATATCTGGAAAAAACCTTCAGGGCATTCTCTTGGACTGTTGTGCAGCACCTTGACCAATACAGGGTGCCATGAGGATTTCACAGCTAACTGTTGACTATCAAATTAACTTTTTCTTTGAATTGCGCTTGCCTCTATCTCATTAATGGAGACTTTGTGAGACTAATTTACAAGAAATGACAATGAAATGAAAGCTGTAGCTAACGATCTCCCAGGTCTGGCCTTCTGCAGACACCAGTTTGCTCTCTGATGAAAAATTTCAAGATGTGCCTATCCATTGCTGGTAATGCGGACTGAAAGTGAATGTCTTTACGTCAAGACTGGAGAGGGTAAGGCTGCAGTGAGCTAACATGCACTCTTGTCCATAGGGTTACATGTCTAAGTTAAAGTCTATGAGATTGGACAGCTTTTATTGCCTTTGACATTCTCTGTTGGTCTATCACTCCTCAGGAGTAAAAAAACGTGCTCTGGCTATCAAAACCTTTATGATCTGAAACCTCTTCTATTTGCCAAAGTACTTGAGCTCCAACTGAAATGAGGTAAAATTGAATCATATTAATGCTGAGGAGTTAAACTCAAAAGGAGGTTGTTTATTGTTAATAAACGTTAAGGCAAAATTTAAAAGCATGAGCAGATATCCAGGGAAAGACATGGCTTGCTATGACAGTGAAAGGTGACCCTCTTGGTAGGGTGTGTGTTCGTAAATACACACTGGAGCGGTAATATAAGCAAGTTGCACGCAAGCTCCTGCTGGCAGTGAATTCAGGCAATGCAAAGCCTTTAAGTACACGCTATAACTGCCTGCAGCACGGGGGGGCATTGGGTGGCCGATCAGCGTGGCCGTGTTGTAGGCACAGCGCACTGCTGCAGCTTTACCTACACGCTGCTCCCCCGGGGACAGCACACGTGCAATCTGCTTGTGAACTTGTGCACTGTGGTCTGGTTTGCTTGGACCTGCCTTTTGCCTTTAAAGTGATCTCTGTTCCTTCTGAGCAGGCAGCAGAGACCAAAGTGCACATTGGATGGAATTATGAATGGCTCCAGGAACTCGTCTGCAACTTTGGGCTGCACGACCTGGGATGGTGCAGAGCCGTGGGGCTGCTGATTGTGGTGTGCTAGAAGGGCTGTGTAGGGCCTGAACAAAGGTCCGTTTCTGAGTCCTGATGTGCTGAATGGTCCTTAGGGAACATCAAAAGGAGGGAAGGAGAAGGTAGCAGCTCTTACCCAGCTCCCACCTGCACCGTTGCATTTAGCACTCATTGACAGCCTTTTCAGCAGGAGTTTGCCCCTTGTTTTCTGAACGCATTCACACTTTGTGCTTTTCAACACATTCCATGGGAATGGGTTCCAAAATGTAATTACATGTACTCTTTTTTGTTTGTTTTAAAACTGCTGTTAGATAATTTAATTTTGTGTTCCTTGTTCTATGTGAAAGATTAGTTTTTCCCTACTCACCCTTAATTTGCCATTCATAATTTTATATAACTTCATTGTAGCCTCTCCCATTGTACACACAAAACAATTACACACATCTCACATTTCTTTAGCATTTGATAAGCCATCAAATGTAAAAATAAGAAAAACATCCCCCTAAGCTATAGCATCAAAAAATCCACAGTTGAAAAATAGCAGGAGATTTGCACTGACTCCAGCTATTTTGGCCAAATAGAGATCAGCCTTCTGGGCAGATTTACACCTGCAATTACAGAAATAGATCTCCCTATGTGCAGGCTGCAAAAATGAAAATTAACTCTTGATCTTCCTCAGCAGTCAATGTGCTGTCCTTGCTAAGCTATAGGAGCTAGTGCTACTTGTGTTTTATTTCCTTTGACACAGACACAGGGCTGTGGAAAGCTACTGTAGGGGAAAAAAAAAATTAACAGCAAAAACTGTGATTAATATGAAATAATTAATTGTGCCAGAGCTCTGGAGGGAGAAGTAAGGATTAGAGATAAGAGAAGCACAAATCTTTCTGTTTGTTCTTTTTAAATGAAAGTCTACTATTGTTTAAATTTCTTCTCATTGGTATGCTATATAGAGTGTAGCTAAATTTTCTTACTGCATTTTGTTTGCAAATGTTTAAGAGGGTGACCTTTCAAGTTACTTAATGAATATGCCAAATACCTAAATATCAATCTTTTCTTTTACTAAAATATTGGCTTTGGTCTGTCTTGCCTTATGGAAAGTGGATATTTCAGCCTATTTGCTAGCCAGCTATGGTGACAATCAGTCTGTTTCTAAGACTGATTCAGTGGAAAACGCAGCTGGGCTTGCAACATCCAGAAGCTGCTCAGTTACACAAAAAGAGATGCTTTGAAAAACAAGGTTGTGGAAATCCGAGCGCGTGTTTGTCTGTTCAGATGGTAACTTGGATAGCTGGGAAACTGCTTAGACACCTGCAGAAGAGATTTAGCTTTAATATTTTCCCTATCCAGCAGTGCAAGACCCAACTTTTCAAATAGCTTCAAATGTGTTTCTGCTTACCAACCACAGAATTTTTACGAAGTGAAAATTTGTCCCAGCAAATCGGGGATCTCCGCTGAGGGGAACTTCTGCTCCACTGCAGCTTTGAATGCATGTTTGGAGGCAGCAAAATGGCAAAGGGAGTGTGGTGAAGTTCAGTGTGTTTGTCTAAAGTACAGCTTTATATAAAGTGTAGCTCCATATCTGAACCGAAGCCATGAATTCACACAACAAACGGTGCGTGCACATCATTTATTGTAGCAGCTGTTTACAGAGGCCACACATGGCATTAGTAAAATGTATTAGGCTTGGGATGAGGTGTTTTTAATCAACCCTTTTTCCCACAAACAGGGCTAGTTTTAGGATTATCATGTTACAGATATGTTAAATGCACATAAACACACCATCAAACCCACTGTAAATGCTAACGATTTTCTATTCTACAGAGTAAATAAGGTTCGACAGAAAAAGAGGAATTTGCTGTAGGGTCTACACAGCCATCCCCCTGAATTATAGCTTTGAATTAGATGTGAAATCTAGAACGTACTAATTTACACCAGCAGTCCTGGTTACCCTCTGAGCTACTGCTGTGAGAAATATTAACAGATTGCTGAAGTACTTCAACTTTAGAGAATAAAATGGTTCAACCTCCTGATCAGATAAAGTGTGTCTGGCTGCTAACTGGAGAAACATGTGCTCCAAATAAAAAGGTATTTCTGAAGGCAAAATAAATAAATAAAAACAACAATAACAAAACAACACAACAAACAACCCTAGGAGGTGGAAGAGTAAAAGATATTCTGTTCTTATTTCTGGGAAATAAAACAGCACATTTGTGCATTGATTTATAAAGCTTATTCCAGCCATCTTCCAGCCAGGATTCACAATCCCCCCGTTCTGTTTCTCAACATGCTACAGCACACAGATGTGGCTTTCATAGAGGAAATCGATATATCTGAAGGATGCCTCTGGTGCTAGCACATTCCATGGCTTCTTTGATTAAGCTCTACTAAAGCATAATTATCTGGAACACCTTACTATTTCCTTGGCAATGCTCATACCGTTTTCAAACCAGGAAAGTTTTTGTCCAGGCATTGGAGCCACACACAACACAGAGTGGATAGAGGAAATTACTGTCCTCAGGACAAGAAAATGTTTGTATGCCATCCAGCTTTAGCAGCCCATAGGAAAGTAGCCACACACCTCTTTCTGAACTGAGCGCTGATGGCAGACTGTGGCTCCATCTGGGTTCAGGTGTTCCACCCAGAGAGCTTGTGTGTGGGTTTTGCCATTGGTTCCGTGCGATCTGTCATGGGGGCAGCAGGGGTGGCGGCACCCGCAGAGCTCCCCGGAGCCCCCAGCCGGGGGTGTCGAGGTGCTGAGCCCCCTGGCCAGGCGATGGGGTGGGGGTGGTGGAGCCGGTCTGAGCTTGGTGTTGTCCTCTGCAGGCTGCAGCCAGGCCTCCCCCAAACAGGGAACAGAAGGAGAACTGTCATGTTAACATTTCAGCTGACTCCAACCTCCTCCTTTCTTCTTTTTTTCCCAGCTTGTGTATGAAATCCGCCTCTTCTCCCCTACGTTGCCAGCTGAAACTGCTGTACCACACTTCAAGGAGTCTGTGAAAACCCCTGCCTCACGGGGAAAGCTTGAGTCACAAATGTCAGTGTGCAACCCAAGACAACGGGTGAGTCAGGATGGTTGCTGTGGGCTTCAGAAGAAGTGTTTTAATCCTGCAGTGCCGTGCCAAATCAAAACTGTTATTCTGAAAGATGTCTCTGCAAAACGGGGCTGCACTGGGCAAATACCATTGGCCACTCTGCGGCCCCTTCCTTCCTTCTCCTGATGCCTGGTGAAACTGGAGCTTGAGATGCAGCTGCTTCTGCTACAGAGGGGTAAAAAACACCTGAAGTTCCAGACAGCAGCAAGCCAAACACTCTGCTATGTTATTTCACCTCATCTCTACCCGTAATGCCTCATGCCTGCGTGCTTCACTCCCAGGGCAGGAGGAGGCTCTGCAGGGGGGCACTGCAGGGGGACCCCATGGCCCAGCCCTGATGGTGCTGAGGAGGAGCAGGCAGACAGCCCCCAGCCGCTCTCCGAGGGCCAGGAATGCCTCATGGAGAGCTAAGCTGGGAGGATACGACAGACAGGCACAAAGTCGCTCTGTTTCCAAGCAATAAGATATTCTTAGGCACACCCATGTTGCCAATTAAAGAAAGTAAAACAAAAGAGCTGTCCTTTGCACTAGCAATCAACTAGCACAACTCTGGTAAAAATAATTCAGAGCAGCTTGCAGCAGATTCTGAGGCTCAACACCCAGCTAGGGAAGCAGGGAGTTTGTGGTTCCCAGCCTGAGCATGGGTGGTAGGTGCTGCAATCCAGCTTTCAGGCTCCCTCACTAGGACCTGCTGCCACCAGCCTTGCAGAGGAGCCAGAGCAAAGGAATTCATTCCTTGTTGTCCCAACACCCCTGGGAATCCACCTGCTCCCCCTGGTCTGTGATCGACCTGGGGGAAAGCACATGGAGTGTTGCATCTACCATCAGCTTTTGTCCATCATCTCCCCAGCATCAGAGGAAAAACTCTGCTTCAGTAATGCAGATGACAGACACTGAATAGGTGGCTTTAGTTTTCTATTTCTCCTGTACACCTTCAATATTTCTTCAGACTCTAGAGAGAAGATAGTGCTTTGTTTTATTCTGGGAAGCCTAAGTGCAATTCAGATCTGCAGCTGTATCTTACCATACAAGATGTGCGGGGATTTCTTTACTGCTGAGGTTTATCCATTAATTGTAGCCACTTGCTAAGTTAAGCCTTCCAAAATCTTAGTGCCCTGGCGAGAGAGGGACCTAATACCAAGAATCAAACCTCATCTGCTCTCTTGATGATACTAGAAGAAGAAATCACAGTGCTCATTCTGACTTAGTGTTTTTTCAGATGGCCAGTAATGATGGAAAAGATGAACAGCATCTAATGGCATACTGGCTTCATAAAGATTTGGCTTTTGCAGTCTGCAATACACAGACAATTAAAGTGCAAATAATAGCTCATGAAGTTTGAGTCTCACTTGAGTTACGCCTCTTTTTGATCACACAAGCAATTGCACAGGGACAGTTTGGCCAACACGGATTTATTGTCTTACAGGGACACAGCCTCCCCAGGCCGTGTTCAGCATCCTGCACAGCCTGACCGGGGCTTTGCACCTTTCTGGGCTCTTTACAATCTAAACAAGCAGAACCAGCTGAGCACTGCAAAAACAGTGCAGAGCAGTACTTTGCATCCCATCCGGTTGCCAGTGCAGTCTTGTTTGTGTTCTCTGCTAGTTGTACCATTTTTTAGAATTTGTTTTTTATACAAGTGTTTTGGGAGTAGTTTTCTTTGTACAAGGAACTGTATTTGTATACAAATGATAGAAACTATACACAAATAAGGCTGTCTCTAATCCATCTGTTATGAAACATGCCATAAAAACAGCAAAGAGAGCATACTGTGCAATTTCTGCTATGGACACCCATCCTGTCTGGCTAAGCTGTGCTGGGGGTGAGGGCTCTGCCCCCCTCCCAGCTGCTGATCATCATGTCAATGTGCCAGCAGAGCTGCGTGTGATCACCCTCTAATCCCTACCATCCAAAATGAACCTGTTAAGCAAAGACCTACACTTTAAATGGCTTGAAGCAATATAGCACGTATAATTTGTTCCCCAGGATATGTCAGATGTCTGAGAAACTCTGTGGAAAGATCTGAGCAAGAAGCTAAAATGCAGATGAGCAGGTAGGATTGCAATGTGGGTGGTATTTTCATGAGATTGTATGGCTACAACAGCAGGAGAAAGCTTGCCTATATGCTAGGTGATGCTTGCACATCCAAAACATTCAAAGAAAATCAGAGATCTGATGAGAAGCTTTTCAGCAACCTATAAGGAAATGTTATGCAGACAGCCAAGGTGAAGCCATGTGAAGAACTACCTCTGTTCTTCATAGCACTGATGTTCAAGGGTCGGCCTCTGGGAGATTGGGTGTGGAATCCCAGACCTGCCATGTAAACATGAAGTACTGTGTGGGGTTGGAATGAACAAGTCAGATACAGCCGTTAGCATGAAATATGTATGAACAAGGTTCAGAGGATATATGGTAAGGTGCAAACTGCCGATGTCTTGGAGGTTGCAAGCTTGTTGTTAATGGAAAATTTCTCTCAAGTGATATTCAGGCAGAACGTGTGAGTCTTGCAGCAGAAAAGAGCTACTGTCTTGTCCATTTAAGTTAAATGCTCAGAATTCATTAAACTTAATGTTCTGCTCTGTCCAATCGTTAACCTGCTCACACTGCCTGGTGCTTTCTTTTCTGTAATCATCAGAGACTGTGAAATTGACTTTGAGCCAGTATGGATTAGCATCTTTATTATTGGCCTGAATGATGTGACACAGTGGTACACCCTCAGTGAGTCTGCAGACCGCACTGAGACTGTCTGGAAAGTAGCTTTGCAGAAAAAAATGTGGGCTTCCTGGTGGACACCAAGCCGAACATGAGCCAGCAATGTGCTCCTGCTGGGGGAAAAAAGTCAACAGCCTCCTGGGCTGCCTTAGGATGAGTGTTGTAATCAGGTCAATTATTCTGTCAGAGCATAAGGAAAAAACTTCTGTGAGTGGGATCAAACACTGGAATGGGTAGTCTGGAGAAGCTGTGGAGTCTCCATCCTTGGAGAGAGATGCTCCAAAAAGCAATTGGACTGAGACCTGAGCAACCTGCTGCAGCTCGTGCTGCTTGAGCAGAGGGTTGGATGAGATGGTCTCCAGAGGTGTTTCCAACCTCAGCTACTCTGATTTGTGTGAGCTGCTAATGACGTCGGTGATGAACCAATTGAAGGAATATGTGACTTGATTTCTTCTACACTAAGCTCGGTGATTTTGGGGCATTCATTTAGCTTGTGGGCAATGTAAATACATGTGATTCTGGACATGGAGAAAACTAAATGCAATAGAAAGAACTGAGAAAACATATAGAAAGTGAAAAGAGCTAGTACTGTCTTATCACCAATTGATCACTTTGTCTTGTAGGTTCTCATCCAGCTGGAAGAAAAGATAGAGCAACCTATCCACTGGAAATCCTTCTATGCAAGGACTGTACTTCTGTGTTTATTTTGTAAAGCCCCAGTTAATTTATAAATAATGAGTGTGATTATTCTAAGAGCTAGAAGGTTCTGCCAAAAAGACTGGGAGTTGTAACAGCCTTGAGATATTTTTCTCATTTTGTTCGCAATATAAATGATACTTGAATTAATATTCATGTTGAAATAAAATTGGAGGGGGGCTTGGTCAGTAACAGTAAGAAAACAACACAGGGAAGAAAATGGCTTTTTTTTGGAGGCATAAAGGTGCAAAATACAAGATAAATTGGGAGCTTTTTTCACACCTTCCAAAAACCAGAACAAGTATTATGCATTTATATTATATCTTGCCTTTGTCCAAGGACATTAATTATCCTCAAACAGCACAACTGGGTGACAGAGCAGTGAGTTGCCATGTGGAACTCCAGGACAGTTAAGGCATCGTAATGAATCCTATTAAAGTGAAAGTCATTTATAAAGTGATCAAAAGCACTGGTTAGGCTGTGTAAATGACTTACCAGATATCAGAGCATCGTTAACCATTTACCATATGGGAGTAATGGAGCACAGGCTGTGCAGGGTTGGAACGTGTTCAGATAATCCATTTACTCAAATGGTGAACGCACACCGTACTGTCTAGGGATGCTTTATGCTGCAGAATAATGACATGGATGTTGTTTTCACATTTGATGTCTTCCTCTGTTTTCATCCTGATTTGCTTCCTATTGTGATATTGCTAATCTTCCTTCTGCAGTAAGTGTTGCTGTTCTGTTTGAGCAACTTTGAGCATTGCTGGGAAGTTGCACCAACTGGCAAACACCCTGCGCTTCTGAGCTGTGTTGAGCACTACCCTTCCATTTCTTTGTCAGTGTGAAAATTAGGAACGTACATAGATTAATTAGGACTGAGCTCTGTTTGTACAGAGCAAACACAGCTTTGAGTAGCTCTGCATATGTTGTTGAAGCAATAATGTTTAACCTGGAATGCATTTTGCAGCAATTACAAATGGAAAAAGGGTCAGCTCCTATTACAAAATAGTGTACACAAGGTCATTATCGCTGTTAGAAACATTGCAGTAGAACCTGAATTTTGTGGATAAGCACTTATTGCATTATCTTTACTTCTATTTTAATACCAGTGCTCCAGCCAATTGCTTGTTTATCCTATTTTCTTCAGGTAGATATGATGCACTACTTCATGAGGCATCTGAACACCTGGATGAGCAAGTGAGCAACTTGGCCCATGGTCCTCCTTTCCTTCCAGAGAATAAATTAACTTATTAATTTAAATGTCATTGCTTGTATTCATTAATATAAGCTCGGAACACAAGGTAAGGAGGGGGAAAAAAAAGGCACAGAAACATGTGATGGAGAAGGTCCTGCAGGAGGTAATTCTGTTTATCCTATACAACTTCTTGCTTTAGAGAAGATGACCATATGTGGTTCTAGGTTGGGAAAGAAGCCCTGCAGGGGTGGAGAGAATAAACAAATCCCTATTCTACCATCCCTACTTTGGTTACACTTCAGGACATCGTTATGACAGTGGACTGGATAAGCAGGAGGTGTCCTGGATTATGAATTTGACACCCAGCTCTCATGGGGGTCTAGGTCATTTTGCTCATTCACATAGTTAAGATCCATCCTGAAACTGACTTTTCTTCTGCACTGAGTTATTGCCCCATCACCCTGTTCTTTCTTTCCTCCATTTGGGATCTAATTAACCCACATTTTAGGTGGATTCATATAGACATCAATCTTTATTTTTCCCCTATCAAAAGCTAATAAAAGTTCTGGCTATTTTTAACTAGATTAAAGAAATAAAAAGTCAGCAATGTGGCCACAGGAGAAATCTACTGACCCCTTATGTTGGGGAAGCAAGAGCAAAGCAAATGGAGATGGCAGTGTTTCTGCTATGTGCTGATACTTGACTGGGGGCAAGGCTGAGGACAGACTAATTTCTGCTCTGTGGAAAAATGGCTATTGGTTTCATGGGTATGCTAAGCAGGCTTAGCCAAAAGACATGCTTGTCATTAACTACGGCTCATAAACTCCAGCATTGCAGGAGACGGTGCTAGAGACAAACAGCAATGAAACCAAATGACTGTCGGAGTTTTCAAGAAAAATGGCAATGGCAAGAAAAGCAGAAAACTGTTGTGGCTGCCAGGAGCCTGTAAAGCATCTGCATCAAAATGCATCACAGCACAGAAGTCAGTTATTCGATGACTTTTTTGGCACACACAGCAAGTGGCTAAATAGCTGAAGAAGTGCCACTCACACACCGTTCTTATGGGTAACTGCTAGCAGTTCAGCGAACATCAGTTTGTTCATTTACCCAAATCTGAAACGCTTGCCGTACTTCTGGGTGTTGCTGGAATGGCATTTACCTGGTGCTGTGCCTTTGGGGGTTAGCTGTGCTGCTGTGGTGGCTGCTGGTGCTGCCCGGGCAGGGGGCTGCAAGCGGGGCTGGGTGTGGTGGGTCAGGCAAAAGCTTCTCCGAAGTCCAAATGCCTCATTCACCGCTCACTGGCCCCTGGAGGGGAAAAAGCAGTCCAGTTGAGGGGAGCTAAAGCCAGTCTTTATGTCCTAGCAGACGTCCAAATAACTGCTCTGAAATCTACTAAATTTCCTCCTTATGGGATATCCAATTTTAAAATTGGTTCCTTTGAGTGCCTTCTTGGTTGTCAGAATTTGGGGTGGAAAAAAATAAGGGATATTTGTCAGGAAGAAAAAAAAACACCTGATGACCAATCCTGCCAGTGATGCTTGGTTTCTTCACAGTTAATAAACTTTTTTCACTTTATTTTCTTAGAAATACAACTGTTTTTCCCCCTGGTTTTGTGAAACCAATTTGCATCTGAGATGCATTTTCTGAGACCTCGGCAGTGATGAGACTGGCATCACTTTTCTGAACAGAGCACCATATGCTTTCTTTTGTGTTTGTTTGCTGCCTCCTGAATACTCCCGGATAGTCTTGCTGGTCAGTGCGTGACAAAGTACCAGAAAGATGTTAATACACAAATGCTGCCATTCTCACAAAAGGGGGAAAAAGTGATAAACTTTTTTCTCATCTAAAGAAAAAGATAAGGTCTTATTGCAACTGTCTATTTGGTTCCAAAAATATCTGGTAGCATTTTTCAAGTTCTGATCAAGATTTTTTAGGAAAGGTAGGTAGATTGTTAAATCTGCATTGGTTTCCTCTAAAAAAAAAAAAAAGTAAAAAAAAAAAAAGTCACAACCAACGCTGGCTGTGACTTTGAAAATGTCTCTTATTAGACAAATGAAGGAAATGCAGTGTGGTTTTTAAAAGCATCTGAAAACTACGTACCTTGTTTCTATTCACATAAAGTTAACAGGAGTAGGTCCTAGATCAGGAATGCAAAATCTGAGGCTTTTCTCTGAGCAGTGGATATCTGTTTGTCATGCAAGTAACAATACAGAAGTCAGAGAACAGACATTATTCTGCTGTGCTGGGCAAAACCAAAACACCTTAGAAAGTTCAATAAAAGAGGTGTGCTACAGGAAATCTGCCTGGTGTTGCTCCTAGCATGTCCTGTGGCTTTTGGGACTACCTGGGATATTTGGGGATGGGGGACAGAGCTAGTCTTGGTTCTGCTGTTTGAAGTTTATGAGGCTTTCCTGATTTTCTTGCATGCCAGACTTAGCTGCAAACATAATGACATGATGTAAAAACTGAAAAAAACAAACAACCCCCCCCCCCAAAAAAAAAAAAATCTTAATCGGTTTTGGTTTCAGTTGATCAGACATTGACAACTCCCTTTCCTGCAGTATGTGCCCATTCTGCTCTCTGGTCAGGACAGAGGTAACTTGTCCCCCTGTCCCCAAGGACTCTGACACTGCAGCAGACACCACGGGGCCAGGGTGAGACACAAGCACCGTGCTCGGGGCAGTTGTGTGGCAGAACAGCACATCTCTGGCATCTGTGCCTCACCTGCCTCGCCAGGACCATGGCACAACAGAAATATTGCTCAGTGCATCAGCATTACAAAACAAATTATGATAAAGCAGCCTCTGTGCACCCACAGGGGGGTTCCACCACAATCAGCAGCCCTCAGAAAGCCTTCTGCTCCCTGTGGTGGTCTAATGATGGCTCCCTGAGCCACCAAATAAATCACGGGCAGAACGATGGGAGGGCCCTGTCACCGGGTGAGCGCAGGAAGATTCCTCCCTGGTATTGTTCTTACTCTGTTAAATCCTGCAAAATGAATGGAGACCATCTGAATCCTAAGAACCATATCAAGTACTCTTCGGCATTAACTGACAGCAGGCAGGACCTCTCAGTCTGTTACTTTACTCCTAGATGGTCAATCTTTTGTTAATTATCAAAGCTCAGAGCTCTGCCTCCTTATTTGTTTCCTTCTGTTTAGCTTCCCCACGTCAGCATCATTTATCACTCACAAGGTTACTCCCTGACCTTTACACCTGCCACGAGCGAGTACCGTATTTTTACATTTGTAATCTGTGGGTGATCTGTTCCAATTTGCCTCCTACTGCAATTCATTATTGCAGGTGGTGTGTTTATACAAGCAAGGCGAGGTAAAAGCTGCCCTCCAGCTCTTCCCCTAGAGCCTGTCAGCCTCTTGTTCCTAATGGCCTCTCCGTAGGTGCCCTGCTGTCGAGCTGTCCTCCTTCCTGCCTCTGCCGTGTTGTGGGCTGGCTGTGGGTGTAGGTGCCTGCAGGATGGCAGGAGCTGTCCAGAAACCCACCTGCTCTTACACAGGTAGGTGAGGGAGCTAAAGGAGTCGGCAGCAGACGGGTGGCCAGAGCTCTCCGTGCACACCCGGCTCCTGATGGGCATCCCCTGGCAGTGATGCAGCAGTGCCTGGTGTCCCCCTGCCACTCCGAGGACGGTGCCCCAGGGGCCTGGCCACCAGCCCTGGCCACCAGCCCTCCTCCAGGTCCCAGCTGCGTGGTGTGGGCAGCCCCAGCCAGCACCCCGTGTGCCCGGGGGTGCGTGGCACTGCTGGACCTGGCAGCCACCGACCCGAAAGGGGGGCAAAGCACACAGAGCGGAGAGCTGCAGGGGCAGGCACTTGTGGTGGGCAGAGGAGCCAGCTATCTGTGGGAAACTGAAACCAGGGCCTGTGGGAAATGTGATTCAGAGCTCAGAGGACTCTTTTATCCCAACAGCAGCACGCTGCCTTCCTTGTCCTGCTGCTGGTGGCCCTGCCACAAGCAGAGCTTCCCAGGCAGCCGCTGCCCTGCTGCTTTGTAAATCCACTCGTGGCAGCAGGAACGCTGCTTGCCTGTGCTTCTGTAACGGGGAGTCAGAGCTACGTGTAGAGAAACCACAAGGCGTGCATAGTTCTGTTCTCAGAAGTAAGCAGTTATTTTGGAGACCGTTTTTTGTGTAAGATAGCCTCAATTTAACCAGGAGTTTTAAAACACCTTGAGTTTAGAAATTTGTTTCATTGAGGAAAATTCCTGCAAACCTCTGTGAAAAGGATCAAAGTGTTTCAGAGAAAACATTCAAATCAGTTACAATTGTTTCATCTTGAAATTAATTCTGTTGTAAATTTTTTAAGGGTTGAGATTCACAGAATTTTCCAAGTGTGATTCTCAAAACCAAACAGTTCAGCATTCTGGAAAGCTTAAGTAGTTTTTTCTCTCATACCTTCAAAACAATCCCTTTGTCTGTAAGCACCCAGAATACTTATGAGTTGAAAATTCCCCGAAATAACAGCTCAGTCTAACTTTCATCTCTCATTTGAGGACTTGGAGCATGTTCAGCTCTGAGTGCAGGTGGTGCTGCAGGGAGAACTCCGGGGCTCGTGCCCTGTGGGCCTAGTGCTGACAGATTCCTGTTGAGTTTTCCTCTCAAAGTCAACAGTGTTTTCCTTTAATGCAGCTGGTTATCATTAAATAGAATTGATAGTTCCCCTCGCAACCGTGTTGTGTCACTTCACTTGCTGAGTTGTTTAAACCAGCTCCATTTGATCAGCTCTCGTCTTGGTTGCCTTTCTTTTCTGTATTTTTTAAGCTTTTTTTTTTTTCTTTTTTCTCGAACATCACTGGTGATTATGCCATCTGAATATAATGATGGAACAAGATGATCCTGGTGATCCCAGCTATAACACAAATTAATTTTACCCTTTCTAGCTGTGTTCGCTCTACATCCCCAGATCTCCAGTTGCAGGCTGCATGCTTGTTACCTCCGGGTGCCTTTATGAAGTGTGACAGGCTGCTTGCACGAGTGCCTGGGTTTTATACAAATCCACACACACCCAGATTGGTATGATATGCTTAAAGAACATGGATCTGTGTCTGTAGGTGTACACCTGTACCTCCAGAAGGAAGGTCGTTGTTTTGCTCTGCCAGCTGCTGTGGCTGTAGCTAATTGAAGGATCACCACTCCTTGCCTGAGCAGAGCACATCGGGAATGCTTGGACCCGATGACATCTTGTTAACTCTTCTCTGAGGCAAAGAAAATTCCGGAGGCAGCCTGTAATCACAATACTTGTGGAGCAGATAAGCTGGAGTGCAGCTGAGCGGGCTGTGATGCAGAGGGCCAGCACAGGTAACCGTGAGGTGAGGAGCATGGGGAGCCTTCTGCCAGCTGGGTCCCAGCTCCAGGGGTACTGCAGGGCTCTCTGCCAGGGTGCCGACTGGCCTCAGATGAAAAATGAGCTACAGCGACCTCCGGACTGGGACAGGATGCCGAGATTTTACACGCAATTTCTGGTTCTTCCATTATCTAAAACACATAAGCCTACAGAACCTGCAAAGCTGGGGAGGGAAGAGAGCTTTGTCTGCTGCTTAAACCTTTGCAGAGCTTTTTCTTTCCTTGCATCCGTGCCAGGCAGCGATGGTGAGTAGGCAGCCCTACAAAGTGGTACATAAAGCACTCGCTGCCCGAACAGATCTGTGCATCCCCCCCTGACACGGCCTCCTCCCGGCAGGCTGGTAAAAAAAACCCTTTTTGTGTCCTCTCTGCCCAGCTGCCTGCTGGCTCAGCCTGTGCTGAGGTGCAGAGCTCATCACACTGTGTACACAGGAACAGAATAATTCCTCTTTTTTCAGCTCACTCCCTGTAATGGCCTCGTGCAGCACTTCTGCCCTCGGCAGGGCTGGTGCAGGTGGAGGTGTTCAGGCCTTGACAAATGATCGTGTTGCAGGTGACCACCTGCAAAGGAGAGACCTGAGACCACCCGGAGTTACTTCACAGGGTAACGCAGTTACTGTTCTCCTACACCATGTACAAACGTCCTCAAGCAGTACATTAACAAGGGTGGAATGGCATGTGATAGCTTCTTCAGGCATCTTTTCTGAAGGGTGGTAGTTAACCTGAAGTTTCTGTAGCTTTCATATTTTTATTTTATTTTATTTTATTTTATTTTATTTTATTTTATTTTATTTTATTTTATTTTATTTTATTTTATTTTATTTTATTTTATTTTATTTTATTTTATTTTATTTTATTTTATTTTTTCCATGAGGTCTGTTCTGTGGTTCATTGGCAACCTTTTTTCCTGCTCCTGGATTATCAGGTAACTGAGTTGACTGGCTCTAAGTGGACTTTGCTTGTTCTCCACTGCTAGAGGCACACAGATTTATTTTAAAAGACATAAATAGGAATTTGCAGAGTTTGGTCAAAAATGGTGACATGGAGACAGACCACTGCGGAAGGAAAATGCGTTAGAGCAGAAGGAGCTTTGTTTCTGCCATCAGCGCAGCTCCAGCAGCTGATTTTGCTCTGCCTTCTGATGTGCTCTGTCTTGTGAAACGTGTCTGGGGGAGGCAGAGCTCCTGGCATGAAGCTGATCTCATGGGCTCCAAGAACTTTGCTTCCACCAAGCTGTTTACTGGGGGCGGAAGAAGAGTTTTGTTTCAGCCCCCAGTAGATGAGGATCTGTGAAATGTTTGCCAACACAGGGAATGGTATTTAGCTGGTATGGTATGTCATAACTCCTAGATCTTCGTGTAGCTGTGACAATTTACATGAGCTGAGGATCAGCCCCCATACGTTGGCAAACACTCCAAACTCATGCTGAAGGTTGAAACGATGCTCTCTCCCTATCTTTAGCCATGCATTTCTTATTTTTTTTTTTTAATTGTCATTAATTTCTATGTTTTCAGCAGTTCTGCAAATGTGGAAGGTGAAGGTATTCTCTGAGCACCCCACTGAAGTAAAACCTTGGTTGCATCTACCCCACTCCCACGTGACTCACCACTGGGCTCAGCTGTTTTTGCCACCTGGATTATACCTGCACCGCTCCTCGTGCACTCAGCAATCCCAGGACTGTCATCTGGATGCTAAGGTCAAGGTAAAACACTCTAGGACATCACAGCATTAAACCACTTGGATGCAGGAAAGCAAAAATCTGTTTAAAAGATGGAAAAGACTGAGGCAGAAGGAATGCAGCCATGAGGTCTCTGAAACAAAGTTGAGAGTCTGAATATTTCAGGACAGACTACTGATTGTCAGCAAAAACACAGATACGCTTTCATATATGGTCATAATATTATAATATTAACAGGCCCATCAATTTCTCATTTGGGACTTTTTTATTTTATTTTATTTTATTTTATTTTATTTTATTTTATTTTATTTTATTTTATTTTATTTTATTTTATTTTATTTTATTTTATTTTATTTTATTTTATTTTATTTTATTTTATTTTATTTTATTTTTCTCACTGGTACTAACATATACGGTTCTCTTAGAAGTCTAATTTCCAGCACATTGCCTGGTTCGGGGTCCAGCAGGGTGCTGGTGCTGGAGCAGGTGAGCCGTGGCTGCAGGGCTGGCGGTGACTGGCGCTCGGTGGCTCCCTGATGGGTTCCCCCCGACCCTCAGCACTCGTGTGCCCTGGTTGCTGCTGGTTTGCCCTGCTGTGACTGTCAAGTGAGCTGATTTTAAGGGTGGAATTTATTTGCATTGTTACAGTGTCTTTTTCACTCCTACTTTAAATATTTTCTGCCATCAGGCTGCCTTCTGGTCCCAATTAAATATCTACTATCTTTGTATGTAAGGACAAGCTGATCAAGAACCATCTTTCAACTCACATAATTTAATCTGGTCATCTTAAGCTTCTGGAAACAAACTTTCTTCGTCTCAAAACACATCTTCCTTGGCAGAGCCGGAGAGCTTCCCTGAGATATTCTTTTCCACTTGAAGCTCATTTTCTTTTGCCTTTTCTTTTCCATTTTTCACCTGTGCTATCTTTCTGCTGTAACTTAGTCTTGCAAATTTCAGTTCTTTTGTACAGCTTGTTCTCCTGGTAAGAAATACAGATTGTGTTGTAGAAACCATCTCTATTTTTGGACTATATTTCGGCTATTTTCCATTTTGTAGTCCTGAATTTTTAAGTGTATTTTTAGGTTATTCTTTTTCCTATTCTGATCAATACTGTTATTTTCCCTAAAACGCTTACATCTCTTTAAAGTTCTCATGTGATACTCCCTAATTAATACCTAGCACATTCACAAATAGCAATTATTTTCCACCAAGTTCAGGTTGTTCCAAAATGTGAGTTTATATTTCAGCATGTTTGAGACTTCAGTAAAGAAACTGAGAAAGTAGCAGGACTAAGACTAGGTGGTGGCTAAAAACAAAGACAAAAAAAAGCTGCAAAACATAATTTTTTCTCCCATGTGGCAGAGTTTTAGCATCTCTCAGTAATGCTGCAACAAAGGCTGGTGGCTGTACGGCAGCACTGTGCTCCTGCTCTGTTCCTGGCAGGGGCCGGGATGGTCAGGGTGCTGAGACGTGCTGCTAGTGACAGACCCTGCAGGTGCAGAGGGTGGATGGTGGGCAGTGGGATGGGGTTGGGACAGGAGGACGCCAGTGGTGGCATTTCTGGGCTTGTTTTGAGTTGCTTATGGCTGCGATGAAGTTCAACTCTTCTGTAAAATCCAACCTCTCCACTACGGCTCCCACACTTTTTTCCCGAGGGAAGCCTGCCTGATTGAGCTGTTACTAATGCTGGCAGGAGAGAGGAAGAAACATTTCACACACTTCAGTGTTCTGCCTGCTTGGAACTCCTGGAAGTGCTGCTGAGTGCAGCCCTCTTATTACAATTTTTACTTAAAACATCAAGGTTTTACTAAAGAATGAAACACGTTAGCTCGATCACTGTGTTTCTTTTGGGGTGCAGTCAGGGACGTGGGCTGTCACACTGGAAGTGTGCAGAGCCCCACTGAGATGCGGTGGGGTCAGAAGCAGCCCTGGAGCTGCCTGGACCATCAGTCCTCCCGCAGCTTACTCAAGGACAGGCGCGAGTCACAGGCGCTTCCTCTTGGCTCAAGGACATTCAGGAAGATAATAGGTGGGAGAAACAACAGCTGATCCTGAGGCTGAAACTGGAAGCCGTTTGTGCATATAAATTAGCGTGTGACCTCAAACTGTCCTGTTTTCTGCCTGCTTGTCAGCATCATTCCTCGGTGAGCCTTGCCTTTGTCTTTCCTTTGTCCCTCTTTCACTTTCGTATGGGTTCCCTTTTCTTTGTACTGCTGCTGGCACAGCCCTGTGCTGACAAGTGCTGGACAATGTGGCTTGTCTAGAGATGGGTGCTCTTCATTCCGCTCTGTGGAGCTGTAAAAATCCTGCCTCGTTCTGCACAGGTTGGTTCCAGGATTCCCCCAGCTTTCAGTGAGTGTGAAGAGTCTGTTTCCTTTAAAATTAGTCTGGTGCTCCGAACTCAGCAATGGCTTGCGGGCTGCAAGCTTGTACTAACTTGCTGCTCATTTTAATTCCACAAATTACAGGAGCTGGAATCTTCCACGGCCAGCAGTCCTGGGTCTCCCAACAGGCACAAGCCATTCGCCCACCTGTGGAGGCGTGAACCAGCTCTGTGATGGAGCAGCAATATTCACCTCCCCTTTCTTACCTCTCCTTCATTTCTGCCTGGCAGAACTTTAATGGCCTACACCGTGTGTGTCTCTTTGACAGCCAAATGCCAGCAGAGAAGTCTGACAATTGAAGATTGTCGAATGAAGAGAGAGAAAAACAAAAACAAACAATCAAAAAACCACAACCAACCTACACACAAACAAACATCAAAAAATAAATGCATCAGCCCTGTACTGTTGGGTGGCACCTAAGTACGAGCTGGCAGATCTGGGATCCTCAGCAGGGCCAGAACCATCTCCCTGTGTGGGATGCCATTAACCATTAACTGGGCAACTACCCCAGTACAAGTTGCAAAAAGCTCATTTTCCACGTAGTGCTGACAGCTGCAGAATGCTTATCATTGTTGGATCCTCAGGCCCGGGAAGCTGAGGATCGGGATTGTTTTTAGGTCAGGACTATGGCAGGTAAAATCGAAAGATGCTAAGATTGGGCAGACATTAATCATTTCACTGTGAATTGCAAGCACCATTTGAAGAAAGTATTACATTTCTTCATTGTACTCACATTTTGATTCAGAGGTTCACAAGGAGTGTTTTGATTATTCTATTTCTATTGATGTGCTTTTATGCTGTGTTCTGGTAATGTGATAAGAACATTTTATGTGTGGGCATACGATGCCTGTGCAGCAAGGCAATGCCCTCTGTGCCCGCTGGCAGCCGTGCAGGCACTGCCGGAGTGTCCCCAAGTGGGTGCCCTCGGCTGGGTGCTGGTGCCTGCAGGTGCTGCGGGAGTGGGGGCTTGTGCTTACACAACAAATTGCTTGGGAGGGAACTATAAAAATAATGAGAACATGCATGATTACCTAATGATATTTGATAATGTACGCTACTGCCTAATTTTGCTGGAATGCAGCTGGGGGGTTGCTTTAAAAGCAGCACTTACTGCAAGGGCCGGGATGCTCATTGCCAGTCCGTGATGCTGGGTCTGTGTGAGCCCTGCAGCCCCCCGTGACACCGAGGGTCGGGAGGAATTTCTGCACAGCCTCTGCAGTGGTGTGGCACCAGCACCGTGTCAGCACAACCAGCCAGTCACCACGGCTTCGCTTGATGAGGGTGTGCAGCTTAGTTTTTACTTAGTGAATTTGCTATGATCTAGGTCAGTGCCTGGGACATGTAATTCTCACTGATATGCCAAGAATCCTTCCAAACAGATTTGTTAGTAAGCTTTAGGAAAAAAAAAAAAGGGGGGGGGGTGTGTGCAAAAAGACAAAAGACAAATCTCCAAGTGGTTTCAAACTTACAGTGTCCCTGTTCAGGTTCTTGCCCTTCAGCTCCCCAGAGAAAAGGTTTGGATTCATTTTTCTGGCTTGAGCTCTTGATGCATTGATGAGAGAAGCTGAGAGTAACCAACTTCAGTTTCCCCTCAAAGTCATTATTTGTGAACACCTACTAAAGAGGTTGCATTTTGCAAATAAGAGAGCTGCAAGGATACCTGTGGTCAATGTGCACAGGCCAAAGGAGCAACTAGGAATCTTGATTTGAAATGAGGGCTCAATATCATAAATGTGCTGTCCAGAAACAAGGCCAAATCAGTGTATGTGTTTTTGGGGTGTTCTATTATTCCAGCAGATATTTAGAGTTGAAGAAGAAATTATTATTATTATTATTATTATTATTATTATTATTATTATTATTATTATTATTATTATTATTATTATTATTATTATTATTATTATTATTATTATTATTATTATTATTATTTTCATTGAATCAATTTGTGATGATAAATGATGCATTTTTCTATCATTGCAATGCTCCAGCCTCTAAGAAGGATTTTTTATTTCTTTTTGTACCTCAGGTCTTGAGGTTCAGAGCATCAGTGTGGTATGCTCATGTTCTAGGGTTTGTCTGTGCCTAGTTTCAAGTTAATTTGTTGTGACACGATGACACTGGAGAGATGAAATAGTTTCAGTACTTGGCAAACTATAGTTAATGGTGGTTGATGAGGAAAGCAAATAGTAAAATTTGCTTTCTCCAGCAAGACTATCATCACCAGTTTGTCAGGTTGTATTTCTCAGTGCCATGTCATGTTAACTCTGCTGTGGGATGGTGCTGAGCCACAGCAGCACGACATAGCTTCAGAGCTTCAAATTAAAGCACAACAAGTTACTTTGGACAAAACTCGAAGTATGGTGAAAAGCCTCTGGTTACACAGGGTAGGAGCACAGGTGTATTTGCTGCAAGGCTGGTGTTTGCTCTGACTTCAGATACACATTTCGGCCAGGCTCTTGCCCTTTCTAACACCTGTGGGATGTGCACGCAGCCTGGCCGAGGTGGCCTCTCAGCCCAGACCTGGGGCTGTGATGAGCAGACACCGCTCGGTGCTGCTGCTGCACCAGCACCATGCTGCGCCATGGCAAATCCACAGCAGAATGGGTTTGCTCAGCCAGCACAGACACGGTTGGGTTTTCTTTATGATTAGTACTAGTTTAGTGCATATTTGCTCAATGTTTTCAAAAAGGTTTAGTGTCAGTGAGCTACGTTCTTATTACTATGGCTTATTTTTTTTCTGCAAAAACATGACACCTTATTTGCTAATAGATGTTGCTATGAATAATTAAAGCTAAATTGCAGCTGTCAGAAGAGAACACAGCAGAGGTAGTGATGCTTTGTCCTTGGTTTCTTTAAAAGAGGGTGCTGATGTTTTAACATCCATCCTGTCTCTTCCTTTGTGTGGAAGGATTTCAAAGAAACCAGTAGAGTTTTAGGAGACATCAGGAATGGGGCACTGAAGGCCTCCGTTGCCATTGTATTTTCACAGCTGGTCTATCATTATGGTGGCTTGCACTTTGTGCAAACCAATTAAAATGAATAAGTGCACTCTGATCTAATATTCAACTCATTTTTTGGCATGCAATCACTCATAAATGCACATAAAACTGGAATTCAATTAATCAGATCATACAATAACCCTGTCTCTTGCTATTTTTTCCTAATACATTTTTCTTTGAATAAAAATGTAATTGTCAGTGCAAAATATCAAACCAGAGCCACATAACAAATAACTATGGATTTGTAATTAAACCCAATAATGCCTAAGATGAAGTATAAAAGGCAGAGAGCTAAAATCCAATTAAAACTTATCATGGGAAAAACAAAGCCAAGTTGGTGGCTTTTTTTTTTTTTTCCTTTTCCAGGCGGATTGCAATTTGACTGGTTTTGGTAATGGAGCCCGAGGTGTGCTGCGGTGAGTGTGCTGGAAAGAGCTGGGGGGCCGGGGGCAGCCCCGTCCCCTGCCCCTACCCCTGGCAGCCGGGCTGCGGCCGGTTCCCGAGCCGCCTGGGGGATGCCCCCGGCTCCCAGGACCCAGGGTCTGAGCTCCGGGGGGGTCCGGGCTTCACGGCACGGCTTTGCCCCGGCCGGGTCCCAGCGAGCTGCACGGGGCTGCGGGAACGAGGAGGAAAAGCCAGCAGCAGCCTTGTTTAGGATTAGCCTCGTGCCCTCGTAGCACTGCTTGTAATAGCTGCTCTGAAACCAGAATGGGTCACAAATAGACATTGTTTTCTTTTCTTCGCTTGGTTCCCAGCACTAAAGCTTCCGAGGCATGGAAAATACATGCATGAAGTTAACCTAGGCTGAAAACGACTGGAATTTGTGCTTAAAATGGAGAAAAAAAATATTAATTTCTCTTCCCAGATCTCTCATTGTTCCAAAATAACTGTAATTATTCCCCCCTTTTTTTCCTGTTCTTCCATTGTGAAACATGTAATTCTCTTAACGAGCAGAGAGAATCATCTAAGTCTGCCCTTTCATTTCATTCTGACCCTAATCTTTTTTTAAAAATTGATTATAGGCATGACTCCCTAGTGCCTATTTTGTGTCTTTGTAGCATTAATGGTCTATTGAATAATACCCAATTGCTTTGTTTATCCGTTGATGGTATTTCTTTTTTTTTTTTTTTTTCCCTTCTTTGCTAATGGCAGGCGCTGGCTTTGCAGCTCCATCTTTCTTCACCTTGCTGTACACCCAGTGCTGAGCAGCCCAAGTGAAGCCAGGAATGGGAGAACATCGCAGAGGTGCGGTGTGGTCAGTGCAGAGACCTTCCCTCCTTACCCCTGACCTACCCATTGGATCGCTTCCATGCTGGAACATTCTCTGTTTCTGTGTCTTTATATTTCAGCCTCCAACCTTCACCACTACCAAAGCCCTAACCTCCAATAAATTTATCCACAATTCCCAAACCTGTGTGATTTACACCTCAGAAGTTAATATAAAAGCAAAAAGTGTTGAGTTCAAGAAAGGAAAGATTTGGTTCTGGGTTCTGTCATTAGAAAACAATGAGACCCCATCCAGCTGCATTGCCTGGAGGTTGTTTTTTTTCCTTTTCCCCAAAAAGAAGCCGGCAGCCTGGTCCCAGCGCATGCTTCCACCTCAGCCAGGTTCAGCCTGTGCCAAGGGGGCCAGCAGAACCCTGGGGGCTGAAGCGGGGCTTCAGCCATCCCCAGAAGCCCAGCTCTTGCTGCCCTTCAATTTTCTCCCTTTGCATGCAGCCCCTCAGCCTGCTGTATGTGCAGGGCACGCTCTGCGAGCACACCTTGTCTCACCTGCATGGGACTGCGTGTGCGGGGCTGGGCACGGGCACCCTGGCACTGGCTGGAGCTGTCCTCCTGAGCAGCTGGCACCTCTGGGGAGGGAGCCCCTGGACATGCAGCTGCTGAACCCCCCATACTTTCTGGCCACCTGTAAACTCCTCCTCATTTTCTCTCCAGGGGCAGGCCAGGGGGTTGCAACGGTCCCAGCTTCACGCCAGGTTCTGGAGAAAAAATGTCATTGGTATTTTTAGTAAACTTATTCTCAGAAACGTCCAGCTCATGACTACAATTTTTCAGACAAATCAACCTCAAGAAAGAGCACAGAGTGAGGCATTTCAGTCCAAGCAGCCGAGCTGTAAGCAGCTGGGAAGAGTGTAATGGTGGGAGACAGCAGGGAAAAGGTAAACCTGGCTCCCTCCGCACTGCTCTGTTTCTGTTGCTGTTTGTTTGTTTTTGTTAATTGTTTGTTTTCTGGCTGAAAGAGATAGATGAATGGCAGAAAACTGTTGCTTTGCCTTTTGGGAGCGGGGTGAGCCCCCTCCTTTTCTCACTTCCATGGCTACCGTGCGGAGCGGCAGCGCTGCGCCTGCAGTGGGAACTGGGTCAGGGCACGTCGCAGCTCCGAGTGCCACCTCCCAGTGTCTTACGTGTAGCAAACGTGATATCCTGCTACCTTTCATTTCGCAGGCTCTTCGAGGTGTCTTAAATAACTGATATCTCCTAGATCTTGCCCTTGCTGTTCATTCTTCCCCTCTCCTCGGCAGCACACGTGCCACGGGGGGGGAGCCTCAGCTCCTGCACTCCTTGCAAAAGTTGTTGAGCAGCAAAAGGCTTTTATGGGTTAAATACTGAAGTCTTCTGCAGGCAGTGCTGGAGCTGTATTTTCAAAGCAGCTCTTCTGTTCACGTGTCTGAAGTGATTTTGAGCTCTTCTGGAAACGCAGCCACTTATGATGTGACCTTCAAGTGTGTAGGAAAGAATGAACATCCACAGACTCCAGAAGGTTCCTGCTGCTCCCAGCTATGAGTGGTAAGCTCTTAGCAAAACCTTGAGTAAGATCCAGATAGAATATAGCCTCTTATTTTGCAGCTGTTGTTAGCAACATCATCTGCACCAAAGCAATAGGAAAATGATGTAACTCGTCTCATCAGGCAGAGAGTACGAGAAAGATTGCACCTGAAATCAGAGAGAGAATGAGATCCTAGTTTGCACATCTGAGCTTGGGATGGAATGAATACTCTTACTCTTTGGGTAATGTTTATGTTTTGTTATACTGAAACAAAACACTGACCACCCAGCCTAGTGATTGTCAGGCACATGCATTTGACATAAGTTAAATAGTAAATAACAAGTATTAAAGCTGTCTGGCGTTAGCACAACAACAAACATTAGTGAAATTGTGGTGGAGATTCAATCACAGAATTCCGTTATCGGCACACTACAGCCATACCCACCCCCTGAATACCTTCCGCCCTGTATTAATTCACCTGCTCCACATCGGCTGTCTCAAAACCTGACCCTCATTCTGTAGCCTTAACCTGAGGCCGTTCCGCGGGAAGTTAATAATGCTCTTGTGCAGGTACTGATGAAGTGTGATCCATCCTCGCTTAGCAGGCTCCTCTTTAACAATTAGCAGCGTTAACAACACTCTTAATATTATGTCAGCTGCACAGTCATTATTCACATTCAGTGCCTGGACTGTAATTGAAGCCATCTGTTTGACGCTTCCTCTTCTGTTCGAGCTTGCTGCTGGAGCTGCCATCTCCTGCTCCTTGCTAGGGAGCAGAGCCCTGAGCTATGAAAATGAGGTGCTGGCAGCGGCGTTCCTTGCCGGCTTTGTGCTGCTGGTCTCACACCCCCAGTGCTGCTTCCACATTACTTGGTATGTTATTGATCCTGGTGGCAGCACGCGGTTTCTGTAGAGCCGTGCTGGCTGCTCCCTTGGGCATGGTCCCCTCTGCTCCCAGACTGCAGCCCCCGGGGCACTGCCACCTTCCGAAGGGAAGGCTTACCCAAAGGTCTTACTTTAGTGGGCTCGGGCATCCTGAGCTGTGACCACTGGGGCAAAGGAGCTCTGTGTCCTGCTTCAGCCCATGACGGAGCCACAAGCCCAGAGTCGGTCTCCTCAGCCACATCGGGGCAGGTTATTTTCCTGTTGCCTGGTTTTACCCACTAATAAACCAGGACAGTCTGATTTCAGGAGACAAAAATACTTAATTCCACTAAACAAATCTAGAAAAACAAGCTATGCAGTACATCGTCTTCATCCTCTGCTGTTTCTGATGTGCAGAGATTCTTTCCCTGTGCTGGGTGTGGTAACATCCCCTGACCCCAGTGATGCTTACACTGAACTCAGTCATTCTACTGGCCAAATGGGTGGAATTATACCTAATAATTTAATTTAGGCTTAAGTGCTAGCCTTTTATGACACAGGTGCTACTAAAGAGCATGGTTATATCGTAATTCAGGCAGACAAACTCTTGCTGGTGTTAAACCTGCCAGGAGCCATGGAGATAATAGGGTACCCACACCAGCGAAGGCTCTAGCAAATCGTGCAAAACCAACCCAGCAACATGGGCAGGTCTCCAAGAGGAGTCCATATGGAGCCTGAGCTTTCCTCATCCACAAAGATAGCAAAATCTGAGCTAGCTAACTGAATGTGGCTCAGTGCAACTATAGAAGACATAGTTGAACCTATGAAGATATAGATCCCCAAATCTCACTTTGATTTCTACCTATATCTTTGAATTCCCACCTATACCTTTGAATCCTTCCTATATTCTAACTCATTGAAATCGCATTGTCACATTTTTATTTATATATTTTTCTGTGTTGTATGTTTATACACACTTTGTTGACAAGCAATTTAGCATTTAGGAGCGTTTGAATCAAGCTTAAATACACTGAAGTTTCTGTAACAGACAACTGAACAGTTCCATATTCCCTGTCCTACAGAAGAGCATTGTAAACTCTGCTATCAAGACATAAAGCTTCAAGAATGCTGCTCAATAAACCATGCCCACTAAAAGTGCACTTTCTGTTTTTCCTTGACTTTTGAACTGTTTTAGACTCGTGCTCAGCTGTTTCTTCACATGCTCGGGTGCAGGCGGTGGCGTTGCAGCAGCATGTAGGGCCATGCAGAACACGTTTCCCTGAACGAGTTGCACCACTGAAAACAAGGGTTTGTTTTACAAAGACTGCATTTCTCAGATGTATTTCTCAGATTTCTTCAGGCTGGAGGAAAGCACCTTCTCTTTCACAGGGACCGAAGAGTTTCTTAGAAGCACAAACGGCTGATCAGAGATCTGCTGGGGCAGCTGTTCTGTACGAAGCAGCCTGGCCTGGCTCAGCGCCCCACTGAGTGCTGTGGGCAGGGAGCAGGCAGTGGCCTCCCTCGGTGGGTTGCTGCTGGCCGAGCCCCCGCTGAGCAGCCCAGTGCAGACACAGCGAGCGTGATCGCACTGCTTGGCATGGGCTTTACTTGCTATTCACTATCTGAAGCCAGTCTTGGAATGTGAATGACACAAGGGTGCAGGCTCTCTCCTCTGAACCCCGTGTCTATGCCCCTCACTAAACTTTGTCTTTCCACCTTGCTGTTCAGAGATGCCATTATCACTGCCCCTCTGCTCCCCTCCCCCCCCCCCCCCCAATTTCAATTTATTTAATGAAGCAGGGATTTTTTAAATTTGATTTTCTGGCACTATTATTCAGAATTCCTTTTTTTTATTATTGAGGTGGCAGGTTGGATTTTGAACTCTTTCTTAGTGACAGCTTGCTTAGAAACAGCATCTAAATGGCACATAAAACGTTGACATTGCCAGAATCCATTTCCAGGGACTCAGTTTTGTATTTCCGTGTGGCTTCCTGCCAGCCCTGGGAGCAGGCATTAAATCCAGGGCTTCGCAGGGCAGAGCAGGGCGGTGCTGGGGTAGCTGCAAGCAGCTCCCTGAGCTGAACACGCTGCAGCAGGCAGGTGAGCAGAGCTGCTCCACCTCCCCCCGAGCACAGGGAGACATTTTGAGCTCCCTCCCTGCAATCAGAGCAGCACAGGGAGAAGTGAGGTGGTCTTCACTTGTGAAAGCCTTGTCTGCAGGTGTCCCAGTTTCTGTGTTTAGAGGAGAATCTTATACTGTTTTTTTTTGGCTGCTTGATTTTTTTTTTCATTTTTTTTTTCAGAAGATTGCATTGGGGATTAAAGATGTGCTCTACTTCCCTTCCCTTCCCTTCCCTTCCCTTCCCTTCCCTTCCCTTCCCTTCCCTTCCCTTCCCTTCCCTTCCCTTCCCTTCCCTTCCCTTCCCTTCCCTTCCCTTCCCTTCCCTTCCCTTCCCTTCCCTTCCCTTCCCTTCCCTTCCCTTCCCTTCCCTTCCCTTCCCTTCCCTTCCCTTCCCTTCCCTTCCCTTCCCTTCCCTTCCCTTCCCTTCCCTTCCCTTCCCTTCCCTTCCCTTCTTTGTAATTCTTCTATAAACTCCTAGATGCTGTCAGTTGGCATCTGGAGATCATTTTCCCTGTGCAGCTCTGTACGAACACAGCAAACACAACAGAAGTGCACGCAGCATCTGCCCACAATCTGCTGCTTCTATTCTCTCACTCAGAAATGAAATTTGCCCAGGTTAAATTTAAGCGACCAATGATACCAGCTAGGATGTCACCTAGGCCACCCGAGACATGGCTGCCAACCGTGTTCACGTCCCTTCGAGCTGTGGCACTGTCCCCTGTGGCCGTGTCACTGCCGCCCACCCGCTGGCAGGGCGCTCTCCTCTCGCTGCCATGGCCGAGGCTGAGCCGCCTCCTCTTGTGCCACTGCCGCCTCCTCGCCCTGCGCTGCCGTCACACCTACGTGCTCTCCCTGCTCGGTTCCTCCTGCCCTTGTGCGTTCCTGCAGCCACCGCGTGTGCCCCATGCCCCGGCTCCCCTGCCCGGGCTGCAGCGGGTGCGCGGGGGTGGCGCTGCGCCTGCACATGCGATGCAGTTTGTTCTCTTTGGTTGCCTGAGCTTTGCTTTCTGTTTATTTTTGTCTCTCTTTTTCTTTAATTATTCTATTAGTACAACATTTTAAGTGTATTAACCAAAATAATGTCAAAGGATTTTTACTTCAGTATGTGTGCCAACAATAATCACTGCTAAGTCTTAAACAATTGTAATAAAATAAGTGTCTTGCTGCTAATGATACCTCATTTGTATTAAAGATGCTTTAGTAGAAGCAGTTTCTACAATTATTTCAACTAATGCTTATCTACTATGTCGGATTTTGAAATCAAAGTACATGCACGGAAAATTACAAGCTACTTGGCTTTACGCAGCAGTGGCACAATAACTCCAGAAGCCCAAGAGCACTGCTGGCTTTTGAAGATCATTTCAGAAGATTAGCCACCTGTAGTGGAAATTAGCAGTGTGAATTACAGACCCACGATCTGAATCCTCAGAGTGTGGCAATGGGTAGCAGCTTCAGCAGGAGCCTGACCCCCCCAGTGATGATTAGGTTGATCGACTCACAGCAGCCACCTGGCACCCCCGGCCAGCCAGGGGAGGGCAGGAGCCAGGGCCGCTCCCTCAGGCAGGTATAAAAGGGTGTCACAGGCAAGGAGAGAGCTTTTGGGACCAAGGTGCGATCTCTGGGAACCTGTGACTTGTTAAAGCTGCCAGACCGAGGAAAGGTTTGTTTGAGTTTTCTTTCTTTTAAATTTTAACACTGCTGTTTTGAAGAATTGTTTGGATGCTGGAACAAAATTGCCTTTGGATCAGTTCATGAGTATGCTTTTAAAAGACTCTTTTCCCAGCTCCATTAGAGAGCTTTCTGGGGAAGCTGTTACATCTTGGTGCTCCCTGAAGATGTTCTGAGAGCCCCTGGTACTGCATCGAGCTCTGGCAATGAGCAGATGAGGTTATGATTCATGACTGCTGTCCTAAATGCATTGGAAAGTAATTAGTGGTGATGGGTAATTGGGATATATTTCAGCAAAGGGCTTCAAGAATTCTTCTTGAGCTTCAGGGTGAATGATCTGTGCAAAGCTGGATACTGGAGACTTTACTAACTCATTCAGCCTCATGACTAGTGCTTTGCTTTAGGTGCTGGTTACAAGCAACTGGCTGAGGAAAAAGTAGTTGGAGAAACACATTATACACAAAATATGTACCTGGAGTACCTGAAATTTTATAGGGATGAAACGTGTCCCTATAATTCCTTTTTTCCTGTAAGCACAAGATGCAGTGATGCCAGGACCTGCCTAAGGATGCAAATGTGTCGTGGGAGGAACTTGTTTGGGTGACTGCTGAAAAGGGACCTCAGTGCTCAGTCATGCTCCCAGCTCAGGTTCACCAGCCAGAAGTCCCCACGCAGCCACAAGTACCTGGAAAATGTTAAGGATCTCCTGTAGCCTCTACAGGCTACCCCAGTCTGAACTGCTACCCAATTTCCTTATCTCATGCTATGGGTGTACAGGTGGCAGGCAGCTAGCGTCACAGCTGAGCCCCAGGTGCTCTGTGCTGCATTTCTCTGTGCCACCCGATAAATCCTCACTGACTGCCTGCACGAGGCCTGGGTGCTGGGTATTGGCCGGAGCCTGTTTGATTTCAAGTCTCTGTTTTTAAGGGGAGTGGTAAGTGAATCTTTAGAAACCTCTTCTGAACCTGTTATGTTGCATTTTGTAAGTTTTGATCATATAGAGGGAAGAAGTCCCCTGTACTTGTCCTGACCCCGTGGCCCTGCAGCGAGGTGCTGGGGCTGCTGCTGGGGGGTGCAGGAGCAATGGCACACAGTTCATGCAGATTTAATTTCTTCCTTAAACCAAAATGACAGCATGGTAAAAAGCATTTTTGCCTCAGATTTTAGCACTGAAGTGTGGAGAAGGAAAAGCCACTAACAAGTAAACTTCAAGGAATAAATTAAAATATATGCAAACACAGATGCTGCTTCAGGAGAAATTTTTGAAAGTTACTTTTTTAAAACAAATGAGCAAATATATAAAACGCAGCTTGGTGAAATTCAACAAGCTGTGAGGATTATCAGCGGGGCCATGAGAAATGTTCTTCAACAGTGATTAATGAGTAAAATACAACACCAAATGAAATGGTGGCCTTTAGAGAAATAGAACTATTTTTTTTTTCCATTTGAAAATCGTATCAGTATGGAAAGCAGCCATATATAAAATCTTACATTTAATATAATCCTTAGTATCTCGGGTGAATGGTAGGGGTTGAATATGACCTTGGAAAGCACAGCTATTGAGAGAGTGGTGGTGAGGAATTCAGTTTTTCCTTAACCCAAGTATGGTATCAAGGTTGTTGTATTTGCTGGGCTTTTACTTGCAAGCTTTTTTATTATTATTATTTGGAGGGGGGTATTTTTTAAACACTAATTAGAAAATTAAGAACACTCAACTCCCACACATCAATTTGTCATGTTCTGCTTTACCACAGTAATTTAAATAAAGAGGGATTTCAGAATTTCAGTGTGATACCCAGCCTAAAATACAGGCATCTATCTACAGCAGAAATGCATTATTTCATTAAAAATCCCCCATTGCAAATCAGAAACACAGCGAAGTATGCACAATAACTTGGTTACAAATAAATGCTACTTCTTACAGCTGCAATGAAGCAGGAGAGCTTTGTGTGGCCTTGACCTGTGCCTCGGGGCTGTCCCTGTCCCCAGCATCCAGGGCTGTGTGGTGCTGGGGGGAGGTGGTGGCTTCTCCTCCAGGGCTGAGCAGTTCAGTTTAGAGGGGAGGGAAGCGGAGCCGTGCCCCCTCCCAGCATCTAGTCACTGCTTGGCAGTGCTGAGGTGTGAAGGCGGGTCTGTCCTAAGCTTCCATCAAAAAACCCACAGCTTTCCTGCTTAGCGTGAGCGGCAGTACTGGCAGGTTCGCTAATACAGGGACTGGTGGTGCTCCGTGAGCCTGTTATGCTTAGAGTATGCCTGCGGAGCAGAATGAGCAGCTGTGGTATTTTGTCTTAATTTGGCATTATCTGCCAAAGTGAAACTTGATTTTTTTGCTGAGATGAAGAAAACTTTTCAAATAAAAATTTTCTCTTGAGTGTGTGTTCTTTTCTTTAAATCTAGCTATCTATCAACTTTGCAAGTAATATCAAAATTTGAATATAAAGAGGATTTTAATGACTTTCCTCTAATAAATTGTACATAGAGATAACAGTATGCAATACAGGCTTTGTATGAGGGAAATGTTTCACAGCCAAATGTAGTTCGCTATTTGCTTAATCTCCATGTTTTATGTCAGAACCTTTAATTTAATTTTGCCATTAGCTTCTAAAATCTGCCATGTCTGAAATGCCACGTATTAAGAAAGCCTTTTTAATGACATTATATCCAATTTTTTTCTTTGTGATATTAATTCTGAAAAATGGAAATTAAAAAGTGGTGAATGTTATTTCAGTAAATTTACTGGAAGCAATTAAAGTACAAACATATTTTTGCAATTGCGGAGAGTAGCCGGTATTAGCAAATGTGTTTTTTCTCCAATAACTATATTTTCCCCCTTCAAGGAAAAGTTTAAAGTATCAACAGAAACGATGGTCTTTTTCACAGATTTTTCTCTATTTAATTGAACATCGCATGTGTGCTTGCCTCTTTCAGAGTGTTAAATCTAATCCTCCAAGCCTGAAAATCTTTTGTAGGCATGAAGGTCATTAATTTTAATTAAATGGAACTTTTTTTACACTTGCTAGAAAATGAGGATTAGTCTCAATGAGTTTCATTAAATAAACAGCAAATTACAATTTATAACTTATCTCTGAACAGATCTGAAATCCCCTCATCAGCTGCCTGTGAGCGGGGCAGCAGGGAGGGTGGCGGGGTGGGGCAGGGCTCAGCACACCCACAGGGTGCGGGTGTCCTACGGGTGCATGGCCCCTGCTGGGCTGCTCTGGGGCAGGCTTGGTGTTGGCCTGAAGAGGCACTGAAGTTGCAGCTTTCTGCTAGGGCATCCGCTTCGGCAGCACGTTCAGCATTTATTTACTCTTTGCATGTGCATGCTTCTTCCAGTTCCTGTATTAGCAAGCAATTCCCAGCTCTGAAAAGGTGACTCAGAAGTGAGCTGGATTTCCACTGCAAAGTAATGGAATTGAAAACTGAAGATCACAAATTTATTTTCTGAATAACGTAGCTTGGAATTTATTTGCACAGAGTGGTGATTGTACTAAACGAAAACATCTTACACAAGTGGCTGAACACCCAAACATTATAAAGCAATGACTGGATGAAATGTGATTGCTATAAATAACTGTTACACTGATTAATAGGAATGGAATAATTTTATTTCACAAGTATGGGTGGTATCCTTCCCATTTTCTGTTCCCATCTTGCCAGACAGATTTTGTGATAGAATTATGAAATTGAACCTCTAAACCATTCAGTCCAGTTTTAAACCCAGAGCAGTAACAAGACATGCAGTCTTTCCCAGCATATCTAAGGTTTAAATCAGGAAAAAAAAAAAGTATCTCCAAATACAACCATAAATAGAGTGAAAATTGGCTGATTTTTTTTTTTTTAGACTTTTGTTTTCCTACTCTATCAGTTTATATTCCACCTTCTGGTTTGCTCATTCTTGGTGTGCTTCAGGACAACTATAACAGAATTTCTTAAAGAATCTTGTGCAGTTTGAGCTGCTAAGATCTGTGGATTTCAGCTGGTACCAAGCTGCTGTTCTGAAATATTAGCGGAATACTTGCCCATAAGGGAAGAACTAGGTTGCGTTTAACATGACAGGATGTATGTACACCCTGCAGAAAAATGTTCAGGGGGCTGATTTAACTCCCAAGTGATACTGCCAGTCCGCTTTAGTAATGTTTCCACATGAAGTACCTGTGGTCATGTTGGATCCCTGCGGCAGAAGAGGAGACTTTTACTGCTGGGTCCTGCTGTGGGTGCGTGCCTGTGTACAGCATCCAGGTGTCTAAATGAACCCATTGGGAAAGGTGTCTAATTGTCCTGAAGGTATTACAGCTTGTAACTATTTGCTTAAAGAAACCAAAATCCAAACCAAACCTGTGCCTTCCCCTTCCAGACTGCATCCTACGAGGGCAGCCAGCCCACGAGAACTGCTGCAGCTCTGCAGCTGGGTAGCTCAGCCCGGCTCTCTTCTGTGCGTGCTGGAAAGCTCCACTGCACACTTGTCTGCATTTTGAATCACTCCCTTCAGACTTGTACATATTTTTTTTTTCCCAGATGCCAGGATGTATCTTATGGACTAACTACTCACTTAAAATGTAGCTGCAAATACTCTGGGGAGGCTCACAGTCCTACACGCAGTGTTAAATTTGGTACATTGGACCCGCAGTAACAAGCTGCGTGTTGTCCTGTTGTACTGAGGATAAACTGTGGTCTTCCACTCCTGTAGCTCTGCATCTTTTCAGTCATTCTGATGCTCTCGTAGTCTGGCTAATGCATCCATTTCTCCTTTCGGCTGAGGTTTTTGATGGCTGTGAAAATCAAAGCATTTGAATATCTGAGATTGGATTAGCACCACAGAAGCTGCTCTTCCAGGAATGTCTGCATCTCAGCTGCCAACTCTCCTTTTACTGCAGACTGACAGGATAGCTGCTCAAAGTGTTTCCTTTTCACTTCTTGTTTGGCATGTCTGATTTAATTAATAATGTACTGAACTGCATGCAGGATCTTTCTCAATGGGAATTCTGAAATATACTTTGTGTGAAAAGCTCTTTCAGAGCAGTATGTAAGAAATGGTTGCTCTTTCTGGACAGCGTGAAGGTGTGTGGCAAGTATTTTTGCTAAAATAGGAAAAAAACAAAAAACAAAAACAAACAACAACAACACTGAAAACAGCCTCAGTGTAGAGTCTGTTGCTTTTATTTCAGCCTCTTTGGGTTTGAAAAATGGCTGTTATTTAGCATGTTTCCAGGCAAAGTCTGATATTACCTTTAAATAAGCAAACGGGTGCAACTTAAACAGCTCAATGTCATCCTGGAGTTTTTTTTTTTAGTAATGATGCTGCTATTCCTGGCAAATAAATAGACCCCTCAGCTCCTTTGCTGTGGGCAACATTGGAGTCAACATCTGTAATTCTGCTCCCCTCCTCTGGTGTCGTTTCTGAATTGCTGAACTCGTGACCAGCAAAGGCAGGCTTGTATCAGCAGCTTGATATTTATATCTTGGCAGGGAGCTGGTGTTTGCTGGTATCATTTGTCTCTGAAGAACAATATCTGTAGTACATGAGAGTACATTTTCTACCCTTCTCCCTCGCCCCCATTACTGATGTCACCTGAGGCTGGCCATCTCCCAGCCATGCTTCTTTTCATAGCACTGTCTATTTGTACCATTTTTCTCATTAAGATGGGGAAAAAAAATCAGCATGGCATCTCAGCCTTCTCAGCTGAAGAAAAAAGGGCCTCCTGCAGTTGCTGGGCAAACCTGCCCATGTTCCTTGGGTGGAGCAGAGGGGCCAGCTGCCCTGTGGGGACAGTGCTACCCCCACGGGACGGCAGTACCGGCATGCTGATCCGGGGTCTTTGGTCACTTGGCTTATTTCTATTCCATGAAGAGTGATGTGCTTTTCTAGCTGGGTGAGTGCTCAGCTGGGCTGAAATGGGGAAATTCCCCTCTTGCAGGAGGGCTGCCCCTGAGGCATGGCACAGGGGGCACAGCCACACGCAGGTTTAGGTAGAGTTACATCCAATGATATTGCTTATTTTTAGTTTTTCTTTAACTTGACCTACCATACTGCTAATTTGCTGCATTAGATCTTTGTCTACCACAAATAAGAAAGCAATTGTTCAACCAGTAAATACCAGATTTAAGAAATACATGTTTGTTTCTTTTGAGCTGAAATAATAAATTAAAATATGTTGTAAAACATAAAAGCTCCTTAAAAGCAGGAAAAAAAAATGTACTCTTGCAGGGTGGCACCTGCTGGTGTGGTAGCTCTGCAGCTGTGAGGTAGCTGGCCTCCCCCTCCCTCTCCCACATGTTTGATTAAACAGGTTCAGCTGAAGGGAAAACAAAGCTTTGGGGGGCCAAATGAATAAATGTGGTAAGAGTAATCTTCTCTGCAAAGGTAGAACAAAGACATCAAAAGAGGTGAAAACCAGAGCTGCCCTCTAAACTGTACAAGGTAAATGTGTGCAGGGAAGGTGATGTGAGTGCTCCGAGCACTGCTCCGTGTGTCTGCCTGCCCAATGCGTGCACCCAGCTCGGCGGCAGCACGCGCTGCAAGCGTCTCCCTGCCTTGTCTGTCCAGCCTGTCATGGGTCTCCTGTCAGCAGCGTGTCGTCCCAGGCCTGAGCTGAATTAAACGTCGAACTAGTAGGAGTAAATTCACTACATGCTTGTCTGCACAAACTGGGTGTAATTTAACAGGGACGCCTCAGTGCCTTTCAAAGTGGCATCTCACTTAGTCAGAAAAAAATGGAATAGATAGCAAGCCAGAGGTCTGCAGCAGTATGTCACAGTATTTTATAGAGCCAAAGAAAACTGTAAAACCAAACTGAAAAACTCTGACAGCCAGAAGAAATGGACAGCCCCAAGCAGCTTTTTTTGTCTCCGTGATTCAGTGTGCTGCCTCTAAAAACACATTCTTTCTGGAATTTATATGGCTGCCATAAGGCACAATTGTGTTCAGCTAGGACAGCAAAGAATTTTCATCCTGTGAGTTTACCTGTTTTGTTTCGGAGTAGGCACTGCACAAGTGCATGAATTCCTGCATGCTTGGCTTACGTTCACCATTACCCTAGGGCACTGCTCACTGTGTGCAGCACACAGCTGTGGAGCAGTGTTGTGAGTCCTGTGAAGGTAAAATAATTTTAAAGGCACTGCTAGAAAGGTTAGAAAGTTGAAAGTAAATTAAAAAGAACCCTTCTTCAAGCATTACTTTTTTTTTTTTTTTTTAAATGTAGAAAATAAGCTTACACGTGGTCTTTGCCTGAGAAGGACCAAAGTTTCCTTGCTGGGTTGAGCTTCCTGGGGGCAGCTTTTCCATCAGGAGCTGCCTGAGTTGGGCAGGAGCTGGGACTTGGAAAGTGTGGGGAGGATGACAGAAATCGGGGTATGGCAGATGAAAGCCAATTTGGCTTGAGTTTGTAGCAAGTCCTGCTAGCAAGAAGTGAGGGAAACCATGAAACCATCCATGTTTTAATTTTGAAATAATTAAGTCATTAATCAGCCTAAAAGTTTTAACATTTAGCTATGGAAAAGCGAATGCAGAAATCTAGGTGCAGTCTTACCAGTGTTGTTTGAAGAGGGATTATGGATTTTTGGCCTCTTAAAAATGCATCTAAATTTGGGCAGATTCATTCTTGGCATGACTCTATTAACTTACAAGTGTTATTATCAAGAGTACCAAAATGCCAGCAAGCTGTGTATTACAATGAAGCCAGGGATGTACAACAAAAATGATTAAGGAGCTTGAAAAACTTAGAAGGAAAGATTAAAAGAACAAAATGTTTCAATTGGATAAACAGCAACTAAGAGTGGCTGTGATAATCAGCTACTGCTGTGTGAAGGGTACAAGTGCCAAGAAGAGAACATAATTTTAAAATGGATTCAGCTACAAGTAACAGGATAAACTATATGGCATGGATGAGAGGTTTCTTTTTTCTTCTAACATTCAGAGCTGTTAGACTGGAGAGATGCTCCCAGATGTTTGTCTCTGGCTAGGTCACCCCTTTTAGGCACCAGACTTTGGTTTCTTTCCCTTGCCCTTTCTATGAAGTCCAGCTAGGTTGGGAAAGCATGTTTGTTTTCAAGAGTGCCTAGCTCTGTAACAAATTGCATTGGAAATGCAGTTTCCAAGGAGGATGTAGACTCTGTTAGGCAGTGTGGCACCTCAGGTATGTGTGGTGTTGGCAGATCCCTGAGGAAAATGGGTGGCAGTCTCTGAGGACCCCAAGTGCAATAGGCTTCAGTGGGAATGAGGATGCTGAGAGGCAAAGCTACCTGTGAGGAAAATACTTAGAAGTGAATACCCAGGCAGCTGGCAATGCCTGCATGGGCACTATGCACCTAATGCCAACATCTAGGCGCTGCTGTCATTAAGTTCCTGGTTGGTTTTCATGTCATTCAGAGATTGCCTTGGCATAAATCCCAATCTGAGAAGTTTGCACTGGTAAGTGTGTCAATACCAACTAAGACCTGATGTTGAGTGTTGCTCAAAATCCTGGATCAAAGCTAAGCCTGTGTGACAGTCTTGCTGAGCACAGCACACTTCCCCCCCTTTGTTGCAGCCATGGGCAAAAAGCTGAGTGCAACTGGGGAGCAGCTGGGCTCAAGTGGGCCCTAGAAATCCAGGTGATGCCCTTCTGATCAGCTGGTTCTGAAAATCCAGCCTGAGTTAGTGAGAATGCCTTGGGAATGAAGGTGTAGTGTAAGGCAGGATCTTCTGCAGATAGGTACAGACACCGCAGGGTGTGGCAGCACATCAGAGGCCCTTAGTTTCATGAGACGAGCAGGTGTGTACAAACAGCCAAATTCGTGGGGAGTGCAGCTTCTGTCGGTAGAGCAGTGGTGATGTTCCCACAGCAGTGCTTAGGGGGGAGTGGACACAGCCTCTGCTGGGGAGTCAGGGATGCTCCGTTAAATGCTCGGAGGTGGTGACACAACTGCACCTGGCAATCTCAGAGCCATGTTTATTCATGAAGTCTGTAATCAGCAGCAAGGCTCATGCTTTTTTCACAAAATATTTTGGGTAAGCGGAAAGAGAATGTCCTAATTGCCTTCTAGGTAAATGCCTTCTTCAGTTCATTAGGGTCCTGCTTAATTAACAACATTTTTCTCTCAAACACGTGGTAAGAATGTGCTGGAGGTGGAGTCAGTGGCTTTGACCAACCTGCTTGTACTTTGAGATAAGATACGTTTGCACATTTTTCTTTATTTCTGTAAGTCACATTCTGCTTGGATCTAGCTCTTCTCCCCAACAACCTGCTTGGTCTGGAGCCTTGCGTAAGTGTTGGTACAAAGGGCTGGATTCCTGTTGTATTTTGTGCCATACCCTGCTTTTCTACTGATACTTTAACAGCAACCATAGTGATGGTTTTATGAAGGAATGTTCTTTTACCCTGTGTTTTGTTGTTCTGGTACTCAGACTGCTGCTTTATGCAGGCAGCTGTTGAGCTGAACAGTGTTTCAAGAACCTGCAACTGGCTGCTTTGTTCTCTAACATTAAAACAAAAATCTCATCTCAGAACACTATTGTGATGTAGGACAGTGGTGATTCATTGAAAATTGCCAAGTTGGACTAAATATCTATTGCTGTTGATATACAGAAGTCGCTATAAACTGCCAGAGTGTAGGGCAGAGGCATGTTATATGGCATGTGAGAAATGGCACGAGTTCTCTGGTAGAAATCTATTAAACTCTTTGGGGAGGAAAATACCTGCAATGCTCATAAATACCAATCAGTCTGACTTCATGGTTTGCCCGTACCGATACCAGATATATTCTACATACCTCATGTAAAATCTCAGGAAATCTGCATGCTGGTAGGGTGGAAATGCTTTTACTGGAAGATAGGAAATCAGGATTGTAATGAAACTTGGGGTATTAGCTGACTGGCTTTCACTTGGGCATTGCCTGTTCTGGCAATGAGATACTGATGGTATTTTAACAAAGGCTTTTAATAAAAGGTGCCATAGCTAGGCTGGGATAAGCCTGGTACCTCTGCGGAGAGTGGGGTAAAAGCCATTTGTTTGTCTCTGTATGACAATAAAGCACTTTAATTCCAGCAACCAAGGAGGTAATGCTGTTTGACAAATAAGCTTTTATTGCTTAGTATTTGTTCAAAGCACTCTTGAAAAATGTCTTTGATAGACTGCTAGTAGAGAGTCTTCCAAGTATTGCTTTGAAATAAGGTGTGGGAGGGAGAACTTGTGTGGAATTATAGCTCTTAGGGAAATCTTCTGTAAATACCTGTTGTACAGCACAACCTGATCTATCCCATGGACACACAGCTTGTCTGTCAAACACTTTTCAGCTACAAGAAGTCTGACAGGAATATTCTGGGAGCTTCCAAAAGCCTCTGAATAGGTGATAAACTCTCCTGGAGGCAGGGAAATCTCTGAAGGCTTTGCTAAAGATGCTGTACCAGTGGCCTTTGGGACACCCCTGCTGTTAACTGGAACTTTGGAAGAGGATGTGTCTGTATCTGAAGCCAGCTGAATTGAGTGCAGTTGTGCAGGACCCTGACAAGGCTTTGCTCACTGCTGTGACACTGAGCCTCAGCGCTGCCTCCTGCTCCTCCTGCTGCTCGTGTGTGCGGCCGTCCTGGCAAGGCTCTGCACCTCCAAAGCCTGTGTGCTCACAGCCACTTCCCGACAGTTTCTGAAGCACCGTGCTGACAAACTGCCAGGTGTGACCACTGCCTCTCTCCTTTCCTACTTCCCAGGCACACGAAGCCACGTTTCACTGGCCTGCCAGCCGCTCTCTGCAGCAGGGGACCAGATGAAGCAGCCTTGCAAGCTTGTTCAGGCCATCTGGCTGCCAACTGGTGCTCAGGGGAATGAGTATACATGTTGGGAACCTGAATGCTGATGGCAGGAGTTCCTTCTAAAAACCTGCAAGTTCCCAACTCAAGTCCTTCCCTTATTACAAGCAGGATGTGTTTCCTAGCTTGTTTCCATAATGAAGTTTCATGTGTATGCAGAAGGAAATGTTGCAGCTGGTGTCATCTGGCTAGTAATCAGCTTTTATTTAGGGTAAGAATAATATTGCAATGATTTCAGTATATCCTTTTAAAACAAATGCAACTGTAAGGAAACTGATTTTCCAATAATGAAAGCTTTTGCTGTGCTCCTAATTATCCCAGCAGCAATGTTGTGTATACCACTTTCCTCTACTGGTCATTTCTTATTTGCAGTAAATTCTTGCAAAGATGTCTTGTCTTGCACAAAAATCTGCCCAGTACTACTCATCTTGTGCTATCCTTAACTGATAAGTAATTGAATTCTCATTCCACAAAAGCTGTCACCAACCTATTGAAAAATAGTTCAGTGTTCATTCAGAGCCAAGACAATTGCCTGTAGCTTTATGTTGCATTAAGTGTAGTGGTCAATAAAGCTGATTTGTTTATTGCATTGTTTTTCCCTGTCATTTTGGAGTGGTCTGCATAGGGCAAACCTCACAAATGATGCTAGTGGCTGACAACTGCATCATACTGACCAAAGACTAAATGAGTTTGAGATCACATTAGGTATGTTCATAGCTTTGGTAAGGATTGTTGCAGGTGGCTGTTCCACCAGTTTCATTTAGCAGCATGCACAGCCATGCACTGCTGCTGGCCACGCTTTCCTGCTCCTTTGCCTTAAAGGAAGATTTCTACAAATCCATATGATGATATCTGGTACTTCTGTCTTAAGTACCCAGATCAAGTGGCCTTACCAACATGCCCAGGTGAAAAGAGGCTTTTATTTCATACAGCTTATAAATCCTCTGAGGGAACGATTGCTGTATTCATGTTCAGAGCTTATGACACCTCTTCATGGCTTCAGTATGCTCCAATTCACGCAGACAAGCAAGAGACTGAGTTTTTGCAGTCCATTGTTGGTCAAGAGATCCTCATGTGTGAGCTGGAGACTCGGGTCATTCAGGCTTCTTTCAAACCCATTTCTGTGCATGCTATGTGTAGCTGTCATTGAACCAGAAGTAGCTGCAGCTTTTGCTGACCCTTCAGCTTGTCACGCACCTGAGAGCTTTGGGTTGGCATCTGAAGGATGTGTGAAGCCTTCAGATACATTAGCCTAATGAGCTCCCCACGTCTGGGAGGTGCTTCAAACTGAGCACAGACTGGAGTTACACGTGTCTGCTGGCAGAGATGATTTTTGTGAGCCAGCCATAGGCTGTGCAAGCGATTTCTTGCCATTCCTCATGTTTTGGACCTTACTAGTAAGCAGAGCGCCGTACTGTTTTCTGTAGATATTTACTCCCCCTGTCCCTGAGGGCTGCCTGTGTGCTTATGAGGGGTTTAAATTCTTTCACTCACTACACGTAAGCCTGGCTGCGTTGCTTAGTGCTCGGGAAGTGAGTGCTGGGTGAAGTGAAGAAGTCTGCAGTGAGAGTGCGGGGAGCCTGCTCTGGCACGTCTAATTATTGTGCCTGCCACAAAGTTTACTGAATTTTGGCCTCCAGGGTCAGGGATCTTAAATAAAATCTTCAGACCTGGAGGGATAAACGTGTTCTGTAATGCCATAATCAGTTTGGAGAATGAGCTTGTGCTGCAGCTTCAAATTAGGTCTTCAAATGGAGGTGCTGTTAATAGGATTTTACGTGTGCTGTGAAATTTCTGAACCTATCTGCGCTGTTGTTTGACATGCAAAGTGCGATGTTGTCTTTTTATTAGCAGTGCTGCATGTCTGACGTATCTCCCTGCTAGAGCTGTGGATAGACATCTTAAAAGCAAATTGTAATAGAAATTCTGAGCAGGATGAGATGAGAATTAGCTGCCTGTCTAGTGCTTTTCTGTTTATCTCCAAATGTCAGCACTCTGTGCTGAAAGTTTTGATAGGAAGGCATCTGTTGTTCCAGGCTAGAGAATTAGCAAATGAGAGAATTAGGGTGTGAGGAGAGCGAGGGCTAATTGAATCACGCTGCAATGACAATAGTTCTGGAATGTGCTCATGGCAGGTCAAAAGAAGCAAGGAGGTGAGGTGCAGCAGGAATGACTCACGCTGATTTGCAGAAAAGCCCTTTACGGAGAGCCTTGGATTACCAAACACCTGAGGCAGTGGCTGAAGATGGTGCTCACTGGGGGGGGGGGGGGGGGGGAGGTAGACAGGAGGCAGCATCTTGCTAACACACCTGAGGACGTGAGCTCACACCCATCTTCTGGCCTGGAACTCAGAGTGACCCAGCTGTAAGTGGATGTTTGAGTAAGGAGGTGATGGGAGTGCATCCCCGTGACTCTGCTGATTTGTGTGAGGCCCTGGGGCCCCCATGTCTCCTGATGGACCATTGATCCCAACATAGCCTTGCCAGTGGTGATACTGCAAGCAGTGATGGCCCACGGGAACATCTTCTGACACATCTGTGGGCCAGACAGGGATACTTTTCCTGTGCTGCTCAGAATACCATCGCTGAAGTCAGAGAGCTTTCCCCAATGTCTCATTTAACAGTAATGAAGGCTTCCAGACCCAAGAAGGTGGGGTAGGGAACTAACCACACAAGACCAAGTTGGAACTGGTTGTGTAGAAGCTGCAATATTTGTCCAAAAATGGTTATTGCTGTTAAATACTTCATGGGGTGAAATTCAGCAGGATCCTGTTCTCGTATGAGCTATCATCTAACTGCTCATGTCTGTTTTTTTTTTGGAATAACTTCCACCTTCTTTGATTAAAGGACTTGACCCACACGGCATCTGTTGCTGTTACATGGATGCTAAGACTGGTACTGAACTGTTTTAAAGCTTTGTACCTTCTCAATTAAAAGGGAGTGTGTATTTAGAGATCTGTAAAGCTTGCGCTTTTTTCTAGGTCCTTGTCCATTGCCTGTCCGATGCTGCAACATAAACAGCATTTGTTTCAGGATGAGGATGCACTGAAAGGATCAGAAAGGAGAAGTTTACATTTTGCTTTCTTGGTAGATGCTGTCACAAGTGAACATTGCGTCTCTGATCTTTTCACCTAAAATCAGGAACTTGCATTGAATAATCTAATGGAGTCGCTGGATATGTTGTGGCATGTTATGGACCGTACTGTACTTCAGAGAAAGAGTTAAGTTATTGTGTGGCTGCCCACACTGCAGCTGCTGCTGCCGGAGGGAGTGCAGAAGTCCAGCTCCAGACATGCTCACCCCAGGCTTCTCACAGCATTTTGTCACTGTTCTCACACATGCAAACCTTGTTCTTCTCCCTGTGGCTTTTCAATCCATACTCCCAGCAGGTTGTTATATTTTTAATGCCTGTTCAACACTGGGACTTCCTTACAGCTTTCTGTAACCACACCAGTGGTGCTATTTTTACCAGGAGTTCAGAAATGCCAGCACAGCACCGAAAACTTCCAGACTCCAGCAGTGCAGCTGTATCTATACACATCCTTATTGTACCACTGAGCCTCAGCTCAGTTTGTTCTTTCCTGGCTTTACATTCCATTATTTACAGCATGCATTTTCTGACCCAAAATCATCATTTCTGAGTTCACTTGGGTTATGAGACTCCTTGGAGCTTCACTGCAGCATTTCAGATGCTTTCCAGACTGGGAGAAGTCTCACTGTGCTGGTGGAGTCTTTCATGCTTACACTTGTGTGCAGACGAGCATGTGTAAAACCCAGCCAGCATTGCCTCTGGCACATTTGCACATTCTTCTGTACCCTTCAGGTGCCTGTGACCCATCCACTGTTACCGCAGCAGAGGGCTCTCCTTGTTGCCCCTCGGCTGTGCTGATGCCACACTGCATGTAGCTCAGTGCAGAGCACTGCTGGTTGCTGTGTCTCCTACCATCTGTTTGAGAATTATCTGTTCCTTGCTTGTTTTCCTATTGATCATGCTGCTCGTATGTAGCATTCTGATCAGCACTCTCTGTGGAGCGCTAACTGCTCCTTCCATCTTCCTCTCACCTTCTTTACTGCTGATATTTCCATCTTGGCAGCAAAAATAAAAAAGACCAAATAGAAAATAACCTTTTTCCTCTAAGACATCTTCAACAATCTCTGGAAAGAGATGAGAATGTAATGGCAAGAGCACAATTTGATTATATAATTAGATAAGGTCTGTATTGTCCTATGATAAATGGGGCTGTTGGAACTGCCTGCGAGGTGAAACCTGGCTTTTTGAACGTTTGGATTGTTTGATTTGGGAATTAACTTGTCTTTTGACATTTCTTTCAATTCATTTTCAGGAGTAGCTTAGACAAATTTTTAAAAACTGTGTTAGAAACCTAAAAGCTCAAAAATGACACCTGAGGTTTTCCATTCTGCAGGATGAATGTTACCAAAAACTCTTGCATTCCTATGCCACATACCCCAAGAGATGAGATTTGAATGCTTTGCAGTTGCATTTAAACTTGTATACAGCTTGGTTACACCTTGCTTTGTGCACATCACTACTGCTTACTCCAGTGCAGAGGCCCGGGCTTGGCTCCATGTGGTGGGGTTGCTCCCCCAGCACAGCTAATGAAGGTTTCCTGGTTACATGCATCTTCTGCTCTGTATGAATGCATGTGGGAAGCGTAATGAATTTTAGCACACTTGTCCATGAAATCAGACTAATTAATCTCTATTTTTCAGTGAAGTGAGTGCTCATGTATAGAGAGAGACACCATGCATCAGTTTATAGCGTATGTTAGCCAAGTGTCTTGTGCCTAAACCTTAGGGAGTGGCGTAGCAAAGATCACCAAAATTAGTGTTGTGTAGGGTGCAGGAGCACCAGCTCCGTCGGCCTTCCAATGGTTTTAGGACTCAGAGAAATCACAGAATCACAGAATTTTCTAGGTTGGAAGAGACCTCAAGATCATCGAGTCCAACCTCTGACCTAAAACTAACAGTCCCCACTAAACCATATCCCTAAGCTCTACATCTAAACGTCTTTTGAAGACTTCCAGGGATGGTGACTCCACCACCTCCCTGGGCAGCCCGTTCCAATGCCTCACAACCCTTTCAGTAAAGAAATTCTTCCTAACATCTAACCTAAAACTCCCCTGGCGTAACTTTAGCCCATTCCCCCTCGTCCTGTCACCAGGCACATGGGAGAACAGGCCAACCCCCACCTCGCTACAGCCTCCTTTAATGTACTTATACAGAGCAATAAGGTCACCCCTGAGCCTCCTCTTCTCCAGGCTGAACAAGCCCAGCTCCTTCAGCCGCTCCTCGTAGGACTTGCTCTCCAGGCCCCTCACCAGCTTCGTCGCCCTTCTTTGGACCCGCTCAAGCACCTCGATGTCCTTCTTGTAGCGAGGGGCCCAAAACTGAACACAGTACTCGAGGTGCGGCCTCACCAGAGCCGAGTACAGGGGGACGATCACCTCCCTAGCCCTGCTGGTCACAGTGTTTCTGATACAAGCCAGGATGCCGTTGGCCTTCTTGGCCACCAGAGCACACTGCTGGCTCATATTCAGCCGACTGTCCACCATCACTCCCAGGTCCTTCTCTGCCTGGCAGCTCTCCAACCATTCCTCTCCCAGCCTGTAGTTCTGCTTGGGGTTATTGCGCCCCAGGTGCAGGACCCGGCACTTGGCCTTGTTGAACTTCATACAGTTGACCTCAGCCCATCGGTGCAGCCTATCCAGATCCTCCTGCAGAGCCTTCCTACCCTCGAGCAGATCGACACACGCACCTAGCTTGGTGTCATCTGCAAACTTACTGAGGGTGCACTCGATGCCGTCATCCAGATCATTGATGAAGATGTTAAAGAGGACCGGCCCCAGCACCGAGCCCTGGGGGACGCCACTAGTGACTGGCCTCCAACTGGACTTGGCTCCATTCACCACAACTCTTTGGGCCCGGCTATCCAGCCAGTTTCTAACCCAACGAAGCGTGCGCCAGTCCAAGCCAAGAGCAGCCAGTTTCTTGAGGAGAATGCTGTGGGAGACGGTGTCAAAAGCCTTGCTGAAGTCAAGGTAGACCACATCCACAGCCTTTCCCTCGTCCACCCAGCGCGTCACTTTGTCGTAGAAGGAGATCAGGTTCGTCAAGCAGGACCTGCCTTCCATAAACCCATGCTGGCTGGGCCTGATCGCCTGCTTGCCCTTCAAGTGCCGCATGATGACTCCCAAGAGGATCTGCTCCATGAGCTTCCCTGGTACTGAGGTCAAACTGACCGGCCTGTAGTTCCCCGGGTCTGCCCTCCGGCCCTTCTTGTAGATGGGCGTCACATTTGCTAGCCGCCAGTCAACTGGGACCTCCCCCGATAGCCAGGACTGCTGATAAATGATGGATAGGGGCTTGGCCAGCTCATCTGCCAGTTCTCTCAGTATCACAACTAAATCACAACTAAATATTACTTCTGTGGCTCTTGATTGAACTAAAATGAGGAAAAGATAAAACTAGGAAATTATATTTTCCCTCATTTCCTGATTTGTCATTACTGCTCTCTCAATTAAGATTTTAGAAAGAGAACATGGTACAGTTATGCTGCACCTACTATTGCCTTTGCTGTAAGACTCCAGTGAGCAGGTAATCTGTTAAGTGCTGGAAAGAAGGGGAAGTTGATCCCTTTTAAAAAAGGGCTGTGCAAGAGGCAGTTCTCCATACCTGGCTGCCCAGTGTGAGCAGCTATGTCCCGGACAGAAAGGGCCCTGTTTGTCATCTGTACAAAACATTTTCATAATCACTTCGTTATTCCTTGATTTGTGCTTTGTTCCAACCATAAGCACCATGCAGAAGAAAAATTCAGTCTGTGCTTCTCAGAGCTTGAAATCTAAATGAAGAGAAGAAACATTGGGCCTCCTGCCCACAAATGGGTTTATAACACAATTATAAATCCATAAATGCACTTTTTAGAAAGCAGACACCTATGAAACCAGTATCAAGCAACTCTGCTACCAGTGCAGCTGTCTGTAATTTTTCAGTTTCAGTCCATCAGAATGTTAAATGGCAGTGAAGGGAGGGGGAACCAGGAGTATTTTTGATAGTATTTGTTCCATTATTCATCTACTTTATTCCTTATGCGTCATCCTGTGGCAGAACTTCTTTTCAAGAGCGCAGTGTGAGATGTTGAGCAAGTGCAGAGAAGAGGGTGCTGTCAGCTTTTGGCGGAGCCAGCACGTGTGGGAGTCACTGCAAATCTTTTGGGGGAGCACTGCGCTCTCAGCAATGAAATGGAGATGTTCAGTGTTCACTCATCGGGTGAGAGAATGTAAATATGATAGAAGTATGTGACGAATTAAAATCTGCTTTGTGGTTAACCTGCAAAATGTTGTTTTAAGAGAATTATTACAAAGCTCCTTTATGCAAATGAGTTGTAAAGGAAAGTGATGAAGTACTGTTGGGTTCTCATGTGTGTTAAGAATTATGGTTGGTATACAGTAAAACTGATGTTACTAAGAATCTGGAAGAGAAAATACAGGGAGTTTAGGAGGAAGCTGTTTTTTAAGGAAAAAAAGTTATCTCACTTAAAATTAAGGGGAGTAAACAGGTTGGGATTAAAAGTTGTTGTGTTAGTGATTGTAGCTGAAATTTCTTGCCCAAGGTGTAGAAGGAGGAAGAAAAGTCCAGTGGGTTAAGGTGTTCTCATCTCTTACTGCAATTAAGGGAAGCTGTTGTCCAGCATGAGTAAAAGGGCCATTTGCACAGCTGCTTGTAGCTGTAAAACCAAATGAACCTTTGCATGGGAGCGTGGTGTAACACTGGAGGTTTGGGGACCATTTCTGTCTACAGCATAAATGGGTTGGTTTATCCCACACGGTGGGAGCTGTGGTGACCTCAGTGCCTGTGTGTTGTCACCTGCACGTCTGCACCCTGCATCACGCTGATCCTACTGCTGGAACCGGGGAGGGCTTTGATCCTGCCTGCAGTTCAGCATCAGCTTCCTTGGTGTTTGTTATCTCTGGGCTTGAAGAATGGGGTTTTGATCCAGCTCCATGGGGACTGACCTCCTCTTGAACTAAACATCTGGTATGAAATACAGATTGGTAAAAGAATTAATTTTAGCTCTGTGCAGACTGTGTAGCTCTTGGGAACAATGGGAAGCAGCAGCAGCTTCCACGTACCGGGAGCTATCAGCTCCTCGTTGCACCGCAAGTTCAGATCCCTCTTTTTTCTCTTCCCTGGCAGCAGCATGAAAGGGTAGGAGGAAAGAATAAACTGAATGCTAATCTCCTCCCCCCGCTTGCCTTTAGATACGTGTTTCAGAAATGATTTGTTTCTGTACAAATCCTGTTTTTTATACCTTTTTATTAAACAAAGCCTCCAAATAAATTTTAGCTGCTTTCCTGCCTGCCTAATCCTCATGTTTTCGTACAGATAAATCCTGTATAATTAGCTGTAGCTCCACAAGACTGCAGTGCCTGACGAGAATGAAATGAAACATTTCATCGCACAGCAGCAGGCAGGAGGCTCCGGGTCAGCATCGGGAGTGGGAACAGCCCCGGCCCTGCTTAATGCCACGTTTAGCTGCTGCAGCCCCATGCACATCAGGCTGCCCTTTTAGGGGGCACAGTGTGCTGAAGCTGGTGTGATTTGCAAACAGTTGAAACCTCATGTTTCCATTTGAGTAGAAAAGTGTTCTGTGCCCAGAGCTTGCTCCCCTGGCCCCACTCTGTGCTCAGCACCCTGTGTTCACCTGGCACCCATGGGGGGAAGCAAATCCCCCTAAGGGGTCAGTGGAGAAGTCCAGGTGCTGCAAAACAGGCACTCAAACTTAAGAATGGTAAAATAAGTTTCTTTCTCTTTTCATAAGCTTTTTAAAAGAGATGTATTTGAGTTAAGGAGTGAGCTGGATCTTTTAAAAATCAGACACCTTGGTGAAATTATAGACTTGCTAAGATACATCAGTGAGTTTTGGCCTTGCGTGACAAGCACTGCAGAGCTGTGGGTAGTTACGTTCACTGGTTTCCATAGATGTTGGCTTGGTCCCAATGTGCACAATACATTTGATCGTATTTCCACTGCTAACTGGGTTGTTTGTGTTGCATTGTCTCATTTTTCTTTTTGAATCGTATATGATTAAGCAAATATTTTATCTCTAAAATGGATATTTAGCACACAATATATGGGTTTTCATTTCAAATCACCAATGCCTATCACTTATGAATTCATTCAATTGTGGATCATACAGAACGGTCACAGGGACTTTGCACAGGACAGGAAAAGCTTCCATTCTGAGTTTTTTTCAGGTTTTCTGCTGGTGGGGACTTCTGGCAGTTGTGTGCATTGTTTTTCAGGTTTCAGGACTTTCACAGGATCTTCCTAAACTATTTGATAGCAGGGTGAGGGTTTTTTTCCAGCCGTGTAAGTGACCGAGCCAATGGTATTAACAGCAATAGAGTTGAAAAGATGATTCTCTTAAGAATGAGCATTATGTTGCATCGCAGAGTGGGATGTCAGGTTAACCTGTTTCAGCTTGTAGCTTTGCCCTTGCATCTTGTCTCTGAATCAGTTCATTAGCACAAGGGTAGAATCACTGCAAGACAGAGGAGCAACTAGCATTATCTATCCAGCAGACCACTTGAGTATTTTGTTCACTAGAAAGTTGTGCTGGTTCTGGTAAAGCAGTTTAAAATGAGGCAGCCTTATTCTTTTCACAGTCCAGGCTCTGGGCAGTTGTCTCACCCACCAATCTTATTAACCTTCTTTTTGGGTAGCTCTTCGTGTAATGGCAATTGGCATCCAAATGTTAATTTCTCTTGCTGACTACTTCCATGACCACACAGTCCTTCTCTTCTTCTGAGCTGGGAGACATGCAGTTGTATATAAAGGAAGCACAAAAAGAGAAATTGGTAGGAGTGGTTTTAAACTGTGGAGCTATCCTGATCCAAACATACATCAAAGCACCCAGGCATCAAACCAGCCTGCTTCAGAGTTAGAGAGAACATTTCCACTTCAAACTACACAAGCTTAATATTTTTCAAGCAAATTTTTCTTTTGTCACATGAAAAATATATGTGAAAAAAAAAACACAAAAGAAAAAGAGGAACTGAGATACAGGCATGGGTTTGTTTTGTTGGAGTGCAGGGAGGATTGTGTCAGGCTCTCTGTGCTTGTGACTGCACACCTGCAGCACCCTCGCATTGCTGACCTACCCGTCTGCCTTCGTGCACAGTGAGCACGGTGTCCTGAAGCACTCAGTGCCCAGCTCTCGTGGAGCCTGGAAAGGACGCAAGTGTCCTGCCACTTGGTGATGAAGTTTGAAATGGGAACTGATTTTCTGGATCTCTTTTTACATAGCAGCTGCTGAAACAAACATTCCTAATGTTCTGTATGAAACAGTGCTTTGTGCATAGCGTGGTTCTCCCTCCTTTCCACCCCAAGAAGGGTTAAAAATATTGTTTTTGCTTTGACCTTGACTGAGCTGAAAATGAGAAGTCTCAGATAAAAATGATTTTTTTCAAAGTTACAGGGCTGTGCAGTATTACAAACAGAGCTCAGCTAATGCTTAATGCTGCTGTTTGGTGGCACTGAGTGTATCATCTCAGGCTGCATGGAAGTATAGAGGAACAAAATAATTTAAGAACATGGCAGACTGATTTGAGGAAAAAAAAAAAGGCAGGCAAAACTCTTGCAAATGTTATTTAGAAGGCCTTCCTTCCTTTCCCCAAATACGAAAATAAATGATGAAAGGAGGACAAAGATTATAACCTCTCAAACCCTTGCCTTTAGGTTTGGTTTTTCTCTCTGCCATGATGGTTGTGGCTTTTGCCTGACCCAGAGCTCAGGGAAGAAACTCAGATTAGTAACCACCATGAATGTGGGTGATTGCTGGGCTGCTTCAGCCCACCTCGCCTATCGGTGCTCCACGGCTCAGGGTGGCTGGGGCGGTCATCCGTGGGGCGAGCCGCTCCTGCCTGCCCCTTCCCACAAGCTCTTTGAAGCTCTGCATTTCCAGAGTTCTGGATGGGGGCATTTTTAGGAGACTTTTTGTGGTGATCAGATTAGGACTTGCTTGTGAAATCTCAAGGAAACAATATAGAGCAATGTTTTTCTTGTTAAGTGCATGTAAGCAGATGGCTTGTGTGTCTTGAGGTATTTAGGGATTTCTGTGTGCTAATGCTCAAAATGCCCACCACTTCTTTACCGAAGTGATCCCTTCTGATTATTCAGTTACCACGTTATTTAAGCAATCTAGGAACAGCAGTGGAAAGAATGGCTTGCTAAATCCTTAAAATGAAGCTGAACAAAAAAAATGAATGCATTCCAGCAATAATTGGTTTCTGTACACAGAGATAAGCTGCCAAAATAACAAGGCTGTGATTTGAAATGCTGGCTAGCCTCCTACAAGAAATTGTTGGTCTGACTCTTAACTGGAGTAAAAAAAAAAACGGAGTTGTGTAAGAGTAATGGTGCTGTGACAGCTTACATCAGCTAAGCATCTGACCCCTTCCCTTTCGGGGCTTACAGAAATATACTGGTGCAGATTTCTGGAAAGCACAGAACCTGTCATTTTGAAATAACTCTCTAAAACCTTTCCCAGGAAGACATGGTAATTTATGCAATCACCACAGTGGGACCTTGTTGATTTTCAAAACAGGCAAGGAAAAGTGCTAGCATGCTCCATTGCCTCTAAGTTGTGAGGCTATAGAACAAAGTTGGCTGAGAAATAGATTACTAGGGAAGCAAATCAGAAACGTAACAAGCTGTGCATGTGCCAATGTTCCTGTGTAATCAGAGGACGAGTCCTATGAGAAGAGGCTGAGGGAATTGGGGGTTTCTGGTCTGGCAGGAGAGAGCCTTGGGGAACCTAGCAGCAGCCTTCCGATAACTGCAAGGAGATCAGGAACACGAAGCCAGGCTCTCTTCTGAGCTGCAAAGATGGAGAAGGAATGATGCGAGCCATCAGATGGGGGAGAGGAGGCTTGGACTGGATGCAAGGATTAGACTTTGACCATGAGGGTAACCAAATGCTGGCCCTTGAAGCTTTGGTGGCTCTCAAGACTTGACTGCCCTCAGCAACCCGGCCAGACCTCAGCGCTCACCCTGCCTGGAGCACAAGCCTGGGGTCTTCCCGAAGTCCCCTGCAGCACAAAAGACTCCCTAATCCTCATGACCTTGGGAGGAAATGAAAAGATTTCTTCTGACTTCCATCAACCCTGGATCAAGCTGGCAGCATATTCTTCCATTTTCTGATGGAGGAATTTCTGGGGAAGTTCCCTGTATTCACTTAGATGTGGTGCAGGGCCAGGTGCTTGGCATAAGGGGTTAAAATATGAAATTGAACATAAGTGATAAATTCTTCAGTGTCCAAGGCTGCCTAAGAGTTTTCACATGCAAAATTCTTTATGGAATCAGTGCAAATATGACTTAATTCTGTGTGGGTTCAAGAGAACAGCACGACATGTCCCTAAGGCACAATTTCCTCATGGAGACAGCTCTGTTGGCTTCTGAACTGAAACAAGCTCAGCTCACTTGCTGATTCCAACGTTATTCTTAAAAAAAAAAAAAAAAAAAAAAAAAGGGCTTTAAAGACAGGCTATTATATTTTGATAATCATTTAGCTGGTCTTAGATCAGGAACTAAATTCCCAAGGATTCTCATTTGTGCAAATTATGCCCTGATGCTTTGATATGTACTTGCGCGTGACCTGGCATGATGCATGATCCGAATGTTTCATCTCTGCGTGCAGGCCTCCCTGCAATAACAGATGTCCAAAGAATAGGCTGGCACCACTCAGTAGGTTGTTAGAGACAGAAACATCCCAGGGTAATTTATATTATTTTAAAGAATGCACAATGTAATGCATAGGGTGGGAGAGAATAGCTTTTTTAATACAAAATCTCTGCATAGAACTGAGGTGAAAATAGTCAGCAATGTGTGGAACAGAAATAAAAAGAATTTGTTTTGCTCCCCTACTTGCATCTGCTGGCAGTAATTGAATATATCATTCCCAGGAGAAAAGAGAAGCAGCTCACCTGCTAGAATTCAGGCATTAATTGGTGTGAACATTAAGAGTCTCTTGAGAAAATCGTACGTACATTCAGAGTGTTGGTGTTTTGTGTTTTTTTTTTTTTCTTGGCAGAAACGAAGGAAGATTTGCAAATATATAGTGGCTAAAACAGTTGAAATCCTGAAGTCAAATTCTGTGACTCTCATTTTGCATTTGCTGTAGACAAAGTGCTGATTTATATTGAAGTATGTGTCCAGAAAGGCACAGAGATCTATGATTTATGCAGCTGATGCTTCTCCAGACTCACCCTCTCCTCTTCCTTCACTTACAAAAAGGGTGCTGAACAACGTAGGTTCACCATGCAGTCTCTTATGCCGTTTGAATGTTTCCACTTTAGAGTGAAACTTCCCAGTATTTTCATTCTCTGCCAACTAGTCCTAGAAATTTTTCTTCGGTCTGTTCTTTTGATGCAGCTTTTGCTAGCAGAAATCTTACAACCTTGCTTTACGGCAGGAGGAGTCCAATAAAACTGAAAACTTGGTGTTTTTTATGGGGTCAGGGCTTTGCATCTGAATGGTGAGCATTCAGTCTGGCTTAAAGACAGTAGTGCTCATCGCCTTGTATCACGCGTACAATATCTGCGCAGAGGAACTGGGCATTACATCTGCAAGTGGTACTTTAAGGTGTGGTGTACTGCTGACTGTGCTCTGATGTGCTTTTGGAGGCTGAGATAATTATGAAGAAACAGCAAAGATAAATGAAGCTGGAATTGTGTTCAGATGTTACATACATACCTTTGTTTACTGAAGTGTCTTATACACGGCTCTGCAAAGTGGTGCACTGTGAAAGTGGTTCTGAGCTGCCTTTTGTGTGGTGGGTGACCTGGTGTTGGGTTTTACAGCATAGTCACTGCTGCAAATGCCATCTTTAATTTGAATGCTCTGTGGTATGTTTCAAGGCTGCTAGGTACCCTGATTGCTCTGCTGTAACCTATTAATATTCTTTAATATCCAATATAGAAATCATAGAAACTACAGGAGCACAATAAAAAGGCCATTATGGAACTTGCAGATAGACTGCCCACCCTGAAAAATTGTTGTTGTGGATTGCAGCCATGCAGCTGTGATTATATTGATATAATGTAAAATAAATCTAATCCAGAATACTTGACTGCAGTTACTGTGGCAGGAATTTGTACTGAGGAATTTGTGGTTTACTTTGCAAAATTCTGTGGTTACTTTAGTCAGTTTTAATTTGGCTTATTTATTAGGGTATTATGTATGTAGTAGGGTAGTTTAGCCAAGTCTTCAAGAGAGCTTCAACCACACAGGCAGTGGCAGTTGCAGAAATACTTGTGTTCAGCTACATAATGAATTGATTCCCACCTTAATTTTTGAGGTGTAAAAACTAAAGGTATATACCATCCACTTATGATCATATCTATCAGGTGTATTTCAGGTTGTGAGCTTTTAAAGATAATAATTTTTATTGTTTTTCCTACAACAAAATACAGATAACTGTAATTTATTATCTAAATTATCATGATTTTGGAAACACCAGTTAACTCCCAATGTCTGATAAGAAAATGAAGCGTTAAGATGTGTGCTTGATTTATCTTGTTAAATGACCTTAGACGGGTACCGACCATTCTGGTACTGCCTTGTTTATTCCTCTCGCAGTCCTGTGTTGCTGTCTCTCAGGAACACAGAAATTCTTGCATGGCACGCAAGGATGCTGCCTGTTTGCCCTTTCTTATGGGGGACAAACATTAGAACATGCTCAACTGATTGCACAGGTTAGGAAACTAGGGAGGGTTTTTTATTTGCTGACTTTAAGTAGCAAAGCAGATAGTCAGGTGCCTGGGATAAGATGAGCTTGCAAACAGGGAGGTAATTTTTCCTCTCTTGGGACTGAGAAGCTCAGTCATGAGTGCTCATAATTGCTTGCTGCAGCTCTTTGTTCTGTGCTACTAGCAAAATAGCCTCGTAAATAGTGTCTTCAGATATTATCTGAGCCAACTTCCAAATAAACGACTTACGTGCCCTGGAAGGTGAAGATTTGTGGTGATTTTTTTCTGTACTAAACTGTGTCTGGAACTTTTAGCTTTCAAGACAGTAATTGCAAGAGCACTTCTGTGCTAGTTTTGTAGATAACATTTTAACAGCTAAATGAGCTGGTAACTCTTCTAGCGATGCAAGAAATGCACTGCTTTTGGTTTCTATGATAAAGTAGTTTTAAATTGGTTTCCCTCTATGCTTCTCCATGAAGTCATAGAAAGTTTTGCTTTTCAGTGTGCAAATATTATAATCTAATACAAATGTAAGCTAGGATTTACTCAGCTCTGTTTTAATCTGTAGAAGTTTGGATGCTGCTTAATTATGAATGGAAGTTTTTTTAGCTGAACTTAATTATGTTTCATGAAGTATCTGCATATAATAAGCTACAACTGAAAACATTTGTTTACTGCATAAAGACATAGAACTTCATATTTGAATTAAATTTAGGGCTGGCATGAAACAGTGCAACTAATTTGACACCCAACATCTGAAGTCTGGAACAATATTTTTACTACATGGTTTTACAACTTAATGTTTAGGATTTTTCTTGCAGCTGTGCTTCATCAGTTTTTAGCAGTGTAATCAATGAAGGAGATAAATTAAGTGCAGGAAAACGTAACATTGATTTTGTGATAGACTTTATTCTTCCAACAGATTATGTCTGCTTGTGAAAAGAGCAGGTCAAGAACTTTGTAGCAAAATTGATTTCATTGGAAGGTGCCAGTTAACAGAAACTGAAAGGTGTCACAGAAATCTGTCCAATCTGCAAAACTTGGCGTTTCGCCCTGGGGAGAGGCTCTGAGCTCTGGCTGAGAACCACGGAGGTTCAGCTGCTGGCTGCTGTGCAGTGACAGCTGAGAAAGGTAGGAGGATGCACTTAGTGCTGGATCCGTGGGGCATCCTTCGTATAGGAAATATCAAAACATTGCTTCCAGCATGATTTTTTTTATTTCCATTTAGTGGGAAATTAATGGTTTTGAACTGAATCAAAATGGAGCCTGGGGTTCCCCAGGGCTCCCTTCTCAGACCTGTCCCCTCTTCAGTGTTTTCATAAGCGATGAAAGACTTGAAGGTTTCATTGATACCAAATTGTGTGCAGCTGTTTACTCCGTAAAGGGTGATGAGGCCTTGCAGAGGTATCTGGACAAATCAGAGCTGGGCAATTGCCAACCACATGAAGTTTAACAAGAGCAAGTGCAAAGTCCTGCACCTGGGAAGGGGCAACCCTGGCTGCACGTACAGACTGGGGATGAGACGCAGGACAGCAGCCCTGCAAAGAGGGATCTGGGGGCTGTGGTTGATAACAACTTGATAGCATGCTGAATATGAGCCCGCAGTGTGCCCTGGCAGCCAGGAGGGTCAATCGTACCCTGGGGTGCATCAAGCACGGTGTTGCTAGCGGGTCAAGGTGTACTGGGGAGGTTGGAGCTGCCGAGTTACTTCCCTCTGTATGAGAGGTGGTGCTAACTACAGATGTTAAGACTGTTGTCAGCTGAGGGCTCCTGCTGTTTATTTACTGGTTTTAAAAATGGAAACCCTGAGGAAAAAAAAGGACTGCTTTCACCAGCTGTAGCACCATGTTCAGTAATAGGATTTTAAAGTCACATGTTAATGATGGGCACCATGTGTGCCACCGGCTGCTTCCTGTAGTGCCAGCTTCTCGCATGTGCTGTCAGCACAGATAAGCGAGGACGCAAGAGATTAAATCTCTTTGATGGAGTTGGGGGGCAGGAGTTTTTATGGAAGCAAGTCCATCTGAATGTGCTCTCATTCTTTCTGAAGTGAATTAGGGGTTATTTTCTGGTCCTCTTTGATCCTTTATAATGCTTAGTCAAATATTAAGTGGACTGTTAACAGGGGAATAGCATAACAAGAAGTTTAATCTTCTTTGTCAAATCATTTCTGTGGAGAGCTAAATATTTGTGCACCTTACGATTCCTGCATGTTTTATGTATTATCCCACACAGAAGTAGGGAGAAAAGCCAGTGTTAGACCCTAGATACAGAAGTCAGGTCTGTGAAGACACTTCCAGTTTGTACAGTCCTTTCAGCATTTCCCCCTCACACCTCATGGAACTGTATAGGCACAGTAACCACGAGGTGAAACACTGCAGAGTTGCTGCTCTAGCAAACAGCAGTGGTTGGGGAGCAAAGCCTAGCACCTCACAGAGACTCCCTGGTGATGTCTTACAGAGTTCATGTCTGAACCTAATCCAAATCCCAAAGAGATGAGCGAGCAGCCCACCTGAGAGAAACACAAGGAGCAGAGGCTGGGGTAGTGTCAGGTTTGACTGCTAACCCCTTGTGTGGGACAAAGGTGTTCTCATGGAGATGGCATTTGATGGAGGAACTGGCACATTGGGGGTGATCTTTGAAAAACAGGGAGGAAGAAAATACGGCTGTGCACCTCTTTCTCAATCTGTGCAGCTTGAAGTGAAATTGGAGCAAGTTCCATGGGGCCAATATGTTCTGCAACACTTCAATGGTTTTGTAAAAATCCTCTTTAAAAAAAAAAAAAAAAAGTTGAGAAACAAGAACACAGATGACAGGTAAGTTAATCAGGGGAAAACAGAGCTGTGCATGTGTAGCTGTACTGGGTCTGGCACAGTAGCTCACAAAATAATGCTTATGGAGTCTCACTGTGCATTCTGAAGGACCAAGTTTGTGCATTAACTACGCAGCTCCACTTATCATTGCAAGGCAGTTTTCAGAGCTGAGATCAGTTGGCTTCACCTGTTTGAGTGCTAGAGCTGCTGCTTATTCCACACCAATAAACTTGCCTTCAGCCTGAATGTTCAGAGCACTGTAAATGTGCATGTCTTCAAAGTGTAAATCTGAAGCATAGACAATCTTTTCCCTCTTTCTCTTCTATTTTCACTGGAATGAAAACATGAGAATGAGAAAAGCAGAAAAACTCAAAGGAGAAAAACTAACCCGTACTTATGAACAGATAAACCAACAAAAAAGGAATCAGCATTATGGTTTAGTTTATTCAAAATGTTATGCTGGAGTTGTTGGGTTTTTCAAAGGGGAATTCTTGTTTTTATGTATTTCTCCAGGATATAGTCTCTGGAGAAGAAGACAGAGCTGGTGCTGGGGATAGTTTGGAGGGAGAGAGGATGCAGAAAGCTAGAAAACAGACTGAATCATATGCTCAGGTTATCAATGAAGGCGGAATAGAGGACAGCTTTTCAAGGCAGGGTAGTGAAATGAATGCAATTTGTCACTTAGAGTAGCTATTAGGTGCTAAAGCAGTAACCAGAAGTAGGTAGGACAGATACTGTTTGGGGGTTATTCTCTCCTCACCCCTCCACATGCACCTCTGCTTTCAGCATCACAAAACAATTCTCAACAGGAGATGCACAGAAAAGTACAAGTCATCTGGCAGCCCCTTTTCCCACCGTTATCTGGTCTCTGTGGGAGATGCTGCGTTGATTAAAGTGCCAAATGGCTCCTGTTCACATTACAATGAAATGTGACCACTGCTCACCGTGAATGGGACATTTTTGTCACCTCTTCCCTCTCTTCTCTAATAGCAATATCTATCTGCTGTATGCTAGGTAATGTGAATGTCTATTCATATTTCAGCTACAGTGAGATGACTTGTGCTTGACAGATCTCATTATGTCATAGATCATCCAGTCTAAAATTTACGTAGGCTTGGATTAAAAGCCATTATGCAGGAGTCTTCCACTCCATGTGGTTTCAGGTAGGCAAAACCCTCCTTATGTCTTCTTTTAAATAGAATCTAATGCAAAAATTGCAGAAATGTAACAAAATCCATTCAACACAATTGTGGCTGTCAAAAGACAGCAACTGAAACTCACAACCTGGACTTTTACAAAGCAGATGAGTCACAGCTGGCCTGAAAATTGTCTCACTGTTTTTAGGCCTTTAAAGCAAAAATTCTTTCTCCTTATGAAACTTCATTATCCTTGAAGTGATACTGTACTGTTTTTAAAGTCTGCATTAGTGTCTGAATGCTGGCACAGGCATTGACAGAATGGGTATGCACCTAATGGAAATCTCTGACAGATTCATACAGTAACGTTCCTTCTCAATTGCCACCTCGTGAGGTTGTTGAGCTCCTGTGTGAAGAGACGTGGTGCCGGAGGCCTGCCAAGTACTCCGGGCAGTCTCCAGAGGGTGCCTTGGAACAGCAAAGGCAATCTGTGCCCAGCGAGCAATCTCTGCCTATGTTTGTCCTTGCAAAATTGAAACATATGGTAAACAATGGGTGCCTAATTAGAGCTGCTCAGGGAAACTTTCATTATGTGACCTAGGTATCTGAGTGTGATAATCCAACAAAAAGCTATTCTCTGTCACCTGCTGCTACTTCTAACATCACCCAGCTGAAATAACCTTGAGATGAGAAGCTAATCCACACCCAGTTTGAAACACTCTTTCAAACTGGATTATATCCCCTCACGCTATTATGATTTGCTTCATCATAGAGGTGGTTATTTTCATTTAAAAGGTTTTCTGCTAGGTCTGCTTGTCACCAAGGAAAGTTTGCTATTTGTTCAAAATCAGACTTTTCACTTGCATTGTGTGCTTTCCTGAAAGAGCTGGAAACTCCTTATGGGAGGAAAACCTAACTCCACGACTGGCTGCCAGCTAGCCTTTGAATTAGCAACCAATGTTGCCAATGCAGTTTATTGCCAACCCTCTTGAAAACTAAAGTTTCAGGGACTACGTATGTGTTCTGCAAAATTAAGCTTATCCTAAATATGTAATCAGCAACCTAATTCTATGTGTTACGATATGACCGTGCTGGGTGGACTTCCATTAACTGCTCTCACCACACCATGGCACACGCTTGCCAACATCTCTGCAGCCACCACTGTGGCTGTCGTGGTTCTGCTCGAGTGGGCAGCCGAGCTCCACCACAGCCGCTCTCTCACTCCCCCTCCTCAAAGAGGAATGGGGAGAAAATATGTGAAAGGGGCTCAAGGATTGAGATAAGGACGAGAAAATCACGCAATAATTAGTGTAACGGGCAAACCAGACTCAGCATAAGAAGACAGATAGTAAGATTTATTGCTCATTACTAACAAGCTAGAGAAGTGAGAAACAAAGGAAAGAAACCAAAAGCACCTCCCCCCCATCCACCCTCTTCCACCTCCTCTCCCCGAGCGGCGCAGGGGAACGGGGAAATGGGGGTTATGGTCAGTCTACAGCACTTCTTCTCTGCCGCTCCTTCTCGGTCACTCTCGTCCCCTGTGCTGTGGGGTCCCACCCACGGGATGCAGTCCTTGACGAACTGATCCGGCGTGGGCTTCCCACAGGCAGCAGCTCTTCCAGAACTGCTCCAGATATGGGTCCGTACCACGGGGTCCATCCCTCAGGAGAAAACTGCTCCAACCTGGCTCCCCCACGGGCAGCAGCTCCTGCCAGGTCACCTGCTCCTGCGTGGGCTCCTCTCCACGGGCTACAGGTCCGGCCCGGAATCTGCTCCGGCAGGGGTCTTCCACAGGCGGCAGCCTCCATCGGTGCAGGGCCACCTGCTCCACCGTGGTCTCCTCCACGGGCTGCAGCGTGGAACCCTGCTCCACCGTGGTACTCCATGGGCTGCAGGGGGACATCCTGCTTCACCATGGTCCTCACCACAGGCCGCAGGGGACTTCTGCTCCGGCGCCTGGAGCACCTCTCCCCCTCCTTCTACACTGACCTTGGCACCTGCAAGGCTGTTTCTCACTCCCTTGACTCTCCCGGCTGCTGTGTGGCGCAGCGTTTTTTTTCCCTGTCTTAAATATGCTCTCACAGAGGCGCAAAACAACATCGCTTATTGGCTCAGATCTGGAAAACAACGAGGCCCTTCCCAAACATGGGGCAGCTTCTAGATCTTTCTCACAGAAACCACCCCTACTACTAGGGGTGGTTTCTACTGGCCCCCTGCTACCAAACCTTGCCACGTAAACCCACTACAGTGGCCAAGCTTTTCTTGACCTCAGCTGTGTCCAAGTGTCTGGATGTGATGGTATTTCTGGAACTGATGTCTAATTCTAAGGTCTTCACTGCCTTTGCTTAAATGATAAGCAAATGAAATGACACAAGATTACAGAAGCACACAAAGAACTTGTGCTGCTGATAGTTAATTGTTCTCCAGTTACTGCCATATTGCAGTCAGCTTTATTTTTGCTGGAGTACTCATGTATTTCTCTTTCTAGCGAACCAGTAGAACTGCTTAATTATTCCATCATTGTACAGATAGCAAAGGGATGAAGCTAGGCAGATACCTTGTAGATTTGGAAATCTGTGCACTAATGAGATTTTCTGCATGACCAATTTTGGAGAAGTTCTTTTTCTGTACTCAGTTTTACAAGTTAGGCAAAGCCTTCTCTTGATGTTTCACCAGAGAATTGATGTAAAAACTCAGTTCAAAAGATTTCCAATGAAAGTTTGTAAACATATAGAAATGTAAGCACTTGTCAAAGCCATGCCTTCCAGCCCATGATGTACAGCACACAAATATTAAAAGCTAGAGCTGTTGTTTCCTGCGGGGTGGGGGGGGGGGGGTAGGGGGGATGCTGTGGGAAGGTGGGACCCCTGGCTGCCTGCTGCTGGAGAGGCCAGGGTGATGCTGAAGCCAGCGCTGACCTACATGTGGTAACAGCCTGCCCTCAGTTTCTGATGTCTGAACAGACCTTTGGAACCAAAAATTGTAAGGCATCTTCAACAAATACATTGAAATAATGGGGGAAGGGTCTTTCCAGTGCTGCTTCATTTTTGGCTCCAATTTCCTTGGGGTCTTTTCATTAGCAGAATTAACTGGTAAATGGTGTGAGAGTTGGCCAGAAAAGGGGTGGGAGAGGAAGCATCTCTGCACAAGGCACGTGGGCGGCACTCTGCCTGCTCAGGGCATGCTCCCATTAAGCACGTGTAGTGCTGCATCCTGGTGTGCCTCTTCACCAGGGCTGGTGAAGCAAACACAGCCCATGGCTCCTGTCGGCAGAGAACAATTTTAGACTCATCCGTTGAAGCAGCAAGAGATTTCTTGCAACTTTGTAGGGCAGCAAGAATAACTTCAGGTTTTGTTCTTCTTTCATTTTCTTTGCCCATTGTTGGCTTTATACTTTGTTCAAACTTTAGTTATTTTTTCCTAACCCAGCATCTAGATTGCTCTTCTGTGATCTTCTGTTTCATACTCTTCTGAATGTTTATTCTAGCTATCACCTCTTTTTAGTATTGTATTCTTTTTACAGAATGATTGGGTTCCACATTTTGTCTGAAGTTCTGTATGTCATTTTCAGTAATTTCCTCATTTTTTCCAATACCTTTACCTGAGATTTCCAATAGCTCCTCATGGTGTTTCATTTTTCCAGACTTGATTCACTGTCTCCTTTGCCTAATTATTCCATAATGGGATTGCAACATTCATAGGGGGATCAGGGTGGGAGCAATTTCTGTTATTTCTTTATGGTATACTTGTTCTTTGGAGAAAACAGACTTCCATCTCCAGCTCCATCAGATTTTATAAACACTGTGTTAATGAGTGAGAAAAGAAATTGTGTTTGTGCCAACAGTGGGAACAAAATGCTTAATTTTTCCATTAGTCTATCAGGTTAGCTCATGTAAACAACATGATTAAATTTGTCTGCATGCATCATGCTATATAAATAATAATGATAATTAAAAAACCATGCAAAGCCCAAAGATAACAAGATTATGCTAGAGGAGGGCTAGGAGGGGGAAGGAAATATTGAAACAGACTGAATTAATCGGTAAAAGTGACAGCCTGGACATCGGTGACTGGTAGTGCCGCTTTGGGACTGGAAAATGAATGTAGACCAAAAGCAAGTTTCTCCCCAGCATTGGTCTCTGCACTGCTCTCTGTGAAATATCATAGAAAAGAGTAAAAGCTTGAACAAAGGTTTGAATGTTTAAGTGATGTCTAATCCATGTAGTTAGTGTGCTTCTAGGTCAAAATCAAAATATAGGTTAATGGCTTGCAGTTTATCTGTATGGAAGTAATAGCTTGATATAGACTGGAACAGTGAAGATGACAGTAACATGTATATGGGTAAATGTCAGTATTTAACTGGTATTCCTCCCTTGTTTCCTTAAGTTACTTGTACTGGCATGGCCTGAGCTTCTGCTGGGAAGTGTGAACTTGCAAACAAACAGAATCAGAAACAGCGCTCGGCATTGCTGCGGGTTAGTTGATAGCTTATTGCCTTTGTCTGAAATGCAGACCCTGAAGAGGCTGGTGGTGTGGTGTCTCTAACAGCTAAAAAGCCATCACGGAATGTTAGACATTTCTATCTGAAATGAAATTCTAGTACAAAGTCCTTGTTCAAAATATTTCTGATACCAGTTCTAGCCTCGTGCCTGCTTGGCACGTCATGGGCTTTTTGGGAATACAAACAATAGCGAATGGAAGATGGGTACTGACCTTCATCTTGCCCAAGGCTGCCAGCTCTGAAGCATCATCTGGGTGAGATGCTCAGGCTTTTTCATAGTGTATGGCTGTACTCTTCAGGCAATACCCACCTAACAGGGAACATGCTGGCAAGTTACCCTCACCAGTGTCATGGAGGTGTCAGTAAAGCGCATTCCTCCTTCATACAACTCTGTACAATAAATGAGGATGAATATTTATGGGAGAAGGAAGTCTGGAATGTGAGCCTGACTCATCAGATGAATTATCTTTCCCCTTATAGATTGGGTTTACTCTGTAATGTTTGAAGAAACTTCACTTGCAAAACATTCACGGAAGGTGAATGCTGAAGCTGCATTTACCACAATTTCTAGTTACTGACTCTGAGATTTACACACTGAGGAAAAGCACACCATGGAATTGCTTGCACTGATTTTCAATTAGGGAAGACAAATCTTGCCTTGTGAGTGATTAGAAAAAGAGAAAATAAGCAACACAATGAATTTTGAGTACGTTTGATCAGGGCAGTAAAGTAGGTATGAGTTGCTTGTAGATTAGCTGACAAGGAATTGATTGGAATTTGTCACCTGTTGTAAGTTAGGGCGTTGTTCCCTGAGCCTCTGTTCAGTGGAAGATGCAGCAGATCCAGGGCTGCTCATCCTGAAATTCAGGGAGCCCTCATTTGGGGAAGCAGTTTCAAAGAAGTAGAAGACTAAACAAGCAGGCTTAAATTTCCACACGATTACGTGCTTTTCTGAGCTAGTGCCTCTAGAGCTAGCTTTTAGGCAAAATAAGTGGTAACTTAATTTCATGTCTTGAACCTTCAAATGAGATCGCAGAAGGCAGTCTGTGGTTATGAGACTCCTGCATGGACCGAAGATCTGGGCTGCTGCTGAGGACTTTCCATGAGATGCCCCATATAAAGCCTGAGTATCTCGGATAATGTCAGTGATGACTTTACTCACCTGGAGTGGCTCCTTGATTTCTGCCGAACCATGCCCTGCATGCCCTGTGCCTTTTCTGCAGGATTGCCCATCAGAAGCTCCCTGCCTGGCTGGTGACGTGCTTAATGCACAGGGTCACCGTGTCAGCTGCTGAGGGTCCGGAGCCAGTGCCACTCCTGACAGCTGCTTGCAGTGCCATCACCTCAGCCCAAGCCGTGTTCTGGGGATGCTGCCTGAGCCCTGCAGGACAAGCCCCATGCCTTCTGCCCCCCAGCACTGCTCGTGCACCAGCCTGGAGCCGGGAGAGCAGCAGCAGCTCTGGGAGCCTGAATGGGGGGCTCCTGGCCACCACACGGAGCGGTCCCTGGGCACTGGTAGTGCTGCCAAACGTGTGCACAAATTGGAAATAAATTGGAAATTCACAGAATGAAATAATTCACAGGCTACAGTAAATTACAGAGAAGGGGCAGTGCTTTGGCACACACAGGCGAGCAGCTGGTGGATGAGTTCAGCAGAACGGCCTCAATTTCAGATTTTAAGATAAAGCTGCTGGCTGGCATGGAGCTTGGAGGTGGGCTTTTTCACCTCTGCTCCGTTTGCTGATGTCTCCAGCATGCAGAAATAATCATGGGCTCCAAGCTCATCTGAAAGAAACAGCATTAAGTAAAAAGGAAAAAGAGGAGTGTATGAAATTATGGAAATGCACCATTGAAGCATTATGGAAATTGGTGGATATTTGCAATACTATCATTTACTTAATGTCGTGTTGTTCTGATAATAGCTGTATTTCCATTACAGAAAAACAAAAAAGAAGCATAACTTCATGCCGCTTTATCCTTATCTGTTCCCATGAGACCACCTAGATTGTCAGGAAGCTTAATATGCAAATCTAAATGTATATGATTTAGGGGCACAACGGACCACAAGAAATCCATGAGAGCCATTTGAACCGCAGTGACACCATCTGTGATTGCTCAGTGCTTTTGCCTGTGGAATAGGAATAAGGCTGTCCCCAGACTGCAGAACATTACCTGGTCTGCATCAAGGGGAGCTACAATTTTAAACATTTACCATGCACCTACCTTGCAGTGGCACTCATGTTTGCTCCTTGAGTATTGGCAAGGTGAGCAGGAAGGGAAGGATTTTCCTGGGGGTGTGCAGTGCCGGCAGAGACCCCAGCTCCTGACTCACGGTGCTCGTCTTCCCCACTTCATGCTACATGGCATCCTCTCTCCCATAATCACACAGAGTAAATCTGTCTCTCCAAAGGCTTGTCTGGCCGTTCCCCCAGTTTTAAGCTAATGTAACTGAAATGTGAAGGAGGGGAAGACCACAAGTGGGCTTGCTGAGTGTCTTGCTGTCTGACGATTTCTGATTTTGTGCACTTTGAGTCATAGGTTGGTAGGTAGCTTGGCAAATCTCCACAACACACTCATGTGTACCATAAAATTTTGAATTATCTCATTTAGAAGAGGTTCATTAGGAAGATTAATGCGGTGTTATTTTTCTCTCACTCAATGTCCTAGTACAGAGGGGGCACAAGGAATTTTCCCAGCTGTGCACAGCAGTAATTGGCCCTCTCCAGGGTCCCAGCATCACTGCATTGTGATCAGTTAAACTGCTCAGTCTTTGGAAGTGTTATTTGTCAGCTTAATTAACCTTAAAGGAAGCACTTGCTTCAAAATAGGACAACAGTTTTGTTTTTCCCCAAGAAAGAAATAAAGATATTAGTTAAAGTTACCACTGGTAAAGGAGCTCTTAAGGTGGGTTTTAAATGAACCTCTGTGGAGCACAAAATATCCTCTGTGCATCCTGCCCCTCGGGTTCCCTGCTCATTTGTACCCCCCTCTCCTGGGACCTGCCAGCTTCGCCAGGGTCAGATTAGTGTAATTATAAGGTTCTGCAGCATGTTAAATACTGCTACGTGGCACGGGAAGTCCGATGTCTTCATCAAGAAGATGGGGCAGGCTATGAAATAGCTGAATGAGGGCTAGACAGCAGGGCTAAGACATTTGTTTCTTTGGCTGATAGCAGAAGCATTTCAAAATGCCTTAGTGTACTGCTCTGTCAGGGTAAAAAGGTCAGAACAAACCTTAAAATAAAATAAAAAGCCACAATCATTACCATGATGGCAGATTCATCTACAGTTGCCACAGACTGATATGACTACAAAAATCACTTCAAGCCAAGCTAAAAATAGCCAGTGAGGTTTTAGATAGTTTCCACAAATGTTAAATCTGTGGAAGAGCTAGAAACTGATGAGCATGGGCAACCAGGAGATGGAGGTCTCCCTTACGGTGAGGGCTCTTCATGCACGCAAACGCAGATTTCCCTCTCTAGGCAGGGTTGACAAAAGCTTTGGGCCACTTGTTTGACTTTACTGTTGGGAGGAAGAAAAAGTAGTGACAAGAATGATAGCAAGAGGGGATGTGAGCTGGGATTTCCTCTAAAAGGCAACCATTCTGTATAGTTTTGTCTGTTTGCAAAAGTCATTTAAATCAAAAAAAAAAAAAAAAAAAGGCGTTTTTTAACGTATGTTAGAGGGAGAAAGGGGTAACTGCACACTGGCTTAGCAAGGATGTCTTCCAAATGTGAATGGTCAGCAGGAGGAAGGCAGCTGCCTGAGGATCTGTGCCCTGCTCGCGAGGGAGGACTGCTCGCTCTGATCCGGGGAGGGACGGGCTGGGGGCAGGAGCGTGGTCCTGCAGCCAGGGCTGTGAGCATGGGCCAGGATTTGGGAACAGCATAGAACAGAAAAACCCCAACAACCCGAGAGTGATGGGTCTGTGGTTCCACTAAAAGGTCTGCTGCCTGCTTACGGGTGTCTGCAGCTGAGCCCCGGTGTCTGGCAGCAGTGACAGGGTCCGGAGACCTCCTGCTCTACCTGTAGGTGGCTACGGAGGACGGATTAATTGCAATCTCAGGCTGTTCTCGTTATCGCTATGCTATTAATTACGTTAATGATGCATTCATTTAGATTGAAAATATGATACTAGTAAAGTTTAATTAAAAAAATCAATAACTCATTAGCACGTTATTGCTACACCTATATGCGTCACCAGATTAATCTCCTGTGCTGGAGAAGTGATCACACTTCAGTTCTGCGTCGATACGTCTTTGTGCTGGCACTGATTTGTTGGTAGGATAATTGCAAGAGGGGAGTTATTTAGTCACCGCTTTTCTTTAGACAGCAGGCTCCAGACCGAGGGTCAGATCAATTCCTCTCTTTGGTCTAGGCAGAGCTGATGGTAGCCCCAGGTAATATTTATCTTTTCTATTTTTATTCATAGAGAAAATACAGCATTGGTGTTTGCATGGCTAGTTGGAGTTTTGTCTTCTCACAGCACGTGGGAAGGAATAAGACACCGAACTGTTAATTAGTGGCCACAGCTCTGGCACAGAGCCTGGAGCATTCCAGGTAGAGCCGCCTGCCTTGGTGCTGGGGCTGGGCGGCACGGCCAGCTGCTGGCCCCTGCTCCCCCCACAGCCTTGTGCCCTGCCTGGCGGTGCTCTGGTGGCGTGGCTGGGGGCTTAATGCCACTGGGGTTTACGTATGGGGGTGTACGTGCACACGTATATGCACACAGTGTTTTGTATTTCTTAGTGGGACAGATGGGAGAAGGAGCAGCAGCGAACCACTGGAAAGTATCCAAATGTTTAAATGAGAAGTGATCTGAAGAAAGAACATTTCTGAAAATGTCTTTGCTCCTTAGCGGATAAAATACGCTCGTTACTGTTGTGTTCGCATGCATCAGCTCGTATAGTCTTTAATTAAATTATCCCTGACTGATGTAGTGTCATAGTTTCTCAGACAGCAGCTGAAGCTCGTGCTGCAGCACAGAAATCTCGACAGGTGATGGAGGCCGTGGCTGTGCCCAGCACACCGGTAGGTCAGTCCCTGCCTGACCAGCAGCACTGGACACAGGTGTTTCACTGCCATAGCAGAAAACTGGTTTTTGGATGCTGCAAAGAGCACGCTGCGTGGCATCGCTGACCTGCACCATCTCCAACCTAGGCCCATGCCGCAGCTTCCTGGGCTGAGGGGCTGCCCTGGGAGGCTCCAAGGAGGCAGCAGGCTCCTTTTGGGGCTGGGAGTTCTTCCCCTTCAGGGACTGCAGTATGGGCTGCAATCTCTTGGCAAACACTGTGATGATTTATTTTTGAGTTTTCCTTTAGCTACAGTGCAGAGTAGCCAGCTGGTGCTGGGGGGGCTGGTATCACTGCATCTTCTGGAGAGAGCTGGGACCTTCCCTGTCCATCGCTGCTGGCTGCCAGGAGGTCAGAAAGCATTTGGCTGAAATTGTGGCTGATGTTATCTTAACTCATATGTCATGTTTCTTTTTTCCTTACTGATATCTGAGGGTGTTTGCGCGTTAGTGCATGCTGCTGCTGGGTGTGCCCTATTGCCAGGCTGCAACTCGCACAGCAAGTTTCTGAAGCTGTAACAGCGCTAACAATGCCAACAGTGACTCGTTATTAATAACTCTGCTTAGCCAACATGCATTGCTTTTCATTTTCCTTGTGCTGTACGTACATTAACAAATAAATCTCCACAATATCCCAGTGAGAGTGGTAAGTGCTGTTATTTTTGTTTCATGGACAGCAAAATGAGATACAGAGAGGTTAATAGCAAGTCTAATTGGACAATAATTACCCACTTACCACACTGGAAATTAAGAAATAATCCTCCCATTGTCACTACATCAGCAGAACAAGGAGAAAGAAGTACTCACATACTTCTTATGCCACTGTTTAGCCAAACAGTTCACATGCAGAGGGAACGCAAGAGTAGACAAATTGTTCTTTTTTGTTTAACATTTATTTTCCAACACTGGGTAACTTCAGGGTAGAAGACAATTATACAGTTTCCCCTGAAATATATTAGGAGATTTAAGTAAAAGTCAAGCCCTATTTGTAAAATGTATATTTTGGAAAAGAAATGGAAGAAACATGATTTAATTACTGCTGTGGACCATCGTTACTCCATTTTTTTTATTTTTTTTTGGAAGAGGGGAAAAAGTGCAGCAAAAACTTCTGACGTGGGGAAGGCAAGGGAAGGAAGGCAAGCCCAGCTGCTCCTGTGACCGTGCGATAGGTGTGCTAGGTGCTGCGTCCTTGCAGGGGCTGTCCTCCTCCTTGGGTGTGCAGCAGGGGTGTCACACTGATGGTGGCATCGTGTTGTCACCCTAAGGCCTCAGGCAGGCAGCAGTAACAGCCACAGCCAGTGCAGGATGTGAGCATCACGGTGAGGATCACCCAAACTGCCCCAGGGAAGGGGCTGCTGGGCTGGGCATTGCTGCAGCATCTCACCGCAGTGCACCCTTAGCACCCACGGCAGAGCTCTGCTGGGGCTGCCATAGGGACCAGGAGATGAATGCAGCCCCAGACACCACCCCTCTGCTGTGTTTATTTATCCCCCAGATAAACTGAGGGGGGGAAAAGACTTCTGCATTAATGAAATTGATTTTCCTATTTGTTAATGTCAGAACTTAGAGATTTCCTTTCATATCAAATTTCTTCACACATCACTACCAAGGAATAGACCCACGGCTTCCTGAAAAGACAGGAAAGAATTCCCTGATGTCAGTGCTAGCATTTGAGGGGGTGGAATTAAAAAAAAAAAAAATAATAATAATTTTAAAAAGAGATTGAGTGAAGCTTGCCCTGACTCCAGGAGCAGCCTTGTCTTCACAACTGGTCATGTTGCTTTAGCTTTCTGCCCTGCAGGAACTGGGGCGAGGGGCTGAAGGTTGGCTGCGGGGCCGAGGGCTGGCAGTTTGCCTTTCTACCATGCACGGGGGCTCTGCAAGAGACTGACCGGGCTTTGGGGAGGTGGTTTTGGTCTTGCCTCAGTGCAGAGCCACTCTGCTTATAAAAGTCGTGTTCTGGCAGCAGGCAGAGCGTCCGACCCAGTGCATCTCCCTTTGCATCTCTGACTGTCGGGAAAATGGTGTGATCTGTAACTGATCTTTATCTTCCCTCGTTTAAAGGAAAGACACTAACGCCGCTGTTATAGCCTTCACGTAAGCCTACAGCTGACACTTTGTGCATTTTAGTTGCATCAAGACACAAAATAACTGCTCAGAGTCAAAAGGCCCTGAGTTAGGGCTCAGCAAGTAATTGCCAGGTGATAAACTCTTGGTTCTGTGCGCTGGTGGAATTATAAATTTCCAAGGTTTTGTTTGCACAGAGTATTTCCAGTAGAAGTAATCTTTAAGATTTTCGTAGCACTGAACTTTATCAATAGGCCAGTGAGATAATACTTCAAGTTGTGTGTGAGCGGCTCAGGCTGTTGTTTTGGTTTTGTACTTGTTATTAGTCCATTGCGAGAAGTCATAAATCAAGATTTTCTCCAAAAAGCCCTGCACTGACCTCTGATGTAATATCCTGGGTACTGGGGAGGTCAGGTCAGCACCAGGGCGAGGGCTGCAGGTCCACTTTTTGCAGCACTGCCCAGTTTAGAAATCCCTTTCAGTGCTGATATCCACGTGGGCCTTGGCACGTATCCTCACATGTGCCCTGTAAGGAGGACGCACCATGCTCTGCCCAGCTGCCAGGTGTGCCCCGCTTATCTCTGCCCCCCTGCGGGTGCTCACAGCAGCCTGCTGCACGCCAACGGCGCCGTGCGGTGCCCTGTGGAAATCCCAGGGAATGTGCTGCTCCCAAGGAAGGTTTTCTTGTCTGTGATTTATTGTGCTCTACACAGTTTGAGCTGAAGAAGCAGCTACATCTCAGTAGTTTCAGTGGGTATAAAAATAATAAATGCTCAATGAAAATATACGATAGACACGTTTTGGAAATGGATTAGCTGACGGCCCAAGACCTGATCCACAGCAGTGTTGCTAAGGTTGTACTTTATTAGGCACTTCCTCATTGTGGACAGTTAGGGCATTCATTCTAAATGCTGACTTGTTTCTTAAAGCACCTGTCTGTTTCATAATTGCTTTCTGCTTTATATGCAGAAATTTCACCGCGATTCCATATTAAATTGATTCACAGTCCGTTTACTGCACGCTGCCATATGTCTGTGTGCGTATGCAATAGATGTGAGTCTGCCAGTTAAACGCTGATGTTTAACCAATAACTAGAAAGCTATACATAACATCGTTCATTATCTGAGATCTGAACAACGAGATTGAACGTAACTTGAACTTAATTGTTCTATTCATTCTGACCATTCACAATGAAAAAAGTTGGACAAATCGTAATAGTTTGGACAATTGTATCTACACAAATATAAAAGCATACCTATCCTATGGCTAATTTCCAGTGGTAACACTATGTTAATTCATTTTTTCTTAATGTTTAACCTTTCCTCTACAAAGTAAGTAAGGCTATTATACTAATGACAGTCACTATATTAATTTAGTGTTTTGAATATTAGTTCCCTAGTGACCTGATTCAAAACGAATTTTTCTTCCAAATCAGCATTCCTAAAGGTGTTTCGATGGACAATGGAACTCAACTTTTGGTGTTACAAATGAAAACAAACAGTAAGAGATATTGGAAGAAATGTTATATTACATTCTGGTTTCATGTGATGAACTGTAACGGTTGCATACGAGTAGAAATAAATGTCTGCCTGTGCAATTTAGCTACAATTCTCATACCATTTCTACAAAAAAAAAAAAAAAGTAGGATTTGGGTTCTACAGCCACTAAAGCACCAAGATAATTTTATTTAAGTAGCTAGTCCTCCTTGCGTAGGTGTTTCAGGATCACTACTACATAGTTTAATGCGGAATGAAATTTCTTATATGCAATGGCATTTTCCTGATTTTATCAAAAATCTATATTGTACAATGTAAAATTATCATCTTTATCCTGAGGTGAATTGTGTAGCACTAATGTAGTTTTTGATTAAATTATTTAATGATCAATAAATCTACAAAAACCTGTTATTTGCAGTTATTCTATAAAATTGCTCAGTAGGTATACAAACTGTGAGCTCAGACAGGAGATCAGCCTTTTGATGCATCATATTTTGATGGGAATGCTCCTCCAGATAAAAAATGATGGCAAAAATAGATTTTCTGTCATGGGTGGTTTCATTCTTTTTTTTTTTAATGCACTCCAAAGATTTCCATAAGGCATCATCTGCTCTTTAAATGCATATTACAGAACATCAATGAAGCTCCCTGAAAGTCAATATCTTTTGTCGATGAATAAAATATTAAAACTAATGATCTGACCTGTTTTGTATTTAGCTATTGATTCTGCCTCTCTCTCTGGCTTTGTTTTCCTGCCTTCCCCCAAGTTAGGGATTTGGTTCTGTTCCCTTGCAGGGAAGCTGCAGCCGCGTTGCTCATGCTCTGGGGTCCTGTGCCCACCGCTGGGGGCCGGGGCTGGTCTGGGTGGGGGCACCGGGGGCTCTGCCCTGGCAGGCAGCTGCTGCACCCCCCCCTTGCTGCAATCAGGAGGCAAATCGGCTTCAGGGAGGTGGTTGTTCCCATCCTGATGAGTGAATTAAATTACTCTTAAGTTGGCTTATGTGAATCGATCTGTGCAGCGTGGTGCTGGAAAGGCAGGGGCATCCACTTATTTTATTTACAGTGATGCTGCCTGCAGTGGGAAAAGGGTACTTTTATTGTATAGATTTTAATTAAGACTGAAAATAGCCTCTCAATTTTATAGCTAAAATTGGATGGAAAATTCATTTCTGCATGAGTCTGAGCTGCCTGTTTCAGTAATTTGGTTGATTAGAAGTTGAATTGGAGATTGAGGACACCAGTTTACACAAACAGTATTTTAAGTATTTTAATGGCACTAAATAAGTGCCATTGTGAGTAAATTGTGGTAAGTGGCTACAGGGGAGTGAAAGGACGAGAAATGGTGTTGTACCTTCAGTCCTGCTTTCTGAAGGCTGAGCTGTGCATTTCAGCACTAAATGGCAGAACCTGGGGCGCCGTGTGAAATGTTCCTGAATTGCAATCAGTGCTGCTCGGGGTCCCTCCTCCCTCTGGGAACACACTGCTACCCCCAGTTGTGCTCGGTGCTGGAGGAGGCGGTCAGCAGAGAAGGGGGGCAAGGGAAACCCACAGGTGGCACAGGATGCTTGGAAGAACACCTCAACGGTCTGGGAAGCACAGGTCCTGCCCTCGGTCACTGCTGCCACCCTGGGGCATGAGGGACACCCCTGCCCTCTGCTCACGGAGGTGTGCTCTGTGTCCCAGATGGTGTTTAAGCTGTGCAGTTGTGTGGGTCCTGCAGAACAAAGTGATCTTGCAGGTTTCATTTCATCTGCTTGTGTGAAAAACAAAAACAAAACCACAGCATTTACCGCATAGTTTTTGTGTTTCAGTTCTAGAATTTAAAATTCTAGATCACTTACGACGTGACAATACAAGGAAGCACCAACCAGTGACAATAGCAGTGTTTTGCCTTTTCTGCCAAGAATGTAACGTGCAGGAGGCAGGTGCCACAACAGTGGCAGTGCAGAGATGATGGAGTCGCAGCTGGCAAAGCTGAAGGTTTCTCAGAAGAAAAGAATTGCAAGCATCCCAAATGCCACTGGGGAAAGCTGGAAAAGCACCACTTCCTTTCAGATCAAGACAATTTTACTCACATTTTTCAAATAACTCACATGTTAGGTTTTTGTTCATCCTTGTTTCTCTCAGAAAGGACAAGTTGCCATCCAGCACTATCTGCTCTGGCGCAGGGAGCATTATCTTGCTGTGCAGCCTGTCCTGCATTTTCCTAGAGCAGATAAATTAAAGAGGGTTAGTGACTCTCTGTTATTTACATATGTAATGTTTTTGTTTCCACTACACATTCTTTGTCACGAGGCCTAACCAGCCAGGTAATTGCAGATGACTGCTGTTGGCTGTTGTCAGTGTCCAGAGCCATAACCGACTGCTGGGAAGTACAAGACATAATGAAATGGTCAGTAATTCAACCCCAAACATTTCCTCATAGATAATATGCAGATAAGTCCTGAAGTATAAAGCTTTAGGAAAAAACGCCCTAAAGTCAGCCAAAATTACGTTTATCTCACAAAAATATTACTAGAAATCCTTGCTTACTTATCCAAAAGTTGCATTCCTTTATAAATTGTTTGTTTGTTTTGTATACTTCAAGAAAACAATAACACTTGTTTGTTTGGTTAACTTACGTTATTTGGGTCAAGCCTTTCAGTCAAGCAGAACAGTTGTGGAACACAGGATGTTTTTTGAGTGACCGTTGTCTCCCTGGCACAGGGGGTGCTTCAGGTGGCAGCAGCCCATCAGTGCTGTCCTCAGGAGCTCTCGGCTGCCCTGGACTTTCTCCAGGAGCGTGGGAACAAGTTCAGCCCGACATGACTGAGAAGCAGTCCAGAAATATCCTATGGACAGAAGGGATAAGGGCAAGGTTGCTGTTTGGGGGCTTTGGACTCGTTCCCATCTGCTGTCAAGGCATCTCCAGCAGGACTAGCATGTAAAGTGAAGGAGGTAAGATCCATCTTGTAGAAAACAGAGATGTATAGAATGAAAAAGAACTTTTAACTGTAGTCAGTCTTAATTGGTCACTTCAGTTAATCTCTTCTGTTTGACGTGTACCTGATGATCATTATAGCCTGTTTATTTTATCAGGAGTTTAGCATTGGGAAAGCTCTCTTACAAATATGATTAAAGAAAAGCACAGAATGAAGACCGTAAGCTAATGCTCTGCTGCTTAGCTGATAGATAAGAAGACAGAATAAATGTTAACTGCAAATTAATACACAACAGATTTTCAGTATATTGTATCCTGATACATCAAGAAATTTTGCTTACTTGTAGACATGAAATTCACTAGCTTACCACTTGGAAAAAATAATTGCACTACTCATACTTATTTATACATTTACAGCTTGCTAGAAATCATTTCTTTCTCCACCACTCACTCACAGAGCTCTTTGAAGATTTCCTGTTATTTCTGTGTATCAGCAGTACTGTAGTTACTGGGGGAATGTATTCCTGCAGGGTCCCATAACCATGCAGGAACAGAACCAGAACGATGCAGAACCAACGTGCTTCTTCCCAGACCCATCCAATGGCCATTACACAACACAAATGAGGAGAAATAATAATAATACAGTATTAAACACTCAAACGCTTGAATCGAGATTCTTCTTCTGCTGCTGCTAACGAGGTTTCTGTAGGAGGGTCCTTTTGCTTTCGGGCAGGGTTGCTGTGAGGTTGCAGCCTGGCTTCCCAGCCAGAGGCGAGGCTGGCGCCGTGCCCCGCGGGCCTCCCACGCCTGCCTCCATCTGCCGCCAGCCGGCCGCTTGTGGGGCGACTGCACTGAGCACAGGAAAGATCGAACCTTTGCTGCCCTGAAAAGCACCTAAGTCAGAAGGTGCAAGTCAGAATTTAGCCCTTCTGCATTCTACAGTAATTAAGGAAACCTTAAAAAAATGAATTTGTCATCAATTCTGGATGAAATGAGGGATAACAGCTGAAAGTTTCTTTTAATCACAATTTATTCTCCCAGCAAACTGCAGAAATAGGATTTTTTCCTGTACAAATAGAACTATTTTTTCTTGCTTTTATTAGAAGCATCAGGAATTGGTTTGAGTGAAAATTATTATAAAGACCTTAGTTACATCCTTCAAAAAATTTTAATGAAGACTTTCAGAAAAATCAAAACCTTGCTGACTAAAGAGCATGAAGCAGAACATTTGGGTGAGAAAAATGAGTATCATCCAAGTATTTGGGGAAGAAAGATGATACTGTGACATCCCAATACAAGTATATACAAGTATTGGGATGTTATATCTGTAAAAATATATCAATGGCCTAATAAAAAACCCCACATATAAGGGTGGAGTAGGTATTCCCAAAGCATCACAACATATACAATATAATACAGCAGACTGTATCTGGCTGTCTGCAGACTAGCAGGAAAGAGGCAGCTGTATATACAGTCATATGAACTTAAATTAAAAAAAGACAGAGCAGGATGAAATAGGAAAAGGACTGCTATGGTTAACACAGATTGAGCAGATAAGAACAGCTCCGGTATCACAACAGTGCTGGAGCAGAACACAAAATGGATGGTGGGGTAAGAAAGTTCAAATGCCATCTCTAGCAGATGTTAGGAGCTGATTGGGATGTGGGAATTACCCCTTTGGTGGAAAAATCAATAAGAAGAGCCAGGAAGAAGGGAATTATTGGACCACAGAATCAGAAGAACATAAATTTTCCAGTCCCAGGTAGCCCATCTGTGTTTGATAAATTCCTAATGAGTTTGTCCCTTTGGCTTTGCCAGCACCAATGCTTTTATTTATCTCATCTTCAGGGTTGCTTTCCAGGTGATCTGAAAGAAAACAGCGATGATAATTAGTACACAGTTTGTCTATAACATTTCTTACATTCAGCTCTCAGTGATTGCAAAGTGGCACCATCTCGGCAGAGGGAGAGCTGGGATGGACACTGGGAGGGAAGGATGGGAGCCAGGACCTGTGCAGCCCACATCCCGCGGAGCTGCCCCGTGCTGTGATGTCTCACCACACCAGCCTCCATCCTCGTTTCACCTCTCCTGTAGGAATGCTCCGAAAGCTGAAGGGAAGGGCTGGGCCCGTACCTATCAGAGGTAATGTTCTCTTACGTTCACCCAGCGGTTATGTACCATTTTCCATATTCTGCTTATTTTCCCTGTGAAGTTCGCAAAGCATCGTGCAGAGCTGCTCACCTATGGCCCTCGGTGTCAGGAAGAACTCCTGGAGCCTGGGCAGAGGAAAAATGGGATCATTAGAAGGTGCGTGTAGGGCTGAGCTCATGGATTTGCAGCCGTGCTTCTTGTCAGGGACTGGGTTAACTGGAGGCAGTGCTGGGAGGAGGCAAGAGGGACGGCCTCCTGCAACAGGGAGCAGCAGCACCGTTCGGTACCGCTCTGAGACTGCAAAACAGGGACCCTCCTCCCCTTTTGCCCGTGGTAAGTTGAATGCAGCTTTCCCCGTTTCACACAAGGATATTAAGAAACAAATTAGCCTAGAAACTTCAATTAGTCGTAATCCCAACGAGGCCCCCGGGAAGAGGTAACCAGGCAAACAAACTTCTTAACATTTCCCCAGCCAGGCCAGCTGGCAGGACGGCACTCTCCAGAAAATTAATCAAATCAGTTGCCCAGAGAAAATTGCTCAGCCCAGGACCACTTCCTCGTTGTTTACAGGAACTTCTGCCAGGTGGTGATGTTATTCATGCAGTGCAGGTGAGTGGGAAAATATAAATCATACCAATAACAGTGGGTTTGTACTGCCCCACTGAAGAGCTTTTGTGCCTTGTAGACTAAGTGGAGCTTTAGTAGCTGCGTAGCTATTTCAGAAAATCAGCGCTGGCAGGACTTTGGCATTTTGTGGCACAACTGATCTGAATGCTTTGGAGGTTTTGGGGTATCACCTGGAACTTCTAGTGTGAGAAGATTTAAGATCATACACCAACCTAGTGTGCTTTGGCATATTTTATTTATCAGTTCTCCTGTTCCAAACATGGTGGAGCTAGAGAAAATTACAAATTATCTGTATTTGTCTTGTACAGCAGAAGATCATGGGTACAGAGCTTAGAACCACAACAAAACCCCAGGCTGCAAAGTACTGTCCCCTCCCTGGGAACCCCTCTCCAGGTATGTCTCCGCAGTGCACAAGACCCTGTGAGGTGGCGATACCTGTGACTACCTTTGGCTGTGAGAGTAGTGCTCATCTTTCAAGATGTGACCCAAATGAGAGTGGAGAGGAATGCTGGCTGTAACACAGCTGATAAGGTTTACTCGTGTACTTTACTGTTTGGGATTTTGCTGGTAATTATTGGAGTGAGATAAAAGTGTTCCAGGAAAAAGAGGGATGGGAGAAAAAAAAAAAATCCAAACTGCAAATAAGCAGAGGGGTATCGTAGTTTTACAGATGCACATAATATTGATCAAAATGCCACTTGCACAACCTGGCTGGTACCTCCAAATTACGCAGTTTCCCTGAGCTTACAGACTGCATAAAATACATTTGATGGAGTCACCAGTTTGTGGATGCAGGAGGCTTAAGAACTGGAGTACAGAACATATATGCCTGATGTCTATACAGTATATACACGCCTGAAGCAGGTTATGAGATCAAGAAAGGGAAAGTTATCCATTTCATCAGAGTTACTATTATTAATTTTTATGACTTAGTAGGTGGAATCTTCAAAGTAAATCCTGATGCTTTCCGGAGCCCAGCCTGGAGCTGGCAGCAGAGCAGCCCTTGGCCCTGGGCGCTTGTTAGTGCTTTGTGGTCTCATGTGCAGAGCTACCATTACTTCTGTCTGAACAAAAGGCACAGATTTTCCTGGCCTTCTCTAATGCTAACCTAGTGCTCCTTTTATACATTTTATATAAGGATAATAATTCTTGAGGAGGGGCTGGTGTAGACAACTTCCAGACATCCCTTCCAACCTCAGCTGTTCCGTGCCTGTGAGCCCTGGCTTCAATGCGAAGCCGCTCTTCTCTTCTGCAAGCCGTGGGGACATTACCATGCTGGGTGTGTGTCCTCCTGCAGCTCGTTGTGGTGGGGATGAACCACACATTCAGAAAGCACTTAGGTTCAATTTTAATCTATTCTCTGTAATCATTAACAATGATTTCTAATCGGAATGACATCTACTGATGGATGGTAATAGTTGCCCAGAACTGAAATGGATACTTACAGAAATCTTTAGTTCAATCCTTATTAAAACATCAGCGACTGCCAATTTTTAATACACATTTTCAATCGTGAAAATTGTTGCTATATGAATTATACTCAAGCCCTAATATGCCCAACCTAGGACAAAATATATTGGAAAATATATTTAAAGCTATTGCTTGGACTACAGCCTAATACATCTTACCTATAATAATTGCTTTCTCTGAATAGATTTGGTCACACAAGAAACATTACTGAATTTTAGCAGAGAAAAATGGAAACAAAGAACAGTCTTTTTTCACTCTATTTTTATTTCAGTGTGCATCAGATCCTGGTTTTATAACTTATTAATGATAAATTGATCTCAGGAGATATTAACTCTGTATTTACAGAGTGTTTAGACATGCTGGGGGCTGTTTTAAATGTACCAGCTGCTCAGCACTGATTTAAGCACACAGATGTTCCTATTAGCATAACATTCAAATTCGATGCCCTTCTTATCTGCATCCTCCAAGCGCACAAAAGCAACAGCAGCCGTAGCGGGGGATGCGTGCAGGAGGAAGCCCCTTCCCCCTCTGCAGCCTGCTCCCAGCTGGGCCTGCGAGGCGATGCTCGGTGCCATGGTCCCACCGTGGCCCTCTGGTCCCCTCCTGTAGGCGGCTGTCCTGGGGCACCCATGGGCTCCCAGCACGTGCTCCTGGAACCTGGCACTGGCCCGGGCTCAGCTCGGTGCAGGCGTGCTTCCTGCTGCTTGCACCGCTCGGGCTGTGCTGTCCTTTGAGGTGCTGCTCGCAGCTCTGTTCTTGCTTTTGCTGTGTGTTTTAGAGGCAGAGGCTGTAATGGGAACTAATGTGAGTTGTCTTTGAACCAAAGGAACTGCGTGTAATGACAGCAAATTGGTGTCTGGCTCAGTGAATTGCACGTTACGGAAATGTGCCTGAATCCTTGCCCAGGACTGGGGCTCCACGCAGCTCCTGAAAAGGTCAGGTCCCAGCCTGGCGTGGCTCTGCCCTGGCATGTCCACTGCTGCGGGAGGCAGAGCCATTTCCTCCGCAGCGAGGCAGCAGGCGTTTCGCAGCATTTCTGAATAAGCTCCGAGTTCTCCCAGGTTTCACAGCAATCTTCAGAGTAAAAAAAAAAAAAAAGTTCATTTAACTTTTCTTTCCTTATTAGCTATTTTTAAAATATGCTTTCTGTGGTTAATCACAATGAAAATTACAGCAATTATGACATACTTATAAAGTAAATGTTATCACAGGGGCTATAAAGTCTTCACGCAGAGGGCTGCTCGCTCCAGGTAGCAGAGGTGGGAGAAGAACCCTGCATGTCTTTCTCATTGTTTTTTGCTATTCCTACACGGTTTTCTGGAGAAAGAAATATCTTCTGTTTATTTTCAGTCCATCCATGAACAGGAATTTTATTAAATTCCACCAGAAAACCTCCCTTTGTTTCAGCCTAAACCCACCACACCTCCATGCTCTAAATAAAGAGCTGGACTTGGAATATTTTAGGCCAATATCTATTTTTTTGTTTTTGTTTTGTTTTGTTTTTTGGAGGGGAGGGGGATTAATTTTACCTTCCACTTTTCTTTCTGTTAAACAGCTTTGGTCTCCAGCCACTTTCTCGCTGGGATGTTTTACGTGTACGATTTTCCACATGTATATTTTTGTTCCTTTTTCCCAGCAGCAGCTTTGAGCAATACCTCGTAGCAGTTGATGCCTGCATTTTAATGCTTTGTGGGCTTAGGCAGTATGCTTTCAATAACAAGAAGCTTTGCTCAAGAGATCAGGACCATACGAGGAACACAGAAAGGAGAATTGTTTGCTGGCTCCTTGCAGCCCCATAAGAACCATCCAGCTCCCCAGTAGAAATATGAAGTAATGCCAGCAGCAGAACTGGAAATGGCTTCAAAGTCCAACTCATCTCTTGTCGAAGATGAGGAAAATATTGCAAAGAAAATATCAAAGGCTCAAGAAGGATTTTCCTAGGCACTTTGTTACAGAAGTCTTTACCACCCCCTGCAGAGGCAGTCAAGACTAATGGGAACATTAGTACAGCAGAAGACTGCATATCAAAAGAGTCCCTGGAGCAAATAACACCCAGGAACTAGAGCATCACTGGCACTGTACTCCAAACCACCACCCCCTGTCGCAGAAATGAGTAAAAGGGTCATAAACAGCAGAGACAAAATTTTTGCCTTGTGACTGCAAATAAGCACCCAGCAGAGCTGTTAAAAGTTGCTTGCTGAAGAGAAAAATATGATTCTTCCAGTTTTATGGGCCATGTTCAGATAGCTCTTACTCCAATGCCATAAATCCAATTTTCACATAGATTAAACAAAAAGCCATCACGGGCTCTGCCGAATAACACACGGGGTTGCTGTGCCTCTGCTGTGTGGCGTGCAGCGAGTCCACCCTCATCTGCTCCCACGGCCGGCTCGGCGATGCCCTGGCACCGTGGCGGCAGCGGTTGGCAGCACCACAGGCTTGCCTCGGCCGCGTGCTTTGCAGCGATGCCACCCGCTCTGAGGGGGAGAAATACCACAAACACCCCTACACGCACTGCTGGGGCAGACCAGTTCTTGCATAAAGACTTACTTGAATCATTTAAAAAAAAAAAAAAAAAAAAAAAAAGAGCAGCTTATAATAGATTTTAAGCTAAAAATATGGAGCCAGAAGTAGCTTGAGGAATGCCTGATTCCCCTGGAACAGCCCTGAGAGATGTAGCTCTCCAAGGGATGTGGAGACAGGAGCACATGAATGCCTCCCGTAGCATTTCTTAGCAATGTAGCCGGTGTATCTCTGTGCCCTGGTGGCAGTAGCTCACAGAACGCTTGGGTTCAGCTGTGGTCACAAAACTGGGGATCCTCCCAGGGTCTGGCTGCTGTGCTCCTGGGGAAGGGCTGCTTTGCAAAAAGTGTTTTTTCCAGGAGTAGCATTCAACACTGGTGCCCTTCTGGAAAATCCCAATGTCCTGGCTGGTCTCCCAGGTACTCTGATTTTTGCTGGTATCTCATTAAGTGTGAATAGCAGACTCAAGGCTTACTGATTTGCAAGTATTTAGGAGTATTGTGAATATGTAGTATGCTGTGCCACGTAGATTGTGCTGTGTGCCTTGGTTAATGCTAAATGAAAAGAAATGCCCCTGACTAGGTGTTTGAAATAAATGACCCAAGTTAAGCGATGCAGCGTGAGGTACCTTGGGGCTGTTCCTCACTATAATTAGAGCAAAGATCGGATACCTCAGTCACTCAGCTATCAATCTGTGTGTGCTTTTCTTAATTTGGTTTTTATCCTTCAAGACTTTATGAGTACTCCTGAAATGGGACAGGATTTTGTTCTGTACATCCATTGATGGCCAGTTTGGGAAACTGCTCAGAAGGCGGAGTCCTGCTGGCATGGCAGTCAGTGTAAAATCAATCCCCTGGTCCAACAGAAACAGGGTTGGACTAGTTTTCATTCTGCATTCCTGGTATTATTTGCTCCTGGTCTGCACATTTCCATTCCTGTTAGTGATGTCAAGTTTGTGCCAATCTGTTCTTGCTGTGATTGTGGACGCTCTGTTGTGTTTTGTTGGGTGCAAGTATACTCATGAGCAGGCTCCCCTGTGCTTGCTGCAGCATTTAGATTATTTTAAGAGAGGACTTAAAAAAGGCTTTTACTTTTATTATTTCTTTTTAATCACATCTACTTGCTGAAATTAACTTTATCATAGTAAAGCGAAGACCAAGATCCTAGGCACGTTAAAATTACCAGAGTTGGGGGTTTCCTTTGACTTCACAGGAATCAGGCTCCCCCTCAGGATTGTTAGTTTTGTTCTCAAGCCATTTCTCCTAGCTGATGTCTTTGAGGGATTAATACCTGGTTTAAACCTCTGAAAATGCAATGAGGCTGGCTCTGGGCAAGCCACCTTCTGCTGGAAAGCTTTGCAGCATGAGCTGTTTAGATGCCTGCTGTTCTGTGCCCTCCAGTTCAGCGCTGAATGCTAAACATGTTTTGTTAAAAACAGCGAGCTTGACTGCTTTGGACTTGAATCATATGTGAAAATGGATAGCTAAAAATAAACGTGTAGAGATTCCTGGAAGCAACATTGGGATGTGGGTGGGAGAGATGGGGAGTACGTTTTTGAGATGTCAACTTTTTCTCACTCAGAAAAATTTAAATTCTAAAAAAAATCCCGAAACAATATTCAGCATTACGTGTTTGATTTTCCAATGAGAGCATCTCATTTAGGTGTTAACACATTGAAATTCTTATCGGGTTCATCCTTAGAACTTTTTTAAACCAGAAGTGAGCAACAATTTCTGAAATTTTCTTTTTGCTTCGCACCAGAAAACATTTTTCCAGAAAAAAATCATAGATGAGAGAGGTTTGTCACAGCTAAACCTTCATCGCTGTGGTCACAGCTAACAGAGCTGACATTGCCCGGCGCCGAAAGGCTTTGCCATGGAGGTGAGAGGTGAGGACAAGGCTCTGGGGCTGGCGCTGTCCCCGCGCTGCCCACTCGGCGCAGGGTGCTCGCAGGGCACCGTGCTTCATCGTAGGCTGTAGAGCAGGCATGAGACTTCCATAAATGCTTTATGCTATCTAGATTGTGGTTCAGGATTGAGAATAAAGGAAATACGGACTAATAAAAGCTTTGGTACTGTTGCAGTTCTGTGCCCACCTATTTTTCCTTTCAGCCTGCCCCAGCGCTGTCACCAGGCCGTGCCTTACCTCTGTCTCCGTCTGCCGTGATCTCACCATCAGGACCTCAGCTGCCTCCCTGCTGATGGCACCGCCTTACATGACACAGGTATTTTCATAACTCCAGTAAAAGCTGCTTATTATTTTACAGGGTGTTTCCAATCTGTTGTCAGATTGGTTCCTGGCAGCCTGAGCACAAGCCACTGGCGGCTGGATAGCTTCATGCAAGATTAATGAAGCACAAGGTAAGTGGAAATACAATGCAGAGAGGAGGTCAGCAAAACTAGTTAATTCCTTAAATAGAGGGAACTTTAACTGCAGCCTGGGAGTGTTATCTTTCTGGAGCTGCACCTAAATGCCAGTTCAACCGAGAAGTGGCACAGGCGCTTGCATTTAGGTGCAGCTCCGGAAAGATAAAACCATCATCGAGTGCGTGGCAGGAGGCATTTCATCTCAACCCAGCCGGGCAGCGCACGTGCCTCCCGTGGCAGCTGGGTGGGAGTTACAGGCAGCTCCGCGGTCCTACAGCTCTCAGTTGCAGAGAAAGCACTGAGTAAGGGTTGAGAAAAATTAATTATGGTTAATATTTGTAGTTTCCCTGCAATATATTTAATCTATTGTCACAAAATACACTTAAAAAAAAGTTAAGCTTTTTTTTTTTTTTTTTTTTTTTTGAGTTGTGAAACTGCAGATACTGAAAGGGGAGAGATCTGCCTGGCCCTTCCCCACTCTTCCCACTGTTGCACCTGGGGAGGTTTCCCCGCACCAGGATGTATTCCCTATTCCTTGCGGCCTTTGCTACTTCATTCCTGCAGCCTGGCTGCCCAGTGCCCCACCGACCCCGTGCCTCTCCCACCTGGCAGAGGGGCAGCACGTCCACGGCTGTGCAAGCCCCTTGTGCTCCCGGCCCCTGCCTTCAGCCACCCCGCTGAAGTGGTTAACTCGCCCTGAAACGCTGTTGTTCTCTTGAATTATCAGCTGAATCTGCCAGCTGAGCGGAGAAGCGATTTAATTTTCCAGTTCAGGCATGGCAGATGTGTGTGTGGGAGGGCTGCGAGGGAGAAGGGAGGGTGGTTGTTGTTTTTCGGGTGACCAGAAATCTGGCCCACCCGATCTGATCTAACCTCCTTGCAGCCCTGGAGCTGCAGCAGCTGCGGGGGCTGCTCCCACAGCCCAGCTGCACGGGGCAGGGGCTGGGGGCAGTGGCACAGCCTGTGGCAGCTCGATGCCACTCAGCCCTGTGCAGGGTCCCCAGGGCAATGTCCCCAAGGTGTCCCTGCTGCAGGGTGACTGCGGGCAGCACAGGCTCACACAGGGCGTTTTGCAGAAGCCCTCGCTGTGAGGTGTTAATCCTCCTGCAGTCCCCTCTCGCCTGAGGTGCGCTGGCATTGCCTCTCCCAGGCTCAGTCCATTTGCACATCACTTGTTCAGCCTCGCGTGTGTCTTGCTTAGCATTCAGTCCCATGTCCTGAAGGTCACAGCCCTGCTTTGGGCTTGCACTAGAAGGTGATAAGCTGGAATCAAACCCCAGTGCTGGTTAACTGTTTTCAGCTCCCACTGCAGGTAGAGCGAGACTCGTGTGATGCCAGGAAGGTGATGGGGCAGGAGCCAGAAGAGAGCTGGAGTTTAGTTCTTATCCTTTTCTTTCTTTCTCCTACAAGAACAACCAGAGATGTAAGCTTCAGCAGTTGAAAGGATGACTTGGCACAGGAAATAACCAAATACAATGTCTCATGTTAATCAAAAACCTGTGATAAAAGAACAGTACAGTCTGTTACTCATAATTAGTCCTATCTTGAACTATGGAGGCTAACAATATCCAAAACAGCAATTCTAACTCCAGAACAGTGAGCCATCACAATATGCAGCACAGTAGGAGAGAGAACTGCTCACTGCCTGCCAGCTCCGTCCCTACTCCTGCATTTCTTAAATGAACATTGCACCTTCTGTTGCCGCACATCAGCCCCTCATCCACCAGTCCTCTGCTCTTCCCACAGCCAGCGGGGTGCTGGTGCCCATGCCGAGGCAGAATACAAACACCAAGCCAAAGCCGTGCATGAAGAACGTCCTTTTCTTCGGGAAGCAGCCAGTAGTGGGAAATGCCAAAGAAAAGCAGCTCCAGATATTTCCCTTCTGGGTTTGCAACACTCACCCAGAAACCTAAATATCAACATTGCTGGTAACAGCTTTCTAACACAAAGAAGAAACCAGTGAGCAAGGATCTTGCAGTGGAAGAAATGTGATGTACTTTGAAATATTCTGCACAGAACGCAATCTTCAAAACCATCATTTTTGTCTCTACTTGAAAATTACAGTCTCTGCTTTTGAATTATTAGATGAAGAAACAAGAACCAGCATTTGTGTGATGACTGAGAGATTTCTCTACAATGTACAAAATGAAAATTCATTACAGGCATAATGCAACAACAAAGAAAGCAAATGTACAGACTTGGGTAAATGGAAAACACATTCAGCAAAAAGAAACATTATGCATTTAGTGGAAAATGACACGGTAAGGTGTCTCTGCACACTTCAAATGAGAACTGCGTTAATTCCTTTCAGAGCCGCTTTGTTCCTGTAGTTTGGTAGCAGAGCTACCTGCTAACAGTGGCACTCGTTCTGAAACCCTGCATGGTTCTTATGGAAAATACAAGCACACGGCAGTGCAGCAGTGGTGGCAGATGGCAAGCAGTGGGATCCCGGCTTGGGGCTGCTGGGAAAGGCGCAGAGAGCACTGGTCTGGTGCTGGCCTCGGGTCTGCAGCAGGGCCCGGAGCCTCCCCGCTGGGTGCGTGAGGCTGGTGTGCATCTGCCTGCGTTGTACGTGGGAGGTGGCACTGGGCTGGACCCCGCTCATAGCTGTAAAGCGATCCAAAGCATCCATAGGTAATGTAGTTCAGGGTCAGCATCAACTCATCTGGCACCACGTGCTGTAAACATAGGGAAGCAAACCTTGCAGCACATCACGAGCAGGCTGTAATCTGCCCATCAGTGCCTGCTCTAGGAATGTGCTAAGCCAGACAGCAACACACAGCACCAGGAAGGCCTTGGCAGACCTCTCAGCACATCTTGGTGATGGAAGAGCTGAAGAGGGCTGTGCATCCTTCTGAAATCAGTATGGGAACCACTTGTTCTATTGCTCTGTCAAAAATTATCAATCAGAGGTTTGAGGAGGTTGTTTTTTCTCTGCCCCTTTTAACCTTTTCTGGTTTTGCAAATTAAAAGAAGTTTTCCAATCAGATTCAATTTCTCCTTCAAATAAGTAGGCTGTATGCTGGGGAGACACTCTTCAAACTGCTCCGAGATTGAGCCGTAAATCAATGGCAGCTTCAGGACAAGTTAGCGATGCTGAGAATCCAAGATGAAGTCATGGATTGATGGTAAGGCTTTCAGAATGACACACAAGTCGAAATCACACCTTTTAAGTTCAGATCTCAGCATATTTGTCTCTGGGAAGCTATTCCTTCCCTGACTGACTCAGGGAAGTGATAAACATTCAGAAAAAGGCAGCTAGCTATACATTGTGCTCCAGGACTACCCAATTCAGCAGCCATTTAAGCGTGCTCCAGATATTCCAGCACCAGATAAGATGTTACAGAAGGGTTGTCTCTGTGCCTGATAAGGAACATTTGCTTACCTGCCTGGCTTCAGGCAGGAGTAAAGCCCTCCTTTTGCTTATTCATGAGTAATATAATTAAGTAGAAACAGAACATGCAGAAACAGAGTACTCTGAGACCGCTTCCAGCCCCCAAGAAATCTCAATATTTGGGGTTGAGGATATGCACGGAGATGCACAGTTGGTAATCGCATGCAAATGAACCGTTGCAGCAGAGCCAGCTGCGCCGAGCAAGGGCACGCCTGCGGCACCCGAGGATTTGCTGCTGCTCCTCCCGTTCTTTTGCTGGCTCTAACTCGCATCTCTCGTAGGCAAATGAGAGGGAAGAAATGACAAAGGGATTTGAATCTCCGTTCTGATGACTGCAATATTATGTGTAGGTTTCCTGGTGGAGAAAACGCTGCAATGCATCTCATGTATTTTTAGCGTAACGGGACCATTGAGCAGGGATGAACCATTCTGGAGCACTAACACTGCGTGAAAAGGCGTCATTATATCTGGCAAGTGCTGCTTTCTGCCAACAGCAACCTGTTCTGTGACTTCAGTTATTTATTTCTGTAAAAGGAGGGGCACATTTCCAAGTGATACATTTTTTAAGTGTTATTCTGAGGACTGGGACATATTTCAGGGGATACCAGGAATATTGCCTGGTTTGCCTGTCTCTCCGGTATGTGCTGCCCACACCCCATCCTCTTTCCTACTGAAGCTTCTTTGGCGTGCCTGATGCCCTGTGTTTGTAGGCCGGGCAGCAACAGAAACATGGGTTCCCTGAAGTACCTCACGACCGGGATAAGGAAATGACCCAATCTGTGGTGTCTTGCAGTCACGTTAAAATGAGATCAGTGTTCACGTAAAAGAAGCCTCTTCCATGGCCACACTTAACTCTGCTGAATTTTGTCAGTGCTGCCACATCCTGCCTCTTCTCTTCCTCGTGGTTCAGGCTCAGGCTTTTGTTGTTCCCAGTCCTTTCATTCAATTAATTCCTCTTCTTTATGGTGGGTCTGAAATGTCATCTTCTGCACTGGCTCAACACATCTATTTGTGTTTAACCTGCCTTCTGCCTGAGCTCTGAGCCCATTTTAAAAGCCTCAGCAGTCTGGGACTTTCTACAAGGTTTTCCATTTCCTTTTCTTATTTACTGTAGAAAATTGCTGATGGAAGAAAAAAAAAAGAAAGAAAAGAAGAAAAAAAAAGTAGTTCCCCTTTTGTTCATGGAAAATGCATCAGAAACTGAATGCAGCTTGAAGGAATGGCAGGAGTCCATTTGGCTAAAACAGGAGGGCAGAAACAAAAAGGGGGAGATCAGAATGAGAACACCTAGGTGTTGGTCCCACGATATTCGCATAACAGACTGAATTTCAGACGTACCCAAACCCCAGTGCTAGTGTTTACCTTGGTGCATGTGGGCTGAAAAAGAGGGATAGAGAAACAGGTGAGGGAATAAGCAGGGATCAGGCAGAATGTTAACATCAGCTTATCATCCAGAAACCCTCACCTCAGGGTAAGCCATGTTCAAAACTGCCTTTCTGTTCTCCCTGTCCTCACTCCCTGGTCTCTCTGCAGCCACCCAGCAGCTTTCTGGCTTTGCCCACTGGGCTGTCAGACCCGCTCGCAGAGCAAAGCAGCCCTGCCTCACCGTGCCAGGGGTCCCCATCCCTCCCGCTGCATTTGCCCCTTCCCAGCGGCACACGGAGCTCACTGGAGCACAGCACAGAAGTGTCCGGGGCTCCTTCGCTGGCTCCCGTTAGGGCTGCGAAGGAAGGTTTGTCTTTCCCCATGCTGTGTGCATCAGAAGTGATTCTAATCTTTTAATAGCCATAGGAGGCATTATCCTTGCACACATTTATTCCTGTGTCTCCGTTCCAGAAAATTTAATTGGCAGCGCAGCCCAACAGCCAGTCTCTTGGTGTGAAGATAGAGGCAGGAGAAGGAACGTCTCTACTAGTCGGGGCTTTTCCAGTGCTTTCACTGCAGGGTCAGAAGGAGAGCTTTTCTGAATATCATTAGATTACCTATCAGTTTACAGGCACACAGCAAAATTAATCTGTTGCTGAGGGTCAGTGCTTGGTTTCCTCTGGTGTCATCTTTCCTCCCTCGCAGACCGGGGTTGTTCTGAAGCGCTTGCCCTGGTGCCTCCTTACAGAGCTCCAGCACCTTCAAGATGAAACAGGGTCCGTCTGGGAGTGGGCTCTGGGAGCGGGTTTCTGTTGTGCTCAGGGTGCCTCAGTCACCTTGGCGAGTCGCTCGTGACGCTGCTCTTCCCTCGCCGTGCAGCAGGAGCCAGCGAGAGGCAGGCGCCCGTGGGTTACAGGGCGCGGTGCTCGGGGTGATGCTCCCTGTGCAGCGCAGTGATGTTGTAAAAAAGTTTTCTGCACTGAAGGACTTGGAGGTGACTTAAACAGCACAGGCATAATATTTTATGGGTGGATGTGTTAATCGCTGTATCACAGCAGTGTCTCGTGGCATGAGTAACGGCTATAAAAGCACTTTGAGCTGATCTGTTGAAAAATGTTTTGTGGCCATTCTCTGTTTCTTCCCCTGCTGTTTTACACTCCTGCGCCGTGTCACCTGCATCGCCGAGTGGCTGAGCTCCCTCGGGGAGCACCGCGCTGGGCGAGGGGCAGCGGCTGTGCCTCCCGGGAGCACGGGGCAGGAGGTGAGGGGACCTGGGGGGGCTCGGGGTCCACAGCCCCTTCCCTGTCCTGAGGCTGAATTCCACCAGAACGCCGTGGGTGAAGGAAGGCTTCAGGAGCAGGTGAAATACAGCAGCTTGCTTTCAAGCATTGTAAATTTTCAGGTGGGCAGAACCAAACGGATTGCCCTTTACCCAGTAATGCAATCTGTTACAGAAGAGCAGTGTGTTTAAAGAGCTTTAACCTGGACAGCCTCTGAGTGCGGATGCTATGACCAGTGACAAAGCAGTGTCTCATGGGGTACAGAGGGAGCAATGAATTCTATATTGACACTAAACAAAATTTAGTATCTACTGCATTTTCTTGCAAGACAATATGCTGAGTGATTGTGAATAATTCAGGTAACCAAAGGCACTTCTAGATACAGGCATACGATGTGCTTCAAACCTGCATGCCTTCCAGAGGTCCCTTTGTTAAGCTCAGTACCTGCTGAACCCTTCTCTTTCTCTTGGTGAGGATGCGGTGCCCGTCTGTGCAGCTTTACCCCCTTCAGCCCAGGATTAGATTTCATTTGCTTTTACCTCAGAGTGCCAATTAAAAAAAAAAGCCCCCGCAATTCTACAGAAGAGCATGAAAGTAAACATGGGAGACTTGTCACGAACTGCTTCCTTTCTGTGTCACCACGCACACCAGGCATGGCTGCTCCTGCTAGTTGCTGGTAATTGGAACAGGTGCGGGATTAATATTTATAGGTTCTCCCTAAAGCACTATTTGATCTGCTCGTGTGAATGCTGCACGTGGGGCACTTTCTGTGACCTGGGTCTCAGGTGCCCTCCGTTGCCCCATGCTTGGTGCACACATTAAGTGCATTGCCCGTAGAATTTCATAGTATTTATAACCCATTTTCTGTATCTCAGGATGTCTGAAGGCTGACGTCAATGCCCCTTTTCTCCCCAGAGGTGGCCAGGGAGCACCATTCTCTAAGGAGGAGCCTCTGCTCAAACCAGCTGAGCACTAATAGTCCAACGAGCAGCTCTGACCGGCCGGCTGCCCAGAGGATGCCCTGCACCCCATGGGGTGGGAACAGCCCTGTCCCCACACCCCCACACTTCCACTCTTCCTGGGCTTTCACCAGGGACATCTGTGGAGGGAGTTTTGGATCAAGGTGTCTGGTGGCAACACCCTGCACCCGGCATGTCAGCCCTCGCTCAGCCAGCAGCTCCCAGCTTCATCTCGGTATTCTGCAGGCGTAGCAGCCGGCGAGGACTCGCCAGTTCTTTCCAGCGTGTCATTACTGGGCTATTAGCTGCCTGGGAACTGTGTAATTGAGACAGAGCGGATTATGCGTAGACACGAGCCGCGGCCTCGTGTCCTCACCTTCCCCCAGTCCTGCTGGCACGTGTCCCCGGCCCCGGGGCCGCCTCATCCCGAGACATCGCTTGTCCCCACTGCTGTGCCGTGCAGCGTTACTTCTGCGGCTGGGTTGGGTGAGCATAAAGACAGGAGAATAACGGCAGGTGAGTCTTGCAACATGTAATGACTTCTCACATGAATTCATACCAAATTTTGTGAGGAATGATGGATAACTTTATGAATAGGTAGCAATAAACCATACACTCATTTTGCAGGAGCAGGGCCAGGTGAGCTTTAATTCCACAACTCTTTCACTGAAATGTCAATGATCCGGGGGGTTTATTGCTTTTTTCCGTTGGCAGACTCTGCAAGCAAAAGGAAGCACTGTGATGTCTCGCCTGCCCTCTCCAGACGCTTCCCAGCCAAACGTGCCATGTACCGGGTGACGTGCGGCAGAGCCACGCGGTCTGACCAGGGTGTTTGGTGCTGGAGCCGCAGATGATGCTGCGTAATGTAAACGCCTTCACTTTGTTAACGGCTGCAATAAACATACAGAGTAACAGAGTAAAGCACGGGGACAGATGGGCAGGAATATTGATCACCCATTGTAGGGGCTTAAAGTGGAGCACAGACGCATGGCACATCTTTGGGTACGTTTGGCTGGGTGCCCTGTGGGTGTGTGTCCTGCAGCCGTGTGCCAGCCCTGCTGGGGCTGGGGCAGAGCACACAGTGGGCACGAGGCTCAGTTTGCTGGGTTGCTGGAGTGCTTTATGTCAAGGCCGTTGCCTGGAGGTCATTTTTCAGTTTGTAGAACTTAATTCAATTAATGGAAAATCTGGGAAAGTAGAAACATTCTTTTTGTGACGCTTCTTCAAATGAATTAATTTTGGCAATAGATAGCTTTAATACTGTCGTTTATTTTTCTCAATTTGCAGAAGACTCAGAGGGATGCCCGTATAGCAGACAGACATCTAGACAAAATAGTTTAAAATAATGCCTTTTTTTTTTTAAATAAAAGAATGATCTTAAATCTACCACCCAGTTTGCTGTTTGATACATGAAAACTGGGGTGCCAGGAGGAGCATGTTTGTATGGAATCAGGTTAGAGATGAGTCTGAAAAGAAGAGTTGCCTGGGAACGAAAGCTGTTGCGTTTATGAGGACGTGCTAAAGCATCGAATAGGTACAACTGGAAAAGCTGAAATAAAGAAAATGAGTATTGTTATTGTTCCATCATCCAGTTTAACTTCTTGTCCCCAGATTTCTTGTAAAACCTGGATCATATTAAAGAATTCACTAAAACAGCAGAAAGGAGAATTGCTCACTGATAATGAGCACTCCCCAGTTACACTTCCTGGGCAAGGCACACACCTGGACAAAGGCAACCACCTTCACGGAAATGGTCAGAGAAGTGAATAAAGGTAAGACTCTAGCTAAACTGGCACTAAATCTTATTTTGACACCCATAAATGAAGGTAAATTGAACCAAAGTCCCTTTGATTCTGAAACTATTTGAGAGATTTAATGACTAAGCTAATTGTTTTTCCTAACTGATAATGCATAATTCATTGTGAATTTTAATTCTGCAGTGTTCGGGTGGGTTTTGGTGCAACATTTTCCTTTACTTTGTACGGAGGCAATCGTCTCTTGGATGCAGGGAGGTAGAGAGCCAGAGGGAAATCAGCCTGCTGGAGGATTTGCAGCAGACCTGGAGCCAGAAGGCTTTTCAAACCTGTACTGGTGCAATACTTCTCTGTTGCCCCGAGCTGTGGGGAATATTGAAGGCAGCTGGAAGGGTTTCACGCTGCCCGTGGTGACTGCAGAGCTGGGATGGGTTGCGTCCATCTGAGCACAGCCCGTGGTGCTGGGGAGAGGACGCCCGGGGCCCTGACGTGCCGTGTGAGCCCCTGTGAGCCCCGGCACGGCACGCCAGCACTGCTCGCATCCTGCTGGAGGTGCCACCAAGAAGGGAGCTGCTGCTGCTGAGTGGCCTCTGCTTAGCACCGGGACAAGGCAAGGGCTCACGCTGCTGAACTCACTCCGTTATGCTCAGATCATTGTATCTGGGAAATGCTAGCTCTCTGTCCACCTTAGTTTTATCTTGGAGCATTAATTGCTTATCGGTGAGGAGCATTGTGCTTAAGGGAGCATGAATTTTGTTTCCACTCGGTTTGCTCTTCTAGGCTTTTACCTGGTTCTGGTGTGTGAGGCAGTGTGTGCTGGTACTGGCTCGGATCAAATGTGCAAGAACAGCCTGGGACACAAGCGCACTTTTCTTTTCTCCCACAGATGCCTACCGGCAGCGACAGTAAGAAAGATTTCTCCCTGAATAAAACAAAAGTGGAGGTGAGGACATAAACTGAGCAAGAAACCGAGCTAAGCGGATCTCCACAAGCTTCACATCCGAAGCAGAGGCCAGCAGTGCTGCTGCACTATGTGGGCAGGAAGGAGACAGGGAGACGTTTCCCGGCATGGAGAGAACAATTCCAGTCCTTTCTCAGGCAATTTTTTAAGTATTAGCAACCATGGTAACTGAATAGAAATGTAACCCGTGTGCTGTGCATTCAGCTTGACACAATTATCTCTGCAGAACAGTCACGTTAAAAATAAACATGGCCTGCACCAGATTCCTCAGCCACCTCGCTCCATGCCATGTGGGAGACCTGCCCGAAGCTGGGCTCAGGCTGGGCGAGTGCGGTGCACGCTGAGGGCCGTGCAGTCGGCCTCTTGCTCTTTGAATGGCATCAGGGGCAGCGGGGGGCTCTGCGGGTCCCCCTTGCCCAGGAGCGTGGGGGCAGCAGGGGCAGCGCACGGCTGGGGAGGGACCCCAGGGACCTGTTCCCTATCCTGCGGGTGGGCGATGGGGGCAGCGGGTGGCTGCAGGTGCCCGGGGAGGTGTGGAGCTCCTGGGGGGCTGCCCCTGGGGGGCTTCGTGGCACTGCAGCCTTGGTCCAAGCTGGTCTCCTCAGTACTGGCACCGCAGCCTGAGCTCTGTGCTCCAGCGCTGGAGCAGGGGTCCCTGCTGGTAACTTCTGTGCAGGCAGAAACACGCCACGGCCTTTCTCTTAAGGGCTGTTACTGGTTTTATTTCATTCTTACGTCATTTAGAGAAATCCTTAGTGTTCTCTGAGTTTACTGGTATGTCAGCACATTTGCCTACTAAGCACAGCTATTTTTCCACTCCAGACAGCTTTCGAAGAAGTTAGCTGGTGTTTTAGCAGTACTTACTGCATCTAATATGGCACACGTGCAGCCATGCAAGAAGAGCTAGAATCAATGTTTGCTCTCATAACCATGGGCCTAGATCAGTAATCATTCAGATTTGATTGATAACAGTGCATCATCCATTTACAGTAGAGCAAACCTTGGATAGCAAATCTCTTGCTTTTAGCAATCCTACATAAAATCAGTCGAGGGTGCACTTAGCCCAAATACAGATTGCAAGCTGTGACTTAATATAATTGCTAGAAATAAATTTAGGAAGAAAAAGGGATATGGGTCTTTCATTTTGTCAACAAACATACTGTGATTTAAAACTCAGAACAGTTTGGACCTGACATTTCTGCCTCACATCAGTATAGTGTCTACAAGACAGAGCAGAATGTGAGGAAAAATTGTTATCTTGTTTGAAATCAGCCGTTCTTCGTTGGTCTGTGCATTTCAAACTGCATTCACACTCAGTGGTGGGCATGCAATACAAGCCTGACATGCTTTTCTCATTTGTAAACTTGTGATGAATTCTTCCCCCAGCTTCAGCTGATGAGTAGGATTGAAAAGAGACGTGTCAAATACTCCTCCGGTTTTGCTGGTGAGCAGATTGCCCAGCACCTTGGGCTCCTGTGTTTGCTTAGGAATAGGTCACTGATAAATCCACAGAGGCAAATATTTCAGAACACAGACTAATGCAGCCTAAATCACTGCTAAGCTGTGTGGTCTTATTTCTAAGCCTGTGGGAGAGGTTCCCTGCACTTGCACCAGCACGGATGAGGGCGTGCAGACTCACTGCGGAGGGGTGGAGGGAAGCCTACCTTGTGCACCACATGGCTCTGGATCAGAGCAGCAGCTAAATCATCAACAAAAAGCATGTTGAAGTGGAGAAGAGAGTTTGAGCATAAAGAAGTATGAAAATGATTTGATTTTTTTTTTTTTTTAATAGTAAATGCTGTGGAAATCATGGGAAAGGCATAGATTGCAAGCTCTTAACCGCTAAAGATTTTTGCAAGAGTCATTTCCGCAAATGTCTTACATTCCATATATAGATCTTCAGTCTATGCTGTTAATGGACTGACAAATGTACAATAACCCCAGATGACTGTTCCTTCATTGCTTGGCTATACAGATAAGAGGAATGCTTCCTTTTGATTGAGATCTTAAATCAATTGTTCCCTTACCAAATGTCTGGTGGTTATTATCCAAGGAGAAGATAAAGTTCAGATGGTAAATTGTTAATATTGTAAGAAAAATGCCTGTTGTGTCCTACTTAAAGTTTCCTGTCTAGATGAAATACATTCTCCTATAATATTTAAGATTGCGTGTGATCCATCAGAGTGCATGTTTGATCAGTGGCCATACTCGCTCTGCCACTGCCTCCCGGTTTAAAGCACGGCTCTGCAGAGCCTGCAGGGGCAGTGAACGTGGGCTCACCCCGAGGCTGCTCGGTGCTCCTGCTCCTGGGCAAGGAGCAAACGGCCGGGGAGCTGCCTGGGAAGGGCACGAGGCACACTGCCGTGCATCCCCGCACCCACACCAGCAGCTCTGGGACAGAGCTGCTGCCAGCATGGGGCCTGAAGGGACAGCAGCACGGAGCTGCTGCCCCATCTGCTTCCCCTCAGCGGGGTGCAGGAGGGCAGGCGCTGTCACTGAGCCTTCGGACACGGCCACGGGATGGGGCAGTGGGCATCTGGCCGAGGCCCTGCCTAACCAGAGCTTGTGAGGACAGCGCTTGTTGCCAGAGCCTGACACTGCCTCTTCAAGTTCTGGGACTACAGTAATAAATGGCAACCATGCGGATGATCTGCCTTTCTATATCTGTGTTACCAAAGATACCAAATTTCCTCTCAAGCACTCAAAATACATTGTCTCGCATTTGCTTCCCAAATGAGCAACTACAGTAATTCTTCATCTACTCATCTCTGATTTAGCAGGGGTCATTGTATTTCCTACCAATTTGTTACTGAATTTTCACCCTGTGTCACCGAGAGAAGTAGTTCTGATATTTTCTAATGGTGACTCATGTTGCACCTCATGAACTTTAACTAGTCCCAGGGTCATTTTCATTGACAAATTGCTGTAGGCTGCTCAAGTAATTATTTGTCCTTGGGAAGATGTATATCCTTTATTGAAGTTATCCTAAGAGTAAAACAATCTTAACTATTAAAACGTCTGCTCTATCATTGGAAGATTAAATGCTTATCCTTTTGACCAGCTCAGGCTAGTCCTTGAGAAGCAGAAATCTTGCAAGAAGTGCTAAAATCTACCGCATGAAAGGCTAGCTGCTAGAGAAGGCATATGACTAATCTGAAAACATAGAACCAACTCTGATACATTTCTGCTTTTTTTTTTGTGATGTTTTAGGTCTGACGGCGATCACCAGGGATCTCACAACGCCGGTGGCTCCCCATGTTTCCGGGCTGGCTGCTGGTGGCAGTGTGCCCAGCGCTGCCAGGCTGCAGCACTCCCTCTGCTCTCTCTTTGGGGTTTGAAGGCAAAAAGGGGCCCCTGCGGCCAGCTGGGCTCTGCGGGAGGCAGAGCAGCTCCCATGAGCTGCCCCCAGCCTGGGGTGCTGGTGGGCATGCAAGGGGACTCCCTTTCACCACTGTGCTCTCACATTTGTGTAGCTTCTTTGGCAACGTGCCCTGAATGATCCTTTCCAAGAGGCCACTGAATAATCCAGGAGATAGGCAGGGGTACAGAGTGCGTACAGAGTTCGGGGCGCACCTTGAATCTGAAAGGTGTCAGCTAAGAGTCTGGTAAATTAAAGCAAACCCTAGTTCCGTTGAAACCAAAGGGGAAGCTGCAGGAAAGTTGGCACAATGGGCTTTGCCCCTGAATTTGGTATGGAAGAAGCAGAGGGTGAGGAAGCTCTGCCCCTGCAGAGCCTGGTTACCACAGCCCCAGGGCCCAATGCTGCAGCAAGCTCTGAGACCTGTGTGGGCTGGATCCTTCCCCCCTCCCTGCTGGGTCCACGCGATGTTCAAGGACCTGACATAAAAGAGAAACCCAGTTCCCACATTGCCCTCTCAGACACTTTTATATTGCTTGTCTCCTTAACCCAGAATTTGTGGCAGTGGTGGCGGCTGCTGCTGTGACAGATGCTGGAAGAGGCTGGCAATATTTTTGGTGCTAAAAACAGCACTTCTTTGTTGACAAACTGTTAAAAAAAAAGATTTACTGTTATGGGGCTGCTTCCCCTCAGGGTCATTTTCTGCAGGGAATGACTTTGGCTCTGTCAGCTAAGGACGTGGGAGCACAGCACCGGGGATGTGCAGATAGCAGCCCTGGGGAAGGGACGCTGATGTCCCGCGTTGCTGCACGAGTCACTACATCCATGAGCCCAAAGGTGTTTTCTTTGGGTGCTGGCATGGTTTCACAGCTCCACTCCAGCCATGTGGCCCCAGCACCGCCCTGTGCCAGCACCTGGTCCCCAGCCTGCCCACCAAGGGGCGAGGGCTCCACGTTGGGCTTCCCAGCAGCAAGCGGTGACTTCTGCCACCGGGCTGCCTCACGTGCTCGTGACGTGCAGGTGGTTCATGTGCAGCCAGTGTAAACTTCAAAGCCAATGCAACTGTATGGGCATCAATCTGTGGACTCCTATCCCCTGCCCCCTCCCCCAGATAGTCTCTCTCTCTTTTTTTTTTTTTTTTTTTGTCTTTTTCCATCCCCTTTCCCCATCCCCCAGTTCATTGCTTGGAGAGCTTGCACTGAGCAGTTTGTGCTTTTCTTGCCGCAGGAATAAACAGAAGACAGTTGTCAATCTAGGACATTTCACCAACATTGAATCCAATGCTTTTTTTTTTCTTCAAAGACACTTTGGGGATTTTAAATGATCTTTTTGACTGTTAACAGCAACCATGTAGCTGTGCATCTCCATTAGCGTCTTTGCAAATATTCATCTACAGTAAGTGCCTCCTGGCTCTATCGCATTCCTGATTTTTTTTCTATTGACAGGAATCAATAGCAGCATATATGAGGAAACAGATAAATATATATCTAGCTAATGAGGGCTAAATGGCTCTTCAGAGCATGTTGGTCTCATAGATTCCAATTTGTCTCTGCCTTTTTCTATTTTTTGGCTAAATACTCTGCTATGCATGTTATCTCGCTCACCTTGAATGTCTGAAATCTCCAGTCTCTCTCCAACATGTTTTCAGCATTTTGCAATGTCAGATGTTGCTTCCAGCTGTAAGAGAAATTATCTTTTATATTTCTTTAAAGTAAAAGCAATTTAGAGCATTTACATCTGCAGAAACAGTAGCTCCTTGTGGAGTCCAACACCCAAGAGGTGCTTGTTTTTATACGCTATCGGACTATATCAAAGGCAGCATTGTAGAGTAGTTAATGATTGCCTTTTCATGTCAGTTTTTAAATTCTTGTGTAGTGTCTTTATTATTCACACCAATCTGTCTTTTAGATCATCTTCCATAGACACTCCAGATTAAATTTTCTTCATTATCATTATAGAACTAGATGAATAAGTGGCACATCTGTTCATGAAGTAGTTTATTATCTGTTCTGATGAGGTTTTGGATGAATAACGGAATGACTTAAATATGGAACAGACAAATGCATGCAGGTTTATGCATAATCTTAAATTTGTAACCAGTAATGCTATGTTGAGGAATCTGATTTTATACTGAAGAGTTAATTATTAACTAATGATCTGGGTCATCTTATTATGAGGGCAAGCTTAATGAAGGGACAAGATGAGGCAGAAAACAAACCTGTGTGTGTAATAGCACTAATGAAGACCCACACATTGTTTAATTGGTTCTCATTCCATCACTGCAGAGGAAAACTATAAATATTTTATAAACACACCATTCTAGCCATGTAAAACCAAATTGCACCAATAAATCTATTTATCTAGAAGTTATTTCCTAATTTCTTACAGCTGCATCATTTACAAAGGAGGATGCTGACTGTTTGTCTTTGACGGAGACAAAAAGGCTACGTTTCCAGCACCTGCGTGGCAGTGGTGGTTTCCACGAGCACCCCCAGACCACCACATGCACCCCATCCCACTTGCCCGGGCTGTGGTGGTCCCGCGGGGGCACAAGCCCAGGAGCTGGCTCAGGATGGACGTGCGCAGCTGAGGTTTCCCAGCTGCAGGTCAGGCTCCTTTTTGAAGGGCCTGTTCTTCTCTTCTGTGCCTCAAGCTTCTCCTGACTTCCCCTGCAGGATGGCTCAGTCCCAGCCGGGTGCCCAGGTGGGGAAGGAGCAGAGGGAATGTCGGCCCCAGTGCCTGCATGTGGGGCAGGGGCGCTGCTCGGTGCCTTTACTGACCCGCTGCAGGTGTGGTAAAAGCATCAGAGTTCTGTGTGATCTTTACATTTTTATTTTGGGGAAGGGAAATGTCAGTGGTTTGTATGTAAAATATGAGCCCGCGTAAGACAGAAGAGTTGAATCTTGAGATCCAAGTGACAAATCACTCGAGCTGCAGGAGCTGTCACAGTATACAAGGTTGCCAGGAACAATCAATGAAATTATAGCCTTGTACTACATGGTTGTTTATCTGCTATTATGGAAATAAGGTACCATCAAAACTGTTGAAAAAACTTGAAGATTACAGTAGGCACAATTTTGGGATATGACAGCAGCATTTAATCATGTTATTCTGACAGGTCCTGTTAAAAAAAGTTGCAAACTTCTACTGTCATTGCCTGCATATAGCTGAAAGGATAACAATTAGGGTTATTTGTCATCTGTTGTGCAATAACAAATTTGGAATACTGTACGGTGTCTCAGGAGGCCGAAATCCCTGGAGCAGAACAGGTAATACCCCAAGCAGAAGGGTGTGCATTGCTAGGAGTGCTTTTCTTCTACCAAGCCAAAGCAACAGTGCCCTGCATGCCTCAGCTCCTGGCATGTGCTGATGTAATTCTCAACCATAAACTATATTTACATATACATGAACCAGCAGAGGATCTTCTGAAATAACCAAGAGAAGTTATAGTACTCAAAACAGAAAATGATAAAATTATGAATCTACACCTTGTTTTGTCATATGTTTGGAGCTGCATCTAATGGGGCTAGTTCAGGAGCTAAATATGAAACGGGTATTGACAATATCTTCAGAGTAAAATTTTGTGCTTCTTCTGTAATGAAAAAAAAGCTCCTTCAGGAGGACATTGGGATCTCAGCTTTGCCACTACCCTGAAGTGCTTTCTAAAAGATCCTCATGCTCCTGGTGCCATAGGGAGAATCGGCTGCACCAAGGCTGGTGGAACAGGGCCAAAAGCTGGCCCCTTCCTGCCTTCCCCTGCCGTGAGCAGCATTTACCAGGAGGGAAGAAGCGCCCGAACCAGGCGCAGCCCTGCGGTGCCCCTTCATCCACATGCCAGGCTGCACCCGCTCCCCTGCCAAGTTCTTGTTTCCCCAGCTCTGGCTCAGAGGACCCCGCGTGCCCATCGCATGAGCAGTTCTCCTGGAGGCCAATGGACCTGCGAGGTGGAAGCAAAGAGATGAGGGGTGCAGAGCCCAGCACGAGCCTGGAGGCTGCTGCGAGGCTCCGGCACCACTCGCGCTCCGGGCTTCTTCACGCCATGAAGAGAAAGTTGTTCAGCTAATCCTACCAGATTGTCATCGGCTGTCTAGAGTTATGCAGAAATATTTAACTTCCACATGAAATGACAGAAGGAAAGTTAATTTAATATATCATTTAAAGAATAGAGCATTTTGCACTCCACTCTCTGCTGGTAATAAGGCATTATGAGCTTAACTTCAGGCTTGAGCTTGGATGTGGGAGGGAAGAGGCATCCCCAGTCTCCAGGCTCAGGACAGGAGGATCTCTCAATTAAAACGTTAGCATTTTCAGCAAATAGCAGTAACTGTGTATTGACATTTTCAAAAGCAATGCAGAAAAGCTGTTTGCCCCAAGACTGTATTCACTCCATACTTTTACCTACATATTTTGAGATAGTTTTTGCTTGTTTTCTTCGTTTTCCAGATTTTATGAGTTAAAAGTCTTTACTATGGCTTTCGTGGAGGGTTATGATTTACACCTGAATTGCTGCTGTAAGAATTTTAAATACATTAAAAAAATGTTTAGTCTAGATTAGCTTTACACCATTATTCATACTTGGAGATGCTGTACTGAACATTTTTGTCTACTTCTGAGCACAGCATCAATCACCTCTGTTCTTGACAAGCCCTAAGGAAAAGAACATTTATCAGTCTCTATTAGAATGGTCAAAAAAAATAATAATTCTAGAAATGACATTTTATAAGAGAACATGCTCTGGTTGGAAAATATCAGTAGCTCAATGATTTTCCTCAAAAGTTCCTCCTTTTATATCTCTCTCTATATATAGATATATATCCTCCTTATACACTTGCTGTCATCACAGCACCCATACCCCTCACTATTCTTATTTTAGTAGATGCCTTTTATATATTTCCATGTCAGCCCCATGGAGGAAGATTCCAAAAGAGGACAGCAGGAAGCCAGAGCACATTCAGCTAGCATGAAACCCACCCCGAACACCAAGTCCACAATTTTCCATTGGCTCTGCTCTACACCCACTGTCCCCAGAGCCAAGCGTTGAGCAGCACCTGCCACAGGGAGGGGGGATCGTGGTACTGGGGCAGGCCGCCCCCCCCCCCGGGACAAAACGGGCTCACTTTCTTTGCAGCAGGCACAGTATTTGTCCAAGAACTGTCCAGAACTCTACGTGCTTAAATTTGACACCACATACATTTAGCTATAATAGTAAAATCAGTGGGACTATTAAAGTAGATTATGCACTAATAATTATGCAAATATTCCTTCAGTGAAACTATAAAAATCTCATGAAGATTTAGCACATGGCTATTATAAGGAGAGAAACGTGGAAAATGAAAATGAAGATCATTACCTTTAAAGAGTTAGGGGAATTTTTTTTGCTATCATTTAAATACATGGTTTGGGATGCCTTTGAAGGTTTAACCTGGAGGAGGATATTTGTTATAATACTGCTAAGTACGGCTGCAGGATGAAAATCTGGTCTGCCTGGAGAAATGATCACTGGAAAACAGCTCACCTGTTCTGTCATTTCAGGAAGGACTTAACTGCAGCATTACAGCCTTATAAAAAGCAGAATAACATTTGTATCACTAGCAGGTAGGTCTAAAGTGAATATCCATTTTCCCATTTCATGGCATAGATGAGTAACTGGAAAAATTAGAAGGTGCTTTGGCTGCCCCCCGCCCAATTCGCTTGTTTGCAGCTGCAGCTCTGGGTGCAGAGCAAAGCCAGGAACTTGTTGCCCTACAAGCTGTAACAGCTTGATATTTCTCTGTGTTTGAAGTTATGAAATGATTTAATATTTGATAAAGAGGCCACTCAAAGGAGCAAATTTAGTTTAATTTATTGAAACTGGGTTCAGCATCCAGGTCCTGATGTAGCATTTAATACTTAATTAACTTTAAAAATACAGGAACCGCTGGAAGTGTAGATATCATACCGATAGGTGATGCTTCAAGGCTGATGACTTTATACTCATTAAAAAAAAAAAAAAAAAAAAAAGAAAAGCCAAACATTTTTTTTAATGCTTAAATATCAGCTTGTGCATGTTGAAGTCAGAAACCTGAAGTGCATTTTACTATTTGGCCCTTGTGTGGTGTCCAGCACAGATCCAGCTCCTACCAGCCTCGGTGGTCTAAGTGCTTTGCTTCTGCAGGGTGCTTGGGGTGTCTGCACAGTCACAGATCAGCAGCAGAGGTGACAGCAGCTGCTGTTTAGTTATTTAATTCGGAGAGCCTCAGGGACTTTGGCAGTGCCGGAGCTCAGTGTGGGAGGCTCAGGAGGGGCGAGCCTTAGCTCTGCAGGACCCCCCCAACCCAGAGCAGCCAGAGAGCACAAAGAGCCTGGTCCAGAGCTGGGGACGTCCTCGCCCCTCCTGCTGATGTGAGGATACGCTGTAGTAAACCCAGGCCAGAGTTACTGGTGAAGGGAAAGTAATGCTGTTTATGAGCTTTATTCATTCATTAATAACTAGAAAATGTACAGGCAGTTCCTGAGGCGGAATCAGAGACCAGAAATAATGCTTCTACTTGCTCACTGAGTTGGACTCTTTTTGAATATTTAAACTTTCTGGCCCAGTGAGTCTCATCTCCCTGCAGAGCTCCAGTGCATAACGAAACCTCCCCGTTCCTGCTGCAGCATCCTGGGGAGCTGCACCCGCAGCGAGCTGGGTGCTGGGGTTGAGCCCTGGAGGCTGCTGAGCTTCCCCTTTCTAACTGCATGTGCCTCTACTTCAGATGTGGATTTTTAGCTGAATACAGCCCATTGCAGGGATTTCAGCACGCTTGGTCTGTGCTTTAGGATCTGGGCCTTGCCAGGGAGTTCAGCATTAGGATAGCCCCTGCCAGTGCTAGCAAAGTGGTGGGCTCCTGCCTGTCTGCTTGGCCAAGAACATCTTTGCCATATGCAGGCTCTGCACGGGCTTACAGAAAACCAGATTCTCCAAAACAGATTCAGTTGGGGGTTTTGAAAGCATCTCTGGTACTTGAGAGCTGTCCTCTGAGACTTAGACATCCAAACGCCAGCTTATATTGTCTTTAGGAAAAAGAGAAAGCAAAGCTCCAACTCTGCTGGAACTGTTCCAGATAGTACTGAAAATGGCTTATAGTGAAAGCATGCAAACTGCAGCTCTCACCAGAAAAAAAAAAAAAAAAAAAAAAAAAAAAAAAAAAAAAAAAAAAAAAAAGGAGGGCTAGGGGAAGCCTTGAGAAACCTCTGAATAATTGAAATTCGTAACAAGCTGCATGGTAAAATTGTCCTTAGTGCTCAGTGTAGGTATTAGCTCTATATCCCAGCACAGTAGGCTGATGTTAGGCAGCAGGGATGTTCTCCTGGTGATATTGGTTTACTAAACTACTAAATATCCCTCTCTGGAAATACCTAAACCAGGCTGTTCAGCAGGGCTGGGTGCAGCTGTGCGGTGGCAAGAGGCCAGACCAGGTGCCTTTCAGGATCACTTCCAACACTGCTCTATTCTTCTGTTCGATATACTCAGTATCAGTCGGTTATCTCCAGATGGTGACCGAGCTACCTGTTCCTCGTTGTAAGTAAGTAAAGTAAGTAAATAAGAGCTTGGAGCAGGTGGGGAGCTGGCAGCCCCCTGTGCCGGGGGTCTCTGCAGCACAGGGGAAGCAGTCGCAGTGACAAGTACCTGCTGCACCAGGGAGGTGGGGAAAGAAATGTTCTCGCTCGTATTTTCCTTGCTGGGGAGGCATACTGAACAACTGCAATTAAACTGCCAGGTTTTAGTTCTGCATTGTAAGCTGGATTTACTTCTCAGCCCTACTGCTGAAAAAATAAACCTGCTTGTGACTGAGAGATAAGTATGAATACTGAACGCAACGCCGGGCATGACAAGCAGCTTGAAGCAGTAGCAGAGGTAAAGAGGTGAAGAATTTTCTGTGCTCAGGGAAGCTTGCCCTAGACAAAAAGAAAGGTATTAGATATGACATGAAGATGTGAGTGATTAAAAATATATGACATTATGAGGGAAAATCTTCAGTCCTATGTTTTGGCTAACAGCTGTGCAAGCGCATGAAGAGGCTGGCACAGGATGGAATGATTTCTGTAGATAATTAGGTCAATATATTAGATTTGCGGACAGCCTGAAAAGCTAAATTGTCATGTAGTGACAAATGTGGCAGTAACTGTGTGTGGGATAAGTCAGGTAAGGAGAACAGTCCCGAGCAGGATACGAAGCTGCAGGGCAAAGTGAAGACCTCAGGGCAGAGGGAGAAGTGTGGCTGAAGGCAGCCAGGCTTCTGGAGTGCAGGGGGCTAAGTCTGGCTGCCACTGCAGTCAGGGACAATGTTTCAAACAATGTCTTTACCAGGAAAGAAGGGAGGGATGTGTTGTTGGTTTTTTTTGTTTTGTTTTGTTTTTTGGTTTGTTTGTTTGTTTGTTTGTTTTGTCTTCCTGCAACCACAGACAGCAATGACAACTCAAGGAGTATCCTGCAGGGGCCGGGGGACCTGCTGGGTGGGGGCTGTGCAGCCTCGGGGGCTCCTCCCAGGGGCACCCCGCAGCTGCCTTTCCCCTTCACCTGTGGAGTAAAATTCTGTGGGTGCTGACGGCACTCACAATAGGACAGTGTCTAATAGAAGAGGTAAGAAGGGCTCAGGTATAATGTCCTAGTGAATAACTATAAACAGATCAAGAACAGTTATTTCAGCTAATGGTGAACATTAAAGTGCACAGCTTCATGAGTAGCACCATTTATTTTAGCACTGCTAATACCACTAAACTACAGACTATTCCCAATACTTTACATTAGCATTGCACATATTAGATGACTTTATTGGATTTTTAAAAATAATTAGAGTAGCTTAATAATGACTTCGACTAACACGGACAGGATCATAGAGAAAGCAGAAATTACATTTCAGATAATGCATGTCTTCCAGCCAGCCTGGGAAGGGACGGTGCCAGAGCAGGCTGCTGGTGTGCCTGCGGTTAGCCTGGTGGCCTTCCTCCTCTGGGAGAAACCTCCCGGGGCTGCTGCCTCATAGCACAGCATGGCAGGAACCTGATGCGCTAATATCTGGGTTCCAGGATTTTAAATGAGGTCTAAGACGACGGAGCAAACACAGAAATAATCTCGTCATTGGATGTTCAGCAGCTCAGCAAATCCATATGCAAAAAAATGTTTACATTAAAATACGCTAAATAATTTTTGACACTCCAACAGTGTCTACAGAGAGACCTCTGTAAATGCTCCCCAGGTGGTGAAAGGGGTTAAATCTGAAACACGATTCCTTGCTGCACGCTTTCTATGTGCCCAGCTCTATTTCATGGGTAAATGGACATTCGCAGGATCCCAGGTATTGGCTTGCCAGCACCATCAGCACTAAATCTTGAAGTCGGTGAATGTTTTGCTTCAGTAAAGGCTAAATAAAATCTGATAAAAGGTTTATATTTGGCAGGCTGGTGCAGCACAGGCACACCTGACTGGGAGTTAGACAAGATGAGATGCTTTTAGTACCTCTGGCTACTGCTTGCTGTGATCTCTAAGGCAAAATAATTCTAACAGCTGTGCCTCAGTTTCCCCTCACAAAATATGGGCATAATAATAAAACTACAGCTGCAAAGGTGCAAAGTTTATGTCACATAAAACATGTTTGTGTTGCAAATATTTTTAGTGATTTTAATGAGTCTCTGATGAAACCATTACTCCCAAGCATTTCTTTGGGATGCGGCTAATTTACATGCGGTTACACTGCTTCAAGTTTTGTGTGTCTTGATGTGCCTTAAAATCCTGAACATTTGGGGATAATTTGTCAGCCATTAGCGATATTTTTGTTGTCACCCCCTTCCCCGTGTTCCTTCTCCAGTTCCCTCCTGCCTTGCAGCGGCTGACCGGCTCTGCCTTCCTCTGCTCCCCGTCCTACGCAGCACGCCAGGTTGGAAGATTCCTCCGGAGGTCATCAGCTCCAGCCTGCCGCCCGCAGCATCTGATCCCCCCGCTTCACACCCACCTCCACAAGCATCTGAGCTGCCGCTTTGTCATTCTGCCGTCAGGCACACAAATGCTGCTCTGTGGAGACGAGGCGGCAGCAGGAAGGCTATTTTCCAGTACACACGATGCAGTGTTCCTCTCAGGTTGGGAATGGACGTGATCGAAATTGCACTTTGATTCTGCCTTTCCAAATTTTGAGGGACCAAACTGCTAATTCCAGGTATTTTCTTCCCTTGTCACAATTCTGCTAAGCAGCAGGATCAGGCCCGTGTCCTGCTTTTCTCTTGTTTTTGCACGTGAAGGTGCGTGGGGCTGACCATGCTGGCTCCGTGTCAGGCCCGTGAGGAGCAGCAGCCGCACAACCAGGTTGCAGCGCTCTCAGCGACACCCTTGGGACCACCGCCACCCCCCCGGGGTGCTGCCAGAAGATGAGGAGGGGTCCCTATGGCCACCCCCGTGCCTGCAGCCCCTGCTGTGCAGCTGCTTGGGCAGCACCGCGCGGCCCCTCACCATGAGCGGGTCCAAGCAAGCGGCTTGGCCTGGGTCACACACACAATGCCAAATGCCTTTTTGTCTTTGGTTGATTTTTATTTATCAATAAAACGATACTACAAAACATGGGAAACATCTGCTTTAAATACAGATCCGCAGTTACTTTGCCAGTTTTTAACCTGCTGTATTTACAGATTTCTCCCCTGCACTCTGACCGGAGGAGCCTAAGGGGCGGCTGCTGCCAGCACCGGTCCCTCAGCTCTCAGGAGCGGGAGCAGAAGCAGCACGAGCAGCGAGGACTGGCTGCAAGGTGCAGGAGGGCTCGTCTTTGCCCTGCAGCCCCCTGTGCTGCCTGCCTGTGGGGAGGCTCTTCCTCCTCCACCAGGCACGCTGCCGAGCTCAGTTCCCTCTGGTTTTGGGGCACAGCAATGATTCATCCCCATTTCTGCCAAGCCCACGGCCTGCTCGGTTACTCCCTGCTCGGCCTGCCCCTTGGTCTGGTGGAACTGCTGAGGGCAGCCAGCAGAAAGGAAGCAGACGGGCAGCGGAGCCCTCCCCGAGACCTTCCTGACTGTATAACTGCTGGGATGGCGTGTCATGTTGGGTGACTGGCCACCCAGGAGAGGTGTCCTCCCCTCCAAAGTGTGTGCACAAGGGGTTGGTGCCGGTCTCCCCGCGGCACCCAGAGCAGCGCAGCCGCACCGCGCAGAGCCGGCCGTGCCTGGCCTGCTGCCACCAGCCTGCTGGCTCTCACGGGCACGAACCGCTGTGAATCGATCGGCAAGAAACAGAAATATATACGTCTGTGTGTATATATATATTTCTATATATTAGATCCTTTAATTATATAGTTGTAAGGCAGATTAAAATTATTTTCTGATACCACCTGGTATCAAAACGCATCATTCCTACTTTCCATGCACATTGCGCAGTGTGCAGGGGAGGTAATTAAACCTGCAGTAATTATCATACAGGTACTCTAATCTGAATACCCACTGCTCTTTCTCACCCTCTCTTACAGAAGAAGGAGACAGTACTGAGAAGTGCTAGGAATAGCAAAAATTCAGCTTCCTGCCCCAGAAACCTGCCCCCGGGGCAGCAGAGCTGTGCCCTGCAGGCAGGAGGCCTCCACCAGCCGTGGTGGCTGCATCGGTGCCTTCTCCTCCCTTACAGACGGGAAGGGCTGGGCAAGATGAAAAGGGAGATGAGACACCACAGCACTCTGCGTGCTGCAGAGGGGCAAGCAGGGGAAGCCTGGGCTGAGGTGTGAACAGGGTCTTTTCCTCGCGACCGCTGGAATTTGGCTTCACCTCAGCTATCAATAAAGACCAAGCTTTTTGATTCCTTTGTACATGAAAAGAAATGAAGAAAATAATGTATTCCAGAACAGTTCAGCTTCTCTTAAGATTTATTACCAGGGAGATGGAGCCTTGCTAATTGGCTTTTGTTATGCAGCACGGAGCGTGCTGGTGCTGAAGAGCTTTCTGCTGGCACCTGGTACCTGCGGCCCTGCAGCCACGACAGCGCCGTACATACTCTAAGGCATGCTCTTAGAGCTCGGCTTCCCCGTGGCTACCCCCAGCACTGCCTCGACATAATGAAGTATTAGCATAATTAAATGAAGTTGAAAGAAGTGAAAGAACGGGTAGAGTGCTACTGCTCTGCTTGTGATCTCTTGAGCCAGCAAAGGAAAGCAAATAATTTTTACAAAACAAACTTTGATCTTGAATTGGTTTCTTTCTTCTTTTCTTTGTGTCTTTCTGGGCAATGGTAACAGCCCAGAACACCTCACTACAGCTCCCAGAAGCCTGGGCAGTTGTACAGGACTTTTTCCTGGGAAAAATCAGTATGGTCTGCCTGCAGCATCACGGATGAGATGCCTGTGTGCATCCCTGCTATGTGAAACCTCAGAGCATGGCTTACATTGGCACAGGCAAACAAGTAGAGCTGCTTAAAATATTTTCAGAAAAATGTGCTGTTCTGAAAAAGCCACAGTGTATTACGAAGAGACACAGTTGTTGGAAGGAGCAGAGTTGTCATGGTTGCTGTGAGGGGCATCTTGCAGAACTGGCTGGGGCTGCAGGGGAGCCAGCCCCCAGGAGCACTGCTCTGCTCTGGGAACAGCGGCGGTGCTGGGGCTCACAGCCAGCAGACACGAGGTGGTGGCCAGGCTGGGGGGCAGAGGCCAGCCCCTTGAGGGAGCTGGGGGCATTTGGGAATGCATGGTGGGTCTGGAAAGAAGCAGTGGCTGGGAAAAAAGGCACAAGAGAGCATGGTGAAATGTGCAAAAATGAGTAACTTGTCATTTTAGAAGTGAATGATTCAACTTCTATTCTCAGAAGACCAACAGTTCAAAACTGGTCTAACTAAGAAAAAACAGAACAAAGAGGGGTGTAACAAATTGTTATTAATTTTGTTGTCATTTGAAGTGAAACATTGTTGTCATTTCAGGTCAGACAAAATGAGATTTGTAGTTTCACATAAAAAAGGGAACAAAAAAAAAATACATTTTTTTTATTCCAAAATGTCTGAAAAAAAAAAAAGAAAAAAAAAAAGTTCTGCAAAGTCAAAGTCCATTAGTCACAAAGATCTCATCCGTACCATACACTGGTGCAGCATTTCCACAGACACTTGGAGCCCAGCTGTTTGCTGTTCCTGGTTGCTGTTACCAGCTCTGAACACTTGCAATAATTTGGATATATACCAGTAGGACAAAAAAGCCTACCTGGAAAAGTAACCTGTGTCGTTTCTAATAAAAATCTGGTGATAGCAGCATCTCCTCTTCTGATTTCTCCGACGACCAGCGCACTGCTGAGCGAGCCATGATCGCGGCCACCCCAGGCTGGCCCAGCAGCTCCCCAGTACCACCCTTCTCGCTGTCCCCTCGGCTCCAGGCCTGGGGTCGCCGATCCAGATGTGAGCTCATCCCACCAGAAGGCTCCGTCCTCTGCTGTCCTGCCCAGCTCGCTGTCCCCAGCCGTCTGCCGGTGCCTGTGGCTGCTCGCAGAGGCCTCGCCATCTGAGATGAGCTTCCAGAAGGGCTTTGCCTCCCATATGCTTGTGCAGACACTGCAGCACCTGAATCCCTGCTCGGCCAGGCACCAGATGGGACGAGCTCCACAAATCCAGGGTCTGCTCACCTGCTCCCAGGAAGGGACCGTCAGAAAGGGCTCCACTGGAGATCAGCCAAGTACCAAAGATTAAAAATAATTAAAAAAAAAAAAATCATCCCAGAATATTCAGCCACACAAGTGAGCAATTGCCTGCTTTGCTGGCTCTTCCAGCCCCAGCTTGCCTACAGCTATGCTTCTCTATTTGAGTCATGTTAGCGTGGAGGAGCGATGGGAATGCAGAGACCAGCGGTGCCATGCTGCAACTACCCCCGAGAAGGGTGGAAGGAAACGTGACAGTGAACACAAGTTACACCTCTGTCATTCCAAGAATGTAGAATTGCATTCCTTCCCTTCACGGGGCAGCCTTAAAAGCACAATAAAGTATTTCAAAGTATGCTTGGAAATACTTTGGCATGTAACCCCTGATGCAATGATGGCTCTTCCAGACGTATTGCTGCTGGTGACAGTACTTTCCAATCACAGCATCAGAAAATCCCTGTTCAAGGTGGGGAGGAAGAAGGATGCCAGCCTGCAATCACTGAACTGGTGCTTTCAGCCTCTCACAGAAATAAATGAGGAAAATAAAACTCAAAAATTTAATCAGAGAATTATCCCCAATCTGTAAAGAACTGGTTAACAGGAGGCAATGCTAAATTACAGTGGGCAAGAAAGCGTGTATGTATCTATCTATATATCTATGTGTGTATATATATGACAGGTGAAGGATACCAACTTATTTATTCTTGTCTGTGCTCTTGCAGTGTATCCGCACAGATCTGGATGGCAGACACAGATGAGCTGCAGATTTCAGCCACCCAGCACCACAATGCTGATAGCTGTACATTTCTGCAGCGTATCGTGTAACACCTGACCCACTTATGAGAGCCATGAATATATAATTCCTCTCTTCATTTACCGGGATCCTAAACAAAAGGTCGGCTCTTCTGCCAGCCATGACGCTGGAGCAGAAGGGCAACAGCAACACGAGGTTTACCACCTCAGAGCCTCTGCACGCAGGCTTTTTTGGCAGCGGGACCAAAGCCACCTGGCAGGAGCCACTGGGCAAGTGACTCTGCCCAGGTCACGGGTGTGACGGCTTCGGTTTTTCCCAACTTGTCTCTTTCTGTCTCGGTGTTCTTTGTACCAGGGAAATACAGCAGGCTAAAAGCTACAGGTTGATTTTTTTTTGTTTGTTTTGTTTTTTTTACATACCACAGTAGAAACAGTTACTGAGTTATATTTGTCAGAGTCACAGTAGTTTATGCATATTTGCTATTCACAGACTGCAGAATATTGCCAATAACCTCACTGGTGGGGACTGACAACACGGAGATACATGCATTCATGTGAGACCATAATCAATGATGTCTATACTGTATTAAGCACATTCATTTTTTTTTTTAACACCTTCCAGTAAAATCAATTCCTTTAAATTTGTAGTTAAAATTTTTGTTTCCACAATTACGCACAAAATAACCTGTAAACAATTTGACATTACACTTATGTACAAGTGAACCACGTCGGAAAGTAGAAGAGGTAATTCAGTGGGTGCCACTTAATCTACATCAATGTGCAACAGACTGACTCAGCCTCGGCAAAGTCATTAAGTGCTTGTATGAGGTCCGAAAATGTAACATGAGCAAGGCCCCGTAGAGATCACAAAGTCACAAGTCACCAAACCCCCCTCTACGTCCTGTGTTGGCTGTGAGAATATTGCACTGGTGGCATTTGCCCCCCGAGCGCACACGTGGCTGCACGACCTGGGTGGGGGGGGAGCCCTCGGAGGGCCCCGTGCTCCCCCTGCCTCGCGCCGGGAGGTTTGGCCTCTGCTCAGCTCTGAACTCCGCTTTTTCGTGTTTGCTTTATCATTGCTATAGTTTAAAATCTGTAATAGCATTCTTATAAACTGATTTTTAGCTAAGTGATATCGATGCCAAGAAAAATAAAGAATGTCTTTTTATAATATAAATAATTTAAAAGTGCTTTTTTGTTCTTTTACTATTAATCTACAAAACCCCGCTGGGGCATAAACTATCCATAAGACTGGACAATTATTTTGTACCATGATATACATGGGGCCTTATGCATAAAGTACTCTGAATGTCAAGTCCACGTGCATACTTGCAACGATGGAAAGGGCTTCACGGCAGGGTAGGAAATTGGAAAGGTTTCTTCAGCCTTCCCAGGGCTAGGAGAGCAATGGGAGCTGGCTGAAGGTCTCGCTTACATTGAGGTCTCTGCCAATACAGATCAGCCTAGTTTTCTCCTTCAGCCTACAGCGTTGCAGAGAGAAGGAACAAACTACCTCACAAAACTAGAATTAACCCAAAACATTTCCATCAGAGTACTGTGAAGTGTCTATATGGGGCATTCATGACCTAGGGGAAAGAAATAATTTGGTCCACATGGATCTGTGTAAACTCACATGTTCTGCCTCTGTCTCCCTCTGATGTCCAAGTCCTCGAGGTGGCTGGGTTTGCAGCGACAGCCCTGCAAACACCGCTAATTGCGGCAGAGAGCGGCTGGCGGGGCTGCGTGGGGCTGCACCAGGAGCAGCCTGAGCCGGGGGTGCCACCACGCACCAGTTCCCTGTCCCCCCGGCCACATGCAGCTGCCCCCTGCCAGCATCCTCAGCAGGCCCCCTGGGGCATGCCGAGGCAGCCAAAAATTGGCTCCACAACCCTGCTGCTGAACAGCAAGTCCCGGTTGCTGCACGTAGATGTAGTGAACGGTGTGAGTGGATGTGAATGTTATTACAGTTTAATGGCCTTCTCTCGTCTTCACTGACACAATTGCCCATTTTTTTTGTGAGAAAAGGCATTTTAGGAGTCTCAGTCCCACTGAAGTCAATGTATGTTTTCAATTTAATTTCAACAGAACTCATATTTGGTCTTAGTTATGCATGGAAAGTAGCTCAAATACCAGTTTGCTCCCCAGATATTTGAGAAAGAATAAAGTCCTCTGTTAACTGAGTGTCATTTTGGCTTGCTACCAGTAAGTGACCAACAATGTCCTACGGATCGGCAGAGGTTCTTTCACTGAAACAAATAAGAATTGAGCCGAATATTTTTAGAGTCAAAAGCCAGCTACATTTTAGACAATTTTGTTATTCCCGTCCCATTTCCCCACTGCATCACCTCCACCTCCTGTCTCGCCCTCATCGCCTTGGCTCAGCCACGAGTGGGAGCAGGGCCGCATCCTGCCCGCGGCCACCTGCCTGTGCAGACCCCGGGAGGAGCCCAGCGGGAGGACGGTGCCCTGGGGCTGAGCAGTGACCACATCTCACCGCCAAGCTGGCGAGGGGCACAGCAAGCTGCTCGGTACCCCTGCTGCAGGTACCTCCCGCCCCCATGATCGGTGAGCAGTGCCAGCTCCTGCGGGCGCAGAACGAACCTTGCCTCCGAGGCATGAATTCACGCCTCGCCTCCCGAGGTGCACTTACAAATCTCTCTAGCTGTGTATCTGTGTATATGTTTGTATCTGTGTGTATATGCATGTGTACGTATGTATGACATTATTTTAGGGAAGAGGTCTTCCCAAGTAATGCTCTGTGCCCCGGGGGACCCTGCGGCTGGTGATGGTGCACAGGGACGTGCCCAAAGCCTGGCTCTGGAAGAGCAGCTGAGGCAGGGGACAGGAAGGGGACATCTGGGACAAAGGCGGGCAGCAGGAGCGGATGCTGTGCAGCATCCCACGTGTCACCCAACTCCCATCCAGGGCGGGCAGACAGCTCCTGCCACCTGCACAAGGGCTCGGGTGAGCTTGCCAGTCAGCCTGAAACAAAAAGCCACGAAGCACAACCCCCAGTGCTAAACTACCCTGTGCAATACCACAATGTAAGTTACAGCGGGGTTAGAGCCCTGCAGAAACACAGACGTGTAGGGACACACACAGCACACCCACACGTGTGCACCCGCATGTGCCTGGGCACCCCCGCTCCTCGCACACCCATCCAACCGGTGACACAGCTCTGTGCTTCCTTGCAGGCTGGGCTGCCCATGGTTACTGAGGTTTAAGACCTTTATTTCTGTAGCGCTGGAGAGTAATAACCATTTCATCTAAAACTGAAGACGTGAAGGTCACATAAATCAAGCCCATTTGGGTGTATTTCATTGGGTCTAATTTTTCTACAGTTATTAATCATCCTGCAGCCCTGTACACCCCCAGCATCACTCTGGGAAGGCGCACACACGCACACCCAGCACCATTCTTTCAGCCTGTCACTTGTATTTTATAGCCCAAATACTTATGATGTGAAAAGGAGCCAGGGAATGCCCTGGAGTGAGGGAAGCTGCAAGGTTTCAGCTGTATGATCCACCCTGAACTGCGCACATGGCTGCAAATCCTGTGGGAGAGCCCCATTTGCTCCCCAGTTCTGTCAAAACTGTGCCTTGGTGCCAGGGCAGGGGGGGAATGTTATAAACCAACACACTGCTAAGAGGAGGCAGATATGAGCATCTCACATGTAAAATCCTGGTAAAAACCACAGCAGAGATGATGCCAAGCTGCCACCTCCAAACTGTGCTCTCCAATGACTTGGAGATGTATTGCTGGGAAGTTTTGTTCCCCTCCTTGCAGACAGCTTGTGCTTAAGGATCGTTCTGGACACGTATTGCTTCCTTGTTTGCTGGTAAAATTTGCATCCTCACCAATAAACTCCTGCTTGACATCTACAGCCAAGCAATGGCTATGAAGCTGTGCTCATGCGGACCTTAGGACTCATCTGGCAAAACAAAGACTCCCTCGCCCGTTGTGTGGGAACAACAGAGCCTTACGAGCACAAAAGAACCACCTTCCTGAAACTGCATTAAGATCAGCAAGAAATAATTTGTGCACACTTGACATCATCTCCCACAGCAGTCTGAAATTCAAGAGCTCTGGAACCTGGAGGATGCTAAATAAGTCAGAACCAAAGTGGTTTGTTACCAGCACTATCCGTTCCCATATATATGTAGCCTTCCTTTCCTGCCTGTAGAAAATGAATAATTTCTCTCAAGCACCCTAACGGCTCGTTCCCAGCCAACACCAGTTATCCGGAGCAGTTCGCTCTTCTGCAGCCCCCCGGCCGGCCCCAGCACCCTGGGCTCCCCATGGAGCTCAGACCCCAGTCTCAGGGCTCTCTGCTCCCCAGACCCTGCTGCTGGTTACCAATGTGCACCCTCAGCCCTTCCCTGGGTCCCACCTCCCTGTGGGCCCCAGGGCATGCTCAGCATGGTTGCTGCCTCATGCCACGGGCCGTGAACAGGACCTGCATGCAGACAGCACCTCTGTCACGGAATATGGCTACGTCCTTCTTGGTTTTCAATTTTCTCTTGAAATGCACGTAGCTGCAACAGCACTGCTCCTGTCCTCTAGCAATTGATTCCCTGCCAGTCAAAGCATTAAACGTATCTTGTTAGGCTGATAATTTCTTGTATTTGCTTCTGTGCTGGATGGGACCGAGCGTCTGCTCGTCCTGCCGGCTCGAGCCAGGCACCGCTGGCAAACGTGCCTGGCAGGCAGGCAGAGACCCGCCATCCTCACCGCACTGCTGCTCCACCTGCCCTCGCTCTGCCTGGAAATGTTCCTCTGTCTTTCTGCTGGAAGCATTACAGGTTCAGCCCGCTGTCACCAGAAAGCCTGGAGGAGCACAACAAGAGGCGTGGGGAGGACGCAGATGGAATGAGCTCACCAGAAACAAATGGAATATTTTGCTGATGGCAACAAAGACCCACACACTTGTCCCTGGTCTCCACTGAAATGCATTTACAGTGTCTCAGAGAAGGGGAAAAAAAAGAGTGAGAGGCAGTGTGATGGGGTTTCTCCTGGGGTTTCTTTACTATTCAACCCTCAAAGACCTGAAGAAGAACTGGAACATCTACAGCTGCTAAAAAAATGCTCTTTTCTGAGAAAGTGCAGTTACAAGGAGAGAGCCAGAAAATCTTTAAGCAATATATATTGATATATATATATACATATATATATACACAGAGATATATATACACACATATATATATATGCACATATATATATACACACGTGCTTAAGGTAAACTGCCACGGCATAGCTTGCTCCTGTGAGCAGTGCACACCCCTCTAAACCACCGAGCTGGCAGGGGGGTGCAGAAGGCATGCAGCCACGCGCCGCCCCGCCGCTGCCTGCGTGTTCCCACTGGCACCAGCAGCATCTGCACGCGAGCATCTTGTGTTGTCGGTATTGTTGTGCCCTTAAGGTATTCAGCTTGTGTAAGACTCAGAGTTTACAAATAAAAGCATTTGTCATTGTGCTTCCACGGCTGGAAAAATATCGTAACCCTATGACTATAAATGTTAAGGTGAAATAGGCAAATTAGGCAGTACTATAGAGATGGATTTCTTTTTTTTTGTGACCTAACAAATAATTATTGTTGGGAATTATTTTTGTATCACTTAGGATCTCGCAGTAATGGCAATCAGGCTCCACGCCTTCCTGCCCAGAGCCTATAGGTGGTACTTCCGCAGCAGTTCTGATTGCCAGGGATGCTTTCTTTCCGGAAACCTGTCTGGGATTTTGATTTTGAGGAAATCCTGGATGCATTTCTCTAGCTCCTCCTCGATGGAGAGCTTCTCCTTCACCGCCTTCTTCTTGCTGGAGTTGGACTCCCTGGAGCCCGAGGTGAGAGTCCGCAGCAGGTCGCTCTTCCGCCGGCTCTCGGACTGCTGCAGCAGCTGCACCGGGCCCTTCTTGGCCGGCCGGTCCAGAGTCTGTATGTTGGGCTGGCGCGTGACGGGGCCGCAGATGACGGTCTCCTGCGGGGAGCTGGCCTCCGACTGGCTGTCACAGCTGGATGTCGACAGCTCGTTGCAGGACGTGCCGCTCTCGCCCTCCTTGTCGCCTTTGCCGTTCTTGCAGCAGCAGTCGCAGTGGGACGAGGACCAGCGGGATGGCTCACCTGGGAGACGGAGACAGAGCGGGGTTAGAATGCTGCGAGCTGCCAGCCTCCTCCCCCTGCTCCCCACAGCCACGTTCACCCACGGGGGGCTGCTCGGCTGGACCACAGCAAAGCCCTCGGGGCCCCACCGTCACCGGGCCTGGAGCTCCTGCATCTGCCCCAGCCTCCTGGCAGTAGCGTGCAGGAAATTTACTTTTCAATTACTGACAATAACAAAAAATTAGCAGCACTGACTTCTCCAGACATCTTTGCTTCACTGGGGCTCAATAATACCTTTGCCTGCAGGACTGTGCAACCGGAGCAGCTCCTGTCCTGTGGGCACTGGGCCAGCGGAGCCCCCCGGCCCCTGCCCTCGCTGCTGCTGCTGGCGCCCGTGCAGGAGGGCTCGTCCCACTGAGATGGGAGGCTTCTGGGAAAAGCACTCCTTCGTTTGCATAATCCATCGGTGATGGGAACCCCTGAACAGAATTTAATTTATTTCCCGATTCATATAGCACATGGCTTGATTTTTTTTTTCAGCTGGAGACTTGCCGGAATGCAATAATCCACGACAAAGGGGAAGAGCTGGCATTGATAAAAACTGTTCCCTGACCAAACCGCTGTGATAATGATGGATTTAAATGTCATTTGGAAGCATCCGTCTTTCCACTAAAATGTAATTATCGTTTCCAGCTCGTGCAGATTGGTAATATTATCCAGATCAAGGAAAGCATAATGTAGCCGAGCAACTTCCCACGAGCCACACGGGCCCTGCTCTCTCCCATAAGGTGGAAATGTGGGTGCTGCGGCCGGTCCTGCACACCTGGCACTGCACTGCTTTCATGAGTGCTGGCAGCTCTCTGGCAGCCACAGCACTGTGACCAGGCCAGGGGGATGCACAGCACCGGGACCACGAGGCGGCTCTGTCCTCGCCCCCCTGAGACCCCAGGAACAGGGGCAGGTGTTGCTGCCACCCCCCAAAACCCCACACAGACCCTGGGGAGAGGGGTTCTGCAGGCCCATGGAGGCACATTGTTACAGAGCTGCCCTGCTCTCCCACTTCTCCAACTTTTTTGTAGCCGTGAATACAATGCACGTAATTTACAGAAACTGGGGAGACAGTCCCTCCCCAGCTGTTCCTTGCTCTTCTTCCACAACAATGAAGGAGTCTTTCAGTCTGCAAGCTGTGTGGCTAAATTAAATTTAAGACCTGTTCTGTATGTTGTCTGAAAAAAAAGTCAATAGTGGCTAAATTGAAATTACTTCTAATTTGCTTTGCCTTGACAAAGGCATTATGCACTGAGCCTTCGTAAAAACCTGAGGCGTGTGTTTCGGACATGTGCCTGCCAGCCGTGCTACGTGGCAGCTTGGCCAAGGTTCCCTGCACAACCCTCCCAAGGGCCTGGCCCCACTGAGCACTGCTGCTCCTGCACAGAGCTGGCTCCCTCCGGCCAGGCTCTGCACAGCATCCCCGCTGCTGTCTCCTCTCCTGCTCTCCCACAAAGCCAGACATTTTCCCCTGATGCTTGCATGTGCTTAAGGACAGCAGCAGGTCCCGGAGGAGACGCATCTGGTGAGTGCCCCCGCCGCCACCGCCCAGCCGAGGAGCACATCTCCTGCCTGCACCTGGAGCATCAACACTGCCCGGACAGCGAACAGCAGGCACCAAGCACCAGGCTGCTGCCGTGGCACAGGACATCGCTACAGCCACCTAATTACATTGTCTGGTTAATCAGTAGCTGTTGTACCCAATGCTGAGGCTCAGAAAAGAGGAAACATGGGCAATAGTGAGTGTGAACGAGAGGCAGACCTCACTACAAGCTGGGTTACAACAGCCCAGGTGCTTCGCCACCGCTTCCACTGCGGGCTGGTCCCGAGGATCCCCTGAGGCTGAAGGCACAGGATGGGCGCTCGCCCACGCCGGGTGCCCGGGCAGCCAAGCAGAAGCAGCTGGGCTGGCCCCGCGTGGGCCCAAGGCACGCTCCTTGCAGCTCTTCCACGAGAGACCTGACGAGGTCTCACTGCCCACGTCTCTCCAGGAAGCTCTTTTCACACCCACGAGTTGCGGGTATTTCTGTATGGGGTGCCTCACTCTCCTGGTCGCGGTCCCACGGGGACCCTCGCGCCCGGCAGCCCCGCCAGGCTCGGCCCCGCCGCCTCCCCCCGCGGCACTGGGGAGGAGATGGGGCACGGGCAGGGACCCACCTGCTGCCATTCGGAACCTCTGGAGTGCACGCTTCATTACCGCAGAATAAACCTTTTATAACTTAATTAAGGCCTAATAAATGCTAATTTCACTTAATGAATATTCAGCAACTGTGGGCATGCTGCATGCGAGCTGGGAGGCAGAAAAGCATCTCTTCATGAGGCAAACCAGCAAAAACTAGGCCAGGCCCAGGTGCTAGAAACAGATTTCTTCTCCATATATACATTTTGACACCTTTTTAAGGGTGGGGAAGTCTGCAGATGCAGATAAAGGCCCTCCAAAATGGCCACACCGGCAGCCTTCACACCAGCACCACCGCAGCCAGCCCCGCTGCCCGGCCCATGCTGCTCCTGGCACTTTAGTTACCAAAGGGACAAAGCTTACATTCTGTGCAGAAAAGGCCTTCATATTTTCATCACCAGCACAACATAGCAGGCTAGCTAGAGCAGTCCATCAGGAAATCCAAAAGAGAGCAAGAATGCTATGGAGAAAATCGAATTGCCCTTTAGCTCTTACAAAGTAGGGAGAAAAAAAAAATAAATCATTAGGCTATCCTCAGATTGCAGGGGAAGAAAAAAAGAAATGTTCCAGTATTAAGCAATAACACATGAAAAATGCATCTGTGCCAACCTGGATCAAAGTAATTGCTATGCCGGTAAGTTGCTTCTGTTAGTTAAAACTAAAAGGATCTGATCACAAGTCAAGCAAGCTGGGCTGCACTGTGTTGCAGGTGTGCAGTGCAAACCGCAGGCAGAGCTGTCGAGTTTCCTGCTTCGCCAACTCCCTTTGCCTAATTTTGCCTTAGCCAGATGAGGCTGTGAAAACCTTTGCTCCTGCCACGCTCTGACAAAGCAGGGGCAGGCGCGGGCTCAGTGAAGCAGTGATTTCCCCTCCTCAGGAGCCAGGGGACGCGGGGCATTTCAGAGGCAGTCTTGCCAAAACAAATTTGAGAGCCTAAATCCAAAGCCAGCTATCAGTCAAACGAATTCACCAGCTAAATGAACTCACTGAAGGGTGCATTTGTTCTGCCAAAAGAGTTTCAGAGACTATGAAGCGAGGAAATAAAACAGAGAAATTCTGACAAGGAAGGGAAGTTTGAGATTTTAGACATAGCACACAAGACAGGATTTTATAATTTTAAGTAACTAAATTACCCTCGGTGTTACATCAAGTAGCTGACATCAAAGCTAGGGAGAAGGATTGGTCAGCCTGACAGAGATGCGGAGCAGAGCTGTGGATAACCGTGCACATGGTCGTAACGCACTCTGCTAGGATCAGCCCCTCAGCATGGCCATTAGCAAGGGCCCGGGGACTTGGGGTGGCGAGCAGGCTCCAGACCTGTCACCAGCAGCACAGCACACTCAGTCCCGCTCACTGGCTTCTGCCGAGGGACTTGGTGCTCCCCGAGAATTAGCACAAAATGAAACAGAAGACATCTCTGCTGAACCCAAATGGAGAGGAAAAAAGGGGGGAGAGAAAGAGAAGAGAGAGACTTCAGCAGGGAACAAGAGACAAATTATAAGGATTTTGTATAGAGGACATCAGTCAAGAAAATAATCTTGTTGCAGGTATCTTCTCTTAGAAATGAATCAAAGCAACAAATAGCTGCACTATCTGTATGCTCGAAGGTAAGAAGAAGCTGATGTGCATCAGTGAGTCAGCCAGGTCAACCACTGCACGGGCAGGTCACATGGCAAAGGGAAACACAAAAGATCTCAGAATTTAGGAAAAAAAAGTCAGTGCTGTTGGCCTCCCCCTGGAAATCTTCTATCAAAAGAGCTCAGCCATCCCCCTACCAAAGGGAAAAAAGAAAAAAAAAAAGTTGTTTGCCAGTAAAAAAAAAAAAAGTCACTTTTTAGGACATCTTGGAGCATGGCCGGGGAATGGGAGGCAGAGGGCTCCTGACTCTAGGCTCTGCCCTGTGTCACCACCAGGTAGCCCCCCACACCTTGGCACACCCAAAGCTGGACAAACCTCGGCTGGCTCGGTGCACCGCAGTGTGCTGAGTGGAGCAGTGCACTGCCTTCCACCTGCCTCCACGTGTGCTGGAGCAGCCAGGAGAAAGGAAACATGTACAGACTGATGCTAGAGCACCGGCCTGAAATCAGCTAAAAAGTGAGAGGCAGCACAGGACAAGAACCAAGACAAGTGATTGTCCCCTGTGCCAGGACAGCACGGGTGGTTTTCAGGTGCATTGCCAAACATTTTCCAGATTACTCTTAGGGGATGTGGCACCCGCCTATTTGCTTCTTGGAGGGAGATTTTGGGTCCCAGCGGAGTGAACCTGCCCAGCCACAATGCTGTGGGGGGACAGGTCTCCTCATCCTGGCTTTGGGTGGTGTCAGGATGACAGGGATAGAAGAGAGGAAAAAAAATAATATTTCTCTGCATTTTGCAGCAGCACCATTCTGCACAGGACTCACGGCCAAGCAGGGCAGTCACTGAGCCCCCAGACCGTGCATTGCACTGATGTAACCACAGGCTTCATTAATTAATGTCTAAATGCTTTGAGATTCTCAGATAAAAGGGGCTAATTAATTCTGGCCCAGCTCTCCTGCCTTTCTCCCTGATCTCAGCACATTCCTCTTCCACTACCCTAGTTGTAATTATTATTATTAGAAGCTTCTGAAGAAGCAGTACAGCCTCTGATGTATAATTGACACACACACCATCAGCCAGTGGCTTTCTCTTCTCCACTCCAGCTTTTACGACAAATACACTGCAAGCAGGAATGGGAAATCCTGTGAAGGGGGACAGCGGGTGTGCAAAGACCCCTTTAGGAGAGAGAAGTTATGACATAAAATAAGCTTAGCACGGGACCTTCAGACCAAAACCAACGAAAGGGCTGGTTTGCTTGGTTTTGTTGTTGTTGGAAATGGCACACAGACCCTAACGCTAGCTGCCTTTAAGCCCACCTCAGACACAAAGGTGTTCGATTTTTTTGGTGCTGCCCATGGGGAAAGCGACCTCAGGTGCTGCAGGGCAGCACTGCCCTTCCTCCCTTTCCCTGAGCAAGCCCCAACACCAGCCGTGATGCTCCAGCAGTGGAGGTTTCGCAAAAACACTCTAAAGTGCCTAAAACTGCCCCCAATCCCCTGCTGCAGCAGGTCGGACATCCCCCGCTCTGCTCTGGGAGCCAACCTTCACCCCTGGCTCTCCAAGCCCCCCGGGAGAGGCAGAGGGAGCTGAATCAGAGGTGTGGAAACCTCTGGCAGATCCCTGGAGAACCAGATGAACACTTTTCAGGTAATTTTTCACAGATAAATGCTGTTTTCTTGAAACTGAAATATTCTACAAGAAGTTGGTGAGTTTGATGACATTTGCACTGGGAAAGCGCTCAGCTAGATCACTTCAACACCTCCTCTCATTTTGACATCCATATTATAATGATGTTAATATCACACTACATACAGCTAATTTTCTTTTATAATGTATCAGATTTATAAAAAACACAATGTTGTGATATTTCAGAACAAGACTCCTACAAATTACTGTTCTACAAGAAATTTCAATATGTATATTTTTTTCCTTCCAAAATAGTGAAGGCACTCTCTCAGCTCTCACTTTCTGCTGCCTTCTCCACGCTCTCTCCAGCTGGGGATCACCACAGCAGCCAGTTCCCACTCCAGCAGAAATCAGCAGCGCGGCCACGGAGCCACCCCACGCCCAGCTCCCACCACCTCCATCCCACCAGGGTCCCATCGAGGGGCATCCGAGAGGTCTGTGCCCTCTCCCCTACCCTCACTTTTGTTCCAACCTCGTGAAGCAAGTGTTCACCTTTCAACACCACAAAAACAAAGTGTTGAGGCATTCAAATATATCACACATTATTCATTGGGTAAATAAAAAATTGATTGCCTCTAGGTCTGCAGATAAGGTAATGCCGGCGAAGTGACAATTTGATTTAGATCACTCATTCATGCGTGCACAACGCCTCAAACAGTTTTTGCATCCATGCATGAATTAAAGGTGTTGTGATTGATGAGAGACTAAGGTCTAATTGGTGTTTTAATAAATACACTCTGACTTGGTAATCTAGCCAGATTTATCAGCAGAAAATGCCCCTGTCTAAATAAAATTACCAAGGTAAAGCTTAGGAACAATGACAAATGCCATGCAAGTAATTGGCTCTGGTACCAGCGTTGGCAGCAGGATGGACATGCAATAGGTTTATTTGCTTTTAGGATCAAGGATCTCGAGTAAAATTTCAGCAGGCAAACAAACCCAGGGAAGGACTTGACAGTAACGTCACTGGTTTGAACTCTCCTGTGTGTGCAAAGACAGCAGTGATGGGGGAGGACGGGACTCAGCTGAGGGCACGGCTGCTGCCAGGCACTACCCCAGGCAATACCATTTCAGCATTTTTTGCCCTTCTGGGTGCAGCTGCAGACACCTGGTGCTGCTGTGGCTGTGCCAGCAGCCCAGGATCCCCTCCATTTGCTTCTCTCTCCATTCTGCTCTGGGCTGAGCTCACCGCCAGGATTTGAGATGCTCTCTGCAGACACCTGGTTCCTTCCGAGCCCTCCCCCCCCTCCTTTTTTTTTTTTTTTTTAACCATCTAAAATTTCTGAACCAGTGTAAAAACCAGCAGCGTCTGTCTGAGGAAGTCTGCCATTTGTGCAAGACAATTTCAGCCAGTCCCTAGCCAGCACGTACAATTTTATCAGGAGTCTCCCAGCATTTTGTCATTTTATCAGTACTGCTGTGATCTTTCCTAAAACACTCAGTTCTTGAAATGGATTTCTGTAAGAATATAAAGTTTGTTTGAAAAAAAAAAAAAAAAAAGTCCCCCACATCCCCACATGGTGGAGAAAACATATGAGAGCTGATGTTAAAATTGCAGAGGGCCTATAAAGGAGACAAAATACTTTTCTCTGGATTTTTTTCAAATTCATGTGCGATTAAGTTAAAATTCAGAATGGAAAGGTGCAAAATATGAGCAACAACATGGTGAGAAGCAGAAAAAACATTTGGAGGACTTGGTCCCACGTGGTCACCAACGTCTTCAAGCTGTTTCTGAGAGTTGTGACATACCCCAAGTCATAAAGACTCCTTCCATTTCACAGCCAAAGCCTTTTTATCAGAGGAAAACTGCCTCCACAGTTAGTTTATTCTTTGGTGCACCCCTGGGCTGTGCAATGAACATTTCTGCCTCCTCCTGGAGCCCCCACGCTGGCTTCCTGGAGACCCAGCACAGCTGCTCTCGTCCGGGCCAGCAAGCAGGGGCAGCTCAGCTGGCTGCCTTTAGCGTTTCTCTTCAAATCAACCCCTTTTTAACACCTCCTTATCAGCCTAACCTTACTGCCTGCTTAACCCTCCCCTTCTCTGGCAGTGCTGGAGAAATCATTCAGGCTTGTGCAACTCAGATTTATCTGCTTCTGCCTTTTATTTCTCATCCACAACATAAAGCTTTTTGCCAGGCCACAGCAAGAGCACACCTAAGCAATACTCGTTCAAGTCTCACCTGTATTTTTCATCAACAGTTTAGCAAGCAGTCGGCTTGAAAAGGAAAAGTACAAGGAACAGTCTGGGGGGAAGAGCTGCAGAGCCAGTACAGCAAGGGGCAGGTTAGTGCTGCTGGCTTCCATGCTCTGTATTTTCCTTTCCAAATACTGGGATTGAAAACAATATTTGGCCATCAGGACTATGGTTTTTATCTTCCTCTGGGAAAATTACATTGAAATGAAAAAATGATGCAAAAGTCCTCTTCTGCCAATAGTATTTGCTCTTTCTGTCCTTTGTCAAACATCTCCAGCTTGTTTAAGTTTGGTGCCCCTAGAATTAATAGCTGCCACTACCAACATCATCTTCCTTCACCGAGTCCAGCCGTAACTCCTCAAATTTAAGACTGTTCGGTATCTTTATTACCACTATTTTAACACTTTATCTTAATACAATCTTTCCTATACCTTCTGTGACTTTAAATTCATATTCAAGTTCTTGAAAATGAAGTTAGATTGCACGGCAGCTCAGAAGCTGTGAAATCCCCTGGCAGCACCTGAACCGACCGGGCTGGACCCCAGCAAAGTAATGGGGACAGGTCACAGGTTCAACCCTCACAGGCATTTGGCACCGACATACTCAGGATATTTATAATGAAAGAAGTTCAACTCTCCTTTAATTACAACACAGGTAAAACAGGACTAGGATGAGTAATCGGAAAACACATCCCCTTCCAGTGCCCTAATTTCAGAGGTACCCACCTGAGGGTGACTGCAGACTCCTCAGGGCCAATGCAAAGAATTCGGGATGAGACCGGCGTCGCCAAGCCTTAACGCCAGCGGCAGCGCCCAGAGCAGCACTGGGTGCCCTCTGCTTGCCTCGCTGCCACGGCTGCACCCAGCTCGGGGCTAGCACAAAACACCGCGGGGGACATGCATATAAAACCACAGGCCTTTGTGTACATACAGGTAAAACCCACCAGCACCAGGCTTTACTTTGTTAAACCCTTCATAGTTTACATTTGAACCTGAGCTGCCTTTTGGAAACCTGTTTTAATTAGCAAAGACAAAGTGTGCAGCACTCCTGCTTCCTGAAGATATACACTGTAAAGTGCCGACAGATGGTTGTGATAATATGGGAGCCACAGTTTTTGAATTTTTGAAAATTAGGACTCGTGAACTGATGAATGCTCTAGAGATATGAAAACATCATGTCAGCCTATGTTGTTCCAATTAATTGCAATCAATTGCTAATTGAGAGCTATTTTAAGACTTGCCATTACTCTGAACATAATGTGGAATAATTTGCGTGGTCCTCTTTACCCCCCACCACAAATGACATGGGTGCAAAGAACTCCTGGGAAACAGAATCCAAAAGAGCCCCAAGAGCCTGCTTTTCGGTCTCCTGCTTTTTTTTGGCAGATAGGGCAAATTTGGATCTCAGGATTTAAAAACCTAGGAGACAAGGGACCTCAGGCAGTGGATGGATCTCTACCTCCAAAACTTTCCAAAATATCAGCTCTGATATTATTGGATAAATGCATTCACCCACTCTTTGGATTTCCAGGCAGCACGAGTATCTCGGGCAGAGCTCAGATGGAGACCAGGCTCACGGTGGCACCGCGCAGGGAGGAGGACGCTGGGCGGGCATTTGGCAGCAGGAACGCAGGCACAGGCTTCCTCCTGCTGCCCGTGCTGGCAACAAGAAAGGCACATTTCTGGGCAACCGATGCATTCAACAAATGTGGTATTAACCATTCCGTGATTTCCCAGCTCAAAGGCGAAGCAGAGTGTGGGAGCTGTGAGTGGTGCCGCTGTAGAGGAGACACGGCAGCCCCATGGTGCTCCCCAAAAGCAGGGGCATGGAGGAAGGGGCCCTGCAGCCCTGCCCGGTGCCTCCCCAAGCTGCACACAGGCTCTGCGTTGCTTTCACAGCCAAGTGCACGTACCCAGAAAAGGAAGGAAAGGAAGTACCGCTTGGAGTCGGGTCCTGGGCCAACACAGCGGTTTGGTTTATGTCTTTAACTCACTTGGCTTTGCACCAAAGGCACGAAAATCCTGAGAGAGTTATTTTGACATAAAAATCAAGTGACCTAAATAACTGTACAGTGCTGAGCAACAGGCTGGATGCTTCCAGCAGGACACAGCTCCTGGAGGCAAGAGGCGGCTCCAGCAGGAGCAGCGTGCCGGGACCCACCACGGCTCCTGCACCAGGAGGCACGGCGAGGGCGGGGGGACAGCTCCATGGCCAGAAATGGTTCTCCTCCAGGGAGATACTGCTGAAAAAGTTGCTTATTGAAACCAACTATTTTGGAAATAGTTTTCAAGACTTTCTTCTTCCCTGCTCAAAGCCATGGCTAATCTCCTAATTGCCATGAGATGGTATTCTCACCCTAGACTTATTAAAAGCAACCTAGCGTCCTTCACTCGTTGTTTAGTGCTGCTCGAAGGGAGGAGCTGGCCCCACGGGACACCGGCTGCGTGGGCAGGGGCTGCCCAGTGGCTGTGGCACCTCCTGACCGAGCAGGCTGCGCCCGGGCTGGTGGCACCGGCTGATGCCAGCCCCGTTCTTGCCCTGTAAGGATGCATCCCCGAATGAAGTCACAAATTACTTTTCTAGTTACCAGGAATCGACGTTACAAGAGGAGCAGAACATGACCAGGGGTGTTTGCAATGCACTCCCTGCTTATTTATTGCTTCGAATCACAGAAAACTCTTTGTGGTATTTCACTCTGACAACAGGCGCTAATAAATAACTCATGTTCTTTGCTGTAGCAGTGCATTTTCGATAGCATTGAACCAAGCCTCATTTTTCATAAATGGCTTCTCAAGAACAACATCGTGTGGCTCTGGCACATCTGCCCATCGATCGCCGGGGCGGGCAGGGGCTGTCACCCCCGAGCTGCCCTCGCAGCTCAGCCCTTGCTTCAAGGCAAATGTTGTGGCTACAGGGAAAATCAGAGTGCGAGAGGATGCTAGGCAAGGAAGTAGCCCTGCAGGGCTGTTGTTTATTAATTATTTGGAGCATGACTCTGACAAATGCATTCAAAGGCCGGCAGAACAAAGGAGAAAAGCCTGAATCCACAGGCAGGGGATGGTGGTACCCAGCGCCTGGCTGCTGTGTGTGCAGGAGAATCAGAGAGCCCTTTCCAGAGGGGCAGATGCTATGTTTTTATGAGCTATTTAAGACACTCTCTCTGGAAGCTTTTATTTTTTTTTTTCTTTTCTGAACCTCATAAAATAGCCTTCTGCTCTATAGAGATAAATTTGGTTTATGTGAGAGAAACATTCCCAGCCACAGTGGGCTTTGCCTTAAATCCCATATCTTGCAGTTTAATCTTGCTGTGGGTTAGCTTGGTTTATTTTCTATCCTATAAGTGGTGAATTGAACTTTAAGAAATGAATGGTTTGGTTTATCAGTTTTAGCATCTAGACCAAAGCACTTTTGCATCAAATAAATGCATGCAGTGGGAGATCCTCCAGATAATGCTTTAAAAAATCCAGCAGTTTACTCAAAACAATTTTAGCACCAGCTTCAAGACCAATTAAGTTACCCATGCCTGGGCAATCCTACCTGCTCTGAAATCCAGAGCTCTTCTCTTGCATGAGGCAGGGGCCCGAGGGGCGAGGAGATGCTGAGCCCCGGCAGCAGCCAGGGCCTTCAGACTGGTATTTCCATAACATGAATCAGTACCATTTGGGAACCTGCTCCGTGGGAGTAAATCCAAGCGAAATCTGGAGTAAGTGACATTTCGAGATGGAAAACAACACAAAACAGAGCACCCATGCCCAGGTGACGGAGGTGCTGGAACAAAGTGAACCAGAGAAATTTCTGCCTGGGAAGGGAGGCAGAGACAGACACACAGAGAAGGCACGGGGGTTCGGCATCCCCTGGAGCTGCCCCACCGATCCCGCAGCAGTGATTCCACTTTGGGGGCACATGGGCAGCCGTGTAGGCATCCACGGGAGAGGTTTTTCTAATGGATGCTGAAGGGTTTTTCTTTAATGTGTGCAGAGGAAGTTTTTATTGCTTTGAGGTGGCACACTGGGTTGGATCAGTTTGGGGATACTAATCTAGTTTGGTTAACTAAACCTCTAACTAACCACCTCTGCTCTGCATTCGTAGAAGAAAATATTTATTTTCTTTCTTACAGAATCTAACATTCTTTCTTCCATATATTTCTACAGGAGGATGCCAGAACTCTTTAGAGATGCTATTGGTTCCTATTATATTCTGTAGGTTTTTTTGAGCCATTTACAGAGAGTCTACTGCCATCAGCATTATTAAATTCCACACAAATTCTCCATAAGAAAGCAGAAAATCTCAATGATTATGAGTCCAGTATCTCTGTGGATGAAAAATGTATTCACAGGAAATCTCAGAGCATTACAAATGTATTCAAAATAATTATACTGGAAGGATTTTTCTACAAGCTGTAGTGTGGAAATGCATCAAACATAGGAAAATTGGACTAACTGTCCTTTGACCTAGAAGAAATGTTGAAAATTTAAGTAAGTTCCCAGCTATGTAAAGGCCTGATCCTAATCCCTCTGGAAATAATGTGAGCATTTCTACTGACTGAAAGACTTCAAAAGAGCTCAGCAGCTGCACTTGCAGCATCGCGCTGTACTTCTGTGCTCTGCCTCGCAGTCACTGGCTCTTTAGGAACCGCTACGCCTCGCAGCTATCCTAAAGCTAGTAAGGGAGATTGTGAAGGCAGGCAGAGCCTAAAAGAATCTTCAGAGGAAATCAAAAATACATCCAGAGCGAAGGTCAGGGCTGCTGTGCCAGGCCTCCCAGGTTTAGTACCGACACCTCAGGGCGGCACCAAGTAGGTTGGCCACGGAGCAGGAGCAGCAACCGGGGAGCAGCAACCTGGCTACGGCCAGGGGGTGACTGCTGTGCTTGCACAAGGAGACCTGCAGATGTTGCAAGGGAAACTTCCCCAGGTGGGAAGCGAGACCTAGACAGCAATATCCACCAGGCAGGTTTGCTGTCATCGTGTTAAAGGACAGAGGTGTTGAAGAAGCCCTGGTATCAGCCAGCATCACCTCCATCTGCTCCAAGTGGTGGAGCTGAGGAGTGACTGAAGATACAGCTTGTGTTTGTTTGTGCCCTGCCGTGGGCACGGGGGCTGTCACCCATCTCCCCAGCACCCCCCTGGGCCCTGGGCACGGGGAAGTTCTGCTCCCCCCAGCGCTGTGCCACCGACCATGGCACGTCTGTGACCTGCATCAGTCCCTGGTGCCAGCACACAAACCAGACGCTGCGGTCTATGTACTTCATTCAGGAAAGACAAATTATATTCTAAAGGCATCCGTGACCTGCTGTTCAAGATACTTGTTTGGGCATTTTATGGTCTTTACTGATTGATCGGCTGGGAGACTCAGATCTGGTTCTCTGAGCGATCCGACCCGGGTTCAGCCCTGACGGGAGCCGTGGCAGTGCCTGGCATGGCTGGGACGTGCAGCTCTGCTCCCCAGGGCACGGCTCCAGCCTCACCCCGCACTGCTCGGTCAAAATCAGGATGAGGCAAGCAGTGAGCGCTGTTATAAGTGCTGCAGAGGAATAGAAATATCACAGTTATATTGGAAAAAAAAAAAAAAAAAAAAGCCTAAACTGCAGTTTAAAGAGTCTAAATGTTTAAGCTTGATCTCAGCATGTCACAGTGTAAGAAAAGCTGCTTCTCACACTGCTCTCCTCTTCCCTGCAAGCTGCTGGGGCCTGACTCAGCCCAGCTCCGCTCTTACCCATCTCTGGAAGCCGGTGGCCTTGCCCCCTCGTAGAGCTGCTGTCAGCCAGATGTGATTCCGGCCAAAAGCACCTCCTGCTTCCAGGGGACTCTGTTTCTGACAGCTCTGCAGCGATCACAAGAAGCTGCAAACCCAGCGAGTAACCTCGGAAAGGAGGTGTCAGACCCACGTAACGCGGCACAGGGCGCACACATCGCGGTGCACCGCTCGCACAGCTCCCAGCACTCAGCCACAGGCCAGAAATAGAGCAAGCTAGTATTTACCATGGGAGATTAATGTCTAATGCAAGCTATTTAATTAATACAGTGAAGTTTTATGTCATGGGTACTTGCGTTGGTGCTACAACAAGCACTGGAGATATACAGGTCTGCAACTAAACTCTAAAGCAAAAAACCCAAGCTAAAGCAATCGTTCATCTGTGCTACAGTAACGCATAACAAATAACCAACGTGTACTTTGGCGTAGCTCCGTGATGTTTTCTGCATTAGCCCTTTACATGAATAATTTACTGCCAAAGGCCCGCTCCGTCACTGTGACCAGATCCCAAGCCATTTGCGCTAGTTACGACATCCCAGTGCCACCGCAGGCAAAAGAGTTCTCACCTCGCCTGCCCGGCAAATCTTGCTGGATTTCTCTCACATTAAATGAAAATAAAATTAGAGCACACGCTACCTGCATTTGGGAAAGACACACATGTTTTGTTACAGTTATTTAGCCTTACAAAGGATGGGCTTTAGTGCGAAGGGAAGGGGCCTCCTGGGGTGCACCACGAGGCAGAGCGCAGGTCAGCAGGACCCAGCCCCGCAGCAGTGACCTGAGCGAGATGGAGCACGGCATCCTTGGGACGAAGCGTGGCCCTGGGGCAGCGTTTGGCTTGTTTGAGCCTGTTCTGTGCAGCAGGTGCATGGTCCTCTAGAAGTGGGTGAAAAGGGCTCTGAGGAGCACAGGCTAACGACTTGCCGAGCCTAAAAACACTCCGGGTTTGATGCACATCAAAGACAAGGTCTGAGGACTGCAGATGAGCTGCCCTGAGCCATCGCAGCCCAGTTCAGCCCCTGGAGTGGGGTCACCCCACACGGGGACCCACAGGGAGCCAGAGCCATGGGGCAGGCGCTGAGCCACCCCGCTGCTGAACATGCACGGCACAGCCCCACGTTACCGCGGGGAGCCTGTTATTTGGGAAGCTCCACCGAGCCCAAAACAGCCCAGCCAGGTTCTCGCACACGCATTATGCCTTTTTATGCCTCTCTTACTGCGTATGAGGGCCATAAAATAAGCACCAAAGTAATTTACTTCTGCTTCAAGGCCCCTTTTATAGAGTCAAAATGATTTATGGGGCCTCAGTGCACATGACCGACAGGCCCTTAATATTTAACAGCCGTAAAAGAAATATTGAACAAACACTGTGTATTACTGAGTCGCTTTTGGTCTACAAACATATTAAGATAACTCTGCATACATTGCAACTGGTCAAATATTAATCACTGAATAATTTAGCCCATGAATTTACTTTGTTTAAAAAAATAATTCAGCAGATGTATTTGTCCACTCCAGTGCAAATACATATTTATGATATGGTTATTGGTCTAATATATGTTTTCTGGTATCCTCATTTCAGGATGTACATAAAAAGAGTCAAATCCAGCCCAGGAAAAAGAAAGGGAGGAGGGCCCAGCACAAGTTTTATGTGCGGGGCGGCAGCATATGCTTGGCAAAATGCTGCTGCCTGCGTACAGGGAGCTCTGGAAATGAGCAGTTGCAGCCTCCTTAAATATTGATGGCTTCGCTGGAGCAGTTATGAAAGCACTGGAGACAGCGCCGGGGCTGAGGCAAGGAACTCAGTGCGTGAAGCAGCGCACACAGGACTCGCGGCCAGGCTGCATGGACGTGCTCCCATCCTGCCCCCAGGCACAGCCCGGCGCTCAGGGTGGCAGCGGGTGGCCCCCCTGCCCCTCACCTCTGCCCCAAAAGGTGTTTCTCTCCCAGTGTCTTTTGGTCTCCAAAGCACGTGCCTCTGCACAGGACGTGCCCCTGGGGGCATCGGGTGCTCCTGGGGGGGCAGCAGGTCCCAGACTGCAGCTGAACCAGCCTTGGGATCATCCCCAGCCTCTGCTTGGGGACAATTGCTCCGAGATGCTATCAGGCACTTCTCCTCTGCGCACCACGTGGGGCTTGAGGGTGCCTTTGGCCAGCACAGCCAGCCCCAGAGCGATTTTCAGCCCCGTTGTGTCCCGCGGCTCCACACGAGGCCAGGCGAGCTCTGACACCCCACACGTCTGCACCGCACAGCTCAGAGCTCCCGGGGGCTGCAGGGAGCACAGCTCGAGGCAGGAGCCCACCGCCAGCTGTTAGAGCACTCCTGGCAGCACTGAGACATTCTGAATGAGGGTGAAAGGAAAAGCCACGTGCTGTAGGCAGCCGTTAACGCCCACCATTACACGTGTGTGTCTCCATACCAGAAGGCACACGGGGGGTACCCCCTAGGGCAGCAAGCCCTCATCTCAGGCTGGGCACCTCCCGTCCCAGCACCAGCACCCACCCCGCAGTCAGCAGCTGCGGAGCCACGCTTGGCAGCTTCGTGAGAGGCAGCAAGCAGGATTCGAAGGCAGCCACACCGCTGACACTGCCCAATTAACCTGAGCCTGGAGCTGAATCCAGGTCATCAGAAGCAGCGTGCTAACGAGCAGGCGGGCTGCATTACCAGCCCTGCCTCTGAAGCCCACCGCTAGCGGCTGAACTGAAGGCTCCGGCACGCAAAGGCAGGGAGGGCGCTGGGCGGGCAGGGCAGCCCTGCTGAGTGCTCTCTGCCGCTTCCGTGCTCAGGAATCCCGTAGTTTACCCCTCACGCTGGGTCTAGCACCATCAGTAATGAACCTCGGGGCAGGACGGCTGAGCACCGCCTGCTCCCCTGGAACTGAAGGGTGACCCCAGCAGCCCTCCGGGCACACACCTTGGGTACGCGCCCGCTCAAAGCCGTCTGGCACAGCCACGCTGCACCCACCTCCCGAAAATCTGTCCGAATCCTGGTGTCTTGTCTATGCACTACCATGTTCTGAGGTAATCACAGCTAACAGGCGACTTTAAACAAATCAAAGCAATGCGGTTATTGAATTAAAAGCCACCAGGCCCGGTTGTTGTGGCTGACCCGCTCTCCAGTGGCAGCCAGCAGCACGACGCACCAGCCTCCTGGGGCCAACACTGCTCCGTGCCCGGCCCTGGCACTGCTGCCTTCCCCTGCACCGCTCTGCACACCGGGAAACTGTGTTCAACAAAATGAAAACCAGCAAGAACTGCCTCCCCACGGCCCCACAGCACCGAAATGCTCACAGGAGTATTTATTTCATTTATTTTTATTTCTTCATTATGAATCTGCTAAGAGCATTGAGATTTTCACTTGGAGTGGGATTTTTCTCTCTCAGGTTCGCACTTTAATGATCGAGCATGTTTCTAAGACCACCCCAAAGACTCTTCAGAAGAGAACTGAAGTACTGCTGGCTTTCTGCACAGCGCTGCTCTGCGGGAATGGGAGAGGTCAGCCAAATTCCAACCCGATGGGTCAAAGGAGAGATCTCTCACCTGAGCAAAAACCACCCTGGAAGCGGGTCCTAACTCTGCACTAGCACTCTGTGCTGCTTAGAAATGTAAATTAGGGACAATCTGAGTGGGGAGTATCATGAGCTGGCCACAGGCACTGGCCACCAGCACCACGCACAGCTTGACAAGACCTGGCCAAGCCCCACGCCAAAACGCTCAGCAGGAGCTGGGCTGGGGGCTGCAGGGAGGAGCCTGAACTTCTGGGAAAGTGTGAGAGGTCCTCGAGCCCCCTCCCATCACAGCAACGAGACTGACAATCTTTTAGGAAAATATAAACTTAATTTTAAGCCATCTGGGAAATCCTGCTAAATGATTTATCATGCAACTGATGAAACTGCAATTTAACTTCAAAGCCCTAAACAGCATTAAAGAAAGCCGTGTGCTCAAATTAACAGTAAAATATTTGACACCGAAAATTATTGTAACAGCAAACAGCATTGTTCTCCAATTAGCCTAATGCAATAGATCACTGTATGGGCAAGCATCCCAGCAGGCGCTCATTGGGATGTGCATATTCAGGGTGCTTTATATTGCCTTTATGCAGGCAGCAGAGCCCTACACGTGCGGCTGGGGGCCCAGGTGACCCAGCCCTGCCGGGCTGCATTCAGCCAGCTCTCGCCTCTCCACAGCTGTCCACAGGCAAGGATCTAACGGCAGCCGCTGGCAGGCTGCAGCCCGACCACCTCCCGCATCTCCCCGCTGCAGCACCATGGGCAGCACGAGCATTGGCAGGAACTGAGCTTACAAAAAGCAACCCAAAGTGGCCTGTGCTGCCATCCAAGCTTGCAGCCACCCAGGGCAACTCCTGCACACAGGAGATGGAGGGGCCCGAGAGGAAGCACGTCTGCTCAGCGAGTGCATCCTAATTAGTTTACAACTGTCTCTCTCAATAACTGGTGAATAAGATCCCTATTGATCTAATTAGCAGTAAGAGAAGAAAATTCTGTGTTTTTTTCCCGTGGCTGTTGGCAGCTTCCTGGTTACAGACAGAGCCCTGCGAGCCCCACGCCGTGCACAGGCAGCGGGAGAGCCGGCCCCGGGGGCTGAGCGTCGGCACCCCAGGGACCGGGGGAGTGCGAGGCCTCACCCTGCCAGGGGCCCTGGAAGAGCAGACGCTGGTGTGCCCGGGGAGGGCAGCTTTAAGCCAGGTTCGTGGGTGTCTGCAAGCTGGCTCCCCTGGGGTCTGCCTTATTTAATGACCTTGGCCCTGATTTCAGGCTGTAAGTGAGCTGAGCGCAGCCAGCAGAGGAGCCAGCAGTGTTTATGCCCACCCCCGTGTTTCTTCACAGAGCACATCCTCTGATAACTCCTCGGTGCTGTGGCTCAGCCGCTGGGAGCAATGCCTGCAGAGCCCAGCAGCAGCCCCGAGGAAGGCGAGTCCCAGCCCTGAGCCCCCCGGAGCTGCTGGGCCCCCAGCGCCCCCAGACCCTGTGCCACCGACCCATGGCCACCGGGCACGGCCAGCGGGGAGCGTGGAACAACTGCAGGTCTTGAGCTTTAGTAGGGATGAAGGGAAGGAGCAGAATGGTGGTAGTGGGGATTTGTCTTCTGAACAGGAAAAGATGACTTCCCAGGACTGGATAGCTCAGTTAAGCGTTTGCTGGAATGCCAATGTTTATTGCTCGCTCAACAACTACCTTTCAAACCAGAAGTAAAACCAGAAAGAGGGAATTAACTGGGAGATACGGAGAGCATCAGATAACGCAGGAGAGGACCCACTGGGCCAGCCTGGTCTCAGCACTCCCTGTCCCTCAGGGGCAGGATCAGCCCCAAGTCAGGGCTGCCCCAGCCCCTGTCCCACTGGGTGGCCACACAGTGGTTTGCTCTAACGAATTAGCAGCTCGGCACTGTCTCCAGCTGCTCTTGTTGAGACAGCTGTTTCCACCGATAATTACAAATCAGTTACCTGCTGGTTTTCTTTTACTGGTTGCTGCTGGTACTCGAAGCACACGGTGCATGGTGCCATGGACACCCCAACCTGCTGCGCCCAACACCCCACGCCCACCGGCAGCGCTCCCGCTGTGTGCCGGGCACAGCACAGCCCCGCTGCAGCTCCTGCCTGTGCACTGATAAACACCCCAGCAGTCACTGAAACCACAAAAATTAGGTGCAAGTCCTTCCATTTAATCCTGTCCCCGCTGGGGTCACAGGGAGTGCTGCGACACATGCCTCCCCGGGAGCAGTAAGAAGCACATTTTTGTTATGCGTACTCTGCTGAATAACAATTTCCAGCTCCATTGAAGAGATTTTTGATTAAAGCAGACAGAGGATAGCCTAAATTAGTTAAGGTAAAACAGTTTACAGCCAAGCTATCTGGCAAGCATTTTTTATTTTAGCAAACCAGCAGCGATGGCAGGAATTCAAGATTTGCAGGTGCCCAGATAGAAGCTCAAATCCTCCTATTACTAAACCTCCATGCAATTATGGCATACAAATTGCTATCCTTTCCTCATCGCTCAGATTTAGAAAGGATTCATGGTTTTTCCATTTCGGGCAGATTTTGAAAGACACAAAAGACTGTTGTGTGTAAAACTCCCAGTGATAATCAATGACATTTGGGCCCTTGTGAATCATTACGTCCTTCAGAATCTTCACCTTTATGATTAATATGTTGTTTCTTTGGCTCTTTTCTTGATTAACAGGAATCAGAGAAACAATTATGCATCCTATCATTACTTTCTAAGGAAGCTCCACAATTACATGTTTTAATTAATATTCTTCTTCATTTCAGAGAAACTTTGATTTTAAAACTACTTTTTTTGGCAATCCAATGGCATCGTACCACAGTTTGAGAGCTTTCCTGCTACAGCTTGGGAAGAAGTACAAATGACAAAGACCATCATTTATGAATTATTTTTTCCTCCGCATTAAGATTTTGAATTTAAGCCAAGACAAGCAGCAATCTATTTTCACACCCGTGTTTGTGAAAGGCTCCCTCTGTGCATCCTAAGGCCAGGCCCCCGTTGTGCCACCAAGCTCCCGCATCTGCGAGGGGCTTCAGCTGTGACCAATTCCCTCTGTCTGTAGGACACGAGCAGCACGGTGGCACAACACCTCCACGGGTCAGACACTGCGGAGGGAGCCCCACGTGTGCTATGGGCTGTGAGCAGGGGCAACGCTCCCTGAGCAGCCCGGGGGCAGCCCCACGCCTGGGTCCAACTGGGCAGGAACCAGGGACACGAGCCGAGCTCTCTCACCCCCACCACCCCTGTTCAGACCACACCATTTACTTCTTATCCTCTCTTTCCATCTCTCCTCCCGCAGCTTGCGGTTCTCCTTCTCCTGCCTCGCGAGGGGCAGGCAGGGACAGGCAGCCAGGAGCTTTGCCTCCCTGCCAGGCAGCCCCAGGCAGCTCAGCCCCGTGGGATGGAGCCCCTGGGACCCCCCCCTGCACCCCGAGGGCAGCGGCAGTGCCAGGAAGGAGCAGTGGCACCGAGTCTATCGAGTACCATCACATGAGTCGGAAACAGGAATTTTCCCTAAAATTAGAAAGGTGGTGCTCTAACTTGCCTTGAGAAAGGGTCACACACTGAGGAGCAAGGCAAGAAGGGAATGGGTTTATTTTTAGAATACAGGAACACTTCTGTGGGGAAATATAAAACGCTTTCAATTCTGAAATGACTTATTTTTTGCATCAGGTCTTCCCATGTGAAGAGTTATGGTCAGTCTTATCTCTGCTCAGTCTCCTTTTCCTAGTAAAAGTGACCCCGTGCCCATTGCCAAATTCCAACCTGATGGTCCCTCATGCTTGGATTTAGGACCCAGTTTGCCCAACTGGAAAGCAGGAGCCATGGAAGTTGCATTTCAGACACCCCAGGATTCAGAGGCTTTGTGATAATGAGAAGAGAGCCAAGCAGCTGAGCTGTGAGAGACTTCCCGCAGGAGCATCCCCTTACCTGCAGCCCTCAGGCTTTTCCCCTAGCCCTACGCTTCCAGCTCTGAACACGAGGCCTGCCACAGGGGAGCCCCGTTCCCTCCGGCTCCTGCGCACCAGCGAGCCCGGTCCAGGCCCTGGGGAGCTGCTCGGTGCGACGGCCACGTCCCCGGCAGTGGTGTGAGCACTGTGCTGCCACTCAGCCCCAGTCAAAATGCCAACAGCAATTACTTAATTGCTTTGATCTGTGCTCTTGTGAGATCTGCAGAGCATAATTATATTCTTGCTTTAAGAAGAGTGAAGGAGAAAAAAGCTTTATTTTGATGTTTTAGTGTTTGCTCCTCAGCAATATGTGCTTAAAGGGAACTACAGCGATTTATCTTTCCAATGCCTGCTCTCTACATCTGAAAAAAGCAGGAATAGCTGCTATACATTTGCATCTCAATTTTAGCTCAAGCAACTTGACAAGGATTCAGCTAAATGAATCGGCACAGTTTGCAAAGAAAGCAGCTGAAGTAAATAAAACCTCCAGGGATGCTGATAAAAAAAGGCATCAAACTCAGGATCTGTTCTTCCACAGTGAAAGAAACCCGGCACCCGGGGCAGGATCCCACATTCACTGAAATCCTCCACCAGCACCTGCAGGCTTTGCACGGGCTGATGCCCGCTCGGGCTGAGCTCAAGAGGAGACCCAAGACCTGCTGCGACTCCTCCCTGCCATGGGGAGGAGAAGAGGGGAGCACGAGGTCCTGCCCAATGGTTTGGGGTAAATGATTCAAAGAACAGGAAAAGCTGAGGGAACCCCATAACCAGCACCAGTGCAGCCAAACCTGCACAGAGCCCCAGGGTTTTATTTCAAGATGTTCTCTTTCAAAGTTTCATATGAGAGTGAGAAAAATGCCTTCATTTGCAATTCATGCAAGTAAAAAATATTGTCCATCTGCAATTTTTATGGGGAAGTTATGAGCACTGATCTTTGAGAGCTGAAAAATATTGGACCACTTCTGCATAACAATTAACGTTTATGTTTTTCGGGAGGGCTGTTCCCTTTACTGCCTCCTCACCCTGGGCCAGGTTCCCTCCTGGTCTGTACTGCTGCAGCTCCGCTGCTACTGCAATTTGCCCAAACTGGGGCTTTCACCCCTTGTTTTACCCCTGCCATTGTGTGATGCTCCGGACTGCTCAGAGGGAGACTTTTCTAAGGCACCAAGGACTCGGCTCGCTCTAATCCCTGCCTTGAAGGGAAGCAGCGCGAGTTAATGCAGCATGCTTTCAAAAACCCTCCCAGAGCCTGTATTATCTTGCGGTGCAGCCTGGCAGAGAGGCTAAAGGCAGAGGCTGGGCTGATCCAGCTGCCGCGCTGGGAGCTGCAGACCAGTTTAATTAGTAAGACTGAACGGAGATAGGAGGCTTTCATCTTTTGATGCAGCAGAGGACACAGAAGAGACACGATTTAAGAGGTGCCCACAGCCTCCGGCTGCCTTTCGCTGGTACCGCTCCCCTTTGTTATGCCGTTCCTTTTGCTCCACTGAATTCAGTCACTTGCAATGGTTTGCTTATTTTAGTTGAAAGAGTGGGAGGAAAAACTACTCAGCGTACACATCTGTGGTTCGGTTACATCAGAGCGAGCAGCAGCTCCCAGCTTCCCAGCACTTTAATCAAGGCAGCCCGAAATTGCCATCTCGGGGCCGACGTGGCCAGCAATGCTGTACGGTACAGCCAGGGCAGCTCGAGGCTTGGTGGGAAGAGTCATCACCACAGATTTTATTCCAGGGCAGAACAGCAATGGGCATCATTTTTAAAGTCCTCACTTGCCATCCTCGTATCTAGGTCACGTACAGCATTACTCTAGCACAAACCATCTATAAAACCCGCTACAACAGCACTCGCTGTCCCAGCTCCTACTTACAGGTTCAGACACCTATTGTCATTTCCAAGTACAGACACTTACATGGAAACTCAGGTTTTGCCCTCTTGGGAGCAGAGTCTGAGCATGCTTTACAGGGCTGTCACCATCACAGCATTTTGAGGTGCCCCCAGGGAAAAGAGCAGGCTGCTGGCACCACCACCGCGCGGTGCTTCCCGGCCGCAGGGAGCGTTGTGTGCCCAAACACTGCCCCGGCCCATGGCACTACTGGCCCACGAGCCCCAGCAGCGTACAGGAAGGTGTCCGCAGGGAAATTGCAGTGTAGTTTCTTTTTCATCCATTGTGGATGTACTTAAAGCTTTCAATGCAAACCTGCTCAGAACGGCTGAATTTTCAGAGAACCGTTTAGGTCAGAAAAGACTTCTGAGATCATCCAGTCCAGCCGTTAACCCAGTACAAAAGTCCACCACTAAACCATGCTGCCAAGCTCTAAATGTACACATTTCTTGAAAACCTCCAGGGATGGTGACCCAACCGCTTCCTGGGCAGCCTGTTCCAATGCAGCACAACGCTTTCAGTGAGAAATTTCTCCTAATACCTAACCTAAACTTCCCCTGGCACAAGTTGAGGCCATTTCCCCTCGTCTCATCACCTGGATTATCACAACTTTTATACTGCCACAGAACACAATCTAGACCACGTTCGGGGAAGGTGCTTGAGGAGCCTCACGATGTGAAGAGCTAATCCAGGCACGTAGGGGCTTCACCTCAGCATCACCCCAAGTCCCCTTCCCTGCAGTACCAAGTGGGAGGTGACACCAGTTTGCCGCAGGCTGGGAATCCAGTTCAGTCCTAAGGAACTTCAAACTTTCCTCATATTCCCCCAGCACAGACTGAAACAAACAGCCAGGAGAATGCCCCCAGGCCAAACTGCCCACTGTCAGCATCCTCTCAGTCACAATAAAAACCTTAGTGCTGGCTGCAAACAGCACGGATCTGATCTTATTGCACCGCTTGGTATATTATACCTGTCAGAAAGAATCTAAGAAAAAATTTGCCCTTTTCTGAACAGGAAGATAAAGCAATCCAAGCATTTAGTTTTAAAAATAAAAGCTTCATACAAAAATCTGGTTTTCCCCAGAACCATCTCAAAACAGATGTTTCTCCAGAGCAAGAATGGGAAGTGACACAAGAAGCTATAAATTGCTCTTTTCAGAGTGCACCTGTATGGTCATTTTTATCTGAGGCATAAGGAAGGAAAGGCCGTCGACACACTGGATTTTCAGTGAAATATCTCAAGAGTACATTGAGCTAGAAATGAATACACAAGCTTCCCTCTAGCAACAGATTGCTTTCTAATTCACAGAATGCAAATGCAGATGCTGTTCTTGGCTCTCGACCAAATTATTGCACAACACATTTGTTTCTACAGTAGCAGCGTTTAATACAATAACAATAAAATGGAAAATAATACCCAACATCCACCTGTACGTGTCTAGTTTTGTCGTTTCTGCATCTGATGCTCCCAAGATCCCAAACTCCAGGGAAAAGCCAGCCCTGCAGAGATCTCAGGCTGCCCAACCTGGCAGAGGACAAAATTTAACAAACACCGCGGCAGTGTGCACACCTCCCAGCACCACGGGAGCCCATTCCTGGGAGTCATTTTGTCTAAGGAGGTACCTAGAGTAAAGGCCGCCTGCCTCCCACATCTCTTTCCCGTACCAGCTTTCAGAAAACCAGACCCTCACCAACATGGGCAGCGAGTGCTGGATGTACAGCACGAAGGCACAGGTGGGTCAGTGGGATTTCGGTACGGCAGCTTGGCAGCAGGGCGTTCACAGCCCTTTGCTCTGCTGCCAGCCACAAGCCCAGGGGCAGTGGCAGGGAGCCCTCCTTACATTGTCTAAGAACCAGGAGTGTCCATGACTGCCAAATAAAGAAATTTAAAAGGAGAAAAGACTAACAAAAGGCACGTTTCCTTTTCCAGAATGACTCCAACAATTATCTGAGGCTAAAACCCACTTGGAAACAAGAAATAATAAGTGAGATTCAGCATCTTGCCTTTCAATAACAAGCAAGGGGAGTTGCTTTCATTTTCCACATTTTCTACTACTGTCCCTGCCCATTTTCTGAAAGTTTATACACAACATGCAAAGCATGGGACATCCTTGCAACCGCACTGGCAGAAACACCACGGGTTCTTTCAATTTACGCCATATAACATTTACTTTATGCACATTTTATCACGTATGACTTAAAAACGAAGTCCATTTGGTGCTTGTGTTCCGAATCAACCCAATCTCTTGATCTTTGAGGCCCATCTCGTGAGCACTCCTGGAGCTGAACCCGGAGCCCTCCAGGTGAAGCACGGCGCTGCCTCCCTGGCCCGCAGGCAGCCGGCTGCAGCTCAGTGCCATCGCAGCTCCTCCACTTATAAAGACTGTAGTGCAGATCAGTAAGCAAACACTTGATGGGTACTGTCTGAACCCTACAGATAATTACTAATAAATATATCAGCTCAAAAAGAAATTAAGTCCCATATAACCAGTCTCTTGGAAGAGATGAATCGGCTTATTTCTGCTGAAGTCAATGAAGATACACTAATTTACACAGCTGCTAATGGCATCCAGATTTCTGAATAGTAATAAATAGTCTGTTCTTTCCTTTATTTAAACAAAAATGCATTACTTGTTGAAATATAAAAAGACCTTGCTGTATTAGCTACTGCGTTTTTTGCCTACATGAGCGGCTGCCTTCTTTCTAAGCCAATCAGCCAGAGCTGTTCTCTGAGTTCTTTGCCTTACATAATACCAGCTCCACTTGATACAGCCTTAGCGAAATCAATATCAGAAAGGCAACGCGTGTCCTATTTTGGTCTCTGATCAATTCCCCTTTGTTCTCAAGCTCCCTCTCACACGCTGTTGTTCAGATCCTACCACAACTTTTCGGCACTCCCTCCCTCCTCTCAGGACCACGTTCCAGGAGGTGGAAGGGAGCACTGTGCTTCCAGCGCTTGGCCCCATCCTGTGGGGCCTTCCTGCTTCGCCGGGACCAGACTAAGATTTCCCTGCTTCACCGGGACCAAGCTAAGATTTGGTTTTGCCAAGCATCCCCTTCCCCTCCCCATTCACACACCCTGAGCCAGCCTCAGGAAGAGCAGCTTCTGCTCTGAGGATGGCATCACCTCGGCAAGCGTGGCAAGGGAGGCAGCCGGTGAACTGCGAGGAAGGAGTCCGACGGGGACCATTGCACATTATTAATTAAATCTAACGAAACCTCCCACATTTTATGGCCCTGTGAGGTCTACCACAGAAGATTTCACATCTATTTTACTAGCTTGAATTACAAACACTGGCAACGTGATTTAGGAGGATGAATGCTAAATGCTCTGCCGCTCGTGATAAACTAGCGCATATCCTAACAGAAGACATTAACCAAAAACAAAAACCAGCATAGCGCAGGCAGACACGCTTGCTGCTGTGACAAACAGCCCTGGCTTGCCCTTCCTGGTGGCTGCATTTTGTGTTCTTAGCTCTCCTGACCCGCTGGTCCCAGCCTGACCACAAGTGCCGGAGGCAGCAGCACCCCCGGTGCCGACCATCGGTGCCCGCTGGGCCCTGCGGGGCACAACCAGCCCAGGGCTGCACCGAGCCCTGCACCTCTTCCCTGACTGCTTCCTGAGGACCAGGCTCCTCTCCATCTTCAAGTTTTACAGAAATGGGAACATATTACACCACGTGATTATTCAATTACAGGTAGTTAATGAAAACTGAAATTAACAAAAACCTTGAGGTAGCACGCACAAATATAACAGGGAACATTTCCACACAGAAGACATCAGACAGCTTATACTCTGTTAAAACGTTTAATGTCTGCTTAACTAAATTTATCCAGATTAATTAATTCCTTCCCAATTATTAACAGCTTTTTCTTTTGTTTCCTATTTCTGGTGCTACATATTCAGTAATTATACATACGTTTTGGTAATTTTTTTCTGTCTTATACGCTGTATTTTTAGTCTTTCTAAACCTGTGAAATTCAGAAGAGAGAATGTAAGTGCATTTGCATCTTTCAGAAGCTGAGATGCTGATCTTGGTTTAAAAGACAGAGTGCAAGTGCGCTGTAAGTTCAGGGTGAGACCAAAGCCGCTCCCTGAGCAGGTCTGTGCTCTCCTGGGCACTCAAGATCCAAGATGAAACTAAGCTTAAATAGTGACACTGCCTTTATTTTTTTTTTAACCCAAACTTAGAGAAATTCAGAAGTTTAGCTATGAGAATTAAACGTGGAAATGAAATGGGATTGTGCAATTTTCCTCTGCTCCATTTTTGACAGTCAAAGAAGCCACCAGTAAATTTTTGGCAAGGTCTTCTCACCGATTGCTACGATGACGTTTGTAAGGACATGTTTCATTCCCTCATATCAGGGACCTGCTTCTGCAGACCACCGAGGCTGTGCTGCAGCGAAAGCACACGCTGAGAGGCCCCAGCAGGTGCCTGTGGGTCCCAGGGTGAGGTGGGGAAGCCGAGCACCCCCGGGCACGGAGTCAGGATGGGGGCAGCAGCAGCATCCCCGGCCCCGCCTGGCCCCAGCACCCCCAGACAGGTCACTGCTTTCCTTTTTAAAAAGACATAATAGATCGGCTTTTTATTTCAGAGCAAGATCAGAGTGGGCCTAGTTGTGGAGAGGAATAATTAGGCATTTGCAGAGAAATCTGAAGGGGCACGGAGATGAGGATTTTATCGCATTTATCACAGCTACAACATTATCTCTACGCAGGCAATGGGAGCTTTAAACTGAGTTTAAAGTCTTCAGTGGGCTACAGAACAAGTTAATAACAGCTCATAAGAGGAGGTGCTATGTGTAATTTGTGATCTTTAACCTATTATCATAATACAAACCAATTATCAACACGGAGGCAGAGTAATTAGCACAGCATAACTAATAAAACAGGGTCATCAAATGAAAATACAAGATAATTACATTATGTAACTATACAGTTGAAAAAGCACAGAAAGTAAGGAAAATGAGTTATGACCGCGGACTCATTAGGCTGACTGGAACCACGGTGACACGCTCGCAGTAAAACAAAGCGAGTTTCCCCCCAGAAGCAGCAGGAAGGTCGCTATTTGTGGCTGACGGGGCGTTACGAGGGGGCCTGGGGGCTGCACTGACCACTGCCTGGCCCAGCCTGCTCCGAGCAGAGCCCACCCCACAGAGCCTGTAATTACAGCTGGGCGACCCAGAGCTATGGGCACTAACAGAGGTACTGAGGGAGTTGTGCTGTATAAATAACATCGGTATCTTTGGCTAGCCGTGCTAGCTTTGGGGGTTTTCCACCAGGCACCCAAATTTGCACAGCTGTGAAATAAAGAGTGCCTTGGCTCCGCGTGCCAGATTGGCACCGTGCAGGCTGGGTGGATGAACCCCCACGTGTGGGGCTACGGACCAGCTACATCTATAGAGGCTGCACACAGCCACACTGCTGTCAGGATGACCCGAAAAGCAGGAGGCACAGACACACAGGCAGTGCCCTGTCCTGGGGACTGCTCCCAGCTCCCACGGCTCCAGCACACAGCCCAGCTCCCTCGACAGCCAGCATCTCCCCACAGCAGATCTCAAATTCATAACCCAAAACTGCGACCCGAACAAATTGACTTGGAGCATCTATTCAAAAGCAAAAATATTTACTGATGTGTATCCAAACACAAACACAGACTAAACCTACAAATCCCAACTTGCAGCTCCACAGGCAGAGGCAGCCCAGCCCGGGCACACCGCTGTCCTTGAAATGGAAACCGGGTGAAAAACTCCGGTAACGTGCCAGGACTGCACAGGTCTGCACCTACTCAGACTTTCCCCAGAAAACACTTTTTCCCTGTGAGCAGGAAGGTTTCGGCATTCATACAAATGGAAACACTGAAAGGCTGGTGGGAGCCAGGAGATGTACAGAGATAAACAGCTGTACTGCAGACTGGCTTGAAGCATCTGCCCGTGCAGAGCTGCAGGGCCCAAAGCCCCCAGTCCCCGAGCCAGGTGCCACGGGCTGAGAGATGATCTCAGGGCAGTGCCTTCATGGAGGAGAGGCACCCGAGGAGTTGGCACGGCCCTGGTGCAGCAGGCGTGACGAGCGAGGAGACAGCAGCACGGTAACACAACCGCTGTCCTGTAGCAAAGGTGTCCCACAGAGAACCCCATGACGTGCACACACCCACCTCATCCTGGAATGAATTCCACTTGATGGAGCGCATTTCTACATCTCTGCAGCTCCTTTTGGCTCTCAAATACACCCTACCATCACCATTCCCTACAATGTCTCCCACAGGCAATATACTGCGTATATTGTTCATGCTCATCATGTGCATAGGACCAATTTCTGCAAGCAGGGACAAGAATTAAATCAACTCTTTTAAACAGAAGAGAGGTTTAAGAAACCCTACTCTCATTTTAGGGCTTGATGATCAATGCTATGGGAGCAGATAGCTTGTGCATGTAATTATGGCAGTCATAAACATAACTGCACTGACCGCAGATGGAAATGAGCTCATCAGCCTAATTGGGCATCCCCACGGACCGCCAGGGGCTGGCTGGGGCATCCGAGCTGCCGGAGCACTCGTGGCCTTGCAGCCGCCCCGCAGAGCTGCTGGATGCTCACGGACACCCCGCACACCTTGGGGTGCAGCACCCCGGCCCGGGACAGGTCCAGTTACATAGGTACAGACACAAAGTGACACCATTGGTGTGGTTTGCCCAGGAGCTGCTTCCAGACCTTGGAACAAACCTGCTGCCAGCACAACCTAGGCGTTCAGCCCTGCCAAGGCAAGGACTTGCCCCAGGGCCAAGCACAATGCCCCACACCAGAACTGTTGCCCTAACGCTGACTCAGGGCCGAGGAATCTTCCCTCCGTTGCACTATTTCCCCTGGCTCATACATTACACCCATGCTTGTACAGCTTTTCACTGGCAACATCAGTTTTTCCTGATTAGTTTGCTCTGAACTTTATGTCGAAGCAAGTGATAAAATAACTTTACACTATCACCACTACCCTGTTACAGAAGAATTTATGTACACAGATAAGAATTATAGGTTATTTACATTACTCGGTTTAAAATCCCACCAGTAAACCAAGTCTAGAGAGTGCTGGGGCTGGGCAAGCGGGGGGCACACACGGCTCCCCCCTGCCCACGCCAGGGCAATCCTGGGGGTGCCGCAGCAGCGGTTCGGTGGGGTGCAGGCAGGGGCAGTGCCCACCCAGGGCACTGGGCTTTGCTGCTCCCACGGGGGTCTGCAGCAACACCGCGGCACCAGGTCTGTGCTTCCCAAAACTCAACCCCGGTGCTCACCTGGCACAGCGTTTGCAGGGCACAGGGACCCCAGGGGTCAGCGCATCCTGGCCTCTCTCCTGGCTGAGAGCTGGGATGTTGGATAGCAGGAGCCAAGGAGGGACCTGAAGGGCTGAACGGCATGGTAGGCATGCAGAAAACATGTAGGAAATTTAAGAGACCTTATCACGAGTCTGCTGAGATCCTCAAAGACTTTATAAGCATAAGGTCTACTGCGATGCCTGTGGCCTTTCCACAATAACAGCTTACAGGCATTGATTTTTTTTTAGATCCATTTGTCCTGAACACTTGCTAGGGTTATAAATGCAAATAAAAACAGAAAGAAATGGAAAAACATTTCCCCGGCTGTTAACCAGAGGGCATGTTCACCTTGATGGTATCGACCTGGACTGCCCGGCACGGCGTCTGTGGAGCGAGGACCGCGTGTCCCAGCCTCTCCCTGCCGGCTCAGGGCAGCCCCAGCCCCGCAGCACCCACAGCCTGCCCCAGCCAGCACGTTTAAAATGTGGGTGGCAAAGCAACCTGCACCAGGAGCGTGCGGGTCCCCAGACCATCACCAGCCTTGATCCCAGCCCCCAGGCTCCCCCCTGGAGCCTCCCATCCCACCGCAGGGCAGGATGCCCGGCCGGCAGCCCTGCTGACACAGGGACTCAGGCAGCTTCTCGCCGCCCCCCTGACCTCCACATGTTTGCACAAGATCTCTCCTGCAGCCTGGCATTTGGAGAATCCTCTCCAACACCGTTGTTAATTTTCTGTGCAGTTCTCAGCAAACTGCCTGGTTTGCCTTTGCTTCTCATTTGCCTCTGCATAATTTCCTCCACCAACACATCTTTAATTAAGAATTCTGTGTTGATGATTCACAGGTGCACCTTCCAGCTCCACACACTTTCAAACGAAAACCTCACCTCCCTCCGTCCCTGCAGAGGTCAGTCCCTCAGGGCCGGCTGAGAACTGAACTTGTCCTCTTGCTGCGTTCACCATGCGCTTTTTCCCCATCATTGTAGTGAACATCACAACCATACGAACGCCTTGGGTTCTTGCTCTGGGATCTTCCTCAGCTTGGGTCTCCCTGCAGCCCCCCAGCCTGGCTGTATCTCCAGGAACATAAGCTGCTGCCCGACCTCGTTCCTCCTGCCTGTAACAGAGTCTGTGGGTCGGAGCCACAGCAAGAGGGGTGACCCCACAGAGAGCTGGGGAGCAGCCCCTTGTCCTGACACCTGCGGGCAGGGACCGATTTGGGAAGCCAGCTCCGCAGCCTACACATATCCCTATGAACACCCAGCCTGCCAGCCTTCAGTAGTGCTGCTCTGGGGACCATCAGCCAAGTTATCTGCTAATTCTGGCTGTCACTACTCATAGGAAGCAGCAAAGAGAATGGCAGGCTGTAAGATAACTCACTTAGGACTCATCAAAAATTGTGGGGGGTTGTCTTCGCATTTATCCCATGCAAGTAAAAGGAAAACTAAGCTTTGGCATCTTTAGCATTCAGAGACCAGCATCCAAAAGAAAGGATGTTCCCTGTGCAGCACAGAAATCTGACACAGAATGAAAGGAGACGTCAAAAGACAAAGAAGAGATCATACAATGCACCGGGTGGCCAAGGACAGGGGAAAGGAGAAGGAAAGAAAAATGAGAGTTGCAAAAGGGATTCACAAATGGCATTGGTTTCTGTTTCTTTAAAAATAAAATAAAATAAAATAAAAAAATCACTTTTAGGACTGAATGTGGTGGGACTTTGTGCTGTAAACATGCTCCCAGATGTGCCAGGTGCCTTTTCTCTGCTGTCCCCATTCGCTAGGAAGGCTGCAGCCCCCTGGGACCAGCAGTGCTGCAAGCAAGCGATGGGAGAACATACGGCCTGGTGCCCTGCGTTCACCTTGCCCAAGATGGAAACAACCATGGAAATTTTGATTGTTAGGATGAGAAAATTGTTAATGATGTGTTGATGAACACGAAGTTAATTTTCCAATACATTTCCCACAAACTGTTGCTTTAGGACTTTTCCCCAGAGCCCAGAAAGCAGCTTTAAAGAGCTCCTGTTAAACAGTGACTGCTGCTCTGGGACCAGTAAATAGGGTGTGTTTGGGCCTTGTCTGAGTGGGCTGGGTGATCTCTGTCTGAGAAATGCCTTCCCTGTCCCAGGATGAAGGCAGGGTGGAGGCTGGGGGTCAGATCCAGGGCCCGTAGCAGAGCAGAGGGGCTGTGAGTGGCCTTGTTCCCTGGGACAAGCTCCAAAAGCAGGACCCACCCCGAGAAGTGACCATTCCTTGGGACTTGTCTGTGAACTCCCAACACCAACAAAAAGCATCTCCAGTACTGAAGCAGAACGTGGGGATCTGAGCAGGGAGCAGAACAATGTTAAGGGATGGGCTCAGGATAAAGCAGGTGTTTTCCAGCCAGATGTGAGTGCAGCAGAGGACAGGCACTTCCACATCCCTGGCTTTTTCTGAATGGGAAAGCACCAACGTAGCCATGAAACCCATGGATAAACGGCTCAAAAATAATACAGCTTTCCAACATAATTTGTACTGCGTGCTGCAGCTCACACGTATTATGCTGAGGGATTGCCGGTTCCCCGATTTTCCAGGCTCCTTAAGCCCACAACAAAGAGCACACGTCAGGGATTTCACCGCCCGCAGTCAGCAGCAGCAGCTCTTCCCCCCGGCTCAGCAAAACCCCACTCTGCCCTTTGGCTGTCACCGGGCTCACACCACGCAGCCAGCACCGCGAGGCACCGCGAGGCACCAGGGATGGGCACAGGGCCCCTGGTGGCACCGGGCCCCGAAGATGGGCAGGAGGGTGCCGGGGCCAGGGCACACCAACAGTGAGAGCAGAAGGTTTTTATCCGATTTTCAGATTTTCCCAGTACAAAAGTAATGGGGCAGAGATGAGTAACACGGGAATAGCAGGAGCCGATGGCTTCCCGTTCCTTCCAACACGAAGAGATGCCAGCTACAGCACATTTTGTCCTTGTGTGTCACTCAGAATTACTTGGGCACGACGTTTATTGCCATGCAACACAAACAGTGCATGGAGCAGTGGGGGAACAGTGACATTCGTTTTTCTACTTTGGATTCAATTTTGCTTATAAGACTGCCCAATATCACGATCCTGTTGTTTTTTTTTTTTTTTTTTTTTTTTTTCTTTTAAATAATCATAGTTAAAACATGAAAAAAACACTTTTTTTCCCTTAAAATTAAAATTCACTGATGATCCACACTCAGCACTTAAACTGCATGGTTTTGCTCATCATCATCAAGAAGTATTTGACTGATAGAGCTGAGTTTAAACGCCCTGATTAGCACATGAAATACCATAAAAGAGCCAAAGAAAAGCAGAGCTTCAGATCTCTCAAATACAAACACCCCAAATAAATAAACCCTGGGTGTTGGCACAGCTTCTTTGTGGGGTATTCAACTCCAGAGAAGAATCCCCCCGCAAAATAGGGGGTGGAGGGATAAGCTTCCAAGTGCCAGCAGTACATCAGCCACTAATGGAAACGGACCTGACAAATCCAGGTGGGAGCAATCCCGTGCTGACTTCTCTCCCAGGGAAAGCACAGCCCAAGGGGAAGCAGCTAAATAAATTCAGGGGGCAGTGATGGAGAAGCACCTTTTGCTCCTCTCCAGTCTTTCTGAAGGATCTAAAGAAGCACAGCAGAGCAAAAGAAAAAAAGACCTCATTCAGTTTTAAAGATATTTAAAGCATGTTGTTCCTAATGGATTATCATAGTTTAAAATAAAACCAGCTCCGACGTATTCAGCTGAGCCGCATCCCATAACACCAGGCGCTTTTAGAGCTGGCCTCGGAGCACTCCCATTAAAACTCCATCAAATCATTACCATCAATTTGGCTGGGGGCAGGGTTTTAACCTCAGAGTGCATAATTTGGGGGAGAATTCAGAAATCTAGATGTAGCTTCCTACTTACAAAGGGTAAGTTATTCACGCGTTCTGCTGTCTCCCGCTCCCAGATGTATTTCTGGGATATTCACGAGTCTGAGTGTCCGTGGGCTGGCTTCGAGAGCTCTGCCCTTGCTCCCCATGTGCACGTTTGTGTTGGTGACATCTGGGCCCAGACTGGATGTGAAGAGGACCTGCTGTCCTCCAGGACACCGTTATAGCTTCCAGCCAGGCTTTGTCATTCCACCAGTCCCGATCCGATCCCTGTGGGCCCCTTGCAGGGACAGGGTGGGGGGCACAGGGCTGCAGTGTCGGTGCCCAGCCCCTCCGGCACCCCCAAACCCCACACTGCCCCATCCAGAGCGGCCTCCGCAGCCCCGGTTCTGCAGAGATATACAACAGGGTCCCATTTTAATTTCATCCTGTGGATCAAATAATTGTTTGGATTTTAATATTGAGTCTACGTTTCAGTGATTTGCATTTAAATGTGTTGTCAGAGAACTTCCAGAAATCTTTAATAAGAAGGGTGATTTGCATTTTAATGTGCACTTAAAGAATTTCAAGAAATCTTTTCATGTGAATTGTGTTATCTGAGCAATGCTTACATTTGAGGGGAATGAGAGCTGCCGGTTTGCTAAGTCAAAGTCAGAACTACTTTTTGGAGCTAGCCCAGATGTACTGGACTTTGCTTGAAAGAGCCTCACTGAAGACAAGGCTGGCTGGGAGCTGGGCAGGCAGTGGCAAGATGTGGGCTAGCGCAGGGGAGGCTGTGGAACCCAGCCTGTGCTGATCGCACCTTCCATCCCACCCCACCCCACCCCATCCCACCCCATCCCATCCCATCCCATCCCATCCCATCCCATCCCATCCCATCCCATCCCATCCCATCCCATCCCATCCCACCCCACCCCACCCCACCCCACCCCATCCCACCCCATCCCACCCCACCCCATCCCACAGCAGCACATCTTCATGCATCCATCGGTACCAGCAGCATGGCTTGAAAAGCCAGGGGAAGAGTTTGCTTTTCTGATCATCAGTCTGAGCTCACTCTTAAGTATAAAAACCTCTCTAAGCTGATGTTGGAACAAGCTCTTTCTCCTCCTTGCAATAGCAGCAAAGAAACCACTGCTTTGATTAGATTTTCTTATTAAAAAAAAATAAATTTGTACGTGGCTCTGGACTACCTTAACTGAAAGTCAAATTTCGACACTATTCAGACTCATTATGTCCTTACTTAAGCACTGTCGCTCATTTCATCCATTGCAATTTCATCCACCGAAATTTAAGTTACATGACATTAACTCGCATTTCTAGGTTATGAGAACACAGACAGCAGGTCCAGTCCCTACCACGACACTGTAACTGAGCTTATACCCAGAACAGACAAGCCCAATCCCAAACGTGCACACAAGACGTGAAGCCCTGGGGCAGCCCAGCCATGCTGCCCAGCCTGCCTCCCCCTGCTGTGCCTCCCCGGGGCACAGCCACAGCACACAGAAGACACGGAGCTACCAGTGCCAATAGAGCCTGGTTTCAATAAAAAGATGGAAACAGACTCGTTACTAGCAGCGGGTGGAGGGCCTCAAAGACTTATGGATGATTGTGTCCGTAGAAGGGCTCTGAAGCTGGTGAGGGGCCTGGAGCACAGGTCCTGTGAGGGGTGGCTGAGGGAGCTGGGGGGGTTTGGGCTGGGAAACGAGGAGCCATTTCTGCTCAGAAAGAGCAGGCAGGCGTTGGGACGGGCTGCCCAGGGAGGTGGTGGAGTCACCGTCCCTGGGGGTGTTCAAGGAGAGGTTGGACGTGGTGCTTGGGGACATGGCTCAGTGGGTGACAGTGGTGGCAGGGGGACGGCTGGAGCAGATGACCTTGGAGGGCTTTTCCAACCTCAGTGGCTCTGTGGTTAAATCAGCTCTTCCCAGGTACCGGGAGTTACTTGCAACTAAGCCAACGCTGGTGGGATGCAGGAACACTGTCCTGGTACTAGACGAATGCAAGGCTGAGGCATTTATCAAAAATAAATGACTTTAGGAAAACAAGACGCTTATTTTTAGAAGACAGCTCACTGCTGACAATGTTCCCATCAGTGCTCGTAGCTTCCCTGGCTCCCAGTGACTCACGCCGCTTTAGCCCTCTCCAGGGGCCGGCAGCACACAGCAGGGACAGCACCACGGCAGGTCCCAGCACTGCAGCTGCTGTAAATGCAAACTTCTGAGCTGGAAGACAAACCGGAGAGCTCAGATTCAGCCCCTCGGCTGCCCTCTCCTAGCCTGAGGTTTGCTAAAATGTGGAACGTTCGTACCCTATGCATGATAGAGAGATCTGTAAGCTAAATACATGCACGGGTGCATGCGCTGCTTTCCAGCAAGCGTGCTTCGCAGAGCTCGCAGCCCACAGCCCTGCAAACCTGCAGATATTTCGCAGTGCAATCAAAAGTTTAAAAAACTTCAATTAGCCAAGTGCAGACATATGCAAGGAGACAGCACATAATTAGTGAAAAGCAAACTAGATACTTTGGAACTTAAATGATCTAACGCATAATTGGTACATAAGTAAGAATATTTGTTTGTTTATTCTACACGGGGTCACCTACTGCTTCCACCGAACAAAGCTGTCAGTGGTTTTAAAAGGAGTAGGCTTCTGTTTCTTCAGCCAATTATTTTCTCACCAGAGATCAGAGCATCAATAAAAATGAACAAATAAACCAGTTTTTGATCAGCTGAAATATTGGTTATGTGGGATTTTTATCATCTTCCTTATTGCAATAAACATAAACAAAGAATCACATATGTACCAACACTGCCAACTCTTGTAATTTCTCTCAGCACTTTATGACAGCTGATGTTTATGCTCATCCACCTGTCTAGAGACAGGGTAGCTGTGGGTTTGGAGGATTCAGGATTTATTTTGAAGAGCAAGTGTTGACCCTAGGGTTACAGGAAACACCTGGGAGCTTCCATCTTGGGGCTAGGTTCCCAGTAAGGGCTTGTTAATCATGGCAAAGGCAACACAGCTGCTTCACGAGGCACCTGTTTTATAGGCACAGGCTGCTGGGGCTCTGGCTTTTTGGAGCAGGTCAGCTAGCAGGAGAAGTGTTGTCCCCAGTGATGGAGGGCTTCTGTTCACGCCTCTGCTCACTCTTGTAAGTAAATCCTATGGGGCATCAAATGAAAGCAGCTGTTCTGTGTCCTTTCAAAGATCCATCTGACTTGTTTCTGTATTTCCTATTACCAGTAACCAGTGATGCACCAAAGAAAGTGACATGGGGTGGTCTTTAATGTTTGATGGCAACTTGCTAAGGATAAAGCAGGAAGCCAATGCAGGGTCTGTGTTACCCTGCACTGCAGTAATGGCTCTAAGCACAGCAAAACCTTTCTTCTCCTCTCGTTTGCAGAAGCTAGCTCTGTATTTCTACAAGCTTGTGGGATATAAGTGAGCACAGACCTTGTTTGGCACTTCTGGGACTGGCACCAGCACAGGCAGTGTGCTGCTGCCCTGGGCCTGAGCCCAAAGCCTCCCGGGGGTGAGCAGCACCACAGACACTGCCCTGGGCACCCTCCTGCCTGTCCCCATGGCTCTCAACCCTTGCCTGCGTAGCTGTGGCACTGGACTCACTGAAATGCAGCTACACTCTTCATTTCACAGTACTAGTGAATGGACACAGCAACCTCTCTGATTCCAAAACTAGTAAGATTTCTGTGTTTATGCTCAGGGCCTTGAGATTAGTAGATGCCAGCAGCTGCTGAGCAAGGATTAGTCAGGTGGAAGTGGCTTCCTTTGGGAACATATGGGCTGTGTTCCTGCCCTGCAGAGGGGCGTTGCTGTGTGCAAGGCTAGATCCAGGTGGACGTGGTCAGGACACTTCAGTAAGGATGTGAATGCTGTACATCCAAACAGCTCTTGGCAAGCTGCGTCTGTGTGCATTTGTCAAAGCTGATGTGTCCTTCAGAAGTGGCTGTGTCACTACGCCAAGTCAGTGCTGAACGCGATGGAGCGTGTGATGACAGGCAAAAATACGGATGAGCACTGACATACATACGGGCACCTCCTGGTTTGCATCTTCAGCTAGAAGTACGGAAAAATGCTTTAGATTAAAAATGCAATGTCTGGAAAGGTCTGTAGCCTCCAGGCTCCTCTCAGCCCTGGTGGTGATGAACTGGTTTCTGCAGAACCCCACGGGGAAGGGGAGGAGATGGACAGGACTGAACTGAGCGGCAGGGTGCAAGCACCTGCCCTTCCAGCAGGCTCCTGCCTCGGTCCCTCAGCTCCCCAGGAGGAAAGGACACAGAAGGGAAGAGCGTTTCTGGAAAGGCTGTTGAAATATCCCTGACTTCAGTCATGCATATTTATGAATTTGGACTTAGGGTATCGCAGCTGGAAAATTGATAACAATGTTCTAGCAATGAGCACTGTTTACACAAACAGAAACACAAATGATCAAATATCCAATAACCTTATGCAAAGCAGTTTTAAAGGGAATATTTTTTCCTAACAAAACATTTTTTAAGGTTTAACTTAATCTGTTCTCTTCAGTTACTTTGTCTCTTGGGAATAAGCACATTAAAACAATGACAATCTGAACAAGCAAGAAAAGGCATTATAGTGTCATTATCAATACAAACCAACTTAAAATGCTTCCCATATGTAGAGGAGAGCTACAGCGTGATTGCAAACAATCTCTGATCACTTTTTCAAACAATGCTTAATCTGTTCTATAGCCATGGCTCTGCGGAAGCTGCATCTGCAAACAAAAATTACAGTATGTAACTAAAGTTGTCACCACAGCTGAACAAATAGATTCTAGTTAATATTTCACTTATTTCTCTGTTTTGGAATATATTCAAAGCCAGGACACAACTTTCAAATGTCTTAATCACTGGTTCTTTTTCTGGGTTCCTCCACACAATGTTTCCCTGTGCCAATTGCTCATGAGCAGCACAGGATGGAAACACGACCCTGGAAGGCCAGAATTCAGGCTGATGAAATCTGGGTGCAGGAAAATCCTTCTCCCCCAAGGTGATGGTTTGTTATAAAACAGTACAGCGGACACCCAGAATATGGTACCTGAATTTGGTTGTGGGATGTCTCCTGCAGGGCTGCATCCTGCTGCAAGACCTGAGCTGATGCCAGGCTTGGGGGAAAGGGGAGACATCCTTCACATCCCACAGCAGTTTGGGTTCTGAAGGCAATGCTTCAAACGTGATGTGAGGAGCAAAATGTTAAGAGTCCAGAGCTCCTTAACCTCCCCGTTCAGAAGCAGCAATGTGAACTTTCAAACATTTCCCCTTCTGGGGGAGAAGGTGGCTGGGTGTGTTACCACACGGTGCCCTTACTCTGGTGCTGCTCTCTCCAGACCCAGTAACAAGGGGAAAAACACACTGGCTACAGTAAGGAAGCAGCTGTGAGGATGCAGTGATGTCAAGTTGCTTCCATATACAGTCTTGTAATGTTTTTTCATGAAATATTCATAACTCGTCCCATCCCCATTAGCACTTCTGCACCTGCCGGAGCTGTGGAGCAGGAGCGGTGCCGTGTGCCCTTGCCTGCTCCGCTGGTGCTGCACAGCCGCTCCTCCCCGGTGCTCCCAGAAAACACAAATTAGCTGAAACACCCCTGGCTACCGCACAGGCTGCTCAGTCAATGTCATCTTAACTGGGATAATTACGGAAAATACTAATTATCAGTAATGGGTGGGAGGTTATGATTTCTCGTGCTCTGGGAGATCCCGAGAGCCCTCCGCACGTCAGCGTGGCTGCCCTGAGGGATGAGCCTGGGCACTCCCCCCTGCAGCACCCCTGGGAGCAGGACGAAGGGGAAGGGTCCCCACACCCTGGGCAGCGCCACTGCCTTTTGGGATGGGAATGGCATCTTCTGAACACTGCGGGCCCTAACGAGTGCTTGGGGCTTGTTTGCATGCAAGAGGAATGAGCAATGGCAGCAGGCATGAGGGAGGATGAATGAACCCAATTATACCTACACCTGCAACTGTTGTCTTTGCCCTTATGCCATATGCTTGCCTTGTCTTTTGTGGGAACCTTCTCTGCAGCTGTTATTGCCAGGATGTAAATGTGAAATGCATCAAGGACAGGTAAGAGACCAAGATTTATTTTTGCTGGTCCAGTCACTTGGCCACAGCCAGCCCTCAGAAATGCATTCCCTTGTTAGCAGTAAGCCTGCAGGTGCACAGAGTTAACCCTTGGGGCGTGTTGCTTTCCTCAGCAGAGAGATCTCACCTGCCTGCAGCTCACTTCAAAGCCCTTCCACAGATTACGGGACATGATGCCAGAGAAATGGTATGGAAAATGCACACAGGTGCTTCATGCAAAGCACTGATCTTTGCATGAAAATCAGTGCTGTGTGGTGGGTGTGAAGTGGTTCACTGAGGGGCAGAGGCTGAGCAGAGCCAGGCACAGGCTGCGCTCCTTACCATGGGTCTCCTGCTCTGTGTGCAGCACCAGGCCTGGGGGAATCAAAAGGGCCACTGGGAAGGAAACTACCAGTACAGAGAACGAGGAGTTTTAGGCAGAAGTAGATGTTTTCAATTTAAAGCTACAAGGAAAAGAGATGAGAACATGGGCACGTGTGCATGCACACATGGAAAAGAAAAAAATGACAAGGAGAGAAATAATAGCCAAAAGTAATTTGTTCCTAACCTGTTAAAAATAAAAATAGCTGGTGAACAAGTTCACTACGTGGACCATCTGCATTTCATAAGCATAAGTTAAAATCCTGACACCATCTGTTCAACTGGAATTTTAATACTGTACCAATATGCCAAACCACAATTACGTTAGCAAGGACAGCAGCCTCCTCATTTACCAGCAACTCGCTGCCATGCTTTAATGAGACGGGGGACTTAAAAGCAGCCAACTGGGAGCAAAACGAAACGGGCTGCTTGCTGCTGCCCCTGGCGTGGGGCGGGCAGGTGGTGGAACCCAGGGAGCTGCCCTCACAGCCACAGCGTAACCAGGTGATTTGGGCAGGAGTTGAAGGCTAAAAAGCAAAGAGAAGAAAGCCTCCGGATTGTCACAGTGTAATTTGTTCGCAGTGCCAGCAGTGCGTGTGCCATCCCACAGAGCTTGCTGCCTCGGTGAAGTCCTTCCAGAGGAGAGATCCATCATGGCCCTGATGGGGTCCGAGGCAGCCGGCGCCGTGCTGCTTGTCATGGCTCGGAGCTTGCTACCTGCCCCGCAGCCGCCTCTCCGCCTGCGTCTGTTGCTGATGCACCACGGAGATCCTGGCTGGCACTGCAGATTCGGGTTGAGTTTGAATTTGATGGCAAATGTAAATTTTGTGAAGTGTCTAAAGAAAACCCTCTTTTGATAAATGAGCCAAGCGAGATTTACACCATCCTTTAACTAATTAGTCCTAGGGAGGCTGGTGAAAGCCTTTGCAGAGTTTTTATTGGTTCTTGTGGGGAAAAAATCCATTGAAAAGTGGAAATTAATATAGCATCTGTCAAGCCTTCTTCAGTGACTTTTTTTTTTTGCTTAGCAGTAGTCTATAGTTACAAGCCATACATCATGTTCTGTATGTCTTAGGATCAATTTCTTCAAGCAAGAAACTTAGAAATGCGTTCCTTTTCCACTATAAATGATGTAAAATGAAAGAAACTGAGGCAGGAGAGGTGAGGAAGGCAAAATACTGACAAGTGAATAAATCTTAAAGACATAACACAAACATTTTTTCCTGATCAATGGAACTATATAAGCATGCTCATGAAATTTAATTAAGTTCTGCGCCTCAAAGAAATCCATGTGCAATAGTTCAGTGTAATTATTTATTTACTGTCTGCCATGTAGCTTTTAGCTTTCATCCAGAAAATGATCGGTTTCTGCTGCACTTTTGTGAGCAGGTGCACAGCAAGGAGGCAGCAACTTGAATGGTTTTTGGGAAGGTTTCCTCTCCTCTCCCAGCCTGTGTGTCGACTGCCTGCTCACGAAGAAAACCTGCGGCTGCGTTTAGGCACACTTCAAGTACGATCTGGTTTGTATTGAAGCCACCAGCACAGGTTTGTTTCTGTATGTGGACTCCTGCAGCTTGAGGCCCTGCACCATGCTGGCATGCAGCACTGTGCACATCCCCTGCTCCCTGCCCCGTGGTGCACAGAGCCCTCGGTGCTCAGCCCACAGGGGGATGCTTCCCCTGCTCGCAGAGGACCAGGACACATCCTGCACCACATCCTATAGCAGCAGCCCCCGGGGACATGCAGGTGCTGCCACCGGCTGCATGCAGCAGCCCAGGAGGCAGCCAACCTCTTGGCACAGCACACGGATGTGTGGGTGACCAATCCCATCCAGCCGCTGCTTCGTGCCCTTGTTGCCTGGGCGAAGGGGGCAGTTTCACTATTTTCCTTGAAGGCTGAGATTTTCAGAATCTGAAGAGGTATGGATGTCACGTTCCTCGAGACAAAGCAGATGACTTTTTTATCTTCTGTTTTTATCTTTCTGCTTTTGAATTGCCATGTTTTCGTGCAACAATTTTTCCCAAAGGAGAAGATGTTTAGATCCAGGATTTGGTTTCAAACCCCACAGGGGTTTGAATCTGTCAGTTTGGATTGGGTTTCCACAAACTCATCTCTTTGTAGGATGCAAATCTGTAGCATTGCATCCGTTCAGCTTGTTTCATCTGTAACACTAAGCCCAAAAGAAGAAATAGCTGAACAGTAGGGGGTCCTGTTTGGGAAGGAAATGAACAAAATCCAGTTCTGCTGCCAGCAGATGTGGATGCTGTGGATGCTATGGAAGCCGTAGCTTCTGCCTGTTTACATCCAGACCTTAATGACTCCCTGATCTTTGTCTGGGCTGGCAGAGGTGCCATGGCCTTGGCAGAAACCCCCTGGGGAATCAGTGAGGAGCACAGCGAGCAGGAGCCTGGCCTCTCCCCAGCAGTGGGGATCTTGCAGAGGTGTGGGAATCCTGCCCACAGACCCAGCGGGCACTGACCTTTCAGTCCCTTTGCAACAGACTGCAGCTTCTGCCTCCACCTGGGAGAGTCTTCAAAGCAACTGAGTCTTTAATCAAATCTTTACTCAAGGAAGCATTTTCATCAGCATCCTTATTTAAATATTCTTTGTCTACTTAAAATAAGGGAGGCCAGCTTTCTATCTGCAGACTCTGCCCTGGAAGAAGGGAATGAATTATTCCTCAGGTAATATAAGTGCATTGACTTGAGAGAATAGAGGATTTGTTCTCCTGAATGCTCACAAATGAATGAAATCAAGCACACCTAGGAACGATTCCTGCCCAGCTACGAAACACATGCCTGTACATCCTGATAGCTGTGGTTTCACCAGAAAGTAACAGCACCTGGGGCCTGCACGTGGTTTAGGTTAAACATCTAAAAATTAAAAAGTTTAATCAAGCTGTGGGTGCAGAACCCCTCTAACCTTACAAGGGTTTAAATGCCAATGGCAGGATTGAGAGAAAGTCATCCTATCCCAAAATGCCAGGAATGGCAGAGAGGTAAATTGGACAGAAAAAAAGCATTCAGGTTACAGCATGTCCTGAGAAAATTAACGAGACTAAAGGAACGCACCTTCAGGAAATTGTCAGCGATATCTTTCAGATACTGACCTATCAAGAAAGCACAGCTGTACTTAAATAAGCACACTGGATAAAATTATTATATGAAATAATGAGATATCTTCCATAACAAGTCTCTCAAATTAGCCAAGCTGCACGGGAGCAGCCACTTTTGTCAGTGGAAAGGAGCCTTACAGGGATAATGCCCTGCAGAAATGCTTGGTCCTTCAGCTGCATCCTTACTGAGCTCATCAAAGCTTTTGCAATTAACCTGAGGTCTTTGTATTTACTCTTCTATCTATCAGTATATCAAATAACATTACATGTTATTAAAAATAATGGGGAAAAAATCTTACAAAATACAGTACTACTCATGCATAAAAATGATATTACAACTGATCTGTACTGGGCCATTAATTCAGAAATACAATTTCCCCCCTTAATTCTACAAGAAGGTACTTATTTTTAAGGAAGATTTGCTTATAATCTAGGGGTAAACTTTTTTTTCCCACAGTTATGCTGTGGTGTTGTGCTAAACAACCACCAGGCGCTCACTTGAGGACCAGTTCCCTGCACAGGCTTTGACAATGACCTGACAGCTAAGAGAGAAACCCAAAGAAAGCTATTCATCAAATTCCTCCTTACTGATGTCTGCATGTTAGAAGCGCGGAGACTTTATGTTTTCAATGAAGCATCTCATTTTTTTCGGCAGCCCCCGCCTTCTGCTTTGATGCCCAGCCTACGCTCAGTTGCCATATGACACCACGCTAAGGCAAAGACTGCAAGAGAAAATTCTAATTGGATATGAAAGCTCCCATTACCAATACAGGTGTTACATTTAGTTTAACTGAAGATCAGTAATCACGTTCTCCTATGAGTATGCAAACAGTAAATTTGTAAAAAGCCGCCTTCTCTTTCCAGGCTTGAGCTTAGCCTCTGTAATCCTTCTGTTCCTATATGGAACAAAATGTTCAACTTCCCCACGCTACAAGTGAAAACCCTGAGCTGAGAAAAAATCAGCTCTTCGTAGGAGCATAAATAAACATATTTTCAAGCTCTCTGATGGCATGCTCACTCAAGCTTTGCTCTGAGATTTTGGCCTTGAGAATATTTAAAGTGCAAAATTCAGCCAAAATCAGCATGTTCCACCGGGTTCTATTTCAGCCTGATTTAATTCTGGTGTAAAAATATATTCTGATTCAGTTTGATGGAAATTCAGTCTGAAGTTCTTAAAATAAGACTCCTCCAAAATACGCAGGGAGAGAGAACTTTTTCTTTCGGTTTGGCTCCCAGGCCCTGGACGAAGAGGGGTGCAGGAGCAGAAGCACCACAGCCCTGTCCCCACATGTGGTTGGAGCTCAAACCGGAGGCAGCGCCTTCATGCTGCTCTTCCCTCTGGAGTACTTCTGGGCTGGGACGCAGTAAAAACTCAGATTCATGCTCTTGTTTGAAATTAAAGATTTGGGTCTGCTGTACTTTTTTTTTTCCCAACCAACTCCAGACCCCTGTGTCTAGAGCAGGGTTGGAGGGGTTTTCAGATGCAGGCTTAACGCAGGCAGTGTCTCTCCACCGCGAGGCCAGGCAGGTGCCGAGAGCGGTCAGAGCTGGGGCAGTCGGGGGGTGCGTGAGGCCGATGTGCCTGAGAATGGTTTCACTTAATATGGGAACAAGGATCCTAAGAAGAGGGGGAATCGAACAGTGATTTTCCAGGCACCCCAAATGCTCTCTGGAGAAATATGCACTCACTGCAGGGGAATCATCTCCCTGGGGGCTCAGCGCTGTGGTGAGCTCAGGGCTCTCTGTAGGGGCCCCGAGGAGGCAGCAGGGATGTCGAGGTGCCGGGACACCCGGCCTCTGGAGGCATGGGCCAGTGATCACAACTCCCGCTAGCCAGCCAGACCCAGCGTTTGTTCAACCAAGTCATTTGTACACAAGGTTCTCACAGTGGACTACAAACCAAGGCAGCCAGGGGTTTCTTCACTGCATTTTGGGTAAGGGAATATTTTAGCTGCCTTAGCAGCTAATCAATAAGCTCCTATAAATTGCTAATCACTGTTAGTAGATTCAGAACAAGTACTAAAAAAATTTTAACGCCAGTAGTTTATGAACCAGCTTCCTAAGCTCATCCAGTTCTTAGAGCTGCAGAGTGCTCACACCAACGCTCAGCTTACAGACAGAAGGTATTTTACATGACTGGTAGTCGATACAGAGCGGTCAGCGGGATCACACTCTAATCGAACAGTTTATATTTATGGCTATTTCAACAATGCTCATAACCAGCTATTGAAATGTAAAAAGTAGTATCACAATTCCAGGCTTCTCACTTTTTAAAAAATATTATTGGAAAACTAATGTAACAAGATAATTTGACAAAATTAAGGAAAACAGCCTACACAGTACTCTGATGTCCAGTACGCTGCTCATCCCTATTTTATTTGTCCAGGTCCTACTAGCAGAGATAAAACCAAAGGCCATTCACTCCAAAAGAAAGTTCTTAGGAAGGTTTTAGTAAGGGCCAGTAGCACCAAAATAAAAAAACAGCCTCCCCTATGACCAGTACAGGGCGATGTTATCTGCTGTAAGCTCAATTACATCATCAGGTTTAAAACTCAACATCCATTGTTCCTTAAGATTTACCCTAACCTCGTGCACCTGAAGCATTGGGTTAACATCAGGCTGCGTAACAGTGGCAGAAATGTTTTATGTTGTTCCAGTATTAACTTGAGCATGCCTTCTGAAAGTAGCGGGCTGAAATCGCTCACGGAAAATTCATTGGAATGTCCAATTCATTCACCGTTACATTTTGGACACAACTTAAGAAATTCCATCAAGTCTAACTCCTGTCTATTTTCTTCCTTTATAAAAAAATGGGTTTGAGTTAGATTCATAAAAGGTTACTGCTACTCTTTTCAAAGATGTAATTTAGATTTTGCTTCTTGTCTCTATATTTACTGTATGTTAGACTTGAACTTGAAAAGCCGAAAAAAAGGAGAAGAAACTGAGAAAATGTTGTGGTTACAAATTTAAACAAATCCAGGATGACTTGAAAAAAAAAACCTGCTGCAAGGAAGTGTTTGCCTGTATATACAATATGTTGCTGATATTCATTGAATGGCAAATATCTGTGTTATGTTTTCTTATTTACACTCCTTGCTCTTTCTGATTTCTTTTTCCCTTCGAACCATCACTACATTTCAGCAGGTTTTAGAAAAGGCCTGAGCCCATCAGATGGAGCAAAGCTCTGGAAGACTGGCTGCTGGGGGCGATTCCTCCCTGCTCCGTGGAGACCAGCCCAGTGAGACTGAAATATTTTCACCTCTAAGCCACAACCCCACGTGCCGAGCTGTCCTCCCTCCAAACCCTGCGGGCACAGGCTTGGTGCCTGTTCCTCATTTGCCCTGACAGCAGCTCAGGGCTGTCTCGCAGGGACGTCTCTGTGCGTTACAGTAAGGGGACCAGCCGGTCCATGGAAACATACTGTGGGCTCTCACGCACACCATTCCTGGAAAACATCCAGCTCCAGAGGGGTTGGGCTGCAGTTTAAAATACAGCGATAGTTTTCCTAAATGCCAGCCCTGCAGCAGTGGGCCTCCCAGTGCAGAGCCAGTACTCCCAGCATCTCCCCATACTGCACTGGGCCTGCACAACCCTTCTGGTGGCTGGAAATGACAGGGGAGTCCCAAAATCAGGCAAAGGCCAGGCCTGTGCCTCTTCCAGCAGGGCTCACCCTGCCGCGGGAGCTCACGGCAGCGCAGAGGCCCTCTGAGCACGGGCAGGTTCGTGTTGTCCTGGCAGGAATCCTGCCTGCAGCGGAGGGAGGACGTGCACCATTAAGTTGTACTCTGGAGCGGCAAGATAACAGATCTATATATTCATGTTAAACATCTATATTGAGCACTCGGGTCGATGAGGATCCTACTGAAGGGATACGGAACGCCAGCCAGGCCGTGAACACCAGGTAGTGACAAAGGCCAGCACACAGCGGCCACCCGAGCTGGTGCCCAAACGTCACTATTCGTACATCTCTACAATGCAGCCTGAGCCCTGTACCCACACAGTACACTTTTTTTACCAAGCTTTGCTTCAGTTACCCACTGAGCTGAAGATTTTTAGACTAATCTAACAATCAGATTTGACGTTATTGGTTTCCAATAAATAATAGCATTTTTCATCTGTGGAACAACTCTAATCAAACTGACAGCCTCTGCAGGCTTTTCAGTCTGCCATGACAAAGTGGGAAAGCATCACCCATCGCTCAAGTACGAGCAGAAAGCTGGGAGCAAGGTCCTTGTGACTCCGTGAATACGCTAACAGACCTGGCTGACCGCGCTACGCCCCCACCATGTGCAGACGAGCATCCTTGTGAGCGCTCCGAGTTTTGGTCAGCCAGAGGGACCGGGTTCCCAGACAGTGACAATACCTGGAAACAAACATCTCCTGGCTACAGGAAAGGAAGACTGCATTATTCATCGGATTAGATTTTATTTTGTTATCTCTTAGGTCATTTTTATCTTCACTGATTTAAAGCCAGACAAAACAAACTACGAGAACATACAGGTCTATCAGTTTTAAGGTACAGGGAAATTGGTGGTTTCTCTTCTACATCTAAGCCTTGACAGCAGAGCTGTAGGTGTCACTACACAAGAGGGTTCATCTTGTTAGGCAAATTTCTACCACGCAGTTCATTTACAAGTCAGCGATACGCACATCAGCTCAGTCTCTTTTAGCTCTGCTCACACATACAGAGGGGCTGGCTGCGGGCGGCTGCGTTATTCCCAGGGGATTGTGTTGTATGGATGACACCAGGATCGCCCCAGGGATGCATGTCCAGTGAACGGCCAGCAGAGAGCCCTCGCAGAAGGTATCACAGCGTTGTGGAATCATACAATATCCAAGTTGGAAGGGACCCACAAGGCTCATGGAGTCCAACTCCTGGGTCCCCAAAGGATTGCCCAAAAAAATCAGACCATGTGTCTGCTCAGCTTTCCTTCTGCGCAGCCCCAGCCAAAAGGTCTCATCTGTTTAACCCAGAACCTGAAATCTACTTCAGAAATACCTCAGCCTCCTACCAGCAAGTGACAACGACACCCAGCCAGCATCCTCGTGAAAGAGGGAGGGGAGGAGGCCAGCAGTTAGCACTGCCGCTAGAGCCAGTGGAGGCAGCACCCGCCTTTCAGCAGCAAGATCCTTGTTGGCTAACCACTGGCTATTGGAGCTGCAGGGCCAGGATTGCCCCACGGTGTCCTTGGAGCATTTGTAGATGCTTAAGCTGCGACCTGCGCACAGATGTGAAGTGTCTGGTGCAAGGCGAGGCTTAAGCGCTCCAGGCCGGTTGTTCTCATTGCCTCACACTTGCTCAGACTTTGCAAATGGCCCCAGGAAGGGCAGGGACAGGCAGAGCTATCTCAACCTCCATATTCTGTTCTGCCAGTGAACTTGAAGGAGCTTTTCTCAAGCCCTCTCCACCTGCCTGTTGTGGGGAAACATTTGGGATAAATTGCAGGCTTGACGTCTCTAACAAATTCTCTTGGTGTAGCTGTCAGTACCCCCATCTTTTCCCTAGTTCTTTCCCTCCAGATTGTGTGTGAATTTTCTCACCCTTTCCTCCATCTGTACTTCTATATTTGCTCCGTTTTGCCTAGTGTCTCTCCTCTCCCCCTCCTTTGCTGCTCCAGCTGAGCAGAGGGCACCCGGCGCCTCGTGCTGCGAGCCGTGCCCCTGGCCGGGGAGCCACGCGAGCAGAGGCAGGGGCAACCACAATGTGCTGCAGTCAAAACCTCCCCTCTGCAGCAGGGACTGTTCTGAGAGCCTGTTACAATCCCTGCTGCTGAAAAGCAGAGAGAAGGGACGTGCCACGGGGTCCTGGAGGACAGTGATACCCTGAGGGGCTAAAATGCATCTTCTCCCCATCGCAGCCCACCCCACAGCCCCGTCACGCTGCTCCCAGCTGTTCTGCAGACACGTACACGCAGTGCCCTGTCGCTGACCTGCTGCCCGAAGCTAAGGCCTCCTCCTCCTCCTCCATCTCCAGCCTGTCATCTTGCACTTCTGGCACCCACAGCGTGCACGTGTAGGACGGTCACCCACAGTCCGGGCAGCTCTGCACGCCTGGATCCACGCGAAAAGGGCTGGTGTGTAGGTTACGGGACGTGGTGAGGGAGAGCCTGCTTCTGGCACTGCAAAGCCAGGAATGGGGCCAGGCTACAGAAGGCTGATCCAGCCCATATGCTTTAACACCACCACCACCGCCACCCCCCCCAGCACGCACCAGATGTTCCCCTGTGCGTCTGTGATTCATCCCATTGTAGAGGCTGGAGACAGCTTAAAGTGAAGATCTAAGCAGAGGCCACCACTCTCTTCAAAATCGGAGTGTTTGGGGTGGGGTTTTACTTCAAGATCATTGACAAAACAGGAGGGAAAACCACTAAAGTGTTCAATTCAGAAATCCAACTGTAGGTAGTAGTTTATTTTTTTTTTTTAATTTAATTGGCACAACAGAAACTGAAGGGAAAGAAGATGCATGAGCGGAACCCCCATCCCTCCCTCCCCTCGTGCCCCACCTGCGAGCAGGAACACAGGCTGCAGCTCCTGCCCACCCACCACACAGCGACTGCGTTTCAAAGAACTGCTTAATTATGGGCCTAATGGCTCAGCACAGCCCGTCTCCAAACCCTGCTTCGCCTTGGCCTACTTGAAGCTGGAGCGGAGCCCAGCTGCGCTCCCAGGATTGCACTGTCATCCTGTGTGCGGGCTCTGCAGCCCATCTCACCACCCACTCAGCAAAACAGCTGCAGGTTTGCTGTTCTGGACGCTTTCTGCGTGCCCTGCATTTCGGGAAAAGCTCCTCCACGGAGAACACGAATCTCCCATTAGCCTTAATAGCACCTAAACTTGAACAAGGGGATAAACTATCATACAATATTAATCATGCAACGCTGTTAGCAGCACGCACTGTACCCATGTGAATAGCTGCACGGTTTACACCCCCATCAGCCCATCTGATCTACTTCCAGAAGGATTTGTACGTGAAGAATGCTCTTTATCTTCATGCCAACCACAGCTATTTACCTTCTGAGGAGTATTTGGAGCACGCTGTGTATTTGGTGCATCAAAACACTGTTTTCCCCCCTGTTCTTCCTCCTTTGGGAACAGTCATCCCTTCTCAGCTCTCAACCCCCGCAGCCGTGCATTTCGCAGGAGCTACTGAGCTGCTCTGTGACGACCACCTTTGCATCTGCCTAACCAGTTGGTTTAGACACCGCCCATGTTTAGGACCATTAACCTGATTGCAACAGCTTGATGAATTAATGCTAATATAGACACAGTTGGCAGCTTCTAATTAAATAATTATGGCTAAACAGCTGCAGAGAAGTTGTAATATTCCACTAGAACGCCAGATGTCAATTTTATTGGTCCTCAAAGTTTAAAATGAAAGCCTTTGGGAGGTTTGGGAAGGGGCTCCTTTTGCTCCAGGTGAATTCTGCAGGCACCGTGCTCCTCCCTGCACCCAGCTGCGGCCAGAGCCCACGCACACCGCCAGGAACCTCTGCAGCCCCCAGCAGCCCCCAGCAGCTCCAGCACAGCGAGCAGCAACCAGCACGAAGTGAACAGGGAGAGCTGGATTGAGATAAAAGAGTGGTTCGGCATCACAGTCATTGCTTCACCTAGGGAAGGACCCTTGGAAAAATCCATCTCTGAAACTGTACCAGTGTCAAAAATAGACAGAACCGGTATGAACCAAATGCAAAGCGTGTTGACTGGATACGTCTTTCCAAGAACTTTAATTGGATTGGGCATTCTGTGTATTGGTGGGAGATTTTGTGATGCCTGCTATAGATTTCCACTCTCCAAAATTTGTAAGGTACCTCTTATCTCGGTACCCTAACTGTAATGATGTGGGAGCAAAAGGCAACCTTTAAAGGTAAAAATTCAATTAATATGGGAGTCAGTAGATTGTGTTTGCTAATTTGTGTAGAACCTACTTTTATCCTCTCTTCAATTAGTAAAACATTGAGCCTATAAAGAACTTTTCTTCCTGATTCTAAATTTAAATACAATTTATTCTAATCCATTCCTTTAGCTACATGAATTGTTCTCCTCTAACTTGTACAAGACGCTATAATTTTCAAACACGAGAAGCCTAATAATAGAAATCATCTATCCTTGTTAGCATATGAGCCGATCCAAGACCTCTGAACCATTTTGCTAAAAAATCCAGCTAGAAAACTAATTTTACATAAATCTATGCATGTCAAAAATACAGATAGCTCTTCAGGATGCTAACTTAAGCATCATTACATAAGCAGCTTAGGGTTGCCTGTTGAGCCGAGACACAAGAGTAGATGGCGCTGAACCCAGCGTTACACACCAACTATTCACTTCCTGATACATCTTTCATCTAAAACTTTTGTCAGCTCCCCACATTACCAAGCCTGCCAACTGTAAGCATTGCACACAGCGTAGCAGGTCTGCAGGCAAAGCAATTTTTATCCTTCCTTAAATCCCTCTGCCCAAAGCAGCAGCTGGCTGAAGCCCATTTATACAAATGGACTGGGAAAATGTTCCATCCTTCACCCTCTTTAGATGAAAATGGAAGAAAACATCCTCACAAACCTCTTGCACATTTAAGCACAGCAGTTGGGGAACGATTTTCTGATACAGAATTATAGAATCAAAATCACCTCGTGTTACCATTGGTAACAGTACCTCTACCTGAATATCAACTTAGGAAGTTAATGAGCCTGCTAGAGCTATCAGCTAAAATTACCGCAACAGTATGTGATCTGATGTGATTGCAGTAAGCAGGGCAGATACTTCTCATTATGAGGACTGTTTTTCACAGGCATGTTGCATAACAAGGCACAGCAACTCGCCTCTCTCTGCTCTGAGCCCTCATTTCAGAGCACATCAGTTGGCTCTGAGAAGGCTCCCCGTTGAAAAGCAGCCAGGGGGACGGGATTTTATTTTCCCTTCCCTGCACGTAAGTGTGTCGGGTTTGCTGACAGATGGTTTGGCTGACTATGCTTGACTATTATCAAGCAGCTTTTACCTTTGCAAATTGAATCCCATTTGAAGATTTTCTGTAATTAAATCTGCAGCGCGTTTGCAAGGCTCCCATCACATCGCTCTCGCACGCAGAAGTGTGCAAGGCCATGGGATGGCTGAGCCGCTCAGAGGCGCGGAGCCTTCGCCGCGGGGATGGGCGCTTTTGACAGTCTGTGCTGCCACCTAGCCAAGACCAAGGCACCGAGTTCAGCCTTGCTTTACCTTTTGCAAGCCTAAACTGAAGCAGATCACCCCAGATCAAAATTAAGCTGCAGCAGACACAAGGAAATTTTCACTTTCTGGGCTTTGAGAACCGCACGGTCAGAGCCAGGCTTCGAACAGGCAGTGACGCCTCCCTTAGAAATGCCTCGTACTTACGGTAGAAGACATATTCGGTGTAGCTGGACCAGACCTTGTCGTCAGTGTACTGATTGACAAAAGAAGCTGTCACAGAGGAGTTGCAGGCCACCATGTGGAATCCACACTCGGATAACATGTCGAAAGCCCTCTCCAGATGCTTGAACTTGAGATAAAACCTGGAGGTGTACCTTTCTGGGGCTCTGTCTGGGTCTCTGCTTTCATTCAAACTTTCTCCAAAGACCTCTTTGACCAGAGCAATCCTTCCACAAACCAAAATCCTTGGGACCCTCCTGAATTTGGCATCTGCTTGGCTCTCCCTGCCAATAGTGCATGACCCCCGGTACCCAATGGTAATGAATCCCCACTTCCGATCCGATGGTAAGAGCGACGAGGGGGGGCATATTCTCGTGTCACTGCCTTGGGAGACCTCTTCATAGTCACTGTGGCAATAATCGTCAGGGCTTTGCTTGCTGTCGTCGGGAGTCAGCAGTTTGACCAGGTCCGGGAGCTGGAAGTACTCAGCCTCCCTCTTGAGCCTCCCCTTCTCTGGGAAGTGGTCGGGCAGAACCACTTGCTTGTCCCTGAGATAGTCCAGAATATAGCGGAAAAGAAAGCCATCTCTGTCGATGAAGAATCTTCCCTTGGAGTCCTTAGCCAGATCGTTGGCTGTGTCTCTTTTTGGGGTGAACATTTTCCACAGCAGGGAGTGAGGGGTGCCAACCAAGGTGGAGTGGCGAGTGAAGTAAACCTGGCCACCCACGTTTAGCTCCACGACCTCCGGGAAGGAGTGCAGCCCGGTGCCCTGCTCCCGAGCAGGAAGGTAAGTCCTGCAGTTGCCACTTAGAGCCATTGTATTTTAAAAAAGAAACCAGCAGCAAGGAGCAGCAGGACGGTCGATCACGGCAAAGTGTAGAATAAGGCTCCCAACATCAAGAAGAAATGGGGTGAGAGGAAAGTGAGGAAACAAAAGAAAAAAAAATAAATAAAGGTTTGTCTAAAAAAGATGGGAATTGTCCATGGGTAACTGTGTGGCAGAAGTGGCTTGTATCCTAAGCCATAAGGGCTGTAGAGCAATCACTTCACGAAATGCAATCACATCATCAGATCTTCCAACAAAGCCATCAAAATCAAGGTCAAGCCAAGCCTATGATCCTTCACGGGTCTGTTAAAAGGGAAAACAAAACCAGACACAAATTATTCTCTTAAGCATGCCAGAAATTGCAACAGAGAGAAAGAGAAGCCGATGGTTTTTGAAAGCAGTTAGCTTCCTGCTAAACAGATCTATTTTTGCCAAGTTCTGCGTTCCTTTTCCCAAGTCCTGACCAAGGGGAGGACTCCGTGTGACCCCACGGTTTAAAGACAACACAGGGTTCATCTTAAACAAGCATCTGCTTTAGACATGCAGCTGAGGCAAGGGGAAGGGCAGCTCTTACCTTGGTTACAAGTAACGCACAGCTCTGTGCAGCAAAGCAACATCTCAGGACACTCAGAACACACACACAGGCACACAGAGCCCGCTTAGCACCAAATCCGGTCCCGGCAAGGGGCAGCAAAGGCAAGAAAAGTGCTCTCAGCAACATCCACGGAGATCCCAAGAGTTAAACCCAGTCACAGGAAAGTTAACCGCGGCAGGTGCCGAGAGGAAGCGGTACACACAGCACGGCGGGGAGGGGAGGAAGAAGAAAGGAGCGAAAAGCGCAAAACCCCCATAAATCCCACCGGGGTCCTCGGAGCGGGGCCGGGCAGGGCGGCGGTGGGCGGATGACTTGCAGAAACCCCGCGCTACGGCCGGCCGGGCTCCGGCGGCTCCCGCGGCGGCAGCGGCCCCGGGCCGGGGGGCGGCAGGGACATGGCCGGGGCGCCGCGGGGCTGCCCGCTACGGTGCGCTCCGGTACGCTCCGGTCCGGTCCGGTGCGCTGCGCTGCACCGAGCTGCCCGCCGCTCCCGCAGCTTGGCTCGGCTCGGCTCGGCTCAGCCCAGCTCGGTGCGGCTCAGCCTGGCTCAGCTCGGCTCGGCTCGACCGGCACGGCTCAGATCAGCCCGGCTCAGCCCGGCTCGGCTCAGCTCGGTGCGGCTCAGTTCAGCTCAGCCCGGCTCGATGCGGCTCAGCTCGGCTCAGCCCGGCTGGGCTCGGCTCGGTGCAGCTCAGCTCAGCCCGGCTGGGCTCGGTGCGGCTCCGCTCAGCGGCGCGGGGCCGTGCCGGCGGCGGGCGCTGCCGATTGCATCATCCCGGCGGAGCGGGGCCGGGACCGCGCCAGCACCGGGGACAGCGCCGGGGCCGCCCCGCCCCGCCCGCCCCGCCCCGCCGCCCGGTGCCGGCCGAGTTCCCCGCGGCCACCTCCCCGGTACCCCCCCGGTACCCCCCGATACCCCTCCTCCCCGGTGTCCCCCCTCCCGGTGCGCCCCCGCCCCTCGCACGTGCCTGGCCGCCGGGGGGCGGCGGGGGGGGACCGGGACCGGCGGGGCCGCGGCTGTGCCCCGCCGGTGAGCGGCACCGGGGGGCGGGGGCAGGGGCCGGGGCCGCGCTCCCCGCGGCCGTGCCCGTGCCCGTGCCCGCACCGCCACCTCGCGGCAGCCGCCCCGGGCCGAGCCCCGGGTCCGCAGGTACCGACCCGGCCCCCCCCCGGTCCCCTCCGGCTCCCCCCAGCCTTGGCCCCGCGGTGCTGCAGGGGGCAGCGGTCCCGGCACGGTGAGGCTGCTCGGGGACACAGCGGGGACACAGCAAGGCTCCCGTGCAAACGGTGCCCGGACCCCAAAGGGGAGGTTTCGGGGTGGAATCGCGGTGTGCAAGTTGCCAGCCCAGCTCCTGCTCCGCCAGCTTCTGAGAGCAGGGCCAGGAGCATAAAGCAACCAACACCACCGCATGCTCAGGGTAAGAAGTACCACTCCAAGGGCTAAGGGAGAAAACCACAACTTGGGTACTTACACATTTTCCAAATTCACGCCTGAATCAAACCCTTGCTTTTTAACCCAATTCATTCACTAATTAAGAAGCAACAGCCAAGGTCCTGAGCCAAAGATCTGTCCCTCACCTCTGGATCTCACTCTAATTTCCAACCAGCAGCATCTGGGGCCGCGGCAGAGGCTGCACGATGTAGCTCGGGACGAGACAAAGCACTGCGCATCCACTCCGGCTCCTGCAGGCCAGCCCAAGAAGTGCTTGTCAGGGGCTCTCATCCTTAGAACGAAAACGTGCAGGTGTGATGTGAGGACACGTTAGCTTAGACGTACTCATCACTTCTTTAAGAGTTTGGCATCGTCAAGGCATGCAGGTTTAACACCTGCATGACCAGGCAGAAGAAATGATAAGCTTCCTTTGGGAGTTATGCTCATTAGTGCTGCCCTGGTTCAAAGCAAGGAGCATTGCATCAGCTTTTTCAAATACTTTAGTTATTAATGTTAGTTAATATGCTTTAATAATAATTAAATCAATGTTCATAAAGCCAGTGGTGTCCTGTTGGCAGGGCTTGGAGAATCAATTCACTGTGCCCAGTAAAAATTGAACTTGTTCAGACAAGCACCAGAGACACCGGCGATCACACAGAGGTCCAAATCACAGGCGGGTGGCAGAGGTCCCCTGGGCAGAAGTGGGAACTACACAGCAAGTCTGATGTGCAGGCACTCCGGCAAGGGAGTGAGGATAAGGTTCTGTGAAGGATTTTGACATCGATACCATGTGATTAATGAACTCAGATGTGTTTAAGCTCTAAGTCTTTTGGAAAAATTATAATCAGAATTGCCCTTTGAAAAGAACAAAAACTGTAGAATTTTAATCTCAACAGCTTTAGAAATGTATCTGCTTCTGCACCTTTCAAGCAATAAATGAATGAAATTAAACTCCTACTTTTATTTCTTTACACGGGATGCTCCAATCATTTTCCTGCAATACAATATAATATCATTTCCTTTGGTGCAGTGACTTCCATACTAGAAGCATCACATACTGCTTCCCTGCTAAATACAAGCCACTGGCCAAATCCATCAAAATGCTGCCTGATAAGAGTGAAACTTCAAAATCTGGGCCAAATGCACCGGTGACCTAAATGTAAAATATGTGTCAGGACCACACTAAGGACCTTACCTATTCAGCCGCAAAACTAAAGCAGCTCACTTAAGTGCGGCTACAGTTCTTTGATGGAAAAGAAAAGCAGCATCTATCAAAAGGAGGAGGATGAAGCATGTCCCACTTTTAACAGATGCCTACATAACCTTCAATATAGCTAGGGAAAAATTTAGCCCAAGCTTAGAGCGTATGTTCCAGAAGTCACAGCAGAGCTATGCTTAAACCCGATACATCAACGATGTGACATCATTCACAGGTTTGAGGCCACTCCTTATGACAAAGTGCTATGTTAGCATCCAAGCTTTCACAAAGTCATGGGACAACTGACTTCATCAAGTTCTGCGGGTGCTAAAAAGGGGTAGGTGTCTGAAAAGAAGCAGCAATGGATGTTAGAAAGGGTAGTATTCAGCTAAGTGTATAGTAGCGATGGGATGTACACACATCACCTTACAGCTCGCAGTGCGAACACACAGCTATAAATACGAATCAAGCCGCCCACGTATAACGAGAAATGTAGAAGCTGTTTATCAGCATTTAAACACCACACTGAACTTCAGGCACTCACAGAAGTAGCAATGATTTCTAGTGGAAATTGAGGGAATAATTCTGAAGGGAATTAGAAAAGGAGGGAAGAAAAAAAAAAAAATCTAAGTTGGATTTTGGACATAAGATTTCAGCTAAAAAGCCACATGGGAACTTTCATCACTCTGGGTGATTTTTAAACACAATAGTTAAAAAAAAAAAAAAAAAAAAAAAAAGTAAAGTTTTCAGCTCTCGACTTACACTCTGATTCAGAAGTGACTTCGTGGTACACCAAAGGAGCCTCCAGCCACGTGTTCTGTAACTCCCATTGCAGCAGGCCAGGACTCTCCCGAGCCCCAGAGAACAGCACAGTTGCTGAGGAGGGTGGCGTGGCAAAGAGGAAAAGGAAGGTCTGGCCCCAGGAGGTGCTTTGGGCCCAGCTGTGGCCTATTGTCAGAGCAGTGTGAAGGGACACTGGCTGCAGGGAGAACCAGCCACCATGTCCTGCAGGCAGATGCCAGTACTTCCAGACAGACTTCCAGTCCAAACTCAATCCATAGCAAAGGACAGTAACAGTCCCGGCAGAAAGAAACCCCAGCCTATTGCAGAGTAACAGACCTTCAACCCAGGCAATTTAGAAAAGATGTATAGCATTCCTAGAGCAGAGTGGTCTTCCCATCCCTCTGGTAGCTCTGGAAACTGAGTTCCCAAGAACAGAGCCAGGCAAGAAAAAGTATGGCACTGAGATAAATTAACACATTGTCCACTGATCCTGCAGTGTGAATTACATACAGTGAAAATCTCATCCACTGAAATTTCACAGTAGGTGTGAATAAGACAACCTAACAAATATTTCACTTTGGAGAAAAAGCATAAAGGAACTCTAAATGGCAGGATCTCCCCAAGAAAAGGATCTGCTAGCAGAAGTGCAAGTGCCATAAAGCAGGGTTTATTACGAAGTACATAGTAGAGCATTATACAGTTTTGCCCTTGATCTTTTATTCATAACTCAAGTGCATAATGTATTTTCATCAAAAAAGGCAAAGAGGAAGAATAGCTTTCACAGCCACTCAGCATGTAAGCACAGGCGTTGTGTAAGGCCGATAATTCAAGCAGGAAACATGAGACATTATTTTTTCCCCATCAAGTAACATGCAGAATGTGGGCACAGCTCCTGCAAGGAAAACTGTGTGCTCTTCTCATCACACACCAAATCCAAAGCAAATTCATTGCACAAGGTGCTACATTTCCAAAATCTGACAGTGAAGAAGAATCACATTCTACTGGTTTGTGTAGCAGCCATTGTACATCAGGTAACATTTTGGCCAGGAATTGATATATCAAATGCTAAAAAATCCTGTAGAATTTCATGGATGGTGTTCAGCAAAGCAATCTGCTACACAAAAACAGTCCTGTGTGTGTTGGACACTTCAATACACCCAGCACATACAAACAGACAGAGACCTCATATGCACTCGCATCAGCAACCTTGTTAAGCTCAAAGGAAAATTGTTGTTTTCAGTCACCTTTTGCTATGGGACTTTCTCTCTTACATGTTTTGCCACAGCAAAGCTTTCTTCAGCAGACTTCTTCCTTTTTCCTTTCCTCCCACATTACCAAAGTACTTTGATAACAGTTTTATCTTCGGTCTGGTTCAGATTATCCTGTTATTTACACTACTATGAATATAGTGTGGTTTTTAATGTTGCAGCCAATACAAACTTTGGTCCTCGCTGGGTAGCATTATTTTGATATGGCCACTGTGTAACCCATGCACTAATTTCATGAGTATTTTTATACTTCCCATCTTCCCGTTTCAACGTGTCTCACAAAACCAGGCATCTGCTCCCTGTCCACAGCACAGGTAGGACTGCCCCTCAGGAAAGGGGCCGTGTTTGGTGCCTTACCAGGCAACGAGGCTGCGCCAGCGGGCAAGGTGAGAGCTGCTGCTCACAGGCAACCTGCAGAGATGTTTTGTGGGTTCTTGCTCTAATAAGAATTGTCGGGCATATACTGGCAGAAACTGATGCATTTCCACATCTGTTTAGAGTCTTCATTTTCATACAAGCATCATAAAGCATCATTTTCATACATACATAATAAAATCATCTCTATTTTGCTTCACCAGAGAAGGAAGGGGTTTCTGATATGTCTCCAGAAAGAACATACTGGGGGAGAAGGTATAAAAAGGATGAACTTCCCCCTGTTCCCATTAGTGCTGGCTACCACAGTGCACTTTCCAAGTCATGCAAGAAGACAATAGCTGTGCAGCTGCAAGATACTGCTTTCCTTGGACCCATAGGCCTGTACCAGACAACTCACTGCTACAGGCAAGTGTGAATTTGTCCCGCAAAGCTGAAGCAGACAACTGATACCCTAAAGTCATGTTAAGAAGCCCAGTGCAAACAGAGAGCTAATTAATGAAAGCTCGAGCCTAAGCTGTGAGCAAATTCTAATAATCTAAGCAAATCCAAACAGATTTCTAGACAAAGAGCATTTCACCAGCAAATCACAATTAAACAGCCCACTGCCTGGAATTTGGGTCTAATTTCACTGTCTAGTGAACTGCAACCAAGTCACACACTTCATCAAAGCGGCACTAAGCCATCAACATCAGATGTATCCTGCACACTCTACAGGTCTTCCATGAAAGCCTGGGCCTTCTCAGCCTTCAAACACTCATTTACCTAAACTATAAATGTGCAGGAAGCAGCTTATACCGTAGTGACTGATCTCTGTGTTATCTGTGACTATAATTCCTACATTGTTATTTCATCCAGTTCTACAAACACGCGTATTTTCTGGAAGGCTGTTCCCAGGAGATACTGGATATCCTGCACCACAAGGTGCGTTCTGCAGGAGAGGCTTATAACAGGACTGTTATTCAAATACAGTAATCTCAGTAGAAGAAGATTATATCCGTGAGAGCTTGTAACAAAATAACTGTAATTGTGTCCTAAGCCACAGTGAATTTTAAAAAAATAAAATAAAATAAAAACCTACTTCGGAAAAGGGTCTTGCATTTGCAGAAGCTTGTGTGCCCGAGTGGCAAGCAATCTGTTCTAGCGTGCCCGTAAGTTCAGCTACATCACGCACCGGATTGCAACTGTTTATGCATGCACAAGTAAACATTTCTGAATCTCATTACTGTGCACCTATTCGGCAACAACAATAATGTGGCAATTATGATTCAGCTCATTCTGAAGTTTCAGCTAAACTGCCTCAGCTGGGTTTTCCCCGGCTCTGTCCACAACAAGCCCGTCTGAGTCAGCAGCACACTCGCTTCTTCCTGCGCTCTGCACGAGTACCTGAGGTAGTTAATGAAAACAAATTCTAATTAGCACTCAGAGGGCAGCTTTTCCCCTGGCCCTGAGCAGAAAAAATGGAGCAAAACGATGGAATTAGAAGGAAAAACAGAGTGAGTAGCTTCTGCCAGCCCCTCGTGTCCCCACAGGGACGGATCCACCCCACTGCTATTTGTCACATAACACTGGGGGATCCTCTCCTCAGGCCTCCCCTAGGCCAGGCCATTTCACAGGCACCATGGGTTGTTTCAGTTTTGTTTTGTTTTGGTTTGTTTTCGTTTGTTTGTTTTGGTTTAGTTTGGTTTGTTTGTTTTGGTTTGGTTTGGTTTGTTTGTTTGTTTGCCTCAGTTCTATGGAATTCCCGCTCCTGCAGCCACCTGCAAGGCACAGGCTGACAGCTGCCTCTGAGGAGGACCAGCAGACCACAGCTCCTGCACACACTTTATCGTGCCTCAGGATCACGCTCTTTTTATTTAACGTGTTGGTGTGAGGGGTACTGAGCCCTGCCACCGCCCGCAGCTCCCCGCCCCGCTACCGCCTGCCCACGGGGAGCCCTGCGGGGCTCGCTGGGGCAGCCCGAGCCCGCGGGCAACGCCACTCGTGACCTTAACCAAGAAAAGAAACCATACAGAAGCTCAAAACATCATTTATTTGGGTAATTAACAGGTAAAATAAACGCAAAGAACGAGAAGCGCGACGCCGCTCGGTGACAGGCCCCGCGTGAGGCCGCGCCTCAGGCCCGGCCCGCGCCCCACGTGACCCCGCCCGGCCTCGCCCCCTCGGCGTTGCCACGCAGGCAGCGCGCGGGGCGGGCGGCGCATGCGCGCTGGGGGCGCGTCGCACGCATGCGCGGCGGCCCCGGAAGCGGCGGGCGGCAGGGTGACACGTCGCAGCGCCGCGCCGGGGGGGCCGCGCCTGGGCCGGGCCGCGGTGGGTGCGGGGGGGGCCGGGGGGCACCGGGAGGGCACCGGGAGGGGTTCTGGGGGGCGCCGAAAGGGGCTGAAGGGGTCCCGGGGCCGCGGGCTCACTCTCCCGGTGCTCCCCGCAGGCAGGGTGCGGGAGATGTCCGGCTTTGACAGCTTCACCACGGACTTCTTCCAGACCGGCTACAGCATCGACGAGCAGGCCCAGCACTACGACTACGGCGGCGGCGGCGGCGGCCGGGCCTACGGCAGGTAACGGCCCCACGGCAGGGAACGGCCCCTGGGGCCGCCCCGCTGCCCATGGGGAGCGCGGCGCCTTCAGGGCCGGCACCGAGCCCTGCTGCGGTGCCGCTGTGCGGGTTAAATCCCGTAAATGAGGTGTATGGCGGTTACATGCTACATACCCCATGGGTTGTGCTGTAACGTAAAGGCAGGGCTCTCAGGATGCTACGTGGGAAATTGTAATAATATAAATAATCCTTTGGAACGCCACTATCAGTGTTCCCTAAGGGTGTTTGCGGTTACTCAGGGAATGAAAATTAGTCGCAGTGTCAGATAAATGAGCCCGTAACGTCCGTGGTGTTTTCTAGGCTTTAGCAGAAAACTGTGGCAGACTTTTCTAGGTCGCAGGGAGTGCTTGGTACATCCGTAGTCCCAGGCTGAGGATTTCTGTCAGGTACGTGGCCTGAGTTTGTTGGCTGTGATAGATGGAGCAGGTTGATGCGTGTTTTTATCCTGACAAGGATTGCTGGGCTGTGGTGAGGCTGGGCTGTACTGGCACAAGAAAAGGAGAGTGAGTTCTGGGTTTTCCTTCTTTATGTTCGTGTTTCCGTAGTTCTAAATTTGTTGGAGGCATTTACTGAAGTCTTTGTAGTCAGACTCAGAGACTGTTAGTGGCAAAATTAACTTAGGAGTTTGTTTAGGAAGAGAAGATAGCTCTGATGAGGCTTATTTTCTTTTAAGATGTCTATAACCTCATATGTTTTTATATATGTGAAATCTATAATGGTATTGCAAAGACAGTATAAACGTGTTAGCAAATATATGAGAAAGTGCAAATAGAAACTGAAAAATTTCTACCCTCTTGCTCCCAGCATCATGTCCTCTAGGTAGATGTCACCGTGTTTAGAATCCACACCATAATTCCTTTTTATGTGTCATAACGCTAACTGTTGCGTTATGCGTTGATGTTGATGTAACTGTGGTGTGTAAGTAAAGAGGAAAATATGGTTTTATTTTTTTTCCTTAGTCTGATTTTTTCTTAAATATGGAGGGCAGTGAAGGTGATAGTACGAGCTACTTTGTTCTGTAACAGTGAGTTTGCAAGTGAACGTTCTCAATTGTACATTAATGCTGGCATCAAGTGAGTTGTCAGTAGTAATTAAGGGACAATTGGATTAGTTTGTGACTTAAATTTTTTCTACTCTTTTACATGTCCACAAGTTGTGGTAGTAATTCAGTCAATGGATAATGCTCATTTTTGCAGGCCTCTGACTTAAAAGCAATACAAAAGCACACATGACGATAATTACTGTGTTCAGCTTATGGTAGTACCTCGTCTTTAGCTCATCAGCATTGTTATTAACGGTTTGAACAGATGAATGTGGTTAAGTGCCTAAAACACTTGCATTTGAGTAGGGGAGCATTGAATGTGACTGTTGAAAAGAGGAGGAAAGACAGATCTGTTTGCTGTGGTTTATTTGCTGAAAAAAAGCTTTGATTTGTGCAGGGAGGTGTTTAAAATGAAGTTCTGTATCCGTCTGTAACGTGCTGTCGTTCCCTGTAGGCAGTATGGAGGCTACGAGTACTCCCAGCAAAGCGGATTCGTCCCTCCGGAGATGATGCAGCAGCAGCCGTACACGGGGCAGATTTACCAGCCAACACAGACGTATACTCCAACCTCAGCACAGTCTTTTTATGGAAGTAACTTTGAGGATGAGCCTCCTCTATTAGAAGGTATAATTTGAGCTTTGTGGCTGAAATCCAAAACTCCTCCCAGCTTGAGGATGAGTTGAGTAGTAGGGTGTGTATTCTCCTGTTTCTGGAAGTACACAATTGACTCAATTCTCATTAGTTTTTTGTTATTTAGCTGTATTTCAGTGTATAATTTGCACGTTCTTGTGTGAACTTTTGGACACAGTTTTAGCATTATGCTTTATTGCTTCATGCTATCTGTTCCATGGAAGGCATAATAATTAAATGAATAGCCCAACTTCATACAGCGCTTAAAACACTTAATAATTTTGTTGTATCAAATCGTACTTGTAGCAAATCGTAATTTTTTTTTTTGTGAAAATAAGTTGATGCTGTTAGCTGCAGTCGATTCTGTGATTAGAACTGAAGTCTTGCATTACTAAAGGAGTGCTGTACACTGCAGAAATTCCTGTGCAGAATAAAGAGTGTGCCAAATGCCAGAATGGTTAGGTAGTCGGTGTCTGTAGCTGAGTTGCCAGCTCATATACATCATTGTTCAGTACCAAACAACTGAAGAAGCCCTTAGCGTTACTGGTCAGAGAGGCAGGTGTTTGTATTTTCTTTCCACCTGGCTGTGCTTGTTTATATTATTCACAAAATTATTTTGTTTGTGTAAATACTTCCCAGGGCCTGGGGTGGGCAAATAGGTGTTTGCACAGCTGTGGTCAAATTGTATGGACGGAGCCTTGAAATCCTATCTAGGTGCAAGAAGCTGTAAAATGAGTCAAGTGTTAAAAGGAATGGTTGTGTTTTTCTCAGTGGATTCAATAAGAGTATAGGAGGTTTGTGAAGGAGAAATCCACTGAGGATAACTAAGTACGGAGAAACTACTTTGAATTTGAAATCCTTGAGCCACCAGCTGCCAGAGACTTGGGAAATGTTTGGGGAATCTGTGTATTTTCTGCTGATACTCCTCCATGCATATCTTCTTTGGCCACTTACAGAGACAATGTGCTGGGCTAAATGAACTTTGGTCTGGCGCAGAACACTGTTCTTAGGCCTTATCTGGCTCTTTAGAAACCAGCCTGTCACTGCAGAACATTTGAGACGTGGAATCTGTGGAAGCAGCACACTCAGCAGCCCAAGGACAGAGGGAATGACTCAGTTCTGTGGTCCTTGTAGGATAGTTCCTGGAGGAGATTTAAGAGTGCAGGGGCAGGGAAAACTTGTCAGTGAAACAAAGAAGTAAAAATACATAAATATGCATAGTTTGTTTCATGTAACTTGCAGAATTGGGGATCAATTTCGACCATATCTGGCAGAAGACACTAACAGTGCTGCACCCACTAAAAGTAGCAGATGGCAGCATCATGAATGAGACTGATTTGGCCGGACCAATGGTCTTCTGCTTAGCTTTTGGAGCCACGTTATTACTGGTAAGACATTGATTGCCAAATATAATTATTTGTGCTTTGATATGCCTGGAGACACTGGAGGAAAAAGACAAGTTACCTGTAGGTCAATGGAACTGACTCCTTAGCATAGAGGCCAGAAAAATCACATCGTGACCAGGAGTTTGTAGCTTGGTAGGAGAGGAGCTGGGGCTTCATGCAGCACTCCCTGAGGTTAGTGAGTTTGCTACCCTTTTTCTGTGGATTTTAAGTCAAAGCTTTGGAGTTTGTTTTTTGTTTTGTTTTGTTTTTTGCATGCCATTTATTTCACTGGAATGCCTATAGTCTACTTTTGAGGAATACCATTCCCTATTTCACAGAAATGGGTGTGTGACTCGTTCTCAGATTTTTAACTGCTTTTTTAAAGTGATTGAGGTGTGTTACTTTCAGAATTATGCATTGTATTTTTGAGTTGTCTGTTACCTTCTGCTTTAATATTTGCTTCTTATTTATAATTCACATTGTTCTGTAACACTGTGGAGTCTATCGCAAGGCATTTTAGCTCTAGATTTGTAGAGAAGTTCCAAACGTTTCTAGTCTTAAACATTACTCCTGTAAAGATTATTGCAAGACATCTTCAAAGAGATCACCGTGAGAAGTTAGTTGCCTAAGCCAGGAGGTGGACTTGGTGATCCTTGTGGGTCCCTTCCAACTTGGGATACCGCATGGTTCTGTGATATCCTATGATTCTTTAACTCCTGCGGAATTCATAGACTTTTGCAGATCAAAAATAACAATTTGATTAAAATCTATTTATTGAAATAGGTAAACTTTGGATAAATGTGCCTCTTGGGTGTCCAAAATGTACAGGTGTCCTGGAATTCAGGTTGTGGGAAAATACGGCATGTTGAATTTAAATCTAGGAATTGGTGGTTGGAGGGATGATGGAGAAAATGAACATATGCTGTAAATATTAATTCTTCTTGTCTTTGTTTGTGGCAGGTGTTACTTGTTCTATTAATTAATGTGTACTCTGGTTAACTTTCAGGCTGGTAAAATCCAGTTTGGTTATGTGTATGGGATAAGTGCAATCGGATGCTTAGGGATGTTTTGTCTCCTGAACTTAATGAGCATGACAGGCGTCTCATTTGGCTGCGTTGCCAGTGTCCTTGGATACTGTCTTCTTCCTATGATCCTACTTTCCACTTTCGCAATTGTGTTTTCATTGCAGTAAGTACATAAACTATAACTTGATTAAATAGATTCCTCTCCTGTGAGAGAAAGTTATTACAAGAAAATTTCATAGTGATGAACGTGCCTGTAATTTCAATATGACAGGAATTTGTAAGTGTAAAAATACAAGTCTCAACTTTCTCACTGGAAAAAAAGGTGTGAATACTGCTTTTCTTTAAGTCAATCAGCATAAATACATGGACTCTTTCAGTATTGAGTTTATTTTCAGTTAGCTTTGAATCTGATAAATACTATTACCTGCAAAGTTGAAAAGATAGCTTATAAGTTAAGATACAAAACTGAATGTCAGACAAAGAAAATCCACGTGATTCTTCATAACTGTATGAAATTAGAACTGAAAAGTAGCAAGAAACAGTGCAATATAGTTTCTTTATTTAATACCTAAATTTCATATGTACAAAGGTGCTTTTTAATGTTGTGATAATTGAATAATATGGCTCTGAAATCTTTACCGGAACTCTATCATTTAAAAATGCGGAAGATAAAAGATAAAGTTGTTAGAACTTGTAGAACATATTAGGAGTCTAGTTACGACTTCTAAACACATGAGTCTTAAATGAGTTCTGTTTTTATCTTCACAGGGGAGTGATGGGAATTATTCTCACAGCTGCAATCATCGGCTGGTGCAGCTTTTCTGCTTCCAAAATCTTCATTTCTGCCTTAGCAATGGAAGGACAGCAACTTCTAGTAGCATACCCCTGTGCTTTATTGTATGGAGTCTTTGCTCTCATTTCTGTGTTTTGAAGAGACTGTCCAAATTGTTGGACTCCAGTGGGCCAAAATGAAGACATCAACTTGGAGTACTTAGTTGGACCAGACACGGCTGCAAACACCTGTATAGTGTTGCTATCACAAAACTTAGACCAGGTTTAAATCATCTGGAACAAATGTCTTGTGTTCACTTTTTTAGGACTTTGAATACTGTTCTCAATTGACCTGAGGTGTCTATAGCTTTAATAAGTGTTCATGCTTATCAAGTTAATGTAATTTCTTTCCCATTCCTATATCTTTAGAAAAGTAACTTTTAGTTGTTTATTTGATCTGGTGGGGGAGTAGGGGGGAGGGTTTGTTTTTTTTTGTTTTTTTTTTCAGGGGAGGGAGGGAGGAGGGATGCAGTTACAGATTGAAAGATTGTTATCAGTAGAAGTTAACAAAACCACAGATGATGTGGATTTGGAAGTTCTCTTTGAATAAATCTGCAGTAATAACCCATTTCCTCTCCCCTCTTGCCAAAAGGAAAATGCACAGAAGAACACAAACAATTATTTCTATATTTTAACAGACACACACTTACGCTGTTTGGTCTCATTTACTTGTTCATTTGATGTGATAGTAATTCAAGACTTAAGATACTGAAATTATGAATTAGGAAACAGATGCTCTAAAAACTAAAAGGATCTGCAATTCTGTCACATTTGAAATATGAATACATTTGGATGTCTAAGTAGCTATATGTTAACTTGAACTTCTGAAGATGACTTCAGCTAGAGGATTTTCCCCTAATGGTGCACATAGTAGACAGAGAGTAATCTCTTTTGCAGTACTTCCAAGAAAAACACCATTTTGAAAATGTTATGCTTGCCAGTATTGTAGTTACTGTAAAAGTAAGGTATATTGATTAAATTTTCCTTAAATTTTGAGAATGTTGTTTGAGTTTTCCAATCTTTACTTTTGAACGGACTTCGGTTATTAAAATAGGAACTTTCATAGGGAAGCAAAATCATATTTAAAAATGTATTCAGTTAGTGGATTTGATATTTGCTTCAGCCATACATACTTAATTTTACATTACAAATATAATCTAGTTTGTGATATCAGATGCTTACAAGAAGTCTTATAAGTGTAGGATGTAGGAAAGCAAAAATGCTTGGTCTTCACAGAAGCACTTGCTAATTCTCAAAAGCAAGAAAACAACTCAATGGAAAGGGAAGATAGTCTTTTTTTCTTTCCCTTGGAAATGAAGAAGCTCTATCAAAATGCTAGATTATAACTACCATTTTTCAGCAATTTAATCCAGGGGATTAAATTCAGTAAATTCATTTCACTGAATTTACTGAAGGTGTTAGTCCGATGCTCATCTGTCAGGTTTGTGGAATAATATATTCATAGATTTTATGTGTTATGTTAACACCTTGTAAGACTCAGTCCGTGAATGGGTCTTACATCAAAGGAAAGCTACCATGAGTGAATAATTTCACAGACCAGTGCATGTTATTGTTCACTCTTCCTTTAGTTCTTCTCGTTCTCCTAAAAAAAATAAATAAATAAAATAAATTCTTCCTAGTCCCACTAGAAGTTACTGAAGAGGTCCCCTTCTTTGGTTGGAGCTAACTTTGTTGTGTTCCTGGGAGCTGTGGGAAGTGCTGAATGAGTGTGAAAGCATCAAGAACTAAACGCTGATGCAGAAAACTGTTTTGACTTACGTACTGTGTCTGGCTGTTGTAATGAATTTTAAAACTCATAAAAAAAAAATTCAATTTCCTTCAAGAATTTGATTCAAGAGCCCAGATAATTTTATACTTTGATACTTTATTATGAGTTATCATCCTAAATAAAACAGTTGAGTTTATTTTATTTACTGGAATGTTTTACTCTGCATGTTTTAGTTCTGATTTTCTTTGGATTAGCAGGCCTGATGCTCAAAGTCCTCTTTTTATTGAACAACATTATCTGCTGATGGAGCATGATGTCCTGTGTTTCTGCAAATAAGTTACAGTGATTGCCTTTACTAATGAGACCTAATTAAATACAGAATGCTTCTAAGAAGTATAAAAACTGGCATACTTCCTTGAGCATGTCAGGTTCTAAATACTCAAATATTGTTTTGTTGTTGACTGATTGAGCTTACCTTGCATGTATGGTTCATTTCTTAAAGCTTGCACTGATTTTTGTAGATTTCTCTTGCTGTGGTGACCGAAGTTATTTATAACAACTTAACATGTAAGTAATCATCCTAGAAGTTAAGTGCAAAGGAGAAATGTTAAAATCCACCCATCTCCGTGTAGCACTAATTGCACAACTACTGAGTTGGAAAGACCATATCAAAACGTATTTCTGTGTATACATTGTCACAAAGTCCCTATTCTGACAGTGGAGGATGCTACATGCTCTACTTAAGCAGTGAGGTTTGACCTGATAGTTTCAGGAGCATTCTGTGTTCTTCAGACCACATTGTGGTGAATTCAGTGATGAATTTCCACCTAGGCTCCTGGGAGCAGGAATGGAAGTAGGAAGAAGGAGTAGAAGTGGGTCGAAGACTAATTCACAGGGGGCTTCACAAAAACATAATGTATCTAAACTGGTAGTCTTAAATATCCCCAGGTTCTGGTAGGTTAGTTAATGTGATTCCATTGACCCTGTTTATTGCCTTTCCAGAATCAATTCTATTGATTTCCTACTTTAACCTACTATAATACTGTTTTGTCCTAGAACCTGCTTCAATTTTAGTTATGTTTCAGACTATTTAATCTTACTGTCACATGGAATGAGAAGATTATGTGCTGTAATTCCTCACTCCCACATTTGCCTTTAGTTATACTTAGGCTTTTTTTTTTTTCCCTACTTTCCTAAATCTGAATTCTCCCCCACTGTCTGTTAACAGCAGTATTCTCATCTAGTTTTCTGATGAAGTGTTAATGCTACCTGCTTCACACTGCATTGTCTCTTGACATTTTCATGTTGCTCAGCTTAAAGTGTTCATGTATGAATGCTGGCGTTGCTTTTTTAAAGCTAATTGCTTTATCACGCCCACTCTTTAAATTACTTCCTATTGTACAAAGTTATATTAAAAGTTGCTTTTCCCAGTTTGTCCATTCAAAAGCAAAGTTTTGACAGCACCTGTGTGTTTCAGGTCATTTGTTTTGCTATGAGGCAACTGCTGACTCCCATTCAGTTTCAATAAGCAAAATTTTTGTAAGCATCAACAAATCATATGTCATTAAAGCTTGTTGTTGAGCTGTCAAACCTCTGTCAAACACTGACAGGTGTGGGCATCAGGCACCTCTCTAGGAGGCCTGTTCCAGCGTTTGACCACTCTTAAGGTATAGAAATCTTCCCTCATGTGTAGTCAGAACTTTCCCTGGCGCAGCTTTGCGCCGCTCCCACGCTGGCTTCTCTCCAAAACGGTCACCTTATTTCCACGAACTTGAATGGTTCAGACTTGGTTACTGCAAAGAACATCTCTTTGGGTTTGTAGTGAGAAGCTGGAGTGCTCTTAGGCTTGTCTTCAAGTGTCGGCACAGGGACATCTTCACTGCACGACCTGTGTGCAAGGGACCCGGGACCCCCAGGGAGCGGCGGGCGCAGCAGGGCGCAGTGCTTCGGGGGGTGAGGGTCGGGCTGGGGCACGGCCTGGCAGCAGCCACAGGTGGTCACCCACTGACGGTGTGCTGGTTCCTCCCAAAGCTGCTGCGGAGTCTGCTATGTGCTTTAGGAACCACGCGAGCTAAAAGAGCAGCCGGCAGTTTGTGGTACTGCCACGGGTTGTGCCCCAGGAGCAGGTTTGCAGAAGAGGGAACATCTTTCTGTGGACAAGCATTCACATGCTGCAACTTTAACAAAAATGATTTAAACAAAAAGGAGTGGAATAACTGGGGCTTGCTGTTTCTCACATCTCCACTGGGTGGGCCTGCAGCATATCTGATGTGCGACCGCAGGCAGCATCGCTGTGAGGGAGGGCTTGGGGCCGCCACAGCTCAGCATCAGGAAGGTTTCCTCCTCCGCTCGCCCTCTTCCTTTGCCTCCCATGACATCAGCAGCAGTTACACCCCCAGGTAGCCAAACCGCTGATGTCTGGCTGGATTTCTGCTCCATGTAATGGGCAAGACCCTCACGTCAGTCACAGCCTGTCAATTCAGCGGAGATGCTGTGCGTGCCAGGAAGCCCTCCTGGCAGTGGGAAAGCTCTGCTGCATCCCTTCCTTTCTATACAGCTCTAATTTTTCTGACCAGGTTTTCTCTTCGCACTACCAAGAAGTCTCTTCATTTTCTTTATGCAGTCCAAAAGCATGAGAAATTGTTTTTCACCAGATAATCACTGCCCTCTCAGCTGCTGGGAGATGCAGGCAGGCTCCTCCCTGCGTGGCCCACCGTGCGCGGTAGCACTCATGGGCACCTCTTTCCCATGTAAGGTGCTGCATCCTCCCAGAGATACATTTCTTAATTCAGTTAACTAGCAGCCCTCCAGAACTGAAACAATTAATTTACACAACCTATGGGAAAAAAACTGAAAGTGTTTAAAAATATTTTGTTTTATTGTTACTTTAGAAGTTACAAGCACTACCATCTCGAGATGTGCGGACCTCAGTTATTTACTGTGATTATCCTTGAGCATCCTGCAAGACAGGGAAGCTCCTCATCCTGTCCTGTAGATGAGGACTGACCTAAGGAGCTGTATGCAGCTTTTCCAGGGCCTGCTGCATTTGGTCATCTTTATCCCAGCAGAACATAAGGAGGTTGCTCTCCAGGGGTGGATTCCCAGGCCAGTTCTCTGGGACACAGCTTGAAAGTGGGAGGAGATTTTATAATTGGAAAGTCTGTCAGCCGCATTTGCCAGCTTTGTGCTTTCCCAACCAAAGCCAGCAGGCCATTAGCCAAACAGCAGTCCCTGCTTTGAGAACTGCAGGCATTGTGCTCATAAGGGTTGTTTTTTTTCCCTCCTATTATTTTTGCTTTATTGAAGGAAGCACTGACATTAAAAAGCAGGGATTCTCTGCTCCTCATCAGGAATGGTAAAGTGGAATATTGTCTAAAATTAGACACTAGTCCTGGAATAGGCCTCTTTCAAAAATCGTACTGCAATTACACGTCTCTAGGAAGAAGGGCGTTGCTCTATTTCTTTACACACTAAGCTCCACCACATCATTCTTGGGATTACAATGCTCTTACCATATACGTTTCTATTATGTTTTTCCCAATATTCTTGCTTTTCTGTTGCTGGCAGAGAAATAATCCTCTTGGATACCAACATTACCTACTGACCCACCAGGCCCATTTGCTGTTCAGTCGTGGAATTTGCACCCGCTTTCATGCAGCAGCTGTGGCCAAAGGCAAGCAGCACTGCGTGCTCCCATCGGAAAGGTGCCCCCGCCTGCGCTGAGCCTGTCCCTCTGTCCCTCTGAGCGCCCAGCACTGCTGCAGCAACGCGAAGCTGCCCTCAGGCTCTGAACCAGGCTCTGCCAAAGGCCCTCCTTACCTGGCCGTGTTTGCTCCAGTCTGGAGAGCAATGCTAAGGGAAGTCAGGCAAGTGACTGAGCTGTTTCAGGCCTTTTGGCAGCAAGCACCAGCAAAGGCTTATCTTCAGCAGTTATTATGAATTCAAAGTCAAGGCCATTTGGGCCTCGGGGTAAAATCCAGAGGTTCTTACTGAGGGTGTGATTTATCCCTCTCACCCTGCTAGGTAACAGTTTCTCAGTTCTTTTTCAGGCAAAATTCCCACTTAGCTCAACAGGAGACTGAGCTGACTCAACAACATGAATATTTGGCCAATAATTGTCAGGCAAATCAGGACAAATAGCCTCATTTACAAGCAAACCCGCCAGGCTAGGACATTTGGCTAGTGCCTATACAGCAGCCAGTGTCAGAGCCGAGCAATGGCAGCTCCTGAGTCTGCCCTCGGACTGCCTGCATCTACAGGCAGAATTTCAGTATTGGTAGGTCGATGCCAGCTCCTGATCCTCAGAAATGTACAGAGTCCAAAACGCGTGTTCAGAGAGGACTTTTATTTTAGTAAGTGACATGATCTGCAGAAATGAACGTCCCACTTAAAAACTTCTTGTATTAACCTGTTCGTGTTCAATTGCCCCAAAGTGTGGAAGCTAGTATTGTCCTAATGACATCAAGACACAAGCTAAAGACCCATGACAGGCTATAGAGAATTTTAATGTTTAGTGCCTTTTCCTTTATTTATTTAATCTTTATTAATATGAGTCATTCTGATTGTTTTAGTGGCTGGTTCAAATGTTAATTGTCAGTAGGAAAAGATAATCTAGCATCTTGGCAAGGCTCTGCTGGTAGTGTGGCTGCTTTATTGAATCACAGATGGAAACATTTAAATTCAGGATGATTTTCTCATTCCAGTGTTTTGTCCGAATTAAAAATTATTGCTTCAGACAAGGTTAGGAGATCTAAAAAAGGCAGTGTCTGCACTTAACTAATGCCAACAGCAGATGTCACATTACTTGCCACTCTGCCTCCTCACAGATTCATTGGACCACATTCTGCCAAATACCCATTTGGTTTATTTTAAAGGCCTTGAACCTGCAAGGTACAGAATTAACTTTAATCATTTTATATGAGATTTGAGAAATTTTAACATTCCCCTTGAGGAAACAGAGCATGTTTTCTATCTTTTGGAATAGACTGTTCCAGGAAAGTCAAACGGGGCTCTCTGCGGAGCGGATACACCGTGGAAACCACAAACTTCTGGCCAGCTCATCACCATCCCATCACACGCAGCAAAGATCAGCCTGGTGGCTGCGCTCAGTGGAACTGGATTTAATTTTTCTGAAGCAAGGCCTCAGGTGGCTCTCTGGCAGCCGTGTGTTTGCCAGCCTCACCGCCCTCCTCCAGCACCCCGCTTGGTTCCCGGTCAGCCCCGCTGCGGTGGGTGCGGGCAGGCAGTGGGCAGCCCCATTTCTCCAGCATGGAGAGCAGCTGTGGGGCTGGACACGGCCCCCTGGGGGCTGCACCAACTTCCCAGTTCTGCCCACTGCATGAGGGGCTGCACTTTGCTCCCTGGGCCACGTCAGCCCCCGGAGCGCTGCCTGCCCCCTGCCCTGCCCGTGCACCAGCCAGGGATGCAGCTGGGCTCGGTGGTCCCAGGGACGGCCCCGGCCAGGAGCAGTGGGTTTCTGACAGGTTTCTGACCCACCCATCAAAGCTCCAGCTGGAGGGAAATGACACGATCTCCCCTGAACACCTTGTCACTGCTTTGCTAACTTTATGATTAGAAAATGGTCCGTGATGTCAGGCTTATTTCTTCGTATTTCTTCCTTCCTTTAATGTACGTTATTATTACTACTCTATCCACAATAGAGATGAAAGACAGCTTATTCTCTTCCCTTTGGCAGCAGCCTCTTACATAATGGTCCCCCATCATTCTTCTCTGTTCTTAAAAAAAAAAAAAAAAAGAAAACAACAAAAAAGCACTGTTTGGCTATCCACTGCAATCCCCAAATCCTCCTCTACAGAAATACTACTGAGCCCATGGTTAAACATCTCGTTTATATGCATTGATACTTCTTTAAAATGGGATTGTGCACTTTACTGAATGCCCTCCTAGCAGTTCTGATCATTTTTCTCTGATTTATGCAGATCAATTTGAAGTCTAATCCTGTCTCCAATGGGATTGCAATGCCTTCCATTTTGCTATCATCCCTTACAACCCCCCATTGCTCTTTCTTATCACCTCATTTTCTTCTATATATTTATGGACTGATTCTTTTAATTGTTTTCCAGCCTTCCTATGGGCATTAATGGTTGTTCCTAAGGTTCCCCTTTTAAAAAGTAAGGCTTTAATTGTTCCTCTGTAACTACAGTGTTTATGGCTCCACCCGTGCACTTGCTGCACGTGTTCTCAAGACGACTGCAGGTGGCTGAGGAATTGTTCTGTCCAGTTGCCTGAGAGTCTTTTAGTATCATTTAATAAACCTCCATGACACACAATTTACAGAAATAGACTTCATCTTTTACAGGTTTGGGCATTTGGTCATAGCTTGTGGTTTGATGAGGACTGACATCTGAGGGCATGTTAACCTCCCTATCATAGTTCAGCACTTGCTTTCTTTCCCTGTTAAGAAGTAGTCTCATACTTTACTTTCACTTTTCCTTCTAATGTATCCATAAAAAAAATTAGTCTTGTTTCCAGCTTTTTTTATTGTTGACTCACTCCTCTTCCTTTTACCTTAGTATAGGCTGTTCTTTTTTCATCATCTTTACTAGAAGAGCAGGCATCAAATTTTCTTTGGTTCATTTACTGTCACCAACCATTGAGATGCTATTTACAGAAAAAGCTGAAATAATCAGACTAAAGTATTATAAACGATACTCCATATTTTAACCTTCTCAGTGCCTCTTGGATGTACAATTTCACCACTGAGTATTTGGTGTCTACTTCAGTCTCTAAGTACATACAAAATGGTGGCTCTAAGTGCTTGTGGATTATACAACACACAAGAAGAGGGTTCTTGTTTTGCTTTGAATGCTGGGGGACCATTTGCTCAATGCTCTGCAAATCGGGTCTCTGATTTTACCAGCCAACCTTGAGTTAAACCAATCTGGGAATTAACTGGCCCAAGTTCAGTTAATCAGTTGTAAAATGGGTTTGCTATTTCTGGAGCTAACAGTCTGTGGAAGAGTATGGGGGAGTTGTTTGAAGGCAGACCAAAACAGCAGAAGCAAAACAGAGCAACACCGTTTTTAACAATGCAAGGCTAAAGGTAAGTACTGCAGTATGAATGGAGCCTGCTTGTGCAAGTTACAATTCAGATGCTTTTCACATAAAAAACATACACCTCAGTAAAATAATTAAGTCATTTGATTATATTTTATTTGAATAAAAGGCCACAACAATTATAGTGTTTAAAAGTTAAAGAATGAGAAGGGATTTATGAATATAATCTTATGTGGAAAAAGGATGCCCCAAGTAGGGATTTCAGTAGCAATGATTCAATAACATCTGCTTGATTAGCTACGGTTGGCTTTAACATTATCTCCATCTATTTTGTACTCCCTTGGAATTTTTATAATCTAAATCCTTTCATCTAAACTAGTTACCTATCATGTAATAGCAAGTTTGATCTAGTGGTTAAGAATTTACAATTTTATATGTCAGTATCCAATTTCTGAGCGATGCAGATATTTCACGTTAATTTCATTACCTTTTATATAGAATCCATATTTATTCAGATGTTTACACAATCAAGATAACAGTATTGAAGCCATAGGGTAGTTTATTTCTATTCATTTATTTAACAATGTTTAAATAAATTATCTGTTTTAAATATTAAGGTTTGTGGGAGATTTATTTTTTTTTTAATTGAGCAGGCCTCTCTTTCTTATTTCAGTCCTTAATCTCTGGCGATTTCACTGTCATATCTGAATAAAGCACTAGAATTAGGTTTTAAATATGCATATTGACAAAAGACAAGATCATAATTCCAAATGATTGATTGGTGCAAGCCCACATCATTGGATCCTTCACTCCTTCGCACCACCGTTAATTTGGAATAAATTTGCAGCAATCAAGTGATTTTAACTGGTGTGATAAGTATGAAGATCTTAATGTTCTGCCTGAGCTTTAATTGAGCTTAAAAGGCCTAATTCTGCCTCAAATCTATTCTTATTTTTGTTTCAGATCTGGAGTGAATGTACAGCTTAAATTTGAAAATGAGCCTCCTGTCTACATATTAGCTAGTGATAGTTTTCCCACCCAGTCAATTCTTCCATTAAGAGGCTCAAAATTTCATACACGGATTTAGGACACAGAGCAGCCATTCCAATGCACTGCTTTAGCTGCTAAGTCTGTTTTATAGCAGATCATTTAAACATATGCATGTATGGAATGAGATTACATTTTCCACATGTTACTCCTATCGCTTCTTGTAAGATCTGTTGCAAATATACAGCGATTCATTTAGAGAGTCTCAGGAGGGAATAACCCACAAAAGGTCTCAGAGCTTCAGAGTGAAGTAAATAGCAGGTCGTAATATATTTAACGAATGATCACGAAGAACACAGGAAGAGAGAGAGGAAAAATACATTCCCTGGCAATACGTTGTTTCAGCATGAGTATCATAAACACTGTTCCATTGGGACTATTTTCTTGTCTTTCCCTGTGTAAATAAATCCTTGCAGTGAGCACAGTGAGGATGAGGATGCCCGGAACCTCCCAGCCCAGATCTCTGGTACCTAGCCCAGGGGCTGGAGGATGCTCCTGTTGCGTGGTGGGAGCGGTGCGAATGCTGCCATGCTGCTGCAGGACCTGCTGGGTTGGCACTCCAAATACTCCTTCCTTCTCGCCCTCCAGTGATAAATGTTACTGAATCACCTCTCTCCATCATGAAGTCTATGTGAATGTGGCAAGAATACGTGATCTATTAAAATAATCTCATTTTGAGTAGCATGAAACTATTCAAATTAGATTACTTCGGATTGTGTGTTTAAAAGCAAAGACTTTCTTATTTTGTCAATAAATATATATCTTAGCAACATCATATAGCACATGCAACTCAGCCAAAAAGATGTATCAAGCAGATAAGAAAAATACTCTTTTCCACTAGTACAGCAATTCTGCAGCACAATACCTTTTTCTTACCCCAGAGTCCATCTCTAGTGAGAAATAAATAAATAAATAAATATATGACCTGGAGAATCTCTGTGAATTGAAACTTAGCAGAGTTTTATATACTGGGAATCCTGAAGGACCTTAAATACTTAAGGTACAAAAAAAAAAAAAAAAAAAAAAAAAAATATATATATATATATATATATATATATATATCTTCAATATCATATGGTCTGTTTCCTTGCCAATGCAGAGCTATTCCTTCCTATGCATAACCCAGGCTACTTTTAAACATGCTAATGACTTGCCACCGCATTGCTGAAAGGAGGCAATGCATCCCTAAATAGAGAGGGTATCTTCCTTATGTAACAGTGAATTCCCCTTTAACCAGAAACTGGAAACATACATTAGAGAAATAAAACAATAGTTGTTGTCTTTCTTCCACAATCCTTAAGTTAAATGACTTCATTAATTTGAAGGGATTCTTGCTTCTGTTTCTTTCTGATTAATTCTGACTGTCTGTATGAAGAGTGGGTATATTCTTTGTGTGCACAGCATTTTTGAAGAGATGCTAATGTTCTCATGCCGTAAGTAGCCCTGAAGTATTCACATTCAGCTCTCCCAGTTTCTACCTCCAGAACATTTGTTTGCCTGTTTTCACTCTGGATTGCTCAGCAGATGATTGAATAATCACAGAGGCCATTTCTTGTTCCTTCATTATTTTTGAAAGCAAATATAGGCAGAATTCAAGACCCTGGAGAAAATACAGCTTTACTAAATTTTGAAATTGTAAAGTGCTGGCAGCAGCTAGATAATACCCATTAAAACATCAAGCTGAAGCTCTGAAACATCTCTTCAGTTTACATAGTATTTCAGCTGGAAGTATGTTCTACGGGAGTTTTTTCCATGGAAACCTGAAGTGTAATCCCCCAAACAACTCACTTCACTCTAATATATATGGGCTTAATGTTTAGATACCACCCAGCTATGTTAGTCTGGTTGCTATGGTCCTGTTTTCTTTTTTATATAGCCTTTGATTAATACACTGACCACTGAAAGAAGACGGGGGACTGGTATATGAAAATGCCATGCGGAGCTCACTGGGTAGAGATGGGCTTACTAGATGCAGAAGCTCTGTTAGCGTCTTCCAAGAAACTCTGGCACTATAAACAGTCTTGGCCTGTGCTTATATAGTATCTCAGTCCCCTCCACACCGCTGCCAAGATTTCTCCTTGCAGATTTTTTTCGCCCATCATCCCCACCCCATTACTTGGTGCCTGAGCCTGCTCATGGCTCGGCGAGGCGCCTGCGGCTTGCAGCGCATCCTGCTCGCCCCAGCTCCAGCCTCCCTCCAACCAGGATTAATGTTGCTAATGACCCAATACTGGTGGCTTACACTGCAGACAGAAGCAGGCTCAGACTCAAGCAAGGTGACAAATCTTCAGATGTTATTTCTTGGCAGAAGTGTTGACTTTCAAGCACAAGGGTAACCCATGAATGCAACGCTTGGTGAAGCTGGGCCAGCCAACAAAGCTTCATGGATTATTATTCTATTAATCCACTCCAGTTTTCTCCCACTAAAAAATACCTTTCCCCTCTTTACCAGTCTCAGCCAATCCTGTTTGTAAGGAAGTTGGTTAATTATCACCGCCTCTATATCACAGAGGGAGAAACTGAGACTTGGAGAAGTGCAATGCTTTGTCTTGAGGACACTCAGCAGGCTGGGCAGAACCACAGCCTAGGGCCCCATTTGTAGCACCCACTGCCCTGCTGAGGGAACCAGAACAAAAATAGATCTTTACCTTTTGCTCCTAATCAATACCATTATAAGGCATGTAACTGCATAGTTTCCTGAACCAATAAACTTTTAAACTGTTACAGTTTTGTATCTGTGTTTTCTCAACCCTTCTCTCTGCTCTCAGGCTTTATTTTAACTCATCTTCTGTGGGATTTGTCTGAACATACAGAGATATCTGTAATGCAGATGTAGACATATGAGTGAATCATTTGAGGCTTTGCAGGCAATGGAAAGAAATAAGCTCTATAAGGCACTTTTCTTATCTTAAAGTAGCAGCTGTAATAAGTCAGATGAATCACAGCCTTTGACCGTAAAGGCAGGCTGGGCTGACTCAGATGCACAGCCAAGACCTCTGTTACTTGCAAGATGAATGCTACAGACAGCTGATAGCAAGGTGGGCTCACCGTGTGCCCAGTCCTCCTTGCAGCAGCAGAACTCCTGTGCAAGAAGCATCTTCAGAGAGACTCCTGCAAATCAAGGCCAAGATTTAGCAAACTAAGAAGTTGGGCAGCGATGCACTGCCCCAGTGCCATTGCTGGGATCAAACTGGCTGCTAGAAAATGTGGTGCCTTACAGGTGGGAGCACACTGGCCACACAAAAGAAGGTTGTGACAAGGCCACTGGGAGGTTCCCCAAACCTTCCTGTGTAAAGCGTGAGCAGGACCGGAGCATCCTTCACCACTGACGTGGAATTGTTCTAGGAGAAGGAGCACCAATAATGAACCAGAAGGTTCCAAACATTTCTCACAAATTCACTCTGGCCTTGCTTTTTAAGCAAAACATCCTGAAAAGTTAAAACACAAGATCAATAAGGGAAAAAAACAGAAAAAATATAACTTGATCCCCAACCCACTGGGGACGTTGCAGGCGGCAGGAAGAACGGAAAGACGAGCCCAGAGCAGCGGTGGGGCAGCGTCCAGGTAGGGTCGGTGTCCTCCACCCCCCTGAGCCTTCCGCCTAAATCCTCGGGCGCTGCTGGACACAAAACCACTGTGAGAGCTAAAAACCAGCCCAAGAACACGGAGTGCCCGTTCCGTCAGGCCACGAGATGGCAGTCGGTGCACGCCGGCCCCGCGCCCCGTGTGCCGCCCGCCCGGGGCTCCCCAGCGCCGCCGGGCTCCTCTGCAGCCGGCTCCGCTCCCTCGCCTCAGCACTGAGGCAGAGCCACAAAAACACTGCGGGGACAGGGAGGTGGCCGGGGGCACCGAGCCAGGACATCCTCTCGGTGGTGCTGGATGAAGCCGCGGGCCCGACACGCGGCGCTGAAGGAGCGGTGGTGCACCGGGAGCACCCCTCCGCCTCAGCGTAAGGACAGAGATCCTCCCTTGGTCTGAGAATTAGCAAAAGTTTCCATTGGCTATATGGCTAAAGTTTTTAAAGAAAACTCCTTTCTTCTTCCAGAGGAGGTGGCAGGCATTTATTGGTTCTGTGCTCCTTTCCTGGAGAAGTTCAGCAACGTCTCCAGGTGACATCGGTCCTACAAGAGCCCCACGGATCACTGGGATCAGGTTCTCCAGGGCTGATTTCGGACCTTCCAGCACATTTTGCCCAGTGCTGCTAATGCAGCCCTACACGCCGCTCCGCTCCTTCGGGTGTTACGATGTGCATACAGCTGCTTCTCATCCTTTCCAACAGAAGTTAAAAAATCCATGTAACCATAATAAAAAAGGGGGTGGGGGAGGATAATGATTTTTTGGCCAACTGCCTCCTCACAGAACCAATGACTGACTTAGCAGGGAGAAGCTAATGGCTGCTCCAGTGACCTCCACAGTCACTGCACTCATTTAAGCAGTTACACTTAATTATGCTGAGTAATACACAAATTCCATATGTTCTGTGAGCAAATTCCTCTTTGTTCTATGGAAAACAGAAATCCAGCGGAGGCAGGAGAATGCCTGTTCCTGACAGCACTGCCTTATAATCTATTTTTAACTGAGTTTCTCCATCTTCTTTGGAAAGGAATAACACTTCTTCGTTGCCTCTGGCCGTAATTAATATGCCATAATTCAGGTCCAAGAGACTTACAAAAACAGACTTAAAGCAGCGTTAGCTTTCAGGCAGAACAAATAATTTTGGAGAAGACCAGTATTTTCTATACTTAAAACTCTTTTCGCTGGTTTTAATTAAAGTCCTTCGGTTGCCTGAAAACGGAATGTGTTTACTTCAGCTGCGCGCTGGGTTTGAGCGCAGCCGGCCCTGCAAGGACCCCCGGGGAAGGCTGAGCTGCCGCGGGGGCTGCCGGCGGCACAGCTTTGGCACACTGATGCGAAGCAGCTCACTAACCCGCCGTCACTGCCTCGGGTTTCTTTTGTTTGCAAATAACTGTCATTTTTTTTCTTGCAAGAAAGATCCATAGAGGAGAGTAAGTGCTTGAAAACATTTGAGAACTGTATTTAGCAATCGTTCGGCAGTCTGAGTTGGGTTCAGCATTCACAGCTCCCTTCCTCCAGTTACCTGGTGACCAGACAGCGCTTGGGAAGCAAAGTACTGATTAAGCAGAAGACGTGCATTTCAGATAAGGCATGTTTGGAAACAATAAGCAGTCTGTGTACACAACTAGTGCCAAGGAGGTGCTGCCACAGCCCGCTGCAGCAGCCCGCAGAGATCCCCCTGAAAGCCCCCCAGTCCTGCTTTCATTGCACCAGTAAAAACCATGCCACTGAGGGGCTGAGCCTCTGCTCCTCCACTCCCGCGTGCTGCCCTTTGCCCTGTGCCTTGTGAGCAGTCTGGCAGGCGGGAGGAGGTTTAACAAGCCCCCCCGGTCCCAGCTGTACACAGTCAGCGTCAGCACAAGAGGCACTCTTGCATCCTTTCGTTCCTTGCTTATAGTCTTGGGTCATTGTGGCTACAGCAACAGCGCTATTTACTAGCAAAAATATATATTCAAAAGGTCACAAGCAAGCGGGGTAGGCAAGCAGAGAGGACGAGGCCCTGGGAGCTGAGCGAGGCAGGATGGCAGCGAGGAGAGCGCTGCAGGTCCAGCCCCGGGCTGCTGCAGGTCCCAGGACAGACACCGTCACGGCATGCCCTGAGCAGTGCTCCGCGATGCAGCAGCGGGGAGGGAGCTAGTTACTTAGTTACTTAGCTAATTAGTTGGTTGTTCACAGTTTGTGATGCTTACAGGTTCAGCAGTGTGCTGCTTTAGAGGGGGGGAGAGGCTGCAGGTGTGCCCCATCCATGCAGGTGTGGTCCATTTGCACAGGGGCGTCCCCTCCACATGGCTGTGCTTATCTGTGCAGCCAGCTGGGGGGCTTGCTTCTCTCTGAAGGGTCCCCTTGTGCCTGCAGAGAGGCCTGGCTGCAGGTAAGGGCTTTGCTGGGGGCTGCGTGATGGTTGTTGCAACCCAGAAGAGAACAGGTCTGAAACTGTTGGATGGTGAGCAGGCCTGAAGGGTGCCGGGGGGAGCTTGTTCAGTAGCTCTGTTCTGGGTCTGTGTGTGTTCCTGCTGCAAGCGGGGTGAGGGTGGCTGCTGCATCCCGTGGGGTGCTGTGTGTTCCCTGCCAGGCTTTGGTGTTCTCCCTCAGCTGTTGGCTCCTCTGGCCCCTTGCCTCTCCAAGTGCTTCATGCTCCCTGTGTCCGGGGTACTGCAGCTTCATCCTGGCTGTGGGGTTTCTCCTTGCTGCCCATGCATGGCACGCTGCTGTTGTGTGCTGGTGCTGCCCTGTTCTTCCCCCTGGTGTGCTGGCAGCAGTCAAGGCTCTACTGGGTGCTAAGGAAAGAACAAACTCTTGTCGGTATATAGACCATGTAGTAAAATACTTTATGTTGTTATGGCAACTAAAATTCTAAAAATAAACCAAAGAGCAAGAGATGATGTAAGTCAAAATGACCATGATATTCTGATTATGAGCTTCTAAAAATGCTTTCCACGCAAAGACTCCTGAAGTTTATTGTTAAGTTTTCCTCCTATCGGTAACTTACCAACCTAGGAAGTATCAGTCTCTTTAAAAACTTGCAGAGACAAGTGACAGCTCCAGTGCCCTTCCTCTGAAGCAGCTTGGCCACAGTGGCAGCTGGTATGCTGCAGCAGAAAGGGCAGAGGCTGAATCCACTGGGCATTCTCACTCAGAATTTGTGTGGATATTCCTGAAAAACAATTTGATTAATCTTTGGGATAACTTCAACATCTTAGAGCAGAAGCCTACAATTATGTTTTGTGGTAACAAAGAGGGCAGAAGCAATAGCTGTTTTAGGGCTGTATCTGCAAGCACAGAGGATGTGGCTTGTGGGGTATGTGTTGTATAGAGAAATTGTAAAGATAATTGGGCTAATCCCACAAATCATACATTGGTCTTATGAACAAGTGACTTTATAGGTAATCTTCATCTATTTGCATTGTTCTGCTTGTGCTGAGTTTGTTCAGAATTGGAAGCCTTCCCCATTTCCTAGTAAATGAGGTCAGAAGCTTTTACTTTTCTATTTTTTTTTGCTAGTTTTGTGTAGGGAAAACTTGTGAAACTGAATGTATTGTTTCTCTTACTACTAATAATAAACACACTCCTGCTTTGAGTTCACTAAATACAGCTGTTTTACTTTGTGAAATCTGAAGGCTCTGCTTTATCAGGAGGAGACCTCTGAAGAGGCCAGGCTTGTTACCATCGGGTGCTGTGTTTGAACCAAAGCTGGAACTGCAAGCAGTGAACTTAAGTCATTCTTGGAATGACTGGAGAAATGAGCTTTACAATGTCAAAATCCAAGCTGCAGCTGCAATCCTTTTATTAATCATAATTAAACTTTCATGGAGTTGCTCTTGTACGTGCTAGCGAGGCCAGGCACATCGGCTCCCTCCTGTCCACCAGCCCCCAGCAAAGCCCTGCTGGAGGTGGGTGCAGGGTGGGCACTGGGCTGCACATAGGGCAGGTTGGCAGCGGGCTTCAACCCTATTTGCATGGCCACGTCTCCCTTGGCTGACCGTCCCGCTCTGCCCATGTTTCATGCTGCTGTTCTTGGTGATCAAGTGCCAAGCCCTTGGATGCTGGGGGCACAGCGCTGCCCCCCCCCCCCAGCCCCATCCTGATGCAGCTCCCTGGGGCAGGCGCTGTGCTGTGCCCTGCATGGGGACGGCTTCAGGCGTGCTGCCGGCTTCTCCCGCAGCTGGGTTTATCCTGCATCGCTGCCGAAGGACAAAAACATCTGGAGAAGGGGCCACAGAAAGGAAATTTTCCTCAATTCAGAGGGAGAGCTGTGAGTGTCAGCTAAATAGTGTGAGTGTATGAAAAGCGGCATTTAATTAAATAAAGATAATGTAAACAGAAATATGCATTAGCTTAATGTGTGCCATGGAATGAGGGCGCTTACAAAGAGCATTGAGGGGTGAAGCTGTGCACACAGGAGGTTGCTCCTTGTGTCCTGCATTCTGGCAGGAACAAATTAGCTGCCAACGCCATGCTGTTTCTCTTTATATGTATAGACATATAAATAGGGTACATGTGTGTTTACTATGCACTGTAATTTTTTAGGTGCTATAAATTTCATGCCTCTTCCAAATATTTGAGCACTACTCTGACCTTTTAACCAAAACACTGAAAGTAAACTGTATGAAATCCATACATACAGTGGTTGTCATTGAAAGCTAACATTTACCCATAGTCATTACTGTTTATATTGCAAGAGCATGAAAAATTGCAAATATGGAGGAGAGAAGCTGCTGCTGATAGGAAGTGCTTTGACTCTGGAGAAGTAATGGCCTGGCAGCGGGGCTTCTCCTCCCTCTCTGAGCATTCCCCTCGTGTGCCTTGTCCCACTGAGGAGCCCCTCCTGGATTTGGGATTTTATTTTTGTTCTGTCAGTGAATGCTTGGGCCATCGTTAATGCTGTGTCTGCTTGATCGTTCTTCTGAGACTGCAGCAAATTGCCTTCAGTTGCTGTAGTCATTTCCTTCAGTGCAGCAGGATGTGGCACTCTGGGGCAAGAGGCAGTAAAACTTGTGATTTCTGCACAAGGCTCTGAAATCTCCTGTTGATGACATCTCTGCAGTTATACAATTGCTCTGTTTGTCTTCATCCTGCATCTCCTTCTTTAATCACTTAGGAGAGGGGTGGAAGTAGGCTGATTCTGCCAATCCAAGCCACAAGAAGTAACCTGGGAAGGAGGCCCCAAAGTGGTGGGCACGGAGTGATGGGTGGCTCAGTCCTGTTGGCAAGGGGTGGGTTAAAGCAGTGGACTCAGGCATTGCATCCCAAGTGTTTTTTTTTTTTTCTAATCACCTACAGGTTCTGTTCTTCTCCCTTCATGAAAAGCAGTCACATTGGAGAGAGAGGAAAGAAAAATATTCTGCATGAGGAGCAGAACTCTAGGACAAGCTTATTCATAGGGGCTGGTATGGGAACCCTTAGCTGCTGATGCCTGGGCCTGGGGCTCTGGCTGTGATAAGAGCAGTCCCTGGCCTCTTGGGGCTGCTCTTCAATGGGAAAACCAGCCCTGGAGGCTCCTGGAGTCCCAAGAGGATTCAGTCTGATGCTCACAGAGGACCCTCTGTGCCACCAGTGCTGAGTTCCTGAGGACATCCTGGGGAATGACCCTTCTGAATTCCCAGGACAAAACTCAAGGAATTGACCTCTGCCTCTTGTAGGTGCTGGGAGTCTAGGCTATCCTAAAGTAACGCTTCCACCTCTTGCACTCACTCTGTCAAAGCTTTCACAACTGTTTGTGGCTACATAGACATTGGCAGCTTCATTTTAACATGAGGAGTCTATCTTTCCACTTTACTGAATGAAAACTGAAGTGTATGGTGTGGTTTGTAAAGCAACCTACTTTTCTGGGTTCCCAACCTTGTCTCAGCTGTGAGACTTCGTTACTTTTTCTTCTAATAGCTTTAGTCTGTTAAACCACTCCGATAATAAATGCTAGCCCATAACTTACGGAATTGTGTAGAGTTGATTTCTTAAGAGGCAGTAACGTAAGATACAGGCACTTGGTGCACCAAGAAGAGGTTAATAATGTAGTGGTCTCTACTCTTCAGTGCTGGGCAGCTACATAAACATCCAAAGAAATGGCAGCGAGCCACATATTTAAGTCAGTGTGACATTTTAATGCTGCATTGCAATGTTTGCATCTTATGCTGAACCAAGAGGCTTCTTGAACTATTGCCTTATTTACTCTATCAGTCTTTTCTATTAAGAATGTTTGGTCTCTGGAGCAAGACTTGTGTCTCCATATGGTGACCCTTCTATCCTCAAGTGCCCTTGCTGGACACTAATACACATGCTGTAATAGAGAAAACCACTTGGACTTAAATTGAGCATTTAGTAAAAATGCAGCGTTACCTTCAGGACTGTTTTGAAAGCCAATGCCCTGATGAATGCGGTGTCACTATTTAGCTAAAACAAACATGTTATTAGGACTGCCAGGGGAGGCTCTCTATGTGGTACTGAAAATTCAGTATTGATTCTGAATGCAAAGCTAATGCTATTGAAGCACAGGGCAGAGGAGGCTCAAAAAGTCACATCCAGGTATTTCAACCAGTTGCTGTTTTAATATCAGTATTAATCTCAATAACAGGATAATAGGGGTAGGGCTGGAGAAGCAGAACAGCATTTGTTACCAGACTTGTTTCATGTAGGCTGCACTGATATTTGGCGGCATCTCTAAAGTTCAGTGTATTCATCTAAATAGATCTACAACTCTAATAAAGAGTTTTGCTTCCTTTAATTTGTATGTTGTCCTTACTGATTCTAGCTTCTTGCTGGATACTTTTGTTGAGAATGTCATATAAATAGTTATTAAACATACCTGAAGCCAAAGGAACATGCTCAAAGCACACTCAAATATCTGAAAGGAAATAAAGAAAAAATACCTTGACCCTACATTTGATGCATCAAAAACTTGGGTATTCTGGGAAAATTGAAGCATTTCATACATCAAACTTTGTTTTCTAGCCAGAGGCCTTCTTGTAGAGGAAATGACGGATTAAGGCCCTGACCATACCTCACAGGAAGGCACCTGAATGGCAGATTTGATTCTGAGAGGGAGAAAGATGAATCATAACTCACGGAAACAAAATTACCTGTTCAAATGGTAATGGGTTAAACTTATTTGTCACCTTTTTATTGAGAAGAAATATGTTTAGAAATCATGTCACCCCTGCCTAAACCAAGGAACAGCGATAATCCATAGCCCACGCAGGATTTCAGGGAGAAAATGAGACAAATACAAGCACCTAAATAAAATCACTGTGGGGCTTCAGGCTGGTGAGGGCAGAAGGATCCCTATGGCACCTTCCTGGGGGGGGACCCCTCTGTGGGGAGGGTGCGGGATGAGGGTGTGAGGCATGTCCTTGCCTTGGCAGTGCTGGAGACAAAGCTGAGGGGTGTCTGCCCTGGCTGTGGATAAATTTCTCTGAAGAAGAGCTACTGTCACCTTCTTTGGGTGAACTGTGGTGGGATTGGGAAGGGCAGACATGGAGGCAAATGCTTCCTTGAGTGTGCTGGAAGCAGGGATCTACGTCTGTCGGAGGGGGAAGAGGTGTGCTGTCTGCTCCTCTGCCTTGGAGAATGAGCAGCACAGTCTTACTGCCTTTTTGTTTTACAGTAACGATGGTCTTATTTCTGATCCTGGTGGACCCAGCAAAATCTAAACTTGTTACCTGAGAGGGTTTTTCACTTCCCATGGTTTGTGAAGGATGTCTGGGAATTTTTTCATGTATGCTCAGCTGTTTTGGGCATGCAGAGGAGAATAATGCTGTCAGTTCTTAAAACTGCTGGGAGAATATAGAAAAGCAGCATGTTACCAGTATTTGAGGGTCATATGATAAGAGTTGTCGTGTTTCTAATTACCAAAGTAATCATACATTTACTTGTGTATGGAAGTATTTGGAAAACTTTTGAAGACCTCTTTTTCAATCAGAAAATATTTATGAAACAAAAACCATTCATAAAAAGGGTATGTTTCTTCCAAGCCTTCTAATTTAAGATCTTAGAAAAGGACTTCTTTCAAAATGACCTCTTAAACTGGGAGTAACGTTTAGTTTGAAACCTTAGTTAATGTTTGCTGGAGAAAAAAAAAAGTTAAAAAGAAAAGGTTGGAACTGAAGTGAAACATTAAAATGTTTTTAATGAGGCATTCTGGTGAGTTGCCCTCTTAGTCTACCCATCAGAACAAAGCGGACCATCTTTTTTCATAGTGATGCTACGTAGCCATTTACTTGTCCTTTACAAAAGTCATCTGGGGGGCTTGTTTATGGTAAAGTAAGGAAAGGGTGTGAGGTCCTTGGCCAAGACACCCTGCGGGTCCTGTGTGCTCGTTCTGCTCTGGCGCTTGTGGGTGGGAACCATGGCAGATTATTTACCCACATTTACTACACATTTATTTTGCACTCTTGGATGTGAGAAATGCGAGGCTGGCCAACAGCCTGCTTTTTAATGTCAGTGGAGGATGAAATTTTGTTTTCCTTTTTCCTTGTTAGGACCAAGTGAGGAGTCCATCGAAGGCACTTAGAACATTTTGTATGTGCTATTGTATCTCTTGAGCTGGAGAATGGATGCTGAGCCCTGCAGGACATACTGTCCTCACCCCCCAGGTCTGATACGGGGGTTCCCTCACTGTTTTTATATTCAGCTTCTGCAAGATTCTGCTGCATGGCATAGGGGGTTGTCTTGTACGAGCATTCCCAAGAAACTGCTTATTTTGTTAATAACTTCTCACGAATATCTCTATTATTTTTTTTGTAGCATGAGCAAATTATGTTTTTGCTATATCACTTTTTCCCCCCTAAAATGAAAGAAATGATATCTGATGGGGAACACTTAATAGGCATTAAATTAGATGTTAGACATATTTAAAAAAAGACAGGACATCTATATAGACAGCTGTGGGAGGAAAAAAGATTAGCTTTCCTGCCAAGTGGGAGTAGGTTCAAGTAAGTCCAGTACTATCCATACGCTATACTTAAACCAGTGCTTGGAAGACTACGGGCATTCCTAGCTATACCTTGTTTTCCTTGGCCATTTTATTGGCTAAATCTCTACTGACTTTTGGATAAAATCCTGATTTTTCTGAAGTTAATGGAAATTTGCATGTGCTTAGTTTCTGGGTTTGCCCTTTTCTATTGTAGGTTTGCTTTTTTAACAGTTTTTCTAAGTTGTTACACTTCTGTGGGCTGGTATTCCTAAGCATAAATTTATGTACTCTGCAGACCTGAAATAGCTAAAAATTTGTAAGTAAATGTAAGATTGTGGAAAACTTGTTACTTCATTGTTCATAACTTCTCCCCTCACTGCTTTTTATTCCCAGTTCTCCTTTACTCCTCATACCACTAAGCTTGTTTAAATAAGATACATGTGTTGAGTGAAGTGAGAAGAGCTTGTGGACTGTAATGCGAATGTTCACCGAGTGCAACAACACAGCTTGCTCAAAGATCAGAGATAATGCAGCTGTTTCTCTGCAGTCAGTATTACAGATATGCTGCACCCCGAGTTTGCAGATAGTGAGAAAGGGCTGGATTATTTTTAATGAAATTATGCAACTTGGTTTTGTCTCTCACTTTCGTACTACTGGAAATGAAATATCCCCATGTCAGGACGAACGCTGTTAATCTGTAAAGAACTCAGTATGCAAACACGGTTGCTCTCTAGCAGTAATTGAGTCCCTGCCTGGTGTTTGGCCTCTTGGTCCCAGGGCACCTTGGAGTGGGCAGGGGGCTGCTCGTGTGCTCAGACTCTGCTTCTCAGGGACCTGCGCGTCTCGGTCCAGCTGGGGAGGAGGAGAGGACGCTGCCTTGCTCTAAAACAAGCTTTTCTGTGTTTCTGCAAACAGCAGCCAGCAAAAAGTGCCCCAAGGGATAGTTCCCTGGCGAGAGTTTAAGCCCTTCTGGACAGGCTGAAGTCAGACAGCTTCAGGATGGAGGAGCATCAGAGCCACCTTTGTAAGCAGGACTTTGTGCCGCTCACCTTAATAACCCCTGGCATAACGCTCAGTGGTCCTGCTGCAGTTGTTTGTATGTGTGTAAGCTGTCTCCTGAGGTGTGGTTTGGCTCTGTGGCTGAGGCAGTCACCACCACGAAGGACCTTCCAGCTCCTGTGTTGTGCTGCCCATCCTCTTGAGCCTGCCCCGCGGGGAGCCGGGAGCACTGGGTGTGGAGGTTCGCCTCTGTCAAACCTAACTGAGACTGTCGCTCATGATCAAGACTATCATGAGCATTAGTGATGAAAATCATCATTAAAGAGTCAAATCTTTGCAGCAGTGTCTGGGTCCCAAGCTTGACCTGGAGGCAGTTTGTAGCCCTTCCCAGCTCTCCTGGCAATACACCACAGCCTGTGCTGGGTTGGCTGTGCTGGGCTGGCGGGTGGGGGGAACTGCATGGGGCAGGGAGGAGAATGCAGATTAAAGAAGCAAGTCAAAGCAATAGTGAAATGAGCCTGACTGTTTATTAATAAGATTGTTTTAAAGCTGATAATAAACCCTAAGTTCTGCTGAATATGATTATGAAGAAATGTCGAAGGTTAATTATCAATACTCTCTGCTCCTTAACAATGTTTTTTCACTGCTCTTCAGTAAAATGTTTTTGAGTATCTAGGGATTCCTTTGATCAAACAAGTATTTCTCTCCCAAGCTGGCTGTGCGCTGCTGTGTGCTGGGCTGTTATCAGCCTCACCATGGTGCTCTTCTGCTGGTGCATTAGCTAACCTCACTAATGGGTACCTTCTACTTTCAGACTCGCCTTCCAGGTTAACCAATTCCCCAGAAATACTCTATGTATTCATTTCAAGGTGTGTTTTTTTTTTTTTTTTTTTTTTTGCTGCTGTTCATTGCCTTCACCCCAGCCCTTTGTAGTAGCTCCACCCCTATAACCTTAGGTTGTTAAACTCTTTGGAACTGCAGTGGCTGTGGTGCTGAGCTCTGAGTACATCTGGAGCTTGTGCCCTCTTGGGGAAGGTGGTATGGAGTCTCTGTCCCACGGCAGCAAGTTCATGTGAGAAGTCATGGAGAGATTTATTAAGACATTAAGTTCTGAGTTAGGTGGTACCACTAAATAGTTTTGCTTCTGTTGGTGGTAACTTTCCCAAGAGTTACTTCTGAAAATGCGGCCCGCACACACGTTTTTAACGTGCCCTTGGAGAAGCAGCGGCAGATTGTTTGGGTTATGCAGCACTCAAGATGTTCCTCCAGAACAATATGGGCTTTGTACAGTAGATGAGGTTTTCTTATTGGGAATTTAGCACAGAATGACCAAAGGCCTTATGCAGCCTTGGAAAGAACTGGAGTTGCACAGCTACAGCTGAACAAAAGCATAAATTCCATGCAGCAGAACTGAGATTTGGGAGAGAAGTTAATGCAGCCAAGCTATAGAAATAGATCACAAGCAGCCTGAAGTCTACACCAGCTAGTAAGGAAAGCTTTGGTCCTCGTCCATAAGCACATTAAAAATATGAGATGGCAGGGTTTACTGAAACAAACACAAACCATTTGTTGATGTTGGCAAATGCCGTGTCCTTCAGGAACAGGGATTTCTTTAGCTACGAATGCATGGCTTCCAAATTGAACACAGAGCTAGGAGAGATGTGGTAGCTGTAGACCCTTCTAGAAGAATAGACAGACTTTCAAAAGAAAAACAAATGAAAATGCCCCTTCCCTCAGACAGCCCTGGGTGTGTGAGGGGGGAGAAATGCCAGCATGGGCTGCCAGAGACCCTGCTGCGTTTAAAGCTGGAAGCTATTGCCAGAGTCAGAGGGAAGAATGTGGCCTCTGAGTGAAACGATTAAACACTTTCCCTTTGAGCTGTGAGTCACATCTTTACCTCCTGCTTTACTCGTCTGACTTCCTGGTACTGTCCCAGAGCGACAAAGTTGTATTGGCCTCCGCTCTGTGGACTGGAAAACTGCAGCCTGAGCGTCTGCTCCAGACCAGAGCGGCAGAGACCAGCGGGAGATCTGGACATCCAAACACCAGGGTTACCAGAACAGTGTTTTTCTCCACTAGTTGCAGCCACTGTAAGCTGATGTCACGCTGCCTGGTGTGAGGTGACCTCGGCACAGCTCCCTGCGTCCCTGTCCCCACAGCAGTGTGACCCGGAGCTGCTCCAGCTCTGCAGCCACCTAACGAGGTACCATCAGTGGGGCTGGGGCAGGAGCTGCTCCTGGTCCTGTTCTCCAATACCAGAACCAAGCAGGCAGAGGTCAGTGTGGCACTTGTCTCTCTCCAGGTGCAGGCTGCTGGAGGCCTCCTGCATGCACTGCAGTGCTGGCTGCTGGCCCCAGTGACCGCTGTGCAACCTCAGTCCTGTCTGCAATGTGTCACACCAGTATGTGGTGGCACTGGTCAGAGGGGTCAGACAACGTACCAATGGATGACTCAAAGCAATTTGTCAGTGCAACGTGTTTAAAAAAATAAAAATCCCGATATGTCTTGAAACAATGAATATAGAGCTCATTTCAGAAAGTTTAGTGAGAAACACATGAGACAGCTTTTCTTGCCAGTTCCCAGAGCATATCTCTGCCAGTCCGTGTGTTGCTCCGAGAGCTGGGCTGCCAACTTGCTCTCAATGGGCTGGACAGGAGATTCGGCTTTTCTCCTGCACTGCTTTCTAGCTCCTTACCACAGTGCTTGTGATGGCTGCTATGGACTTGTTTCAGCATCTCAGGCTTCTCACTTTCTTAGTGCTGCCTCTAATTTTGCTTGTTTTTTTTCCCCTGTTCCTATGATCTCGGGAATTTATCATCTTTATTCCGTCGCTGTTATGTGGAACTTCATCGAGACCAGTTCAGCTCTCCTAGTTCCTCAGCACTTAGTGAGAAACACCACCATGAAAATGCTGCTCTTTCTCCCCATTCAGTTGTTCCTTTCCTGTGCAGTTCATCTCCACTTCCAGATCCTCAAGCATTGCCTGCTTCTGCGTAAATGTTCCTTCTCTGCTCTCACTGTGCAAGGTGATGTTCCTGCTTCATGTCATTGCTGAGCTGCCCCACTTGTGCTCGTATTCACTGCACATGAGCTAGAAAAGAGAGGATGCCTTAGGCTGGACGTCCAGCCTTTCTTTCTGGAAATCCTTGAGACTCGCTGTTAAGGAGCACTACCTTGTGGTAAATAGGAGCTTTCTGTCTGAGGTGATGTGCTGTCTGACTTTTCTCCCTCTTCCCTCCATCCCCAGCTTTTGAGTTTTATCTGCAAACACTGAGGTGCTGCATGCGAAGCTGTTATTTTCTGCATCCTGTAGCATGCCAGAAGAAAGGAAGCCCACCCAAAGGTTAACATACCTGAGAAATACTACAGATGTGTTGTGGCGAGCTATCAAGGGTACCGGCTGCCAGTACCGTGTTTTAAATTAATGAAAAATAGGCAGGAGTACATTTTGTGCATGTAGTGTCTGCGGATGACTCAATATTTCAGCTAAACATATTTACCTGAATATTCATAGTCACTTAGGAGGTGGCTGGATCTCCTGAGCTCAGCTCATCATTTAAATTGTTAACTACACTGCTTTTCTCCAGCCCGCAATGCTGCTACTTGCAAGCAATTTACCATGCATCTTTAACTTAAAAAATAAATAAATCACTGAGGACTGTTTCCTCAGGTGCCCAGGTGCACGGCTTCCTTGTATTCCAACAGGTTTTAGGAGATGCGTTTGGGCAGAAGCGAGGAACCCAGGTTCTTTGCTGCAGGATTAACCATGGTGCTTGTCCCATGGGCATGGCCACAGGTGAGGGGCTGGCTGCATGGAGCAGAGCTCATCCCCCTGCTGCCCTGTGCTCCCTGGGGACACAAGGAGACAAACGTGCAGACACCAGGGCGTGCTGTTCCAGCAGACCCAGCTGAAGTGGTACCTGTGGCGATGGAGGCCCATGGTTTGTGTCATATTGTCTTTGAAAGTGGTTGTGTTCACCCCTCCCTCGGGGTGAGGACCGTGGGGTGACACAGGGAAACTGGCGGAGGAGATGGTTCAGCACTGGGTGGCTCTGCTGGGAGAGGAGCAGTGGTGGGGTGCTGGCTGCAGGACCAGCAGCAAACAGCTCAGGTTTTATTGAACTCATGAGGGAACGTCAGCCTCCGAGCATCTTCCCAAGAGGATCAGAAAATAGTTTGAAGAGGTGCATTCGGGTAGAGGCGGTGCTCGTAGCAGCACAGACCCGAAGTGTCTGTCACTGAGGTGTCTGCACGGCTCTGTCTGGGGTGCAATATCTGAACAGCAGAAAGTCCATTTGTCTTAATGGCGCTCAAGCTGTGGGAGGGGGACACACAACAATGACAAAGAAGCCAGGCTCAAGGCTGACAAACGCATCTGATGGAGACCCGGCAGCCGGGTGAGCTGCTCCCTTGGCAGCAGGGGTGATAAATCCCAGCTCCTGCCCAGAGGGGCACAGGTGGGACGTGGGGGGGCAGCCGCAGCTCCTGACAGCAGGAGAGCCATAAAGCATCGAGGCTGAGGCGAAACCAGTTAGAGAGTTCTCCCCTCTAGGAGGATTTTATCAGGGAACAGATGGTGTTAAGATGCTGTTGAATCTCAATGTCACCTTAGTTAATCCTCTGTGAAGTTTTGAGGTTTCTCTGAGAGCTGTGGCTGCCAACTTCAGCTGTTGCACGGAGTAAGTCCTAGTTTGGCAAGAGGTCCTGTCAATAAGAAAGCCAGGAGTCATTACGGGGTTTTTACAATAACAAACATAAGTCCTGAGGTCTAGCTGGAATGTATTTGTGTTTCAAGGGGAATTGAAGTTCTTCAGAAAGCAAGAAGAAAAGTAAAGTTAGAAATTAAAAAAAAAAAAAAAAAGTAAACAAAATCAGCTGGGACAGGGGGCTGACACTGAGCTTTTCCTTTTATCAGAATTAATTAGCTGCAAAACTACAAAAGAATCAGACCTGGCAAAGGAGTCTTTGGGGGCGGGGGGGGGGGGAAAAAAACTGCCAGCTTGCAGGATGTGTGCTGTAGTTTGGGGAGCAGTCAGTTGTATGCCAGATCAGCTGCTGGAAGGTGCAGGGGCCTTGAGTCCCCCCCCTGCAGGGGTCCTGCACAGCAATAGGAGTAGTTCTGTAATTCTGTATTTACAGAATTCCTGTATTCTCAGAGTAATGGGAGGTAATCCTGCAGAGCTGATCGCCATGAGAGGCGGCCCTGATGCTCGAGCACCCGAATGACTTCAGTGTTGCATGTGCTGACTGTAAAACAGCTTTCCATAAATTCCTGGTGATTGCCTATCTGCCTACAGTTAATCAATTTTATGAAAACAGCTAATTAGGAAATACTGCGTTTGCTTCTGTAGTTGTTGCAATAGGCTGGTAACTATTTGCTGCCCGGACCTGCAGCCATACAGCAGCTATGAACATAGACAGGTTTGCCACTTAGATGGTGGTTTTAATTAAATAACAAATGGTTTCTTCTTCCTTTATATACCTGTCGCTGCTGGTATAGCTCGATGCACAGCTGACAGAACACTGAACATCACTTCCATCTGAAACTTGTTGGGAGAACCCCCCCCCTCCTTCCCAGCCCTCACCCCTCCTGCCTGCCAGTGGGACAGGAGGGGGGCTGGGGCTGGGGGCAAGAGGTCCTGTGCCAGCAGTGCCCTGGGTAAGGCTGTACCCAGACACATAGCAGGACAAGTGTGTCACTCATGTCTGCCTCTGTTTGGTCTATGCATTTTGATAAAGTGCTCTTGACCCCAAAAGTCATCTGTGCATGCAAAGCCTTTGTTTTTCCTCTGGTCAGTGCCAGATAAGGCTCTGGGATGCATTAGTGAAGAATGCAGATTTGGTAATGGAAAATTGTGGTCAGTAACTGAAATCCTTGATCAGAAAGCTAATAGCATGTTCCTAACAAATCATGGGAATGTTTAATGCATTCAGTAAGAGTACGTGAGCTGTCGCCCAGGAATATTGCTCTAAAAACACCTTGATGATGAAACACAGAAAGGCTCCAAGATATTTTCTGGGGGAAGTAGAAGGTTACTAAATGTTGCCTCCCTTTCGAGGATTTCCTCCCTCAGCCTAGTTGCAGTAAGTACTTCACAGCCACATTTGAAAAGCATTTCAAAAACTGTCCATCTATGTGCTGGCTGTCATGCCAAATTTGTGTCTATAGTTCGAGGCAGGATTAGCTCCGTGGATGCAGTTGCTGTCAAAAGATTCATCTAGGGATATGAGCTAAGGTTTTCACTATTTCCTGTGAAATCTTCATGAAAACAAACTTTTTGAAGAGAGCAAGCGGGAAAGAGTTGTGCATAACCTCGGCTTGCTGCTCAAGAGCCGAGTACACTTTTGAGTAACCACTATACAAGACTGAACAGTGAAGCCATCATTAGCATCAAAGTTTCATTTGCTACCATTGTTCACTATTTTCAATTTATATTGAGCCTCTAAAAGTAGTCTGTGACATGAGATATCTAAAGGTAAACAAGTTAACCTTTCTCTTTCAGTAACAGCGTGAGTTTTAACTGGGGATGCATGTATGGGGTGAGGAGGAGGAAGGGGGAATAATTTCATCTCCAGAACATCCATTTGTGTTAATCACTCGTGTATCAGGTATTGGATTCTTCCTGCCTAGACCGTCCTGCAAAGACAGACTTTTTAGCTCTTGGCTCGGGAACAGGGGCTTCTATTAATGTGTGAGACTTTCCTAGAATTTTAAAAACAAAACCAAGGAGTTGTCAAAATAATAGTGGCAGCATTTTAAGCCACACATGTTCGGTGCTTGAATAGGAGTAAATTTCTATTGGACCTAACTCCTATCATCCCAGCTGGACTTCAGGCCCCCCCAAACCTCGAAATTAAAGGAGATAACACCGTGTTCCTTCTGATATCTACATTCTACAGTTAAAAGCTGTGAGAATCTGTGCAGTTTATGTAACTAAAGATTTTTTAATTCTGTGATTTTTAAAAATCCTTACCTTTCTAATAGCTTCATCACAGCAATTGCTAAGGGAAATCATGCCATAGTCGATAAAATGCTGCTTTACAGCACTGCAGAATTGGAACAAACTGTCTGTGCCCTGTCTGCCTTCGTGGTAGCACTGCTTGTGAATCCCCACCGGCACCAAATACAACTAAAATACTGCAAAGTGCCTCTGCTACGTCTACATCTGAGACAGCACATGCATATCTGGAAGTATTTTCCGTTTCATGTTAGAGTAATGTCAAGCATTTCTGTTCATTCTCCGTGATTAATATTGGGCATATACTGTAATAATGTGTATAGAATATTACAATTTTGTGATGTATGTGCACTGAGGGGAAGGTGGAGATGACGAAATGGCAGTGGTAATGATCTGTAAAGTTTTAGGACATAAGAAAACAATAAAAATTGAGACAAAACAGAGGGGAGGATATGATTTCAGCTGTATTGGCCCACTACCAAATAAATGACAGGGAACTGTGTGGAGTATTGAAATCCAGCTTGTAAAACATTAGAATATACAGTAGAGAGGTTATTTTCCATTCCAGCTCTGCAGCTGCCCTGTGACCTAAAGTAATTCACTTCAAATCTGTGTTTTGCCCCCTTCTTGTCTGATCTCTTGCCAACAGTCTTTCAGTGTATGCTTGGCCAACGCCTGACATGGGGGTGATGTGGGAGGCGAGGGGGGCGTTTGTCTTCACTGAGGTCTACAAAGGTTGCTAGAATCAAAGCACAACCTCTAATCTCGTGTTCCGTGTAATACCTACCCCACTTAATTTCACCAGGGCAGTCCGTGTAACTGAGGACACAGCTGGACTAGATGAGGTGTCTATTGACCAGGTAGGATTGCCCCTGAATTTGGCTAGCTAGACAAATATTTGCACAGGTAGCAGTAGTGCACTGGTACAATCTGCACAGCAGGTTGTATGACTGCTTGGAGAGCCTCTGGCAGGAAAAATCCAAGCTGCTAACACGTCGATGTTTCAGGTCTATGTCTTGACTCATCAGTTTGCACTGACGTCCTTGACGTACTCTCTTCTCTGATGTTCTTCCCTAAACTGGGCAAACCAAATTCAGTTTAAATTCAGGCAGCGCAACACGCTGGGATTTCTGCACCCGTGGAAGGCAAAATCATTGACTGTGAACCTGGGGCACCCTGATCGTGTGTGCTGTGGTCACCTGGTTCTGCTGCGGAACTGCACAATTGCATTTAGCTCCCCTTCCGTTCTAACCAGTTCTATTTTCAGTCGAGCTGTTCTTGTTGTCACTTTAAGCACTGAAATATCCTCAAGGCTGATAAGAAGGTACGCTGTTAAACACAGACACAAGCACTGGCTGAATATCACATCATATCGCATCGCTGCAATGGGTGGTTGGGCTCTTCCCACACTCCGAGCTCCTCTGAGCACAGAGGGATGTGTGTGTGCCCCATGGGCTGTGATAGCTGCAGGGAAGTTCGATGGGCAGGAGGCCTTCACTCAGCACCAATGTGAAACAATCGCCTCAAAAGCTAGATGGACTTGCGCATGTGAGCTTATTGGCAGTAATTTGTATTTTTACTCATCAGGGGCTGCTTATTCTGATAATAAATAATAAAATTTGTCATCAAGCACCTCAAGTGGCTTGACAGTCCTTAGTTAAACACCACAATATTCTTTAAGCAAGTAAATTATTGCATATCAGAGGTAGGTACGTTGGGACTGAAGAGCAAAAGAAACTCCTGTTGTGAAGCATGTTGTGTATATGCCCACTCTTCAAAATAAGAAAAATGTGAAAGGGCAAAGTGGGAATTGCATTTGAAATAAAGTCATCACCTGGTTGCATTTTTTTAGTCTATGAGCATTCACTGCATATTGCCAGCAGAGTGCTGCTGAGTGCCCCATGCCTGTGACAGCTCAGTGGTGGGGAAGAGAACCCGCTAATGGGACAGACTGGGCACGTCTGGGGAGATCTGGCTCCTGCCTCGTGTCAGCCTCTCTGCTTTCAGTCAGCATCTCCTGAATTAAGGCCTACAATAATTAGTGGTTTTGTTTTTCTAATATTAAAGTTCTTAGCTGAAGAGGAGGAAGAATTAACACTGCATTATGCGCTATTATGACCTAAAGAGAGAATGCTGAATCTACAAGGCTGCTATAACCATTAAGTGTAATAAAATCTAATTTATAGTTAGTGATAGAATATAAAAGAATTATGAAGGCTTTCACTAAAGATTTAATACTTACAGTAAAACATGTTTGCACTAACGTTATCCCCCTCCAGTGAGGATTTTACAATCCATTACAATTCATCCGGGTGACGAGGCGTGGAGCAGAGGCAGGGTTCAGTCTGGGCATGAAGGTGGAGCCAGCTGTGCCACCGGGCTCTGCAAAAGGATCAGCTTTGGCTCTGTGTGACACAGACCTAGGGGTTTTGTTCTGCTATCATAAAAATAACATGTACAGTCACACATCAGAGGAAAGAAAATAAGAAAATGAGTCTTTGTAGAGGAAAAGGATGTTCCTGCTAGGCTCTCTATAAACTGAGCAATGCTTTAGGAAATGAGAGTCAAGAAGCAGTTGTTGGCTTTTTACAAGGTGCTAGGCACCAAAATCTCATATGTAAGAAACTTAGAAAATAAGATTTCCTTATGTTGGCCAAGGTGCAGGAAAGCCGGATTTTGCACACATTCATGCACACACACACACACACACACACACACACACAATGACTCGGGAGCAGGCTTGCATTTACCTGCCGGTGGCATTTTTCTGTTCTGTTCCCGGGGAAAAGCTGGCGTAAGCCGAGGTGTGCGTCTGAGCTACGCCCATGGCAACTCGAGTGTGCCTGCGGGCACGTTGCTATGCTACAAATGCACGGCCAACTTTATTCGATGGGAAAGCTGAGAGGTGTTAATATATCTGAAACTGATAATTTCAAATATTAAATGTGAGACGGGCTTCAAAAAGCTTTAGTCATGGGAATCATTTCCTGCTTCCCAATTTAAGAAAAATAAATCTTCTCAGCGGCTGCGAGCAGCTCCCTCTGCCCAGCAACATCAGCTCTGAGCACTCGCCTTCACCCCTGGTCCCTGCTCCTAGGGGCTGGGCCATGCCCCTCGTGTGTCCTGGTGCCACCTTTCTCGTGTGGCACCGTGAGCCCTGTGCTGGGTGCTCGCCACCTGCTGCTGGCCTGTGGGAGCAGGCTGGGGGCTTCTGCACATGGACACCTCCTGGCAGAGGTAAAACAATCCTGGGACTGTCCTTTAGGAACACAGATGTTTTGGTACATGTACCTCCCACATCAGACATGAAACAGAAGCAGGGCGCTTACAGTGAAAAAACAGACTTTTAAAACTAAATTATGAAAAGAGCTGGACAGCTCCGGAGGAGGGACAGGCTCAATGGGCAGGGTGCTAAGCTGGACTTGATGAAACCCATGGTGACACACGGGCAAGCCCAACATCTTTCTCCTGCTTGCAGAACAACATAACTTTTTGCTAATTCTTGCTCATCTGTCATAATTTGTTGTTCTCTCAATGCATGGTGGCATGTAGGTGAAGACCAGAGAAAACCCAGTTTGAGTCCGTTTCCTACAGCCCATCGAGAGGGTCACCAGCAGGTGTTAGTTGTTAGTCATGCTAGGTCTGGCTTTGGCACATCTGAAGACCCATGCTTGGCACAGAGGTGAGGTCTTTTATGATATTATCAGTTCTCTGAGTCAGCTGGTCCCATAAGATGGTTTTTTCTTAGTCCTGCCTTATTTCCCCTATTACCAACTTCAGGTGTGGTAAAAGAAGGTAAAAACAATCTATAGGAAAATAAATGTACAACATTTCTTGTTTTTTATCCTGTCAAACAACTGGCGTACAATTATTCCTTGTAGAGTTGCTAACTTCCCAGAAGAAAATAATTTAGAATTGAAAATTGGTAGTGTCTATTCACATTAAAAAATTTTATGTATATTGAAAAACACGAAACAACCATAATTTTCCACAGCAAACTCTCTGCTCCCTCCTGTATCTTTCTGCCTGTATCCTGCAGGCTGCGTTCTTAGAGGGCTTTGAAGGGCAATGATCTTCTGGAGTCGCTGAGGGGATTTGGTTGGAGGTCTGGGGGCTAGGACTGAGCTCTGCAGCACACAGCAGCATTTCACAGCGTGCAGGGCTGTGCTGCCACCTGAAGCAGAGCTGACCAGTGTCCCCATTGCTCTGTGATCAGTGGGACTGCACTAACACCCTGCTCAGCAGCGCTCGTGGTGGGGCTGGGTGGGAGCATGGAGCTGGGCTCCTCTCCTCGTGTCCCCGTGCTGGCAGCACCCACCTGCAGCTGGGGATCCCGATTCTCCGCCCCGCTGCGCTGCTTCGCCCTGGTAACGTGCTCGCTGACGGCTGATTTATGCCAGTCTTACTGAGATGAGAATTGGCTCTTTCTGTCGCTGGAGGTAAATTACTTTTCTGGGGTCACTGTGATAACAAATTCCGTATTATATACTGAGTCAATTAATTAGAGTGCTGGTGCTCCACAGATCTGTGGAAAGGTCACGGCCATATTTGCTTTTCCTACTGTTAAAATGGGCAGTGAAAATCAGTTTTACAGTGCATCCATGAGTTTATTTATCAATGACTTCAGTGCATGCGTGTACTATTCATCCGTTAAACCACAGTGATTGGTATCTTAGTGACTGTTGTTGCTGTGGTTATTTGCAAACATGTCATAGCAGCATCGTTTGCTTGGCATCTAGGTTTCGTATGCATGTTGTTTTCCTTTTCTTAAAAATATGTCTTGAAAAGTAGTGATGCTGGCATGTCAACGAATGAACGTACCTTCATTGCTGTTCAGTTTTTGTCTTGTTCCCCCCCCCCCGCCCATCCAACTCTGTCACTTGTTGTGGTGTGATCTATTTGTAAACACTTTTTTTTTGAAGCAGTCATGTGAAAATTGGAGGTTAGTAACCACCAGTGAAGTTTGTATCTTATGTCAGCAGCTTGCGTGGCTGGCAAGACAAAAACTTCTGATGTAAAAGGCGATGATTAATAAGTTCAAACAGACAAATATTTTTCTTCCATGCATATTGAGCATTTGTGATGAGATCATGTGTTAAACTAGGCTGTTAATTCTGAATAGGCCTCTGGATTTATTTCCATATGGCAAAGAGTATAATCTATTCCCCAATTTTGTTTTGAATTTGCTTTAACATTTGGTAAGGTCTTTAACTGCAAATACCTAATTTCTTATTCAATATTCAGATTTCCAAATGAAATAAATGATCTATTTACATGCATCACTAGACCATCTGGTTCCATATGAGAATTCAACAAAGAAGCTATTAATTGTCATGGATGTTTATTCATCATTCTCAATTCATTATTCTTATAAATAATTAAATCAGAGTATCTTCTGCAAATAAGCCAAATGATTATTTTGAAGCTCCAAGTTCCATACCTAAAAGAAAATAAAATTAATAGCTCATGTAAATATCCAAGAAAAGGAAAACATTCAATTACATGAATACACAGAGAACTATAATTTTCTGCATCTAGCTAAGTCCCTTTCATCTTACATTCAAAAACATAATTATAATCACCAACAAAATATAGAAGTCAACAGAAAGACAAAGCTACATATAGAAAGAAAGTTTTAAGGTAACCTATGTGACAGCATTAAGACAAGACAGAACAATTTGTGTTATTCTTTACTGTTTCTGTAGTTATCTCCCTGGAGAGGCAGCAGCAGCGATGTTATGTCCACATTTTTATTAGATAATACTGCACGTGACAGTAAACGGAGACAAAGATATTTTGAGGTGTAAAGGGACAGAGCAGGGGGCTACAGTCTGGGTAATGGCAAGTAAGGAATGGGAGTTGGGTTTAAACTGGGGCACATCCAGAAAGCTGTGTGGGAGAGGCAAGCTGGTGGGAACTCTGCCGTGCCAGGTAGGACAGAAACTTTGCTGTGGGGCCCAGAATTGGGGGAGGAAGAGCTAAGCATGCATTAGGTGATATGTGAACGGGAAGAGAAAAATAGATGGAGCCTGCAAGAGGGAATAGCTGTACAATATTCCTCCCCAGATGACTGTGGATGGTTCATGGCTGGGAGGAGAAGTCTGTAACCGAGTCTGCGGGGTACCATATTCAAGAGGAGCACAAATTCCTGTTGTTAAATTCTCTTGAAGATTAAAAATACAGGGATGATCGCGATCTTCTGGGAGAGGCTTTGAGATACATCTAAACAGCACCCATGCATCCCCACAACCACTGGAGCTGTTTTTTCTCCCAGCCACTCCAAGCATTAGTTCTGGAAGCAAAGAGTCCTTAGGCACATACTGCGTTCACTGTGAGTGACTTCAGGCTGGAGAATGTGAATCATTGGAGCTAAAATGTAATTTCCAGTACAGTCATCTCACAGCTTATCTTCTGGAAAAAAAGACATTTCGACATGTCAGCAGGTGAAAAGGTTGGACACCTGCTGCTACTTATGGATAGTGTTTTATTACTTTCACATTTCTTATTTTAACTTCATTGCCTGACATAGTCATTACCTTTTCAAGGACATCATTTTTAAAAGTATTGGGAGTCTTATATCCAGAGAATACTGAAACTTCTATAATGTAAGACATAAATGTACCTAATGCGTGTGTCTTTTCATGCAGAGCCTTGGAAATGACACAACTTTGTTCATTATGTACTGATGGTTTGCCTCAAGTTCTTCCAGGTTGCTGTGATTTCAAAACTCAATATCCTTATTTCTGCAAAAAAGAAAGGTACAAAATTGGTAAACATTTTATAGGTGCTCCCCTCTGAATTATTAATCTAAGTTAGCACAGCTCCATAGTGGCACAGATTATTACATGATATTTTTTGATGGTTCTGCATGAGTACACCTGGATTGAAATTTTCACAATGTCAAAATCCCATTAAATATTAGACTACTCTAAGCCCCTAACAGGATGGACATGCTGTCAGCTTCAAAACAGAGGTCAAAGCCTGGGCTCTGAAAATTAGCCTGTCCTTCCTGAAATCTCATTTCAGACAACTGTCCAGCTAGTATTTCATGTCTTCATTCCAAGAATGAAAACCAGGCATTATTCTGTAAACCCAAAGTTCACAGTTCAACAACTTTCTGTTATGATGCTCAAAAGCTATGTGCAATTTGCTTTGAAGTTACAAGTTACTTTCCTTTCGGTCCTATCAAGTAATACTGATGGGAAGGCCACCAGGTTTCCCGAACTGCATTGCCTGAGAACCCGCAGTTTGTAAGAACTGTTCATAAACCTGCCTGTTGGATGCTGTTTAAGCCACACATCTCTGTTACTTAGTATATAAACGGGAATCTTAATGAGTAAAATCACAAACCACAAGAGCAAGCTATGTGAATCGTCAGCAGTAGGAGAGCTTTTGTTTCCTTTGGATACACACTAGCTCACAGTTGTGGCACAATCTGTAGTATGAGTTTAGTTCTTCATTGATTATTCTTCCCTGCTGTATTGTTTGTCAGGATATTTGTATAATACTGGAGTGGTGCTGTGGATGGCCCTAAAATAGGAAATGTGCTCCAGGTTCCAAATCTTCAAATTTTCAAGCTCAGTTTCAGTTGTTTAAAAATAATAAATAAATGTAGAAGAGGTAGAAGAGAAGGCATGGCATTCTCTTTTGTGCTTTATGCCATTGTTGAAAATATTATTCCATTCTCTGTCTCCACAAATCACGCAAACCGGTTGCGTGCAGCGCTGTATTGTTGGGTTTTCAATGAATGTGTCTGATAAGAGAAAGTCAGTGAAATTTATTTTGGAGTGTTGTTCAATGTCTTGGGTTTGACAAGGGTGTCCTTTTTCTTCCTGCATCCAAGAAATGCTATTTCAGTGTTTCAGGCATTAGAGAAAACTTGGAGCAGGTTTTATAGAAAGATTTATGCTGCTTCCGAAGACAAGCGCGCACATGCCCATAATTATTATTCTCATGTAAGTTTACTGAAATCTAACTCAGTCTCCTGAGTGACAAGTATAAAGTACCAAGCAATTGTTTTTCCCTTTTTTAATGAACTTGTAGCCTCATTTATATGCTAAACGAGGAATCAATACAATCAGACCACAAAAAGTACAGATTCTATATAGATCAGACTGTAAGGTATTAGCAACTGAAATGTTACCATACATTTTGCCACCATTTATAGAGGTAATGGAAAATATTGATTTCAAATGTCATTGCTAAAACATGAGAGCATATTTTGAAACTTATTTGCTCTTAGAATTTCATCTCCCCTTTCAAAAACTTTGTGAGAATGCCTGAATAACCATTGCAACATAAGTATTCTCTCCTATAAGCCTGGTTAGTGAAGAAGCACCTTAAAACCATACAAAGATATATATATTTTTTTTTTTGGCTGCCTGTGGTAGAGAAATAGCTGGTGTCTCAGGGATGGCAAGTAGATAAGTAGATGAAGCTAAGAAATTGATACAAATCAGAAACTTTCATTGTTTAATATATACTAATGAAAATTTGTTTTACATCAGTTCCTCAGCATATGACTTGTTTAACATCTTATTTTCAAAGTTTTTCTAATAAACTGCTTCCTTACATTATATCTGAACAACAAGAAGAGTTCTAAATCAGTGAATGTTTTCATGATATGGGCATGGTTATGTCTCGTTTGTGATCATGTATGAAGAAATATATGCTCACGGACTCCAGAGGTGTCCTGAACTATTTACTGGAATTTAGCACTTGAAGTTGTAATTGATTTAGCACTAATTGTTCTACAAATGACTTACTAAAAAATCATAAAAGCTACCTTTGTGCTATGTGAAGATCTAACTGGAAAAAAAAAAACAATGAATAGTTCTTCAATAAGCAGATCAGTTGAAATTAAATGCTTCATATAATCGTGCCATCATTGCTGAAAACTTAATTTTTAAGAGGCTGAAGACACTAAGGAGATGACAAATTCAGGTAGTGTCAAACATCCCATTTCAAAATTTTTTGAATGAAATGTTTTGGTACTTCCTTTCAGGGTGTCTTTTCTTTTCAAAAGATTAGTTTTAATACTTAATTTTCTATCTTTTTTATTCCCTTCAGGAAGTGTCAGGTTATACCAAAATCCAGTGTTTTAAAGGTCAGGCCTGTATATCTGTACAATAAGCCTCTCTGTTATACCTTAAGAAAATATTTGTTCTTTTGGTTCTAATGTTCAAGTTCTTCTCATTATCTTGATCATTTGTGAACCACAGTGAAAAGCAGCATCCTGCCTTGCATGGCTAGTGAAGGCGATTTCCCCTCTTCCCTTCCCTGTTTTTTATTTAAGCACAAAAAAAAAAAAGATTTTCCCCCCAAATGCTGCAGGTTTACTTTATTCCTTTTTCTTTCACACTTACAGTCTAGATTAAAGACCAGGTGCTTTAGTAAGACAGGAAGCAAACAGGAAAATAATACTTGTTGGGTCTCAAGGAGGCTCCCAGCCTTCTGGAGGCGCAGGCAGCGGAGGCAGCTCGGAGGCCAAGAGCAGCATTCCAGGTACTCAGAGCTTTTTCTGAAACTTGCAAGGACATGTGCGTGGGATATAACCACAAAGCATGTGTGGTTGTGAGCTGAAAGAATAAGTGGAAGAAAGTCCTAGAGCAAGTTTTGTGGGATGCTTTTTATTTTTTATTTTTCCCTCTATTTGTCAACTGTATGTGGTCATAGCTATGCCCAACTGGGACTCTATTTCTGATTGTCTGGGCACCTGCAACGCACCTCATTGGCACCGGTTACCTTCCCTTCGGGATAAATTAAATGGGCGGGGTGTTCTTGTTAGTTTGTTGGTTTTACAGAATTCAAATGTGCATCGCAGGAGAGATGTGCATATCCTCTTTGTGCAAACGGTATCGCTGTAAGATAAAATTTCCTGTGGTAAGCATAAAACAGTGCTTATGTAAGCTGGAAACCCTGAAGCATGAGATTGTATATAAAATGTCTGCTAATAAATTTGTGATGACTGTAATAGTTTAATAGAAAGTCCATAGGAAAGGAGAAATAAAACATTTGATTCTGAAATACTACTAGCCCACAACAATCAAAGTAACTGAAGTGCTGAGGCTTAGGGCAGTTTAATGAATGTAATATAATAAAGTGTTGGATGTGAGAAGAACATGAAGATACGAAATAAGTGAGTGGTGTTGGGTGAGATCACTTTTTCGGGCTGCCCTGAGGAAGCCTGCTAAGCGTGCAGCTGGAGTTACTCTGGTGCACCATGCACAGAGATGCTCACAAGCATCTCCCAGCGCGCTGGCGCTCAGTGCCGCTGGCTCAGGCTTCCCCTGACGTGCCCCTTGCCTTGAGGTTTGTTCTGCTGGGGCTGTCATGCTTTAACGTCTTGCTCCTGTCTCAAGAGCTGGGACCTGGGCTCCCAGGCGTGTGGCCTGGGGTGCAGGACTTGTTGCTCTGCTGCAAGCCCCGTGTGCCGGGCTGAGGGGCTTGGTGCAGCCGCAGGGGGTGCATTGCATCGGGGGAGCACTGGGCTGGCCTGAGCACACCTCACACCTGCCTGTGAGCAACACATTTTAGCTGGAATGTGAAAAAGAGAACAGCCATTCTTTCTGCAGGCCTGGTTTTATCTCTGCCTGGCAAGTTTTGTCAGATTGACTCCTCCTCAGGCACTGAACAGACTGGCATGAAAGAACAGGTGTAAATTTGTCACACGTGGTGTCATTGTCCCCACTGCAAAGATCCTTCTGAGCACCAATGAGCTACAGATGAAGCAGAACTTTTTCTTTCCTTTTTTTTTTTTTTTTTTCTTTTTCTCCCCCTTCTTGCCTAAATAAAGCACGTTACCTAGTGTTGCACCATGGCTCCTCCATGGGCTCCTTGGTGCAGGAGTTCGTTCCCCAGCAGTGGGTCCTGCTGCAGCCCAATTAAAGCACTACCCAACTGCTCGCAGCCTTTCCACTCCTTCAAAGGGACTGGGACTGATCTCACCCCGGAGAAAAGTCACTGAGCCAGCGTCTGCACGGCTCTTTGGGTACAGAGCAGTCCCCACTCTTGTGATAGACATCAGAGATGTCTAACTGCCGAGCACATTTCTCTTCTCGTGCCTGTGCAGAGACAGGTGGAGAATGGATTGCGGTCTAACTACTGAGCAGTTTGAGGTCCCGTATTGTTAGCTGTTGCATTCAGGTTGACTCATTCCAGGATTATGTAGGCATTTTATTCACTGTGTTACTATTGGAAAGTACTTTCTGCATAGGCTTGGAATACAAAACTGAAAATATTCTGATTGTAAACCGTCTAAGATAATACGAAGTGTTTTGTAAAAGGTCCTGTCTGTGTAACACTAATTCTGCAACTGCAAAAGCCGTAGCAAGTGTTAAACTTGTTCCTGTTACCGTGTAAATGTTTTTGGTAACAGCCAAAATTGCGATTCTCATCACAAAAAAAGTCTGTAGTCTGTCTTCTCTTCATACTTAAGTTTTCACTAGTTGTAGATCAGTCTTTTACTGCATTATTGCAGGATGTTTCAGGTATTTTCTCCAAGATTATGACAATCCAAGAATTTCAGAGGCGTAGGTGGCTTTAAACTGTTGAAAGCAGAGGAAGGAGCCAGAGCTTGTGCTATTTCCTTGCTCTGCTGCACCTCAAAGGAGCTGTCGCCGAGGGGCACGTGGATGTTGAATCAATCTATGCTGAGGACTCCAGCAGCTGGGGCGTTGGGTCTGTGGCTTTGTTACCCTCATGACTCTGTTCTGCCCAGGTCCCCATGCTGGGTTTTTGAGACACAAATGGGGATCTGATTTTCATTTTTAAATGGCTGAGAGAACCAGTCCAAGTGTGACTGCTTTTGCCTTAAGAGCAAAAATAATTTACCTAACAAGTGGGTTTCTCTCTCACAGTTTTTAGCCTTCCATTTAAAAATCTAGTATGTTGCCATTTTTTCTCCTTTTTTCTTTTTTCTTTTTTTTTTTCTTTTTCTCTCTCTCTCTCTTTTTTTTTTTTTTCTCTTTTTTCTCTCTCTCTCTTTTTTTTTTTTTTTTTTCCCGTTCTCCTTGCTAGCTCCTGGCAATGTGAGGAGCTTTGAAACACAAATATTTACGGACAAGGCAGCGTTTGGATTAGAGAAAGAAGAGTCTGAGATCAGCTGCATTGCTTATCTTTTTAAGAGAATCAGTATTAAGAGCATGGGAATATTCTTAAGATAATATCCTACAGCTCTGGTTCCACAGAACACACTTGATTAAAAAGAAGCCCAAAGAAAGAAGAGGTTCCTTTTACAGCTTCCTGCAAAGATGCACAATTTGGCACCATTTCTCAGTCTCTTGGCAACATGTCCAAGCCTGAGAAAAAACGGCTATGAATACACACAGCCACAAAATATGATTGTTAGCGCAGCAGCTGAGCGCCCGCTGGGCTTGGGGCACGGCCGGGCTGGGTTGGGGCACGGGTCCCTTGCACACACCGCAGGGCAGCAGCTGCTGGACCCCATCCTGCCGAAATCCAGGTAAAATGCACCCACCCTCTGGGAATCAATTTGTATTTGCTCCCTGGGCTAACAGAGAACTCTTTCCTGAGTTCAGCCAGTCCAGAACCTCGCAGGCACATTTTAGATTAACTTTTAGAAAAATAATAAAAATAATGGCCCGGCTAATTAATGCCCTAGGAATTCTATAGAAGGCCTTGTGACACCTACATTAATACCAAATGAGTTCATTATGATTAATGTTATTAAAATAAATGTCGTGGGAATGAATAATGGCTTGGTCATTATTTTAAAGTGTTGCCACTGGATCTATAAAAGCTAATGATTCAATTCTTGGGAAGTAATTCTGCATGTTCTCATCTAAAACCTGTGGAGAACTCAAGCCTTTCTGAGGGAAAAAAAAAAAAAGCCATGAAAAGAACATGAAAAGATGTGTGGATATTCTCTGAAAAACTGACAGAATGTATCGTGGCTTCAGAAAGGTCTGGTGTCCCCATTACTGAAAGGTGGGAAGAGAATTCCTCTGACTACAAAATGTCTTTGTGCTTGCCGATGGCTTCGGAATTGTTCCTGCTGATTTGAATCAGGTTTTGATCAGGCTAGTTCACCTACCAGCCAAAATTCCTCCAGTCCTAAAAATGTGTTCTGCGCATTCAAAACAATAGAAACTTAGGCAGAATGGCAGAAATCAGAATTTTGCTGGGCTGTAAGAGGTGCTCTGAAATTGATATTGATGTAAATGGTCTGCTTTTCGCTATTAGGTTACATACTCAAATTGCTGTCTTTTCATTATTCACCTCTTACATTGATTTTCCAAACACACTTTCAACACAGTAGTCTTACAAACGTAAGCTCATCTTTAAAAAAAAAAAAAAAAAAAAGGTTTAGAAAAAGTTAAGAATGAAAACAGTTATTTACATTATTGATATTTTAAATCCCATTTATTTTCCTCACGGTGGCTTTTACCTATGCAAATCTTTTTAGCACCTGGTGAAGCCTTGAGAGGCATTCCTTGAAAGCTTGATTAAAGTCTCTGTTGGAATAAAATATTTAGCAAAGACATGCTCCCATGCTTTTCAGTTACTCCTTAGTGAATTATCTCTGTTAACGTACTCGAAGGCATCCTGGTTTGTCCGCTCTTTCTGCGGGTGGCCCAGCCCGGGACAGCTCTGCCCAGCTCAGCCTGGCCTGGAGGTGATGCTGGAGCCATAAAGCAACCCAGCATGGGAGGAAGGGGACCGATATCTGACCTAGAGCATTGCCAAAGCGAGGCCGTGAAGTTTAAGAGGTACGTCTTGCTGTGGAGTTCAAGGCACTGGGGGTGGAAGAAATGTAAAGGCATGAAATTTATGTAATTTATATAATTATTTTCAAAGCAATGCATTTGCCTGGTCACAGAACTATTTTAGCTGCAGTGACGTAAGGTCTAACTAATGAAATGACATTGGGAGAAGAGGTACAAATCTGCAGAGTGTGCATTTTACTGCTGTGAGGTAACTGCTGCAGCGGGGCAGCAGCACGCCTTAACCCTGGCAACACCACTGTCATCTGAGCAGAGGGAAAGTCAGTGTGAAGAGGGAAAGAAATCCAGCTGGACTTATGTGACTGCTTCCATTGAGGAGCCAGCTATCACGGCTAATGTGGGCAGTGTTACAAAAACGTCAGCTCAGTGCTCAGAGGTGCTCACACAACAAGCAAGGAGCAGGAAAATCAAGAAAGGAAAAGAACATAGAAAACATGGCCATGCCTTTGATGCATCTTGAATAGTCCTGTAGTGAGAGACTCTGAAAGTACAAAAGGTATGGAGAAGGTTATGGAGGATGAAGGGTATGGATTTATTTACTTTTTTAGTATATCTATTTTTATTTTTTTTTAGGAACATCTGAACGGATAAAGGCTTCACAGCCTTGAAAAGCTAGGGCTGACGGGGACTATAAGAGGGATCTATAAAATCCTGGATGTCATGGAGAGGACTGGTAGGAAACAATAATTTTCTGTTTCCAGCTGCAGAACTGGCAGCTACTGAAGATAACTGGCAGTGTTCAGATTCAGACAAACCAAAGGGAACGGTTCTGGAGGATGTGCTATCACTGCAGGACTTCCAGAGGGCGAGGGCTGTCATGGCTTCAAGAGAGATCTGGGTAACCTGGTGGAAGGAAAAGCCAAGGGCTATTCAAATCCAAGGTCTTCACTGTCTCTGAGTCCATGTCCCTGCAGCCGTGACCGTGACCTGGGGACATGAACAGGTCTGCCCAGGTCCTGCCACATTTCCCCAGGCCTCTGCAAAAGGTCCTGGGTGCTGTGGGGACCGTCATAGAATCATAGAATCATAGAATATCCTGAGTTGGAAGGGAGCCTTAAGGATCGTCAAGTCCAACTCTTGACACCGCACAGGTCTACCCAAAAGTTCAGACCATTTGACTAAGTGCACAGTCCAATCTCTTCTTAAGAACCATTAGCTTGGCCTGCAAAGGCTCATCACTGTAGGATGCGTTGATGCAATCTTTTGGATGAATAATGGGGGGGTTAGAGAAAAGAGGTGAGCCTTCTCGCTCTGCCTCCCCTACCCAACACGTCCCAGGTGGAGAGGAACGCTTCAGTGCGGCCAGGAATTTCCTTGACTTTCTTTGGTCTTTCGTAAAATGTCAGAGTCCCTGCTGGCTGTAAAATTCAGGCCCTTTGAACTCAGCTCAGGGAGGAGCAGGATTTAAGGCACGAGCTGCAAACTGCCCGGTGCCCAGTCCCGCTTCCATCAGTGCTGGGCTGCCCGCCTTGCTGAGGGGGGACGGAGCTCAGTGTGGGTTTAAAACCAAAACACGTGTTGCATGCTTTGTTGTTGCTAGGGCCTCCTAATTTCTGAGTAGGTGTTTAATTTATTTTCCTCTTTAATTTTTTTTAGTGTTAAGAGGCATGAATCATTCAGTTCCATTTACCAAAAGGGCTTTGCTCCTGGATTTTGTTTCTGTGGATATTTGCAGCAGCTACCTCCTGTGAGTAGGATGCTGTTACTGCTGTGTTAAGGGGCAAGATGCTGGTAAGGGAAGCTGAGAAAACTGAGTAATTTCTGGTTTGTAAACCGCAGAAAGATGCCCCACACATTGATGAGAGAGATAGTAGAGAGATAGATATGTAGCAGCAGAATAAGAACAAGAAGTTTAAGAAAATTAGGTTTGAGATTGAACGATATGTTGTAAATGGGGACTGCAGTAGTGATGGTTGCCAGAAGTCAGCTGCTATTTCTTTCCTCATGGTTTCTTGACTGTGCAGAAATATTAAACATAACTAAAGGATGTGGCAACCTCTCTTTACATATATTCCTCTTCTAAATGTTTTATCTTTGTGCCTCACCAGGGAGGGTTTATGTCTGTATGCACTTGGATAGTTGTGAGTGTGCCATGCCCCTAGCTTGGCATTGTGAACAATAAGGAGAAAATGGATAGGAAACAAATGTTCATGTTTCTGATATATTGCCAAAGCTAGAAGTTGATAATTTAATCTGCCGCCTAACAGCTTGATAGTCTACAAAAAGTCCCACTTTTATCCACACACAAACTGTACAGCTCACTGCCACAGATGTTGGGGAGGCCGAAGAGATAAATCCGTCATCTGTAGTAATTAAATAGATGGCTGGGATTCAAACCTAGGTCAAATATCTAATTTCTCAGATTTAGTGTGGCAATATCTTCAGTTATTTCTGTAATTTATGCAGCTGTCATAAATACTTCTGTGCACGGAAACCTACAGAAGTTCCGCTAAGACACTTATACACCTTTGAGTAAAGCATTAGGCATTTCTTTAAGGTGGAGTTTTTTGTTGGAGCACCAGATCCCTTTCTGTGCTTCTTCTGGAAATAGTCGGTCATCCTGTAGCCAAGCTGCCACCCGTGCAGGTGCCCCAGCCAGAGCGGATCAGGCGAGCTGCAGATATTGCCCCGGTGCCTGCATGCCCTGCAGCACACTGCCCTTGTGCCCAGCGCTGCTAGTGCATTAGGGCCGGTCACCTCAGCACCAGGCCTCGTGGATGGAATGAATGTGGAGACTCCCTCGGTACACAAAATGCAGCACTGTGTGGAGCAGGTCTGGAATCAGCAGCATGAAAAGTGCCATCCATTTTGCAAGGAGGAAATGCTTAGTGGGGCTGTGCATGGTTAAAACTCATGGGCTGTGCCTGGGCCTGAGCTCCATCACCGTGTCCTCTGCAGAAACCAGAGCTTTGGATGGATGAACAGAGATGTTCCAGGCACAGGATCTCTTCTCCTTTAAACCAGGGTATAAAACATGTTGCTGGTTTTGTGCCTGTCCGCCCTTACATGGATCTCTTTACAATTTCTGGTCACGCAAAGAGCTGCATCATTTACAAGCGGGATTCACAGGAATGCAGCTCTGCTGCTAAGGAGCAGCTGGAGGACACACTTAAATAAAGCAGGAATCCTCCTCGCAAGCTGTTTCATGTTATCATGAAAGTTTATAGATTGAGATAAATCTCTTCTGACCTATGTGACCCCCTTGGCAAGCAATGACAGGTCCCACTGAGCCTGAGCCCAGGTTCTTTTAATATTTCTGAAACTTCTGGAGCATTCCTTTCTCCTCGTGAACTTGACCAAGTACAAAGGGAATTTAATCTCCTTCTCCCATGGCTCCAAACTCCCAGGGTCTGACTTTCTTGCTTTCTCTGCAGACAGCCATCCATCTCCCTGCAAATGGGAGACTTCTCTGCGCACTGGAAGCGCTCCTAGCTTCACCCAGCAATAAATCACTCAGACCTGACTACCTCCGGAAAATCTTTGTAGCTGTGACGTGACATCACAGAAATCCTGGGCAGGGAGCACCGGAGCGGTATTTCTCCTTAGCAGGGTGTGGCTGCTGAAAAGGGTTGCTCCGTGTTGCAGCCCACCAACCTTCAGGTGCTGCTGATGTGGAAAATGCCTTTCCAGTGGCTGGGCGACCAACCCGTACAAAAGCATTCTGCCAGGCTCATTCATGGGCAGCTCCTGGTGGTTGTCCATGAGCCTGAGAGCCACCCATCGCCCCGGGTTCCTTTAGGGCAGACCGGAGGGGAACGGCGAGGGGCTGCACGGAGAGCAACGGCTGGGGCGGCTCGTGCAGGCTGCTTTCCAGTCCACATGTGGACTTGTTAGTCCTCGCTGCTCGCTTTTGTACCACGCTTGTAGGGAACTGAAAGTTGTTTATCTGCAGTCAGGGCTGCAAAACCCCTGCAGGCGTATGACAGATTCACTGGGATCTCTGCCTTGCGGAGAGCCACCTTGCCTGCAAATGTTTGAGGTTTTCTTAGAGGTAGTTTTGTGATTTTCTTTCTCCCCCTTTTCAGGCCCCCAGCCTGTATGTTCCAGACCTTGTACCTCCCTCCCCTATTGCACATTTATGGGATGCACAAAGGCATTTTACAAGAGCCCGATTTAGATGCGATGGTAACACAGGTATTGCTAAATGTTCTCTGAGTTGTGTTTTCAACTGTTGGAGCAGCTCTGCCCAAATAAAGCTCTTACAGAGAGCTTCATACTGAAAGAAAATTGCGATCAAGATCATTATACAGAATGAGTAAAGAATGAGGCATGGGGCTGGGTTTGGCCTACCAAACGCTGACAGACACAACTGAAGTCAGTATTTCGAAGCAGGCTGTGCCCTGGGATCACTGCTGGAGAGGAGCAGGAGAGATCAGTGTGGGCAGGCTTTCCAAAAGCAGTGGTGGAAATGCAAGCTTTGGGAGGGATTGGATGGCGGGAGGTGGCTCCACAGTCAGAAGGCCACAAAGATGAACCAGGAGGATCTGTGGGATGGTGACAGCCAGACAGGTGAGGGCAGAAAGCCCCTGCAGGTAAATGTCCTGCTGTCGGAGTCAGACATGGCAGGTAGGCAATACAAAGCATGGAAATGAAGCCATTCAGCAGAATTAAGGCAGCAAGGGGGGTGAAAAAAAAACACTCCCATCTCAACAATATGTACATTTTCATCAGGCCAAACTGAAAAAAATGCATTGAGGAGGGTATTACAGACCCAGTAATCCAGAAAAGGCTCCTGCTTTCACTCAGCAAAACCCTTCACAGAACCTGGTAGGATGAGAAGTAGGGAAGGGTGTGGAATAAATCACTCCGTGTGGAATAAATCACTCCGTGTATATTTTGCATATGTATAAGCAAGAAAAGCTGGATGGTGACTAGCATGGCTGTGAGAGCACTCTTAAAGAATCATTTAAGTAGCATATGCTTTTAAAGCTCATCCTTCTCGTGTCATTAGCTAGCACACAGACCGGGGAGCAGGTCCAGCAATCCCCGTTGCAGGTGTGTATGCAAACTTGAGAGACACAAATTGTGCTTGCGCAGTGGTAGATGCACAGCATGCTTTTAGCACGCGGCAGCTTTTCAAGCCTTCCTTCCTAAAACATTTATGTTCCCAGAAAAGCCAGTAAATATCCTCATGCTTGCTCTTTATGAAATTATAGTCAAGGATGGATGTCAAGCATTTTGCTGCTTGCAAACACTTTCACACAGCTCTCACTTTAGTATTGCAGGGCCCTTAATAAAGCATAATAACTAAGTTCAAGCTTTTTTGGGAAGGCTTCTGTGGTCCTGCTGCCAACCATAATCGACAGGCATTTGAAATTCATGAGCTCAGTCAATGCTGTGATTACATTTTTGAAGAAACTGTCCAAACAGGCTGCAGCAGAGTGCAGTTTCCTCATTCATTGTATTACTTCTGTTCCCCATCCTTGTACAATAATCACTGAGTGCAGAGGCTTTGCTTTGGGTATGGCTCAGTGACAGGCTACACAAGGAGCTGTTTTGACAGCTTTGCAGCTGCTTTTGGGCCCGTTATGTGGTTAGGCTGCTGATGGGCTGTCTAGACAAGCACGCCTTCTAGGATGCCATGTTCTTCTGGTTCACATTTGATTATGAGACAGGCTTTTTCATTTGTAATGCAAACAAGCCCCTGGAAAAAAAAAAAAAATCTTCTGTGGGATTTCTTGTACAAAAGCCCCCTTTTTTTCTGAAGGGTGATTTGATTCATACATTTCCGTTCCCCACTGTGGATATATTTTCAGCTTTCCCATTTGGGCATTGGGTTTCCTGAAAAAAAAGGGTGAGGTGAAAGTGCTGAGCCCCTCAGAAATCGCTCACATTCTGCAGAGATGCACAGCTGTGCAAATATGAGGCCTTGTGTGGAACAAGTGGACTGAAATCCACCTGGTTCCATTGCTTCTGCTTAACGTGCCTGGCCTCAGGCTCTCCGTGAGGCTGCCAAGGGAAGAGTGAACTTTCCCGGCCAATTTTTCATGGGCAATGCAAAACCCACTAGGCAGTTTGACCTGGTTCTTGGTTCGATTCTGCTTTAAGGCCACCTCTTGCCATTGCCAACCACAGCTGCAAGCAGTTCTGCAAGACTGAATGCTGGGCTTGGTCTGAAAGGACTGTTGCAGGGGATGATTCTCCTGACCAGAATGGACGCAGTCATCAATTTCCCTGTAACTGAAGCAATTTATCCTAACAGTGAGGAGAGAGGACCCTGAACCAAGAGAGAAGGTTTTGCCCAGGGACTTCAATGCTGGCTCCTTGTTGACTGCTGCTGCTTCATCTGTCTGCTTGGTGCTCGTGCTCTGCTCACCCATCTCTTGTGGGCACAAGATGCCTTTCCAGATGGCTGCAAATACAAGCACATTGCCACGGGCTTGCTATAAATGGTGATATTGCCTGCATGTAGAGAGGGCATTAACAGCTCTGTTTGAAAAGTGCAGCTTGGGAAGTCTCAGGGATTTCAGAGAAAGCTGGAGAAGATTTATCTTGCTGCATCCTCGTACATCCCCTGACTTTGCTCCCTTGTAGCTGCAGATGTGAACCAAGAGGCCAGGTTGAAGCTTCCTGCTAGATTTTGCATTCCCCCTGGAAAAATGGCTGCCAGAGTTAAGTCTCCCCCTTCCACCTCATGCTGAGCTCCTGTGAATGACCTGACTTCACTAAACTCACAGGAATATCATAACCACGCACAGATGTCAGCACAGGCGGCTCTGCTCCCCTCTGCAAACGCTGTGCAGAGGCTGGGCGTGCAGCTGGGCTGCCTGCCAGCTCGGGGAATGGTTCTGCTCACGGAGACGGGGCCAGACCCCTGGATAAACTCCACTGCTTCTCTCCATAAAGGTTTTGAAGTAGGGTAAGTGGGATGCATCATGTAGACCTACATAAATCAGAGATTTTCATTTCTGATCTCACCATTGCTGAATGGGCTCTCTTCCAAGCATGTTTTAGTTTGAGGAAAATCTGTCTTCTGCATTTTTTTCTGAAGCCTTTCTCTCCTCTTCTGTTGACCATCCGACTTTTGTTTATGAATTTAGCATGGTACATTATTACGAAGTTAGCACATTATTGAATTGTTTGAGCGTGGCTTAGCCCTAAATGAGCATATGGTAATAACATAAGATCAGAGCCAAGAAAAACAGAAAAATTCTCAATGTGTCAGGAGGGAGAAAACACCTTGCTATGTCTTAAGGAGAATAAAGAAATCTCCTAACATTCACAGCCTTGTCCAGCACCCCATGATCCTGTCTCTAGATCAGAGCAGCAGTTTGTTATCTTTGTAACATACAACTGTCAAAAAGAAGCTGTGGGTATTTTTCATTAAAAAGCATTTGTTTATTGAATTATTTTGTCTTATTACAGAGGTCTTTTAAAATATGTTTTCCAGTCCTGTCTGTAAAACTGAGTGTTGTCATTAAGCATGTCTAAAATAGTTGTTCCATTGCACTATCCATGCCCACATCAACAAAAAAGTGAAATAAAAATACTCATTTTTTGCTTATTTGATAGCAGGTTTGCTCCCTAGTGATGGGATATTTGATAGATTTTAGATGACAAGCAAATGGAACGGGTCTTACAGAGTTCAGTGGAAAACCCTGTTTTTAGATCAGTCTTTTTTTTTTTTTTTTTTTTTTTTTCTCTAGTGAAGGCACGGACCTGTTTGTGAATTTAGGACTGCTGGAAATAGTTTGCTATCTTTAGCTACCCTTTGTGGTCCCCTGCAGAGCAGCTCGCGAGTCAAAAAGGTTAGCAGATGACAGCCACAAAGCCTTAGGTGTTCTGGGAAATTCGGAGAAATGCAATTGAAAATTATATGTCTTTGATAAAATAGTGAACTCTATTAAATTTATATGACTTTTAAATAAACTCCTGCGGAAACCTATTAGTTATGTGTATTAAGTTTTATACGACTTCCTTGCAGGAGCTGCTCCAAGTGGCAGCCATCTGGAGGAGAATGCTGCTGCAGCTGCAGTCCTGGTATTGTGTGCAGGAGCTGGGAGGCTGCCAGCATTGAGCTCCTTTTTAGGACAAAAACCACGGTTTCAGGTGTGGATGCAGCATGTGCCCCTCTCCTCCTGCTCGCAGCGCTCCCAGAGCATGGGCAGCCAACCTCACCCCTACAGGGTTGCCTGGGCACCTCCAGCTCAGCCCCGTTCAGTTTGTCTGCTCCTGGCCACTTACAAGAAGCGATTTAACCCCCAAATAGTAATGATGGAAAATCAGATCCTACTTGAGGATCTAAAGGTAGGCGGGTGGGACTTCACAGCATGACAGCAGGGCAAGGAAGTAAAGCGTGCCATGTTCTGTCAACAGCTGCAACGCTCGGTGTGGAGAAATAACTCCCCAAGTGTACTTGCCCTTTGTATCTGATTTTAATCCCATGTATTTTTATCAGTTTTAATAAGTAGATTTATATTGGACACCAAATGTTAAAATTACCTAAACTTGAAACGCCTGCCTATGAAATGAGTCGGAATAGATTCTCCGTGGAAGTTACTGCAGTGCCAATAAGGATTAATTAAAACTCAAATGTTCTTCATTGTGTGTTAATTAAGGAATTGTTATTCAGTCAACCTTCTTGATTTTTCTCTGTGTTAAATAATCATAGAAGTATTTCACCTAGTCTCACTGTTTGTTTAACCAATTAATTAAGGAAGGGGATATTCTGCATTTATTAGTATTTTAATTGGAGAATTTTATTCCCACTGGCCTAAGCATCTACATATGTTCAGTTTTTGTGTTTAGCTTTTTTATCTTTTAAATGACCAATGTTCCTGATTGTACACACTACAGACTAAAAAAAAATCTTTCAAGTACTCTGTACAATCGAACTTCATTAGGGCTTGAAAACCAGAGGCCAGGTTTTAATCTCAGTTGCATTCATGTAGGTCTCAAGTAATTCCCTCACTATAATAAGGGATACTAGTTCCACCCAGATGGGAATCTGGCCTCTCTGATTTAAATGATGAGAGTGCATGTTATATAATCCGTTTTAACTGTTACTTGTTCAAAGAATTGTATTTAATGGCTACTGATTTATAAAAGCTCACTTCGTAGCACATTCACAGTTCAGCAGGTGCCACAAAATTTAAATCTCTGTTAACAGCACTCTTGTGGTGGTGATGCTCTTTGTTGGTTTTTGAGATGTTTTGTTAATGTTACAGCAACCAAGTTTTCTTTGCTTTGTCTTCAGAAGGAGGGAAAATGGGAAAGACTGTAGCTCCTGGACTGGGGGGGAGAAGGAAAAAGACAGGAGATGGACCAGGCAAAGGCAGAAATGGGGGGCGAGCCTGTGGCAGCAGGGCCCGGACTGCTGGCTGCTGGTGACAGAAGAGATGGGGGCAGGCAGCAGGCTGGGCAGCAGAAACCAGCCCAAAGAAAGGTCTCTGCGTGATGCACTGCTCACTCCGGCAGGGGCTGTGTGATGGGGATGGGAGTGAGGTTTCACCACCCAAGGGAAGGAGGGCTCGGAGCCAGGACAAGCCCTTTTTGGCTATGGGGTTTGAGGACACCGAGTTATTTCTTTAAGTTTTTGAATTCTGGCTGCCATGCGGCAGGATGACCATGAATGCTTGTGCTCATTTGTCTTTGTTGGCTTTGATGCTATGACAAGAGGGAATTATCGTCTCTGAAAGGAGCCATGGATAATCCCCCGGAGGTGTTGGTGATTTCTCTGGTGTGTTTGCTCTAACAGGTACAGAGACAAGTGCCCAGAGGGGAGCTCAGAGGGGGCTGGCTGGCCTGGAGCAACCTGCACCCAGATGGGCCTGCAGGGTTTGCTCTCACCAGCAAAGTGCCTTCTGCTGCTGGAAATGCACGTCCACTGCATTTTTGTCACTGGTTGCCTTTGGGGTACCAGGGGAGGCCCCATGTGGTGTTAGTGTCAGGGCACCAGGGAGGCTGCGGCACAGGGCAGGGCACGGCCCCCGCCAGCCCCCCGCCTCGTGCCCTGCTGTAGCCGTCACACCTCGGGTTTGCACCTGCAAATAGGAGAGAGAAGGGAGAGAAATGACGCTCTTCTTAGAGACTTCTTTCTTCTCAGCACATAGGAGCAAAATAATAGACGTTTGTGGCTGAAGTGAAAGCGAGGAACTTCAGTGTTTTCCTTGTGTGCCCTTCCCTTCCCGGCACTGCCAGCAGCGAGCAGGCAGCGGGCCCTGCTGATGGCCCTCTGGAAGGTCACACAGTGTGGTGGGGCAGCGTGGCCATTTCTCCTCGCTCCATCCCACCCTGGGGACTCAGAGAAGCAGGGCACGGCCGGGCCCAGGTCATGCTGACCTCCTGTGCACAAACAGCACCTCAGTCCCAACACGGCAGGGCCCCCTCTGCTCAGATGTGCCTTTCATTCAGTTTCTTATTTCCATCCTAGGTGTTCTTCAGTAAGCCTACAAATACATGTTTTCCTCCTGCCTTACTGAGTTTGTTTTGTCTCATTGGGAAGATGAATGTGGAGATTGTTCCAAGCAAAGTGAGACATTATTTTGTAGAGAATAAAACAGAAAACATACACACATGCCCAATACATTTTGTTTTTCCATACCGATTCTAAGTGAGTTATAGCCCCAGTTCTTACTTCCCTGAAAACTCCTGTGGAGTGGCTTTATATTAAAAAGGCTACAAAACAAATATATTTTTTCTCAATGTAAAGGTTCTCTAGATTAATACAAATTATTTTTAAAATCCATGTTCCAATCACAGCCCCTGATTTAATAATGTAATTTGTATCTAGTTGCATTCAGAAATGTGAATAAGCTGCCTGCAGTCAGTGAAGCACTTGGGGACATGCTTAAATCCTACTCGATTTAATGGGATGTGAATATTTGGTTGAAGTTAGGTCACTCTGCTAAATATAGAAAGGCAGATTAGCAGACAGTGTTTGAGCTATATACTCAGGTGAGTTGTTACTAACATCCAAATTTTGCATTTCATCTTACCCGAGGTGTCAGCATGTCCTCTTAAGGTTGTCATCTGAGCTTCATCTTTGTAGTTGTGTGGTGTTCATTATGCTTGATTAATGGTTTCCTTAGTACCTGCCACTTAATTATTTTTGCATAGTATTAAACATTTAAAGACATAACCCTGGTGACAATGCATTGAAACATTGGTCAGAGGGAGAAAGACACGGACAATATAAATGGGTTCAAGCCATGCAAGGAAAAACAAAAGACTGCCAGTGTCATTGTGAACTTCAGCCACACCGCATGCATATGCCAACAGTAAATTGCAGGGATATAACACTTTAATCCCTGTGAATATACTGAGGCTGTCTCAGACAATAATTAACGTAGTGAACAGCGAGGGCAAGCCGAAGGCAATTGTCCCGACTGGCGCAGGTGTCTTGCAGCCGCCTCCTGCTCTGCCCCGCTGTGCACACGCGTGTGCATGGCTGCTCGCACGGCTCCTGCCTCTGCTGCTCCTCACCCTGCCTGGCGCCGTCAGGAGATCTGAGTGCCAAGCCCGTGTAGCTGCAGTGGCTTTGCAAATGAAACAATGTGATCGGTGGAAAATCAGCACTGATGCTGGATGTCTGGCTGTACTGGTGAACGCTGGTGCCGCCTGCAGCTGCAGCGCTGCAGAAGGTGGCAGAAATCGCGCGCCATGGCAGTAACTCCTCCTGCAGCCTCACAAGATGTTTGTGCTTGGCTCTAGCTAACTCTGTCTTCTTTCTGCTTTACTCTCCTTCTGCAGCATTACCTGTTCCTTTCTGCCTACTGTTTTCACACAAATATGCGTTGTTCATTTGTAAAACCAAAAAAAATTAAACGAGAAGGACTGCACCACACCCCTGTTGCACAGCCACTGCTGTCGCCAGCCACACTTCTTTCAGGAATCCCTAGGTCTTTGTACCTAGGGGAAAAAAAAAAAAAATCAACATGCAATTTTTTTTTTTAATTTTATTTTTGTGAACTTCCTTTTTATTTAGGATCGCATTTGTGGGAAGGGAAACTTGTCCACAGTCCTTGGCACTGAGTCCAGAAAGACCTAGGTGATAGAAGATTAACAAAGTGAAGACCAAACATCAACTTATGACAAAACTTTGGAGGAGTTTTCTCTGTTCTATTGTTCATGGCCCTGTGGGGAGTCATAAATGCCTGTACTAATACTGGTTGACAATGAATACTGGCAAATAACCAGAACTGAAAATTAGGGTGAGTCATAATTTGTGCTCTTAAAAGAAAAGAAAAAAAATCCCATTATATCCATCTACCATTGCCCATGCATCCAAATTGCCTTGAAGAAGTCCACTATTAACCAATCTCTTTTGGGTAATTGCTTTCCCTGTGAGAGCCCTCTACTATAGAAGTACTGTCAAAACAAGGACAAGTTTGGGGTCCATCAACCTTGACGATGTCCTCTGACATTATTAGCTGAATTCATCAGCTATTAATGACTACAAGATATATGGGATATACTCTGGTTAGCACTTGGAAAGACTCTTTCAATTCATTTCTAGCTCTATTTATTCATTTAGACTAAATGGAGTTATTAAAGGTCATGATTTCATTTCCAAAGTATCAGGTGAAAATACTTTTCAATTTAGCAAATAGAGCAGACTGCTTGCAATAAAATTAAATACCATCTTTAACAGTTTCTTTGATTTAAAGAGGTATTTCCTAAAAAGTTTGACTTTCATTAACTAAATCCAGGTGGGGACTGGAGAAATGAACAATGGTGTACAGTGCTCAAAGGAAGGAGAATTGTTGACTCCAATAATGAATTTTGGGACTTTGGGTTTTCAGAGACCAGCAACAAGATTTCTTGTCCTTTTTGGCACTAAATGACAAGGAAAACCTGAAATGCAGTAACTGCCATGTGTAGAGAGGTTTTATTATAAGGCTCGCATTTTCATTTTATAATCTGAGATTCGCCTGCAAAACATTATTGAGTCAGTCATCACTGAAAAAAGTTTTCTAAGCTCTTATGTTCCTTAAACAGTGTCTACACAAGAAACCTTTTATCTATATGTGTTATCATTAAAGTGCTTTTGATTTCGACATAGCAATAAAAGTTATGGATACTGCTATATTAAAATTTTATCTCTTTTTTTTTTTTTTTTTTTTTTTTGTCACAGCATGAGATCTGGAAAAGCCACCTGCACCACTCATTTCTGCCAGCAAATCAAGGTCCACTTTTTTCATGTCCTAAATGCCCTTGTCCGTGTGCCCTCAGCATGTGACTATGTATTATGTAGATCCCTAAATGCATGGCTGGCTGGCTGTAGGGCTCCAGCTGCCCCGAGGCTTTGAGGCTGGGCTGGGGGGGTGAGCAGTGGGCTGCTGTCAGCAGGGCTTCTCCAGTGGGTCCCTGAAGGATGATGAAGGAAGAGCAGAGGGCTTTGTCTGATGGCTTTCCCAGAGAGGATGGCAGGCCCTACCCAGCTGAGACGGGCTTCCCAGCTGGAAACCAAGGCATCCTCCCCTAGGAGGAGCCAGCAAGGACCAGAGAGGAGTCCCAGGAGGACTGAATTTACAGTGATTTTTTTTTCTCAAGACTTTTGCTCCTCAGGATAATAGACACGTGTGTCATCAAGGGAAATCCAACACATTGAGTAGGACTGGTACTAGTCCTACTGTATGTGCTGAAAGCTTTAGGAATGAGAATAGAAACTGCTTCTGCATCACAGCTGCTGACGGGCCGCCCCTCGCACCTCCCTGCATGTGCTGGATTAGCTGCAGCCAATGTCATGTGGAAACAGCCTCCCAAAATCCCCAGGCCTGGGTGTGCATTACCCAGGCCACGCAGCAGTCCCTGTGTTTCCTGGCTAAATAACTTAGTTACGTACCTCAACGTCAAATAGCAGACTGAAGATCCACTTCTTGGCTGGCTATGAAATTTTAAAATGTTCCTTGAATGATTTTGCTCAGCTTACTCAAGGAAAATTCAGGCTCTCACAAAGGGAATCTGAAAGAACTCCTTAATTTCTCCACTGTTCAGACAGAGCTAAGCTTTGGTGCAATATTACAAGATCCACAATCTGTAGGCAAGCTGCTTCCATGACCACAGAAACTTGCTTGCTTCATTTGGTAGCTGTGAAAAAAGCGTTCCTGCTTCTGGGAAAAATTGCTCTGAGAATGACCAGGCATGGTCAAGCAGGTTGTTGCCAGATGTGGTGTGTGTTATATCAGATGGGAATTAAAAAAAAAAAATGTTTTTAACAGAAAACAGGTATGCCAAACAAGAGCATAATGTGAAAATAACATAAAGGCCCCTTTGTGAGATTTTATCTGGCAGTTTGGGGCTTTGTGCACCTTCATTTTGCTGGAGCTGTATATTTAGTTCTCCAAGCAGTGTAATAAAAATGCAGCTGTAATCAATCAGATCTTCTTTCTTTAGTTCACTCTCGTTATTCCCCAAGAGGAAGCTTTACAGTTGCAGGAGCAGCAAATTAATTTGTGAGAATGGCTGTGGTCTCAAAACATGTCTAGGCATCACAAACATGACGATAGCAAATGAAAAGTATTTCCTCCGAGGTCCAGTCTATAGATGTTATAAATGTTGTAAAATATTACAAATAAGAAATAATTAAAACTACTGGTAAGAGCTTGTTCTGTGGCTAGGAACAGGACCAGCACAACTGCAGAAGTTGGAACTGTGTCAAACTATGCTGGTTGTTCGTACCGTGTATGTCTTAGCCAAGTGACCTTGCTTATTTTCACTTGGTGCATTTCTCTAATTACCATAGGTGAATTGTGGAGACACAGATTACAAGCCTCTTTCTTACTTTTGTAGCTTGCTGACAGAAATGGTCTAGTGAGCCCCGGCTCACCCTCTCAATTTAGAATGGAAATTGGAGCTTCCAGCTGATTATTGTTGAACGGTGAGATAACGAGAAGCAAAACAAGGGAGGAGTTGAGTTGGCGAGTCAGCGCCTTCATAGAGCAGTGCTGCAGGTGGACTGCCATGGAAATTATTTGCTGGGGTTTAGAATTGGTAATGCCTGCATTTTATAATGTTTGTTGTTGCTTTGTTTTGTTTTTCCTTAGGAGGTGGCAAAGTGACTAATAAATGTGGGCATGGTGTTTGTGATGGGAGCTGCCGCGGCACAGTGCAGTGGAGTACCTTGCCTGAAGTTGCTCTGCAAATCCATCACAGAGCCTGGAATGAAATCCACTGCATTTGAGGTGAGGCAACAATCATTTCTTTGCAGAATCCGCAAGGGATCTTTTCAAGCCTTACACTGGTGGCTGAGCGGCTTGCACAATAGCCCTGCTGTCATGGAAGAGCCACTTGGGCCTGCTGGCAAACCACGCTGTGAGCAGAAGGTGCATTGCGCTCCCACGCCTGGCCATGTCCGTTCTGGCTGACCAGAACTTACAGAAATGATTTTTTTTTTTCTCAAATATGTGCAGATTCACTTTTCACTTGTGGTGGGAGAACGCTGCAGGAACAAAACCACGCGGTGATGGGGATAATCAGCATTGCCCTCCGCAGCTCGGCACTCCCCAGGCGGCTGCAGGGTCACGGCTCCCCACGGGGCCAGGCAGCACCGCGCTGTGCTGGGCCAGGGGCTTCTCCCTCCGGGGATGCAGTCAATGGGACCTTTTAAAGAGCAAATACAAAGTAAACCCATTTCCCAGCTGTGGGCTTCTGTTTCTCAGGCTGGTAAAGTTAATTTGCCAAAGACGTTACTGGACTTTTTTCTTCATGTAGTTGGCTAGTGGCTTTTATAAATCCATTGTATTGCTTCTGGTACAGGTATCAAAGTCGTTGGTCAAAGTTGATTAAAAAAATCTACAGAAGCCTTGAAAAGACGTTCTGCTATTGATGTCTTACCAGCTGTTCACAAAATCAAGCTCTCTATTAAGAAAGGATGATTTAAAAGCCAGTAATGGGCGGTAGTGTTTACCAGGAAATAAAACTGTTGGCTCCCTGCCATCAATGAAAAGAGATAAGTCATGAATATGTGCAACATTTCTAAAAGTAATATTTAATGAAGAATTTCAAACAATGTCCTTGTTATTTTTGCATTTCAAGTGATGTGGGAAGTGGCACAGCAGGCAGAAATGCCTAATGCACAACAAGCTGAAAAGAAAATCCAGGAAAACCAGTTGTTACCTCAGAAATAAAGGTAAGCTAGTTTGTTTTTTTGTTACTACACACAAAAAAGTTTAGACTAAAAATGCCATTTTCAGATTTTTTGCTTTCTGTGAGAGTTTGAGGTGTAATTATCACAAATGCAGTTCATGCACTGATCCCTCCAGTGTTCAGAGGCCAAAATGCTTCATCAGATTAAGGGATTATAAGATTTTGAGAAGATTGGTTAAGGTCATTTCAAAGTTTTAGTGGCTAGATTTTATTTTAGTGGCTGCTAAAATGAAACAAATAAATGATTAGACTTCTGAAGCAGTCCTGCAGTGTAGACTTTAACAGTATCAGCTTTCAAGTATTTACTTTTTCCTGAAAAACAAATAGTTCTTGAGGGCTTTGAAAGCAGACAGTCATTTTATACCTATTGCAAATCAGCACATTTACGTTAGAGATTACAGTGGAGGGCAGTGCATGCCGTGTTGCGCTGGGAAGAGCAGCCAAGTGGAGTAAGGGCAAACTGAAACAAATCGCTGCTGGATCCAGCTCTTGGGCTGGAGCAAACCCTGCTCGGGCTCAGCTCTGCACCACGTCTGCCCCAACAGCAGGCTCCGTGTGCGGTGCAGGAGCAGATGCAGAGTGGTGCGAGAGGTGGAGAACCTGCGAGTCGCAGAGTTACTGACTTCTCTTTATTGAGGGATTACGTCTTAATTCCTGCTTTCAGATATGGCCAGGAATACATATAGTCACTAATTAAAGTAAACAGATATGTGAAAGATGTGCTGAAAAATGTCTGTCTGTTTGCCAAGGGGATGTGTAAGATTATGGCAAGTGTGTGAAAGCACTTTGCCTGGAATTTCCCAGCCCAGTCCGATTTTTAGCATGTGTTCGCATTAGCCAACTGGTCTGTGCCGGCTGGAGAGGAAATACCCAAAGAACTCTGAGAAAATTCTGATACCAGCACTAAACACTGTGCTCTCTGTGCTCCTGCTGAACGGACTGTTTGTAAGCACAGGCATTTTTTTTCTTTAGAAATAGACTTTAAAAATCCTTCTGTGCCTTGAGGCATCAGGAGAGGGGTAGCCATACCCCATGCACACTGTGCCTCTGCCACTTCGAGGCACCACTCCGAGGTGACACCTTATGCAGCCTGCATCCCCTGGCGACACGGCGCTGCTTACTAATAAGGCGCAGGTCATTCGTACAAAGAGTTGAGCTCATTATTGGAAGCGGTCCAGAGGCACCAGGCTCAGAAACAGCCGGAGTGAGGCAGCTCTGCACCGAGCACACAGGGTGACCAGAGCTGGAGCCCCGTGTCCAGTGGCTCTCGCTGCATTTCCACTTCTGCAAATCTCTCGCAGCGTCTCTGCAGCAACTCTGCAAACTTGTTGGCTTTGCCTGAACAAGTGAAAAAAAACAACCCTCCAAGAACAAGAGCAAACCTCGCGGAGCAGGAGAGAGGAGGCTGTGCAGATAGCTGAGCCCGATTAAATCATCTCTGCAGAGTTCACCATGCGGTCATGAGGACGGTGACTTATTACTGCACTTTGGTAGTGCCTGGAGCCACCAACCCATCTCTAGCCCGCCAAATGTGCCAAAGCCCCAGTGCAAAACCCTGAGCAGCATCTCGGGCCTTGCCAGGAGCCTCGCAGCAAGCCCCCGGCTGCTCCGTGCCCCCACCCCACAGGGGACCATGGGTCCCACAGCACAGCGAGCTCCCTGGTTCTTGTGTGCACCCTGCTGTTAGCGATCAATGAACTTCCTAATGATTTATAGTAATCTGATGGGCATGTGAAAGCAGAGACAGCTTTCAAACTGCAAATATTTGTTGCGTGATAGTTGTTGTGGAGAATCGCTTGTTTTCTGTGCAGCAAAGCCACTCTCATGCACTTAAGGAGAGAAGTGATATACGAGCAGGAGACATCAGGCAAAGTTTTAGCTTGAAATCATAGGAAACTGAGCATTAGCCAGCCTTAAACTGTGTCAGAGTGGGAGTCTGAATTTATAACTTCCTTGTAAGTACTGCTTAGCATTTAAATTTAGGATTTTTTCTGTGGGCGACGCTAAAGACGACAAGTGTCTGCAAAACTTGTGCTATCACACTGAATATGACCTTTTGGCAAGGCATGCATTAACAGCCTGCTGTCAACTTCTCCTTGCTTCTTGCTTAAAACCTGATGAAAACAAAGCCACTATTCACATTCTGGAGGTGAGGCTCTGCACATGTTGCAGGGGAGACCCGCTCAGCATTTTGCAGCGCTGGCTTTGTACGGTCAGGTTTCACGGGGAAAGTGGCTGCTGAGAACCTACTGGAATGTGTAAAATGTCATTGCTGAGTGCTATAGATTTTGAATGCTTCGTAGTTCCTTGTCTTTGCTGTGAAATACATAACTAGAAGCACACAAGGTAAATCTGTCAGCTACCCTGAGCTGCAACAGCCAGCCCCTCCAGATTTCCCGTGAGTGCTCATAATACTGAAGTTATGAAACATGTCTGTGCCAGAAAACCCTTACTGTGTGATGTACTTTCATTTTAGAGAAATGTAAATAATTTCCAAAGCAACGTTTTGTTGGGCTACTCATCTAACTTTACCAAAGAAGCAGTATGTATTTAAGACATGTCAGACTTTGATTTCATTTGGTTCTGATTTTAATTAGCTAATGATGCTGTTTAACTGTGATCTAAGTATCTGAGAAGCAAAACAGCAAGAATTTTAATTAGCTTACTTCAGTACGTAACTACTTTTCTTCTAAACTGGTGGGTAATTGACCATGCATTGCCTGACATGATTCGCTTGGTAGTTAATTACTTCACTCACTGGATAAGCAAATGCTTGTAAGCAATTAAGCCACGAATCCTTGGGGAAAGGACATATACACGAGTTTGTTCACCTTATTTTTGCCACGTGCTTTTGAGAATTTGAAATGCACAACTGAACACAGAGGCGAGGTGCTCGTAGCAGTGCAGTGGCATGCGACATCCCACCGGGAGCTGGGACAGCACTGGCAGAGCTGGGGGGTGCAGAGCAGAGCTGGGGGGTGCAGAGCTGAGGGGTCACAGCTGGCAGCCACCCGGCTGGCTGCAACGCCAGCCAAATTTATTTTAATGGCCTAAAATAAATCCAGGGGATCCAAACCTTGTAATGCTCCTGCACATCCCTGCGGCTCTTGCTCAGGTGGAACATGGGTCTCAGCGAGGGTGCCCATGTCCCCCTGGTGCACTGTGCGGGGTGGCAACACCCCCGTTATGGTGTATGGGCACTGAGGGGAAAGGTGAGAGAAGGTTAAACTGGATGAACCAGGCATCAGTGGAAAACTGCTAGGTTAGGCGAGGAGGAGCCAGGAAGGTCTTTGGTCCAGGCAGAGAGAAAATCGTCAGTGATGTGAGTTGTTGTGCTTTGTTAGATAGCACAAGGCAAAGCTGGGAAGGTGACTGCAAGCCATGGTGCTGCTGCACCCCTTATCTGCTTTCCTCCGTGTGGCTTTCTCCTGGCGAGCTCTGCTGGGGGCTTTGCAAGGGAGGAGACCTCAAAGAAATAGGACAAAAAAAAAAAAAAGGCACATTGTGAAGACTGAGAAATATTATGCTTTGTTAAAATGAAATTATAAATTACTGAAGGAGCCTGATGCCTCTAGGGAGCTGCTTGCCCAGAAGCAGATGTGGGTACTCACTGGGGTGGGTAATGCAGGCACCAGGAAGGGCTTTGTCCCCTTGGTGCCAGGCAGGGGCCACCCCTCGCGTGGCATTACAGCTGCCTGCGGGCGGCCAGGGGCTGGAAGGGGCTTTCGAGATGACAAGGCGAACTGGCACAGCGTTTGCGCAAACAGAGCCACCGAGCAAAGTTTCTGCTCTGCATACTTTTCTAAACAAAAATGTGCTAATAGGAGTACTCGCTGAGAGCAAGTATAGGGTGTCACCCACGGCAGTGGAGGAAATTTATAGCATGTATTCAAACAAATGCTCATGACTGTTTTGTACTTGGTAGTTTTCAGCCAGAGCCAATATCAACAGCAGAGAATTGCACTGTTGTTTCTATGTCAGAAATTGCTGCTGTATAATATATATTGACTTTGCGCGTCAGTAGATCTGAATAATTAATTCAAACAGTTAGTCTGCATGCTTTTTTTATGATTTGAATATGAAAAATGAAAAACTGCTGACTTTTGGAATAATTGGCTTGAGGACTTCTTTGTTGGGCAAGTGGGCAGTTGCTGTTTGTTTCACTACTGATGGATAAGTTCACAGGAGTCAAAGTGACTTGGAAATTCACACAAACTTGCCAAACTGGTGTTCTTCCTTCCCATTTACCCTTCTTTCACTTTAACTGGAGTTTATTGAGCTTCCTGTTTCTTTTTTCATTTTAATGTTCCAAAAAAGGTGTTATGCATATGCACTTCTTGTGCTGCAGAATGTGTATCTGACACTGTATAAACTTTGTGTTTTAAAACACGAAGCAAAAGGACATGCATTTTGCCATTGAACTCTTGTTTTCTTGAAACTAATCGCAGGTCTCATGGACTTCAACACAGGTTTTCAAGTCGCCTCACCGAGCCTTGTCCCTGGAGGATGTTCAGTGGAGGGAGCTGGGCATGGGGACGTGGTGCTGGGGTGTCCCCAGGAGAGCCAGGCAGCGTGGCCAGAGCCCTGGGAGCCAGCCCTCGGCACCCCACCACTGCAGCTGCAAGCACTGGAGGTGTGTGAGTACCTGAACTGGGTATTGAGCTTAGTGCTACCGTGTCATGCCTTCTATCATGTAGGTGGATATGCCCAAGGCTGGAGAAATTAGCATGCGTTCACTTACAGGTCCATGAATATATATTTATGGGAGAGGAACGGAGCTAATGGCTTGTTTCCAGGTGTGAAAGAAATGTGGGGTCCTCTGAAAAATATTGGCATCTTCTATTTCTCGTATGGTTTGCTGTCAAAAGCAAAATAGAGGATGGAGTCTTGAGACTTAAAACAAGAAAAATAATAAGTGATTGCCTCATGGAAAGTGACTAAGTTAAGATGTTTTGGAAAGGGTGATGAGCTGTATGTTAGCTGCAAGGTGAGCTAATCAGGAGAGGGAATTGGCTGTAGAAGATGTACACTGATTAGGTGCTAAAGCATGTTAACTCATCAGTTTTGAGCAAAACCCAGAAAGAAAGAAAATTGCACATGGGATTGAAATGCCAAAGCAATGGGAAGGAGTTTATATGTGGAGCTGGGAAGCTTCCATGAATAATCTGCAGAGAAATGACCACTGACCCTTCTAAATAAGTCGTCCTTGATGTGAGAGGAAGCTGAGATCATGGCCAGTCCCTGCAGCAAGGGATCCCAATCCTGGTCATAGCTGCCACCCGAGCAGGGGAAGATCTGGCCGTTGCTCTGCCTTTACTGTTTTGCTCAGGAAAGAACCTGAACAAGCTCCTTATGGCTCTCGTGCATAGCTTGTGGCATGGTGCTAATGGCTCCACAGCTGGAGATGGTGTTCTCTGCAGCCTCAGAGACAAGACAAATGCTCTGGGAGCACTTTTCCAATAACTTTTTTTGAACCATAACGTGGCTTTGAAATGGTATGACTTCATTTTGTGCTTCTGTCTGAATACCAGAATGGCCTTGAAAAGAATTATTTTAGTTTAGTTCTCATTAGTATGGTTACATAACTAAAAATATTCTATGGCAAAATATTTCAGAGTTTGAACTAGCCAGTCTGGCATCAGAGGGAACAAAGCCTGTATTCTGCAGCAGGCATGTCCAACTGTTTGACATTAAACACAAACAGCTATTTTCCATCTCAGCGTAAAAGCTTAGCATATTCTGGGGACTTCCAGCACTTACCAATCTATTAATGTGGTCTGACCCATACTAAGTTATTATAAGGGGGGGGGGGGGGGGTCCGTCTCTCTTTTTGAATACAAAAAAGCCCAATCCTCTTGCAGACTTTTGCTTTAACTGGATCTTATTTCTCTGTTAGCGTGCATTTCATTTCTCTTCACTGCTGGGACATGTAAAGCAGCAAATCTGCATGGGGTTAATGCCTCAGTACACTAAAAAAAGCAGAGGCTGGCAAGGAGGAGTGGGAGAAAGTAGATCAAGAGAGAGTGCTTTGTTCCAGTTCAAGGGCTTGAAGTATGAGAGAGCGACTCACGCTGTTATTGGAGGCTGAAAGAATTTTGTTAAAGGGATGGGATCTGATTTTATTTCAGCTTAAAATTTAGTATCTCTGCCAACCAACCCAATAATGCAGGGAAGACCCTTTCCACAAATATTCTCATGCACAGGCACTTCATCTCCTGCCACGCACTATTTCAGACGGATGTGATAGGAAATCTGTACTGCAAAATTAAAACTTTCTTGAAATACTGAAGATATGCAACACTCAAATCACTAAAATCTCAGTGCTCCTTACTGTGGACATCATTCACAACCAATCACTTTTGCCTTTTGCTGATAGATATATCAAACTTTCTTGGTTGTGATATTAATCAAATTCCCTTCTCCTCTCAAGAATGCAGCAGCTCTGAAACTACACTAGAGCAGGAGAGTTATTTCTTGCTTCTCTTACACCTGCAGCCTACTTTGTAGACCTCCAGTCCGATTTAATGCAGCATCACATTTTGTTTCCTTGTGGGGAGACAGTAGGAAGACTCGGGGAGAAGGGGAGTGAGGATTTCACTTTCTAGGAAAGGCCTGAAATAACTGGGGAAGTCTGAAATACACCAAGAGCTTTAATGGAAGGTAACTCCACTGCAGGAGCTGGTGTTGCCCAGGCTGTCCCAAACGTCTGTGTGCCAGGCTGTGCGTGTGTGTGCATGTGGGGGTGACCGGCACAGAGCCGGAGGCACCGCAAGAGCCCAGTGCCAGCAGCACCAAGGAGGGGATGCAGCTGCTGCAGGGGCTGTGGCAGGGGGAATCGGCAGAAATAGCAAGGCTAGCGCCCGGCTTCCTGAGCGGAGAAGAAACTTGACACAGAGGAGGCTGAGGGATCTGGCGTCTGTAATACGAAAATTACCAGAACTTTCTCAAGAGCCGTGGTTTTGTTTGCTTGTTCGCTGCTGGGGACGGGGAGCAGTTCGGGCTTGGCAGAGCAGAAGACTTGTCATCTTCTCATTTTCATATACTTCAGTACTTTGTAATCTTGGCAAAAGCAAGGTGCTGAAGGGGGTCTGTTCTTGAGTTTCCAATTCTTATATTTCCAATGTTGATTAAACAAGAAAATCTCCAACAAGCCTCTTCTTGTTAGATTCTTCAGTCCTATTTCGAGATCAAATGGGCTTTAAAACAGGTCTGGATAAGCTCACAAGCTTAATCTACTTGAAAGGTAGAATGATTGGGTAACATGCTAGACGTGACAATAGATCATTCTGTGTATCGCAGGTAGCACTCCTGTCCTCTGGAGATATTCCCCGTCATGTCTGGAGAGTGCCTGGGACACAAATGTTCTGCAGTTGCTGTACCATTTGCACAGCACAGTTGTACCTGAAGGCAGTTGTTTAATGGAAACATTCAGTTTGCATTTTCTGCCACTAATACTTTAGTGGGATCAACATTATTGAGGCTAATTAGAATTCAGCGAGAACTGATTGTTCATTAGAGAGAGAAAAAAATGTTCCATGGAGCCCTGGGTTTGGTAGAACTATTTCACATAATTAAGCAATTCCACATCTTGGCATTTTATCCCTCTTGTTATCATTGCACTTTGTTAATAAGTTTTTAATTGCAAATTATCTCTATGACACAAATTACACTGTGTTTACTGATCAGCAAAAATGCCATGATAACCAGCTTGGATGCCAAGTCCTTCGAAAATACTAGCTGCCAAGTTCTCTCCCTTACGTAGTTTGGCATTAAAATATCTTCAGGTTACTTAAAATATATTGACTTCCAGTTTAAAGTGTTATGGACTATACAGTTTCTTGGCTAAGGCTCCAGGAATAGGGGAACAATAGCTTACATAACCAAAAGAAGCTTAGTTGCATGTTGCAAGTTGTTCCTGTTTCTCTGATGTTCTGGATTATGTTCTGTGTTTCCTCCGTGTATGATGTACATACCTCAAACTCATGAAAAGTGGCTATTAACACAATTATTTAAGATAGTTATGTATTCATAATTACCTGTATAGAATTTGTGACAGGTGCTTGACAACAAAAATTTGTGTTAAAATTCATATATATATATATGTGTGTATATATATATATATATATATAAATGAAGTGCCCAGGCTGACAAAATTTCAGAGAAAGTGTCTATTTTCTCTTTAAAAACAAAAGATCTATAAAGCTTACGAGAGAAAACTCCTTCCTTACTGTTAAAATCTTTACATATCACCTTCAAGTCCACATGGACTCTCCTGAATTCAGTTTTGTAACTGATTTATTCTATAGTACATGTATATGAAGGAAATATGTAAATTCATGTCCAGGTATGTAGTTTCTGTTGAAATGACTAGAAGTATTTGGGACTTAAGTTAGCAAATATTTTGGTTGGGAAAGTAGGATTCAATTTTCAGAAAGCCTCAGGGCAACTTGTATTTGTTTTAGAGAGGATTTTAGCTCTCGAGTTTGATTTTGTTTTTACATATGCAAAAATATATATAATGTTTTTCTTAGGGACTTTATATGGATTTAGATATCAAACAGCAACTGAAATTAAAAAAAAAAAAAAAAAGGGCTTCAGGTCAAACAATATTAAGTTCTAATTTAACTTTTAACAGTAAGGTCCATTAAACAGTGGTGGTCAGCATCCAGCAAACAGTAAAGCATAGATGTCATTTCATCAAGCTCTCAAAGAGAAATCGTATGCTGTGTCCCTGCTTCCTGACCCCTGAAATAAACACAGCACAGTTCTGAAACATTCTGGGGTTTTAATTGAGATTACCTCGTTAGCTATTAGCATCAGACACTGGCACTTTTCCAGCCTCACTTGCGTGAAGATGAGGTTGGGTTTTCTTTCATCCACAAGGCTAACGACAGTGCGATCTGTAAGGCCTGAAGTTTTGTCCTGACCTGTTGACTTTTTTGTGAGATCTCAAGCAAACATTTATCCCTCACGGTTAAGTGACTGCATCTGTAAAATATTTAAACACTCTTCATTAAAGCCCCTAAAGACCAGTTGACAAGAGGCATGCGGTGCTCCTCGGGGCGCATCTCGCTCTGCTCCCCACAGCCGTGGTGCATGGCCCTTGGTCAGATGGGGCACATGCCAATTTTCATAGCTTACCTTTAAATGACTTAAAAGTAAGTGAAATCACTCAAATTTTAGTTCAACTTAATGTGTCCATTCCTTTGTCAGGTTATACAGATGCGTGCCTTGTGCCTGTTTCCAATGGGGAACATGTGTTCTAAGTGCACTCTTAACCACTGCAGGGTAAATTACAATCCCCTGAAATCATTTACAATTAACCTAAACTTTCAAAATGCACTTCTGGGTCTCCTTCCTTTATCTGAAGTAGTCTTTTCAGAAAATAATCTCTTAGTTCAGGTAAACAGAGATACCAGATAGACAAAACACTGTTGGATTTTGCCACTTCTTTTCCATAACTTACAGGCTGTTTGGTGACTTCAGGGTTTGTTTGCTTCACTCTCTCTGGTCAGAAGGGGCACACAAGGTTTCCCACAGCCAGATTTTGCTTATTTCTATTCTTCATCCCTCTCTAGGGACAAGGACATGTTTTTTTATCCTTCTGAAGGACAAACCCGTACTGGAGCAACCTCTGGTACTCCCTCCCTTGCATATAAGCTAAACAGAAGTGAGCTTTGTGTGAAAGGTATGAATAGCACTGGCACTCAATATTGTTTCAACTGTAACTCAGTTTCGCTAAAAGGATTTATTAAAACATTTAGCTCTATTAAATGACCCCTCTACCAAACACGTGCGTGCACTGGGTTGTTTGCTTTATAGAACATACAGGTATGAAGACCAATTTCCTACTGCTTTTTTTCCATCAAATCAGAAGCTTTTTTATGCTACCACTCTGCTTCAGAGGAGACTGCTGTTTTCATTTGGTCTTCATCACATGCTTCTCTGCATTTTTCCAGTTCACAGATGCTAAATTATATGTACTGGAAATAAATGCTAGAGCTACACCAGTGGAAGACTAAGGTCCGGTCACTTGCACATTAACAGTACACGTGCCAGAGGCCCCAGGAAGGCTGCACTGAGCTGCTGCTGAGGTTGAAGTATGCTTTGGTCTCAATAACCCCTCACCAGGGAAAGCCTCGACAAGGCTCCACTGTCTGCATATCGCACAGAATTGCCTTTGGGTCACTGCAGGAATGGGCTTTCCCAGTCAAGGCTGAAAACATCCCTTTAGCAAACACAGTCTGAAAAAGCTGTGTGCATGTAAACTTTCCCCAGCTTGATACAGAATGGTATTATAAAATATTGAATACCAAGGGCAAGAAAACAAATATAGATACAGTCTCATATCATTTCAAAATAACAAATGGCTGTCAGTCCTCAGTCTGGAATTATTCCCAGTGGGTTAATTCTTTTAAAATCCAAGACTTTGGATTACCACTTGCAACATATGAGAAGAGCTGCAGAGAAGGCAAAGACAACCAGCTCCACATTTAATATTCCTAGAAGGTCAAAAAACTAAAAGTGACAAATACGGTGTTTGAGTTCCCTTTTAAATGGGTGTAATTAATTAGAAATGAAAACAGTTGCTTAAGTACTAGATGTTAAAAGAGGAAGCACACCCTGCAAGTCATTATCATATGCCCAGAATAAATTTCTGCAGTAGTGTCAATCTAATAGTTGTCAACAGTGAAACTAAAGCGTTAGTCACTGACTGCTCAGCAAATTGTGTGTTTGGAACAGGAAAGGCAACCATCCATAATTTATCCTAAAGGACATCCTTTATTTTCTCCACTATGTGGAGGGTTAATGGAAAGCTAATTAAAAAAACAGTAAAAATACTTTACAGAACCAACATTAAGAAATGTGGCTGTTTGTATAAGCATTATTTTATGCAGAATTCAGCCTGAAGACCCCCCTAGTCTTGTAAGAAAAATTAACCCAAAATCTGAAGAAAAAAATCTGTATGTTTTCTTGAGACAGCATTACACACCCAGAATACGAATAATGCACTCACTGCAAATGTATCTTATTGCACTGCTAACTCAAATAAAGACGTGGTATAATGGAAAAAAAAAATCTTCTCCAAGGCACATCTCTAAAAAAGAAGTGGAAAGCATGTATTTCTTAGGGTAAATGGGAACATTTATTTTGTGTGTATTAGTAAAGATAGCAATTATTGTTGTCATAAGGTTTGTTTTAGTTTATGCACAATTTTCTTAGTTGCCCTTGATAGATTGTCAGCTGCAAGGCAGCATGCAAACAGAGCAGTTATTTTAACATAAACCTTAGAAGCATAGTTTCTAAGAATAAATTCTTCAAACAGTTTTTGTAGCTAGTCAGTAATCACAAAAGTTTTCTGCTGTAGAAGCAAGGAATGTGTGGCATTAAATCTTTGCAGTCATCTACACAGAGCAAGTGATGGTGTCACCAGATTCAGCAGAGCTGGTTCCTCAGATTCACTGAGGGCTAAAATTGTATCTCCTGGTGAGATGAAAATGTCACAAGTTGCATACGGTAAGTTCATTTCTCTTTCAATTAAGGAGAAATTCATAGACTGACTGAAAATTATGTATTTTTCTCTGTAGCTCATTATCACCAAAATGTGGAAATATCTGAGTGTTTCACTATGATGCTGTTCAAAGGAGATTTTTTTATTTCTGTTCAGACATAAGTATGTAGATACTGTTTGTTTCTTCAAGGAATATTCTGGACTGAAATACTGAGTGAGTGAGGATAATTACTGGGAGTCTTCCAGTGCTAGAGCTTTTTTTTTTTTTTTTTAATTTATAACATTTATAATGGCCATTCCTACCAGAAATGGAGTAAAAACTTGCTACATGCAGATATGGTAAGAGCTAAACTTCAAGTGGAAGTTAAAAACAATGACACGTGGAAAACATTTACTAATTGATATTTTATGATGCAATAATACTTATTTAAAATTCTGTGTATGGATTTTAACCATAAACTGAAGCTTTAAATAGCTGTTGTCTAGAGGGAAGTAGAAGGAGAGCAGCAGCAGAGATTCAAAAATTAATACTGCGCTGAAGTAAATGACTTCACCTAAAACTGCATCTTAAATAAAATATTTTCACTTATTTTTCATGCACTACCACCTTATTTCCAACCAAGACTTGTAGTCATTCTGGTAATGAAAGCTGCTACCATCGACCCGTAAGAACTGCGGAGAGCTGCACTTCCATTGCTGTTCTTTGTAAGACAGCAAAAGCTCTGGGAAGAGAAGCCTGAGTTTTATTTAAAAATTTGCACACGCCCAGCTCGCGGGGCTGGCTCTGAGCTGTTCCTGCCATGCAGCAGATGAGGAGGGACTGAGCTTATTAAAACCACATCAGGCAACACCGGAATTCAAAGCCTTCCTTCCAGTTGGAAAGCTTAGATCGAGACCAAAGCCAGGCCGGACGTGAAAACAAAAACCCAGAACTGAAAATCCCCCAAAGGCCCAGCCTGCTCCGTCCGTGCCTGCCGCTGGCTGTGCGCAGCCCCCAGGCCCCAGTTTCCCGGGGGTTCTCCATGGCTGGGCACCTTTCCTGCTGCCACAGGGACACGGCAGCCACCGGGAGCTCAGCCCACGGCACGGCCAGGGTGGCTGCAGCGGCCGTGGAGGTGGGTACGGGGGCAGGGGGCTGCTGGCGGCCCTTCCCGAGCCCCCACGGGGACGGTAGCTCTGCTCCATCCTGAACGTGTGTTGAAATGTAAAGCCACCGCCCACAGCAGTCGGCACCGGGACTTCTTGCTGACTCTGAGTTAAAAATAAGACCTGCAAAGTTTGTGTTTTTTCTTTTCTTTCACTCCTCTCCAGTTCCGTGCAGATGTTGTTTGCAGTAAATGACTGTGCCATTTTGTCTGGACCAGCAGCTACGCCAACAAATAACTTGATTTAAAATTGTTATTTCTTAACGCATAAACATTGAAACATAAATACAACCTTTTTACAAGAATCAATTAACTTGTGGATCCTTGAACAGGGAGCTCCAAAGTCCTGGAATAAAAAATGCATTCATGAAATCTGGTTCATGGGTAACTCATTCTCATTAGATTTTTGCCAGACATCACATTTCCAAGCTCATTGCGCTTGGCCTTTTAAAGACACTGAACAATTCTGGAGGTGTATGGAAAGCCCTGAGGTTCATTCTCCCTCATTCCTTCCTTCCTTGCTGTTAGGAGCTGCCTCAGCCCTCCTGGCGAGCACACCAAGCATGCTGCAGCCTCACCCTGTGTCAGTGCGTGGCCATCGGAAGAGCCTGGACCAAAATGCTCACTTAGAGCAGCCCCCAAATGTGGTGGGAACACACCAGTTAAGTGTGGTTCCAAGCTGTAGCATGTAATGCTAAACCTTAGTAAGATTCAGGTGAATTAATCTTTTTTTTTCTCCTGATGCTTGTATAAATTGTGAGGCTATGGCTTCAAAGGAAATTTTAGGAATTAGAGTCCCCCACACAGGATTCAGTGCAAATGAAGTGCAGATGTAACAAGTGTTAACTACAGTGCCGATGCTCTGGGATTTTGGCAATCTCTGCAGCAGAAGTGCTGGAGGAAGTTACAAATTTAGGCCAGATCTGAATGAATTCTGTGTCACAGTTCTAGACCCAGAAGGTGACTTTTGCTTCCTCTGGCTCTGGATGCTCCTCATCCCACTGCAACACGGGGCTGAGGGGTGCATGAGGCATAATGATAGATGGAATGATTTTGTGTGGTTTTAATGAGGAAGCTGCATTACATGGGTCTGTATGTAGCATTGCATTAGATCAGTTTTCTGCCTTCTGCAAAATTGATTATATACCCATTTATCACCTCCTACATTCACACTAAACTCATTCCATTTGCCTTTTCTTTTTCTTCGGATGTGCATTTTACACCATGAAAAACGGCAGCACGTTGGAAAGAACGAATAAATATCTCAGTAAATTCCAAGAGTTTAACTCACATCCTCAAACACATGGGATAAAAGAGAAGGAAAACCATGGTCAAATGTGCAGGTTACGTAAGTTGACATATATCTAGCTGGAGATGCTGAGTTTTCCTCTTGCCCAAGTAGTTCAGGGATTTCTCTGCCGAAGCCAATGGAATTTGGTCTATGTAAAAATGGAAACAGTCTGTCTGAGTTATAAATGGCACTTGCTGCCAGCAGAATCAAAATCATGAGGAGCAAAGCTCCTACCATCAGGAGCTGGAAGAAAGGGGACTGGGGAGCAGGGGATGTGATGGCTCTATCACAAAAAAAAAAAATAAAAAATAATAATAATTTAAAAAAGACCTGTGAAGTATTTACAGAATAATAATCCACTGCTTACGTTTTTCCTAAAACCCCAGCAGCTTTAGGGCACAGTCCCCTTCCCACCCTTGTTGCACCTGCTGGGAGCCCCCCGGGTTGTCCAGGCACGGCCCCTGCCAGCAGCACTCCTGGCACTCCCGTTCCGTCTCGCCCAGCACTGCCCAAAGCTGCCGCTGGGTTTTTGCCAGCGAATTCTGGTAATTGTATTACTCTTGCAATATGAAGTCAGCGCAGACTTCCCATTACTAAATTTAAGATCCTCCTCTTTTATACACGTTCCATAGAGAAATAATATTTTGGGCTTGTGTTTGATGGTGTTTATTCATAGGCAAAACACCAGGGAGATTTCTAACAACACTGTCTCTTCCCAATTAGCTGCAGACCTGCGAGGCATCTAAGAAATGCTTTTATGCTTTGTATAGAGTGTTTGATGGAGGTACTTAATTTAAAATTTTAAGAGTATTACATGTGGCAGGTTATAAATCTGAGAAAGAGGAAAGAGAATAAATAGAGAAACCACGCTGGATGTTTGTTTTTGAAAGTGCTGACTTTAGCAGTGTGAAGATGTTTTTGGTTCAGGCTCAAGAAGGCACTTGGGTAAGAAGCACCACACTGCTGCATCAGGGCAGGATTTTCTTTGGGGAAAGAAAAAATAAAAGCTGTATTTCCAAGAATCCATGAGTGTAACCTGTTCTAAACAATCTGCAATACAGAAACCTATTTGAGCAAAACCAGGGCTGGATCTGGAGGAGAGAATCATGCAGCTGGAGCCAGGCAGCCTTGGCCATCATGGGAGCAGCTGAGAGCTGGGGGCAGATTTAGGGAGGTGGTCCCGGGCTGGTCTCAGGCTGAAGGGCAGGTGGGGGGCGGCCAGGGGGTGTATGTGCATAGCTGGTGGTGGTCCTGTTTTCTGAAAGCTGGTGCACCTGGATGTCTGGGGCTGATGGTAAGTGCTCCCTGGGCAGGAGGACCAAGCCTTCTGCTGCCGTGCAGGAGTCTGCCAGGAGCGACTTACAGGGACTTGGTAGCTGCTGGCAGTGTCTAAGTGATGTCCTTATTAAATTTAGAGGAAGGAGAACTGCCTTTCCTGGGATGAAAGGAGAGTGTTGAAATAAGAACTCTTCAAGAGCTAGTGCTGAAGATTTCTTTTAGAAATGTGTGTAGAAAAATCATGTTCTGCATCTGAAAGATTCGTGTTATCAAATATATATATATATATATATACACACACATACTTTAAAGAGAAAGCTTGTTGCAGTTGTGCTTTGATGATTTTCCCTCACGTGAACACAGGCAATTAGGAGCTTACAGTCCGTTCCTTAACATGCTACTTAATTATGAACCAAGATGTTGAGCTAATTAAAGAGTGATTGCAGTTAAATGCCTGATCTGCCTTAGCAAATGAAATGTATTTTGTGCCTTTGGTAGTGTGGTGGATTACAAATGCAGACGTCGTGGCTGCGGGCTGAGAAGGGCCTGGGGCTTGCGTTGCTCTTCCTTTTGCAGGCAGGAGCCCGTCAGCCTGCGCCAGTCTGCTGCACCATCCTTCATCCTGGTCCAGCACCACAGGTAAGAAAAAGGTTGTGATTTGTAACCAAGAAAGGGGGCTTCCTGTTCTAGGTTACAAAAAACCTCTGTAGCTCCCTGCCCCATGGTACCCCCCCCAGCCTCCCAGCCTTCACTACATTGTCACCTGTGGTTTGCTTTAAACCCTTGGTTAAGCCCTAATGCAGTGAATGGCTCTTAAAGTACCTACACATTTAATGAAAGTGCTCAGTATTTACTTTTTTTTAACCTTTTCTGTATGTTTCTCAGCAAAATAATTACAATGGTGGTCAAGTGTATTTTATCACAGAAGGTGGTACTGAAGGTTTGTCAGCTGGTTTTTATTTATTTTTTTCTCACCTTATTGTTGCATCCTTGCTCTGGAAAAGAATTTCTGAAGGCATTTTTGATGCTCTGGGAGTAGAGGAAGGGAATGTGATGTTTCTGTAGGAGTAAGTGGGGAAAAGGCTGTGTAATGTGCTTCGGATAACTATAAGCTGTAAGACCTTCACCCCACAGCGTCTTCCACGTAAGTCTTAACTTTATTACTTCCTGTAAACAAAGCTAATAATGAAAGCAAGATAATGATACCAAAAATAAAATGCTTGGGACCATCTGGAAATCGAAGGCTTACTGTTGGTCCGACACACCGCAGCCATCGCACCGCAGCTGGGCCGGGCCCACCTGAGCGGTGTGGGTAGCAGAGCATCGATCCTGGGCACTGCAAATACAGAGCTGTAACAGTCTAGGAAATAATATTTTGTTTAAACATACCTAAATACAAGTAAAAGAAGGTATTTCTCTGCAAGTTAATACAGTTAAATGATGCCTAAAATGGGGAGCCATTTGGGGAAAAAGTTAGACAAATTCTTCTATTCTTGTGGAGATGTTTTCCAAAATGAAGACCATACTAGATCTCCACTAGTGTAGCTAAATTAACGAAGGGTACCATAAGTTACAGACCCATAGAGATGTAAGTGAGCCTCTGTTGTAGAAGCAGCTATTAGTAATAGCCTCTCCAGGAGGATTTATTTTATGTTTTAGAAGTGGTTTTACATACCCGTGTGAGGTGCTGCTATGGAGTTATATTTGCATCCATGTGGGATGTCTTCTGTTCTTAAAAATGCTGACATTTCCATGGCTCCAAAATGTTCAGCGTAGATGGAAACTCAGTTTCAAAAGCTGATGTGAATTAATGCTGTGATATGGCCAAACATTTGCCTGCTACAGAAGGCGTAATGTTTTACCCAGGCTGCTAGGAACATACTTCAAAAAGGGCACAGATGCAGTTATTGGACACTAAAATTGAGCAAGAAGTTACTAGGAGAAAATCCAGCTGAGGGAGCCCACAAAGCTGCTTCTGTCTGGGGTTTAAAAATAAAAATAATAATAACAAAAACCTCAACATCTAATCGTTCCCCAACCATGAAACTGGCATTTTTCGCTGATAGCACTGAACTGTGATTCTCGCTGCTTCTTCAGAAAAGAAAAAACATGCCCAGTATGACAGTCTGCCTGCTCTGGTAAAAACATTTGTTGTTCAGAAGATCTAGTTAATACGGAGCTGTTAATTGTCTGACCATTAAATTACTTGGCTTCTACTTAGTCCCCACTGGGGACTAATTTTAAATTCAATTAGCACAGAATTTAAAGGAATATGGTTGAGGGATTGTAGAAGGCTACAGAGATATGAAATTGTGCTTGATAAGATGCAGCCAGGAAAGGGAAGCTTTTAATCTCGATTTCAAGGTGTTGAACCAGGAAAAACTCCAACAGAGAAATGAGGTTCCCTTTCAATGCACATACACAAATGAGATTCCTTTATGGTAACGCACTGTGATTTCTTAATGCATTTCAAACAAACTATTAATTAGAATTAGGATCAATCAATAAAAACCTCAGGAATTAAAGGTCATGGGGTGTATCTATGGGTTCACACATTAAAGTCTTAGCCAGTACCTGAAGAATCCAAAGTGTCTCAATGCCACTTCCATCATTTTCACTCAACCACAAGCAAGACCAGCGAGAAATCTTGCTAGCTGGCCTGATTTTCAGATGAATTTTGCAACTGCAATAAATTTAGGCAAGCGCTCAGCTCAGAGACTGACTGTTCGTTTTACTACACACAAATACAGCCGCTTTTATTTTAAACTACTGAGAGGTTTATGGAGGTGGAGCATAGATTTGCAAAGTGAGATTTGGCTCAGGCTGATCTTGCTTGAGAAAACCTTCATCGGTACCACCATGAACCTCCCTCTGCTCCTAGCATGCCTGCCTTGATAGCAGCAATGATAATAGCATTTAGATACTCGTTCTACCATTGCAAAATAAATATAGACTTCTTTTCTGAGTGATGTTTATTTTATAAAGCTGTTTGCATTGGTAGAGAAGCAGATGAACTAGCCCTCTTTCAGATTTTGAATTGTGTGCTAGACTTCTAACAAAGTCACTGAAGCAATGTAGGGAGAGGGCTATTATGTGCTAAATGACAAATGCATCACTTACGAAGAGATCACATACTGAAGGTGTAGTGCTTTCCCTGAAAGGACGTGTGTAAGTCAGTGGTGGCAGAAGCTCGTTCTGGAAGCCATGTGAAGAGCTGCATATCTGTGCAGCAGCTCCTTAAAGAGACTTCGTACACCATGGGTCTGACTTCTGTCGGATTTTCTAAGACTCTCAAAAGCTTCAGGGGCTTATCTGGCTGTGGAATTCAGTTGGGATTTGGCTTTTTTTTTTTTTTTAATTTTTTTTAATTGCGATCTTTTGGGTGGTTATCCCTGTTATCCTCTTCTCAGAAGGTCAATTCTGATCAGAGAGTTCTGGAAATGTGCTCAAGGCATTGAATTCCCTCTCTGGCTTCCCAGCATGCAGATCTGTAAGCACTGGTGGGCAACAGAGATCACTGCATCCACCCCGTGAGCACTGGCCATGCCTTGGCTTCTCTTCTTTTCATTTGCATCATTATTATTTTTTTAACACTTTTATCACACTTGCTCATTACTCTCAGAAGCACGCAACCAAAGGCAGAAGTATGTCAGAGCTGCTGTTCGCTGGTTTGGTTTGGGTAATGCTGTGGTTTCCTTGAGGAAGGAAGCAGGATGCTTTCTCTCTATGCTTCTAGTGGGTTCGCAGCTGAAAAACAGAGATGTTTCCTTAAAGGAGCCAGTGTGCAGCACCCAAAATATTGATCTGCCTGACTACTGAAACGGTACAAAGGAGCTCATCATGTAGACTTGGGTATACAGAGTCACATCACTTACGTGCTCCTCTTGTGTGACTTTATTAACATTTGAGATAAGTTTTGGTGTAGATCAAGGAATTGTTCAGAGACATCTGTGCTGGAATGTGCAAATAGCTCTCTGCCTGCCTGCCGTCTCGGCATCCGTCTGGATCCCAGCTTGGGTGGCGTTAGCAGCAGTCGGGTGAAAGCCTGTTGTGCTGGTGGGATGTTCCCATCCGTCACTCCATGGGCCGAGGCCCCCGCAATCAGGGAGGGGAACATGGTTTTCTTGAGATAGAGTTTGTGTGCTTCAAATCTTCATCCTTTCATAAACCAAATGTCACGATGTGTGCGCTGCTCCTTCCTGTTGGAAAACTCCCAGTGGACACGTGTTATTTTCACAGCTTTGCTCTCTGTCGTTTCTCTCTTTTCCTTATTACTTTAATTGTCCACTTCTTGTTTGTTTTGATGTGTGTGTACATTTTTGGGAGCTCCTGGGCAACTCTTGCAAATAGAACTCTCTTAAAACAACAACAACAAGTTTATATATAAACAACAACAAAAAAGGGCCCAGCAAAATAACTAAAATTAAACTTAAACTTTTTAAAGGATGCTGGTTTTATTTTCCTTCATTTCTCTGGCACATATCCACTCAGAAACAGTGCTTGCCAACTCATCTTAATTTTGGATAATTACATTTTTGCAATTTGTAATTTGCTAATCTATAGTAATTTTCTTGTGATTTTTAAAAGGCAGAAGGGGGAGTAAGGAAAGCTGATTTGTGATCAGAGTTCTCCCTTCTATAATTAACTACATCTAAAAAACCATAATTGATGCTTATATAGCTTCCCAATAGCATCTCCTGAATTGGAACACGCAGCATTGTATACTGCGCTTTCTGCTCTGAAAAGATTGATTTGCAAGCCACTATCAATCTGTTGCTAAGCAGTTAGTGACGGCACACAGTGAAGTCCTCAAGGACAATACAGAACAGCCAGAATGTTTTTCTCAGTATCAAACCTTTTTTTCCCCGTCTCCTGAAATATTGCATCAGTTGCTCCTTAATCAAAGTATAAAAAATGTTGCCAAGGTGATGCCACATTTGGAGCCACAGATCACAGCAGACAAACCTGTGCTGGGAACCGCAAATTTTAGGACTTTCACAGTAGGCAGCAGAGGTGTAATGTGTTTTTGTTGTCACTGCTGTCTTCATTTTATACTCAGCTGATTCTCTCTCTCTCTCTCTCTTTTTTTTTTTTTTTTTTTACTTATTTAAATAGGGTTAGTAGAACAGCAGAAGAGCTGTTAAAGTTGGTTTTCTTTAGATAAAGCTGGTGAACTTGGCTTCACTCATCTTTTTTGGCTGAGAAGCAAAAGCAGCTGTCAGAAGAGCTGGTCTTTCATGTTGTAAGATGAGGCATTGCTTAAAAAAAAAAAAATCTGCCAGAGATGCAGAATGACGCAGGGCTTCATATCTATGCCAGAAACCCCTGGAGTGGACAGGAGCAATGTGTGCATCAATCTTGCATCTTGCCTGTGTTTGTCTTGAGAGTCTGTATAGAGCAGAAATACACATTTTAAACTTAGCCCAGAAATCAAATATTCTTTCACAAGCCTGCTGATTCTGTTAAGACCACAGGGGAGAGAGACAGCACGCGTATCTCTGCCTCTAAGGCAGAAGAGAAGCCTCCCTTGCAAAGGGAGGAAGGACAGGGGGAGACCAATGAAGCCATTAATTTGTATGTATTTTATTTATGTAAAGATGCAGATTGAAAACCAATTTTTAAAACCACATTCTAAACAATTATTTTAGAAAATGAACAGAATGCTAAACTCTCTGCTTGCCCAGCTTGCCTGTTTTACTTTGTAATGAGATTTTAATAAAAAGGCAGAGAAGAATGCCAGCTGAGCTGGCACATCTGACATTTTGATAACCTCGTCAATAATACAGTTATGTTATTGGCTTTAAGCAGCTGCAGAACTTTTCCTTATTGTTTAGCTGTCTGTTCATTCTATTCCTGTCTTGTTGATAACAGTAAAAAGATGAGTAACAGTGGCAAATCAATAGAAAAGCATGTTTCTTCTATATGACCATGAACCTAACTCTTCAAATTACATCTTAAAACTCCAGGCTCTTTATTTGATCATAAATAGATATGCAGGAAGAAGGGAGGGGAAAAAAAAAAAAAAAAAAAAAAAAAGTTTAGTTGTTGGCTTAGGGCTTTATGAATGTATTCCTTCCCAGGTTTTCTCTCTTCCAAATTAAGTTAAATTATATTAAAAACAAAGCACAATATTTATTTCAAATGAGGGGCAAGATTTTAGGCTTTGTTAAAAGCCTATTTTGGACAGGTGACCGCTCAGTGAGCTGACATCACTGTTCTCCCTGTGGTGGCCCACGAGACCTTGCAGCTATTGCATGAGGTTGTGCTCCTGTTTGAAAGGTGAGAGAAGTATTTCTGCTCTGTCCTGTTCTGGCTGGGCCCTGAAAAGGGAGGTGAAAGTGAGGTTAAAATGGAGAGAGAAGGTAATGGGGCTATGTGCAGGGCAGATGCCAGCTGGTGATGCTCTGGGTGCAGCTCTTCAGCACACCTGGGAGACTGAGGCAGGTGAGGAGGGTGGGAATTGTGAAACTTCAAGCAAAGTCTTTAAATAGAGATGAAAAAATACTGACTCTTAGTTTGCAACTGAGCAGAATAAGGACAAAACAACAAAAAAAAAAGCAAGCAATGACTTGTCGCCTGTTCCCTAGAGAGGCCAAGCAGGCAGGGTGCTGCTCCTGGTGCCTGCCCACATCCATGCGGAGCTGGGGGTGCCACCTTCTTGTGTGCGATGTGCCTGTGCTCCAGGCTCCCTGGGGTGGTGCCGAGGCAGATCCCAGTGGCTGAGCACAGTGTGGGGAGGCCTTTGGGTTGCACCGGGGCCTCTCAGGCTTCCGAGGTCCTCAAATTTAAAACAATGTTTAGAAATCTAGAGGCAACAACAGGAATGAACAAGAAAAATAATGCAAGGTCTGGCACACACTTTAACAGGCTTTTTAGGAATGAAAGCGTAAGACCCACCAATAGCTGGAAGCTGGAGCTGGCAAAAGCAAATGAGGTAAAAACGGATTTTATGTGTTGCTTTAGAAAACGTGTGACTTGCCACTGGGCCAATTTCCTTCTAGGAAAGGTAGCCAGGAGCCAACCAGGCTGTCCTGAGCTGCGAGATCTCCTTGCTCCACGCTGCGCCGTGTTGGACGTTAAGCCCCGTGCAGTTAGGAACAAAGGAAGCTGTGTTTATAATGCTGGTTCTTGGGCAAATTGTGTGTGCCAGGTTCCTGCTCTCAGCCCAGGCTGATGCACAGTGTGTCTGCGGGATGGGGAAGGTGCCTCTGGGGCCAGCCACAGCTCTTGGAGGTGGCAGAGGTTGGCAGAGGAGCGCCTGTGTGCTCGCCCTGATGAGCCCTCCTGCCTGCCTGACAATTTCTTACCACTTAAGGGACTAAGCTTCCTAATGCACCAGCTGGAAACTGATTGATTTCTGAGAAAAGCAGATAATCAGAATGCATCTCCAAAAGAAAATAATCTTTCAGCTTATCCTTGGAAGATTTTTTTATGGGTTCTATGTAATTAGAAACTGAAAATAATAGTAGCAAAAGGCTCTTTGTACATAAGTAGACACGCTTGGCTTCAAAAACACATTTGAATAAGACTAAGAAGAGACTAAACAGACTAAAAAACATGCACCTTGTATTGAAGCAGACCAGAATGTACTCAATGGGAGAAAGATTTCAGCTGCTCCAACCTACAGTGCTGGACCCACAGAAATTTAACAATTTGGAAAGTGTCTACTGTTCTCTAACCTATGAAACTCAAGCTCTGCTGTTCTAATTTTACCAATTTACTTTAATTTCCTTCTCCTGTAATACTGGGATATTCATTTTTCCCCTTTTTATTTCACTGGATTCATTCTGAGCATTTTTCCACTGATATTTAATACTTGCTGTTCAGACTGTAACAGCTATGCTTGTAGGTGAAAAAACTCATGTTGTGTTGCCAAAAGAAGAAATATAAGCCAAACTGCTTGTGTTAATATTTGCATTTGCAAGTACTGACTTTTCTCCAGTACTAGACCCTCTCTAGTAGTAAAAGGACCCGAGAAATATGTTTGCTGGTTAGAGGGAAGGATGCAAAAAATATTCATGGAAAATACCTCTTATTCAGTAATGTTTTCAAAATATATAGAGTACTTGGAAGTGTCAGCTGTCTGCTTAGCAGCTAGAAAATATTATGCTATGGTCCCGTCCCCTAGAACAATTTCCTATTTGCTCTAACTGCTGTGTTCAGGCTTTAAGGAGCAGTTAACCCAACGCTGTAATGGCTGGGCTGCTGTGGGCCACTCCGTGCTGGCTGGGTTTGGCTTTTTGTCTCTAACCCCTGTAATGGTGAGATAAGCTTTGGTGCTTTTGCCAGGTGCCTTGTGTTTGAATGTGGCAGAAAGTGGCCTTCAGTGCAAAGACTGCCTCTTACTCCCTTTTCAGGACTTGGAAGCTCTGACCTTCCATTTGAGGATGACACAGGACAGGACTCGCTTTTGCTTTCAGCTCTTCCCTCAAGAAGAAATCTGTTTCACCAGATATACAGACTTGATCCTACTTTCTTTGGGGGAGAGTTTCTGACTGGGTGAACGCTGGCGGGCGCGTGCCCTGGTGCACAGAGGGATGTGCCTTCAGGCCCAGTGCTGCAGGACTGAAGGGTGGGAGAGGGCACCCAGATGGAGCCCCTAGGGGACCTGCCACAAAGCCATGCCTGGGGGAGGGAAACCCTCTGTAGGAGTGTTTTAATTGCTCGAACTGTGACTGCTTTGGGGCAAACGAAGGTGTAGCTGTGGTGTACCACAAGCCCCATGGGACGCCACCTCCTGCACCCTGAGGAGAGCAGTGGGCACTGGGGGTGCTGCCAGGCGAGGGTTGGGCTGCTCCTGGTTCCTCTGCCTGGGGAGGGGGCAGAAGCCAGGCAGCCCTTGGCAGTGTTTGGGGGCTCGACAGAAGGCAGGGGAGCTGTGCGGGCATCGCAGCGAAACCTGCCCGGATGGAAGATGGCTGAGTACAGCCTATTGAGTACAGCCTATTGCACCCTGAGGGCAATGAGCATTAATCCCCCTCTCCTGGGGGTCGGCCTGCCCCGGGCAGAGCTCTGCCTCGCCTTCAGTGCCCCCCATGTCCGCTCCCGCTTTGGAAGGCCGGCAGGGGGGGCCTGGGCCCAGCAGGGGGGGCCCGGGCCCGGCAGGCGGCGCCGCGGAGCGCTCGGAGGCCGCTGGGGGGGGCCGGGCCGGGCCGGGCCGGGCCGGGCCGTGGCGGGGGCACCCCTGGGCCGCGGAGCGGAGCCTCAGCAGCTGGGGGGGACCCGAGCCCCTCCGACGGCCCCAGGGCCGAGTAACCCTGCTAAGCGGGGAGCAGGGAGCCTCTGCCACGGGTGCTCCTCATCCTTTCGGCCTCTTGCTGCGGGAAGCTGTCTGCCATAAACAAAAGCGCCGAGGCATGCGGTGGAAAGGAGGCAGGATGCTCCCCCAGCTGTCCCTCAGGCCCTCGCAGTTTGCCCCGAGTGTTTGTCGTTGGGACTGGCAACAATAATTGTTGCACGGTTTGATGAAGTCCGCGTTCTTTTTTAGAAAATGGAATTTATGCGACGAACGTGCCTCTCGCTGCTGGCCGTGCGCTGTCACAACGAGAGGAAGAGACTTGCGGGGTGGAATTGTGCTCCCAGTCACATTGATTTAGTGATTAGTGTCATGTTCGTCTTGAATTTTGTGATTTCTGCTCATTAACCTGAAAATGTTCCTGCAATTTTCTTCTCCTAGACTGCTTTGAAAGTACCAAAGCAGATTCTATTCAGTGTCTGAGTGCGTGAGAGCAACTGTCTCCTGCAAGGCACTAAACAATAGGGAGTGTCTGAGAAGCACTAAATAATACTTAAATCATTACATTTTATCATTTGTTTAAATCCTTGATTTAAATACTATTTGTCTGTTTTATTTCAGCTGTTTGAAGATTTGGACTAGATCACTATATATACATATATATGTATAAAAAAACCACTTCAACTCTCTCTGCACTGCCTAATTGTTGTAGTTAGTAAATAAATAATGTGGTCCCAATTCTGATCTCATTTGCTGTAGTTATACCCTGGCTCGCTTCCACCAACTGTAAGGAAATTGATTTCTATTTTACAGTACTTTGCACAGCCTATTGCACGCTGCACCATCTGTGTGCACTTGCACCCTGTCATGCTAATGTGGACTCATTTTAGGACTGAGATGAGCGGATCAGAGAGAAATGAGAGCAGCAAAGCCCTCTCCACGCAGCCCTGCCGGGTCAGGCGGAGATTTGGGGGAATGACTGCGGGGTCCGGAGGTGCCACTTCAGCCTCGCAGCCCCCAGCCTGGAGCCGTGCCCGTTCTCCCCATCAGATATCAAGCATCGTTTGATTCCCATGTTCAGTTCTGAGTTGTGTTTTTTTGTCGTTGGGTTGATTTTATTTTATTTTATTTTATTTTTAATCCAATGGCTATCCTCATTATACCTCTGCTGTATCTATTATCGTTCTTGGTGGCATGCACATCCCCTTGTCTTCCTCTAAAATTAGCTGTGGCACAGAGAGGTTTGTGGTTGGCAGCATCTCCTCCCTATTAGAGCTCTTGGCTGGCAAATAACCATGACAAGGCTGTTTTGGGGAGCTGCAAGAGGGGTTCCACCAAAGTGCTGGTGGAAATGCCAAGGAGGGCTGCCTGCACTCACCGCTGGATGCGGTTGCTGTGTCGTCATTCTGTGTCCTGAAGTCACACAGTAAATGTCCGGCTGCTCTTGTGACCCTGGGTGTTAGTGTAGGCCAGCCCAAGGCACTATTCCCTTTTCAGTTTGGATGCTTTATACCCCACACAAGGGATGGAAAGGGCAAATTCCTAAAATTGTACCCCCAAAAGCCATTTGACAGGCCCTCAGCCAGGCAGGGGAAATGTGCCCAGTGGCTTGGGATGCTGTGGCTCCAGGAGGCAGTGAGGGGCAGGGGTAAGAGCATGAGGAGTTCTGGAGAAAGGGGGGGAGCTTGGGGGCAAAACCTCTGCCTCCAGATACGGGGCTGACCTTGCTGACTCTGCTCTCACTGAGTTGGAGAACTGTCTCAAAATTCCTTTGCTCTCCTTTCCCAGACTGCTTTCTTCGAGCCAGGTTATAAACTCATCTGCCCAAACAGTAACCTAATAAGCTACAGGATATTCCAGAATGTGCAATCTATTTCTTTCATGTGCTAATTGTGCTTTAAACAGCAATTTGCCTCATTGGACTCTCTCATATCTTGCGTGAGCACTGGCAACAGTCATGTCACTCCTTTGTTTGCAGTGAGCATCTGTACTTTTTTTTTTTCTAATGGAACAGTTTCTTACAAATTATGTATATATATTTTTATGCAGGCCTCTTTTAATATAATCAAGCTCTCTATTCAAGAAAGCAAATCTGATGAAACATCCCATTTCAGTGAGGGCAATTTAGGCTAGACATCAGGAAAACCTAGCTAATGATTAAAATAGTGAGGCACTGCTATGGGCTGCCAGGAGAGCTTAAGGAAACTCCATCATGGGAAGTCTTTAAGAATAAGTTTGGCACATATTATCAGGAATGATTTAGCTATAATTGATCCTGACTTGGAGCAAGAGAAGGGACTGGACGATTTCTTCTTTTCTTGTTTTGTATGTTTTCCAAATTTTTTTTTCAGTTGAACTTAAATGGTTCAGTGTTACCAAATGTTCCCTCCCCCCTTTCTAAGGGAATTTTTCACTAAATTTCAACTGAATGTGCAAATAGTTGAGCACACTTTGTAATTTATATCACACGTCAAGGTCTAAGCCTCTTGAGGATGTGGCTCCACCTCCCTAAATATTTAAATATTTTTCCTTCTTTTTCCTGTTGCTTAATTTTGTTGTATAGCTCGCAGCTACTCTGAGTTGCCATTTCTCCACTGATGCCAAAATCTAGCAATTATACTGAAAGGAGCAGAGCTGCAGCCACCTTGCACATCAAGGCTGAGCCAAGCCTTTTATTTCCACAAATAAGAATTAGAAAGAGTTTTAAGCAAATACTATTCAACCGAACTTAAAGGAAGAGCTGAGCATTCAGAAAATGACTCATTGTGCGGGCGAAGAGCATGCACTGCCTTGAAATGTTGTCTTGAGGGCTGTTTTATTAAATACATGAGTGAACTGACTAACAGCAAAACTGATGCAGAATGCTGATGGTGTCTTTGACCTTTAAAACCTTTATGAAATTTGCAATTTGCTCATTTTCTAATTAAAAAAAAAGAAGAAAGAAATAATATTAGTCATTCTTTACATATGCTTCTCCATACTCAGTGACCAGATCTATATACAGATTTTAATTATCGGAATCAGCATTTTAGGATTGTGCATTAAGGTGCGTTATGCTGCATCCAAAAGACACTGTAAAACATTCAGATTGCTCCCTGTTTCTCTTGCTGCAGTGATGGACAGCAGAGAGACAATCTTAAAAAACTGCTTTTCACACCTAAAATGCATATGCACATGCATTTTGAATATTCAGAATAATCAAACAACCCCCAATTAGAACAAGCCTTGTGAGCCTTATTTTAAGCATATTTATTGTTCATTTTAGATGTTTTATGTGGGCTCTTCTCGGGTGTTGCTGTTCAGAATCCAAATCGGTTTCCCCTGAGAGCAGGGACAAATGCTCACAAAGCCTCCGCCGCACTTTTGTCGGTGTCCTGCCGTCACCCGCCCGCTGTCCGTGGCAGACGCAGGAGGCTGAGCTGTCCAGCAGCCCGGGCAGCTCCCTGGGAGCGCTGCCCGGCTGGCACAGAGCTGCTCATTAGCAGCGCCTCGTTGGTGGCGGGGGAGCTGGTGGTCACGGATGGCTGCCAGCTCCGAGAGCTGAACCCATCCCTGGTGGGAGGCCAATGTTTGACGCGAGCTGAGGTGGGCTCGGTGCATGCATGGAAGTGGGAAAACCTGGACGTGATTTGTTTAAAGGAGATTGTGATATCGTGGAGAAGGGGTCTGTCTGTGGTGGAAATGTGGCTGGCAGAAGGTGGCCGTTGGGTGGCACGAGGTAGCCCTGCTCAGTGATGGCTTTGCAAGCCTAAGGCAGTATCAAGTGAAACCTGCAATGCTGCACCGGTTAATATTTCCTGATAGGGATGGGCCAGAGCTTGAGTTACTTTCCAAATCCCCGTGACTTTGCAGGTTGGAATTAAAATAGAATATTTATGCAAACCACACAACTGATTTTGGCTTTAGGATGTAGAAAGCTTGCCTGATGAGCTTTTGCCAAATAAAACCACCCTGGGTTTTATTTCACGGCAGCTTTTCCAGGCGAGGATACTTTTCAGAAAATGAAATCCATTGGCCACGGCCAGGCCAAGAAATGAGGGAGGAGTGCGTAAAGGTTATAGCCATGTAACTTTAAAAACATCTAAATCAAGTCCTCTGTAAGTTCACCGAATCCAGCGTAGCTCTTTCTGTGACCCTCGTGGACTTTGAGCCAAGATCCCGTGAGCACAGCAGAGCTCGCTTCCCACCACCGAGCAACCTCGCAGTCCCGGAGGTCTGCAGAGCAGTGTGCAGTTAGCAATGCTTCCTGTGCAAAACTCTCTTCTCACTTTTTTTTAGTGACTGACTATGTCCAGTAAATTATTGCCATCCCTGTATTGCCATAGGAAGCAGGAGGACCAGTGCAAAATATGCCTGGTACCTACAAAGTCAGACTTTCAAAAAGCCTGGGCTCCGCTGAGTTCTGTGGTTACCCAGCTACGTTCAGACCCCGGTTTTCTCCATTTGGTTAACAACATAGGTTACACATAGGGGGTCTTTGCAGAGAAGAACCTAAGTTCTGGATAAGAGAACAGCTCCCCATTTCTAATTCAAATGTTGAATGCAGTATTTCTGGCCAAATCCACTGGAGCAAGGCACCAGTGCTTCACCACCTGGCTGCAGACCTCTTGGTGAAGGCAAACAGACATTCAGAAGAAACACAGCCATGTTCCTGGTGATCCAACCCCTGAGAAAGCCAAAGAATCAGCATCTCCCAATATTCTCTACTCATTATTTATGTGCAAGTGACTCACACCACCACCTGCTCTGTGAACATCTGCATCCTTGCACAGGCAGCAGAGGTGCTCGGAGAGCTGAGGTTTCATGCAGAAGGCACTGGGCACGTTGCCCAGCCACTCTTCTCTATGGCTTGCTTGCTTGCTATAAATGGCTTTTAAAGACACCGGAAAGAAGCGGCCGTGTTTCTTCTGAATGCCTGTTGGCCTTTGAACTGGAAACACAAGTAGAAGATGTCTGCTGCTGGGTCACTAAGGTAGCGTTCGGCTCTTGTGGGAAAGGACGGGAGGTGCTGCTCTGTAAAGCTTTGTAGCCATGCATGAAATGTTTCTCAGAATTTAGCTTCAGCTAATTTCAATCTTTCCAGCTGAAAAAAAAAAAAAACAACTTTATTGCCCCTTATTTTTCCTGAGACTCCTCTCCAGAATGTCTCCTTTTCCCCATGCCTCAAGGTAAATGGCTTACGAGGAAAGGGCACGAAGTGACCTGGAGCTGATGACGTGTCGGGACGTTGCGTCTCGTGACATGGATGTGCTAGGACTTTGGCATCACGGAACAGAAAAAGGCAGTCAGATATGGTGAAAGAAATGATGAAACCAGATGTAAGGTTGATTGAAACCACTTCATCTGATTCAGACTTTTAATGTATTTCTCGGTCATGGTATTTCATTGCTGTATATTTTTCCCCCTGGAATTCATTATGCTCTTTATGTGACATCTCAGCGAGCAGCTGTGGAAATGATCATGTGGCCATTAAAAGCTGTAGCCTTGGGTGAGAAATGGGCAATAAGAACAAAGAAAGTATATGAGAACAAAGAACTGTGCCTTATTAGTGCTGAGGAAAGGGATGAAACCCTACAGACCCTGAGATAACTTAGGTTGGACAGGACCTCAGAAGTTTCCAGTCTGTCCTCCTGCCCTGCTTGGTCTCCTTGCTCAGGGACTTGCCCAAAGCCCAAAACCTGCAGTGTCTGGGAGCTGGTGCCAGCTCTTTGAGACAGCCACGGTCTTTCTTTGCAGGCTGAAGATGCCTCTGCAAAATGGAAGTTTTTAATCACCAACCTGTCTGGAAATAGTTACCATCCCCTCCAGCTGTAAAGATATTTCATGAATGACTAAATTTTCTCATATACTGGAGATATCTGTCAATTTCTGCCATGCTTAGCAAATGTGTGACTTTCTTTCCATAAGCCCTGTGGTAAAGGTTAGCAAAACATGTGTTTGCCTTTCCCTGTGTGCAGGGACGCAGCGACCTGCTCTCCTGGCCAGGTGCTTGCAGGGGAGCAAATGAAAGCCTTGGAAAAGTGCTGAGCCGCTTAATTCTTCCTCACCTGCTAGGGACTGAGCTCCACAGCTAAGCAGCATCCCACTGAAGCTTGCTTTTATATGGCTTAACTTGGCTGAAGGCTTAGTGAGCCTGAGCAAGGTTTGGGTTTGTGATCATATCCAAAACTGGAGATCATTTGCCAGGGCTTTGCTATGAAAATTGCTCACAGCTCCATTGACTGGCTCTGCTGCCTCTGCAGCATCAATTCTATCCCTGGCTGACACCTTTGATTTTGGAAGTTGCCTCCATTTTCCAGAGAAAAGTATGTACATTAGCTATTTTTGGATAGCGTATATTTAATCTACTGCAAGAAAGGGAGCGATTCACTTGTTCCTTATTTTCAGAGCCATTACATTTCTCTTGGTGACAGCTCCAAGGAACAGAAATCCTTAACTTGTTTAATGTCTTCATTTGGGCAATTGAAAGACATCTAACCAAAAATCCACTTCTGTACTACTGTGTGGAAAGTAGTGTGCACCTTCTTGGTAAAGGTGCTTTTCTTTCATCCTAGGTGAAAGGGAATGCTAAAAAGAAACCAAGTTTTGAATGGTTCTTGTGTCTGCTTGGAAGCCGAATGAGCACACTACCGTCTTCTCATCATTTTCTCTGGTCATTCTTTTATTTTATGTTTAGCTGAGGATAAACTGTGGACTTTGCACCATGTAAAGTGTATTTAGGATCTTTGCTCAAGTGAAAAATGAGTTGTCATCTGTGCCAGTATTGGAGTGTGCAGGGAGAAATCTGGGACAGTTGCAGGGGCTGCCAACGGAAATAACTGATGGAAGATTTGACTGTGCTTAATTGAAAACACACAAAGCAGAGGCATATAGTGCGAGCTCCTTGTGATGGAAGAGTGACAGAAAGTAAGCGGTGACTTCAGAGGGGCCGAAGCTCATGGCCAGGGCCTTCTCCAGCCTGCCTGCAGACTCGCTCCCCACACGTGTACTGGGGAGAGCTGGGCTGCTCGTGAGGCACGGAGATGTTCCCATTGCTAGGAGCTGGAGGGGCCTCTTAAATCAGAAAATACAAACCTCGCTGCAGCATTGCCAGCTCACCAGTGTGCTGCTCAACAGCAACTGCCCCGAAGTCCTGACCTGTTTGCAGATTTGTGTAAAAATGAAAATAAAAATACAGAAGTGCACCAGCGGCTGCCCTTGCCAGGCTGCATAGGTTGGTGCAGCGTGCACGCTGCAGCTGCTGGCCACAGGGACTGGCTCTGAGGGGATCCTCAGGGGGCATTTGGGGGGCTTTAGAGGGCAGAAGTGCTGCCAAGGTGGAAGCAGCAGCAGTTGAGATCTGGATTTGGGGCCAAGGTAAATAACGAGCTGAAACAAGGTAAAGAACATAGGGTCACGCCACTGGGGTGGTGTTAAAACACCGGGTGCTTGCGTGTTGGTACTGATGAAGTAGCTCTAATGAGGAGACTGACAGCCGAGGCACAGGCGAATGCTGTTTGGTCTGGTACAAATTAAGCCATTTGCTCTTCTATAGTACACGCTCATACATGTGGAAGAAAGGCTGCAGTGTTTAGTCAACAGTTTTTTGTTGGGTTTCCTTTTTTTTTTTTTTTTTCTTGGTTAAAGCCAGCTCTTTCAGAGGGTTGAGAAGCCACGAGAAGTTTGCAGGAGCTCTTGCCCTGTGCTCTGAGGAGTGCAGCCTCACCTGTGGCTCGGTACCTCTGGTGCCCCAAGCGATGCCCTTGGTCCCCCTGAGCTGGCGGCCCCATGAGGGTGGGGAGGGAGCACGGGGCAGCCCCAGTACCTGCCCTGCTACCTGCTGCTGCCCCGATGCCCTCAGCAAAACTCCCCCTCCTCATCTGCTCCAGGTTATCTGCCATGCACCAAGAAGAGCAGCCTTGTCCTCCACCTCCGCTACCTGATGGCCGCCTGAAGGACCTCTTCAGAGCCATTTCTGCTGCCCACCTGCCAAGGCACAAGCCTTGCGTTGTGCTCAGCCCATGGGGCTTCTGCGGGGTCCTTTGCTTTGCTCTGCTCCCTCCCCTCCAGGCCTTGACACCAGGGCAAGACATGTCCTCGGGTATGGCTGCACGGAAAGGGCACCGTGCTGCTGCAGTAATTGTTTGAGAGCTTTGGCACCTCGTGCTGCTTCTTGGTGGAATCATTAGCAACAGCATGGAAAAGCACACCGAGAGGTGTTTTATCTTCCCTTAGGAAGTGACACTTTATTCAAAACCATACTGGGATGAGGAGGCATAGGAGGCAGCACCGCTGCTGTCTGGGGAGGGAAACGAGGAGGTGTTGAATAATGTGTGGATTTCTGTACCCAGCTGCAGTTGGGAGTGGAGAGCACTGATAAAGTACGATTCTCTTCATGAGGTCTTTTTTCCCAAACTAAAAGGCTGCTGGAAGGGTCAGCACCACTCTGCTCCTTCCAAAATTCAGTGTGTTGGACAAATGGGAAGTCTGGGGGTGCGGAACAACCCCAGTGAGCAAGGTTTGCAGCCTGGGCACCAACCCCCCTGGGTGGACCCAGAGAAAGGTGGATGAAATTATTCTCGGGCGGATAGCAGGGCCTGGGTTTGCTTTTTCCTCTGAGTCCTTTTATTTCTCTCTCTCTCTCATGTATATACATGCACGCAGAAGCACGGTTCTCCAGTTTTCTAATTTACTCTAAATCAATCTGGTCAAATAGAAACACCAAAATGAAAGAAAACTGACATTACTCGCTCTGGTCTTTCCCAGCCCTTCTGTGTAACATGCACCCAAGGCTTGTGCAACAAGGCGAGCACATCTGTTATTAGAAACAGCTCCCAGTGGGAAACGCTCGCTGCGTGTTCCCTATGGTTACCCACAACCAGAGCTGTAGCACGAAACACTTTGGGCCAGAGGAACAATTCCTTACCCCACAGTCACAGGGAACACCGGGCAGGTCTCGGTCCAGCCCTCGTGCAGGGCCCTGGCAGTGGGTGCCGAACACCCGCAGGGGCTGCCCCTCTGCTGGAGCCCCAAGGCACAGGATCACCACTTCAGGTGGTTTGCACCAGCCCGGTGTTGCAGGAAATCGATGGGATTGCCCCGGTAGTAGCTCAGGTCGGTGCCCCCGTGCTTAATGAGCACAGCAGGCTGCTCCGTCCTGCTGTGGTGACAGGAGCTGCCTGAGGTGCTCGGGGTCTGCCTGCGCTCCCCTCCCAGCCGCCCGCCCCTGCTGCTCTCCGTAAATCCCAGCACTGCATGAACCCTTTTAATTAGCTTCTTCCAGTGTGTTGTGAGGCTGGACAACAAATACTTTGATCTACAATTCGGTGTCATAAACCGTGTTCCCAAAGCTGCTCACCTCTAGTGTTGTAAATGTCTTACCTTGATGCTAGGTGGGGGCATCGCTGGGCTCTAAGACCGTGCATAAGGTTTATGTTCACGATTCAACCCTTGCTTACAGTGGTTAGAGCCTGCTCTGGGCTTTATGTCACAGAAGAGTGATGCCAGGCAGAATTATTATTTTTTCCCAAGGAGCGGTCCTGACATTTCAGAGGAAGTGGAAATGTAATGGTTTCAGTTTTGTCATTTCCTTTAAAATCTACAACTTACATGGTCAACTTGTGCCAAAACTCAACAAGCACCATGCAGTGCTGTAGAAATGTTCATAAAGGGCCAGCATGGCTGGGACTGGGGAGCTGCCCCCCCACCCCACAGCTGGAAGGGAGAGTAAATTCGGGTTGGTTTTGGTTACATGACTTTGCCAATGCTTATTTATAGTTGCACCAGAGTGGTGGTATTGAGGTTGGAACAGATCCCTGCCTGAAAGCTACATGTGACAATATGTGCTTCTAATTTCTGCTTTGTTGAGAAGCCATGGACAGTTTACATGGCCATCCTAATCTTTAAGTGAAGAATTTTAATTAATCTTAGTAGGAAAACAAGCTGTATTTTAAACATGGGTAATCTACACAGAAAACAAGAAACGTGACTTTTGTTTGTCTCCTCTTTCAGCTCTTAGCAACAATTATTTCTAGAAACACAGATTAATTTATTGTACTAGGTCTCACCGCAATTAAGAAGTGGAATCACTTTGTATGGAAATGCTAAAAGACAGGCTTTTAGCAAGAATTGCCTGGACTGTTCAAGTCCAGCCTCCATATAGGACTCGAAGATGACAGTAATGCAGTTCTTCTTTCCTGTTCATTGGCCATTCGCAAGAGCTATTTATCCAGGGAAAAAAATGAAGCAGTCTGCAACCTCAGTCATCAACAATCTGTCTTCAGGGAACTGCTGGAATTTGCACAGAAAGGTCAAATAAATAGCATAAACATCTTCCAGTCTCTAACCTTACTTGATTAAAAAGGAACAAATACAAATTAGTGATATTAATTAATTAAGTCTTTTCCTTACAAAATGAAGTGGTTCCTCAGATTTGCCATCTGCATTTACTGGGAGTAGGAACCGTTTGTAAATCCCCAGAGGTGTTGCTGCTCACCTTTGGGTGTTGCTTTCTCAAGAGTTTGAAGTGGCCCTTCTGGGCAGCCCTCTGTGGTGAGTTCTTGCAGGTATTTTCTGCAGTAGCCCAGCTTTCTTTGGCCAGTGAGATTACAGATGGTGGGCCCACCGCTGAGTGTCCCAGAGTGCTCAGCCTGGTAAGGGATGTTGTGCGATGTGCAGCTTGCTTTGGAAATACCCCCAGTGTCCAAGCGGAGAATGATGGATCTCCAATTTCCCTGTGTCTTGCCAGGCCCTTGTCCACCTGTAATCCTTTCCCATGCCTATTTTATTAGCAAATACATTTTTCATATCTTTGCTGGAAACTGTATTAACAAATTACTACTTTGTCATTTTGACATTGTGCAATTATTATTTTATAGGCAAAGTCATTCCAATTGTCCAGGCTGTTCAGTATTCTCAAATACATGCTTAGCTCTGTGCCTGTGTAGCATAGCATGCGAGCTGTGCAATTACAGTGCTTCCATGACAAAGCCTTTCCTAAAGTGCTTTCCTGAGGTGATGTTTGTATGATTATTATTCTTTAGTCATTACAAGCCTCTTTTCTGATAGTGAAAGCAAGCCACAAGACGGCTGTCCGTGCGTTGTGTGTTTGAACATAAATGGCCACTCTTGTGCTGAGGTGTGCTCTGGAGCAGCAGGAAAAAAAATAATTCATTTATTCCTTCAGGAGACAAAGGTTCAGTTAAGCAGTTTGTCGTCATTTTTATCACGCTTATACAATGTGAACATCTATAATAGTAAGAACATTCGGAATTATATGCGGGTGTGTGAAAACTGTTCAAAAAAATAGTAGAAAAAAATGCAGAGGGCATGTGGCTTGTTTTGTCTTCTGCTCCTAGCACCAGGTGCCTACAGCAGTGGTACATCCAAACCAGTGCCCTATGCAGCTGGTCTGCATTTGTGCAAAGCTGCTCTGCGCCGTGCCCCGTGGCCCTCTTGCCCACAGCTGCACCGGCGCCTGCACTGCTGCCTCCAGGCACTCAGGAGCAGAAGGGTTTTCCTGAGGCTACGTGGTTGTGGCTAGGGCAAACTCTGCCCCAAGTGGGAGTGCTTCTCAGGTTCAACCCCAATATTGCTCCGCAAGTTTAAGGTCAGCAGTCTTCCTGCACTGACAGCCATACTCAAAAACCAGGTCTTTCCTCTCTGCATTCTTAGTCATGAAATTGATTTGGAAACTCAATAGTTTTCAAAATGCCTCTGAGCTTTTTGGACTTCTGAGGTCTCATTTTCAAGCTGTTTTCTCATATTTAAATAGCACATTTGAAAAAGCAAATCCCATGTCCCAGGATAATCCTAAAATCACATGTTAGTAAAATTCATTCTTCTTTTTACATATTGCTTTATGAATTTGCAGTCAAAGACTCTTTAAGGGCCTTCAGTTATCAGCTGCACAGCTGGTCTCATGAGGAGCAGCAGCTCAACTCTGTTCCCATTTGATCGCTCTCTTTGCCCCCCCTCCCAGTTTGCTTGTGCTGGACACAGTTGTGCAAGGAAGTACCTGAGGACCATAACTTCACATGGAGACTGTGAGCCTTCCTCCTCCGTGCATCCTCACAATAATGCAGTGACCCTATGGATTTCACTCGCAGGAAGAGCATCTCCTTTCTCTAGGGTACTGCTGGACTCAGGACCATAATTGTAACAGAATACTGCTTTTGCCTCATTAACAGGCACAATTTTATTTCTAAATATGAAAAGATTAGGTAAAATCCTAAACAGTAAGACTGGAAGCTTTAATCTAAATGCTGTTGGCTTTTCAGAGTTTGTACCCTGGCTTCTGGGCTGTCACCTCTCTCCCAGCGTTTTGGGTCAGGCGGTTCACAGATCATGGTCACCTCCACAGCAGCAGGTCACTCCTGAGGTGTAGGTCTGTAACACTGCCCAAGCCTGGGGGCTGGTAGCTTCTGGGCAGTGGGAGAACCAGTAATCCCAATACCTGCACAGATCTGTGGCTCTTTGTGCTAGATCAGGGACAGCGTTGAACTTAGCAGTGAAGAGGAAAGCACAGATGTTCATAGGAGGAAAATAATTTTATTCTGAGAACTCTATCAATGAACACCAAATGTCCAACGGATTTTGTAAACCCCTTGAGCATGCTTTGTGATGGCCAAATGGTTTGAAATCCTGGTCACCGAAGTTCTCCACAGCAAACACGCAAGCTGCAGGAAGGCTCGCTCTGCGGGATTAAATGGCGCCGCATGGAGAGACCACCCAGGCAAACACGCCGAAATCATTTAGGCCAGGTCTACATTACCGACTTTTTCCAGCAGAGCCGTGTTGGGCATAGGGATGGTGGCCTGTGATCTCTCACCAGCAGAGCTGTGCTAGCAGAAGCATGCTTTTTTGAAAATATGTACGAAGAAAATTACTTTTATTTTCATTGGAATCCTATAAGTGTCTTTGACAATCGTTGCCATAATATTGTTTATATAAGCAGAGGTACCCATATACGAAGTATGGAAATATTGCCACATTATAAACATAAGAGCTGGGTTAAACCTGAGATCCTCCTGAGTATCTATGGGATGTTGCCATTCTACTGACATATGGTAATGTTTTCTCCCAATAATCTCCTGCAGAAGTAGTTCTGGGCCAACTAGTCATACATTTAAATTCCATAAAATATATAGCAGAGTTTATAAAGTTATTAGAACAAAAATGTTTTTGGAGATCTCATTTCATTGTACAATATGCGGCTTCAGCAAAAGAAATCTGTAAACAGATATTTTAGCTTCATACAGAACTCTTTTTAATATTTACTCTGACAATCCTAATGGTGGATTTCAGCCAAAATGTTTGTGCAGCTTCATGCCTTAAGGTTTCTACTTCAGATTTACAGTTGAATGTTTTCCTGTGTGATGGATGATTATTTAAAACTGCTGCTCTCTCCAGTCCTCAAAATGCCAAAAAGACAGTTTTTGTTGCAAGCTATAATTTAAACGTAGAGCCAGATTCTGCATTCACTTCATGTCAGTGTTTGTACATGGGATGAAATCTTGGAGGCCACCCCATGCAGAAGTAACAGAAGAACAGGATCAGGTCCTTCAGGGTTCAGTTAAACAGTAACCAATAATATTAATGTACATCTACTAAATAATTATGTTTGCTAAAGTAATCAAACTGAGGCACTACCAGAATCTTTATGGCGATTTTAAATCTTCTCTATTAATATAGCTTTCTGCAAAAGCTGTCCGTGTGTCCAGCACTGGGCTCGAGGATGGGTAGGAGTCAGCTGACAAGAGCTTCACAGGGCTCCGAGTACATATCAGCGCGTCCAAAGGATGCTTCAGGAGAGAGGGACGAGCAATTGGCTAGTACCTGGCCTGTCCCTGCAGAGCTGGGCAGTGCAGCTACCCGAGCCGTGTCGAGTGGCGAGCCTCAGGTCCGAGCAGACTCAAGCAGGGTACTGCTGCACACACCGCTCACAACCCTTTCCATGAGCAAAGCCCATAATACTCTCCTGGGGTGTCAGCAGTGACAGCTACTGCCCGTCCTCTGATGGCAGTGTTAAATGGCTTCATACTCCATCTGCACAAGGCAAGCTGAGACAAAATGATGTGAGAAGTGTGAAAAGAATTAGATTTTTAAAGTTAATTTAAATACAGTAACCTCTTAAAGGCCTAAGGAAATGCTATTGAGCAACGGGGAGCAGTTAGGGTAATAATGTAACAGAGGCATGGTTATGGAAATTGCCATGTTCATTAAACATTTATTCCAAATATAACCCTTCACTCTTCCCATCTGCAGAAAATGTAAAACAATTCTAAGTGGCTGGTGCACCTGAATTGCTCGAATTACCTCAGTGATTGATCGTGAGTTTATACGAAGCTTAGAATTTCACAATGATCCCTTTCTGTTTGCTTGTTTGTATTTAATCTAGGTCTAAAGAGAGAATGTAATCAAATAATGAGATTAATACAAATTCTGGTGTATTTGTACTGAATAAATGATTGCCAGTATATGTCATTATAATTATTATTTGGCTACAGGCTTAGATATCCATGTAAAATACTATGATTGCTTTAATGGATTTTCTTTTCAAGATCTTATAGGGTATTGTTTCCAGAGCCCATTCTTCTCAATTTCCTCTCAGTTCTACAGCGAGGCTTTGTTGCCTAGTGAGCCTTTAACTACTCGTGTCTAGGTGCTAATAAAAGTTCCCTTAGTGATAGGAGATACGCTGCATGAGAAATGATGCCCCAGGAAGGACGACCCTCCCTGCAGGTGTGCATTCTTCCAGTCTATGCATGACCTGTAGTAGTGAGAGTGAAATGAGGAAGATTTATTTCAGACATACTCAGGTCTGAAACTGAAGCTTCACAACCTGTGATTTCAGGGAATACACCGATCTGCTCTGGACTGAGCTTTGTCTCCGTCTCGCTGTAGAACATCTGTAACGTGGGAGCATTAGGACTGGGAAGGCCAAACCCATCGTGCATGCAAGTCAAGTCACATGGAAGCAGGTGGCCCTCGGGCTTGGTCTTGCTGAGGTTTGTGGCGCAGAGCTGAGCACTCGGGAAAGGTGTTGGGAAGCTGTGACAGCGGGGGTTTCTTCCTCAACATTGCTGAACACGATTTTATGTTAAGTAAATACGTGCGTGCATTTTATTCCAACCTCTGTAACCAAACCTAAACTAACTAAATAAGACTTTGCCCAAGAACATGCATTTTGGTTTGGTTCCTAATTTTAAGGTTTAGATAAAACTGAAGAGATTTGGTTTTTATCATCATTCTTCATTACCGGCTGGCATCTAACTTCCATGAATGAAAGCAGACTGGCTGCTCTCCCGTAGCTAATTTATCTGGGCCAGGCTGAAACATCTGATTATTATTATGTGGCCTTATTGACATACTGGTTAAAGATTCCCTGAGCAGAATTGGAAGAGACAGTTTTAATATCCCCTTCGACAACATTTTCCAGGAACAGAGGTGTTTATTTAGATACGGCGTGCAGCTCTCCATAGCTTAGCATCAAACCCTAGCGCTGTCCTGCCTGAGCGGGCAGGGGTGCGGGAAGCCCTCCCTGAGCCACGGTGCCCTGCTGTGGGGCCAGGCAGACCTGGCAGTGCCAGTGCTGGGGCTGCCCGGGGGTGCTGCAGGCTGATGAGGGGTATTGTGCAGATAATGCACCCTGGCAGCATGGCAGTGACTTGGGGCCAGCTCTGGCTCGGCACGTAACTGCTGCAGAAACCTCCTGGCTGGTATGGGAAAATCCAACAGGCATGATGCGGACTCAACATGCACGTATTGTATGTGTTTGCAAGTTAATGAAAGGTTGGAGGCTCCAGGAGTTGTCCTGGGAGCACCACGCTGTCCTCTCCACTCATTGAGATGTCCGTGCCAGCCCCTGAAGCTGCCCAGCTTTCAGCGTGAACTTCCCAGCCTTCCCGCAGGATGAGACAAGGGCACAGCACGTTCCCTGAGCACTGCCCCGTGGCTTCTCCCTGCTCTTCATGTCCCACCTCTGTCTTTGAGATTTGGGCCGAAGGAAGGAAAGGAGCTGCTGCCGCTCGCCTGCCTGCAATGTGAAACACATTTCATAGTTTCCAGAGATTTGAGCTAGAAATGTCTTAACTTATGATTTTCTGTTTTCCATAAGTTTGAGGTTTTCTGATGTTTTGGGACTGTTGTCATCTTGATTTACTTTCTGGGTTTGAAAGGTTTGAACTTGTATATCCATCTTTAGGTTTGTGCCTGTCTGCTCAGCACTGAGCATTTCACTCCAATATTTTTTCTTCTGCAGGGGATAAGAGATTTTTATGCTGGAGTAAATGTAAAGATGCAAAACCCTCTTGAGACAGATTGATCTGGTTTACTCTGAAAGAAAAATGTAGTAGGAGATTTTCAAAAAAATCCAAAAATCTGCAGTGGGTAAGAAGGGAAACATCTCTTTTTCAGAATTCTCATACAAAATGATCCAAACGATGTGACCAAAACCTCTTCCCTTGATTTCCTTCTCCCATGGTAATTCACAGTAGCACTGCCAATGGTCAGGCACCAGAAACCAGACGCTTAAACAGAAAGGGGTTTTAAGAGAAGCGGGAAGAGATCCTTCCATTCCAATGCAGTGACTTCACCTGACAGGCGAGGGGATTATCGCAAGAAACAGCAACCCAGAGAGGGGCAGACGGGACCCTTCACCTCGGTGGTCGTTCTCATCTCTGACTCCCCAGCACCATCGGTGGGTCTGTAGCAGGACATGTCCCTCTCCAGCCCTCATCTCAGGGTCGTTTCCATGCTTCAGGCCTGTCACAGTGCCTGCTTCTGACAGATTTGTTTTAAGCCCCTTACTCTTTGAACCAATGGGGATTTTGGAAACAATTTCCTTTTTTTGCTTTGCCTTTTTCCTTTCCTTTTTCCCAGCTGCTTGATACTGCTCCAGTACCAAATAACAAGTGAAAGTGCAAGTTCTCCCCTCTTGTCTCTGCAGAAGCATTTCGGGGTCAGTTCTTAAGCTGCAAATATGCAGCTCAGGAACATCCATAGATTTCATCTGCCAGCAGAGCTCTGTGGCAGTAACTTCATATAGCTGGGGAAACATTCAGCCGAGATAAATCACCACAGCTACGTTGACAGCAAACATCCATCTTCAGCCCAGACCACTTAATGGCCATGAGCTAATCTTCATCATAAATACCATTTTCAATTTTGCTTCAAACAGGTGGAATGTCAAACAGTGAATGTTGGCCAGCTGAGATTATTTTGGTCTTCATCAGAACCACAGCCTGGGCTCCAGGTCTGAGGGCAAAAACAAAGGCTGAGTGTCGTGCTGCAGAAAAATGATGCATTTGGTTTGGGGGAGGAGGAGAGGAATCTTTGCCTGGTTCCAGCGCAGGAGCAGGGAGCTGAGGCTTCTCGCTGCCCGCTGTTGTGTTCAGACACTGAGGCTCTGAAGGTGCTCAAACCCTGGGGCGTGCGGGCAGGCGGCGCCCAGCCGTGGGGAGCTGGACATGGCCCATCAGCTGCCAGAGCTCTTGGGGGAAATCTTGCCGGGACGCAGCCCTCCAGCTGCCTGCCTCTCTGAGTCACCTAACGCGCTGGTGCTGCACTCCTCCAGCTTCCCATTTTCTTGTGTGCCATTATGTTTTTTATCTTCCTTCCCCTAGTTCCCTGTGATATCACCCAAAATTAACTGGCATTGTGTTTCCCGGCCTTTTAACAGCTATTAGAGTGGCTTTACCAAATGATTGCTAAAAACGACTTTCAAGCTTCCCAAACACAATCATTTATTAAGAGAATAAAGGAAACAGCATGCTGCTTCTTTGTGACTTCACAGGCTTATTTCTTTCTCCCAATTAATGGCTTTGAATGAAGCTGTAATTGAGCAATGACTAATACCAAAGATGAAATTGTCTTATCTCTGTCATTTAGATCTTGTGCCTCACTTTTACAACAATACCAAATAAAAATAACACCACCGTACTGGGCTTCTTCAAGGATTTAGATTTGTTTATTGAAATCACAGGACCAGTCCGTAAGGGCTCTCAGGGAGCCAGCATGCACAGGACTCAAACCAGGATTAAGAAATGCAGGGGAGAGGCCCTGGGCGGCTCGATGCCACCTCGGTGCTGGGCTGGCTCCCATGGGGGCTGCAAGGGGTGCAGTGCCAGCACCCTGCCCCGGTGGGCAGGTAGCACTGTCCCCAGGCACCGCCACCGCCTGCACCCGTGGGCACAGCCGGCAGAGGTGAGAGGTGCTGCAACCCAGGACAAGGTCTTCGAGACCTCCTTCCACAAGAGCAGGGGTTCCTCAGTTTCTGCAAACCTATGTGTTGTTTATAAATACGTGATGTACTTAGAAAAGCGCTGTTCAATTTACCGATAATGCCGTATTTATTTTTCCCCATTGTATCTAGTCACTAAGTCATAATTCTGCATCTTATTGGCTGACTGAAATGGTTTCTCAGGAAACTGGCAATTAAGGAGTAGGAAAAGCGCCTGTGAGTCACAGATACTTATAAACAAGCGGGGATTGATTGGGCTGCAGCAGGATCCACCCGCAGGGCCGTGGGGCCAGAGGTCAGCGCCAGGCTCGGAGGCATTGGCACGGCCTCGAGGCGACCGCTGCCCCGCTGGACCTGTCCTGGGGTTAATCGCCTGCATTTTGGTTCATTCCCAGCCCTGCTTCCCTGGTGTGGTGATCGGCATTGATACCATCACACTCTGCTTCCCCCTGTGCTGCCGCTGCAGAGCCCGCGTGCTTTTCCCTCTCCAGCTGCAGGCAGGCGAGCCAGATGGTGCCTGCTGTGCTGCAAATTTGAGGAAGGATAGCAAAGGACACTCAGGGTCCCCAGGCAGCCGTGCCGTGATGTGCTAGGAGGCAGCGTTCCCTTTGCCCCCAGCTCTGCCCATTCTGGTGCTCAGCTGGGCCAGGAGCAGCGCAGGCAGAGGCAGAGCCAGACCCAGTTCCCTGCTGTCAACACGGGCACCCAGCCCCGCTCTGGTGAGAGAACAAGCAAACCCAGGGGTCTCCCAAAATAGCCCAATCTGAGCAACAAAACAAAAAGAAGCACGTTGAAAAACTGAATGCAAACTTACGCAGGCTCTGCTAGGATCTGGGGGCAGCAGCCCGCCCAAGGTGGACATCACGCACAGCATCACGGTGCCTGTATAACAGCATGGCCCTGCCTGTGGCAGCACAACTGTGGCCACCTTTCAGCAGCTCTTCTGCTATTTAATTTTTATCAGTTGGAAAAGGAATTCTGTTCCGACATAATTCATCTAATGTCATAGGGGGAGTTGATAGAACCCGAAATAGATCGCCACACTGGTGATGCCCTAGAGTGTGCTGCTTTATACGGTGGTGCAGGCACAGGCTTGGTCTCTTTTCTAGTCTTTTATCCTCTAGTTTCACAGAAATTTTCAGAAATTTTCTCCTCTTGCTTCTTTATCTGCCTTTCAGCTCTAGATACAACTTAATTTCTATTAGCTATGCCATTATCTGTTCCGTGAGTTCTGACATACATTACTCCAAAATACAAAAATCTTATTTCATATTAAAGCTAATCTACAATTTTGATTTAATAAATTGGACCATGCTCAAGGAAATCAGAGTGAAATATCAGCTTGTTAAGTTTCATATCACCAGCCCCCTGATAGTTATAATATGGCAATTTCTGGTGAATAAATTATCCGAAAGTTTTATATGCTGTGTCTAATCACAATTTCTATCAGATAGAAATTACCACCTACTTCCCAAAGGATGGATTTTTTTATTATTATTATTCCATACAACTGTGAAATTAATTATGCCATTTGGGGTGGGAGTTTATGAAAAAGACAGAGGGTGGTTCTTTGGGAATTAGCTCACTAATGTTACTTCAACCATCTAAATAAACACAAGGGATTCATTTTAGACAGTGGGATAGTCATCAAATGCTTTGATTCTGCATATCAACTCTTTCCCACTTCAAAGTCTCATCTTCATTATTAGGCACCAGCTCTCATCTTCATCATTTTTTTTAAACGCTCTCTTCTGCTCAGCACTTTTGAGACATTTTCCTAAGTGGGTTGTTTTGTCCACTGGCCCTTGTTGAGCTGCATCATTTTTCTGCATCTTAACAGCACTCTAATCTTCTCCCTAATTACATGTAATGAGTATTTTGGAGTTGACAGAAGTACATCAAGACCTAATAATAAAGAAAACTACTAAATCTATTCTTCCAATTATATTCTGTTAACTGAGATGGTTGGCATCTAGCAGATATAAAAATAGGTATTATTAAAATCCTCCAATCTTCCCCTGGCATTTCATCCCCTACCTCACATTGTGTTTTCACAGCCACATCAACAACACACGTCCCTGCCCGAGCCAAAGATGTACAGAGTTAGAGCATTTAGCTGAAAGCCCTGTCTGTGTTGGAGATCACTGGGACCAGGCTTTATCCCATAGCTGTGAAGTTCTGTATCAGTTAAATATGCCCATAATATACAAAGGTATTTAAAATGGTGATCATCAGCCTGCGGGAGAAGTGAGGGTGTTTAGTATTTATTAGGACAATTATCTTTTTTTCCTATTGCTTACTGGAAAGAAAAAAAAAATCAGAACTGAAAAAAATCTGAAGGTTGTTAATTCAATGTAAAATAGGAGTTTTGAAATTATGCTGAGCTCAAGCTGCAGTATTTGCAACCAAGTTCTCCTGAAGTCAGAAGTTTAGGTTGATGTTCCTCTGACTTTGGAATCTAAATGCAAAAATGTTGACAAGTCAATGTCGCCTATTGGGAAATATTGTCCTCACCCTTTTCCCAGTCTTTTGCTTCTCTTCTTCATTTGCAGCCCTTTATAATGTGGTTGAAATGTTGAAAAAGTACCTCCTAGCAGACAGAGAACAGATAGAGAAGAAGATTTAAATATTTGATCATGTCCCTAAGTCACTATCTTTCAAGAAAGTCTCACAGGCTCGTGTTCTCCAGCCAGAAGTGTTGGGTAATGCTGCGTTACTTTCACTGCTCCCCACCTGAGACCAGCTCAGGAACTGTTTGCATTTGATTCGTTAAAATCAGAATTAACCCTCAAATGAAAGTCAAGAGGTAGCTTTATCATGTAATAGAAACTTGCTGAAAAACATTAAGACCTTAAACGTTCTGACCCAAGCCTGTTCAGCCACCTTCCCTGTTCTCAGGAAGTTCTGAGATTAGGAGCCAAATCCACATTAATTTCCAGCTCTTTGCTTTCTCTTCCCCATCTCGCCACTACGAGCCATATGCTTTGCTTCCCGTCGCTCGGGAGGACCATCTCATAACGGCGAGACTCATCCCAGCAACCTTCAGATAGTCTGGAAAGTCATTTCCCATAGAAAATATTGAAAGAACATGTCAGATTAGAGGTGCTCCCTTGTGAAGTGCCATTTGGAAGCAGAAGTGTGATCAGACTAAGAGATTGCACATTAGCTGCTTGAGTGGTGGAAATGAAACTTGTTAACAATTCTGCTGTTCCTCACAGAAAAATGGCCCCAGTGAGATTTAACCCAGCTGATCTTTCCTAAAGACAATTACAGGATGCAAATATTTGTAAACCACCCATTTATTTTATGCCGGTTGATGCGTTAAACCCCACCTCCATGTTTCCAGTGCAGCCTGAACCAAGGGTGCCCATTGTCTCCCCGTGCTGGCCACGGCTGCCGGGGATGTGGCCGTGCAGGGCAGGGCTCTGCAGAGCCAGAAACAGAGGACGTTTGCCTCCAGACATCGTGGAGCTCTGGCTTGGCACGCCTCACAGACCTCACTCATCAGCTCATCTGGCACAAGTGATGCTTTCCTGCAGCCCCTGTCCCTCACACCGACTCCATTGCTCCCTGCTGGAGGTGTGAGCTGGGGTTCCCTGCCCTGCAGGAGGAGGAGGACGTCCTCTTCCTGGAGCTTTCAGTGATGCACTGTGGAATTTGAACTACAGGGGGAAAAAAAGAATGAAAAACAAACAAACAAAACAAAACAAAACAAACAAAAAAAAAAACCTTCAGTAGTTCCAGGTGTTGAAATGCAATGACAACAAAATCATTTACCAGCCTCCAGCTGCATCAGCACCTGCCTTCCCCCCAGCCTCACACAGCCCTGCTGCCCCCAGGTGCTGGCCTGGACGAAGCCTGGCTTTGCTCGTCCTTCTTGTGCCAGCCAGAGGTGGCAGAGCAGGAACAGTTCTGGTTGGTGACCGCCTCTGCAGTTGTTTGAGGAGCTCTGTGGACGCAAGCTGCAATTATATAAAGGTAGATGTCATAAATACGAGTTACACCACTAGTCATGCCACTATGCTGCCATTTTAAGATCTGCCCTGGGCTAGTGCGTGGTATCCTGCCAAACTGTTGCTACTGTAGAAAAGATGAGGAATTATACATTGAGATAAGACATTTGAACATAAATGGTCTGTAAATTCTAAATATCGTGACCATTAGGATTTCTCATCCAGATTTAGATTTTGTGTATTTCATGCAAAGTTTTTCTTTATTTGGGTCCATTTCTGCATTTTTTAGCTACGGGCTTCCTGCTGCGGTGGCCCATGCCACTGAGCCTGTGCATCGCCCAGCCGCAGCGTCATTTCAGCTCTGCTTGTGCCAGAGCAGTGCTGCTGCAGCAGAAAAGGAGGGGAACTACAGTTGTGCTCAAATTTTACCCTTGCTTCAAAGGGTGATGTCGGATGTAGCAGAGTGGGTGGAGGAGAGGTTTTGCTCGAGGCTTTTCAGTGCTAAAGCCTGAGATCTCGAGCTGAAAAGATGATGGCTGAGGTCAGCGACAGGAGGTGGGCAGCCGCGGTTTGGCAGAGGGAGCAGGCGTGAAGGTGCCTCCTGGAAGGATGCCCAGGGGCTGGGAGGCTTGCAGGGGGCTCCCACACCCCCGGAGCATGCAATGAGACATCTGGGGCAGGAAACCAGGCCTGGCATTTGGGTACCGAAACCGTACCCGTGCTTGAAGTGTTTATGAATAGCTTCTTCTGTAGAAACAGATGTCCCATGACAGGCGCAAAACTCATCTTATGGGTTTTTTTAATGACTGTGACCACCCCGTTTTCCTCCTCAGAAACAAAGAACTGCTAGCTCCAAACACGCCCCAGGGAAAACAGCCAGACTGCCAGGGAGAGCAGGGGTTGGGGCACATCCGTGTAGCTGAGGATTGCCATAGACTTGGAGCTGAACGCTCTAGACATGGCGTGATTTATATACCCTGTGGGAAATAATGGCTTCAGCAGAAGAAAAGCCCCTATTGAAATTGCCGCTGTCACTTCTGCTTCCTGTTTATGACATTGGATTCGGCTACACAGATGTCAGCGCTGCCATCACAAACGTAGCATCTGCACTGGCTCCAGGTAAGGGGAGAAAAATAAGAGAACATGAGCTCTCAAATCACATTTTGGTGCCAATATCTTCCTTAGCAATAAGAGAAAGAAGAAAACAATTTCAGAAAAACTGCAGTATGTAAGCCACAGTCGCTGCCGAAGCAGAACAATTATTGTTGCTATAAAGGAATGTGTGATACATCATCTACTCCTTAACAACTCCTGCAGGAGAAGGAGGGTTATCAGGGGACTCGAGGGGAGCAAATATCTAACCCCAATCTTTAATAAAGTAGCTGGAAAGAAATCAGGAAATTATACACTTGTAGGGTTGATCTCAATGGTAAATACGAGTCTGCAGAAATTAATAAAGGATGAGGTCACACAACAGCTGGAGGAGTTTGAGTTGATTTTGAAAAAATATTCCAGATGGCTTTTCTAATCTGTTTTTTAAAGGAATAAAGCCTTACCTGACAAATCTATAAAATGTTCTCAGCAGCCAAGTGAGGTAACAAGGTTAGATGAGCACTGATATTGCCCGGATCAGGACAGTGACAAAGTTCTCAAAGCCCATGTGCGGAGGGCCGGAGGGTGCAGTCACAGACAGGGCGATAGCTTGGAGCTTTACCATGACGTGCGTTTGAGCAGTGCCACAACGGAGCCATCCCAAATGCAGCCCTGTTGATGCTGCTCATGAAGAAGTTTCTGTTGTACTTCAGAAGAAAGAAGCCTCAATCCCTGCCCCAGCCCACGGCTCCCCTTCATCCGCATGGGTACGGCACAGCCGGCGGGGCCACGGCACAGCCGGGGCTGTCCCAGGCGCTGGGGGCTCATCCCTCCACGGACACCAGAGGTTCAGACAAGGCCAGGGAACTGAGAACAACTGCATATACATTTCTGAAGAATTTCTGGCTTGTTTTCAGTGAGTGCTACAGCAAAACTGCCTATTGTACTCGGAGCGTTTTACAGGCTGTCCTGCATAGCTAACTCCTTACCCAACACACGCTCGTGTTTGAGGTTGGAGCCAACTGGTATATGCTAGCTTACATAAGGGTTAGATTTGGGACCGAGCCATCGTCCCACATTACAGGCAGTATGGATTGGCTCCAGGAGGTACAAGCTGTAGAAAAATGTAGTTTGAGCTGAGCTCTGTCTGTGCTATGGTCAGGTTTTAGGACTAACCAGCCGAGGGCTGGTGCTGGTGGTTGCTTTGGAGGCCTGTGGAAGCCTTCAGTTAGCACCTGCAGAACCTCAGGAGGTGGCACAAGGCTGGAGCGACATTTGGGGTCGGTAACTAACACACGTGTAGCCTAGGGACTGATGGGGTGTGCGTGGGGGTTTTTTGGATGCCAGGCAACAGTGGGACAGTTTGGGGGTCTGGGAGCCAGCGAGCATCCGAGGCTGGGTGCGTTGGGGTGGGATGGGATGCAGGTGGGATGGGATGCTGGTGGGATAGGATGGGGATGGGCAGGCTCTCCTTCCCTGCTACTGCTGAGCACAGTGTGTGGAGGAGCAGAGGGACTGGGGCAGGAGTAGGCTGGGAGTGAGCTCAGGCTGGGGAGCCCCAACGAAGCGACACCTGAGCCCAGGATAAGTTAGGGCTGATGCTCCCATGTCTCAGTGAGGGGCCCAGCACAGAATACTCCAAAACAGAAACCTTTAAAATCACTGGTTATTTCTGAAATAGAGGGGATAGAAATTGTGTAAGTAGAACTTGACTTTTAAAAATGGTTTCATTTTCTACAGTATCCAGTAAGTCACTCAACAAAAGAAAGAGGAATCTCAGTATTTGCTGAAACCAGGTTTATGCTGAGGTACAATGCAGCATTAGAAATGTGAATGAGAATACTGACAATGCATCTAGCAGAAAATAGTCTGTCAACAACTTGTATCCCTGTTTCGTAACTTGATATTTACCTACGTTTAGCCTCAGGATGGCCGATGTGTGAGATTTTTATCATGGTAGCGCTTTCCTTAGCTCTGTTTCCAAGACTCATACAATATATAAATTTATTTTGGTTTTAAGACAAAATGTTGTTTTAACATATTACTTCAGTCCCTAAATTGTAGTAAAAAGCTTGTGACTGGGAAATGCATCAGAAAAGAAATTTCAGAAAGTTTTCACAGCTGGGTGGTCTGTCCGTGGGACACCGTTCAGTCCTGCAGGGTCAGCCTGCCTGCAGCTTGCTCATTTTACACAGGGAACTTCTGGTGAACTCCAAGCACTGAGCTAATACTGAATTTGTGTGAGCAAGCCCTGTTGATGGGAATGAGATCTTACAAGCCATGGATTCTCTTACAGCAGAGTTTCTTGACCTTTCCCAATTGAAGGGCCATCTGAGTGTTTGGGGAAAAAATATGGGCCACCCTCAATCTCCTTATTGTTTGGCTGTGGAAAGCAGTGCGATAAGCAAAGTAATTTTTCAGCATTCAGTGAACAGAATGTTATTGTGTTCAAGAATCATACCAGTACTGCGGTAATTGCAAAGGCTGTAATTAGTCACCGGGAACTGCTGGAGTCTGGCACCTGACGTTACATGGGTGCAGGTGCTGGCATGCACCTGTCAGCTACGTGGATCTACTCTTAAAACAAACGTGGTGCTTTTCAGACTGAGTTCTGATGCCTTTTAAACCGTTCTCCAACACTGAGATTTAGGGAAGGGACTTTGTTTTCTGTTTTTTCCTAGCTTTTTGGCTGGTTTCTGTTGGCTAGTTTTGGCCAGACAACCTGCCACACACCGAGGATTTAAGGGCCCTCGTGCACCAACTCCTGCTAAACACTCAAGCTGCGCAGCTGGAGGCTCTTCCTGTCGGGCTCTTTGGCCATCAGCTCCTGCATGCTCCTCCTGCACACGCTGCTGTCGCTGAATGCCTTGATCAAGGTCAGCTGGGAGCCAGCAGCCAGGAGCTGCCTGAGGTGGGCTCGGGTTCTCATGCGAACATTCACGACGGAGCACTGAGGTGTTGCCTCAGATCTACCTTTTCCCAGCCTACACGTATGAGATAACCGAATTGTGCATCCTTTGATTCATTAGCTAATTACTCATTTGCAGGAATTCTCTGCGTTTCCAGTACAGTTGCTCACATTCTGGCACCTGCTGCTCTCCTTTTTCTTCCTGACCCCTCTGCCCGAGCATCCTCAGCCTCCCTGCTCGGCAGCGCCCTGCTCCCAGCCCCGCCGGTCCTCGCCCGCCACCTCTGTTGGCAGCGGGAGTTCCGCGCCGATAACGCTTGTTGAAAGTAGATAAGGATGCGAGGAAAGGGAAGTACTTGTAAATAGACTCTGTATGTTTTATCTTCGTGTCCTTCTGCACTTCCTGATCTGCTCCCAGCCCAACCACTTGACTTCTGAAATCAAGGCAGGAAAAAGAAACAGTGCTATGGCCGCTGCAGCTGTGGGGTTTGATGTGGGATTTCGTGTGTAAATACACTGACGCATGCATGGAAATCAGAATTTTTCATCACAAATACACTATTTCTAGATACTTCTTTTGACGTTACCTTTCATAATCAAAACTGTACCTTGAGTCTCCATTCATTCTTTGCTCCTCTTTCTTTTTAGTATATACATGGGGGGAAGGGGGGTGAATGAAAAAGAAAAAGTCATCATTTGATCAGTCTTTTGAGGGTTATACAAAGAAACTTATTTAAGATTTCTATCATTTTTCTTATTAAAAGGTGACATACGGATGTTGGTCTAAGCCCACACACTATAATCTTTCACATCTTGTCCCCTTTTGAATTTCATTTTATTTTTCTCCCTGTTTTGTCATTTCTTTTTTTTTTTTTTTAATTCTCTCTCCTCTTTATTAAATAATGACTAGTCACAGAATGGTTTCTTTTTAACTCATCATAATCATCATAATGAAGATTTTTTAAAGTTAGGCTGTGTGAAATAACAATGTCCATGGGCATAGATAGCTAACAACTAAATCTGTTCAATAACATATGAAGGTGTCTTCTCCAAACAGATTTCTTTAGAGTCATTTACCAAATTTATTGCTAACTGAAGTATCAAAGGAATCCTTTTTTTCTTTACGAGATAAACAGTGCAAGAAGAAATATGAAAAAGTCATTTATCTTTCAGTGACATCATCTATTTTCGCTGCATCAGTAGTAGGTCACATTGCCTCAAGAAGTGTTCTCCGTATACCTGCAGTCAAAATGAATCTTAGCTATGACAGCAGTATATTCAAAGCGTGATTTGGAAATGTTGTTAAAAATAAATAGGAAGGAGAGGAAGAGGTTCAGCCCAGCGTAGTTCATTCCATTTCCTGTGGCTGCAAATGCATTTTTTTCTCCACCATTCTCCAGAATATTGAATAAGTCAGGAATTATTACAGTAATGTCCCTGTCATTCTGAATAATACATGAACAAAATTAGTTACTCTTCATTCACATTGAAGCAATTATTTCATGTCTCCTTGCATGAGGCCATGTGTAACCTATTTCTGAGTGCTGCAGACAGGGCCGTAAAGGATGGTGAAATAACAGCTGGGACTAATTGGAATTATGGTTGACTTAATTCATGAAGTTTATTTATTTATTTGTGTGTGTGCAAGGAGGGAACTTAGTTTAAATTTAGTATGCAAAGTATTTAAAGGGAAAAGAGCCGCGTGAATGCTGTTGTGTGCTGTGCGTTGCCAGCCTTGCTGTTTTAATTAACCTTTAAACACGAGCACCGTCTGGCTCTCTGTGGCAGCTCGTCCCCTGGTTAGCAGCAGCCCGGTGCAGCCTGCCCGTCCTCTGTGCACCCCAGCGCTGAGTGGCACAGCCCCAGCCCTGCCAGCACCAGGTCTGCCCCATGAAGGGAAAACCCATTTCTTGGGAAACTGAAACTCTCGCACCCTTTGTTCATGCACGACTTGTTATTCGTAGGCATTGGGGTCATCGCTGCCAATATTCAGCCAGCTCGGGCTGAAGACGAGGGCTGCAGGTGCCCGGGTGCTGCTCAGCACCCCGGGGGCTGCGGCAGGTTTGGGCCCCTCCTGGGAAAGGTCAGCGGGCAGGAGGGGGGCGATGCTGGAGCACTGCCAGCCCTGCTCACAGCCAGAAAGTGTCTCCAGACTGTTTGGGGTTCGAACAGCTGGCATTTCTGACCCAAAAACTCCTTTTCTCCGAAGACCCCTGGCCCATGAAATGTGGGAGCTCCAAGCGCTGCTCCCGGCAGTTCTGATGCGGAGCCCGTCTCTGCGGTGCCCGAGCCATACCGAGTCTGGGCATGGGCATGTTCTGAACGAAAGAAAGAGAGAGAGAGAGAGAGAGAGAAAGAAAGCGAGCGATACTTGGCTGCGCTAGGGGGTACTCAGGGGATTAACGTTTATGGGATGTTTCAGAAATGCTGCAGGCTCCTCGTTCTACATAAGCACGGCGAGTATTAATGATGAGGTGTGCTCTGAACCGTGCACACTCATGTCAGGAGGCAGTGGGTTAATGCGGTGGGGGTTCTGCCCTACTTTCTTATGTTTTATTATGTGGCAGGATGCTGCTGGAAATGTGTAACTCAGATCGCTGGAGAGAGCCCTGTAAGGTGTACTGAATAAATGCAGAGCAGGCAGTATAAAACATACGTGCGTTCCAATATTTATTCATATATTAAAAAGTCAATACGGTGGCTGAGGTGAATGCTAAAAACTTTAATTAAAAACAAAACAACAATGCTCTCTTTCAGTTGCCTTAGCAGCAGAGAAAATGTAGGTAAACATCCTTCTTTCTGAAAAATGATCTTGTTCCTAGGAAATCCTACAACCTCCCCTTCCCAATATAAATGTATCATTCTGCTGAAGCGAACCACGAAACGACACTGGTGCAAAGTCCACTGAAGTCAATAAGAGCCTTTTTGCTGATCTTGCTGGACTCCAGCTCGGTGGGTGGAAAAGTATTTCATTTCATTAATTAGTTGGAAGAAAATTAATCATCTCCTTCTGATGCATGAAATTTTTAATACCAATTCCTCATCTCCTGGCAAGTCGATGCCGGTGTTTTGGAGAGCCACGGCTGCCTGTCCCCATATACACGATGCACGGTGAGGAACGTCCACCAGCTCGGGCTGTCCCAGCCCGTGCCATCCCTTCCTGCAGGGGCAGAGGCATGGGAATTGTCCTTTGCCTGCAAAGTCAATAATTTAAAACCTCGCTGTGTTGCAATGAGCCAATAGAATCCGAGTACAGTTAATCCTTCTTACACAAAACACATTTCATCAAAATGTAACTCTATTAATATTAATAACATATTTCAACATGAAGAGTACCACCACGCATCATCTGCTGCTTTGATTTGCATTTCTGGGTGGCCTCTCCCACCCCACGGCCGCTGGTCCCCGTGTCCCGCCGGGGGCTCGGACGCCGGCAGCGAGGACGTGGGAGCGCAGGGGCAGCTGCACAGGGGACGGGCACAGGCAGCGGTGCTGAGGACACGGGGTGCCTCTGGCCATGAATCTCCCCCCTCGCTCATTTCTTGTGCTCTGGTGCCCATCGTGGAGCTGTCCCGTCCTGGCACACGCGCTGGATTCCTTTAAAACAAAGCCAAACCAGAGGGTGCGCTGCAGGAGGAGAGCAGATGCTCTCTGCCAAGCTGGAGGGTGACCTGCCCCAGGGGACAAGGCCAGCAGGTCCCCGTGCTGCAGGACCACAGCTGTGTGCTGGGAACAGGGACAGCAGGGCTCCCAGCCTCGGCACTGTGTGGGAACGGCCAGGACACCGGGAAATCCTGGGAAATGGGGTGCAGGTGAGTGCCTCGGCACCACCGCCACGAGCTGCACCCTGCTTCTGGAACAAAAGCCTGGAGACGGCAGCAGAGTCTGCAGCAGCCTCAGGAGGAGAGGAGCTCCCTGTACCATGAGAAGCTTTGATGCTTTTACCTGGTAGCCTCTGCGGGTGCAGACACAGATTCCTGGACCTGAGCTGTGTGGCTTCTTAACTCTATGCGACACAGATGCAGTACAGCAGCTCTAGCTAAAGCCAGGTAAAACACTGGTTTCACTAAAACCTTCCCCGACCTGCCCAGTGCCTCCAGGCCTGGGCGCAGGCAATGTGAGCCACCCTGCAGCAGGTACACCCTGCCTGGGCTGCTGCCCACTGGCCCTGCCAGCAGCTCGCGTGCCCTGCAGGCACCCACACGGTGCTGCCTGCCCAGGCGCTGAGCCTCCCGCAGCCCCTGAGCCTTCCTGAGCCCCTGAGCCACCCCGCAGCCCCTGAGCCATCCCGCAGCCCCTGAGCCATCCCGCAGCCCGCTGCACCATCAGCACATGGTGCCAGCTCAGGCTGCAGAACACAGCAGGGGTGCAACAAGTTTCAAAGATGCTTCATTGGCCATTCAGAAGACACGAGCTCCAGGCCCTTAAGCTGAGCCTCAGAATTAGAAACCATTACTGAGGGTTTTTATGAAAATCTACTCAAGCCTGACTGTTCATAAATATGGCTTGACACTTCCCTCTCTGCCTTTATATGGCATGCATGCATTTAAATAGTCCAACTTTATATAAAGGCTCACTGTTATAAAAAATAATTTACATTGGTTCCCTTCCCAAATACATTAATTGCAACCTCAATAAGAGCATACGGTATTTGCATTTCCACTTACAACGATGTGTTTCTGAGAGCGAGCGCTGGAATAGCTGGAGTACTTTATGCAATCCATAGACCTCGGCATTTCCCGGCTCCACTGGACCTTTCTTTATGGAAAAATCAGAGTTTGAAAATCAGTTTTCCTTTCCAAGATGAGGCGATAGAGATAAAATAGTTGATATAATCCTGATTTCATCCAGGATGTTGATGACTGTAATAATTAGGCTTTTAGTTTGCATTAAGTATTAGCAGATAAAATACCTCTTAGCTCCTTTTACCTTCAAGTTGTGAAGAAATGAGCACTTACTTTTCTTTCTTCACTTATTTGTCAGCTCTATTCATTATAGATTCACATCTTCCAAAATAAACAAAAGAGAGCATCACATCTGAACGTGCACCTCTGTGCACTACCTGTGCACATACGTGACTTTGGCCACTAAATATGCAGGGGACCAGAGGTCACTGCCCTCTGTGCTGAGCATCTTGGTTGGGATGCAGATGCCTTGCTAATTGTATTTAAAACGTGCACATTAGGCATGACAATCTGCCACTACCCTCCTGATTCCTGGGGCATGAGCCATCCAAGTAACAGGCGTGAGCTGCAGTAGAGTAGCTTTGGCCCTTGTTTGATAAGAGCTTGATAAGAGCACAGACAGATGTCTGCTTTCGAATAAACCAAGAAAAACAAGCCGCTCGTTTCCATAGTTGGTTCTTTTCTCTACAAATTATGAAGTGGTGAAACGATGTGAAAATGAGCTTTGGGGTGAAGTAGTTTGGCTAATGTTGTTTTGTGGACTTCTTAGGATTTGATTGTGTGGGCAAAACTTAATGTTCCTTTTTTAAGAGAAACTAAACATTAAACATTCACAATTCAACTCTATGCTGAAGGACAATTATAATGAAGTTGTTTGTGGTAGCAAATGACCACCATTTACTGTCCCTCACAGTCAAGTAGATGATGTATTTTCGCTAACATTAAGGTCTTCCATGTGGCTCAATTACCACAAACGTGTGATAGGAAATAAGGAACATCAAAGGAAAAATAGATGGGATAAAAGGCCTCTACAATTATTTAAATAACTGATTCAGGAGTGTGATAAAGATGGATTTTTCTTCATTTGAATATACTGAATAGTTATATTTGCAGAATTATCACATCTCTTGGGGCTTTTCTAACATTGTGGTTTGTATGTGCTACACTCATGCATAACTAGCTGTTTGCATGCCAAGAACATTTTTTTTCCCTTTATAAATGACAATATTTTGATTTCACACCATAGTTATATCAATATTCCAGTCTCCTGAGATCCTCTTAATGTGATGACAATTGTGATATTAGTTCAGGCTGTTAATCCCAGGGCTCCTATATTTTAGCATCCCCAATCGCATCAGAATTATATTCTTCCAAGAATATATTGTTGTATTTATCTTCATATGTATCCCATAAATAATGCTGATGAGCACGCAGGCAATAGTTAGAATCTCAAACTGGTTTTAAACATTCTGGCTTATTCTATTTCCGCAGTCTCATTTTATTTCTTGGTCAATAAGTTGTGAGGGAGGCGTGAAGAACCACAACACGTGTCGACATCCTGCAGCCATATCATCTGGGCTATTTCAAGAGAAATATTCACATAGACTTCCTTTATTTCATTTTTGCTGTTTTAATGAACGTTGACAGTAAATTCTGATTATAAGTACATGCTTTGCTTGTAAGAAAGTGTTTTTCCCTGTGACAGTGCATGCAGAAGCTCCACCTCCACGGCAGACACCGGGACCTCCTGTGAGCAATGCCAGCCCTAGTGAAGTGAAATGCAGCTGTGAAGGTAGAGGTGAAGGTTATCAAGGTGAGGGCAATCAAGGCCTGCAAGGTCAGCTGATAAAAATAAGGCATTAAGCTCAGGCAGTAAAGGATTGTGGGCACAGGGTGGCTCAGTGCGTGGTAGTGCTCTACTGCAGGGGGCAAGGGAGGAGACTGGGGGAAAGGGTGCTGGGAAGAGTTCAAGTGCAGGAGGACTTGCAGGCAGGGACTTGAAGAGCTGGAGGAAACAGCTGGTTGGGAAAATGAGGTAAAATGTCTGTGTACTTACCAGCTTGGGTAGCAGAATCAGCCACCCAAGTAAACTCACTGAAATGTTTTTGTAAGACAATTTTAAGACGGGCATCCCTGATTTTGCAGGATCTAACCAGGTGCTGTACACTGGGTTAGCAAAGAGGTTACAAAGCTTGGTTTGGTCTTGACCAGTTTGGGAAAATCACCTTCAAGCCTTAGAGCTCTATGAGCCTGACCAGTACTTGATTAAATAAAGGGAAAGAGCTGGGGGGCACTGGGGGTGTGTGGGTAGGATCCTTCTGCTCCTCCTCCCTTGCTGCCTGATGCTCCCTGGCTGACTGCTGGAACGGGGGGCAGCACCCAGTGGGTCCTGTTTAGGTGTCTTTTCTTTTGGAAAACCTTCCTCAGGCTGCTTAATCTGAACAAAATTTTAAGAGCGTTGAGAACAAACTGGTGTTTTCACTGTAAAATGCACAAAATCTATATACTAGGAGTGAATGCCTTTCCAGTGTGTTTTCCAAATGTCTCTCTCTCTCTCAGGTTTGCAAGACATGAAAGAAATACAACTGTCACCTGTGCCAGCTGAGTTTCTTAGTGGACAGCTGCACCTCTTCACATTGAAGCACACAGGCCTGGAGCAGCACCCCAGCTAACAGATAGGAGGCACTATCAAAAGTATTTGTGTGTGAGATGCTTGCACAGAAATGGCCTGGGAGCACCGAGGTTTCTGCTCAGGCCATTGCTTAGGTCAAATAAAGCAGTGGAGATGCTGTTTGTGTTCTCGTGAGCTGATGGTCCTCGTGCCTTTGGCAGGGCTTCTTACAGGTATCCTTACACCCTGCAGGAGGCCCAGGGTTGAAGCAGAGGAATAAAAGGGTTCAGAGAGAAATTCACTTCTCAGGGCCTCGTGGAAAGGAAAGGAGGCTCATTGCAGTCTCCAAGTGTGGAGCTTGTGTGGAAGGTTCTCCCTGAACTGCAGCTCCTCAAGGGGAAATGATTTCTTACTTCAGTAACAATATTCTGGCAAAGCAAAAACTTGTGTTTTTATAAAACATGGCAGTCTTCTGGTGGGTTGTCTTCTTGTTTGATTGTTTTTATTTATTTATTCAAAGAAGAACAGAGAGAGATTTCCATGAATACCTTGAGCAGATTCATATAAATAAAAAAAAAAAAAAATTATATATATACATATATATATAAAGGTAGAGTTGCACTTGGTGAAGCTGAGCCATGAATAGAGGTTGAATCCAAAGCTTCCAAGCCTGAAGAATTGTTTGTGTGCTTTTCCCATGCCAATGAGTGTGATTTATGATTAACCAGATAAGATGGTGTTGCCCTAAGCTCTCTGAATACTCGCGCTCATACTGCGCAGTCATACTCTGTTCTGGGATTTAATTAGCCTAATTTTTTTCCCTTTGGGCTGAGTGTGGAGACTTAGATCTGGATATAACTTCAGAAGTATTATACAGAACTCCAGGAATAACACTACTGAATCTGTTAAAAGACTGCGCTGTGCCACAGTTCCTCTGCACTTCTGGGAATTAGACATCAGCCTCTCAAATTTCTTAATAATTGAGAAAGAGTAGAGTAGGTATCACAGCATGTTGGGAAATGACAGTCGACTCATACTATCATCAGTTCACACTATCTTCATTTTTAGCTTAAAATAACTTTTTGCTTATTATTTAGCACAAATAAGGGGATGCCCCTGTAGGATGCTGCCAGCAGTGGGTGCCTGGGAAGGGCAGGATGGATGTGAGGTGATGCTTCCCTCGTGTGCCGCCTGCTGAGCAATATCTCCGGGTTCCCTAAGCCAGGGTGGCATTCCTATGCTTCATAACTCTAGATGGACACTTTCTTTTCTTTTTCTTCCAAAAACTTGTCCAAGATCCTTGAGCAAAGGTGAGCTTGTGTTGTCTCTTGTGGCTGTCTTCCAGTCTCGCTGTGTTTCGTGCACAAAACAAAAGCTTCCCAGGGCTCTGACCTGAGGTGCTGACCCCGGCGGGTCTGGGAGTCCCCTCCCGTGGAGGAGTGCTGCTGAATTTACATCTCCGTGCTGATGCAGAGGGTCTGGTTGCATACATCTTTCTGAGCCTGAGCGCCTGAAGCAACTTCCTCTTCTTTGCTCTGGAAAGAAATTGCTGCCTCCAGGTCAGCTGAGGGCTGGAGCCTTTAATGCAGGGCTGAGATCCTGCCTCTGAAATGAGGAGATGGTGTCTGCCACCAGAACCATGATACAGTAAAAGCCTTTTTTGTGCTGGAAAACCTGAAGAAATACTTGCAAATCTCTTTAGAAAATAAGCATGTGGCCCAGAGTTTGCTTTGTCAAAGAACTTAAACATGTAATCTTGACATGTAAATATTCCCAGAAATATTTCCTGAATAAATAAAATTCCTTCCAAAATGACCTCATCCTTTGGCAAACGCAAGCATGTATACTGTACATCTTCCAGAAAAATTCATCTGCTCTGTGCTCAGTGCTGTGGAGCCCGGAGCACTGTGGGGCTTTGCAGGCTCGCAGACCCCATGGCCGGGCAGTGTGGTGGGCACCAGGTCAGCAGGGCTCAGCCCAGCCCTTCTCACCCAGCCTCAGTCCCACTCCCCTATGTGCCCAGCACCACAGTCAGACGGAGGCATCGGAGCTGAGCATCCCTGGCTTGTGTGGGCTGTAAGGCGATGGGATTTAACTTCTAACCAGTCACTGCTATCTTCAGACAGCAGAGGCAGGAAGAGGGCTTGAAGGCAGTGCCTGGTGCAGGTTCTTAGGGCTCTGTGTGGAGCTATTCCTGCTCTGTAGGGAGTTCTCTGTCAGTTCTTCAGAGCCCTCCTTCAGGGCAAGCACCTGCCTCAGAGCCCCTCGTTCATCTGCACCATTGATGATCTTAGTGGATGCTGAAGGGGGCAGAGAAATTGAAGGTATTGCCCCCTCCAGGTTTGAGGTAGATAACCTCTTGCAGAATGCCTCTCCTCACACAGTAAAGAATAAATAAGTGTTACTCAGTAACCCTCTTCTGCTGCTTAAATGGGTTTTTGTAGTTCTGAAGGCTTTTAGCCTAATCTTCCCTGTGGCCCCCTTACCTCCTGCTGCACCCTCCTGGTTTGCTGGCTCGCTGTGCAGCTCTGGGACGGGAGCAGTGTGGGCTCTGATGGGAAATATCTGGTACTGGGATCAGCAGGCTGAAACTGTGGAGGCTCTGCTGAGCAAAATACAAACTACTTCTGTCAACTTATTTTTTTTCCCTGATTATCGTCAGTATTTTTTTTCCAAGATAGCACTCAGACACCCCCATCTGACAGGCTGCAAAGCCTCTGCTCCCCTCTTTGGGAAGGTCAGTGAATGTGCTCTTCTGCACACGCTTCCACGGAGGAGATCATCCTCGCCTCCCTAAAAGACTAGTTTTCTCTCTGCTTGTATAAAGCTATAAAAGTGGTAAGGAATTCACGTCGTTCTTTCAAGTTTTAGAACACGAAGAGTTTCTTCAAAAGGCTCTTCTCCTGAAAGGGTAGTTTCAGAATCAGTTTCATTTCTTGGCCAATTTATTACTCATCCAACCACGCTAAGCCCTCACCATGTTATCAAAATACTGTATTTGCTAGATTTGAGTAGGCCTGGCTGGAACACAAGAATGTCATTTTCTGGAAAACTTTTAAAATAAATTTCAAAGTCTTAATGTGCGTTGGACACAACTGAGGGGTGAGGGGGGAGGATGAAAACTGTAACTTATGAATGTGCATGCACATCCCAAATACCAGAGCGTCAGGAGAGCACCGACAGCACGGCAGCCCATTTCTTTGCTGGACTTGGGGAGGACAAAATGCTGCCCGCTGGGCAGAGGCAGTTCCTGTCCCCTTTCCCCTGCTGAAGCTGGGCTCGGAGCTGGTGCTGGAGGGGGTCCTGAGCCTGAGCTCGGGGTTGCGGGCTTGCCCTTGAGCTTGTGGCGCTGAGAGGCAAAGAGGCAGTGCTGGAAGGAGGCCATCCCCTTGTAAGCTGCTGTAGCTCTGTCTGCAGGAACATTTGGGCACCGCAAGTGCCGTGCTGTGCTCAGAGTTATTTGCCAGAAGAGTTTGTGCTATGTAAGTGAGGGTGGCTACCTGACGGCCAGGAGGAGCGTGCAGGAGGGGGCTCTGTGAGCAGCGGGGCAGCGCCTGATGGTGCCCCCATGGTTGCCAGTGGCCACATCCAGGCCCAGAGGCAGAATTTGGGACTGCCTGGCCTGGAGGTGTGCGGCAAAGCTGCCGAGCAGGGAGGGAGGCAGCTGTGCAACGTGCGTGTCTGAGCTCTGGCCTGAGCGCAGCTCCCCTCAAAAAAAGAACCCGGGGCTCAGCCAAGGAGGTGAAGACAATCCTTGTGGAGACAGAGGTTATATTGTTCCGTACGGCCCCGTCCTGCCAACAAAAGCTGCCTTCTGCGCTCCCGGAGGGGGGTGAAGTGAAGATGCTGTGTTTTTAATGCTGATCTGTGTGTCTAATGCTGGAACCCAGCCCGCGGGAGACCTGAGGCTGCCCAGCGGCTTGCACCCATCCGTGAAGGAGCGCAGCGGGGCCGCCAGCCTGGGGCTCCAACGAGCCCGTCTGCACGCACCCACAGAGGAGACCTCAACAAGGGCCTCGTGCTCCCAGGGCTCATCCCAGAAACCACGGCTTGTGTCCTTCCTCTGCATGTTGCATGGGTTCCCTCACCCCTCTCTTTTTAAGCCTGGTAGGGCCAGTCACAGGTACGTGTGTTTAGTGAGCTTTCCTTTACGTATATATTAAAACTTATATGCTAAAAGGGAGAGAAGCTGACTCATTTCACTGCTGGGAGGCAGAAACAAAAATAGATGTAAAGGGGATAAGTCTCCTCAGCTGCATGGGGTTTGTTCCTACTGCTCAGATAACCATGCTGATGTCTCTCTTTCCTTTTCCAATGACCAAATAAACAGGAAAAAATGCAAGTGGCAGATTTGGTAACAGCATGCTGTGGGTGCTCTCTGCAGAGCTGGTGCCAAGGGGGGCAGAGATTCATCCAGAAAATTCCCAGGTCTCGTGAATAAGCAGCAATGCGAGCGAGCGCTGAGGACAGCTAGTTAGGCAGGGCTTTGCAAACTGCTCGAGTCAAGCTATAATTTTTGCGGTCTGGTAAAGCTGCTCCTAGAGCAGCAAGTGATGAATGCTACAGCTGCTTGGCAGAGACCCCGAAACAAGTACCAAGCACTAACCAGCTGTGCTGACTTACATTTGTTCCAAAAAGCTGCCTGAAGAGATGAGTTTGCCCTGGTGAAGCTGTGAGGGAGCTGATGCTTGGTGCCGACCCGAAGCCACAAGTCCCCCTCGGCACTGTGCCATGAAGTACCCCGGGTGCTGCGAGCTCCCCATGCTCGCGGATGTGGGGTGGCACTCGGCACCCTAAACCCCCGCCCCATTGCTTCTGCCCAGTCCTGGCGATGCTCGCTCCTCTGGGAGCAAGCTGACATTCGTTTCCTCGGCTGCCTGGGTGGATGTAGCCCCCGCAGTCGGCCAGTGGGCAGAGCGGGCATTGCTCAATGCGCTCGGCTTCCCTGCGCTGTCAGAAACCATTGCGCAAGCTGCCTGCCCCACGGCTTAACTCCTTCACTCGCTCTTCGGGTGCCTGCGCTGGGGAAGTGTTCCCTGGTACTGATCTGTTCAAGCCTCCGTTGAGGAAAAATAGGACGTGACGTGCCATGTGTGAGAAACTTTGGATGATAGCGCATTTATTCCGTGTTGGCTGGTTGCGAGCTTTAGAAATGAGGCCAGTCAATAAATTTCTATCAACTTCTTTTAAAGTGAGGAAAAAAATACTGTGGTTGTTTTTCTTATTGAAAAAGTACTTTTTCTGTTTTGGGGTCTTCCAATCTAGTCATCAAGAAATGAATTTCTGGTTTTGTCTGGACAAAAATGTGTTCACTAATTAGGTGGATTCTTTCTGAACTCAGGAGAACTTTTCCCCTCTCCGTTACTAAAGGCTCTGAACCGAGATTCTGCACCTAGATACTGCAACGTCCTCTGGGCTCGGGGTCGCGTTCTCGTTCTCTTAAGTTCTGCATTACAAAGCTGTCTTCCCCCATTGGAGCAAGCAGTTCCTCCAGCTGACTGACATTTTCTCATTGTAAGGCAACACAAAGATTAATTTAGGAACAAGTAAAATCCATGTTAAAAGAATGCCTCGGAGCATCGGCCGGAAAGCGGTGAGATCTGCGGGGTGCTCCCGGGGACAGGAACACCAGAGCTGTGTCTGCCTGGTACTGGTACTCAGCGAATGGACCTGCCGGCAGGCACCGGGGCCTGCAGGGTCCGTGGCAGCTAAAAGCAGCCCCACAGTGTGCTGGGCAGCACGGGCTGGATGCCCCTCTGCTGCCAGTACAGGCTTCTGGCTTGGAAAAGGCTTGTGGGGTTAGGTACCTCCTGCTTCTGCTAGCTATCCCCTACCAATTGTCAGTGTTAATTTGGAGAAACCCCTCAATTACTTAAAAATAAGTGAATGTCCTCATATGAAATGGCTGCTGTGCACAACAGGGGCCTTTCACGTCTGTATTTGGTGAATATATCGTTGTGTGATTTGTGTGGCATGCCCATAGCTCCTTCAGGAGTATTGCAAGTACTGAAGGTAACATGATGAAAAGAGCTCCTCTGCTTCCCCTGTGCTGCTCGTGCACCTCAAGTAACTCATGAAGAGCTTGGAGGCCGTGTCTGTGAGCGGCTGGGGCAGGGGGCTAGGGGCCCTCCGGGAGCACAAAGCCCCCAGCCGAGGTGGGTGTTTGTGGTTTGTGCCCTCAGGCACCATCCTGCAGATCTGACAGTGCTGTGTGAGTCAGGCCCGCAGATTCAGTGTTTTCCCTGCAGCAAGGCTCTCGCAGGGAAGTGCTGCCAGCATTTTCCCTCAGCCCATGTCCCCCGGGCTGCTGAGCAGATGCCAAGGGTAGGGCAGAAGTTTCAGGCAGCTGTTGATAACGCACTTTGCTTTGCTTCACCTTCTTGTAACCTTATTTTCAGTATGCTCAAGCTTATTTTTGGTAGTCTAAAACTGGTTGTTATTTTCATGCTCATCTTTCCAGTTGTTGAAAGTGATGTTGGGATGACTTCTAAGTGCTCACAGCAAGGGAAGCCCTCCAGCCTCAGCACCACCGCCCTGGGCTGTGCGGGACTGGGAGCTCTTGATCAGCACAGCCCCTGGGGGGGGGCACAGCCCTGGGGGGTCACAGCCCCTGAGGCTGAGAGCTGCCCCCAGCCGAGCCCCTCACGTCGAGAGGGGGCTCATGCAGAGCCGTGCCAGCACCAGCTGGTAAGCTCCAGCGACCGCATAGGTATGCGTAATCGTATTTAAGTCTGCTTGTATGTGAATGTTTGTTTAATTATTTCTGGATGTTCTTTAAAATAATAACTCGGGTTCTAGCGGAACACAAGCATTCATTTCTTTAGGCCCTTCCAACAATAGTGGGATATGGAATTCTTTACCCGCTATTGTTCTGCAGCTTCGCCCCTCTCAGCTAATTATTGCAGTCCCTTTTTAAATGATGCATTTAATATTGAATTTATATATTTTTAAAAGTCCTTATGCTTGTCTTAACTGGAAATATGTTCTGGCCTGACTTGTAATTCCCTCTGCAGCCTTATTGGAGTCAGGCAATGTATACAAAAATATTAAGTCAATAAAACTGTACTGTAAGTCACTGGAGATTTAGAGATATATTTTTTGTAATGAATAACAATCCCAGGCAGCCAGAAATCAGTTCAACAAAATTCCAAGGCCTAATTAAGAAAATCATTCGAGAACACCCTGAGATTTAGCTGTATGCCCAGGGCTTTCCCTGCCCGGAGCCGAATCAGGCGGGCACCTTCCTGCAGCCCCTGGCGCCTGACCCTCCCCTGGCTCCTCGCGGGGAGAACAGGAGCGAGGGCAGTGGTGAAACAGCTCTGGTCGATGCTAATTGAGTAAAATGGATTTTCCTGCCAGCACGAAAGCGGAGAGGGAGTACGAAGCCCTTTGGCTGCCGGGTGGCCCTGCACAGTAATTGGACGTGACTGGGAAGCGTCGCGTCCCTCGCCCTGTGCGGTTCCAGCCACGAAGCAGTGCTCCACGCAGCAACCGCTGCAATGACAACATCTCTGTGCAGGCTTGTCAAACTTTGTAGCCAAAATAGGACAGTGGTCAAAGTGGAAACAACAGATCACTCAAGGAAGTCTAAATTAGAGAAATTCAGAGGTCAGTTTGCAGTTGTGTTTCCTGTTATGATGAAAGTTTCCCATTCAAATATTTTAGCATACTTGATCTTTTCTCAAACTACCAGTAAACTATTGCAACAAACCTGTGACCATTTAGTAAGGCGTGTTGCATCCTCGCTGTGCAGCAAGCTGCAGGACAGCAGCCAAAACTCAAATGTTTTAGGCTGAAAGCAGAGGATGCTGCAATAGGAGCTAATGCTGCAGACCATTAGCAATACAGAGCTCAACACGGCAGGCAGTTCGTACAGTAATCGCTGGCTGTAGGCAAATTGGTTGATATTTAGGACCCCATTCACTTCCCACTCGATACAAGGACGCCGTCCAGGGAGCGGCAGCACCCGCAGCAGGAGGCTCCTGCAGCCTGGGCAGGGGAGTCAGGAGAGCACCTGGGTTAGGAGCCAGAGCCACTGCACGAATCTGGGGGAGCCTCCTCACAGCCATCCCCAGCACGCTCAGCAGCTTCCAAGGCTCGATGCAAGGCGGGCTGTGCTCCGCGGCCACAGCTGGCCCTTGGCCCCCAGCTCCCATAGCATCAGCAGGGGTTAACGTGAGGGGGAGGGATCCTGTTTCATTCAGAAAAGGCTGATTTCACTCTGGTGGGGCTGGTTTGGGTGACACTAGCTGTGCTACATCTATGGAACAGCCTTTGGTTGTGTTCTATTCCCCTTCGTGGTCTGCAGGTGCAGAGAGCCATGGTGGTCCCTGGGGGGGTCCCTGGGGACCAGCCCTGGGTGGGGGGCTCAGGGCAGGCAAGCTGAGAGCCGAGCAGAACTTCTCCCACATTTGCAGCTCCTGCCTTTATGCTGAATGAGTAAATGAAATGTATTTCAGATCTTACCCTCCTGTGGGCTTTCACATCTGAGAATTTATGGAAGATAATTCTGGGGGAGAGTTATTTGGACTCAAATCCCAGTGTGGTTATTTATAAAGCCAAGAAGTAAATACACCTCTAGGCGAGTGTGTGCAGCTTTTGCCTTTTTTTTTTCCTGCTTCTTACAGCGTGAGATCTGCCTGCACAGTAGCTGGTAAAGCGTTTGGATCCTGAAAGGTGGCGTTTTGTGTATCATCGCCCTGGAGATGGGCTTATGTGAAAAGCGAAACACTTTAGAAATAACATGGTTGTTCAAACTACTAATTGTGCCTGATTCAGAGTCCTGCTGACTTCAGACACAGATGAAGTCTTATAAGGAATGTAAGACATTGCTCAGAACACCAGTGTTAGGAGGGCATCTGTTGTTATCTCACGCTTAACCTAGAACTAGTTATTTTTGGATTTAATTTGAAAAAACACAATTTGGTTTATGTCTAAATTGAAAAGAATAATGCTGTTAAATGAATTCATGATGAATAGTTTCTCTCAGTGTCAGCCGTTTCTTTAGTGATGATGATACTGATAGAGCCAAAGCTTATTCAGTCTCATAAACCAAATGAGTGATTCACAGGCTCTGTCTCTACACAGCAACTCTATTTATATGATACGAGAATATTATATAAATACCATGTCTTCTTAATCATACATCTGTATTCATTTTGATGGGAAGGCAATTATTTCTCTCTAACCCAGTTCCGTTCAGTGACTTCCTAATGTGCCAAAGATTAATTATTCCAGAAACAAATGTTAAAAAGCGCTTGCAGTGGTCAGCAGCGCCCTGCGCCACCCCCCTCACCCCCTGGCAGAAGCTGGACCTGTCCTTACAGCTTAGCCCACACGTGTGGGCAACTCCATCTTCTGGTACTGCAGTGGTGTAATTCCATGGGGATAACGCACCATTTAACCTTATTTAAAATAGCAAAGACTAATGGCCTGGTTTACTTGCACTAGCTTTTGCAAAGTGGTACCCAGAGCGGAGCCCGAGGTTGGTGTGGTGCTGTGTCCTGTACAGGGATCATGGGGCGTGGGCTTCCAGGGGGTCTCCTGTCACCCTATTCACTTCTTGTCACTGCAAGAAAGGCAGGGAAAAACACTGGGAAATGCCTAAGTAATGCATGCCTCGTTACTGCTCCTATGACTGGGCTCTTTGCCAGTAAGGAGTAAGTTGGCAACGTGGAGTCAGGTTTCATTTTAAAATATTTTTTTCAATATCCCAGAATTAATGTTAGTCTAAGGCCAGTGAGAGATGTTATTTAAAAACACTTGGGTTTGTTTTCCAAAGACTAAATTTATAGATGATCTAGATTTAAAAGATGTTTTATCCCAATGTGCGTGTGTAAAAATACTAAAGACATGTTCTGGGCCAGCTTTCTGGTTCTTGTCAGTGCAACTCCATCATTGCAAGCTAATCCGTAAGTGCAAAAGAAACAGAAATCCAGAACTGATCCAGCTTTAGCAGCTGAGGGAGACCGGGGGGATGAAAGGAAACATGAAACATGGTAAAGATTAAAAAACAGACCGAGGTCTCAAGGAGCTTGTGAGAAACAAGCCCCATTTGCAGCCATGCAGAAGGCCCCTCTTGCTCACGTTCTGCAGGAGATCGGTGCAGGTTTCTCTCTGCCTTTCCTGCAGCCCCCTGGCCACCCCCCTTGGCAAAGCAGTGAGTGCCCGGCCGGGGCTCTGCTGGCGGCGGGGCCAGATGGAAACCAACAGCCTGGCAGCCGGAGGAGTTTGCTCAGCTTCACCCTTACAGGTGGGCTGCTGAGTTTTCCCCATGGTTCATGTACTTACCATAGCAGAGGGTCCTGAGCTGGGCCCTACAGTCCCCCGGCTGTGCCAGGAGCTCGCCTGCAGGCAGTGCCACCGCGCAGGGCTGTACGCGCACCCCGCTCATCCCAAGGCACATCCCTCCCGTCCACGCATCCTGCACCTGGCCAAGAAGTTAATTTTGCTTTGTTTCAGGTCACATGTCATCCAAAATCCCCAATACAGATGTCATGCCCGGTTTAATTTCCTGGTGAGATCCTTGCTAAAGTTTGTTGGACAAGAGTTTGGTCTGGAGAAGCAGCACAGCTCGAGCACCTGAATGCTGTGGAACATTTCTCAGTGAACACGTTGCTTTAATGATGCTCTTAGGTGTTGACATTTCCATCCCTGAAACAACTTCTTAAGCACTGAGAGCTGTCGTAATTATGTTTACTCTTTTCATTGCCCAGTAATATTATTTTCAGATCTAAAGCATCCTACAGCAGGCACCTGTCTCACCTCCTCCTGTGCGCGGTGCTGGCAGGCACAGAGCAGCTCCTGCTCTCCCATCCTGTTCAGAACTGTCTGCCTCCCTTCAGCAGCAAAGTCTGATGGCACTGACACGCATATTCTTTTTTCTAAGATGAAAAGAGCAGTTTCTTTAGAAGTTTCTTATTAAATGAGTAGTCTTGTAGAACAAAAACATCTTCCTTTTAACTGGCTTAGCCTTTCATCACAGATTTGCTCATGTGTGTTCTACAAACTGTTTGAACTTCTGTAAATGTTCATGACTATTGTAGGCTGCTTTCTCTTGGTTTCTGGCTTGGGGAAGTCAGAACGTGATTTACTACCAGGACACAGCAACTGACAAAACCCAGGCACGTTGCCTCAGACATCACTGTGCTTCCTTCCCAGGTAAATGGGCTGGCAGTAACCAAACACCAGGGTAAGGGCTGGAAAAATCCTGTGCTAGGCACTGGACAGGGAAGGAGATGGGGCTGTTCTCCAACCTGCATGTCACTGTGAGCAGGAAAATCTGGGGGCTGGGGAATTCGGGCTCCCCGGCTGATGGGGCTGCTCCTGCAGGCTCTGTCGGATAAATCCGCTCACTCCTTTGTGGCAGTAACAGCGCTCAGGACATTTGCATGAGTTAGTGATTGCAGGTTCAGTGTCTCTATGAGGATGGGTTGTCTGAATTTGCTTTGTGCCCCGGATAGAGCTGGACACCGCCTGGATTCGGCAGCGGCTGCCGTTTGCTCTCTGCCTTTCTGCGAGGGGACATGCAGAGCTGCTGCTGGGACTCAGCTGTGAGCTAGCGTTTACCTCAGGAAAACAGATTGTCAAAACAGCCCGGGCACATAAGGAAAAAGCAGATGGGCTGGGTAGCCTGCCCAGCTGCCTCTCCTGAGCACTGCCCAGGGGGAGAGCCACGTCAGGGAAGCGCACAGAGCGGTAGGCTCGGGTAGCAAGCTGAGATTCCTTCTTCATGAAGAGGCTGGCTTCCCAAATGGCTGTGCAGCAATCACCAAGGCGATCAGTAAAGCTAAGTGCAGAATTGTGTCAATAATGTGCTTGCTATTGCAGTGTTTCTGTGCCCCTTTCCTTAAAATATTTAACAACCTAATGGGTACTGCACTTTAGTGGATGTAATGATGCTCTTCTGGTGGCCAAGCCCTTCCAAGAGGCAGGGCGGCAGATGTCTGCGACATGAGGAGAGCTCTTGCTGTGCGAGCCTGTGCCGGTGAAGGCAGAGGTGACCCCAAGGAGACAGCCCAGAGCCACCTCTGCCCAAACCAGCACTGGCTGAACTCCTGAGCAGACACCAGGCGTTTGGCTGGGATGTGCCATCATGTAACAGCTCTGTGTGCAATGCTGGGCTGAGAGACCAAACTGTTCCCAAACTTTATTTTGTTCCCAACACAGATCTCTTCCCCTTGCAAACATCGTGCCCATCTGAACCCTGCTCCAGAGCGTGCAGGGCAATGCTCATCCCTCTGGCTCTGCTGCCAGTTGCTTCCTTTCGGGGCTGGTTAGCTGGTAACCTCCTGGTGTTAATCGCAGCCCCAGCAGCTGTGCCCCGCAGAAAGGATATTTCACACACACAAAAAGAGCTCCTCATGGGCAGCAAAGCCCAGCAGTGCCCAAATATGCGGTGGTTGCATGAGAGGAGCAATGTTCTGTGTATCAGTGGTCAGGCATGAGTCATGGAGACTCATGCACTGTGAATGCGAGCTGAACTTCGGGGCCGGGGTGCGGCTGTGGCTGCGGGCAGCTGGGGCCTTTGTGCGAGCCCCAGAGCAGCTCTGCACCGCCCGGGGATGGATCCTGCACGCTGCTGCCCCGCGACCGCCTCCGTGTGAAGCAGCAGTGTCATCTGTGAATACCTTGTCATTCTGGGCTGCATGCAAAAAAAAAAAAAAAAAAAAAAAAAAAAAAGAAAAAAAAAAGGCAAAAGCAAACTCATTTAGAAATCATAAGAAGCCGGGCCTTTTTATGTGAAGGCCACTGCTGTGTCTGGGGGCAGTACTTGGGTCTGTTACAGGGCCCACAGTGACAAGGGAGCTCTGGGTCCCTCCTCTCTGATGTCCCCAGCTGTGAGATGCTGCAGCAATCACCAATTTGCTCGGGGTGTGATTTACACGAGAGCAGGGTTTGAGATACTATGTTTTGTTTTTTTTTCAAAGAAACCAAATTGGGCTGTCTATATTCTGAAACTATCTGTGTATAGCAATTAAGTGTGCACTGTAGAAGGAGCTGTTTCAGTTGCAGAGTTAAGTCTCCTCTTGTTTATCTTGTTGGGCTATTGCCCATTGACAGGCTATTGCCATGATTCATCATAACTTCACGTCTTGGACAAGGTCTTTGCAGAAGCAGGAGTTGTGCATCAAGCCAGGTTCGAGCTCACCAGTCACGCGTGATTTGCTGACAATATCCTGATTTGGCAAATATGGATTTCAATTATTGCAGCTCCTCAAAGGAAAAACAAATCTGAGATCTAGGTCAAATATCTAGATTCTATCAAGTATTCCCACCACAAACAAAGTTTGTTAAGGTACTAATTTAAATCATCTGTTCTTTTCTTCTTTTTTTTTTTTTTCCAGGTCTAATTAGTATCACTCTAAACCCTTAGAATACACACAAATATGTATGACATGTTTAAATATAGGTACATGTGCATATATGCACCTATAACTTAGCTAGGCAAGAGCCTTTACAAGTATCCTCCTCCTACTATAAGTTGGGGGGAAAGGAAGGAAGACCAAGCGAACTTCTACCAAAGGAAAAATTCTCATATATGACTTTTGCAGAAACAGAGCATGTTGGCTGTTAAAATACATCGAAAAGCCCCTCTTTCCATGAATTGTGTACATTCTGTCCCTGAAAGATTTTAGAGCAGCAGTGACCTTAGAGAGCTTTTGAAGAGAAGCCTTTTATATTTGAATTGGTATCCTGACATGTAATGAAGAGGTTGCCATGGCAAATATGTATTTTTGATGGAATCAGAGAAAATAAGTGAATAAACCATGTATGTCTCTGATTCATAAATTACTACAGCTCAAGGCAATAGTAACCCCTGTTTACTGATACGTGACCAAAGCTTTTTCAGTGTGAAATCAAAAAAAAAAAAAGGGGGAGGGAAGAAAATGTATTAGACTAACTGATCAATTTAAATAGTAATTTAAATCTAGTTAGGCTTTCTTTACCTTGCAGCTTTAGAAATATTTAAATACCATACCAAAAAAAAAAAAAAAAAAAAAAGCTTTCCCTGTAACTTCACAGTGCATAGAACATCAGCACCAATGGGTCCTTTGTATCACACTGCTTCTGTTGGGGGATCCACGCTGTATATACCAACAGCCCAAGAGCACCTTGTATTTGGCACTATTATCTGATTATACACACATAAATCTGCTTATATAATTCTACTTGAACAGCAGTGAATTGTTTTGCCAGCGATTTACACTCTCCTGAGACCTTGCAGACCTACTTTAAGAGCTGACTTAACTCTTTGCACTCTCAGCTGCATCTACTTGAAAGTATCCTCCCTGTTTTAACTAAAATGTTGGAGTTTTGTTTCATTCAAAACATTTCAGTCATGGAAAATTATAAATTTTTGGTGGAAACTGTAAATGAAAATGTCCATTTTTTTCACTGTGCTTCTTTTCTTCATTGTACCTTTGATGGCGTGCAGCTTTTGGTTAACGAAGCCCTGTGGCAGCACTGTTTGAAGCGTTCCTGGAAGTGAAGGTATTTGGGCCTTATCTTAGTGGCAGTTGTTGGAGACCCAATTCCCCAAGGAGAAGAAGTATGAGCTGGCCTTAGGCTGGGAGTTGTGGACAACAATTGCAAAAGCAAAGGAAGATTTAATAAATAAAACTGGACAAGAAAATGTATCTTTGGTGGGAATTTTGAGCTTTTTCAAACCACTAACATTTTATTTGGAGATCAGCCTATTCCTGACAAACGGCTTGGCTGGGACGTTTATCGTCAGAGCTGGGGGGAAAATAGGAAACCTCCAGAGAGGAGGGGACCCCGATGTCCCCGGGGAGAGCTGCAGGCGAGGGGCTAGGTCGGTCCCGGCCGGGTGCTGCCCTGCTGGAAGGCGGCCACAGAGCCAGCACGGGCCGTGTACAGCGCTCTCTCAGCCATGCCCTGCCTTCCCCAGCCTTCGCAGCAGGCGTTGGTGAGCTGTGGCAGCCCCTGGGCAGCTGCTGGCTTTGCTCAAGGTCAGGGAACCTAAAGGTGCTGTTCCTTGATTTTCACAGCTGCAGTTTAACAATGCACCCTCAGGCTCTGTAACTCTGTACTGACGGCCGTTGGCTTGTTTTTCATCGCATCACAGCGCTGGGTCTCTTTCCAAGCGCTTTGCTGTCCGCAGGCTGTGATGCTCCTTGCCGGGGCCGCCAGCCCCAGCTCAGCTCCGTGAGGCCGCCCCTGGCCAGGGGCTGAGCCCCTCCTGCAGCCCAGCCTTGGCGGAGCTGCTGCAGCAGTGGGAGTGATGCTCGGTCTGGGCTTTCAGTCGCTCTTGCGCTAAGTAGTTTACACATTTTCTCAAAGGTCAGCTAGGCAATTAACTTAGTAGTTCACAATGTCATTCAGCAACTATTTAAACTCTCATAAATGAAATGACTGTAGTCCAAATGTTCCTTCCCCGTGACCCTAGTGTACTTTCTCTCGATTAACTCTTTTGGCTGCTCAGGATGTGTTGCAGGCTGCAGGGCTGCTCAGCCTGAAGAAGGCGCCGCCGTTTCCACCTTGCTCATGGGCGCATTGCAGGAGACGTCACCTGCGGTCACTTCTGTTCTGTGGGCTCGTGGTGGCCGTAGGGTGCCCTGTGCCTCCGCTCTGTGAGGACAGAGCCTGGCCCAAGGTCATGCTGGGAGGCTGAGGACAGGGCTCCTGCCCTCGGCTGCTCCTCTGCAGGATAAAACCTCGGGTGTCGCATCCTGCCGACCTCGGTGCAGAGGCTGTGCCCCCGGCATTGCGCTGCAGGAAGAGGAGAGTTTCGGTTCTGCTTCCCTTGCCTGACCTAATCCATGCTGTAAAGCACGTGGTCCTACAAACCTGTGTGCTCAGGAGTGCTCAGTTTGTATGTAGAGAGAAAAAGCCTTGGATCTGATAGATCCATCTCCTATCCCACCTTTACCCCTGCGGCTGCTTTACGGTCCTGGTGTCACAGTGCCGCTGGATCATGGTGAACCCACCGCGCCTTCAGGGAGCACACGGCAATTAGCAGAGCCCTGGGCCTAAACCTCAGCTTTATCTTAATTAAGGATGCTCCATCTAGTATGTTAGGGTTAAATAGCAAAGGGAAGAAGGAGGGTAAGAAAGGCTGTCATCATTTTTTATTTTTTTTAAGGAATGGAGATGTCCTCTAGAAAAGTCCCATACAATTGTACTTAATTTAGCACCGTAGTTGGTATGGAAAGTTTTCAAATAATCTATAAGCTTACATTGAAAAGTATTAAGTGCTCTTAATGCTCTGATTGACTTCCACAGGGCAGCAGTTTGCCCGGATGGTGGAAATTTGCTACTATTATGTAATTTACAGAGACCAAACTAGGTCGTAGGTGACGAATCCATTGTTGTGGTTTTCTGTGCTGGCCAGTGAACCAGAACTATTTACAAAAACCTCTGCCCCAAGTAAAACAGTAACAAATCAAGTATTTACATGCTCAACACATTCCGTATTTACATGTTCAACACATTCCATATTTACATGTTCAACACTCTCCACTTTAGGGGGACAGAAGGACCGCAGTGGTGCGTGCCGTGTGGCAGCGGGCGCTGTGGTGGGGCGTGCAGTGACCCCCACGAGGGCTCACACACACACACACACACACACACACTGCTGCTGCCCACACTTTTTCCACTTTTCAGTGGAAATTTGCTCTGGGCACACGGGAAAGCAGGCAGCAGCCGTGGCACGGGCAGGGACGGCGATGAGCTGCGGCGCAGGAGCCAGGTACGGGGCAGGGGGGGCGAGCTCGCAGCACCGGGGGTGACCACCCTGCGGCCACCCCCCACCACAGCCTGAGATGGGGTCTGGGCACTGGGGGTGGCCCCAGGGCTCCTGGTTCACAGCATGGAGAGTTAGGCATGGACAGGCAGCAGGAGGCAATGACCAAAGCCTGTCCAAGTCCGTGGGCTGGCAACTGGTCTGGTGGGGGGTGTCCCTGCCCATGGCAGGGGCTGGAACTGGATATCTTTAAGGTCCCTTCCAACCCGAACCATTCCAAGATATAATTTTCTCACTAGCTTGCTGCTTCCTACATACTGTGTGCAGTTCTAAACCAGGCCTGTTAGGACTGCTATCACTGTGTAACGGGGCGCATGGCCCTTGAGTGTTTTCACAGAAGGAAGCAACGCCTTTGTCCCTGTCTTTACTCTGTTCTGGGGGTCCAGACCTCCAAAACTGGACTCGATCCGTTCCTGCCTTTTTGCCTTTTCTGAGCGCCTCTGTGAGACTTCCCATTGCCTGCAGCTACGGCTCTGATCCCCCAGGCATGGGATCCGTGGGGCAGTGGAGCGGGGTCTGCGGTGTGAGCCCCCCGCGGGGCAGTGTGGAGAGGGGCTCGTGGGCAGACAGGGGGCTCAAAGGGAGCACGTGGCCTGGGGGGAGCTGCCAGAGGCTAACAGGAGGTGTTTAACCTCATGGCAGAGATTCATTAGAAAGGGGAGGATGAAGCAGCTGCTACATAGATTAACCATTAGAAGGTAAAAGCGACACCACCAGCAGAATTATTAAAAAGACTCTTATCTGGTTAGTGGGAGATTGTTTCTGGAAACTGAGAAATTACTGCGTAATGGGAACTGCAGGTTTTCCTGGAATTCTGGATGTTGTACAAAAACAGTTCTTTTCAGACCCAGCAGACACAAGCTAAGTAAAATAGGTTTTTCAAGTGGAAAACTGCCAATTATTCCAGATTGTTGTGATAGTTTAGTGATTCACACAAGACTTCGGTAGACTGTTAGTGAGAACTTCTTTTTAAAATGCACGACGGGTTACAAAGAATATTTGTGAATAAAGTGTTTTCATTTGAAGCCAGCCAGCTACGCTGCTTTTTCTTTGCGGCATGCCCCACGGAGCCTCCTCGCGGAGGCCAAGCTCCAGGCGCCGCAGGGGACGGCGTAACCGCAGCCGGGAGCGCAGCCTCCACCGCTCCAACCAGCCACAAGCAAGCTCTAAAAACAAACAAACAAACACCAAAAAGTGGACACTGATTTATAAAAGCTTGCCATCTGTGTGTTAAAGACAGAAAGGCAATGAAGTTCCTATTTTTTTCTGCCGAAATCTTGTTGATGTGCAAAGCACGTGCTGGCCACGAGGCGCGTTCTGGCAGAGGGCTCTGAGCGCAGGCCTGGCCCTCCTGGAACCCAGGCAGAGCAATGGAAAGTTACCCCAAGTGCCTGAGATTAGGAAGAAAAAAAATATGATTAAAAAAGGGAATTAGGCTGAGGTAAACTATTGTGCATCATCATTTGATTTAATATTTGATAAGGAGTTGTGCTGGTTCAGCAAGTCTTTCTGAAGGAGTTTGGGACAGCGCTTAGGCTGTAGGATCTCCAGGTGATGCGTCCTGTCTTTGGCCCTTCTTTTTCCACTTTCGTTTGAAGAGTTGTACGGATCAGTGAGCGCTATTGCTTGACTATCTGAAACACATAGCGTAGTATTTTGAAAGTGAATAAAATGAAGCATATGGCTATAACAGGAATACAGAAAACAGTAGGGGATGAAGATGTCCGTTGACCTGAGAGTTCAGGCTGTTAGTCATGATTTATAAATGCAAAACATAAAAGAACATATTTAATTAGTCTGTGATTACATATTAATTACTTTTCTGTGGCATATACGCCCAGGAGGAATAAAAGGTCTCAGAGCAGAATGAGTCTATTTCCTTTAAGGAAATGAAACCGAAAAAAAGATAGATGCGTGCCAGAGGAAGCTGAGATAGGGTTTGCTCTAGTTAGATTTTCTCAAATACTGTTTGCAAAAAACTACCCAGTGCATAAAACAACTTTTTGTTTTAGTCCTTGTGAGTTAAGAGTAAAGGCAAAGTGGAAAATTAATCTCATGACGTATCAGCAAGAGAAAGAGTGAGAAATGTAGTTGTCACCTTTGGTTTGGAAAGACTGCATTAAGTAGGCCAGTTCTTCAGAACTGGTTTGAAAACTGTTTTGTGTCTTACCTCGTTGCTTCTTATTGATGCTCGTTTTTCCCAGCTGTGACTTCCCAATGTGTAGATGATCTCTAACCCAAACCTGGTTATCTCTATTTCCTAACAGATAGCAGGAAACCAGGCAGACTTTTATTACCAGTACCTACCACTGCTCTACTAACAGGCTACCTTTCTGGGTGCTGATGCCTTCTCAAACGGACTCAGTATTGGGACTGGGTGACAACAGCTAATACATTTTGCAGAGTTTCCATGTGAAGATATGGTAATTTGTAAGTCACAAATGCTTTCCAGGCCTTCCAGAGCAGGGTGCAGTTCTAGGACATCAACCAACGCTTTACATGCAGAGCTTGTTCCAGAACTCACACTGGTAACTGTTAGTGATCAGCTATATCACTTCACATCATTTTGCAATGAAACGTGTAGCCTTCAGAGGGGGACCTGGATTCCCCATCAGGTTATTAAATGGATGGCCTTCTGTCCCAAAAGCAAGGAGCAGCGAGATCCAGTGCCTAGAGGTCAGCCAGGCTACCCCTGAGACAAGCCCATACGTTTCATTTTGAAGGAAGCTCACCCCAGCAGAGCTAAAATGCCTGGGCAGAAGTCTCACCCACTGGAAAACACAAACTTAAAATTAGGTATTGTTCCCTAGGCAATACAGAAATTGGATCGCCTGTGGTCTTTTGGTGACCATGTTGGGTGATCGCAATTGGCCTTGCAGTCGATGGATTTTGTGGCCCTAATTGTTCTTTGTACGCTTTGCGAATTATCCCATGAGTGCATATATCATACTGTAGACTATTTTTAGCATTTTTTATAAACACTCACTCCTGTTGACAGCCAGCCATTAGCCTGACCCAGTCCTATTTAAGCAAGGCTGTCAGGGGTGACAGCTCAGGATTTGGTCTTTCATCTCTTTCCTGGCTGGGAATGAGCTGACTCCCTGGCTGTCCTGGAAGCCCTCCTGCTCAGTGACTTTCAGGCTTGCAGCTTAACCCCTCTGTGCATGGTGAAGGAAATCTGTTCTGGGAAACTTGCATAACTACCATCCTGAGGAGCTTTGAAAATAAAGAATGTGTTTATCCCTGCTTAAGGTGGAAAAGTGTCAGGGAAGCAGAGGAACTTTGTCCAATTCTCACTGGCTGCAAGTGTTGTTTAAAAATTGCAATCTAAATTAATTCAGACTTAAAGACAGGAAATAAAAAGCTCAACAGAAATGACCTCTCTGTTCTATGTGCTTCCCAAGCATTTCTCCTTTGCCTCTCCACAGCACACAGCTGTGAAAAGTATTCGGTGCCGAAGGGAAAAAATTGCCTCTTTTTAGACGTAACATGTTAACATGCAGGGCTCCATCCCCGTTGTCAGACGGCACTGGTTGAGGTGAGGGCAGACTGCGGGGAGCTCAGCACTGCTGGAGCCGGGCTGCCCCTGCCCTGGGAACGTCCCAGCAGCTGCCCAGCCCCGCCACGAGGCAGTCCTCAAGCCCCCCAGCACTGATACCCCGTGGGTGTCTGCTGAGCCTCTGGAGTCCTACTGCACTGAGGAGCAACATGAATACGAAGGGGCCTTTTAACAAAATCCCCAGGTCTGGGGTAGAGCTGCCCCTGTGGTGAAAATGAAGGTGGTTGGGGAAAAAAAAAAAAAAAAAAGCTATATTCTCTTCTTTTAACCGTATTTGAACTTCTCACAAGTAACATCATCAGATGCGAGTGATAGAATGTACATGTGACATCAATTTTGTTATAAATGACAAAAAAGTTCTGTGCAGTTTATAGAAACCATGACAGATCTTTAAAACAAATGCTTCCCCCCTCTTTTTTTTTTTTTTTTTTTTTACAACTTTTCATTGTTGGCAGTTTAAGGAATCTGAAAATTGAATCCATCTATCTGGCACTGGGAAAACAAACAACATATTTGTCTCTGTATTCTCTCTTCACTCCAATGCTTAAAGGTCCTAAATGCAACTAAGTAAATCTGAAACTGCAGGGGAAAAGAAAGTTATATCACTTGTGCTCC